>NW_027507790.1:99835778-101188278 GCF_037356315.1 Lithobates pipiens
AATGAATTGATTGTAAGATCTATAGTATAAGATACTCTTTCAAAGATACCTGTTTATTGAACAGATGATAGATAGTATAATATTTGCATTCCATCCATAACCAAAGATGAATGTCCGGTACACGCGATCCGATTATCGGACGAATGATCATCTGTTTTTTTTTTTGCATGCTAATCTCACATCGAATCTGATGAGTTTACTAAAGTCACGAAAATTCTTGTACGACAGAATAAAAAATCGGAAGTGGTGTGATGTGTTGTAATGCATTTGTATTGCATTTTCGAACGACAGCTGTACTGGTTAAATGAAAATCATACGATCTGGCATCCTACAAAAAAAAATTCTGTGCATGTTCGATAGAATAATATTGGATGAACTGTCCTGATCAGCTCTCGAAAGCTCTGTACTAACGATCCGATTATCGTACGATTCATTCGAAATCTGCATTTTTCGTATGATTTTTGGATCGTGTGTACGGGGCTTAAGAGCTGAGATTTTTTATTTGATTTATTTTACTGGACTTTGAACTGGTTTAAAGTACAGATAAACCAAAACTATAAGGTTTATTTATTATTATTATTATTATTATTATTATACAGGATTTATATAGCGCCAACAGTTTTAGCAGCACTTTACAACATCGGGGAAGATGGTACAATTACAATACAATACAGGCGGAATCAGAGGGCCCTGCTCGTTAGAGCTTACAATCTAGAATTTACTAAAGGCAAATCCACGTTGCACTTCAAGTGCACTTGGAAGTGCAGTCACTGTAGATCTGAGGGTGGCATGCCTTTAGAAAATAAAAAAACAGCATTTTAGCTTGCACATGATTGGATGATAAAATCAGCAGAGCTTCCCCTCATTTCAGATCTTCCCTTTAGATCTACAGCGACTGCACTACCAAGTGCACTTCCAGTGAAAAGTGGATTTGCCTTTAGTAAATCAACCCCTATGTTTAGGTTTTGTACTGAAGGAGTAAGGTTAGAACTCCCATTG
The DNA here is from genome assembly GCF_037356315.1 of Lithobates pipiens. NCBI lineage: Eukaryota > Metazoa > Chordata > Amphibia > Anura > Ranidae > Lithobates > Lithobates pipiens. Next base: position 99,836,778 of record NW_027507790.1, read on the forward strand.
AGGTTTTATTCCTGTTTGTGTTCTGATTGGGAAGATTTACTCTTATTTCCTGTACAGGGGACACATGTCAGACAGAGCAGGAAAAAAAACAGATTTCTGATGGGCACAGAGACAGCACACATTCATTTGATAGACTGTTGTCTTCTTACTGCCTACATATGGCTTCACATAAAGTGAAATCAGATACCTTCCTGAAAACCTTTAGGTCAAGCGTGTCAAACTCAAGTTCAAGGTAGTAAGCAAAGGCATTTGCACTTTCATTAGCCAGCCAAACTTTTTTTTTTTGAATCAGATAGATTTTTATTCAATTTTATATTCAAACAAAAAACACAACATACATACATCCCAAGTACAGATTAAAGCTACATACATAATACATGACAGTCTAGCTATCATTTAAAAAAGTAAATTAAACAAAATAGGGAAAAACCTTTAATATACTTCGGTATAAATGGAAAAACTTTAATATGCTTTGGTATAAATGGTAATATGAAGTGCTTTATGACTAGAATATCTTAGCGTATTTCACGTTGTCTATTTTTTTTTTCTTTACGTACAGCTAGGCAGTTATTGTATATTCTAAAGCGGATACATGGGACTAAAAATGTAGCAGCTCCCATTTATCCTAGAACACTAACCTTTAATCATATTTTTCAGTTTGACTGAATCCATGTTGGGATAAAAAGCAGATAATGATAGCCCAAAGCATTGTAATCTGTTGAGGCTGCCCATCGCCTTCTTGTGTACCAGCTTTAGTGCTGTTTGTGGACCCGCGTGCCCAACACCTTTAGACAAACTTGGAGCCACCTTACCATCTCCTTGCCCAGCAACCAGCTGTAGCTACATGTGCTGTTCTGGTCCCTTCTTGCCCTCAGAGGAAATTTATAAATTTTGTTGCACAGCAAGGCATTGCTCAATAGTTGCTCTAACTTAGCACTGCAAAAGAATAGACTGACCACTTCTTAATTTCACACTGTTCATAGTGAAAATGTCTCATATTCAATTATAACTTTTAAAATCTGTTGCAGTTGGTTGCCCAAGATTAAAAATGTTTTACAATAGCCCATTCTAGCATCAATCTAGAGCAGTGGTCTCCAAACTGTGGCCCTTTGCTTGCCCTTATCCGGCCCCCAGGGGCACTTTTCCTCCCACTGATGCAAGACACTATTTCTCCCACTAACATGAACAATGGGGCATACTTTCTGTTACTGACATCAACAATGGTGCACTATTTGTCCCACTGGCACCAGCAATGGTGCACTATTTTCCCCACTGATGCCAATAACAGGGCATTTTTCCTCCCACTGATACCAACGATGGGGCACAATTTCTCTCACTGAGACCAATGATGGGGCAACTATTCCTCCCACTGACAACAACAATGGGGCACTATTCATCCCACTGACACCAACGATTGGCACACTATTCCTCCCCCAATGCCAAAGATGCATTGCTTACTCCCACTGAGGCCAGGACATTTTCTACTCCCAGTGACCACAGTCTGGCCCCCCTAAAGTCTGTAAACTAGTCCTTTGTTTAGAAAGTTTGAAGACCCCTGATCTAGAGCAGTGGACACTCTGTGTATTCCTTCCTCCCACCTACTGGGGGACACTTCTTTGCCTTTCATTCTTCTGGACCTACTCTACTTCTCCTGCCTGTCCACCAGCTTCAATTGAAATGCACCTTGAAGGCCTACTAGGAGGTTTGGTTGAAATATAAAGGTTGTCAACTCTGGGTTGTAAATTTAGTAGCAAATTAAGTAACTGGATTTTTTGAGGGTTTTACAAAATGTGACGTTTCTACATAAAGGCATGTTAGAAATTACCTAATCAGTATTCATGCAGCCAGACAGACAGGTCCAAAAATTGACTAGTTCTTCTTTTTCTGTTGAGGCAGGACAAGGTTTAGTCTCCAGATGAGCCCTCAACAAGTGTGTGATAGCCCAAGCTTGCCATTTCAGCTGTTTTTCTGATGTCACACAATGAAGTGAATTCTTCACATACTGTATTCTCCAAATATCTGTCTATATATTGCAAAATGAAAGCCCTGATTCAGTGTTTCCATGAAATGTACCCTTTAGTGGGTTCCTTGTAGGAAAATGTGTTAGAATTCCCTTTAGTAGGTGACATCAAGATAATTGCCTATTATAGCCATTACAGAGGACAAAAAATGTGTCCGATTTAGGGACCCAGAGAGATGTAAAAAGACACCTCACCAATACAAAAATATACAACATTGCACATTTTGGGAGAAGTTCCACTTCAACAGACTGAACACATATCTCGTAAAAATGATTTTATTGCCGAGTGGACCACTGTCAATGCTTAATTGTACTTTAGTATCCCATATGATTTTCAGTAATAACTTATTGTAATAGAACAAAGCATGGCCAGGAAAATTACTGCACCACAATTCACAGAGCAGTGCCAGATAAATACACATTCCAATAGCTGAATTTATATAGGAAATGACACTTGTGTAGGAACAAATGAAGGTGGGGTCTGCTGTGGTAGGTGGTAATTACAGTGCTTATTGGCTTAACATTTGATACATCTCAATGTACATTAATGCCTTTAGAGTAACCACTCTACGTTGGCAGTCTTAGCAAAGACTATAGGCTCCTTCCGCATGAAGGACTGGCACGCATTGTAATTGCTGTGAGGTTTCAGTTACCGTATAGTAGGAAGAAACCGTATATCTGTCAACCAGCTGATTCTAATGGCACAGATTGCATGCTGAATTTTCTACAAAGCTGTGGTGCCAGTTGAAATGCAGCCACAAGTTATATCACTACTCAGACCAGTAATGATTCATGAAGAATGGTTGAGGAATGGCAAGATCCCCAAATCACTGCACCATACATAGAAAACAAAACGATTGTGGAGTTTAAAAATATTCTATTCTTAATAACTAAGACATAAGATACAGTAGGAATCAGAAGAGAAATTAAAGCCCAATACCCATAAAGCCTGGCACCCATACAAGAATTGGGGGGTATAAGTTTACAATATTTGGGAAGGAGAACTTGCTTCACTTTGCCTGCTTAGTTTCAGTGACTTCCAAAGTATTGATGCTAGAGGATCAGAATATATGCCAGGCAACTAGTATTTTCATAAAGGAAGTCAGCAATTGTAGCCCATATTTTCCTTTCAGCAAGATCTGCTGTAATTACAAATATTGCTAGAATATCTGTGTAGGTATTACTTATCAATATAGTAACAATATCCTTGTGAATTACTTTTTCATAAATCAGATATTAGCAGCAATATAGTTTGCATTTTAAACAAAAAAGTTTAATTTCTTCTCTCAAACGATCTCTTCTATATAATTAAAATGAGCAGGCTATGAAAGGGTTATGTACTAAGAACGCTGACACGGTAGCATTTCTTGAACTTGGATCTCCTGTACATATTGGCATCTGATTTGCATATGGCAACATTTTGATAAATGTGTTGTGCTTATCTGCCGAAGCACTGTAATTATGAATCATATCGGAGCAGTTATTTAATTGGTGGGTTATTAAAATCTGCCAACAGTGAATGAAAGAATAATAAAATACTTGCTGTCTGCTACTTCCAGCAATCATCCAATTTCACTTTTTGCACAAATCACTTATTAGCTCTTTCCTTGGAGTGCCCTTCTCACCAAGGTAGTAGGACCAGAAGGGCAGCTGGGGGCACAAGACAGACTGTCCACATGCCGCCCTCTTGACTTTTAGGACAGGGTGAGCGCCTGGTTTTGTTGACATTGATGGGACGTGGTTGTTCTTTTCCCTTTGCAGTTCTTCTTTCATTACAGACTTTCTGCTTGATAATTATATGCTTTGGACTAAATTAGAGACTGTGCATCTGGCTACAGTGTCTGCATAACCATTCCCATCTGCAGTGGTTTGGAAAAAAGTCCTCTTCACTTAAACAGGATTCCTCACACGCTGCCTCCCCCTTTTATGATAGGTGGGGGAATGGAGTGCATAATTAAGGTGGTTTTTGCTCACTCTTTTATCTTTGTTAACCCATACATTGCTCAGTTGTTAAATGCTTTTGCTTTGATTTACAGTAACCCTTAAAGAACCCCAAAAAATGACCTTTATACTGCAGAATATTAAACGTTTGTGCAGACACGAGGTCATATAGAGGTTGTGATAACCTTATACTTCCCAACTGTCACTTATTAGGAGAGACTGTTGCTCATTTGAAACAACATCCTTCTGTCCCTACATTACTTCCCTATACTACACAAAACCTTTCATCCATCCTCTGACTTACGGAATTTGTTATTTTTGAAAACACCGGTATGAAGAAAAAAATAGTGGTGAACGTATATATTTTGTGTTAGTGGCATTAATTATTTGTTGTCCACGTAATGGAAGCATGACAGTGAGCGCCCTTTGCTACGTGGGGGGGGGAGCGTTTTTCATATCTCAAAAACATTGAAGGTACATGCCCTACACTCACATTATTATCATTGTTATTATTATACAGGATTTATATAGCACCAACAGTTTACACAGTGCTTTACAATATAGAAGGGAGCCAATACAGTTATAATACAATAAAAGACAAGAGGATTAAGAGGGCCCTGCTCAGAAGAGCTTACAATCTAATAGGGTGGGGCAGGTTGTACAAAAGGTTGTAACTGTGGGGAATGAGCTGATGGAAGTGGTAGAAGATTAGTTGGAGATGTGATAGGCTTTCCTGAAGAGATGAGTTTTCAGGGATCGCCTGAAGGTAGCAAGAGTAGGGGACAGTCGGACAGGTGAAGGTAGCAAGAGTAAGGGATAGTCAGACAGGTGAAGGTAGCAAGAGTAGGGGATAGTCGGACAGGTGAAGGTAGCAAGAGTAGGGGACAGTCGGACAGGTGAAGGTAGCAAGAGTAAGGGATAGTCAGACAGGTGAAGGTAGCAAGAGTAGGGGATAGTCGGACAGGTGAAGGTAGCAAGAGTAGGGGATAGTCGGACAGGTGAAGGTAGCAAGAGTAAGGGATAGTCAGACAGGTGAAGGTAGCAAGAGTAGGGGATAGTCGGACAGGTGAAGGTAGCAAGAGTAGGGGATAGTCGGACAGGTGAAGGTAGCGAGTTCTAGAGCATGGGAGAGTCTGTGGAGAAATCCTGGAGACGAGCATGGGAGGAGGAGATGAGAGAGCTTGAGAGTAGGAGGTCTTGAGAAGAGCGGAGAGGACGATTTGGGTGATATTTGGAGACAAGATTGGTGATGTAGCTTGTGAATGGCTTTGTATGATGATTTATGATGATATGCTTTGTAAAAGCAATGCCCTTTCCTTTGTATTAGTGCCTGTTCATTAGAGCTGCACGATTAACCACTTAAGCCCCGGACCATTTTGCTGGCTTAAGACCGGACCACTTTTTGCCATTCGGCACTGCGTCTCTTTAACTGACAATTGCGCGATCGTGCGGCGGGGCTCCCAAACAAAATTGATGTCCTTTTTTTCCCCACAAATAGAGCTTTCTTTTGGTGGTATTTGATCACCCCTGCGATTTTTATTTTTTGCGCTATAAACAAAAATAGAGCGACAATTTTGAAAGAAACGCATTATTTTTTACTTTTTGTTATAATAAATATCCCCCAAAAATATATAAAAAAACATTTTTTTCCCTCAGTTTAGGCCAATTTTTTTACCAGTAATGACGGCGGACATCGATTTTTTTTGTGACTGCGACATTATGGCGGACATTTTTGACACATTTTTGGGACCATTGTCATTTATACAGCAATCACTGCTACACAAATGCAGTGATTCCTGTGTAAATGACACTGGCAGTGAAGGGGTTAACCAGTGGGTGGCAGTGTAGGGGTTAAGTGTTTCTTGGGGCCTGTTACTAACTGTTGGGGGCTGGGCTTTCTTTTAGTGAACACTGATCTCTGCTCCAATCACATGGAGCAGAGATCAGCGTGACTTGTTGCTAAGCAGAACGGGGAGATGCTGTTTACAACGGCATCTCCTAGTTCAGCCGCCCCGTGAGACGATTGCGGGTATGCCCGCGGTGATCGAGTCCGCAGGACCCCCCGACCGGACTCACGGGGGTCCTGACCGCCATGCGAGCGTGCCGCCGGTGGCGTGCTCGCGATGGCAGGGTGGCAAATTTAAAGGGATGTACAAGTATGCCCATTTGCCTGCTCGTGCCATTCTGCCAACGAACATCGGCGTGCGCCAATTGGGAAGTGGTTAATCGTTAAAAAAACGCAATCTCGATTCACCCCCCCCCCCTTACAATCTCTTCCGATGAGAGTAGGTGATTCTTTCTTATAAACAAGTGGAGAGATTATTTGCTCACTCAGCTGTCAAAAGAAAGCATCCCCGGCAATCTGCCAAGTGTAGAACTTGAAACATTGTAACTAACTTACTTCTTAGATCAAAGGGATAGAACTTCTTGTGTAAACAAATAATCTGGGCAGTCTGCCAAGCTTTCAACCAGTGTAAATGCAGGACGTTTAACCACTTAAAGTATAAATCTTTTTCTGACAATTCTTTCTTAAGTTAAAATCAATATTTTTTGCTAGAAAATTACTTGGAACCCCCAAACATTTTATATATATATATATATATATATATATATATATATATATATATATATATATTATATATAATCAGAGACCCTAGGGAATAAAATGGCAATTGCTGCAATATTTTATGTCACACTGTATTTTCCCAGCAGTCTTTCAAATGCAATTTTTGGGAAAAAATACACTTCAATAAATAAAAAAATAAAAAAACAGTAAAGTTAGCACAATTTTTTTTTGTTTTAATGTGAAAGATGATACGCCATGAGAATTGTGAGAGAATCGTGATCTATCTTCTAAGCAAAAAAATTGTGATTCTCAATTTAACCAGAATCGTGCAGCTCTACTGTTCATACAGTGTAGTGACTGCCACTTTTCCACACTGGAAGAATGCCAGTCACTGCTAGGGCACACGGAAAACAACTGTTTTCTATGTGCCTTGTTCACACTGCAACACAGCCTGGAGCTGCAGTGGAGTCAACTGCAATAAAATGCAGACATGCTGCATTCTTGCAGTGCCCCGGTAGGCAAATAAATGGTACAGTGACATGAATGAAGTGTCAGTTTGTGCACTTCACATAAAGTTCACAGAAAAAAATTTTTGCGTGATGTGGTAAAACGGCACTCACACCGCCCCCCTACTGGCGGCTTAGTGCAGCTGTAACAGACAGGTGCCTGCACATTAAACCTCTCAAGTTCAGTGTACAGGCAGTGTGAATGGTCCCTTTATGTAAAAGGTTGATATAAAGGTGATGTAAAAAAAGTATTAATGTGTAATACATGTGCAGTGTAATGTATTATTGTGTAATATGGTTTTTCCAGAAAGGTCCGATGCCACATCTGTCCCCTGCCGGCTCTAACACTGAGAACCCAGCGATCTAACACCGCCAATCACTCGCTTCTTAGGGCTTCCTCAGCAGTGCTTTGCTCAGCCCCCCCTGGACAGGCTCCGTGATCTCAGCCGACAGCGGGCTACAGTCTGCTGTCTGCTTAAAACAGGTCACCGAACTGTAGAACAATCTGCACTCGTGATCCAAAGAAGAAGTACAGCCAAAATGAGCTTTGACTGTACTTCTCGCTAAAGTGTTTTGGATTTTATTGCTGTCTGTGTCCCTGCTAGGGTGATTCTCCCCCTCTAATTGTTCTGGTGACATTGGTGATGGGAAATCCCAAACATTAAAGTTGTTACCAAAACATAAATAAATAGAAATAAGGAATAATCTGCAGATGAAGACATATTTTCTAGTGAGAACTGTCAAAAATAGTATTTTTCTTTTTAATTCCTATCAAAAAGCTCCCCTATGTACTTCCTATGTGGACGATATTTAACAGTTGCTCAAAATGAAGGCTACACATCTAGTAGTAGCAGTAGTAGTAGTAGTAAAAAAAACACATCAGCAAGTCACATCAAAAACCACTTCAAGGCAATGAAGGGCCCCCCCTTCCCCAAAGCACCCCCCCATGTTGAGGGCACGCGGTCTGGTACGGCTCAGGAGGGGGGCGCTCACTCATCCCCACCCCCTTTCCTGACCGGCCGGGCTGCGTGCTCTGATAAGGGTCTTTTATGGACCTTGGGGGGGACCCCCACGCCGTTTTTTGGCGTAGGGCTTCCCCTTTAAGTCCATACCAGGTGACGGGGCCAGTGACGTGTCAATCACACCGCCGAAGGCAGCATCATTGACTTCCTTTGCTAGTCCCATCTACCTGGAGCCACGGTCAAAATGAACAGACTTTTCTCCGTGTGCGGGAATGTCCGTTCATTTCAAGTCCGGCAGACTAGCGCACAGACGGCCGGATTGTCGAGTCTGGCAGACAATTTTTGAGTCAAAACTTCTTTCTAAGTCCGCTGGACTTTTGGGGAAAAAAGCCTGCTGGAGCCCACACACAGGCGGATTGTCTGGCGGACTTGTCTGATCGCACGTACGTGGCATTAGAGGTACTTAGGGAGAGTGTTTAAACGGTTAGTGTACATTTTAATAAAAAACGAAAAGGTGAACACCCCACAAACTACCCACCACCCCAGTCCACATTGCACTTACCTTTGTGGGTAATTAGCTGTCAGTGCCAATGTGGCAGGAATTTTTTATTTCCCAGACCGCTACATTGGCTGCTTGGGCACTGACAGTTGATAACCCACAGAGCAAAGTGCAACAGGGAACAGGGGGTGGGGAAGATGTAGGGTGATAATTCACCTGTTCATATTTTGTGAAACGTGAATAAGAATATTGTAGTTTGAAATTGGAATAATTTCTCTAACAAATCAGATCCTTTACCATTACATCACATGACGCATTGCAGCTCTTCATTTGGGGTACTGATGTCAGCATGGTGGACACCAAAAGTGCTAAAAATCCACTATCTTTCAATGCCGGATTGATGTTTTAGAGAGGTGACACCTCATTTTAGGGAAAGGCGGCATTCCTATTCTAACGAGTGTTGGCTGGTGTGGGTATGGTATGGCGTTAAAGGGATAACAGGCCATAGGTTGGTATCTTCTGGAAAGAGGTCTTACATATTTGTACTGAAAACCTAAAATCTTCTCGGATCAACCCAGTCCTGAAAAACTGGTTTGCTCATCTCTGATTATCAATATTTATGGAATACATCATAGTGTAATTAGGAGAACCATTTACAGCGTATCGTTAACAGCGTATTGTGTGATCAGATGGCATTGTGCATGGAACTATTTCCCAGCTTTCAGCACTGGTGTCAACTTAACTTGAATGGTTATGTAATGTTCTGCATTGTAGCTTCCACCATTGCCTGTATGCTGCAGAAGGAGGAGAAGTCTATACACAACAACACTCATATGGGATTATATGATAGTAGATGTATACAGGATTCAGATTTCATATGAGGAAGATAGAATCTTCAATGTTCTATGATAGATCTGCTTAAAGCCCACATAGAGCTTCCAAATGTATTACTTTAAAGCACTCAGGCTGCATTTACAGTAATAAATATGCTTTTTTTTTTTTACTTTTTTATCAGCTAAGTGCTGCAGCAGGATTGTGCTGCCAGCAGGTAGGAGAATTGGGCACCTACTCTGAAACACAAGTTTTCCTGAGGTCCAACATGCCCCACCAAGCTCTGGTCTAATCAACATTACTCTTGCACCCTAAGCCCTTGTACACACGGTTGGACATTCCGACGGAAAATGTCCGATTGGACTGTGTTGTCGGATAATCCGACTGTGTGTGGGCTTCATCTGACTTTTTTTTTTTTTTTCAAATATAAATTTTTATTAATTTCAAACAATGCCCAACATGGGCATGGACATAACACATAACATAGAAATGGGATACACAAAGGGGAAGGGAGGGAAAGGGAAATACATATTAAATATATTACCGAAAGCAAGAGGAAGGTAGGTATACAGTACACACTTACATGGCATACTAATCATAGCTCTATGGAAGACCGAATTCAATCTGCCATCTGGTGATTACCGCTTATCCAAGCATAAAATCTCCATTAAGAAGCCAGAAGTGTATCCAAGAGCCTAAGTCCGTTCAGTTCCCTCATCTCTTGCCCTCGTCAGAATCTCAGTACCCCGGCAAAAACCCAGTGCCAGAGGGGAGAGGCCATCGGGAATGGGGGAAAGGGACATTGAAGGGGAGATGATGAGGGAAAGGGAGGGAGGGGGGGAAGAAAAAAAAAAAAAAAAGGGGGAGAGAGGGGGGGGGGAATTCTGGTTGAATCAGGACCGCCCCAACCCATACGTAGTCTATAACGCTGACCATATTACACGGTCCTTAAGGATACTCCTTCGGATGAGAATATGAACTGGTGCCAGAGTGCCCATGTTTTCCTAAATTTTTCCTGCTGTTGCCTCCCCGTAAGCACCAGGTCTTCCAATTTACTAACGTCCTCCACCCTACGAATCCAGGACGCCACCGATGGAGGGGTCTGGCTTTTCCATTGGAGTGGTATACATGCTCTAGCAGCATTTACTAGGTGACATAGGATGGATTTTTTGTATCTTTTAGCGGACATGGTATTTACGTGCAGTAGGAAGAAAGCCGGGTCATTGGGGACATTGTATTCCGTAAACTTTTGAATAACGGTCCTGACCGTGGACCAAAAATGAGACAACTTCGAACATGACCAAAATATATGTAACAACGTGCCCTGCTCTTGTCCACATCTCCAACAAAGCGCAGAGACGCTCGGATAGAAGGAGTGTAGAGCCTGAGGGGTCAAGTACCATCTCGTTAGGAGTTTATAGTTAGTTTCCTGTATGTTCGTGCAGATGGTAGACTTTAGGGCCAATGTTAGAATACTTTGAGTCTGGCTCGGAGTAAATTTACAGTTCAGTTCCCCCTCCCATTTTGTCAGGAAGGTCAAATGGGCGTCGTCCACGGGTGTGATAAGAAGGTTGTACATTGTGGACAGTGTTCGCGGAAGCACCCTGGTACCAGAGCAGTATTCCTCAAAGTCGGTCAACGATTCGTCAAATCGCAGGGGGTTCTGGAGAGCCCTAAGGAAGTGTCTAAGTTGGACCGCGGTCCAAAAGGCTAGTTTATAGGGCCCCGATGTGTTACAGAGCGTCTCTATGGACGGCCAGTCCCCATGCGCCCGGAAGTGTCGTGCTTGTGTGCACTGTCTACTGGACATGGCCTGCAAAAGTTGGGTGTCTAGCCCTGGAGAGAATTGCGGGTTCCCTATAATAGGATATAGCGGAGAAGTAGGTGCGGACAGTGACTCTTTTGTCATCTGACTTTTTCCGTTGGAATGTCCGACCAACAAAGTTTGAGAGCTGGATATAAAAATTTTCCGACAACATGATCCGATCGGACTTTGTCCGATCGTTTGTAGGGAATTCCGATCGGACAAAGTGCCACGCATGCTCAAATCAAATTCCTAGACCAAAGCTATTGGCTACTAGCCTGAACGTAGTCCCGTCGTAATTAAATAATGTCATCATGTTATGAACGATCAGATTTTCCGACAACTTTGTCCGACCATGTGTATGCAACACCAGTTTCGGACAAAATCCGTCTGACAAAATCCGACGGATTTTGTTGTCAGAATGTCCGACCGTGTGTACAAGTTCTAACACATCTATTGATTAGAGCAGTGTTCTGGGGGGAGTGTGATGGAGAACCAGACTGCTACTTTTTGTGAGAGAGAGGCAGCCTGACTCTATTAGTGCTGTCAGCAGACGATTTTTAACCCTTGTTGCAGCACTTGGATAACAAATAATAAAAAAAGTGGTATATTCATTACTGTGTTTTGCAACCAGACTGTATTACAGTAATAAATTAAAAGGGTTTAATTGGGCTTTAAAGAAATATCCCTGTATTATAAATCAAATGCCCTTGGTCCATTCTGCGAAATGCTGTGCACATGGTAAAATAAGGTCACAGATACTATATATATATATATATATATATATATATATATATATATATATATATATATATATATATATATATATATATATATATATATATATATATATATATATATATATATATATATATATATTGTAGTAAACCCCCTTAATTGGAAACAAAAAAAGCAAATATATCCAGGGAGAAAAATCAGTCATCAGCTGTAATATTTAGATATTGAAACAATTAATCAGATATATGCTTGTAAAATGATCTGTTATTAAACACTGTTCCACACATTTGAATACTAGTTGAAGTCAGTACAAAGAGAATACAGGCCTGGAGCTTTATGCTGGTAGCATATCACGATTTACGGGAAGAAGGTCAGCTTTTTTGTGCTCATCATTTGCAATTTATAAAGGAGATTACAAACCCCAATGGTGACAAGTCTCTTTTTCAGAGTTCCCATTGGTTGGGTGTTTTTGGTGATACTATCCTTCCTCCTTTATACTTTTGTAACTAACCAGAATTAGATTGCAGTTTTAAATTGTGATTCTGCTCACCGGGATAAAGATATTTAGGTGGAATATAAGCAAAAAGTGTCTTGCTTTATACCAGTCTTTGCATGCCAGCAGAGGATAATGTGACATGTTTAAACCTGTAGCTACCCAGCAACTCGTAAATCAGGTGTGTCTCTTAATCCTAGGATCACCTCTTTGAATTCTTGAAATGTTGGAAGACAGTTGACATTAATTTAAAATGCAAAGGCCTCTTAGTGAAGTAAATCTATCTTTAGTTACTGTAAAAGGTTTGAACATTTAAAGTTAATAATGGTGCCTTGGATACCTATACCCGTGGAACAAACGGCGGTAAAGGAATAAGTACTTAAGTACTTTGAAATATGAAGGATTCTTTAGTAATCCAAGTTTTATAGATTTTTGCCCTTAAGGACTCCTTGTAATTGAGATATATTACTTAACCTTAACAATTATTATCAAGATCACTGCCAAGTATTTGTTCAAAATAAAATTGTTGTGGCAAAAACATAGACAGTGTTTCTTTCATATTATCGGATTCTAGTTTATGTTAGTGGGTTCCTTTGTGTAGTGCTTTGGGCGTTATGGTCCAATCTCAGTAAATTACTTTTTTTCAACAAACTCCATTCTTAGAAGACACTAGGGTGCCTTCCAGAGCCCGGAGATATATTCCAGTAGAATTTTAGTTGGTAATCTTTGCCATATATGGATAGGAAATGAAATTTGAAGGCTTACAAACAGGAAAAGATTACAGATATGTTAAAAGAGTATTTGTGGTCACAGGTATGGATATATCGGAATTACACTAATATATAGGGGTGGCCCTGATGTTCAAATTGAACGTAAGTTCAACTAGAACATCAGGTGTTTGTTTGTCCTCAAACGAAGCAAACATATGGGGCATTCTCTGCAAATTTGAACACTGAGGAGCACTCCATAATGCGCTGCGATATCACAGTGCATTGACAGCTGCTGATTGGCCAAAGCATGCACTCGACCTGCATGCTTTGGCCAAGCACGATCTGCTGGGAGAGCCATGATTGGCCGAAGGTCTTTGGCCAATCGTGGCTCAGGAGGCTAAGTCCACACACCACACTATATAAGGCTGCTTACACGGTGGCCATATGTAGTGTGATGACGTGGAGAGATTGAGAGAACGTGAGCTAGATTTAGGCAGGTTAATTAGTGGCGTGCAGGCAGTTTAATGAATATATATATTATTATTATTCATGATTTATATAGCGCTAACAGTTTACGCAGCGCTTTACAATGTATAGGGGGGACAACACAATTACAGTACAATACAAAAGGTAGAGGAGGGCCCTGTATATATATATATATATATATATATATATATATATATATATACACACAGTGCATTCAGTTTACGAGCCTCTCCGTGGCTTTCCGAGTGCATCCGAGGTTTGCGAGTATTTCCGAGTCTCTCCGGCGCCCCCCCCCCCCCCCCACACACACACACATCTGGCCACATGTGGTACTGCATACAATAGAAGTCAATGTGGAACAAATTATTTTCCTTTCCATTGACTTCTATGAGGAAACTTGCTTTGATATGTGAGTGCTTTGGTTTACAAGCGTTCTCCTGAACGGATTATGCTCTTAATCCAAGGTTCCACTGTATATACATATATATATGTAGCACTGACCCCCGAAGGAGCAGCTTGATTTGCTGGGCTTACCGTTACCTTCTTGACATCGTGTACATCTAGGGGTTTCCCGAGGTAGATGGCCCAAAGAATTGTAGATACTGACACTGGATCCGCTTTTGGGATTTTTATTTGAAAAAAGGGTAGACAAAACACAGTCTCTCAATGAGGGTTAGAGAATTTAGGTAGAAAGTCCAGGTACTCTTGGAACTACTAAAAATAGGAAGTCTCTCACCATAGAATCCAGAGAATAGCCACTCACAACTGGATTCTCACAGCTACTGGATAGACCTTCTCTCAGCAGCCGATAGAGTGTTCAGATAAAGCGAAGCCTCTGCCATAGACTTGCATATGGAATGGTTGAATAAAGTCTTTGCCACAGACTTGTTGTAGAACACTTGTATTAAAGTCTCTGCCACAGACTTGTTGTAGAACACTTGTAGTAATGTCTCTGCCACAGACTTGTTGTAGAACACTTGTAGTAACTGAAGGATGTAGACCAATTTAGAGAGCCCTCATACGGTACCAGTATCTCACAGCCGGTCCGGTGATACCGTACGAGTGTAGATTCACTTGGGGTGTTTCAACTAAGCCTCCAGGCTCTTTCTGAGAAGCCAGCCTTCAGAATGGCCTTCTCCCGAAGAGTCCTCCCCTGGTTGTTTCTTCAGTTGCTGGGCCTCTCCACAGATGAGACGGCATCGGACCACCTCCGAATCCTCCCTCCAGTTACTTTGCCTCGGGCTAGCCAGCCCCGAGACTCGGAATTTGATGGATCCTCACCCCAGGCTATGAGGGCCCTGGGGGCTGGTCAGGAGGACCAAACAGATAGAAAGATCTTCTGGACTGGAACCCAGGAGCACGTGATGTCTGTACCTTAAGTACCCTCTCCCAGAATGCACAGCAGGATGACACTCCCACTGGGCTGGTTTCGAGAAAGAATGGCACTGAATGTGCCTAACTAAACTGTATTCGCACACTTGCCAGCGATGACAGCGCCACCTGTGGCCAAGCAGAACACAGTGCAATCCATCTAGACTGGTACTGAAACCATAATTTGGTATAATTAAACCCAAAACCAAACTGCGGTTCCAGAAACTTTAAATAGAGAAAAAAACACATAGTGCGTGCTCTTCAGGAGCTGGCGCTACATATGTATATATATATATATATATATATATATATATATATATATATATATATATATATATATTTATACAGTGCAGTCAGTGCAGTGTACATAGTACAGTGCATTGAAGTGGTTAAGATGAACACCATGACGGAATTAAGAAAAAAAACGGCATGGGGTCACCCCCAAAATACATACCAGGCTCTTTGGGTCTGGCATAGATTTTAAGGGGAACTCCATGCCAAAATTAAAACCAGACGGACCCGAAAAATAGAAGAAAAAAAAGCTCTGCCTCCATGGGAGGCCCCCCCGGTGACTGCTGTCTCTTGGCTGTGATAGCTGTTATATAGGCAAGGGCAGGGTCACCCCATGATGCAACCGAGTGACCTCACCCCCTTATGACGTCGTGTGACATCATTGAGTTGCAAGAAACCCAAGATATTGACATTCCCAGAAGTATTGGTTTCAGTAAGGACTTTAGAATATTTTCTCAACATTGGAGTTTTTTTTATGCAGGTAGTAAGTTGGGAAAGTGAGTATGCACTGTCCTCGTCTACACTACTAATTTAAAGAGACTTTAGCAATAAGTAATAAGCGCAGGTATATATAGGTCTTTAGCAATAAGTAATAAGTGCGGGTATATATAGGTCTTTAGCAATAAGTAATAAGTGCGGGTATATATAGGTCTTTAGGTTCAACGCTTTATACCTGCTATTAGTTATCATTTCTCTTTTCATGTCTTGTAAAGTGACAAAGTCAATGTAACAAGGCAACATATATCAACACCCTTTTACTAAAAGTCAGCTGTTTGTAGCTGTTGACTTTAATTTTTTTTTTTAAAAAGGTGACTGCCTTGAAGGGGATTGTTTTTGCAGAAAGTTTAAAAAGTGAAAGGGGGTTTCAGGAAGTACATCCCTACTGCCCTTATACTGAATCTGCTATATCAGGGGTCTTTCAGTATGGGGGCTGCAAATATTACAAATATTCACAGAATATTCGCTGAAAAGAAAAATTGGTTTTATAAGTGAATAAATACAATTTAAAATGAATACGTTTTACTTGGAGCTTTTCTGTAATCATCATGATGTGGATTACAATTGAGAAATGTAAAGCAAAGCAAATTCCCAATGCACTTGAGCAATTAAAGTGGTTGTATACTCTTTTTTTTTTTACTTTTACCTACAGGAAAGCCTATAATAAGGCTTAGCTGTAGGTAAAAAAAATATCTCTTAAACCTGTATGGTTTAGGAGATATTCCCCTCGGTATGCGCCACTGACTGCAGTTGCGCATGCGCACAAGTGGATTCTCAGCTGAAAGTCCGACAGTGGCCGGCCGGCCGGGATGAAATCTCCCGCGCGCATGCGCGGGAGTGACGATATCGCGGCTCCGGCCACTCACAGCGCCGGAGCCGCGATACCCGGAAGAAACGCAGAGGGAGCATGTCAGCTCCCTCGGCATGGATCGGGCCAGATGTCGGGGCCTCGTTCTAAGGTAAGTATTTCATAATGAGCTAGTATGCGGTGCATACTAGCTCATTATGCCTTTTGCTTTGCAGGTGGTAAAAAAAAAAACATTAGCGGGTTTACTACGGCTTTAATAAAGGTCAAACAAAATACATTCAGTCTGCACCTTACTAATCAGACTCCCCTTTAAATTAGGGTCCCCATCACATCCCTCTTTAGATCAGGGTCCCCATCAGAATCTCCCTTACTTCAGAGTACCACTGAGTCTCCATCATGTCCCTTTAGATGAGAATCCTAGTTGTGTCAGGCTCCATATCAGAGTTCACCCTTACATCAGGGTCTCCATCCTAGGCGTGCTCAGGGGGTGTCCAGGGTGTGCATATGCACACCCTAATAACTATGTGCCATGCCAATTCCCATCACTGCCCAGGCTTCCCCTGTGTTGCCCCCCCCCCCCCCAACCCTGTAGTGCTGCTGCCTTCCCTCGTCTCCTCCCCCCTCCGGCTGCAGCGGAGGATGCTTCAGGGTGGAGAGCAGGGGAAGGGGCTAGTAAATATGTCAATTACTAGCACCATATTTTTCTAAATGAATACAGTAAACACACTCACTAACTGTGTTCATTCACAACTGAAGCATAGTAAACTGTTGTGAATGAAAAGGAAGCCGATCAGCACAGAGCACTTCCCATTCATTCACTGCCCTGTGCGGCTAAAGTTGCAGAGAAAGTCATGTGTGTTTGAGCTTTGGGGTGCCCACCCTAATGCAATAGGTTGCACAAACTTATGGTCCCCATCAAACCTTACATCAGGCTCCCCATCAGAGTGAAGACTGTACACATCAGCTGCGGGCCCCATAAAAACTTATTGTGGGATGCTTGTAGCCCTACTTGAGACCCTTGTGCAAGATGGTCTGAAAAACTGGTAGAAGTAAAGCACTCAGATAAAGGCACACATTGTTAAAGTGAACTATATGATTTTACAGTTACAGTGTTTGTTTACTTTCACCTGCTGCTTGGAATTGTTCTTTAGGTCTTTCCTTTTGGCGTATAGCTGACACAAGAATTTGTTGTTTGAGATGTATTATGTGAAGTGGGGATAGTTTGAATACTTGCCACTAGCACACTAGCACACCTCACCCAGGTATGGAATGAATTCTCAGGCAAAGTGAAAATATGTATATATATATATATATATATATATATATATATATATATATATATTCTTGAATTTATTTTACCGAGCTGAGCTTAAAGCGGAGTTCTGCTGAAAAAATAAAAACAATTAAAAGTCAGCAGCTACACCGAAAAAAATTAAAAGTCAGCAGCTACACTTTTTGTTAATAATCAGACACTCACCTGTCCCATGGTCCAGCGATGTGGGCGTACGAAGCCTCGCTCCTCTCCCCTTCCTCTCCATGGTGCCGGCATTCTAACTGTGGGTGCTCAGCCGTGGCTTCACAGCCGGGCATGCACTGCGCATGCACAAACTGCTCTGTGCGCTGTGAATGACCGGGTGATCTTCTGGGACCTGTGACGTGTCTCAGAAGATTGCAGGGAGGGAAGGTGGAAAGGTGATCTTCCTTCCAGTGCCACAGAGCCCCGGGGGGGAGTGGGAGCTGGATGCGTCTAAAAAGAGGGTATCCACCCCCCTAAAAAAATGACATGCCAAATGTGGCATTTCAGGAGGTCACCATCACTAAAAGCGGAAGTTCCATTTTTGGGTGGCAGCTTTAACAATATTAATATTAAGCATACAGGGTAGTATGTGCCTCCCGGACTATACACTGTCTGCATTTGTAGAGGAGCATATGGTCCTGTAAGTACGTAGCCACTTGGATTTGCATAGTAGCCACTGCTGGCCATTGCTTTGTACAGGCTGACTAGTTTTGGCTCTAGACTGCACTTGCAGAATATTAAATGCTATGTGGTCATTTGCTGGCTTGTGCATGATGTCTTAAAAAAAAATATTAAAAGATGTTCACACCTTTCTTGCGATTATTTATGGCTGAAATGCATGGGCTTCCCAAACGTGCCTTAACAATCACAAATCACATACACACGCACGCTGTCACACACACACACACACACACACACACACACACATACACACACACACGTGTGACCCAAGGGTTTGTTTTCCTTCATGTAATCCTAACACCTTTGATAAGATAGTAAGAACATGCAGGCAAACGATTGAAAATTCAGATCATTACAGAGGCCCGTTAGTGACTGGTTCTCTTTTAGGCAATACTTAAGCCCCATACACACTATCAAATCTTCTGCTGTTTTTTGTCTTCAGATTTACCAAAATCATGTTGTGCAAGGGCCTGTCTGATTGCATACAAATTGAAACTCCTAAGGTTTGACCTCATATTATATGATTTTGGTAAATCTGAAGGAAAAAATCATCAGAAAATCTGATAGTGTGTATGGGGCTTAAGAGGGACTGTAACACACGTGAGTCCCAATATACCAGATGCCACTGCTGCAGATGCTGAGATGGCTGAATTAAAGGACTGAGGCAGAAAATGTTATTAATGCCGTTCTTATGATAATAAGGTCATATCAGCTAATCAAGAGCTGCTACGACTCCCAGGGGTGCCTCGCATGAGGTGAACAACCATCACAGCTCCCGCAGTTTCTGGGAAATAGACTAGGAAGACAACTGACTACATTTAGGTGCTATTTTGGGTTCCAAAATTATTCACAGATGGGGCAGTATTTTTTTTTAATAAGATATTATGAAGCGGTGTAGTAAACTACACTGAGCAAAATGTTCCCCAGATGATATCCAAAAAGCGCCGGGCCTCCAGTCTTAACCAAATTGTGTCAAAGAGCTTTGAGGTAAAGCCACACACTCGGGGTCTTTGATGGATTTTATGAAGCAGTATTATGTCAGCCCTCCTTACTCACAAAAACACTTCACAGCAGATGACATGCTCCATAATAACGGACCTGAACAAATCAGGAAACAGGCCTTTTTTTGTGAAACGGCATATGAAACAACATACCACAGAAATAAATATAGTATATGTGTCTAAACAAGTTAAAAATAGCTCTGCCTTTGTTCGTTGTGATGGCAGAACCAAGTTACTTAAATGCGGGGTGTTAAAATAGTGCAAGAGAGAGCAGATACTCCAAACAGCTACATACACAGATGAATTACATTTAAGGAGGCTGTTCTACCTTCCAAAATAATGGTATTCCTAAAATGTACACAAAGCACAGCCCAGTCTAAGCCCATGTTCACATTGGCCCGCATGCCAAATGTCAACACATGTCGAATCGCTGACTATTGCCGGAAATAGCACCATCCGAATCAGTTTGGCTCCGACTTTGCGGAAGGATTTGCCCCCTTAATGACCAAGCCATTTTTTTTTTTTTTACTTTCTGCTATAATACATATCCCAAGAAAAATATAAAAAAATGAATTTATTCATCAGTTTAGGCCGATATATATTCTTCTACATATCTATGGTAAAAGGCATATATTGATCAGTTTGCGCAAAGGTTATCGCGTCTACAAACTACGGGATAAATTTAGGGACTTTTATTTTTTTTTTATCGGTTTTACTGGTAATGGCAGTGATCTGTGACCTGTGATCTGTGGCATAGACTTGCAAAAAGGCAGAAGACTGCGGACAGAGGGAGAAGAACTGGAGAGGGTAGGAAGACATCAGCAGAGAGCGGAGAAGAGCTGAAGAGGGGAGAAGAACCAGCAGAGGCAGAAGACGTCAGCGGAGGAGGCAGAAGAGCTGGATAGGGGAGGAGAGATCGGAAGCAACGCCAGAGCTGCCATAATAAATTACTTAAAAACATGTGTAATGTGTTTTATTTTTGACATTTTTTTTTAGGTGAATGGGTAGGGGTACAATGTACCCCATACTCATTCACCTAGGGTGGGGGCCGGGATCTGGGGGCCCCCTTGTTAAAGGGGGCTTCTAGATTCCAATAAGCCCCTGTCCGCAGCTCCCAACAACCAATGGCCCCATCGTCCCCATCCCCTTAGCTGACCTGCATGTTCGGATAAGGATCTGGTATAGATTTTGGGGGAACCCCTACGCCATTTTTGCGGCGTGGGAGTTCCCCTGAAAATCCATACCAGATAGAAGGGCCTGGTATGCTCTTGGAGGGGGAACCCATGCCATTTATTTTTTTATTTGAGGTGGAGTTCCCCTTCAATATCCTCAGAGCACAAGTTGCATGCCAAAGTCGGGTCAGTTAAGACGGTGATCTGACTTTGATCTGACTTCAGTGATAATCATTGGGCTGAAGTAGGATCAAACTCGGACCAAAGTAGTGCAGGGAGCATTTTCAAAGTCGGACTGACTTGTGTCGGACTAGTTAAGAAGGCTCTCATAGGGAAATATTGATTTGCACACGTCATGCGACATGAGCTCCCAATGTCGGAGCGTTTGTTGTACCAGTGTGAACCCAGTCTGAAAGGGGTTTAATACATAATTAAATGTATTTTTGTTTACATGCCTGGGGGAAGGGGGGGATGAAGAAGCAGATGGGGCCAATCAGATGTGCTTAGCATGCTGATGGGAGAAGATGGCAAGGTGACAGAGTGAGTTCTTTTGTGTTCTGTTTTTCCTCTCAGGCTGGGTTCACGCTTGTGCGTTTACTGACATTGCATGTGCAGATCACATGTGATGTCTGTGTGATGCAAATTCAGCCATACAAAATGGTGCAGCACCCTTTTTTGGTCCGCACTGGAATCAAATCGAATGGGTCCTCACACCTATGCGATACTATTCCTGCACGACTTGACAGTTTGCACTGTCCAGTCACAGGGTGGGGTTGAGATCTGTAAGTGAAAGAGAAACTGCAGCAGAGAAAAATAAAGTCCCCTCCCCTGCCAGGCAGGACTATGCTGTGTGGCAGAGTGTGTACATGTTGTACATTTGTAAGAAATGTTCTGGGAACAGAAAATGTGGGGTCTACAAGCTGCTACAATACAGTTTTTGGAAATGCTACTTGTTGCATTTAAGGTAAAGGGAAAGGTGTCCTTTGTCACCCCCAAACCAAACTCATTTGTAGCAATATTTCCATCAAGCTGGCCTGAAAATATCTCAACGGTTTATTTCCCAAGGTCCTCTCAAGGGTGAAGGGAAATACAAACATACAATCTATGTTTTAGTTTAGGAGACTGGTGTAAATTAGGGAGGAATGTCAGCCCTTTTATTTCTTTGACTAGGCTCAGGCCTTTTAGCGTAAACACATCTGGCTATTTTATCAAATCCAATAAAGGCATGCACTCCAAAGCAAGACAACAAGAGCATATAAAATGTACACCATCTGCTAATGTAACAGAAAGCTGCTCTTCTCTAGGCTGGAATTATGATGGAAAGAGCAGTATCAAGGGCGGAAAGACACAAAGCATGGAGCTCTTCACTTTTAGTCGAAAAGTGCATTAGCTAAATTCACTAGTCACGAGGATTAAATAAAAACTCCACCCCAAATATTTTGTTTGGTCCCTCAAAGTTCCCGTTAGCATTTTACTATTAGTGCACCTGCTGCTGCCTGCCTGTGTGGCAGAAAATCATCAGGCTTTTTTGAACATTTGCACGGGCATCTTTGTGGGCATCTGAGCATCTTAACATTTTTTTAAATATTTTTTGCAAATGGAAACTTAGTTACTTGGGGAAAAATGCACAATATGTGTGCTCTCACAAATGTTTCCGCCTTGTGTAAGGGCTGAAAACATGTGAAGCTTGAAGTTGAAAAGAAGTTCATGTACTTTTTCGAGCTACAAGCTTCAACAGACACTATGTTCAATTGTGAACAGGCCCAACTGAAAACCATGGGATTTTGGAGCTTCGAGATACAAAACGCTCAGTTGTGAACGGGGCTTTATGGTCCCTGAATCCAAATCTCCATAGTAGGCCCTGAAGATGCTTATACCACAACTAGACACATTCTCCTGATACTTAGGCAATGGTAGCAGTGTTGATGGACACCTTCAGAGCTAAACAAAAACTATAATTTCATAGATCTTTTGTGCAAAAAGAAATGTGAAAAATGATAGCTTGAGGCTGCGTACACACGGGCGGACTGTTCGCCCAACTTTGTCCGCTGAACAGTGTTTGGGCGGACAGTCCGCTCGTGTGTGGGCTTTCAGCGGACAGTTTCAGCGGACAGTTTGACGAACAAGGTTTTTCGGAATTTCCGAAAAACTGTCCGCTGAAACCTTGTTTCAGCGAACAGTCCGCTCGTGTGTAGGCTTATTCGTCAAACTAAGTTCCGCGCATGCTCAGAAAGGATTTACACGCCGAAAGTTATAATGCAGTGTATAGGACGTCGTATTTTTCGTCCCGTCGTACGTGCCGTTCACGTCATCGCGCACGGTTTCAGCAAACTGTTCGTTCGTCGTGTGTGGCCATGTCCGTCCATGCTAATTTTGAGCGGACTGTTTGCCGAAACTGTTTGACGGACAAAGTTGGGCGAACAGTCCCCGCGTGTGTACGCGGCCTAAGATTCCTCAAGAGACGTATTTGGGATGCTGGTTGTCCCCATATACATTTATATTTGTTGGATACAGGCACACGCTACTGGGTTCTGGTATAAGTGTTGGAAATAGTTTTCATAGTCATAAAAACTCTATACAAAGTAGAAAAATCTAAAATGATAATTTTGAGTAGCATTTGTAGCCAACCTCATAAGAGCAGCTGGATTTGATTTTAGGATGTCTCTACCTTCTGCCAGTAGTAATTACCTTAAATGGTACCCCCCCAGAACACACTGACTTACTAGCTTAAAGTTACATTCTGGGATCAACTTGTGCCCCCTCTCACCCCCTATAACCCATTTGCTGTGCTTTTTTTGTTTTCTTACCTTGTAAAGCCAGCTATACTCCCCTAAGTCCATTTCCCTCACTGCCACTGTTTCCGAGTGTAGGGGACCACTAATCCAGTGCCTGAGACCTCTGGGCTCCTTAACTCCCCTTAGCTGGAGTTAGTCCTCTTCTGAATCCTATGATGTCTCCAACACTGGACATCCAATTAAATTAGTCAAGGTAATGTAGACAGTAATGAAGACACCCTATGAAGGACCCATGCAGAAGTAAACGGTAGAGAAGATTTAGGGCTGGAGCATCATGTGACCAAGGGTTTGAGTAAGTTCAAGGGCTTTTAGATACTGATTTTGTTCCACATCCAGTGATCAGTTAGAAGGGGATGAGAGCAGTTGCCAACTTTCCTAGAGATGGGCTTTAAAGCAGTACTAAAGGGTTAATAGTTACCTTTCCAGCAGTCCCTCACCGGCGCCAGCATATTTTTTGTGCACTGGTTTTTGGCCACCTTCATTGGCTGGCATGGGATGATGTCACTCCTGCATGTTCACAGGATCTAGTTATTCTGTTACACAGGGGTCAGTCTGCCTTTGTATGCTGAACTGGGCATTCACAGCTCAGTTTACATTGCAAGGATTGCTGTGAGCAGGCAGGTGCAGTAATGCTGGACATACACGCACAGAATTTCAGCCGTTTGCCGACTAAATGATTATTCGCTGGTCGAAAGTGAATTGGCCACCAACTGGCAGAACATGTTTTCATGATTGCTTCCATGATCGTAGTGACCAATGGATAACAATAAAAACATATATAAATTATATAGACTATTCCTATTGCTTTGATTACAACATACATATACACTGTAGGTGAAATGGTAATAGTTTTCACTTCGTATCCATTGACATTAGCCAGACCCACGGTCAAAATAGTTGGTGAAGTTGGGTCCACTAACGGCACGATTATCAAACGATCGTTCAGAAAAATGGCCAGTTTCGGGCGAAATTCTGTGGATGTATAGCTAGCATAAGTGTATTTTATTACAGATAAAAAGATTGCCTGGTTGTAGTATGCAACAGCAGAACTTTAGTCCTGCTTTAAGTAAAATATATTATTTTTTTAATGGGCTGTAACTCTAGGAGAAAACCAGTTACTGAGGAGATAACCCAGTTTAGACCCACCTGTACAGTAACAGTGGTAAATACATACATCAATAACAGACAATGTAAATTATAAATGGAGACAGCAATGTGAATGGCAAATGAGATGAAAACCTACCTACAGCAAACTAATATTGTAAAAACAGTCTCTCCTTTTGTCACACTAGCCAGTGAAGAATAGATACACAAAACATATGGAAATGTCACAGCCGGAAAAGCTGGATCTTTGTCGTAAACAAATAACTTACTTTCTAATACACAGATGCAATGTTTGTGCCTACTAGTACAGAGGCTTGGTGGATTTTAGGCCCCAAACCATGTTATGATTTTCTCTAATTGTCTCTGTCCTTAAAAATTGGTGGGAAGAGCCTTGGCCGGGGGTCAGGGGAGCCCTTCATGGTTTCTTGCAGAGGGCCCTGAAGGTTCTAGTTATGCCTCTGGGATGCATCATAATTGCAAAAGAATATTTTGTGTGGAAAAATAACATTTGAAAGTGCTCTACTAGGTAGAGGAAAAATCACATGACCAGTGAATACCCACTAAGACATCAGATCTGCCCAGAGCAAATAGTCATGGTGGTAAACACTGTGCTTAACATTCCTAAATAAAGAGATTTCTTTAGAAACTGATCTATGTACCCTGTTAACAAGCTTTGATTTGCCTCTCATGGAGACCAAAAGCTATAAAAAAGACTTCCATCTTCACCCGGTCTTCCTTCTGGGTTTGAGTGCTCTGGCCTTCTGTTCAGCTGAGCCGCAATGACGTCAGTCACGTGGCATAGAGCTCTGAAGGGACGGCATTTGTATGCTGTCTCTTCAGAGCACATGCACCGGTGACATCACTGGCTGCATGCAATGAAAATATCTTCTAAGCCATGCAGGTATAGGAGATATTTATTGCACCTACAGGTAAGCCTTATTATAGGCTTACCTGTAGGTACAAATTAAAACTTTACTACCACTTTTAAGAGTTTGATGACACGCTAAGCTTTATGAATTTGACTATCTAGCCATGCACTCATGATACATGTTGGGTACCAGGTCCAAGTACTGTTATTAGGGTGAGAAGTAGAGAGTCGTTATGTATTTTTCAGTCAGTCCTTGTAGATATCAGTTTCCTACTTGGTTTATCACTTTAGAGCAGCCTTTCTCAACATTTTAGCCTAGGTTCACACATATGCGGTGCAGGAAATGCAGCTGTCCCTGCGCATTTCCCGCACTGCATTGCAATCACACTATGTTTGTGTTTTGATGCGGGTTACAATACAAAATTATCGACACCCCAAACGCAAATTGCAAATGCAGTGCAGTTTGTCTGCACTGGATCACATGGTACAAAATGACCATGTGCCAAAAAAGGTGCCTGCACGTCTCTAGTGTTATATATATGGCCTCAGGTGACGCAGTCTTCTCTTCTCTACATCCATTCAAAGTCCAGACATTATAAATCTTTTCTGAGCTGTCAGAAAACAGGTGGCAGAAAGCCGAAGTTACACTCTGCAGAGCTCTGTGAGGAGAGCTCGGAGAGCTGATTGGAGGGAAGGCACACACCTCCTCCACACAGTACACAAGAACAGAGCTGAGGCTGTCAATCAGCTGGAGATCCCTCCCCTGTCACCATTTCTCTCTTGGTATTAGAAAAACTTGTCATAAAGGACTCATGTTGATAGTAGAGGAACGAAGCAGCAGAAAGAAATTAAACGTAGTGCTCTTAATTGAGACAAGTACACACTATAGACGGATATTGTTTGTTCATTTCATGTCTGAAATTTACAGCTACTTAATGCCCATCTCTACCCAAAGCTTTTTGAACAGAGGATGTGTGATGTGTGTTATAGACTCTTTCAGGTTTTTGTTACTGGTTGGAAGATGTTCCTCCTTTTGTCAGAACAGAAAGCAATGTAACCATTCTCCAATGGGAACACAAAACAGTTTTTTTTAATAGTGGTTAAAATGGTTGAAAATTTGTATTTATTTTATTTCTGTCATTTGTATTTTTTACATTTTATTTCTATATGCACCCTTTTCTTCTAGTAATAACTTAGATCCCAATTTATATCCTGATATCACAGAAAAATGTATATATTTATTATTGTTATTTATATAGCGCCGACAATTTACGCATCACTTTACATATGATGAGGAAAAATCTCTGCAATGGGATTAGGGAAAGAAATTAAAACTTGACATACATTTTAACTCTTCCCCACTTTCTTCAAAAAAATAAATAATGTATGGAGCTCAGATTTAAGATGAGAAACATGTGGATGTTCATGATGGGTACAGACTGAATAGTAATTCCTTGATCAGGTTTTCCCCTTCGCAAGCTCATTGATAGCAGGGGAGCCTTGCAGGGAAAGCAAGTTTAGCCCTTGGAATTTTTTTATGTTAATAATTAATGTGCAAGTTATTAGACGTGCTGTTCATGTTAATACCCAAGTGAAGGGCTTGGGTGGGATAATGAAAATTCAAAGGGAAACAATCTAAAGCTGATATTAGATAATTAGCAGTTCAGGGAATGATCAAGTATATAAGTAAATGGCACATTGACTTGGCAGATGGTACTTTTAATCCTTGTTAAGTACAGTACACATTTGTTTCTTATTAAATAATCCCATAATTTTTTAATGTAAACGAATGCATCATCATCTAATACAAGATTGTATGCAATGTTTACAGTAATGTAGGCCTGAAAATTGCAAGACAGTGGTCCCTGGTGTTATCAAGGAATTCATATTTTAAGTTAGCAACATGGTCATATAAAACATTTCCATTATATACAGTATCTCACAAAAGTTAGTACACCCCTCACATTTTTGTAAATATTTTATTATATTTTTTCAACACTGAAGATACATTCCCACTGACACCATTGATCTTTTTAACTATCTGTAAGGGGGTAATTCTTCCCAATGACCACAAATGTAAGAAGTATTCTCCCCGCTGACCATCACACTAATGGATCATGAGTTGTAGATATACAGTATCTCACAAAAGTGAGCACACCCCTCACATTTTTGTAAATATTTTATTATATTTTTTCAACACTGAAGATACATTCCCACTGACACCATTGATCTTTTTAACTATCTGTAAGGGGGTAATTCTTCCCAATGACCACAAATGTAAGAAGTATTCTCCCCGCTGACCATCACACTAATGGATCATGAGTTGTAGATATACAGTATCTCACAAAAGTGAGCACACCCCTCACATTTTTGAAAATATTTTTATTACATCTTTTCATGTGACAACACTTCTACAATGTAAAGTAGTGAGTGTACAGCTTGTATACAATGTAAATTTGCAGTCCCCTCAAAATAACTCACACAGCCATTAATGTCTAAACCGCTGGAAACAAAAATGAGTACACCCCTAAGTCAAAATGTCCAAATTGGGCCCAATTAGCAATTTTCCCTCCCCAGTGTCATGTGGTTTGTTAGTTTTACAATGCCTCAGGTGTGAAAGGGGAGCAGGTGTGTTAAATTTGGTGTTATCACTCTTAATCTCTCATACTGGTCATTGGAAATTCAACATGGCACTTCATGGCCAAGAACTCTGAGGATATGAAAAAATACTTTTTGCTCTACATAAAGATGGCCTAGGCCAGTGATGGCAAACCTTGGCACCCCAGATGTTTTGGAACTACATTTCCCATGATTCTCAAATACACTGCAGAGTGCATAAGCATCATGGGAAATGTAGTTCCAAAACATCTGGGGTGCCAAGGTTTGCCATCACTGGTCTAGGCTATAAGAAGATTTCCAGGACCCTGATACTGAGCTGCAGCATGGTGGCCAAGACCATACAGCGGTTTAACAGGACAGGTTCCACTCAGAACAGGCCTCGCCATGTTCGACCAAAGAAGTTGAGTTCGAAGTTCGAAGCCGATCTCTAGATCGACACTCGAGTGCTGCCGCCGCCATCTTGGGTATGGGAATCAGGAAATGGAGCCTTTTTCGGCTTCATTTCCCGGTTCCCTACTGCGCATGCGCGAGCCGCGCTGCGCAATGAGGACGGTCCCCGCTGCCTCTGGGATCTGTGTGTTTCCCAGCAGGCAGCGGGGCACTTGCGGAAGGGGGCGGGCACTTGCGGAGAGGGGCGTAATGTACGCCCCTTTCCGCAGAGAGCTAGCCCGGAAGTGGGTGCAGTTACCTGGATTATCCAGGTAACTGCACCCCCCTCCCCCCTTAAAGGTGCCAATTGTGGCACCGGAGGGGGGGAGGAATCCGATGAGCGGAAGGTCCATTTTAGGGTGGACCTCCGCTTTAAGGCAGTGCTGGAGAATAATGGTGGCCACACAAAATATTGACACTTTGGACCCAATTTGGACATTTTCACTTAGGGGTGTACTCACTTTTGTTGCTAGTGGTTTAAACATTAATGGCTATGTGTTCAGTTATTTTAAGGGGACAGAAAATTTACACTGTTATACAAGCTTTTACACTCACTACTTTACATTGTACAAAGTGTAATTTCTTCAGTTTTGTCACATAAAAAGATATAATAAAATATTTACAAAGATGTGAGGGGTGTACTCACTTTTGTGAGATACTGTACATAGTGGTGGTGATCTATAAAGCATGCTCCAACAAAACAGGAAGTGTTGCATTTAACTTTGGTATTCTTATAGTTTGCCTAATTGCCCAACTGTGCACCAGCGGCTTTCCTGCAGGTTACCTGCGCTTTGCCATAGACTTCTATTACATCTTGCAGGCGTGGTGTACTTTCTAAAACCACACCAAAACTCCAGCATTCAGAAGTTTTGGTGCACTTTGAGAAAATGCACCAAATCCACACAATATAATAGAAGTCTATGGCTCAGCGCAGCTAGTCCACAGGAAAGCTGGAGGTGCACTGTGCTGCACCTGAGGATCAGTATGAAGGCAGCCTAATCATTTTCATAAGTTCTAATATGCCCATTGCAAAAGTGCAGCGTATGTGTTGTTAAATACACTGACTTTTTCATATTCCAGCTTTTGCTGGCATCGCTCTCTAGGCTGCTAGAAAAGTGGCATTATCGCGTTCGTTGTATCAGTGACCTGAAGATAAAGTCAGCAGTAATAGGAGATTCTCCAACTATTGTCCAACCAGCCTGGAACGCAGATTCCCACCAGAAGTAATTGTCATGTGGCACTGGAACTCAACATCAGCCTATCTACACTGCATCATATTCCCTAGTAATTTCTAATCTGTTATGCAGCTGAATCTCTAACTACCAGAACCAGAAGTGGCCATTGGATAGCTAACCTGGCTCTAGCCTATGCTGATTATTGAGGCTGAGCTACAATTAGCTATAGAATCCCAGACCTATTGCAATAAACAGATTCACCTACTAATATACTGGAAGGTGACTACTACACACATACAGTAGCACAGACCTATCTTTTTTTTTTCCAGCACCCAATCATAACTACAGACCAAGAGCTGTCTATGACAGCTCGGTCGCTGTGATGGTAATCCTAACTGAGGGCGCTCTCAGCACGGAAACCTTGGCCATTAACAAATGCCTATGTGCATTAAAGCCCACCCTTTTTGCCGCCACACACATGCATTTTTTTGAGGCGGAAAAGGGTTAACTTAAATTGCAACCAGCAGCATGAAGGTTTTAATTACAGAAGAGACTGTCAGGGGAATTTAGAAAGAACGTAACAGTCTTTAGAACTCCATAGTTCCCTTGCAGGACAAATATCCATACAAATTAAACCAGCCATATGAGTCATGAGTCATATACCTGATGCAAGCATCTTGATGATGTAATAAAGAAGAGAACTAAACAATTTGGGACTTTAAATGAGGTGGTGACCTGCTAAGCTCCATTTAGATCCCTATCTAAATAAGAATGGGGGAAGGGGCAGTGGGACTTTAACCACTTGGGTACCGCGCTATTGCCGAATGACGGCATTAGCGCGGACCTAGATTTCCGGGACTATGTCTATTGACGTCGTCCCGGTTACGAGCGGCCTGCGCGCCCCCTGAGGGGCGCGCGCGGCGCGCTCTGTGATCGGCGAGTCCGTGAGACTCGCCTGATCACCGATCCGTGTAAGGGGTCGATCCCGACCCCTTATCACGTGATCAGCTGTCAGCCAATGACAGCTGATCATGTGATAGAACGGAGCCGGTAATCGGCTATTATTCCTCCTCGCGCTGACAGCGCGAGGAGAAAAAAAAAAAGCCGATCACCGGCGGCCGTGATCGGGACATCAGTCCCGATCACGGCCAGCAATGAAAGTCACCACATGCCACCTGCCAGTGCCCACCTGCCTCCCGCAGTGCCATCCTGAAGTTTAACAAAGTAAAAGTAAGTGCCCCCCGTCTGTGCCCATAATGCCCACAGTGCCACCCACAGTGCCACCCACAGTGCCACCCCACAGTGCCACCCCACAGTGCCACCCACAGTGCCACCCACAGTGCCACCCAATCTGCCTCAAAGGTGCTGCACCCCAGTGCCGCCCATCAGTGCCCAGCAGTGCCGCCCATCAGTGCCCAGCAGTGCCGCCCATCAGTGCCCAGCAGTGCCACCTATCAGAGCCACCTATCAGTGCCACCTATCAGTGCCCATCAGTCCCATCTATCTGTGGTACCTATCAGTGCCCATCCGTGCCACCCATCCGTGCCACTTATCCGTGCCACCCATCCGTGCCATCTTATCTGTGCCCATCTTTGCCCATCAGTGCCGCCTTATCTGTGCCCATCGGTGCCGCCTTATCTGTGCCTATTAGTGCCGCCTTAACTATGCCTATCAGTGCCCACCAGTGCAGCCTATCAGTGCCCACCAATGCAGCCTATCAGTGCCCACCAATGCAGCCTATCAGTGCCCACCATTGCAGCCTATCAGTGCCGCCTTATCAGCGCACTTCAATGAAGGAGAAAAATGACCCGTTTGCAAAATTTTATAACAAACTATTAAAACATGATTTTTTTTTTTTTTTTTTTTGCATCTTTTTTTGTTTGTTTAGCAAAAAATAAAACTCCGAGCTGTAACTAAATACCACCAAAAGAAAGCTCTATTTGTAGGAAAAAAATGATAAAAATTTCATTTGGGTACAGTGTTGTATGCCCGCGCAATTGTCATTCAAAGTGCATCAGCGCTGAAAGCTTAAAATTGGTCTGGGACTGAGGGGGGTTTAAGTGCCCAGTAAGCAAGTGGTTAAATTAAGCACATAGGTATACAAAAATAATTTAATAATGATAATAGTATCAGTATTCTGGTACATAATAGTAATCATGATTCATAATGGAATCAATGCAGTTAACCCCCCTGACGGTATTCCCGAGTCTGGCTCGGGGTGGAATTTTCATACCAAAAGCGGTATCCCCGAGCCAGACTCGGGACTGCATCGCTGGATCCAGGAGGACGTTTACTCACCTTCTGCCTCGGATCCAGCGTTGTCTCCCCGCTGTACGAGCGAGCCGTGTCTCGCTCGATGCATCACATCGCCGATCTCCGTGCCCTGCGAGCGTTGCGACGCACGGGGACGGAGATCGGCGCCAAATTCAAAAAGTGAAACAAACAGTAAACATACAGTATAATGTAATCTTACAGATTACATTGCTGTATGTAAATATTTCACATCCCCGTTGTCCCTAGTGGTCTGTCCAGTGTCCTGCATGCAGTTTTATGTAATAAAAACTGTTCTTTATGCCTGGAAACTGGAGATTGTCCATAGCAACCAAAACTGTCCTTTTACATCAAAAATGGTTTTAGACCAGCTAGAAAACAGCGATAATAAATTAGAATCACTCGCAGAATTGAGCGATAGCGATTTGTGGGGAGATCCGTCATCAAATACTGAAAAGTAATGACAGTGATAATTCTGCAACTGAGCAAATTTCAGTGTTTTTGATTTGATTACATTATTGAATAATTTTTATTATTGTTATATTATTATTTGGTACAATTATTTATAATTATTTATTATATTATAATTTATGATTTCATTTTTCAAACTTTATCATACCCGGGATGTCTGCTAGACTCTGGTTTGGACAGATTTAAGTGAGTTATTCCTAAGAATTGCAGGACTACAATATAAAACGCCAAATTTTCATGCAAAATAATGGTACCGCTTTTAGCACCTAAAATCCGAAATAATCGTACCGCCAGGGAGGTTAATACATATTACACACAAGTAAACATGTAATAAAAACAGATCATCACATAAGGCAAACGGTTGATATAATGTAATTCGCTTATAATACATAGAGAGGGGTAGAGACACAGCATTATACAGCTCTACGCGTTTCATGGTTTGATCCAATCTTCAGGAGAAAACACGTGACTTGAATTATGTAATATATGATAGTAGAGATATTTATATGGTCTGACC
Source organism: Lithobates pipiens (assembly GCF_037356315.1). Classification (NCBI taxonomy): domain Eukaryota; kingdom Metazoa; phylum Chordata; class Amphibia; order Anura; family Ranidae; genus Lithobates; species Lithobates pipiens. The sequence continues at coordinate 99,869,702 of NW_027507790.1, forward strand.
CTGCCAAGAAAAGGGGTTGATAATAAGAAGTATGAATGAAGATTAAACCCCCCTAATCTAAAGTACGTGCAAACATAAATATATTGTAGGAGTGTGGCACTACAGACTGGAGACCCCCTAAGGGCAACTCCACCAGGAGCTGATTGATTCCATTATGTATCATGATTACTGTTATGTACCAGAATACTGATACTATTATCATTATTAAGTTATTTTTGTATCCCTATGTGCTTCATTTAAAGTCCCACTGCCCCTTTCCTCATTCTTAACTTGATGATATAGTCTGTAAAATGCAAAATACATTGATGCTGAATGCCAGTCAGCCATAAAAACTCATCGCAAGATGCTTCTCTTTGTCAGTTTTCAGTGCAGCCCAACAGACATGGTGTTATTGAGCCCCTAAGGATGAGAGCAGAAACCCCTTTGTAATGGCAGCACTGTTTATATTGATCTGAGAACTCTAATACAAACATATTGCTATTTAGGGTTCATTCAGACGGGCGATCAGACCCATCCTCTGATCTGAGCCACTGTCTGCTGTGTATGAATCCACCTTGGAGCTGCATGCAGGCCACCCATAAAAGCGGATGCAGATGCAGCGGCTGCATAGACACAGTTGCATGTCAAAATCTGAAACGTGGGTAAGAGCAGGTGCACTGATCTAAATCCAAATTTTGACATGCGACTGTGTTTGTGCAGGTTGGAGAACCCGTCTGAATGAGCCCTATAAGACTAATGTCACGTACACACGATCGGAAATTCGGCCAGCAAAAGACCGACAAGAGCTTTTGGTCGGAAAATGCGACCGCTTGTATGCTCCATCTGACTTTTTCTGACTGAATTCAGCCAGCAAAAGATTGAGAGCAGGCTCTCAATTTTTTCAGTCGAAAAAAGTTCCAATCGGAAATTCTGATCTAGCAATTTCGACGCGCAAAATTCCTACGCATGCTCAGAAACAGTTTGACGCATGCTCGGAAGCATTGAACTTCCTTTTCTCGGCACTTCGTAGTGTTGTACGTCACCGCGCTCTTGGCGGTCGAAAGTTCAGCAAACTTCTGTGTGATCGTGTGTATGCAAGCCAAGCTTGAGCAGAATTCCATCGGAAAAACCATCCGCTTGTGTATACGCAATATAAGAGAAAGTGTGGTTCAATTCACCAGCATCTAGAAAGGAATCAAATATTCGTTTTGGATGGACAGCCCTTTAAGAAAGCATTTATGTAAACCTCATGATAAACGTCGTTTTCGTTCCCTTCGATAATAGGCAGGAATTCACACAGGAAAAACAAGTGACACTGTGATCCCTCCTCACGCTTTTCTTGTCTTCCTGTAACTGTCACACTGCCCCACTTGACACAAAGGCCTGACTCCATTGTGAGAGAAGTCCATTTCATGCCTTTATCTAACCGCTGTGTATAAAACGAGATATGGCCCAATAAAACTCATTCTATAGTCCAGTCTTGACACGCAGAGATCATCCCATGAAAAAGGCTCTCCCTTTCAATGCACTTTCTCACATCGACAACAAAGAGCGAAAAGACGTGCATGAGAGTGGATGGGAGCGTACACAGAGCCATATGGTGGTTATAAAAATAACAGTGGAAATGACTCAGAAATATTTTTACCTCTCAGGCTGGGTGTCCCAGGGACAGCAGTGACGCAGTTATCGAGGTGGAAAATTGTCTTTTTTTCACTTGGTAATCACAGATTATGTATGGTGCCGTATGGAGACTGCCCCACAGAGGAAACATTTGCAGATGAGAAAGTGCCGGAAGCACTCTCTCCGCTGTTTGTGGGATTCAGGCAGCTGACCCCTGTCATTAAATGTTTTACCTCATCCTGTGGCTGAGTGTAGGGAACCATTCTAAAAATGGGGTGTTTGGCTTTCGACGTAGTTGGCCTCATCTCAAAACCACCCTTGATTTCTACTGTTTTATTGGGTATGACGCATTTTTTCCAGTGGCTCGCTATCTGGGCAGCCTGACAACGTCACTTTATTAACCCCTTGGCTGAGCCTTGTGGGTTAACAGTTCGTTTTCAGTGTTCAGGAAACATGTACAGCATATTGCAACTGACAGCAATTGAGCATCGTGCTTACTGTGACTAGACATACAGGCATACCCCACTTTTAAGTACACAATGGGGTTTATTTACTAAAGCTGGAAAGTGCAAAATCAGGCTCACTTCTGCATATAAACCAATCAGCATCTAACCCCAGCTTATTCAATTAAGCTTTGGTAATAAAACCTGGAAGCTCATTGGTTTCTATGCAGAAGTGAGCCTGATTTTGCACTTTTCAGCTTTAGTGAATAAACACCATTGTGTACTTAAAGTGGTTGTAAACCCTTACCAACCACTTTGACCAAAGAAATATCTCCTAAAGAGGAGATATTTACTAAAAGACAGCGACAGCTGTCTACAGCGCATGCGGGCGCACTATCGCCTTTAGCAGCATGCCACTGCTAACGGCGATGTGCCGTTAGTGGCGGCTCCCATGCGCATGCGCGGGAGTGACGTCATCGCTGCTCCGGCGCTGTGAGTGGCCGGAGCAGCGATACTCTGAAAGAAGATGGATGCTACGGACTACAGGGGACAGCGGAGAATTCGCTGGCTCCTGTGTCAGGTAAGTGACACATAATGGGCTACTATGCAATGCATAGTAGCCCATTATGCTTTACCTTTGCAGGGAGATAAAGAGGAAGTAAACCCATCAGGGTTTACTTCCTCTTTAAAAGTGAGGTATGCCTTTATACAACTTACTTGACCTGGAACTGTCCTAAATTATGATCCTTTTGGTCTAAAATAACTAAGTTCATTGCTAAATTTCTAGCTCTATATAGTATCTGCAAACCTATTTGGTGCTTATAAGGGTGTATTGAGAATTCTGATCTTCTTAATTGTACCAATCTTTTTCATTCCTCTTTCTACACAAACAGCTATTACGTGGCAATCCTCTGAACTCCCCCACACTTAATGACTGGAAACAATTTAACAATCTATCTTATGCCTTTTTCTATTGTAGCACCGCCCCCGAAGGAGCCGCTTGGTAATTTTGGATTCATTGTTCCAAGCCTTGACTCCAAGAACAATCTCAGCCCCTTTGGCACACCTGGTACTAATGTTATTGCAAGCACACCAGAAAAACAGACATAAGTTATAGTGAGAGCAGTTAAAGCCCCATACACACTATCAGATTGTCTGCTGATTTTTTCCATCAGATTTACCAAAACCATATAATATGAGGTCAAACCTTAGGGGTTTTAATGTGTATGCAATCAGGCAGTCCCTTGTACTACATGGTTTTGGTAAACCTGAAGGAAAAAATCAGCAGACAATCTGATAGTGTGTATGAGGCTTAAGTCTGTTTTTAACCGAAATATAAAAGCAATCAAGTGCAATAACATAGACACAAAACATGTAAAGGTTTTACCTTTGATGAATAGCCTCTGGCAATAAGAACAGCAAAGAACACAGCAATAGGATGCAACATGTGTAGATATATGTGTATATATATATATATATATATATATATATATATATATATATATATATATATATATATATATATATGTATATGTATATACACATGTATATATCTCACAAACGTGAGTACACCCCTCACATTTTTGTAAATATTTTATTCTATCTTTTCATGTGGCAACACTGAAGAAATTACACTTTGCTACAATGTAAAGTAGTGATTGTACAGCTTGTATAACAGTGTAAATTTGCTGTCCCCTCAAAATAACTCAACACACAGCCATTAACTGCTTCAGCCCCAGAAGATTTTACCCCCTTCCTGACCAGAGCACTTTTTGCGATTCGCCACTGCGTTAATTTAACTGACAATTGCGCGGTCGTGCGACGTTGCACCCAAACAAAATCGACATCCTTTTTTTCCCCATAAATTGAGCTTTGTTTTGGTGGTATTTGATCACCTCTGCCGTTTTTATTTTTTGCGCTATAAACAAAAAAAGACCGACAGTTTTGAAAAAAAAAAACAATATTTTTTAACTTTTTGCTATAATAAATATCCCCCAAAAATATATAAAAAAATATTTTTTTCCTCAGTTTAGGTCGATATGTACTCTTCTACATATATTTGGTAAAAAAAAAAATTTCAATAAGAATATATTGATTGGATTGCGCAAAAGTTATAGCGTCTACAAAATAGGAGAGAGAGCTTTATGGCATTTTTATTATAAATTTTCTTTTTACTAGTAATGGCGGCGATCTGTGATTTTTATCGTGACTGCGACATTATGGCGGACACTTTTGACACTATTTTGGGACCATTGTCATTTATACAGAGAACAGTGCTATAAAAATGCACTGATTACTGTGTAAATTACACTGGCAGGGAAGAGGTTAAACACTAGGGGGCGATCAAGAGGTTACGTGTGTCCTGGGGAGTGATTCTAACTGTGGGGGGGATGGGCTTCAACTCACATGACAGCAATCATTGCTCCCGATGACAGGGAGCAGTGATTTCTCTCATGTCACAAGGAAAAACGGGGAAATGCCTTTTGTACATAGGCACTTCCCGTTCTGCAGCTCCGTGTCCCTCAATTCCCCTGCATTGAAATTTTGCAGCTTATTGATTTGAATGGGCTACAAATCACACTGGAGCACACAAAAAGCAGTACACGCAATGTAAATGTGCTGCACCAAATTGCATTGTGCGTTTGCAATCTGTGTTTGGGGTGCCATTATTAATGTATTGGCACTAGACGTGCAATTAATTTTCAATTTTCATTGAAATTCGTTTAGTTTTGTTTCGTATATTTGTTTTCTAACAAATTCCAGAATTTCGGTTCAAATTTGCAACGGTCAAAAAATGATCAACCAATTTGAATTATGTGTGAAGAATAGCTGGTTGTTAAGAAATGGGTCGGGCAACTGGCCGCTGCATCCTTAACACTCAATGACTCATCAGCTGTCAGCAGGCTTGCCCACTGACAGCTGAGTGGGGTCCCCCTTAGGGTCTGATATGGATTTATGGATTTTATGGGGAACCCCACTCCAAAATCCAAATGGTCCCCCCAAAAGCTACACCAGACCCTTATCTGAGCATGCAGCCTGGCAGGCCAGGAAAGGGGGGGGGGGGGGACGAGGTTGGCTGTCAGCGTTTATCGTGATTGAAGTTGGCTCTACTTCAGGGGACTTTTTTATAAAGGACATGTCAAAAACTGTTGTGTTTTTCCTCACTTTTTTGGTGAATGAGTAGGGGTACTATGTACCCCATACATATTCACATGGGGGAGCTGGGATCTGGGGGCCCCCTTGTTAAAGGGGGCTTTCAGATTCCAATAAGACTCCCCCTGCACCTCCACAAACACCGAGGCCCTTCATAGTTTCATAGTTTCATAGTTAGTAAGGTTGAATAAAGACACCAGTCCATCCAGTTCAACCTGAGTGAGGTATCTACAATTGTCCCTATCCCTGTACATTGGACACTCACATCAGTCCCTACTAGTGATGGACGAACTTCCGACGGGACGTTTCGCGAACGCGAAATGCGAACGGACCCAAACGTTCGCGAAACAGAACGTTCGCCGCGGGCCCCATTGACTTCAATGGGAGGCGAACTTTGCAAACCTTCATGTCGAATTTGCGGCCACGTGGTAATTATTAGGGGGTAAAACGTAGTCCCACCATCTGGACAATGACATAATACATGTATGAGGTGAATTTGGGATCGATAACTACAAGCATTTTTATTTTATTTGGGAAATTGTTCTAACAATTCAGGACTATGGAGCTAATGAAGGCAATGGAGGAGAGGGAAGGTCAGGGACCAGGGTAGGCAAAGAAGAGGGTGCAGGAGATGATCACCAGCAGCGTGACATACCGGAATGACACATGCACCGTGATAGAGGCATCTGACAGCAGCACCGTAATACAGAGCACTGACAGCAGCACCGTGACATACAGCGCTGACAGCAGCACCGTGACATACAGCGCTGACAGCAGCACCGTGACATACAGCGCTGACAGCAGCACCGTGACATACAGCGCTGACAGCAGCACCGTGACATACAGCGCTGACAGCAGCACCGTGACATACAGCGCTGACAGCAGCACCGTGACATACAGCGCTGACAGCAGCACCGTAAGCAGCCCCAGGAGGAAGTCAGCACAGCACAGGGATGGTGTGATCCCCTCATAATAAGAACCCCCAGGAGGAAGTCAGCACAGCACAGGGATAGTGTGATCCCTTCATAATAAGAACCCCCAGGAGGAAGTCAGCACAGCACAGGGATATCATAAGCAGCCCCAGTAGAAATATGACACCGCTCAACCTCTTCAAAGAGGAGGGTAGGGGCATATAGTACGGTGTGCTTTTTTGGGTCAAGGAAGTGAGCCAAATGAATTAAGAAGGTCTGTGTGCTTGATTAAAAAAATAGTTTATAGACATATACATGGTCTACTGGTCACATGTGTTGAATTCCTCCGAGATCCATGCCTCATTCATTTTTAGAAATGTGAGGTAGTTAACACTGTGGTGAGCTAGGCGAGTACGCTTATCGGTCACAATCCCCCCTGCTGCGCTGAACGTCCTTTCGGACAGGACACTGGATGAGGGGCAAGCCAACAGTTCGATTGCAAATTGGGCAAGCTCTGGCCAGAGGTCAAGCCTGCCCACCCAGTAGTCTAGGGGTTCATCACTCCTCAGAGCGTCCACATCGGCCGTTAACCCAATGTAGTCGGACACCTGACGGTCTAGGCGTTCCCTGATGCTGGATCCGGATGACACCTGTCGATGGGTCGGCTGAAAGAATGACCTCATATCCGAAGTCACCAACACATCTTCAAACCGGCCTCTTCTTGCAGGCGCTGTTGGATTGGTACCCGCAAATCCTTCTCTGGGAGTGGGAATTGCTCCTCTGCCAGCGCACGCAAAAGCAGAATGCAGCATTTCTCGAAGCAAGGCCTGGAAGTGCTGCATTCTGACAGCCCTCTGCGACGGCGGTAACATTTCCGCCATTTTGTGTTTGTACCGGGGGTCTAAGTACGTTGCCACCCAGTACTGGTCCTTGACCCTCATGCTTTTTATACGGGGGTCCCTATTAAAACACTGGAGCATGAAGGCCCCCATTTGCACTAAAGTGGAAGCGGTGTGGTGGCCTGGCTCCTGCTCATCATCCAGGATAATGTCGTCCTCTTCATTCTCCTCTCCCCATCCACGCACAACAGGGATCCCAGAAAGGTTTAAAGCATGCTCTTCTTGCTCCTGCTCATCCGCCCCGGCACCATCCTCCTCTGACTCCTCATCAGACTCCTGTTGTTGACTTGTCTCAGATAGAGTAGCCCCCCCTGGGAATTCATCCAGCATTGCGACTTCCTCATCTTCCCGCTCCTGCTCCTCCACAGCCTGATCAATGACACGACGCAATGCACGCTCCAGAAAGAAGGCATAAGGTACCATGTCACTGATGGCGCCATGGCTGCGACTGACCAGTTTGGTGATCTCCTCAAATGGCCGCAGAAGTCTGCATGTGTCGCGCATGAGCAGCCACTGGCGCGGTGAAAAAAAACCCAGCTCCCCAGAACCGTTTCTTTCGCAGAGTTCATACAGGTAGACGTTAACTGCACGTTTCTGCTGGAGCAGCCTATCAAGCATATAGAAGGTTGAGTTCCATCGCGTCGGGCAATCGCAAATAAGACGTCTGACCGGCAGATGGTGTCGCCGCTGAATGTCAGCAAGGCGAGCCATGGCCGTGTAAGATCTTCTGAAATGGGCCGAGATTTTCCTTGCCTGCCGCAAGATGTCCTGGACCCCAGGGTATTTGACAAGGAATCGCTGCACGACCAAGTTTAAGACGTGTGCCATGCACGGCACGTGCGTGATTTTGCCCTGTTTCAATGCGCTAAGCAGATTGGCACCGTTGTCACACACCACTTTACCAACTGTCAAATTGAGCGGTGTTAGCCACTCATCTGCCTGTGAACGCAAAGCTGAAAGGAGTGCCGGGCCAGTGTGGCTCTTTGCTTCCAGGCACAACAGACGCAGCACGGCATGGCAACGTCTCACCTGGCATGTGGAATAGGTTCTGGGGAGCTTGGGCGGTGCAGTGGAAGAGACGCTAGCAGCGGAAAAGGAGGAGGCAGCTGAGGAGGAGAGGGAGGAGGATGGAGTAGGAGGAGGAGAAGAAGAGTCAGGCCTGCATGCAATCCGTGGCGGTAAAACCAAATCTACACGGGTGCCACGGGTTACATGCTTGACGGCCGTCAGAAGGTTCACCCAGTGGGCAGTAAAACTGATATACCTTCCCTGCCCGTGTTTGCTAGACCACGTGTCTGTGGTCAGATGTATCTTGGCACCGACACTGTGTGCCAGAGATACATTCACTTGCCGCTGAACATGGCCATATAGCTCTGGGATGCCCTTCTCTGAGAAATACTTCCTTCCTGGGACCTTCCATTGTGGTGTTCCAATGGCCACAAATTTGCGAAAGGCCTCCGAGTCCACCAGTTTATATGGCAGTAGTTGGCGGGCTATGAGTTCTGACAAGCCAGCCGCCAACCGTTGGGCAAGAGGGTTATCCGGCATCATCATTTTTTTACGCTCAAACATTAGGCCCACGGAAGCCTGCCTTTTTGCAGAAAAATGTGAGCTTGGCGTGATGGAAGGTGGAGTGGAGGACAATTGTGAGGAGAGAGGAGAAGGAGAAGTAGAAGACGAGGCTGGACGGTGAGAGCCTGCAGTGTGGCTTTGTGTGTTCCGTTGCTCCCACTGGGCTCGGTGATGGCTGCTCATGTGCCTTCTTAAGGCGGTCGTCCCTAGGTGAGTATTGGGCTTACCGCGACTAACGCGTTGACTGCAAAGATTGCAGATGGCAACGCTATTGTCAGCAGCGGACACGTTAAAAAAAGCCCACACTGCGGAGCCATGTGCCGGTGTCCTGGGAGCGCCAGATGTGACCGTACATGGTCGATGACTCGCTCCTGATACATTTGCAGTCTGCTTTGTCCCTGCTGTGCAATGTAAGTCATTGCTGCTTCTCCTCCCTATCTGCTGGTCCATATCTCCCTCTGAACTCCCCTCCTCTTCCTCTCTTGTGGGCACCCACGTGACATCACTAGACACGTCATCATCAACGTCACCTTCCCCACCGCTATAAGTAGAGATCTCGGAGTAGGCAGCAACACCGGGGACCAACCTCCTCCTTGGGCTGATCTGGGTACTGGCGTCAGACTGCTGAGTAGCGCTTGTTGCTACCTCCTCTTCCTGATCCAATACCAAGAGTGGCTGCGCATCAGAAATGTCCTCTTGATATGGATCGGAAAATAATTCCAGTGACTCAAGCGGAAGGTATGTGGTGGTGGTGGTGGTGGTCGTGTTGTTGGTGGTAGTGTCTTTGGGGGTGCACATAGCAGAGAGTGAAGAAGAGGGTGCAGATCGAGAGGATGAGGAGGGTGCAGAAGAGTAAGGCTGAGCGAGCCACTCAACCAAGTCTGGTGCATCCTTTAAAGTAATTGAACGCACCTTCTGCAACTTCCCACTTTGGCTCAAGCCTGTTGCTCCTGCCCTACCCCTACCACCCCTGCGGAAGGGCCTGCCTCTTCCTCTGCATGTCATTTTTTAAATGACCCTGTGACAAAACTCTTAGTCCCTATACCGCTGAAGGACTGCTGCAGTATAGGTGAGCGGTCAGCAGTGGTGCACGTCAACCCTATCTATTGTGGACCTATAGCGGTCCTTACAGAACAGCAGACTGTACCGCACTCAAGCCTATGTACCGTAGCACCCTATACCAAGTTACCAGTCCTTATAAGAACTTTTGTGGACCAAGCAGGTTGTGTATTAGTGTTTAGCAGACTGTACGTCAGTCCCTATACCGCTGAAGGACTGCTGCAGTATAGGGCAGCGGTCAGCAGTGGTGCACGTCAACCCTATCTATTGTGGACCGATAGCGGTCCTTACAGAACAGCAGACTGTACCGCACTCAAGCCTATGTACCGTAGCACCCTATACCAAGTTACCAGTCCTTATAAGAACTTTTGTGGAACAAGCAGGTTGTGTGTTAGTGATTAGCAGACTGTACGTCAGTCCCTATACCGCTGAAGGACTGCTGCAGTATAGGGCAGCGGTCAGCAGTGGTGCACGTCAACCCTATCTATTGTGGACCGATAGCGGTCCTTACAGAACAGCAGACTGTACCGCACTCAAGCCTATGTACCGTAGCACCCTATACCAAGTTACCAGTCCTTATAAGAACTTTTGTGGAACAAGCAGGTTGTGTGTTAGTGATTAGCAGACTGTACGTCAGTCCCTATACCGCTGAAGGACTGCTGCAGTATAGGGCAGCGGTCAGCAGTGGTGCACGTCAACCCTATCTATTGTGGACCGATAGCGGTCCTTACAGAACAGCAGACTGTACCGCACTCAAGCCTATGTACCGTAGCACCCTATACCAAGTTACCAGTCCTTATAAGAACTTTTGTGGAACAAGCAGGTTGTGTGTTAGTGATTAGCAGACTGTACGTCAGTCCCTATACCGCTGAAGGACTGCTGCAGTATAGGTGAGCGGTCAGCAGTGGTGCACGTCAACCCTATCTATTGTGGACCTATAGCGGTCCTTACAGAACAGCAGACTGTACCGCACTCAAGCCTATGTACCGTAGCACCCTATACCAAGTTACCAGTCCTTATAAGAACTTTTGTGGAACAAGCAGGTTGTGTGTTAGTGATTAGCAGACTGTACGTCAGTCCCTATACCGCTGAAGGACTGCTGCAGTATAGGGCAGCGGTCAGCAGTGGTGCACGTCAACCCTATCTATTGTGGACCGATAGCGGTCCTTACAGAACAGCAGACTGTACCGCACTCAAGCCTATGTACCGTAGCACCCTATACCAAGTTACCAGTCCTTATAAGAACTTTTGTGGACCAAGCAGGTTGTGTATTAGTGTTTAGCAGACTGTACGTCAGTCCCTATACCGCTGAAGGACTGCTGCAGTATAGGGCAGCGGTCAGCAGTGGTGCACGTCAACCCTATCTATTGTGGACCGATAGCGGTCCTTACAGAACAGCAGACTGTACCGCACTCAAGCCTATGTACCGTAGCACCCTATACCAAGTTACCAGTCCTTATAAGAACTTTTGTGGAACAAGCAGGTTGTGTGTTAGTGATTAGCAGACTGTACGTCAGTCCCTATACCGCTGAAGGACTGCTGCAGTATAGGTGAGCGGTCAGCAGTGGTGCACGTCAACCCTATCTATTGTGGACCTATAGCGGTCCTTACAGAACAGCAGACTGTACCGCACTCAAGCCTATGTACCGTAGCACCCTATACCAAGTTACCAGTCCTTATAAGAACTTTTGTGGACCAAGCAGGTTGTGTATTAGTGTTTAGCAGACTGTACGTCAGTCCCTATACCGCTGAAGGACTGCTGCAGTATAGGGCAGCGGTCAGCAGTGGTGCACGTCAACCCTATCTATTGTGGACCGATAGCGGTCCTTACAGAACAGCAGACTGTACCGCACTCAAGCCTATGTACCGTAGCACCCTATACCAAGTTACCAGTCCTTATAAGAACTTTTGTGGAACAAGTGAGTTGTGAATGTTTAGCAGACTGCAGCAGAAGGGCAGCAGTCAAGTATAATATCCTTTCTATATTTGGAAGAAAGAATATTATACATGTACAAGCCTATTACTGTACCACTGATACCAGTCCTGAAAAGAACCTTTGTGGAACTAATAATAACAGCAAGTCTTTAAAATTACCCTCACTGCCTGACAACACTGCTTCCTTCCTGTCCCTATACAAATTGGCAAAAAAAGAGAACGATTAGTGGTTACTGGAACAGCTCTTTTGTGGACCTTGATAGTAACAGCTAATGATGATGATGATGATGATGATGATGAAAGACTAATCTGGCTGTCCCTGTAGCATACACCGTCCTTTCCCTTTCTCTAAACTAACAAAAGACACTCAGGCTGCTGCAAGAATCAGCAGCACAGCAAACCTATCAACACCTAACACCTATACCAGTCCTGAAAAGAACTTTTGTGTACCAAATAGCTAGTGGTTTATCTCTCCCTACTCCACACAGGAACCTGTCCCTATCGTAACAGAAGAAAGAATGTAAAATGGCCACCGGATCGGGTGTATTTATAGGTTAGGGGGAATGTACAAGTGTCCATGTGCTGTCATGTCTCAATTGGCTGTCCTGTATCACATGATAAACGTGTCACCAAAGGTTAAAGTTCTTGTATACATTAAACACGTAAGTCCGCCGCGGCGAACGACGGAAAAAGGCGTTCGAACGTGCGGACCGCGAATGTCGGAAATTCGCCGCGAAACGACCGCCGGGCGAACCGTTCGGCCATCACTAGTCCCTACCCTCAAACAGCCCACAATCCAAGGTCCCCATTCATATACTAGTGCCAATTTTGGACAGAAGCCAATTAACCTACCTGCATGTCTTTGTCCTTGTCTTTATCAACATGGGAACAAGGTGATTTGGGGGGATCCCCCTATCCCGAAGCACCCCCCTATGTTGCACATGGCCTGGTATAGTTTAGGAGGTGGAAAGGCTTGCTTACTCCCCCCCCCTTTCCTGCCCTGCTGGGCTGCATGCTCGGATAAGGGTCTGGTGTGGATTTTTTAGTACCCCTACTCATTCACCAAAAAGTGCTCAAAGAATTAATAAAAACACAACACCGGGTTATCCCGCTCCATAATGACACTAGCCCAATGAGAGGTAGACATGGGGGTGAGGTTATCTGGTTACGTCACCGCGTAATCCTATGTCATTCATTTTTTTTTTGGGTCGCCATTTTGATGTTTTTCTTTTAAATAAAGGACTTATCAAAAACTAGTGTTGTGTTTTAATTAACTTTGACTTTTTTGGGGGTAATGAGTAGGGGTTCTATGTATTCAACACTCATTCACCTAGGGGGGCTGGGGCCCACTTGTTAAAGTGGGCTTCCAAATTCTGATAAGTCACCCTCCACACCCCCACAACCACCGTGCCAGAGTTGTGGGAAAGAGAACCTTGTGTTGTATGAATTTTGGGGGGACCCCAATTTGGTTAAGGCTCCTCTTAAAATGAGCAGACCCAAAGGGATGGAATTGGGGGGGCACGCTGTTTTTTTCAGATTTTTAATTTGCCTACAGTTCTTTTTACATTCAGCTGTCAGCAGGGAAGCCCGCTGACAGCTGATGAGTTACGGACATGGTAGCTGGCTTCCTGGCCCACTGCTTAACGACCAGCTATTCTTCACACAGAATTCGAATCAGTTGATCGTTTTTCAACCGATCCAAATTCAAATCATTCTGAAAATTTGTAATTCGTTCGAAAATTAATAAACGAAACAAAACTAAACAAATTCCAAAACAAATCAACAAAAATTGGTAACATAACAAATCTATCTGAAACTGAACAACTTTTTCTGTTCTGAACATGTCTAATTGGCACCTGCAGCAGATCGCAAATGCAAAAATGTATGAAACTCTTATAATGAGCTTCTGTTTATTTGCTCCCTTTTGGGCTGCAAAATTTACCATTGAAAATATTTTGTTATATCTGTTCAATATTTGCAAAAAATACCCGCTGATCATGCCAGAAATTTTGGCAGCTAATAATTTGCTCTCTGGCTGTGCTGTAGTCTTATCAGTTACATAGTTGTACAGAACTCCTCCCCATGTCACTTTATATCTCTCCATTCAGTTTTGCTTTAAGGCACAGAACGTACCGTATGTTTTTAGTTTTCGGATGCCCCTTTGGATGAAAATGTTCTTATTTGACAGGACACAAAGTCTGTTTCGGACAACATCCCTCTTCTTTATTGCCAACTAACCATTAAATGCAATACAATAGTGAACCATTCCCTATTGGAAACTATTGGGGTTAGAGACTTAACCTCATTGAACAGATTTAAAATTTCAGCCTTTTTTTTGTTTGTTTTTTATAAATAAGCAGAAGAAGAAATATCAAGTGCATTTAACACCTTTTTACCTTACTGCAAAGGATAGTTATAAATTGGGGGGGTTGCCATCTTTTTGCATAGCTTGTTCATTGGATTTGGTGTGGGGACACATTGGATATCTTCAGCTGCCAGTGTGCTCTTTTTTGTTATCTAATGTGTCCCTTTGCCTTTAAAGGGTAAGTTCACCTATACATAAAATCTATAAGGTGAACTTACACTGGACCACCCTCCCCATCCCCCACCCAGTCCCACTGTCCCGCAATCCCCCGCTGTCAAGCACTGGGAAACTTCTGGATTTGAAATCCTCCTGGCTTTCTCTCCTCTTCTCCAGTGCTCACAGGTCAGGCTAGACAGATTCTGATTGGTCAGCGCCATCCATGTGATGGTGCTGGTCAATAAGAATGCCTCCTATCCATACACGATGAGAGTTATGGATAGAAGATTAACCACTTCAATACCGCCTATTCTGGCACTCCTCTCCTACATGTAAAAATCATAATTTGTTTGCTAGAAAATTACTTAGAACCCCCAAACATTATATAGTTTTTTTAGCAGACACCTTAGGGAATAAAATGGCAGTCATTGCAAATTTTTATCTTGCACAGTATTTACGCAACAATTTTTCAAACGCATTTTTTTGGGAAAAAAAAGTTTCATGATTTAAAAAATAACAAAACAATAAAGTTAGCCCAATTTTTTTATATAACATGAAAGATGATGTTACACCAAGTAAATAGATACCTAACATGTCACGCTTTAAAATTGCGCACACTCATGGAATGACGCCGAACTTTAGTACTTAAAAATCTCCATAGGCGACCCTTTAAATTTTTTTACATGTTACATATTGAGAGTTACAGAGGAGGTCTAGAGCTAGGATTGTTGCTTGTGCTCTAATGCACATGGCGATACCTCATATGTGTAGTTTGAATGGTGTTTACATATGTGGGCGGGACTAACATGTGCGAGCTACCGGGGACAGGGGAGTTTTAAAAAACACATTTTTTAAATTTATTTTTTATTTTACTTTATTTTTTTTTATTTTTACAACTTTTTTTTTTTTTTGATCACTTTTATTCCTATTACAAGAAATGTAAACATCCCTTGTAATAGGAATCATTCATGACAGGTCCTCTTTATGGAGAGATCTGGGGTCAATAAGACCCCACATCTCTCCTCCAGGCTGGAAAGCATGAGATTGTGAAAAAAATTTCACCGATCCCATGCTGACAGCCACGATCGCGGGTTTGCTTACTTCCGGGAACCCGGGCGTGACATCATAACATCGTGCCCGGGCCTTCAATGGTCATAGAGATGACTGGTGACCATCTGGTCACCGGAAATCTCTATCATCATCATCCGGCGCCGGACGATTTTTCTCTGGATCCCCGATGGCACGGTAGAGGCCGGAGAAGCACCGGATGGCGGCAGGAGGGGGGGATGTCCCCACCCGTTGCCTGTAAGAATGATCTAGTGGTGAAACTGCCGCTATGATCGTTCTTATGGTGCACAGAATTGCCGGCTGAAAATAAGGATATCTGAATGATGCCTTCAGATATTCCCACTGAAAGTCCAGGACGTCATATGACGGCCTTGGGCGGAAAGTGGTTAAGACCCCTTTCACACTGAGGCATTTTTCAGGCACTTTTGGGCTAAAATTAGCTCCTGAAAAAGGACTCTCCTGCAGCCCCCATGTGAGAGCCGGAGTGCTAGCAAAATGGGGTGGTGCACTTGCAGGACGTTAGAAAAAGTCCTGCAATCAGCATCTTTGGGGCGGTGGAGGAGCGGTGTATACACTGCTCCTCCACCGTCCCTGCCCATTGAAATGAATGGGCACTGCTGCCGAAGCTAGTAGTGTGAAAGTGGTCTAAGCTGCAGGGATTTCAAATCCCCAGACCAGTGAAGCGTTTCCCTGTGTCTGACTGTGGGGGATCGCAGGACACTCATACAGTGGAACCGGGAGGGAGATGGGAAGGGGGTCCAGTGTAAGTTCACCTTACAGATTTTCTGTAACGGTGAATTTACAATTTAAAGAGAAGTGGGTTCCCTGCAGGCAAACCTGCCCCTGATTTTTCCACTGCTATATATGCTCCAACTTGGAAACTCCCAAAAATATAGAGTTAGGACCACTGTATAGAGAGGAGCCTTGGCATAGGCACTCCAGCGTCCACGTATATTTGCAAATATGTGCAACAAAACCCTTTGTTTTTAATGTGAATTGTTAGACAGGGTCAATTTGCTTTTTTTTTTGCAAGCTAGCTGGAAAGTGTGCTGGGAAATTTTTGTCTCTTTGTGAGGTGCATTGGCCTTCCGTATGCACGTTACTGCAAAGGCTAATTATGAGTTGGGGTGGTTTCCATCTTTTTGTAATGCACCTGAGTTTGTATCTATCTATAATTACTTGTGAAATTATAGCTATCACCAAGGAACAACAACTCACAGCTAGCAGAGAAGTCCCTGTATATCAATTTTACAAAATGTATGCAATAAATTTGTGCATCATAATGCATTAAGCTTCTAGACTTGCATGTTAATGTTCACAGAGGAAAAAGGACGTTTAAAGCTATATCATGTGTTTATGTACTCTGAACATAATAGAGGCACACAGAATGTAAAAAAAAACATTTTCGAGGCATCACTTTCTAACCTTGGGGGTCTGATCTTAGTGTGTTAGTCTTTGTGAAAAAGAGATAACACTGATGTACCTAAGCTTCGTCCTTCTCCCAGCCACCAGGCCACTGTTTCTCCACCTCTGTCTGACAACTCCTGTGGGCATTATTAGATCAATTCTCCTCCCCTCACTACTCTTGGTGGTGGCGCCAGACGGGCAGTGCTGTATATGTGACTCAGGAGGCTGAGACAATCTTTCCCAGAGAGGCCAGCCCAGAGATTTTGCCAGGTCCGACAATGACCCGTCAATGTTAATAGAAATCACTGCTGGTCATTTCATGACAAGTTCCTTTAAAAGGTATTATGTTAGGACAGCTTAGAAGAAGTGCCCAGTATAAAATAAATTCAGATTTTTTTTTAACATAGACATTAGAGGATTCATTGAATTAAAACTTGTATGTGTTTTCTATTTAAAGACATGGAAACAACCATTTTTTTTCTATAAAAAAAGGATTTATTTATCTATATAATCTTGTAGTATGGTCAATAAAGCAAAAACATTGAAACAGAGAAAGTTGCGCTATAAATTCTAAAATGACAAAAAAAAGTCCAAACTGTACTGAAAACAGTCCAAGTGACAAAAAATAAAATTACAAAGGGCAAAACAGTGTGAAGTAGTGAATCAAGTGCTTGTATATAAACAATCCAAATGAATCCTCCACCACGTGACATCACCAACACTGAAGTTAGGATGTGCCCGTACCACAACAGGTGGACCCTCTATTATGGAAGGTCAAAACTGCAATAAGGTGTATCAGCTGTAGTGTGTCCCAGAAGCCTGTAATGGAGATGATGTCTGTCTCTCCAGCCGTCCATCCCACACTTAGTACGAATGATGCGGGCACCTTGTCTCTTGATCATCTAAAACCACAACCCTGGAACCACAGCGGGAGACAAGGAGCCCGGACGATGGAGTGCAGGACGGATGGCTGGAGAGACAGACATCATCTGCATTTCTGGGACACACTACAGCTGATACACCTTATCCTGATTTTAACCTTCCTAAATAGAGGGTCCACCTGTTGTGGTAAGGGCATATCCTAACTAAGAAAGGTAAGGAATTTAGTCATTTAAATATTTAGGGCCCATTTACATGTTGGCAATTTGTTTATTGCACATGCGGTGATGCCGTTATGTCGTGTCAACATGCTACTCATTTGATTGGGCTTCTTAATGCACCAGCAAGGGTGTATGCACTATTTTTAACACAGTGCCTTATTGGCATGTTACTGTTGTGGTACACTGCAACACAGCTGTGTTGGGGTGCCATTCAAAATGAATGACAATGCAGCGCACCAAAGAGCATAATGCATTATAGCAACATAAAGATGTTAATCTGGCATAAATTGATCAAACTAAAACGCATGATGAAAAAACTCCATTGAATGTTGCGACCTGTTATTTGGTGCCTCCCAAAGTAGAGGTGAAAGCATATTCCTGTGCCCCAGAGCATGGGGTGTAGGCTTGACCTGATTCCAATCCACAGGGCTAGTAAATGTTAACATGGTAGTAAAGTCTTCATTTTGACTTGTACCTACAGGTAAGCCTATAATAAGGCTTACTTGTAGGTACAGTGAATATCTCCTAAACTTGCACCATTTAAGATATATTTGCACTGCGCCTGCGGCCAGTGACATCACGGGTGCATGCGCTCTGAAGAGACGGCATACCCATGCTGTCCCTTCAGAGCTCCGTGCTGCGGCTGTTACTCCCATGTGAGTGACGTCATTACTACCGCTTTAAGAGGAAATCATTTTGACCAACCCACCGGAACTTAGTCACATGACTAAGCCCCAGTGGGTGGGGCAAAATGCATCAGGGTGTGCGATTTCATAGAGACATGTAGGCTGAGAACGCTCCTTATCGTATATTCACCTGGGCTGGTTGGGAGTAGCGGCCATCCTTTTCTCTTTGCACTGAGTGTTGTTTCATGATGGAGACAGATCTTTTCCCATGACTATAGTATCTCAACCAACTTCTTCCATATAAAGGCTATAAAATACTATTGCAATTTATATAAACTATTATAAGGGAAAACCATGCTAAAAGAAGTCTAAAGAGGGAATCATACAAACAAAAGTTGTCTTGTGGAAAAAACACATGGGGTCCATTTTTATTGGCACTAAAGAGCATATAGCCTGGTACCAGAATTACAGGTGGCCTCCAGCCACAGGGATACCAATCCCTATGCTGTTCTCTGACTCTGGGTGCTTGCAAAAATTTTGTGTGCCCTGCTGTGCAGGAGTGGGGGATCCAAGTTCATCTGCAGTTCCTACAGGGGTATGTTACAATCTCATAGCTGGAAATCAGTATATGCATAAATGTTGAACCCAGCTGTTGGGTTGCTCATCTTTACCAGGCAAGTACAGAGAATGCACATTGATGTTATTGCATAAGCAGCTTTGAAAGTAGCCCTATAACATTTTCAGTACAGGTTCAAGGGGCAATCTTCCTTGCATGCTGACTTAATTCATTAAAATAACAAAATAGTATACAAAGCGGACATAATGGTTGCATGTATTAGATGTATTTCACCTGCTTCTATTATTTTACTCATGGACAGATGCGATGCGTTGATTTGTAATCCTTGTTTATTCCAGTGGTTTGTGAGCTGTTCATGGCGCAGATGCTAGCGGTGGTGTTGAAGGCACGCACAATGTTCTTCCCATTCTTCTGTAACAGCAACACTTGTTCCATTTAATGACTTGCCCAGTGGCAGCGGTATTCCGAGCAGCGCTGTTCAGTTCCCAAAAATGAGCTGTTAATGACTTCCGGAGTGAATCTCTCCTGGGACTGCATTTAATATGCTGCTCATCCATTGCAGGAACAAAGGGCCTTGAACCTTCCCTGAGTAATGTCTACACATGCTAGAAATGGCTATAAAAGTCACAAGTGTAGACCCCACAGGTAAAACTCCCACAACCTGCTGGATAGATGGAGTACAGATGTATGCGGAGTGGATATGGAATCCATTATTCTAAGACTCGCTGGGCGGGAGTGGAGGAGATCAGAAGGAAAACATTAAAAAGAAATTTAATTACAGGCTCAGGATTGACTTGGGCAGATTCATTTACTTGTACATACTGGATGCTTTTTTACAAGCCTGTCTTTTATTTTCCTCTCTCTCTTTACTTTTAAAAGGGCACATTTTGTTCTGATTTGTGTCTGTTTAGTGCGACAGACAACAGTGGCAACATGGAACTAAAGCAGATCCTGAAAATAAAATCTTTTTGACCTGGGCTGTCCTAATAGTTTGCCCTTAGAGGTCACTGTTTTTTTTACTGTCATGGTACTGCCATTTAACCAGAAAAGGCTTATGCTCAGTCTAGCGATGGGGAAAACAGATGGGGGTCAATATATCCTTTATACGTGTCTTGTTCTATCATGTACAAGCACCATACGGAGACTTACATTTAAAGTATATGTGAACCCTTTCCTTGTAAAACAACCCATTACCACTTGAAGACCATTTTTTTTCTTTGGCACTTTTTGTTTACAAGTTTAAATCAGTATTTTTTTGCTCGGAAATTACTTATATCCTCCAAACATACATATATATATATATATATATATATATATATATATATATATATATATATATATTTATATTTATAGTAAATGTACTCCTGTGGCCCTAAAGATAAGTACAGCCAAAAAAGGTTTGGCCATAATTCTCTTTTAAATACTTCAGGTTACTGACCAGTGTACAGATAAGGATTTCTCCTAGCACATTGACTTACCTGATCTGCATACTTATTCAAAGTCAGAGGTTAAGACAGAATCAAAGCCGGTGGTTAGCATAATGGCCAGGCTACAAGCTGCTACTTATTTTCAAAAGGAAACCTAATCTTGGTGGTGTTTTTTTTTCTACTTATACTTCACAGTAGCTTTTCTTCTGTACTGTAAGCAATGCAGCCACAAACTGTCCAGAGCAATCCTGGCTGTCAGTTAAATGATCAAGAACGTATTATTTCTGGCTGCCCAGAAGCCGCACGCACAGGTCAATCTAATATACAGCTCTAGAGAAGTCTGCCTAATTAGGTTTTCCCTGTGTGAGAAAGCTCGCAGGGCACGTTTGTCCTGGATCTCCCTGCATGTCACACAGGAGAAGTAAAGACGGAAAAAAAATCATCAGCAAAGTAAGGCAAGACCAAGGTTTGTGTATTTGCAGTTTATTCTCTGAATATAACAGTAGCTGCACAATGAGGGTTCAAATTGGGAAGTCATCTCAATGCATCTGAAGTTAAGTCTGAAATTATTGATGGGGATGGTCTCCCTGCCAAGCGTGGGCATCCGCAGAACTTTTTCCGGGGGGGGGCATCATTTTAATGCCACCCATGCACTGCCACTTTTCGACAATCTCATGAAAATCTTTCCACTGAAAAGATATATGTGTGTTATATAAGAGATAATTCATCTTCACTTAGTATTGGAAGTTACTACCATGCCCATATAGCCTAGAGAATGTACATCCTTTTACATTGCAATACATCTGTTGTGGCCATATTTTGATCTTCATACTGTCACTGTGTATAGGCTTTTTTCATCAAGATCAAAATATGGCCACAACAGATGTATTGCGATGTAAAAAGATGTACATTCTCTAGGCTATATGGGCATGGTACGCAGCCACCTGAGTAACCTTGCAGACGCCCATGCTTTCAATCCAATACAAAGTGATAAGTGAAGCTGAATTATCTCTTAAACTGTACACATGCATATCTTTCCAGCAAATTGCAATTATAACTCAGCTCAGCTGTCCCACTTTCCAAGCAAAGCAATATATTATTATATATAAAAATGCTCCTCCTGAGTCTTGCTGTTACCTGTGGTTCTTCACTGTGTATTCCTCACTTTTCTGTCTGTGATGATGATCCCCTAGAACTGGCAGGCGGCAGCGTATAACTGACTCTGACTCGGCCATTTGAGTGGGCGCGCCAGCTGGATATACACAACACAAGCAGGCTGGCAGCCAATGACTGGAGCAGAGCGGCTGAGGCGAGCATCGCATTGGATGATAGGGCTGGGGTGAAGGGGGCACATCCGATGATAGGTGCTAGAGTCTCTGAGACACAGAGAGCAGCCAGCGGACTCGGAAAAAAGTCTGCAGCATGGCGGCGATCGCGGCGGACCCTGCTGGCTGCTGCAAGACCTTAACGATTCCAGGGGGGGCACTTGACCCCCCCCTTGCCCCCTCCTGCAGACACCCATGTTGCCAGGTGCTACTACATTCTGTGCAATGGTGTGTTTTATGTACACAGAGGTTTTAGCAAGGCTTAACTTTGAAACAGGTTGTAACTAGGGCTGCACCAATCTAGTTTTTTTTGGGGAGGGACAAGTACAAATACTTTTGGTCAAGTACTCGCCGAGACCGAATACTGATACTTTGCCGTGAGATTTGCATCCATACAAAATGTCTGAATCAAATGCAGTTTCCCCGCCGCTCCTGTGTGCTCCCAGGCTTGTCAAAGTGATTTCAGCACATGAGTGGTGCAGGAAACCGCATGCAAATTGCATGCGATTCTTTGCACTACTTTGCACAAATGTTTTCTATGTGCCCTGTTCACAATGCATAGAAGCCCGGAGGTGTGGTGCAGGGAGCTGCGATAAAATATAGACATGCTGCATTTTATCACACAGCTCACAGGTAGGCACTACGTCAGCACATTGCATCATGCTGCTATGCGGTAACATGAATAAACTGTCACTTTGTGCACTTCACATAAAGTTGATAAAAAAAGGGGGATGCACCGATCCCCCTACCAGCCAAAATTGACAGCTGCCCATACACTTATCCACTCAGGTTGACTCAAATCTGGGGAAAAAAATCTATTCAAGTATGTATTGTTAAAGAGGAAGTAAACCCTGATGGGTGTTACTTCCTCTTTCATTCCCTGCAAAGGCAAAGCATAATGGACAACTATGCATCGCATAGTAGCCCATTATGTGTCACTTACCTGACACAGGAGCCAGCGATGTCACTGCTGTCCCCTGTAGTCCGGCGCATCCATCTTTTCGGTGGGGTCTCGCAGCTCCGCCGCTGTCATTCGGCGGAGCCGGGATGGCGTCACTCCCGCGCATGCGCACGGGAGCCGACACGCGCGTTGGAAATGCCGCGCTCAGTGCGCCTGCGCCGTAGACAGCGGTGCCTGTCTTCGGGCAAATATCTCCTAAACCGTGTAGGTTTAGGAGATATTTCTTGGACCTACAGGTAAGCCTTAATCTAGGCTTACCTGTAGGTCAAAGTGGTTCGTAAGGGTTTACAACCACTTTAACTCAAAAAAGTACCTTCTACTGTATTGCTGTCCTTCAAATCTCTAAATTCTATTTTTTTATTTTTTTTGCTGCTGTGATTTGATGTCCTGTTAGAGGGTGGCTACGATCATTCTTTATGGTTCTGCTGTATGTAGAAACGTAGCCAAGCTATTGGCTAAGTAAGACAGTAGCATGGCCAAATTAGACAGAATATAGGCCGCATGAGTGAGATCATTCCTAGCACCCAATTTTGACCGATGACTCCTCTATCTGTAACATGCCCGATGGCTGTAGGTGGGATATTATCACCGGACCATGATACCCACCTTCCATCCTTCCTCCCACATCCTTTACCTCCCTAGGTCTTATTCTTTTCACTGTTACTTTCCTTTCCCTAGAAATATGTGACACCACTTTGTAATACAATCACAACACAGTCCATTCCATGTGCACTATATTGCCAAAAGTATTGGGACGCCTGCCTTTACACACACACATGAACTTTATAAGCATCCCAGTCTTAGTTCGTATGGTTCAATATTGAGTTGGCCCACCGTTTTCAGCTATAACAGCTTCAACTCTTCTGTGAAGGCTGTCCTCAAGGTTTAGGAGTGTGTCTATGGGAATGTTTGGCCATTCTTCTAGAAGCTCTTTTTTGAGGTCAGGCACTGATGTGGATGAGATGGCCTGGCTCACAGTCTCTGCTCTAGTTCATCCCAAAGGTGTTCTATCAGGTTGAGATGCAGGCCAGTCAAGTTCCTTGACCCCAAAACTCGCTCATCCATGTCTTTCTGGACCTTGCTTTGTGCACTGGTCCAAATCGTTTGGTGGAGGGGGGGGGATTATGGTGTGGGGTTGTTTTTCAGGGGTTTGGCTTGGCCTCTTAATTCCAGTGAAGGGAACTATTAAGGCATCAGCATGCCAAGACATTTTGGACAATTTCATGCTCAACTTTGTGGGAACAATTTGGGGATGGCCCTTCCTGTTTCAACATGACTGCACACCAGTGCACAAACAAGGTCCATAGAAACATAGATGAGCGAGTTTGAGGTGGAGGAACTTGACTGGCCTGCACACAGTCCTGGCCTCAACCCGATAGAACACCTTTAGGATGAATTAAGACTGCAAGCCAGGTCTTCTCGTCGACATCAGTGCCTGACCTCACATATGCACTTCTAGAAGAATGATCAAACATTCTCATATAGACACACCCTTAAACCACGTGGACAGCCTTCCCAGAAGAGTTGAAGCTATTAAAGCTGCAAAGAATGGGCCAACCCAATATTGGACCCTACAGACTAAGACTGAGATGCCATTAAAGTTCATGCGCTGCCCCGCTGCTGTTATTACTATTAATCCTACTTGGCACTGTAATTTGAATGTAATGGTTCTGCTTGATGCTTGTAAATGTTATATAATATTCAATTAATCGTGGCATTTACTTTTGTTTTGTGGAAATTCAAAGAAAACTTTTAGAAAAAAAAGTACCAAACATACTCTAAACATTTCAAATACATTCCAAAATTCATAAAAAAAATTTGGTGTCTTGGTAAGAGTTTAGAAATTATTCATGTAATTTCTTTCATTGTCAAATTACATTAGATATAATTCATTCATTCAATTATTTTAAATCATCATTCAATTGTGGAGTTGGACATACAATGAGACTAATTGGGCCCAAATGTCTGTAGTGATATTACCCTTCCTAATATTTTATTATTTCTGCTCTCACATTGGGTGCAACGTCTCTTTTCTCGAAACAGAAGGATATATTTCTATTATGTCTTTCAAGTATTTGTGTCGCTTGTTCTGAAATAACCTCTTGGCTTTGCTCTTCCGCAGAACAATAGATTATGCACTGTGGTTGCTGGAACAATTATCAGAAACAGTTCTTATCTAGATTGCACTGTGGGCTTCAGATCCAATGGAAAGCGATGCTTTTCAAAACAACTAAAAAGCTGCATAGCCCTTGATTGGAAATAATAGTAACCTAGGGGAAATGTGTAGATTGCAGTACCTT
Source organism: Lithobates pipiens (assembly GCF_037356315.1). NCBI lineage: Eukaryota > Metazoa > Chordata > Amphibia > Anura > Ranidae > Lithobates > Lithobates pipiens. Next base: position 99,894,585 of record NW_027507790.1, read on the forward strand.
TGTTGGTTTCATTCTTATCCACAGTGTACATGAATGTTATAAAAAAAATTTATAAGAAAAAAGTTATAAAAAATATGTAAGAGCTTTCCGGAGTTTTTAACGTTTTTTTTTTTTTTTTACAAACCTTTTTAAATGTCTGTACATTTTGTCTTGTCTGCTTTCTACTTGTACATCACTACTTCTGTTACTCAGCCTATTGTTTTCTGTTCTTTCCTGGTTTTAACACTTATAAGAGTTTACTTACAAAGTTATTCAACGGGGTTCCTAAATAGAAAGTTAAAGTCCATCTAAACCCAAAAACAAACATTTTAAATATTGTTAATTACCAATTCTTTGGCGGCATTCATATTCATTTTTTCTGAGGTTTTTCCTTTATTTTCACCTGGTGATCCTGACAGTAAGACAATGGGGAAGATTTACTAAAACTGGACCACTCAAAATCTGGTGCAGCTGTGTATGGTAGCCAATCAGCATGTAATTGAATGTTTTTCAATAAGGCTTTGACAATAAAACCTAGAAGCTGATTGGTTTCTATGCAGAGCGGCACCAGATTTTTCATGCTCCAGATTTAGTAAATCTCCACCATGTGTCCTAGTGCTCACACAATTTTTGCAATGGTATATTTAACAGACCAAAAAAGAGCAAATAATGGAAGTTCATTATTTGAGTATATATGCACTTTAATTGCACACGTTCATGCTTGTTATCACAACAAAATCTAAAGGTATGACTAAAGTTATTCTGTTTAGTAAGATGGAGGGGGTTTGTTTGGTTAGAGACTTTAAGGGAGCTATGGCATGGTAAGGTCACATATTTCCATCCCTAGGGACTTTAAATGAAATCATGGCTTGGTAAAGTTAGTCTATAATGTATATCTATACATTCAGACCTTTTGGCATCCGACAAAGCACAACTGATCTTCAAAGGATATGTATTAGGTTCCCCCTCTCGCCAGCACCTCCCCAAATGCTTATACTCACCTGGCCACTTTCCTGCTAGATCCATGCTGTGCAGCCTAAGGGGAGCCACACAGTGGCCACTACAAACTCTTGTAGCCCTTTGCTTCTTCTGAATATCCACAGGAAGGTTATATTCACACCTATGGAGAGGCCATCTATCATTGGGATGCAATATGAACAACCTCATAACTCCCAACTGTCCCTGATTTCGAAGAACTGTCCCTGATTTGGAATAAAGTCCCTCTGTTTCTAATTCCTCCTGATTTGTCCCTCATTTTGGTCTGGTTTATATAGTTGTATATAAAATGCACTTTTTATCTATCAAAAAGATATTTCATCTTATTTCTAAATTGCTACATTTGTAAATTCCAAAAGCCAATATAAAGGAATAGTAGTGGTAAAAAAAAGCACTTGTGGGTTTCACCAATCTTGTTTTTCGGTACAATTCTCCTTTAAGGGGGTGTAGCAATGGGGTGTGTCCTATGTCTGCATACTTTTGCTGATAGGTGTCCCTCATTCCCATCTCAAAAAGTTTGGGGGTATGAAACCTTTCTATAGGAATGAATGAGAATTTTTTTCCACACATGCATAGAAGTAAGAATAGAAAAATGGAGTAACCCCCAACGGTACTGATGGGACTTTAAAGGCAATTGAATTGAAAGAAGATATCTTTCTTTCACTTCAGTTGCCTTTAAAGTCCCATCAGTACCTTTGTGAACCCAAAAAATGCAGTAGGTGGGTCCCATTTTAGTACTCGTAAGCAAAACTTTTTAGAGTATCAATTCTGGGACAGCTTTAAAATGTAAAACCTTGCCTACTTTTTTAAAATCACTAAATGTCCCTTTTTTTTAAGTTAAAACAAGTTACTATTTAAGAAATATTTGTGACCTATTTAAGAACTATTTTTTAGGTGAGAAACTGCTATAGTTTACTGTTTGGATAAATGTATATTTAATATACTTTATGTATTAATCATTTAAAGATACATTTTAAGTTGTACATTTCAAATTTCAACTACTTGTGGACCATGCTAAGGGCTCTAAGGGTTCATGTTGATGGATGCAGGTCAGAAAAATTCTATTGGCTTTACCGAACAGTACACATGGCAGTTCAGAAGCTGCGTTTGCCATACTTTGCGTTGCACTGGATTTCTTTGGACACATCGGGGTTGATTTACTAAAAGCAAATAGACTGTACACTTTTACAAGTGCAGTTGCTCTAGAGTTTAATAAGTCAAGTAAAGCTTCACTTTTCAAAGAACACCCAATCACATGCAAGGAAAAACAGCATTTTTGCTTGCACATGATTGGATGATGGAAGTCAGCAGAGCTCCCCCTCATTTACTAAGCTCTGGAGCAACTGCACTTACTGAGTAGTAGTGCCCCCATCATGTCCCACTGAGGTGCATTTAAAGTGCAGGCGAAGCCATTAAAACACTTGGATCTGCGTTTGAATAGTAAACACACCATTTGAAAAGAATGTTTGTCATGCTTATGTATGAAAAATGTAATAAAGTCAAAATTTCCTATTTCTGATAACAACCCAAAAGCTTTCAACTGTCATTTCACATTGAGCAAAATTGTTTCAAATTTGTGCAAAATTTAAGTTGAAATTGTTATTCTTATTGGTTTCTGTGGACAGCAAGAATTTTCCTGTTAGCACGCTTTCATGCATAGACCCAGTAGTTGTGATCGACATGCAGAAAGCTCATAGATGACCACTGTGCCTTTTTGACCAGAACAGTCCCAGGTCCTAAAGATGTGTATTTAGAAATTACTTTATTATTCACTGACAAGCACAGCACAATATACACACATTATATCTCTAACATTATGCTATATTTATTTATTAGAATGCTACACTGTGAATGGGGCTGATTACCGAGGGACACAGAGTGAGACATCCTTGGACTGTGGGAAGCCTTGCCTCTACTGGAACGAGACCTTTCAGCATCCATACAACACTTTGAAATACCCCAATGGAGATGGAGGTTTGGGAGATCACAATTACTGCAGGTATGAATGCAGCTTATTCTATGTCATATTTATAAAGTAGGTGTTTTCCTGCTCTGTATTATTGAAGTAGCATACATAAAAAGTGCTGAGAACCAATGTAACCCACATTACAGCTGAGCACTTACCTAAGCTAAAGGTATAGTTAGCGGTGGTCTGCTAAAACACTGCAGGCTAAATTCTTCAATTTCGTTTCATAAAATGGTATCTTTGAAATTACATTTTCCCCACTAGTGGAAAGCTGTGGATCAAAGGGAGACTCTCTGTCTTGGAACCTGTAGTACTGCAAAGGAGCCCATCTGGGAAACTCAGTAGGGCTACCTTTTCTGGTCTCCTCTTTGGCTCCAGATACCATGTAGCTGATGGTGGCGATGAGAAGATGGGCTGGCACACGTGGGTCAATGAGTGATGGGCAGTGCCAGATTTAGACCTTGAGGGGCCTGGGGCACTTCAAGTTGGAGGGTCCCTCTACATAGAAATAATTTATATGACAATAAAAAAGTGAATTGAAAAGAATGATAAACTCCACACCTGTCCTGAATTTTACCAATCTTGTAATTTTGGGTAAAATTTGCTAATAACCTTTTACCCTATTCAAGATCTGGGAGTGTCGGATTCACCAATCAGGGTCAAGTGAGGGGAGTGAGCTTCCCTCATGTTTTTCACTGTGATAAATCAATGCTGGTTATTAACTTCACTCCCACATGATGGGGTTGGGACTGTTGCCTGGCACTTTCCAACATTTTTTCAAACTTTTCCCTTGTCCCACCCACTTGTCTCTTGTAAACTAGGCAATAAATTCCGTAACACAGTCATGTTAAAACAAACATCTTGAAAGTCAAATAATATAAGAAGTTGAAATGTAAAACATCTGCCAAAAGCCCTTATCTCTTTCTTTGCCTCTGAAGTCAAGCTTAACTGCGCCGTATCCTAACACCCACACACACTTTATACATTTTTTTAATACTAAAACTAATCTTATAATTATTTTTTTTTTTAATAAGGGCTCTTTCACACATGTCCGTGTATGGAGCCCGCTCTGCTCAGTGGGGCATCGCTCTGTCGTTCCCCGCTGAGCAGGAAGATGACAGGTCTGTCTCTAGCAGGGGGGCCCCTCTGGTAGGGGGGCCCGAGGCAATTGCCTCTTTAAATATGACACTGATCATGGGTACAGAAATTACTAGGAAGAAAGATGGGCTTGGAATTTGTCAAAAGATTTCAAGCACAAGGCTAAGGGGTTATTACATAAACAGTGTTCATTATTAAAGTGATTGTAAATGCTGAAGGTTTTTTACCTTCATGCAATCTATGCATGAAAGTAACAAATCGTTTGTATGCTGCTCCCTCCACAGCCCTCCCAATACTCACCTGAGTTCCCTCTCTATCCAGCAATGTGCAAGGGAGTGTCCCTGATCTCTCTCATTTCCTGAGCCATTGGCTCCCACTGCTGTAAACCACAGGCAGTGAGCTAATGAGGAGAGAGTGGGGGCAGGGCCAAGCCACGGCTCTATGTACTTATAGACTCATAGGGCTCAGGAGTGAGCACGCACCAGTGCCCCCATAGCAAGTGGCTTGCTATTGGGGGCACTAGTCAAGGGAGAGGAGTGCCGGCGGGGGACCTGAGAAGAGGACAGGTGCTGCTCTGTGCAAAACCATTGCAAAGAGCAAGTACGTATGACATGTTTGTTATTAAAATAAAAAACAAAGCTATAATATCACTTTAAGCACAACACCAGTGCCCTCTTTAATAGGTATCTGCACCTGAATTGGTTCCTTATAACCCTTCATTTTTACCACATTGGTGTGACCACAGTCCAAAGAGGGTATGCAAGTATTGTACAGGCTTAGGACAACGAAAGTGGGAGCAGTCAGGTCCCAACTGTCAGGCCGCGTACACACGCGCGGACTGTTGGCCCAACTTTGTCCGTCCAACAGTTTGAGCGAACAGTCCGCTCAAACTTAGCATGGACGGACATGGCCACACACGACGGACGAACAGTTTGCTGAAACCGTGCGCGATGACGTGAACGGCACGTACGACGGGACGAAAAATACGACGTCCTATACACTGCAATGCAACCTTCCGACGTGGAAATCCTTTCTGAGCATGCGCGAGACTTAGTTGGCCGAACAAGCCTACACACGAGCGAACAGTCCGCTGAAACCTTGTTTCAGCGGACAGTTTTTCGGAATTTCCGTAAGACCTTGTTCGGCCAACTGTCCGCTGAAACTGTCCGCTGAAGCCCCACACACGAGCGGACTGTCCGCCCAAACACTGTTCAGCGGACAAGGTTGGGCGAACAGTCCGCGCGTGTGTACGCGGCCTTAGTCTATGAAATTGAGAATGGGAGTAAGAATCTGAACTTATCTGGTCAGATGACAGGGTATCGTTAACTAGACTTTTTAACTTATGCCCCATGTAACAGTCTGTAACCCAGTGTTCTAATATTACCAAAGCTGGTATATGCAATATGAGAAGCTGCCATTAGTCCTTCACTTGCAAGATCACCCTTGTTCCATGAACAGTGTACCAGTCCATTCCTTCTGGTGCCAGGCAATGCTGATTGATTTCCAAATACCAAATGAAAGCTGCTTGCATCACTAATCAGGACTGGAGTCCGCCGAGACATATTGCTGTATGGCAGAGGCAAACCATTGCGCACAGTGTTACTGCCAATAAAATGAATAATAAAAAAGAATAATGTTGCTGCTGTTTTATCACAGGACCTAGTTTCTTCCTAGACATCGCCTGGATTATTTGCTGTAATGGCTGTGTGGCTGTGTATGTGCCTGCAGAGCTGGCAACTGCAATTGGCAAACACAAAGCTGCCAACTGAGCAGCAGGAAAAAAGTTATATTTTTAGATTACATCTTGGCATCTAACACTGACTACAACATTATATGACAGTGTGAACTTGTACAGACAGAGAAACAGAGTTATTCTACTTGTATGTTTTTGGCCTAAGCTCTGGTGCCCAGTATGTGGTCCAGATTACCTGAATAATACAGCCTGCAGCTTTCCAGTGGTATAGATATCAGTCATTAACATAGCCTATGTGCTCAAGATTAAAAAATGCTTTTTGTTTTTAAAACCTGTGAAGTTTATATCCTTATCTATGACATATTATTGAGCCATCATACAAGTGTAGTATATGGTACTTGGGTAATTTCAATGATATGTGTGTATGTGTGTGTGTAATTGGCTATCATAGTGGAGTACATTGGAGAGGGATGTTCTATACTCTACCAAGAGAGCTAGGAACTATGTAACTCACTACAGTTAGCACAGGCAGGGAGCACGTAAAAGTATCATTTCAAAAGCTTTCTGTCTAGATCAACAGGAATTTTTGCTTTGAATTGAACAGGTAAACCAAAACCCTTTCAATTATATATTTATGTAGCACCCTCTAGCTAGGTGCTAGTGTACATAGTTGTTAGTGTATGTAAATTGGCCTGGCTAACAGCCAGGCCTGGGTTGAATCAGGGTCAGGGATGAGGGACTCAGCAAGGTTAGATGACTCATCATGCAGCACCTCCTGCTCTCTGGAACCTTGGAGAAGCTTCCAGAAGTAGAGGGTGGAGTCTAGGGGGAGCTTCTTGGAGTATTGATGAGGGTCCCAGCCAATCCCCAGCAAAGTGGGCTGACAGAGGGCAAGCACCTCTTAAATACTCTTGGGTCATCCCAGCAGGGGCAGTCAGGTAGAAGATGGAGAAGGTGTGCAGAGGAGGCAGAGGAGGCTGTGGGTGGCCTTTGAGGGTGCCCCCTTGGGGGGTGACCTCGGGCCTGGCGCTGTATGGACCCTCTACAATACACAAAGGATATCTTTCCTGGAGCAAGTGTGAGGACAGCAGAAACAGGTCAGCAAATCCAGGAGTACTCCAGGAGAAGTCAGCCGGGTGGGCTGGTTGGTGTGCAGTCTGGGGGGACTGTAGGAAGAGTGTCAGTCAGTCTGGGAGGACTAAGGAGAAGTACCCAGGAGGACTAGTGAAAAGGGCAGCTGCAGCCAGTTGCTAAAAGGTGGTGTTGGGATCAGTAGCCACAGAGATGTAAGCTGGACACTGGACTTTGCTACACAACCAAAGGGCCTGGGATCCCTGCCTGTAAAGGGTTCTTGCTTTAATCTGGCTGAGTGCTTTGCCAGATTTAATAAAAGTGTTCCAGCTGAGTCTGTTTTTGCAAACAAGTGAAGTGCTGAAGGAAGAGAATGAATGTATATAGCTGTATATAGGAAGAGTTGTCCCTGAAGAGTTTAATGAAGTCAAGGTGGCATCCCATAATACCCCTACCCCCCATCCAAGTTTTATACCCTCAATAATATACAAAAATAAACCAAAGTGCTGGACTGTTTCCTGACTTAAAGCGGGAGTTCCGCCGTTATTTTTTTTTTTTTTAAGTCAGCAGCTACAAATACTGCAGCTGCTGACTTTTAAAATAAGGACCCTTACCCGCCCAGCGCGCCCGCGATGTCGGCACCCGAAGCAGATCTCTCTCGATCGGCTCTCGGGTGCTGCCGCCGCCATCTTGGGTTTAGGAATCAGGAAGTGGAGCCTTGCGGCTTCACTTCCCGGTTCCCTACTGCGCATGTGCGAATCGCGCTGCGCAATAAGGATGGTCCCCGCTGTCTCTGGGATCCGTGTGTTTCCCAGCAGACAGCGGAGAGAGGAGAATGGAAGGTCCGAACGTACAGGCAGAGGTGATCTGACCTCTCGTGTGAAAGGGGCCTATCTCTTAGGCCCCATTCACTCCTGAGCGTAGCAGTTTTGCACATTTTTCTGGCATCTATCCATGCAGCGTTTCCCAGCGTTTTTGAGCTTTGGTGTTTTTTTTATTAGCCAATAAGAAAAATTATCATCTTTTTCTTTTGTTGCTGTGTTATTCGTTTTTTTCATCTGCTTCCTGGGTGAATATTCTTCTTCCGGTTCATCATTGTTCAGTTTTGGGTTATGTACAGTCACCTATGTGATCATGGGGACAATTTTTGGAATACACCAGAATGTCCATAAAAAGGTTAGTCAAACTTCTTTGGATTCATGATGTTTGACATTATTCCTTTCATATCATGTCCACTAAAACAACACATTTGGTATTTTTACTCACAGCTTTGATGAGTTACTGGGTTTACACAGTAGTAGGTTGCAATGACTGGACACACATTTCTGTAACAGTATACCCCCTCTGGAATGACTAATCATCACTCTGAGGCAATTTTTTCTTTTTTTGTAATTTTTTAAAGACTAAGGCCGCGTACACACGCGGGGACTGTTCGCCCAACTTTGTCCGTCAAACAGTTTCGGCAAACAGTCCGCTCAAAATTAGCATGGACGGACATGGCCACACACGACGGACGAACAGTTTGCTGAAACCGTGCGCGATGACGTGAACGGCACGTACGACGGGACGAAAAATACGACGTCCTATACACTGCATTATAACTTTCGGCGTGTAAATCCTTTCTGAGCATGCGCGGAACTTAGTTTGACGAACAAGCCTACACACGAGGGGACTGTTCGCTGAAACAAGGTTTCAGCGGACAGTTTTTCGGAATTTCCGAAAAACCTTGTTCAGCGGACTGTTCGCTGAAACTGTCCGCTGAAAGCCCACACACGAGCGGACTGTTTGCCGAAACACTGTTCAGCGGACAAAGTTGGGCGAACAGTCCCCGCGTGTGTACGCGGCCTTATACATGACGAACCCAATATTCTAATATTTTTATATGCATAAAATAAACATCATTGCAGCGTGACCTGTGCCCACCATTTCAGCGTGACCTGTGCCCACCATTTCAGCGTGACCTGTGCCTCCCATTGCAGCCTCACCTGTGCCCACCATTGCAGCCTCTCCTGTGCCCACCATTGCAGCCTCACATATTTCCATAACAGTATACCCACTGTGCAACGACTAATCATCACACTGAGGTCATTTTTTATTTTTTGTACATTTTTGAAGACTGATACATGAAGAACCCAATATTCAATTTTTTTTATATGCATAAAATAAACACCAAACACACGTTTTTAAAGTAATACACAACTTTACTTTTTTTCAAATATTGAATATATTTGAAATCAACATTTTTTTTTCTTCACATATACATCTAGCTAAGATAACATATAGATAACAAATAAGACAAAACAACAAGCTCCAACAAGCTCCAACAAGCTCAACAATAAAAAAATAAAGAAATAGAGCTCCTAAAAAACAAAAAAACTTTAGAGGTGATGTTAGGTTTGGGAGGAGTTGACTGCCTCATTAGGTGACATCACCACATTCATGTCATGGCCATAATGTGACCAGGTGGGGATAAAGAGATTCTGATGAACATTCTGCCAATTAGAAGGTGGTGGTGTTGGCAGAGGAAGTTGAGTGGCAGAATGTGGTGATGGCAACAGAGGAAAGGGTAAAGAATGTGGTGTTGGCAGAGGGGGCGGGGGGAGACTTGCATAGGGACCATAAGGTGGTGGAAGTTTTAAGAACCTATATGTGGTGGTTTGCGGAGTAAATGTGGCTATGTATCGGATGGTACCTGCCAACATGTCTGCTTGGAGTTCTGATGGTACCTTCTCCATCAGACCTTCCAGACACCTTGCAGAAACCAGCACATGAGACCTGTTGGTGTTCATCCTTTCTGACATACTGGCCATAATGTCCAATATGTGGTTAAAATCCAGTTCAAGAGCCCTCCTTCTTGTTGCATGTATGTTAGCTCTTGCAGGTACACGAGGACAAATGGGTGGTGTGGACGCCTCGTCTCCCACAGGTGTTGTAGAGGTAGAACGTGCTGGAGTCGACATTTGGCTCTCCATAAGCTCTTGGCCTGCTTGCTGACTGATTGATGCTTGGCCTGCTTGCTGACTGCTTGCATCTTTGTCCAAAACGTTATTTTGAGTATTATTCTCCCAGCAGCTTTCCGTACTGAAAATAGAAATTTATTATTATAACTTTCTCTTTTCATTTTGTTTAACAACATACATACAGATGATAGCTTATTGCCCCAAAGCCAGAAATGTCCGAAGGAACTCCAATTCTTTGGCATGCACATAATCTCCAGCAGCACACGCCGCAGCTCCACTCCTAAAATCTCTAAGTAGTAGTAGATTGTGAGTGTAGGCGTCCCGTATACTCTTTCACTTGCCTATCAGAAGTTTAACTTTTAAAAAACAAATTTATATATATATATATATATATATATATATATATATATATATATATATATATATATATATATATATATCACCAAAAAAAAAGCTAAAGGTATATTTTAATGCCGGCCTATCGTATACCTCTCAGCGCCAAACTGGGACCTTCACACACCTCCAAAATTGTGTATATATATATGCACACACCTATATGGTACAAGTACACCCGTACATACAAAAGGTTCTTCTATATGAAGATCACTGCATGTATAATAATAATAAAAATAAAACCAATCACAAATACAAATAAAATGATAACTGCTGAGTGTATTAACAGTCAGCAATGTGGACAGAAATAGCAGCCGTTAAGAACAATAAAATTATATAAAAAAAGGTAATACTAGCAATTCATCGATATATATCTGAGAATAATCGTATTACAACAGCGCTTTATGAAGAGTCCTTAACAGAAGCAACAATGTACGAGAGATCACTAGAAAGTTCTTATTGTGCAGATAGGGTGTTTACAGTGATCTACTCAGCGTTACAAGGTGATCAAAGTGCTGTCAACCTTCCTTCCACCACAAACCGGGAGTGCTTCACCACATGCGATGCGTACCCCCTAAGGGGTTAAACTCACCAGAAACTGCTGGTATAATAGGCCTTTAAGGAGTAATCCCTTCTTTTGGTATAGAAAACTTCCTATATGTCACCTCAGCGTTGCAGTCCCAAGCAGTCCTCCCAGTTTATCATAAAAGTAAAACAAAGTGTGCACATAGCATAATACTGTTTTATTTTTGAAAGGTTCACAAACAAACACTAAAATCCCATTTAAATAACTGCGTACATTGTATAGAAATTCGTCAGCATTTTTAAAGTATGTACTTCACCGAATTTTCAGATCTCCCAGTCATCCACCAGTGTTCCGCTGTATACACTGGGCATAACTTCCTGGTCTGTGGTCAGCGGTGGAGCGCACACCTCACTTCCGGTAGCGTCGTGTAGGCCACGCCCTGACGCGTTTCGTCACTTCCGACTTCAACCGAAGTGACGAAACGTGTCAGGGCGTGGCCTACACGACGCTACCGGAAGTGAGGTGTGCGCTCCACCGCTGACCACAGACCAGGAAGTTATGCCCAGTGTATACAGCGGAACACTGGTGGATGACTGGGAGATCTGAAAATTCGGTGAAGTACATACTTTAAAAATGCTGACGAATTTCTATACAATGTACGCAGTTATTTAAATGGGATTTTAGTGTTTGTTTGTGAACCTTTCAAAAATAAAACAGTATTAGGCTATGTGCACACTTTGTTTTACTTTTATGATAAACTGGGAGGACTGCTTGGGACTGCAACGCTGAGGTGACATATAGGAAGTTTTCTATACCAAAAGAAGGGATTACTCCTTAAAGGCCTATTATACCAGCAGTTTCTGGTGAGTTTAACCCCTTAGGGGGTACGCATCGCATGTGGTGAAGCACTCCCGGTTTGTGGTGGAAGGAAGGTTGACAGCACTTTGATCACCTTGTAACGCTGAGTAGATCACTGTAAACACCCTATCTGCACAATAAGAACTTTCTAGTGATCTCTCGTACATTGTTGCTTCTGTTAAGGACTCTTCATAAAGCTTCTGTTGTAATACGATTATTCTCAGATATATATCGATGAATTGCTAGTATTACCTTTTTATATATATATATATATATATATATTTCTTTGTAGGTACCTACCCTGTTTCCCTGAAAATAAGACCTAGCGTGATTGTCGGTGATGGCTGCAATATAAGCCCTACCCCCCAAATAAGCCCTAGTTAAAGTCATTGTAGGTCTTATTTTCAGGGTAGGGCTTATTTGGGGGGTAGGGCTTATATTGCAACCATCGCCGACAATCATACTAGGTCTTATTTTCGGGGAAACAGGGTAGCAACCAGACAATCATTAGCGAGTCTACACTATGCCTTTCGGGTTGTAAAAATCTACAGCCAGTTACATAGTCTGTGACACCTGCTATTTGGGATGTTTTGAAGGAAATTGTGTTTCAAAAACCTACAACAGAAGAATGGTCACAGATCTCTGAAGTTTTCTGGTAATGCTGCAACTTCCCCAATTGCATTGGAGCGATTAATGGAAAACATATTAGGATCATAAAGCCCATGGGCAGCGCAAGCCAGTATTTTAACTACAATAAATATTTTTTGTTTGTTTTAATGGCAGTGGCTGATGCTAATTATAGCTTCCTTTATATAGATATTGGGTCGTATGGTAGCAGCCCTGACTATAGTATTTTTGGCCATTCTTCTTTTGGACACGTTACGTACCAATAGTCTGGACCTTCCGTAAAACAGTCCACTCCTGAGCACAAATGCCCCCCCCCATGCAGTGTTTTTGGGGGGGATGAGGCCTTTGCTCTGGGTAAAAATCTTCTACGGCCTTATTCAGGGCACAATCTAACTGTACAGAAGAGTGTGTTCATTTATCGGCTAACAAGAGCACGAGTTGTCGAAAGTGTATTTGACATTTTAGCAAACAAATGGCAGGTCCTGCACACTCCCATTGTCTTGAACATGCAAAATGCGGTCTGTGCTGTTAAAGCTGCATGTGCCTTGCATAACTTTGAAGGAAGCGGGATGGTTTTGAGTTTGAGGACTGATTATTTCAGGATATGAAAAGAGCTCATTGAACTGGTGTTCATGGAAGCAGACAAGGTACACATGTCAGGGATCAATTTGTGTCCTTCTTTATGTCACCAGCAGGAAAGGTCACATGGCAGGTTGAGGCAATTGAATAATTTGAAATCTTTATTATAGAGTAAAATTTACCCTTTATCTGTTTGTTACTATAACTATATATTAAGCTGTTCTGAATAATAAAAAAAAGGCTTTACTGATAAGAAGTTTTTTTTTTTTTTTTTTATATATGTTTATCTTTGTGTACAGCATCCATACAATATCCACTAGGGGTCAGAATGTGCCCTCATGTATTTATGACACATATCTACTTGTTTGTCCCCATGTAGCCTTGTTATCCCTTCTTCTGGAAGCTGCAGCGGTATCAAGTACCTGCTGAAGACTGGAAAGTTGTGGAGGCCTCTCTTGCACCTTCTGCTCAACACTCGGTGAAGACAGAGAGTGTGAGGGCAGGAAGTGGCACATGTGCCGGAGTAGCTGGCAACTTTAATAAAGTGATTGTAAGGTATTTTTTTTAAATAACAAACATTTTATACTTACCTTATCTGTGCAGTTGGTTTTGCACAGAACAGCCAATATCCTCCTCTTCTCTGGTCCCTCTTCTGTGCTTATAGCCCCTCCCTCATATGGAGTGCCCCCACAGCCAGCAGCTTGCTATAGGGGCACCATAATGAGCACATGAGCAATGCCTTGGAATATGAGCATAAATTCACCTGTTTTTCTGAGCAAATTACTGTGTTCAAAAATAACAGATTTCTAGCACCGGTAAACAATACAAGTTTATACTCATACTCCTATGCATTGCTTAGGTGCTTATACTTATATACTTATGAAAAAGGAGGCAATAGATGTTCCATTCCAGTTCATCATGGACACCTTCCTACACACATGCAAGTTGTGTGTACACATATGTGGCCATAGTGAACTGCAATTGTATATATATTGTCTGTTTTCTCATATGTATGATCATGTAAGCAATGCATAGGAACATGAGCATAAGCTTGTACTGTTTTTCTGGTGCTAAGAATCTGTTATTTATATTTAGATAATGTACTAAATAACAAACATCCTATTATCTCCTTATGGTCGGTTTGGTGGTTAATTCAATTTGCAGGGGTTTATCTTACCCTTATCATCCTTCACATGGGCATTTGTTATGTCTACCCAGTTTGTGAACACTTGGCTGGCAATCTGGCTCCATGCCCTCTTCTTGCTCACTCAACGTTTGTAGCATGGATCTCTGGAATCGTAGAGGCAGGTGTGCTGCTTTGCCATTCAGATAAAACTCTCCAGATCTAAAATAGATACTACCTCATCCATCACTTCCTCATCCATGTTGCTTATCTCCATGTCTGCTAACCAAAAATGGAGATCTGTGCATTACCTGTAACTTTTTATGTCATTTCCTTAATGTAAATAGATTTCACTTGAGCAAATAAAAGCGGCAAAATGTGCGTAGGAAGAAGCGCTAAGACGCTCAAATGGAGCGATTTCATTCATTTCTATGGGGATAAAAACGCTCCAAAAACACCCAAATTTTCCCAATTCGAGTGACAAAAAAAGATCCAGAACTTGTTTGAGCTTCGGGCGTTGGGCTTCAGGTGACTTGGAGTGGAGATGTGAACCATCTCCATAGAGAATAATCGATTTTTTCCCCTCAAGCGTTTTGTAGTTTTAGGCTTCAAGCTACAAAACGCTCAGGTGTGAATGGGGACTTAAAGCTAACTAGATGTACTATTCTGTGACTGTAACACTCACATAACCCCTAGTCTAATTTGTTCTGTGCCTCTATGCCAAAATCCAACTGTGCTGGGGCCAAAATCTACCACTATGATTTTACTCCATTGGAAAATCCATGTCTGCTGTAGATGAGCCCTGAAAATCATGCATTGATTTTGAGACTTTTTTCTTTTTGCACGATTAGTAAAGAAAGTACCACAATCCAATATTTTATTAAAGACAGCTGCACATATCCAAATGTTGCCTACTCCTATGCTCTTGTGTATATTACAGCGCTTCTGCAATCCTGAGTAATCCCATGTAACATACCGACAAAACACTATCAAAGCATTTTACTATTATAGTTCCCTTGATTCCTTATAAGCTCCATCTCATCACTTGTCCTCTCCTCCTAAATCTTTGCATTGGCTTCTCTGAACTTAAAAGGTTTTTAATACCTCCTGATTTACTCTGTTATGAATATTACATCACAATCCCGTAAGTTTCCATAGCAGTGTGCTGATCATGTACACCAATGAGCTGGGATCTTACACATCATAGAAATCTTATGTTATCATTCATCAGCATAACATTAAGTAGGCTATAATACATATTTAGGAAGTATAATTGCAATCATAAAACCAAACACATATGAGCAATGTGCTTTACTCTTCTATACTCTTAATATTTATATAATTCTTCATATTGATACAATATATATATATAAGTATATACTATCTAAAGCATCACAATTACAGAAACATTGCAGAATATATATTGTAGATATGAGTGATATGAGACCACCAATAATTCAGTTTAGTTGGGCTGGCTGTGTTTTACAAGTACTGTGTTGATTGGCATATTATACCTTTTAATTACTATGTAAGTGAAGTTGCCCTCTCCCCCTGCTATTTGTGCTGACGTTAGTACCTTTCCTGAACAGACTCCATTGGAACCCTGACATTAAAAGGCATTGAAGTCCACACATATAAATTATTGGCGTTTGCCGATGACACCTTGCTCTAGCTGACTGAACCCCACATCTCCTTGCCTAACTTACTCCGGGATCTATAACACTTTCACCACATCTCCAATTTAAGAATAAATGACGCTAAATCATCTGCGCTCAACATTTTGCTACCTGCTAATGTGGTCTCTCTCTGCAAATCGTTTTTCCCTTCACATGGGCTCCAGAAATGATCACCTACTTAGGTATTCAAATCCCTATGTTCCTGTCAGAATTATACACACAAAATTTCCTGATTCCTCTAGATCACATGCGTAGAGACCTGCAGAGTTGGGCGTATCCTGATTTGGTAGAGCCGCCATAGTTAAAATTATCAATTTTCCCTGTCTCCTTTACATTATGCAAGTAATCCCGATACACTTCCATCCTTCCTTTTTTTTGAGGCCTTTGGGTGTATAAGCTTCATATTCATCTGGTAAGGTAAATCTCAGAGAATAAAATGTGCCCGTCTTACTCTTCCCAAACACAGGGATGGTTTCAGTCTTCCAGATATCCAGCACTACCACCGGGCATGCCAACCTACTCACGTTGTAAGATAAGATGAAAGGCTGGGTTTCTCTTGAACAAGCCCAGTTCTAGCAACCACTTAAAAACCTTCCCTGACTTCTGCAACTCCACCTCGCCATGGAGAGTAAAATACCACTCTTTTATAGGACCTACACTGGACACCTATCATAAATCCCACCCTGTTTTCCCTACCGCCCCTTAGCCCCCCCTCAACCCTTCGCCTCAACCCAGGCTTTCTACTGGGCATATCCTCTGCTTTCCTATCTTCTATCTGGCTATATGAACACATTAGAGTGTCCCAGTATTTCCAACAGGGAAAGCTTATCTCCCTCAAAGCTCTGAAAGCCTCCTTTGCCCTGGGCACCCTACCATCCTGGACGTATACTCAAATAAAACATTTCCTGTGTTCCCAAGGCATGCCTGAGACCTGGATTAGACTCTTAACTCCACTTGAGACCCTCTGTAGCAGGAAACAACCACAGAGCCATATTATTTAGACCCTGTACGCCTCATCATTCGGTGACCTCTCAGCTCACCAGTGTAGCTCCAGCATAGCGTGGGAACGGGATCTGGGTTTCCCCCTCTCCGGTGTGCACCCTCATTCACAAAGGTTCTCTGAATGTTGCTTGGCAAGAATGTGGCTACAAGCTCTATACACGATGGTACAGGACTCCATCTCTCCTTCACAAGTGTTACATCCCCCCCTTTCCATCCCCTCCCACCTTGCCTTAGCCCCCTTTTCCTCTTTTTCCTTTTTTTCTCTCTTCTTTTTCTCTCTTTTTGGTATTCATTTCTGTATGGGACACTTCCTCACAGTGGCGGCTGGTGGTAATCTTTTATGGGGGGGGGGGGGACAAACAGTACAACCTCCTCAACCCCCCCCCCCCCGGGTCGGTCAGTCAATCGGATGCACTTACCTCAACCACAGGCAGCTTCCTCTGCTCTCCTCTGCGGGCATCACGAGCGGGCATCACCTTCCCCTGCGTGACGGCTTCCGTATCCTCCCTCCTCGTCGCCCAATCATAAAGATTCTCCTTTCGGCCAGTCGGGAAACGTGTCTCATACTCGTGCTTTCTGATTGGCGGAGAGGCGATTCAGTGTTAGAAAAGCAAATATTAATTCGCTATTCTAACACACCTGGGTGGGCTCCAAGTGCAATACTCTGCGTCCGGAGCCCACCCTATTTTGAAGCCTATTAAAGCCTCTGCCCCCATCGCTGCTCTAATTCATGCACCCGGAATCCTGAAAGGGGCTGGATGCATGAATAGGGGGTTGCAGTGGCGAAGGAAATGGGAAGTGGCGCCCGTGCGCCCTTAATGGGCCCCTGCATCTTTATCTCAAAATCCTGTGCTCTGCCTCCAAGTGGCCCTGACAGGATATTTCTATTCTTTTAGACTCCTTTTACACTGGAGGCGTTTTAGCACTAAAAATAGCACATGTAAAGCACCTGAAAAAATTCTCATCTGCAATTACTGGCAGGACTTCAAAAAAAGTCCTGCAAGCAGCTTCTTTGAGGCGCTTTAGGAGCAGTGTATACATATATGTGAAATCAATGGGCAGCGCCACCAAAGCTCCTGCAAAGCGCCTTGGCATCGGTGCTTTGCGGGCACTTTTAACCCTTTATTTGACCCCTAGCAGGGGTTAAAAGCGCCACAAAACGACGGTAAAGCGCCGATAGAACTAGCAGCACTTTACCGCCAACACCCAGTCGCTGGCAGTGTGAAAGGGCTCTTAGTATGTTTGTGTTGAGTTAACTTACACTCTTCAATGTTGCCTTGCAAGCCATCTCCTCATAGCTCTTGTAGACCTTGTTGCCTCTTCCTTTTCTTTAAAAGAAGGCATATACATCTTTACTGTATCATGTTAATTTTGACTACATACAGTACATCAACTGTTTTGTACTGTACTTACTTTTTTCTTCAAAAAAACTCTTATGGGGAAAAAATAATAATAATAATAATTAAGATACATAAAGGTTTACAATATTCTGGTTAAGACATTTAAAAAAAAAACAACTTAAATTTACACTTTAGTCAAATGTGAACATTTTAATTTAAATTTGTTCATGCTTAGCTATTGGTTCTATCCTACCGTCCAATTTATGCAGTTGGCTTCCCTGATAGCTAAATTCCTTGTACTGCCAACATATTTTTCAAGCCCAAGCCATTAAAAACTACAGGACAAATTTCCCTAGGTTCCAAACAACCTATTCTTTAGTTCTCACAGAAAGATTGCACAGAGTAGTAGACATGTCAAGAGGCTGCAGTCCTGCTCAGCCTCACTCAGAAACACTGTGAAAAGCCTTCTCAATCTGGCTGGATTATATAAAATGTATATGAAAGGCAAACTGTGTGAGATATTGGCCTTCAACACAGCTGTATTAATTCCTAAACAGCATCAGTGATGTACTAATGAAACCTTGTGTTGCTCTGAGATGTTCTAACATCAAGAGAAAACATTCAGCTCTAAGTAAGCTATACAAATTTCAAGAGCTTTAGAAATTTCATAGCAAATTCTTATTCTTCTCTGTCCGGAAGATGTTAACCACTTTCAGACCGGACCATTTTGCTGGTAAATGACCAGAGGTCTTTTTACACTTTGGCACTGCGCTGCTTTAACTGGTAATTGCGCGGTCATGCAATGTTGTACCCAAACAAAATTTGCGTCCTTTTCTTCCCACAAATAGAGCTTTCTTTTGATGGTATTTGATTGCCTCTGCGATTTTTATTTTTTGCGATATAAACGTAAAAAGACCGCAAATTTTGAAAAAAAATGATATTTTCTACTTTTTGTTATTAGAAAAATCCAATAAACTCAATTTTAGTCATACATTTAGGACAAAATGTATTCAGCCACATGTCTTTGGTAAAAAAAAAGTCAATAATTGTATATTTATTGGTTTGCGCAAAAGTTGTCACATCTACAAACTAAGGTACGTTTTCTGGAATTTACGCAGCTTTTAGTTTACGACTGCCTATCTCATTTCTTGAGGTGCTAAAATGACAGGGCAGTACAAAACCCCCCCAAATGACCCCATTTTGGAAAGTAGACCCCCTAAGGAAATTGATAAGAGGCATGTTGAGCCCATTGAATATTTTATTTTTTTGCCTCAAGCGATTGAATAATGACAAAAAAAAAATTTTTTTTTTTTTTTACACAAAGTTGTCACTAAATGATATATTGCTCACACATGCTATGGGCGTATGTGAAATGACACCCCAAAATAAATTCTGCTGCTTCTCCTGAGTACGGGGATACCACATATGTGGGACTTTTTGGGAGCCTAGCCGCGTACAGGGCCCCGAAAACCAAGCACCGCCTTCAGGCTTTCTAAGGGCGTCAATTTTTGATTTCACGCCTCACTACCTATTACAGTTTTGAAGGCCATAAAATGCCAAGATGGCACAAAACCCCCACAAATGACCCCATTTTAGAAAGTAGACACCCCAAGCTATTTGCTGAGAGGCATGTTGAGTCCATGGAATATTTTATATTTTGCCACAAGTTGCGGGAAAATTACAAACTTTTTTTTTTTTTTTTTTTTTTTCACAAAGTTGTCACTAAATGATATATTGCTCATGCATGCCATGGGCATATGTGAAATGACACCCCAAAATAAATTCTGCTGCTTCTCCTGAGTACGGGGATACCACATATGTGGGACTTTTTGGGAGCCTAGCCGCGTACGGGGCCCCGAAAACCAAGCACCGCCTTCAGGCTTTCTAAGGGCGTAATTTTTTGAGTTCACTTCTCACTACCTATTACAGTTTTGAAGGCCATAAAATGCCAAGATGGCACAAAACCCCCACAAATGACCCCATTTTAGAAAGTAGACACCCCAAGCTATTTGCTGAGAGGCATGTTGAGTCCATGGAATATTTTATATTTTGCCACAAGTTGCGGGAAAATTACAAACTTTTTTTTTTTTTCACAAAGTTGTCACTAAATGATATATTGCTCACGCATGCCATGGGCATATGTGAAATGACACCCCAAAATAAATTCTGCTGCTTCTCCTGAGTACGGGGATACCACATATGTGGGACTTTTTGGGAGCCTAGCCGCGTACGGGGCCCCAAAAACCAAGCACCGCCTTCAGGCTTTCTAAGGGCGTTACAGTTTTGAAGGCCATAAAATGCCAAGATGGCACAAACCCCCCCCCCCAAATGACCCCATTTTAGAAAGTAGACACCCCTAAATTTAGGGGTACACTAGTGAGACTAGGTAATAAATGGCGGGTGCCCTGAAACTATAAAAAAATAACTAACCAACCAGCGTCACCTGTAACAGTTATATGGTGATCACTGGTGAAAGGGTTAACTAGGGGGCAATCAGGGGGCTTTATGCGGTAGTATATGGGGGTCCCTGGCGCTATAAAAAGCTGCGGCGAACCTAAATACCTACCTGCCTAACTAGCGTCACCTGTGACACTAATACAGCGATCAGAAAAACGATCGCTTATTAGGCTGGGTTCACACTGGAGCGATGCGGGAACGCCACGAATGCGCGGCGGGTTCCCGCATCGCATGCCTCCCGGCGGCAGTTCACACTGCCCTATGCGAACTGCTGGGAGTGTCAGTGAAATGTTAATGACACCCCCAGATCAGTTCGCATATCGCAGTGCGATCTGCAAACTTGGATCGCATGGTGTGAACACCCATGCGATCCGATTCTGCTGCGGACCAAAAAAAGGGTCCCGTGCGAGTTTGCGGCGGGTGCGGCGGGTGCGACACGAATTCAGCCATACTATCTGTATAGCTGAACTCGAATCGCACAGAGATCGGATGTGATTTGCACTGCAGTGCGGTGCGAATCACATCCGTTCTCATAAACCGCTGCAATGTGAACCCAGCCTTAGTGACACTGGCGACGGGGGGTGATCACGGGGTTAAACCTTTATTGGGGGGGTTAGGGGGGTACCTTAGAACTAAAGGGGGCTAACCCTAACTGCCCTAACAGTTATTAGTCACAAATGACACCTGCCGGGTGATCAGGGGGTTAAACCTTTATTAGGTAATAAATGGCGGGTGCCCTGAAACTATAAAAAAATAACTAACCAACCAGCGTCACCTGTAACAGTTATATGGTGATCACTGGTGAAAGGGTTAACTAGGGGGCAATCAGGGGGCTTTATGCGGTAGTATATGGGGGTCCCTAGCGCTATAAAAAGCTGCGGCGAACCTAAATACCTACCTGCCTAACTAGCGTCACCTGTGACACTAATACGGCGATCAGAAAAATGATCGCTTATTAGGCTGGGTTCACACTGGAGCGATGCGGAAACGCCGCGAATCCGCGGCGGGTTCCCGCATCGCATGCCTCCCGGCGGCAGTTCACACTGCCCTATGCGAACTGCTGGGAGTGTCAGTGAAATGTTACTGACACCCCCAGATCAGTTCGCATATCGCAGTGCGATCTGCAAACTCGGATCGCATGGTGTGAACACCCATGCGATCCGATTCTGCTGCGGGCCAAAAAAAGGGTCCCGTGCGAATTTGCGGCGGGTGCGGCGGGTGTGGCGGGTGCGGCGGGTGCGGCGAATGGCTGAACTCGAATCGCACAGAGATCGGATGTGATTTGCACTGCAGTGCGGTGCGAATCACATTCGTTCTCATAAACCGCTGCAATGTGAACCCAGCCTTAGTGACACTGGCGACGGGGGGTGATCACGGGGTTAAACCTTTATTGGGGGGGTTAGGGGGGTACATTAGAACTAAAGGGGGCTAACCCTAACTGCCCTAACAGTTATTACAGTCACAAATGACACCAATGCAAAAAAAAAAAAAAAAAAAAAAAATGACATTGGTGTCACTGTGACTGGGGGGCAGGGGTAATTGGGGGGGTGATCGGGGGGTAAAGGGGGGGTGTGAGTGTGCCTGGCATGTTCTACTGTGTGTGGGATGTGTTGGTGCAACTCACTGATCCGCTCTCCTCCGTGTCGGAACGAAAAATACCGACACGGAGGAGAGAATACATCACTTCCTCTCCTGTGTTTACATTACAGGAGAGGAAGTGATGTCACCGGGGATTTCCATTCGTCGGGAGCGATCGCGAGGGGGTGGCCATGAATGAATGGCCGTCCCCTCGTCCGGGATCGCTCCCGAACGAAAACCGACCGCCGCAGGCACCGGGCGGGGGCCCGATCGGGCCCCCGACCCGCGGGAGGCAAAGGACGTACATATATGTGCTTATGCCTGCCCGTGCCATTCTGATGACGTACATCGGCGTGAGGCGGTCGGCAAGTGGTTAATGTAAACTCCATCATGCCTTTACTGAAAATAACTGACAAGTTGTAGATTCTGCCTTCAATCACTGTCACCACCTGAGCAGTCTTAGCCCTTGTACACGGTTGGACATTCTGACAACCAAATCCGTTGGATTTTGTCCGACGGATTTTGTCCGAAACTGTTACATACACACGGTCAGACAAAGTTGTCGGAAAATCCGATTGTACATAACGTGATGACGTTATTTCGTTACGACGGGACTACGTTCAGGCTAGTAGCCAATAGCTTTGGTCTAGGAATTTGATCTGAGAATGCGTGGCACTTTGTCCATCGGTGTAGGCTACACATGATCGGAGTATGTCCGATCGGAGCATGTTGTTGGAAAATTTTACGGACAAGTTGGAAAACTTGGTCCGTCGGATACTCCGACGGAAACAGTCCGATGGAGACCACAAACAGTCGGATTATCCTACAAAACGGTCCGATAGGACACATTCCGTCGGAATCTCTGACCGTGTGTACAAGGGCTAAGAGGCAGAAATAGCCCAACCCCCCATACCTTACAACGTACCTTTGCCACATCACAAATGTTAATTCTCCATTACGAACACTAGTTTAGAACAGTGTTTCTCAGCTCCAGTCCTCAAGGCGCACCAACAGGTCATGTTTTCAGGATTTCCACTATTTTGCACAGGTGATTTGATCAGTTTTCACTGCCTTAGTAATTACCACAGCCGTTTCATCTAAAGGGAAATCCTGAAAACATGACCTGTTGGTGCGCCTTGAGGACTGGAGTTGAGACACACTGGTTTAGAAGACCGACCGCTTCTGGCTCGTCCTTGCTTCCAAGCATGCGTGTTTGTACTTTGGACTTTTGTCCAACGGACTTATGTACAGACGCTCGGAAAATCTGACAACAGATATTTTTTCGTGGAAAATTTTAAAACATGCTAGCCAACATTTGTCCACTGAAAATCCGCTAACAATTGTCCGATGGAGCATACACACGGTCGGATTTTCCACCAACAGCCTGTCATCACACATTTCCCATTGGAAAGTGTGATTGTGTGTACGCGGCTTAAAACAAAAAGTCCACAAAGCTTTGAAGATTTTCAGTTTTAGTGGACAGTGTAAACTAAGGCAGCAGAATTGTACTTGGAGTGAACTTTTCCTAGAGAGGAACACAGCTGCCATTTCTGTCCATCTTTTAGGCTGAGTTCACATATGAGCACGCAGCGGCTCACAGCAGGAGTCGGGTGCATCCTCGTTCAGCATATCAGGTCCAATTTCTGCCCGAATTTTGGGCTGAATTCGGACCTGAAACACCCAACAGATGCATAGGGCTCCTGTGCAAATCGCACTGGAGTCACTGCGAAGATATGTGAACTAGCTCCATAAAGAGCCGGTCACAATCTCCTGCTGCATCCAATTCGCACTAGTGTGAACCCAACCTTTTTCTGGCTAATATGCTGATCCATTATTGTGACACTCTGGCATCCATGCTTTCTAAGTCATTGATCCAGAATAAGTACAGGCATACCCCACTTTTAAGTACACAATGGGATTTATTTACTAAAGCTGGAACGTGCAAAATCAGGCTCACTTCTACATAAAAACCAATGAGTTTCTCACCCAAGCTTGTTCAATTAAGCTTTGGTAATAAAACCTGGAAGCTCATTGGTTTCTATGCAGAAGTGAGCCTGATTTTTTTAACTTTCCAGTTTTAGTAAATACACCCCATTGCGGGGTGAGGTATGGGGTATGCCTGAATGCATATCAGAGAATGTCTTCTCTGCGTACTTTTTCCAAGTCTGTAACTGAGTGAACTTTGGTAGTGGACTCATAGCCAGCAATTATTGTATTCTTAACTCAGTAAAGTATCTTCTATTGCTCTCAGTCTCCTGCAAGTCTCCAAATTCTGCTACTGTGATTGGACTTCCTTTTAGGTGGTGGCTACGTTCGGTCTCCTTGGTCCCACTGTATGTAGGAGAGTAATTTTATAAATGAATGAATACAATTTGATTGAATACGTTTTGCTTAGTTTCTGTTTTCATCAGCATAATAGTCTCTATTCACATTAATTCCCCACTATAGACATTTTCTGCTGATCTGAACTCTCAGTCTGTGCACATTGAGGATTCACACTAACCCTGACTGTGGAGTGAATAAAAACTTGTATTGGGCAGGATGTGGCCCACAGGCCGTAGTTTGGAAACCTCTGCTCTATATTATGTAGAAGACGAGAGGGGTAGGTTATTGTAGTCCTGTCCTAGGATGAGAATGCTGCTTCACCATAGAAACAGTACATTGATGAGAGTTGTCATCCTAGAACAGGACATGTGTTACTGGCAAAATCACCAGGTAAGCATAATGGGAAAAAAATACTGAAAAAAAATGCATATAGCCACCACATCTAAGGACTAGGCTGCAATATATGAAATTTTAGTTTTTGGGTGTGCTTTAAGCTTGAGCTGTACAATATCACATATTTAAATCAGCATGCCACATGGTAAATATATTAATTGCACAGATTGTTACTAAATAAAGATAGATAGTCCCTCTGTCTCAAAAGTGAGACATCAGGGGTCTGTTTAGACTCCTGATATTTCACCAAATTCCCCCAGATGGGACTCCTGAAAAAAATTTAAAAAACAATAATAAGTATTGTAAAAAAAATTACAACTGTGAAAAAGTAATAATAAAATAAAAATAAAAATATTGAGCTTTAGGGTGCACAACCTAATACAACAGGCTGTGCACACCTATGAGACACATATTATAGTCCTCTCTGCAATCGCTACCCCCCCCCCCCACACACACACACACACACTACGTACCACAGTACGCTGGACAATTCGATCGTGTGTGGGCTCCAGCAGACTTTTTCATCGTAAAGTCCGGCGGACTTAAAAAGTAGTTTTGACTCAAAATTTGTCCGCAGGACTTGGCTTTCAGCAGAAAATCCATTTGCCAGGGTGCTAGTCCGACGGACTAAGAATGATGCATGCTCTGAAGCAAGTACGAGAAGGAAGCTATTGGCTACTGGCTATTGAACTTTCTTTTTCTAGTCCCATTGTACGTGCTGTACGTCATCGCGTTAGAAATTGCCGGACTTTCGGAGTGTCCGTGTGTGGTCAAGTCCGTTCGTTATTGTTTGCCGGACCAATTCCGCCAGACAATTTGATCGTGTGTACGCGGCATTAGAGTTAAAAGCCATTCACATAGAGAATATTTGTATTGTTAAATTCTGCCTAAAATTTTACATTAACCTCCCTTGCCCCCCATGTAACACATAAATGCAGTGCCAAAGAGGGTGGACGTTAATGCCCACACACTTCTTATATGCATCCTCAGTGCTGAGAACATGCTCATTGTGTGCTCCCAGAACAATTATCGAGCTGTCACAGATAGCTCCCAGTCCCAAGTTATGATCAGGAGGTGGCAGGATGGACTCCCAAGTATTGTTGACTTCTAAAAAAATGCTATTTGCCTAGCTGTCTGGACCAATGAGTCACTCTTACTTTGCTGTTCTGGTGCATCACATTTATGCATGTTTAGTCCCATATAAATGTGTGTTGCTACAGCCCATTCAAATTAATGGATTGCCAAAGCAGCAGAATGCACAAAAAAGGGCATGCAGTGTTTTTTTTTCAGTGTAGCACACAGTAATTTGCAGCCTGCCCCAATGCATGCACATTAGTGGTGCTAGTGATACACCCAAATTTGGTCGCCGAAAATTAGAGACGAAAAAAAGGGTTTTCAGTGTTGTGCCAAAAGAAAAAAAGTGCTGCCGTGATTTTTGCCATGATTTTACAGTGATTTTGCTGCAATTTTACCTTGTTTATGGTGTGGTTTTTCTTAGCTCATGTGACTTAAAAAATGCATCAATAACAAAACATGGGCGCATTGCTGACGCGTTCTTGCTGCATTTTCTGGTGCTTTTTTTTTAACTGACCAAATATGCACCAAAAATGCAGCAAGCAGGATTTTTAACACCGCTTCAAAAGGTGCCAATAATTGAAAACAATACATTCATATTCATTTAAATTCATGATAATAGTTAAAAAGTCAAATATAATACAGATATTTATAAATGAAAATCTTTATTTTTTTTAAACTGACAGTTTTTCGGTTTCGGTGCATTCTGAAATTTTGGTTTTGCCATTTCCTTATTGCATTGGGGTGGCATTGAGAATGAATGACCACATGCTTACACATCCGATGTGCATTGCATTAATGCTTTTTACTGCAGTGCACACTGGAATGGATCCTTATAAAAGGGCTCTTAAAGCCAGACACAGTCAAGAAACTAGTATTCTTATAAGGTCAGTAGTGCTAGGCCCTATATTTGTCTCAATACAGACTTTCTTTATGCTTTAGTTAGCTTCTAATGGTGTCATATGAAAGTCTTTTTATTTTGGTTCGCAAAGTACTAGACATTTTCATGCATTAATAATAACTGTACCTGATTGCTTTCGGTCTGCATTCTACAACCATGTACTGAACTTGGGCATGGAGGGCTGAATCAAATTAGTCCACTTGAATCGTAAAAATATATTCTTAAATTTAGCATAGCTGGCAGAACAATAGCTATGTCTGCTTTTTATATACCGATACATCAAAAGCTGCATATTCCTCATGCCAATCATACGTTTATCGTTATACATCTCTTTTATCTGTTGCTCATTGTTTTGTGAGTTTGTTGGCCCACACCACACCCAGGGAATTCTGTACATACGAGGGCGCAGGGACAGATTCTGCAGGCCTTCTAGGAGAAGAAAAGTGAGCTCTGCTATTGCGTCACTAAGATATGCAAAGCATGAAAGGTAGTTAGTTAATACTTCACACCTTTTGTTAGCAGAGAATCTTCAGTACATTTGATAATCACACATATGGTGCACACCCAAACTTCACAGGCATTCTGTAGCTCGGAACTCCGCACACTGGAAACATTCCCACATACAGCACACGTTCGTGCATCACCCACTGGACAGATTGCTACCATTATCCAAGATGGTTAGAAAAGAGATCATAGAAATGGGAAACTAATGATGTATTTCTGTGTAAATAAAGTATAAAAATATTCAGAACAGCATAAAAAGTGCTAGGAATAATAGGTAACATTACACTGACGGTAATGAATGATGGGCACCGGTCACTTTATTGGAGATTTTTTGTAGATTTTATGGCACTAGTGTGTAACAGGAGTTAAAGTGATACTGTACACGCTGTCTAATTTACATTGTACCTTCTCTTTCTGTATGTGGATGATGGCACTGTAATTATTTTAATAAAAAAATTAAATAAAAGTACCTTTTTCCTAATTGATATTCTGCTGTCACATGACCCAGATCTTCCCCAGCCTGTCTGCAGGGAAACATAAGCAGGAGGGGCTTCTAATCCTCTGCTGCTGGTCACATGTTCAGAATATAAATGAAAAAAAAAACAGCCCTTGGAATACAGAGTAAAAATAAATAATATCAGTAAACTGTTTTAAATTGTCAGAAAATATATATTAGAAATCAAATTGTTATTATTTTGTGGAAATAACATGGTATGGGTGGATTTCTGCCAGTCAAAGGCTGGGTCGCCCCACCAGCCTGTGTCTTAGAATAAGAAGGAGGTGAAGCCACCATTAATCTACATGTAATATCATGCCCCTATTGATTTGGGCATGGAGGAAGAGGGAGGAAGTGGGCTGTCATTTCAAAGGTACTGAAGCCAATACACAAATCTATTTTTAGGTAATGGGGGAAGCCCACTACTAATTTACACTGCCACAAAAGAATAGTTATCTTTAAAGTGTTAATAAACCCATAACAGTAAAATCAGTCTGTATATGCAGTAAAACATGCTCAGTATACTTACTGTGGAACCTAAGGGGTTAATCCTCCACATTGTGTAAAAAGGCTGTTTGACCCGGTCCTCTCTGATGCTCCCCTTCTTTTACTGTCCCCAATCCATCTGCTGATAGAACAGAGCCCTAGGAGGCACTCTGCACATGCTCAGTTTGGCGTGTATTGCAAGAGAGTTTTTTTTTTTTTGGGAGGATGCATGTGATCAGCACAGGGCAAATTAGCACTGTCCAGACAGAGGGTCAGGGGTCATGCAGCTTCATAGGACAGTCAGAGAAGAATGGAAACTCCACCTACAAGCTTTAACCAATGCTCAGGCGGACATGGATAGAAGTTACAAAACTGCTATATACTGCTGATGATAAAAGGTATTTAGCAGTTTATATTTACTCAAATAATTGTTATGTGTACTGTGGGACACAGATACAGTGAATACAGGCTCCTGGGTTTAGTAACACTTTAAATATCTTTGTTAAGGATAATAATTCTTAAAACAATAGTTTACTTATTCATTATCAGCCAAACCAGGTGGTTTTGCACTACCTATGCTGATATCATCGCATATATGAGCTTCCCAATACTTTGAAGGTCAGTGGACATCTTTGTGGATATAGAGCCTGGAATGCAGTTGTGCAAAGTTAAAGTCTTTCATACAGTCCCTTCTGCTGTCCTATATATCTGTTTGGCAACCAAATTAATATTATATGTACCCACTTAATCTATCTCAAACTGGGCTACCAACAACCAAGAAAGAAAATGCTTATCTACCCATGCATAGGCTTGTTAGTAAGGGTGAGTGTGTGGAATGCATTTCTAATGTGACCTTGTTTGAGGAGGCCACATTGCACCTATGTTCCAAGGGGGCTTAAGAGCCTGGTCATTTAGATGCCAATATTACAAAAGTGGTCATGAAAGTTCTTGATAAAGAATGTTTTTGACAGCTTTTAAAATGTTTGGCATTTACTTTTAAGGCATGGCAACACATTATGTGGAGTTATAGATAATAGAGCAATGAGACTTAGTTAGGTACTCCTTGCTGTATTGTGAGTCCCAACATCCATTTTTAAAGCAAACCCTTATTTGATCGAAATGCGATATTGCCACCTGCATACTTCATGCATTTATCTTTAACTTTTCCCTAACTATTCCTGTTTAAGTCTGGTCTCTAAAACAATTGATTGGGTCTCAGGTCAGAAGTTCACCACTTGTGTTCTCCCTTTTATGTCAGTGTAGATTTTAAATTGTCTGAGCCTATCTTGCATCATTCTTAGTAAATGAATCTGTAAGTAACAGAGATTTCAGTTTTGAAATCATAATGCGTGAACAATGTGAAATTTAAAACACAACGGAAAATGGAGGCCCATTTGTTTAGCCTTTTGTACTCTCCCACGACTTACTGGATTATATAACTGGTGCCTCTGCTTTTATAAAGTGAATATTAGGTTAAATAGCTATTTAAAGCTAGTTAAGAGGATTAATAAGAAAATTAAATATTTGTTGGACTTGACAAAAGGCTGAAAAACGCAATCACTCTATTGTAGAATCACATATGGGTTACAGCCTGCTGTTTCCATTGCTCAATGTAGTATTAGATAAACATAAGTGTCAGGTTCGCTCTGCTGTTTATTAAATGTTAAGCATTAATAATTACAGAACATATGTACGTAACTTTAATGCAATCAAGCACTTCAAAATACTCCCCCATGCCATGTCTCCATGTGCCATAACATAGTCATATACTGTTTCCATTGATGCATTTATTTTCTTTCTTTTTGATGGACATTTATGGATTCACCTGCTGAAAGTTTCAATTGCTCCATTTTCTCTAAACCTTGTACACACAGTCGGACATTCCGACAACAAAATCCATCGGATTTTGTCCGAAACTGGTGTTGCAGACACACGGTTGGACAAAGTTGTCGGAAAATCTGATCGTTCGGAATGTGATGACGTTATTTAGTTATGACGGGACTAGTTCAGGCTAGTAGCCAATAGCTTTGGTCTAGGAATTTGATCTGAGCATGCGTGGCACTTTGTCTGATCGGAATTCTCTATAAGTGATAGGGCAAAGTCCGATCGGATCATGTTGTCGGAAAATTTTTATATCCAGATCTCAAACTTTGTTGATCGGACATTCCGATGGAAAAAGTCAGATGAAACCCACACACGGTCGGATTATCCGACAACACTGTCCAATCGGACATTTTCCGTCTAAATGTCCGACCGTGTGTACAAGGGCTAAGAGTCAATGGTTTAATATTGCTTTGTTCATTATTTACTTACATTTGGTGCAGAGCTGTGAGATGTGTTTTATATAAAATACTGGAAAATTATCTGTTACGTGTACCTTTTTTACTCCTCTTCAATACATGTATGTTGGGAAAAAAATGTACTTTCCTCCACGCCACTCTAAAATATACAGCAACTAAAAAAGTTGCCTTGTGTTGCCATTGTTGTCATTCATATTAGATAATCCAAGATAGGACTTGCCCATCTGCAAGAGCATTTAGCATGTTCTTGAGGTGTGCCACTGTTTCTGCTGTGTTTAGATGAAATAGGGGCTGGAGGTCACTGAAGAAATTGTAGGAGTTGAATAAGCTCCATTGGGACCAGCAACAGTTGCCCTCAGTATTAGTATCAGTGACAGCAATAATAACCCTCAGCATTTGTGTCAGTGATTACAATGACAACCCCCAACATTGCTGCCAGTGGCTGTAATAATAACCCTCAGCATTGGTGTCAGTGACTGCAATAATAACCCCTAGCATGTTTCAGTGGGTGCAATATTAACCCCAAGCACTGATGTTAGTGGGCGCAATATTAGCCTCCAGCATTCATTTCTGTAACTGCAATAATAACCCTATCATCGGTGTCAGTGTCTGTAATAATAACTCTCCACATTGGAGTCAGTGACACAAACATAACCTTCAGCATTGGTGTCAGTGGCCACAATAATAACCCCTAGCTTTGATGTTGTGGCCACATTGGTGTTATGGCTGATCTGTGTATTCTGGCAGCAGGGGAGTCTTTTCTCTAGCAGAATACAGCGACACAGAGGAAAAGATTCCTACATTCACATGTGTGGATGGGGGAATCGGTTATTTATTTTTTCAACAAAAAATACTGACCCATGTATGGCCAGCTTTAGTGGTAGTACTATCAATTCCGCCCCTTCTCCAATCTAATTGTCGGGCACTACTGGGAGCTGCCACAGTATTACACAACAGACCCACCAGACTGATGATAATAAATTATGTCCCATCTTTGCATTTGCATTGAAAAAAGAGTTTGCTTGAATTATGTGAATGACCTGACACAGGGGTGCTGTGTAGTTGCTAGTACAATTTCCGAGAGGTAGCACACTCATGTACCCACTGGCACCATCAATGGTTACAGGTAGAGCCTGGTGAGTCAGTCCCTGGCTTCTTGTTTGTCAGACCGTGTTGTCGGATAATCCGACCGTGTGTGCGCTCCATCAGACTTTTTCCGTCGGAATGTCTGACCAACAAAGTTTGAGAGCTGGATATAAAATTTTCCAACAACATGATCCGATCGGACTTTGTCCTATCGTTTTTGGTGAAATCCAATTGGACAAAGTGCCACGCATGCTCAGATCAAATTACAGGACCAAAGCTATTGGCTAATAGCCTGAATGTAGTCCCACCGTAACGAACGCACGTCATCACATTCTGAACAGTCGGATTTTCCGCCAACTTTGTCCGACCGTGTGTATGCAACACCAGTTTTGGACAAAATCCGTCAGAAAAAATCCAATGGATTTTGTTGTCGGAATGTCTATCCACCTTATATGTTCCAGCAACTTCTTTTGCATTCTCCCAAATATAAAACAATATATCCAACAGGATAAATTGAACCCCTTATAATGGATACATTATGAATATAGAACTGAAGTGTAGAGATATCATAAAATGCACTACAGTCCATTTACATGGTTTTGTATGGTACATGTTCACATCTATGCATTTTTCAGCTGGTGCCTTTTTGAAAAGGGTCAGGGACTTGTTTTTCCGCAGCAGATTGTGTTTTGCATGTGATGGTCCTGCACCAAAAATGCATTTTTTATGCGTTTATACATGTGTTTCAAGTTTTTTTTTTCCTCCATAAAAAAACGGTGTATAGCTGGTTGTTAAGAAGCAGGCCAGGAAGCCAGCCGCCGTGTACTTACAACCGATGAATCAACAGCTGAATGTAAGAACAACAATTACCGGCAATAAAAGAATCAACAAAAAAACTACGTGGTTAGGGAGGGAGGGGATGAGCGAGTGCCCCCCGCGAATGATACCAGGACACATCTCCTCAATGTGGGGGGTGCTTTGGGGCAGGGGGGTCTCTGCCCCCCCAAAGCACCTTGGGACATAAACTTCTTCCTCCACAACCCTGGCTGGCAGTTGTGGGGGTCTGCGGGCAGGGGGGGCTTATTTGGAATCTTGAAGCCCCGGATCCCCCCATGTGAATGAGTAGGGGGTACCCCTACCCATTCACCCATAAATGAGTAGACACAACACAAGTTTTTTAAAAGTCCTTCATTAAAAAATAAAAATCCAATGCCAATCACGATGCCTGTCCACCATGCCAACCCAACAAAAGAAAAAAAAAAAAAGCTCCCACCATCTGGGTTAAAGTACATTTGTTTAAGTTGACAATTACCACCAGTGAATGTTTGGTGAAAGTCGCTTTCACAGTTTTTTTTAAATATGTTTGCAATATACAGTATGTGTCATTCATTTTCAGGATCCACAAAATCTTTTATATGACTATTGTTCCATTACACTTTATTGCGGAGCACACTGTTTGAGGTTCAAGAGCAATGGCAAACTTATGGCTTGGGACCAGCGTACAAATATTTGAACATTTCAAACTTAAAAATGATGTTCATCAGCTTGTAGCAACCTGTAACCTAAACGCTTTTCTTAGGTTACCCTTTGGCACATTGCTAAAATCCAATTTCACACTGGTTTCAGCAGGAAAAAGCACTATATTGCTCTTTATACAGTGTTACATCACAGAGCTTATGCCATGATGGCATGTTTCACAAGTCCATCATTTTTAGTGTTTACTGTTAGGAACAATGTATACTCCATTCTCTTTACTCCCCTAATTCTATGATCTTCCTTCTTGTTTTGCCAGGAACCCAGATGGTGATATCAGTCCCTGGTGTTACATAGCCGAGCATGAGGATGGAGTGTACTGGAAATACTGTGACATTCCAACCTGCAGAAGTAAGATCGGAGAGAACTCCTTCTTAATCCTAATTTTCTTGTTGGAGATGTGGGAATTGTTCTAGGTCTTTTCTTTTATGTGTAGTACAAGCTCTGAGCTCAATAACTATTAGACACAAAATATTTGAAATGCTTTCAGAATGGTGACATCACCGTGACTTTGCATGGTTTTGTTTGGAAAGCCAGCTTCACGGTAGGAATATATATTCATATACATCTGTAGGAAATCTTTAAACTATCTGTAGGAACTTTGGTACATTTATTATATTGCATATATATATATATATATATATATATATATATATATAATTTTTATTTATTTTTTTGCTTTCCTTTTTTTAGATGTGGTGGCTACATTGGTTTAGACTTTTTGGCATTTTCACCTGTTCATCTGGCAAGGAAGTCTGTTATGTTTCAACTTTCTTTAACAGACCAAGCTGTCCAGAAAGGGTATAAGTTAGAGGGTTGAGGCAAGCCATTTAACATTGACAGGCAGTGGCAGCCCATGCATTAAGGGCACACGGGCAACACCCTCTCTCTCCAGCCCCCCCCCTTAAGTATAATGGATAGATTCGTGCACAGTATGAATCTATCCATGGCCGCCGCTGCCAACCACTATTCAAGCATCTGGCCCCTTTTCGTACGTCAGCGCCTGAATTACAGCAGCGGAGGTGTTTTTTTTAAGCACCTGATTAGATAGCCTCTAATAGGCTTAAAAAAAGATGGACTTGGAGCGCAAAGCATTGCACTCGCAGTCCACCTAGATGTGTTAGAAAAGCAAATGAAAATTGCCTCTCCGCCATACAGAAAGCGCGGGTATGTTAGGCGGTTCCCAATTGGCTGAAAACATAGGCGATCCTATTGGATGCCTAGGAGAAGGGGGAGAAGGGGAGAAGCACGACGGAAGCCATCATTATCTCAGAGGAAGACGCCATCCTGTTGCAGCCTGTCTCCCCTGCCCGATGATCCCTGCTGATCGGGTAAGTGCCGGTGGACCGGCAAACAGTGAGGGGTGAGGTGCAGGGGGGGTTGTGAGGTGCCAAGGGGGGGTTGTTTGCTGCCCCCCCAAACAAAAAAAACTAGCTGCCACTGTTGACAGGGTTGCTTACAATGGTCAGCTTTTCTACATTTATGTAAAACCTTTATCTTATCGATGTAAGGCTATGTTTCAACTAGTGACAGCCTTTGCCTCTCTGAAATTTATTTGTGGTGGTGTCCTCTATACAGAGTGGAGACACTGAAAGAGAACGTAGATGCAGCACTCACTACGGGAAGCCTCTGAGTCCAAGCAAGGAATCTGCCCACAGGTGCTCAGGTTCAAAGTGTCCTCTCACACTCCAGATAACTTCAAACGAGGCAAAAGAACTGGCAACTCTGTTATCCGTGTTGCGATTTTCTTTGGCTACATAGCAGTAACATTAAAAGAGCTAATGTGTTTTGGCAAGAGCAATAATCATAGCATATAAAATGACAGGACTTTTTCACATATAAAAAAAAAACCACTTAATTAGTCAATTAGGTACCAGTTCTTAAAAACAGAGTAACAGGAAATAAGGAAAGCGGTTCTGGATGTCAAAGACTATTCCAATATACAGAAATAAATGCATTAGCTTCCCTTTAATGTCAATGCTATGTAGCCAATAAAAATCGCAACACAGATGAGTTGCCGGTTCATTTGCACCATTTACAGAGTGGAGACACCCTAAGATGGGATTTGTAAAATGATATAAAATACATTGTTGTTTTGGGCTTCATTCATAGTTTCAGTGCACAGCTAGCAAGACAGAAATGTGTTTTGGTCAAATAGATATTAGAGAGATTTTTGAGGGGTGTTAAATTGTTTAAGATTACCTACAGTATATATGAAATGTTCCTACATTTAAATCTGGTACCAAGCGTTTAGAAGTACGTTACAAGTCAGAAGAACAAATTTCACCACTATCTAGGCCATGCCTGGATTTACTAAGGGATGACAGATTTGGCCCCTACTTATAGTCAATAGCAGATATTCAGATATTATAGATAAATAGCTCTCCACTGGAAATCACAAAGTTTACTCCATACTTTACCTGCATTTTATGACTAATTTACAAACTGTAGACCACAGTGTGGAGCCTTCTTGGTGCTAGCTGATTTGCTGTTTGCCACATGAGTGAAGGAGAAGCTGGTCACATGACTTTAAAAGGTCACGTGACTTTGTCGGAAAAGAACAAGAGCATGTAATGTAAAGTTGTTAATAAACTGACAAAACTGTATGCATTATACCTATCTATGCAGCAGGTGGCGATGTGGTATTATAGTGTATAGTTGATATAATGATGTAACAGGATGTATTGTCTATCTATGTTCAATGCACTTGTTTGTGTTCTCTTCCTGTTTTCTGTCTACATGATGTAAAGCAATGATAAAGCTTTCCTCCATGAAACTAAAGGTGTTCTGCTGTACACAAGTAGCTTCCAGCCCATGATTTCAATACTCTGCACAATAGACTAGGCATCCCTTGGCAGTTTTTTTCTTATTACTGTTCATTCTTATATTTCAGTGTGGCTTTGCATGTATCTGGGTCCTAGAACAAAAGAAGCTCTGAGGACATTTCTAAAGCACAAGGTTGTTTTTTTTCTCGTTTTTTTTAAGCCTTGGTAAGGCCATACCGCTGCTTTAGAAATGGGCTCATTTGTCTTTATTTTCTAAAGCGATGGTGCAGCTTTGTACAACAGCCACAACATTGCATTGGAAAGGAAAGGGGTTTTACCAGTAAGGGTCAGGGCTTCGAAGGAATGTTTATGGTATGTCTGGTGACATTTTTATTAGTGCTATGGAGTCTAGCTTCACTATGGTCGTCAGGGAAAAGTGCATAACTATTGACCCTTGCCTGCAGCAGCCACTCATTTTAAAAGGATCAGGCACTTTTAAAGGAGTATTTATGGTAGCATTTTTCAATGAGGCTGCATATACAGAGGATTGATATGGCTAGAGGATCTAAAGCATTAAAGTGGAGGGCCACCCGAAAAAAAAATTGCATTAATAAAATAAAATAATAAAATAAAATAAATAAATAAAAATTTCACTTACCTGAAACGCTGTTGCTAGGCAGTCTTCCTAATATGCCTCTTCCTATTCCGCGGAGCTTCCTCCTCTTCGGTGAGCTGCCCTGTTGCCTTCTGGGACATGTGTGGGGCCATTCACAAAGCACCGCACGACTCGCGCATGAGCAGTAGGAAACGCCAGTGAAGCCGCAAGGCTCCACTGCCTGTTTCCCTTTGTTAAGATGGAGGCGCCGGCAGCCGATCCGATGGACAGATCGGCTTCTGGGCGTCTAACATCGCGGGATTGTTGGACAGGTAAGTGTCCTTATTAAAAGTCACCAGCTACAGTATTTGTAGCTGCTCACTTAAAAAAAAAGGATTGACCGGAACGCCCCTTTAAATATTGCCAAGTTGAAGACCTTGGCAGCCATATTGGAGAAATTGGTGAATGCAGCAGCTGGCACATGCACTGGCAGTGATAAGTGGGTTACACTGAAGTGATAGTGAATGAGCATAGTAATTAGTAAAAAGACAAGTGGTTGTGGTTTGTGTTATCGTGGTCAGGGTAACAAATTCAACTGGAGTGAGGGGGGTGTTTTCTGTGAGTAGGAGAGTAGAAATTAGAATGGATTACTGCAGTTCTAAGGGGCTTCTCACATGGAGTTGAAGCATAGGAATAGTCAACGAAAAGAAATTCTGGAATCTGTTCTGTTGTGTACAATATTACATTTTCGTGGGCTACTGCTGTTTAAAGTTACGGTCTGTAAATCTTTGACTATTGGAATCATTTTTGGGATTGTGTTCTCCCAGTGTATTGGATATTATATAAAGCATGAGTTATGTCTTTGTTTTCTAAATAAGTCAATAATCTCAAATGTATGATGTGAATCAGTATGGTAAGAGAAGACTGTAGTCTCTGCCCCTTGGTTGTTTATCGTTTTTAGCACTCGTTCCTTGCACCCTGCCATATGTTTTACTATTTCAAATAGTTAAAGAAATGTTGGGTTCCTAATTCATAAGCACAATGTAACTATTATCTAGAACAGCCGTTCTCAACTAGGGTACAGTGAGTTGTAGATACAATTGCTATTAGGGGTTTCATGAGAACTAAACTTATTTCAAGGGTTCCTCCATGTTAAAAAGGTTGAGAAAGGCTGGTCCAGAACATATTTTTTAGCAGCTGAAAATGCTACGCCTTTAAGCATTTGTAATGAACAATATACTGGGTAATAGTGTTTTTATAATAATTATATGCTCTACCAGTATCTTTACCAAACATAAAAACAAATAAAAAATATAATGACTCATTAATAAGAATGCATTCCCGCTTATTGCCCAAATATGACTTTTTATTATGTTCTCTCACCACACCTAGGGCAGATTCAAATAAATAAAAGTTCTATTTCTGCCTACGCTCGGCTGTTATAACTAATACATGTAAACTCCAAGATTAGTAGATTAGTCTTGATCCATAAGCCCTCACTGCCATTTTCATCACTTTTACTACTATGTGAAGCTATTAGCTTTCAGTTGAATGTGGTAACCAGTACCAACTCTTTTAATTGAACACAGCTCAGACATTGGAGACTGAATACCTTGTGTGCACTCATTCTGTATTGTGTTTCCTGATAGTGTGAAGGGTAATACAAAGTGGTTGATTT
Organism: Lithobates pipiens; assembly: GCF_037356315.1. Taxonomy (NCBI): domain Eukaryota; kingdom Metazoa; phylum Chordata; class Amphibia; order Anura; family Ranidae; genus Lithobates; species Lithobates pipiens. The sequence continues at coordinate 99,932,643 of NW_027507790.1, forward strand.
ACTAATGGCAAAAACACTGTGCACTTTGCAAATTGCAGTTGCACTCTGCAAGAGAAGTTGTGTCAGAGCTTAGTAAATGAGCAGAAGCTCTGCTGACTTCCATCATCCAATCATGTGCAAGCAAAAACTCATTTTTTTATTTTCCTTGCATGTGATTGGGTATTCTTTTCAAAGTGAAGCTTTATCTCATTTACTAAGCTCTGGAGTGACTACATTTGTGGAGTGCAACTACACTTTGCAAAGTGCACAGTCTTTTTGCCTTTAGTAAATCACCCCCAAATTATGAAGCACCCTTGCTGCGGTCATAGAGATTTTTTTTGTCTTTAAGCATAGGATTAGGCTGCATTTTAGCTCTGAAGTAGATTTTAGGTAATTTGACTTTTTTTTTTTACATTGTAGTTGTCTTCAGGCATAGCAGTCATTGGCTAAATAAAGCCTGCCATTGTTGATTTGTCAGAAATTGTAGCGTAATTCTGCAGTTTAATTAGTGAATAGGTATTGATGTGTGCAAAGTAAGCCAAGCATATTTATTTTAACACAGAAATAGCTGTGTCCAGTTTTACTGGCTAAAACCATTACTGCTGTTTGTGCAATAAAGAAGTTCGGGTTTCATTGGAAAATCACATTCTTTTCTATATGATATCCCTGTGTGTTCATTGACTTTTAGTAGGTTTGATTGAGTGCTGTAAGACAAAATGATTGGGCAGGAATGACAGATGAAATACAGCCACAGATCTATATATGTTAATTAAGCTTTCTATACAGACATTAGTAGGGGGAAAGAGCGGATGTGTAAACCACATGTCATACATTGATCTATTAAAGTAGAGTCGTCAAATTTAGTTTGTTTATTTTCCTGCATGTAGAGCGTTTGAGGCAGGATGGACATTCATGATTGGAAACCAGTACCAACTGTGAGTGGCCGGAGCCGCGATATCGTCACTCCAGGGCATGCGCGCGGAAGATTTCATTCCGGCCGGTCGGCCACTGCCGGGTTTTCAGGCCGAGAATCCCCTTGTGCGCATGCGCCGCTGCAGTCAGCGGCGCATACCGAGGGGAATATCTGCTAAACCGTACAGGTTTAGGAGATATTTTTTTTACCCACAGGTAAGCCTTATTATAGGCTTTCCTGTAGGTAAAAGTTAAAAAATTGAGTATACAACCACTTTAAGTATGATATGACCCTTGCTGAATCAGAGCTAGAGTTTTCGAATTACCAAGGTGTGTGAGCTTTTAGGTGTGACTCAACAGGGAGTGTGCCAGGCCTTTGCAGAAAGACCACTATTTCCAGGTCAAGAGCAAAAGTCCTTCTATAGAAAGCTGGCAGAGGACAGGATTTTCAGCTCTCTGAGCTATGACTGATTCCTAAAGAAAATAAACTGTCAGTCCTAAGACTTCTCTTGAGACATCTTTTGGTTTGATGCACCCGGAATATATAATGACAATTTAACCTGGAAGTTCCATTAGCCTTTAAGATGTGTCTTATTAACAGCTGGAATAATTAACCTTCTATAATGATAGTTACAACGATGCATGTGTTTAGGAGTGGGCAGGGTGGGTCACAACCTTCTGAGTACACCTTTACAGAAAATCTGTAAGGTGAAATTACACTGGACCCCCTCCCGATCCCCCCCCCCAGTCCTGTTATACAGAAGTCCCGTGATCACCTGCTGTGACACATTTGGTTTGCGCTTTACTGGTCCGGGGATTTGAAATCCTCAAGGCTCAATCTCCTAAACGTGCCTCATAAAGGTCTATATAGGAGGCATTCTAATTGGTCGGCACCGTCACATGGACCAATCAGAACCCGTATTGCCCATCCTGGTAGCACTGGAGAAGAGGAGAGAAAGCTGTGGGGATTTCAAATTCCTGGACGGTAAAGCGACGAGCCGATGTCTCACAGCAGGTGATGCAGGACTCAGGTACAGCGGGACCCGGGGGCATGGGGAAGGGTCCAGTGTAAGTTCACTTTACAGATTTTCTGTTCACTTTAAAGTGATTGAAACCCCTCACCCATGAAGTGACTAGTATGAAGGAATACACTGAGATGAAAGAAACCCTCCTACACAATTTGTATTTGTTTATCTGCTGCCATTTCTTCTGAAGAGTGTTCTAAAAACACATAGATCAAAGGATTTTTTTCTCAGCTCCAGGGGGCAGAGATCTGAAGTCTTATCAGTGAGGGGAGGTCTGAACCCTGTTTGGAGGGAAGGGACACAACTCCTACAAACAGTATACAGAAACAATGCAGAGTTGTGGCTGTCAGTCACAGACTGTGTGCTGGAGCTCAACTTCCCCGTCGCCTTTTTATTCTTGGTATTGGGAATACTTGCCAGAAGTGACTCATGCAGATAACAGAAGACTGAGGCAGCAGAGAGAAATCACACGTAGTGCTTTGGATAGGTATACGTAGACAGTATAGAAGAATGTGCGTTGTTCATATTTCATGTCTGAGATCACTTTAAGCCCTTGTACACACGGTCGGAGAATCCGTCGGAATGTGTCCTATCGGACCGTGTTGTCGGATAATCCGACTGTGTGTGGTATGCATCGGACTGATTCCGTCGGAATATCTGTCGGACCAAGTTTTCCAACTTGCTGGAAATATTTTCCGACAAACTGGTCCGATCGGACATACTCCGATCATGTGTAGAGAATTTTGATCGGACAAAGTGCCACGCATGCTCAGATCAAATTCTTACATCAAAGCTATTGGCTACTAGCCTGAACGTAGTCCCATCGTAACGAAATTACGTCATCACGTTCTGAAAGATCGGATTTTCCAACAACTTGGTCCGACCGTGTGTATGCAACAGTTTCGAACACAATCCGTCTGACAAAATCCATCGGACAAAATCCGACGGATTTGGTTGGCAGAATGTCCGACCGTGTGTACAAGGGCTTAGGCTGTGCATAGACAGGCCAACCTTGCATGTTTAACAAACATGAGAGATAAGCCTTTTGACACTTTAGCATAGATCAGCAATGTTAAAGTAAGGGTATGATCATTCTCTTTTCCAAGGGGAAGAAGGAAACATCCAAAAATGAGAGAGGTTTTTAAAAACTTTGTATTTGCCAATGATAACAAGCTCTTTTGTTGCTCATATGTGCTGACTGTGACCAGTAAGAGCAACGCAAAACTGCCCATTTATCTAACCATGTACAGTATGTTATACATAAATTATACATAAATTACCATCAATGGGGATGGCCAATAGAGGACATAAGCCCATCCACATAAAGCTTAATAGATGCTGGTGACACATAGTATGGCCAAACAGCATATAAAGACTAAAGGTAAAAGTATTTTTATGGAGACAATGAAGGCACACCCCTGGGAGACAGCCCAATGCTGTGCACCACTTTACGGCGAAACGCGTAGACGTGACGCACAAGGGCTCAATGTACAAATTATATCATTTCATATGATTTTTATATTGTTTTGAACACTGCTATGATATTGCATTTTTCAATAAAATCTTTTTTTCTACTTTCCTATTTGCTGCCATGCCTTAAAAGTCCAACCTGTTGATATCTATTTGGTATCTTCTTTGTTTTCCCTTGATACATTACGGATGTGGCATTGTGGGTGCTCCCTCCTTCCTATTCCTGTGCTTCCCAATCTCTAAAGATGGCCCTACAAGGATTGAAATTCAGATGGTCCAGCAGGAACCAGCCGAATTTTGATCCATGTATGGGTAGGCTGGTTGTACACAAGTTGATATATCGATCAAATTGTGTACAACCAGCTTGTTGTTTTTTTTTCCTGAACGATCAGTGCCACCAGCCATAGTCGGTAACACTTGTCATTGTATTCTGACGGCAGTAAAGTCTCTCCACTGTCAAAATACAATAGCTCAGTGGGAAGGATTCCCCCATCCACATCGAATGTGTGGATGGGGGAATCCGTTCTTTTTTTTTTTCATTTAACCTGCTGGTTGAACAAAATAAAAATGAATCGTCTACGCCAGGATTAGAGAGTATGTAAACCCAACATTTCATATTCCTGATATGTGCCTTGTGCCTTGTACATTGTACTTTCAATTCTATGTTAAACTGAATGGGTTGTTTTACAAGGTGATCGTTTACAATCACTTTAAGTGACTCTCCCAGTTAATGAGATATCCTCCTCTGCAAGGAGGAGGATAGTGTTGCATCATTTTTACCCTGAAAAGATAGTGATTTAAAGTTTTCTTTTACGTTAGGTGTATTAAAATCCCATCTTCTCCCCAGTTTGTCATTGCAGATTCAGCAAGTGTGTTCTGAGCCAAATCTGTGACCTCTCTCAACCTTATTTGTTGTGCGATGGCGATAGGGTGGGATGAGGGATAATGAAACACTCCCTCACTTGGAGATGAACATGATATGTCATTTAGGAATGTATTTCCACACAAAGTGAAGAGTTTACGCTCATGGTTTTACAATGGTTACTGCTCATTTTCTACAGAAGGTTGTTATATTTATGGCTGGCTAGGTATTATACCCCCTTCATCGAAAACTGCATACATCTGCCAAATTGTAGCCTGCAGCAGTTTTGAACAACTCTCCCTGCTTTGTATTCATTATGAGACTACAGTGCAGGTTTTATATTCCAGGCGAGACTTATCAATTACCAAACATTCAGCAGTTTCAACTCTTTAACAAATCATTCCCTGCAAGTGCGTACTGATCTGTAATTCAAGGGGTTAAATTGTTCAGGGATTTATGCTATTAGTGTAAACCTATTAATATTCTGTTCTTCTTTCGATTACATTATTAAAAGCTCTGGACCCTGTTAGAGGGAAAAAAAAATCCTTTCACCTATTATTATGATCCACTTCTAACGGATAACTTTTTTCAACTTAAGGTGTGACTCTAGCACAAACCTATTTTGGCTTTGGTTAGAAGGGGGAATGCTTAGAGAAAATGTCAGGTTTTATTGCTACCTGTGTCCTCATTGGGAACATTTCTACTCCATTAAACTCATCATACTCAGTACAATCTTTGTACAATATCTTTTTGATTTGCCACCAGCGATGTAGTGCAAGGTACTAACTGATTGGATACAAATTAATTGGATATTAAATAGGGATAGAGGATAAACGGATTTTAACGGTGCACACAACTAAATTTTAACTAGAGATGACAAATAAGTCGTTTTATAATTTTTAATAAATTTTGAGGTTAAAAAACATAACATAAACAGTAAAAATGTGTTACAGTGGTTCACAAATATGGTGGTCTGAGCTAACTGGTAAACTTGAAGACATATTGTTGCACATTAAGCCGACCTTGGGTTAATGTGCAACAATATGTCTTCAAGTTTACCAGTTTGCTCAGACCACCGTAGTTTACCAGTTTGCTCAGACCACCGTAGTTTACCAGTTTGCTCAGACCACCGTAGTTTACCAGTTTGCTCAGACCGCCATAGTTTACCAGTTTGCTCAGACCACCGTAGTTTACCAGTTTGCTCAGACCACCATATTTGTGAACCACTGTAACAAATTTTTACTGTGTAAATGTTTTTTAACCTTGAAATTTATTAAAAACTATAAAACGACTTATTTGTCATCTCTAGTTAAAATTTATTTGTATGCACCGTTAAAATCCCTTTATCGTCTATCCCTATTTAATATCCAATTAATTTGTATCCAATCAGTTAGTACCTTGCACTACATCGCTGGTGGCAAATCAAAAAGATATTGTACAAAGATTGTACTGAGTATGATGAGTTGTTCACAAATATGGTGGTCTGAGCAAACTGGTAAACTACGGCGGTCTGAGCAAACTGGTAAACTTGAAGACATATTGTTGCACATTAACCCGACCTCGGGTTAATGTGCAACAATATGTCTTCAAGTTTACCAGTTTGCTCCGACCACCATATTTGTGAACCACTGTAACAAATTTTTACTGTGTAAATGTTTTTTAACCTCAAAATTTATTAAAAATTATAAAACTACTTATTTGTTATCTCTAATTAAAATTTATTTGCATGCACCGTTATAATCCATTTTTCGTCTATCCCTATTTACTATTTATCTCTGGGATGTGGTGCCAATTTCTAAGGGTGGTCTACCTCTAAACCGGACCAAATTCATGTTGTTTACATAAATTAATTGGATAGTTTATTAACGTCCTAATATTACATCATTTTGATGAATATAAAAGAGACTATTATCCCACGTACACGCGGTCGGATTTTCCAACGGGAAATGTTAGATGTGAGCTTGTTGTCGGAAAGTCCGACCGTGTGTATGCTCCATCGAACATTTGCTGTTGGAATTTCTGCCCACAAATGTTTGATAGCAGGTTCCCAAATTTTCTGCCAACAAAACTAGTTGTCGGAAAGTCCAATCGTGTGTACACAAGTCTGTCGCACAAAAGTTCACACATGCTCTGAATCAAGCAGAAGGACCTGCGCTGGCTATTGAACTTCCTTTTTCTCGGCTTGCCATACGTGTTGTATGTCACTGCGTTCTCATGTTCGGAATTTTTGCCCAACATTTGTGTGACCGTGTATATGCAAGACAAGTTTGAGCCAACAACCTTCAAACAAAAACCCAAGGTTTTGTTGTCGGAAAATGCGATCGTGTGTACGCAGCATTAGATTGATTCTCTTCTGAGCAGGGCCCTCTTAAGCCTCTTCTTTTTGATTGTATTATAACTGTGTTTTCTCCCTTTTATATTGTAAAGCGTTGCGTAAACTGTTGGCGCTATATAAATCCTGTATAATAATAATAATAATTGTACGAATATTCTACAATTACAATATAATGTGTAATGTGATCAAGAAGAAACCACAGGAAGTTACAGGATATCTCCCCTAAGTATAGGGAAATCCTACCTGTTACGGTTGCCACTGGAAAAAGTGTCCCTAATTGAAGGTTTTGCCTCTGTTCCTCTGTTTGGGGGTCTATGAGAAATGGCCCTATCCAAACAGGATGTTGCACTAAACCTGTAGTTAAATAAAAGAACCAGAACCAACACTAAGTGTAAGAGTGGGATTGATAATCGAGTTGGGAGTGCCTCCTCCCAGGACAAGGCTTCTGTGAACAGAGGGCATTCTCTTCCTGAGAAATTAACCAGTAATATAATCAAAGTAATTGGACGAAGAAGAACTGATGCAAGCAGCATATAACTTTAACCATAAGTATATAGGTGCACACCAGTATAGAAATAAACAAAAGCTTTATATAGGATGATATTAATAACAATACATACATTCACTGTACAAGCAGATATTATCAGCAAAAAAACGGATAGGAGTCCTGGTGGAATTGTGCACATATACCCGGGTATATATATATATATATATATATATATATATATATATATATATATATATATATATTGTTATTAATAGAGATACCTCCACATGAATGCTGTAGCAAAGTTCCGCTGCAGGGACCTCAAAGAATGATGTGGTGTCTGTCTTTGTGTCAGAGACCTGAAAAGAAGGTCTGCAGGGATGAGGAGACCCTCCAGCCATTACCCAACCAACTTGGAATGCAGTTCTAGTTATCTGGCTATAAGTGTCTCATCTGATTAATAGCATGGAAAGGACATGTGGCTGAGCCATTCTCTTTCTCTCCACTTCCCCCTCCCAGGATATTTTCCTCACAACCCCCTAAGTCAGAAAGCAATATACATAATTATACATTACAATTTGATACTAGCAGCTGAGAGTAGAGGAAAGCAGATCCATACACCTGTTTTTCTGGCAATTGTATATTTTTTGATTGCCCTTCACTTTGACACTTATACAAAAAGTGAGAGTCTTCCAAAAGTGATATGGACAAAGGTTCTAAAACCATTCCCTACCCTACTCTGTGATAGTTCAATTCAGACATTCAGGTATAGAGGGAGTAATAAAAGCACCTCTACTCTTTGAGTAACAGAGTCACTTTGAAGCCCAACTCCAAGTACAACTTTTCCTGTGTTGCTTTTTGTTGCTGCTGTGTCCTGGCTGGGGTCTTAATTTTGGCTTGAGCTATACTTTAAATGCTTTCACTTTTCAAGAAAAGAATAAGATACAATTGTTAAATGATTATATGAATTGCTATTAGTTAATTAAGCATCAGATTATTTTAAAATAGTATCTATCTTGCTTTTCATTTAAACTGGTCTTCTTTAAGTGACGGTGTTTCGTCAGATAAGGCAATTTTGTAACGGAAGTGACGTTCCGCCGTTGCCATCTTGCTACACCCCGCACTCCTCCACAGTAAGGATACAGTGAGAAAGCGGCAAGTGGACATCTTGTTACACCCACCAGTCTGCATTTCAGATGTATTTTGTAACAGCAAACTCGGCTTATATAGTAAAATTCATTATTTTTGAATCCATAATACTGTTTTGATGTTGATTTTTCAAAGCACCGGTGTTCTGTCAGATTAGCAACCCTGTGAGATCAGCAGGCTTGCCGCTGCTTTTAACATCTAAGCAGTCAGACGGATTTTTAAATAGTGTATTTCACTATATAAGCTCAATTTACTCTTAAGAAAACCTGTGAAATGCAAGACTCCAGTGGGTGTAACAAGATGTCTGCTTCCTGCCTTCTCACTGTATCATTACTGTGGACGAGTGTGGGGTGTAGCAAGATGGTGGCATCGGAACATCGATTCCATTACAAAATCTGACAGGTCGCCAAATCTGACGAAACACCAGCAACACAGCTCTGACAGAACAGTTATCTAAAGCCAAAATATGTTTGTTTTGTTTCTTGGATAGGGGCCAATAAAACCTCTGTCTGTGTTTCTTGTGTGTGTCCTGATAGGATGTATTCCTTTTATTTCCTTTACTGAAACCACAATGGAAAGCCAGAGGAAAACTCAACAAAGTGAGGGGAAATCCCCATTTAGAGTCATTGTTATTGTCACTGAAACAAGTGTTCCCTTTGGAAGGTTTCCCTTGACCTTCCCTTCTGGATTATTGGGTTTCTCTTCCTATCTTGGTGACAATGATAATTAGAATAAATAGAGAGTATCAGTCTCCTCAGTGGGAACACAGCCATTAATAAAAACCTGACAGATGTTCTAACCCTTCCACAAAACTAAAAGCAAACCTTTGGCTTTGGATATACCTTAAAGTTGATGTAAACGGATTCATGAAATTTGACCTGGGTACATATATCTGTAGTGTTTACTTATCTCTCTCCAAAGCCCTAAGTCCTGTGTCTTTATGTTGCTCCATTCTTCTGTTATCAGCATGGTAACTTCTGACAAGTTCTCAGAGACGGGAGATAAAAGTAGCTGGAGATTTGTGTCGGGTGGGTGCTATAAATAGATTTGCAGAGAGCTTGTCTATTCATAGCACAGCTCTGCACATTCCTTCCTTCCTCTGCCTATGTGGAGGGGGTGTGTCCCTTTCCTTCAATCAGCTGCCACACAGTGCATGCCCAGACTCCACACCCACAGCTGAAAGAGGAAGAAAAAAATCTAGCACGGTGTGCACTTTCTAAACAGTAGAAAAGTAAAAAAAAAAATTTAAACTGATGACAGCAGATATACAAATAAAATGTATATAGGGAAATTAGTTTTATCTCTGTATATCATCTGAGGCTGCTCATTTCACTGGGTATAGGGGAGGGTTTATATCCACTTTAAATTAAAAATAAAGTACAAACAAAAAAATGCGAATGGCAGGCTCTTTTTTGCCATGTCTCTTCTGCAATAAAAAAAAATTGCCTTGCACGGTTGCAGCCTTCCTTAGACTACACTGATTTGCGTACGCACAGTTCAGTGTCTGTTCTCGGCACACCTCGGTAATTGAATGAACAGCCATGCACATGCATGGAAGTTACATCATGCCCCAGTTGGTCAATCAAGGCAAGCCAAGATCTACCACCCAGGAGAAGCTGAGGAGAAGATAACAGTGCTGGTGAAGGCTCTTGCTGATGTTGCATCATTGGAGCGGAGGTGGAATTTAGTTCCACTTTAGTAAGTAAACCTGTAATGAACCTGAGCAATGGAAGCAGAGGTTACCTTCAGTAAAAAAAAAAATCGATATCAAAACAATCAGCAGGTTCTGTAAGCTGCTGAAGTTATATGCAAATGTGTACTTTTCCTTGAGCTTGGCCTCGGCCCTTCCTGCCTTGTAAGCCTCTCTGATGGTCATTGAGACCACCTATCATGATAAAGAACTAAAATCATATAATAATAATTTCTGAATTAATGTGGTTTTCTAAAATGTGCAATCTTATTTCTATGTTGTTTTCTGACAAAAAAATAAAAACACATTTTAACCGCTTAAGGACTGCCTTCTGCACAATCACGTACCTGTACGTGGCTCTTTAAGTGCCCAGCCGTGGGTCGCGCGCACGCCGCCGCTGGCCGCATGCTCGCGACCCGGTCCTGAGCTCCGTGGCCGCGGGAACCGCGGACCCGATCGCAGCTGGTGTCCCGTGATCGGGTCACCGAGCTGAAGAACGTGGAGAGGTATGTGCAAACAAACCTCTCCTTGTGCTTCCTAGTGTGGCTGTCACCGATCGTCTGTTCCCTGTTATAGGGAAAGACGATCAGTGATGTCACAAGCCAAGCCACGTCCCCAACAGTAAAAAAACACACACACATCATACTTAACCCCTCCCCGCCCTTTAGTGGTTAACGCCTTCACTGCCAGTGTCATTTACACAGGAATCATTGTATTTAAATAGCACTGATTGCTGTATAAATGACAGTGGTCCCAAAAATTTGTCAAAAATGTCTGATGTGTCCGCCATAATGTAGCAGTCTCAATAAAAATCGCTGATCGCTGACATTACTAGTAAAAAAAAAAAAAATATTAATAAAAATGCTATAAAACTATCCCCTATTTTGTAAATGCTATAACTTTTGCGCAAACTAATTAATAAATGCTAATTGTGATTTTCTTTACCAAAAATATGTAGAAGAATACGTATCGGCCTAAAATGAGGAAAAAATATGTTTTTTTTTATATATTTTTGGGGGATATTTATTATAGCAAAAAGTAAAAAATATTGCATTTTTTTCAAAATTGTCGCTCTATTTCTGTTTATAGCGCAAAAAATAAAAACCGCAGAGGTGATCAAATACCACCAAAAGAAAGCACTATTTGTTGGAAAAAAAGGACACCAATTTTGTTTGGGAGCCACGTCAGTTAGAGCGACGCAGTACCGAATCGCAAAAAGGGGCCTGGTCCTTTGGCTGCAAATTGGTCCAGGGCTTAAGTAGTTAAAAAGTTACCGATATCTTATCAAACTTGTTTTTTGTACTTGAGCAGTAAGACACTAAGCTTCTGAGATGGGAGGCATTGAAGAGCTCTCTGGCAGATCCATACAGTGATCTAAAGTTAGTCGTCATAGGTAATAGACATAAATAGTGTCAATGGAGACAAAGCATTCTCTTCATGTCTCTACTTCAGAATAGAATAACCCTCATTAGTGGAGAACGGAAGTGAGAAATGAAAAGGGAAGAGGTAATAACTGCAGAATTATAATGTGCAACCAGACAGCTTGGCTCTCCCTAATTACAAACTGTGAACACTACATAGGGGCATCGGGTCATGTTACAGACATGTTAAAAGCAGGTAGGAGGGAATGACAACCCCTCTGTTGCTCATTCAATGACGCAAGGCTTGACCGTGTACCTGTGTGTAAAGGCTGCTGAATTCATGCTTACTTTTAGCTTATAAAGAACAAACTTATTTTCCTGTTACAACATAACATAAATACCACTTACTAGAAATACATAAGGTTCCCATCCAAAGAAAGCTAAAAGACCTTTTCTTAGTCTTTGAAGGCTGAAACCTGTCCAAATCTCTATGTAGCACAGTAGCTAAATCGTTAGAGATGTTGCCTTGTGGTGCTGGTATCCTTTTTTTTTTTAACATAGATTTTATTTATTTTTGACAGTCAAAAAGACAATAGATCAAGGTACAAGAACATGCAGAGATATACATTTGACAGTCGTATCTGTTTTGTAGCCAATTGAGTACAATATTTATAACAATCATATAGGTCGCAGTTAACATCTTACAGTGTCCCAGAGGTGGGGGGGGGGCAAGGACAAGGGTAGAGGGGGGGGGCCAGGATGAGCGGGACTTGCAGGATCAACCAGGTCTTTTAGTGCCTATTTGCCAGAGAGGTCAACGGTAGTCAATGCAGTCTTTGGTGTCAAGTGGACATGGTGGGACAAGGGGTCGCCTGATCCTACTCCAGGGTCAGCTGTCGTGCCTCCACCCAGGGCGCCCAGATTTTATTGAATTTTTTCAGGCAGTTTCTTCCCAAATAAGTTAATTTATAGAGAGGTAGAGCATTATTGATTAGGGACATCCAAAGTTGCCTATCTGGGGGTTGAGTTTGGTTCCATCTTGGTGCTGGTATCCTTGATACAGTTCCCAACAGGAAAACTGTTAGCATTGGATTTGTGTGTTCTTGTGTTTGCATGGCATTCCAACTGGTCCCATCTCTCTCATGTCATAACATACAGGTCAGACCAGCCATTCGTAAAGACACCAAGGACTAACCCCCATCTTGAGAACACCAGAGACAGAAGAGCATCGGCAGCCCAGAGTTCAGCTTTATGAGATTTTAGATAAATGAGGCCCTATGGGTATTTTCACTTTAGGAATTTCCTTTAGAAACTGGTATATTTTGTTCATGCCAGCAAATGTTCCTTCTGATATGGGTTTTTAAACATCCTCATGCTATATTGATATTCCGTCAAAAATCTCAATAGATGAGCTCTGAAAAAATGTCAGACATGAGGATGAAATGTCAAACATCTAAGTATGAAATATCTAGCTGTTTTTACCACATTTAAAGTAGTAAACTCCAAATTGATGACATTTAGTTTACTAAGCCACTATGTATTATCATTTTTAATAAAATGTTCTCTTTGCCTTGTTTTACCCAATTGGTTGCAGTCCAGCAATGGCAGCATGGCATTTCGGAAGGTGGATTTCCTAACAGTGACAATAAGTTAGCACGCCTGCATAATTTGTGTTGAAACTGCCACTTATAGTTTCCATTCGAGGCATATGTGACAGGGTGACAACACCATAGCATATTTTGCAAATAGGGAAAGAGCAATGTTACCCTATAACAGGAAGTGACTGAACAAACACCTTCATGGCAGGATCACCAGGTATTATTTCAATGAAACAGCATAATTTAAGACTGTAAGCTACTTTTTATGACATATTAAAGCTTATAGGAAATTTTAGCTTCTGGTTTTACATAAACTTGAAGTCCTACTTGCACAATGATGCAAAATGTGTACTAGACAAACCGCAGCATGTGCTAATATGTGCGAATTAGGCTGTTTGCAAGGTAGTCAAAATCATTAACTATTATCTAGGGCTAAGCAAGGAAGAGCTCTGTACAATAAGAGCTCTTATTGTATATTGAAAAAAGATAATTGTCACACTTCAAGTCATTAGAAGCTGAAAAGTTTCTGTCTCATGCTGTGGACCCTGAAGGTCTGGTGTCGGTTCTCAGACCGTATTTTCATTTTATTGAACATTTGGATAAAGAGACAGGGGTTGATTTACTAAAACTAAAGAGTGCAAAATCTGGTACAGTTGTGCATGGTAGCCAATCAATTTGTAACTTCAGCTTGTTCAATTAAGCTTTGACAATAAAACCTGGAAGCTGATTGGTTTCTAGGTAGAGCTGCACCAGATTTGCACTCTCCAGTTTTAGTAAATCAAACCCTAAAGTTTTGTTCCTGCTCCTCTATAAAAGGGGCCTAGCCAAGGATGCCTATATGCTTTGCTAAATAGTTTTTTGATAATGTTTTGTTATATCTGTCTGATCAAAAAAAAAAATACCTGTTAATCCTGCCAGAAATTGTGTGAGCTAATAACTTTCTCTGCTCTCTACCTTGGCTGCAATGTGATCAGTTACGTCGTTTCTAGGTGCAGTTGAATTGATTTAAAAAAGGCAGTTAGATTGTTCACTTGAAGAAAGTTAGTTTGGAAGATAATTTTCCCCGGAGCTTAGCAAATTAGCTGACGCTCGACTGACTTTCATTATCCAATCATGTACAGTTTTTTTTCTTTTCCTTGCACACAATTGGGTATTTTTTGCGAAGTGAAATTTCACCGCATTCACTAAGCAAGCTCTGGGGAAGATTCCCTTGCAAAGTGTGACTTCCCTTGCAAAGCCTACTTACCTTTAGTAAATCAACCCCAGTGTCACTTTGAACTACAAAACAGCTCTCCCCTATAAAAACAGTGTGGTCCAATCTACCCGATGACACCATATAGATATAGGCAGAAAGAAGGAAGGAGTTCAATAGTCCTATTATAGAGTGACAACACTGCTCTTCCATAGATACAGTGTGGGCATTGTAAACCAAGGACAGGAAGTCTATTACTTTTTGGATCACTAGGTGACAATAAAAAAAGCCTGATAATCTAATGCAACCACTACATTCATAGCCCGCGTACATACGGTCGGAGATTTTGGCAACCAAATCCATCGGATATTCTCCGTCGGATTTAGTCCGATGGATTGTGTCCGAAACTGTTGCATACACACGGTCGGGCCAAGTTGTCTGATTTAGCGGTTGTCAAGAACGCGGTGACGTAATTTCGTTACGATGGGACTACATTCAGGCTAGTAGCCAATAGCTTTGATGTAGGAATTTGATCTGAGCATGCATGGCACTTGGTCCGATGAAAATGCTCTACACATGATCAGATTAGGTCCGTCCGGCCCAGTTGGTCGGGAAATCTTTCCAACATGTTCGAAAATTGGGTCGGACGGAGATTCGGATGGAATCAGTCTGATGCATACCACACACAGTCGGATTATCTGACGACACGGTTCGATAAGACTCATTCCGACAGATTCTCCGACCATGTGTACACGGGCAAAGAGTGGTCAACTGCTATATATTAAATTTTTGTTCTTGGGTTTACATACATTTTGAGGCTCCATTCACAATAGCTTAACCACTAGCCGACCAGCGCACGGCGATGTACATCGGCACAATGGCACGGCTGGGCAAATGGGCGTACAGGTACTTCCCCTAAAAATCGCTGCATTGTTGGCCAGGTCGGGCAGACTCGATGTCCGCTGGGGGCCCACGGAGCGGAAGAACAGGGAGATGCCTTTGTAAACAAGACATTTCCCCATTCTGCCTAGTGACATGACAGAGATCTACTGCTGCCTGTCATCAGGAGAATTGATTGTTGTCATGTCAGTGGAAGCCCATCCCCCCAGAGTTAGAACACCTCCCTAGGACACACTTAACCCCTTGATCGCCCCTGGTGTTTAACCCCTTCCCTGCCAGTGTCATTTACACAGTAATCAGTGCATTTTTATAGCACTAATTGCTGTATAAAATGACAGTGGTCCAAAAATGTCCGATGTGTCCGCCATAATGTTGCATGTGCCATAAAAATTGCAGATCGCCGCCATTACTAATAAAAAAATAATAATAAAAATGCTATAAATCTATCCCCTAGTTTGTAGACGCTATAACTTTTGTGCAAACCAATCAATAAATGCTTATTGCGATTTTTTTTTACCAAAAATATGTAGAAGAATACATATCGACCTAAACTGAGAAAAAAATATTTTTTTCATATATTTTTGGGGATATTTATTAAAAAAAAAAGTAAAAAGTAAAAAATATTGCTTTTTTTTTCAAAATTGTCGCTCTTTATTTGTTTATAGCGCAAAAAATAAAAACCGAAGAGGTGATCAAATACCAGCAAAAGAAAGCTCTATTTGTGGGAAAAAAAGGACAAAAATTTTGTTTGGGGGCAACATCGCATAACCGTGCAATTGTCAGCTAAATTGACGCAGTGCCGCATCGCAAAAAGTGCTTGGGTCAGGAAGGGGGTAAATCCTTCCGGGGTCGAAGTGGTTAAAAAAACATTGCTCCTAGAGGAGTGTAGCATTTTGTCTGTAGAAGCAACTAACGTTAGTCTAATTGTTCATGTACATTAGGTAGTCTAGAGCTGTTTTTAAGCTCAGTATTTAGAGGCAGGGAAAAAAACCTTACTGGTTTGTGTTTTTGAGAGCGTTTTTCAGAAAAAAACACTAAACACTAGTACAAAAAACACTCAAAATTTGCAATTTATTCTGCCAAGAGCACTTGTGTTTCTTTTTAAGCTAGTGTGCAGGGAGCCTAAAGCCCCATATACACTATCAGATTTTCTGCTGATTTTTGTCTTCAGATTTACCAAAACCATGTAGTGCGAGGGCCTGCCTGATTGCATACAAATTGAAACTCCTAAGATTGGACCTCATATTATATGGTTTTGGTAAATCTGAAGGAAAAAATCAACAGAAAATCTGATAGTGTGTATGGGGCTTAAGAGAGCAGACCTCTATAGACAAGTCTGTTTGGCAGATACTGCTTGGCGGTTATTAACAGATAATTCTATAAAACAGCTTTGCCCAAATTTACAGATGTCCAGTGTCCGGTGTGAATTTGCATCGTGTAACTTCACAGTACGTTGGATCAGCAAAAAGATAACATCCAGCAGTGCAATCTTGTACAACGGTGATGATAAAATCATGAAAGGTTAGGCATACACAGAAAACTTTGATAAAGGTAAACTGAGCAGAGTTTCTGAGTTATTATATTATTATTATTATACAGGATTTATATGGCGCCAACAGTTTGTGCAGCACTTTACAACATGAGGGCAGACAGTACACTTACAATACAAATCAATACAGGAGTAATCAGAGGACCCTTGCTTACAATCTAGAGAGTCTGTATAGTTACAGTTTTTGCTACATTGTTCTATCGATTCATTTTGAGTTTTTTCAGCAATGTTGCATTAGAAATGTGGAAAATATAAAGTTCCCTGCCTGAGCGTTTAACCTGTATAGCGTGTGATTGTACAGGCAACTTTTTTAGAAACCATTAGTCGTCACTTTGAAAGTTTTGTGCTGTGGAATGCAGTCAACAAAATACACCTAGCTGTAAGGGTCATGTCACATCCCACTAAATGTGATGTTTTAGATTATTAGCTAAAATGCCGATGGCTGTGTTAGGCTCCCAGAACGAATTAGCTGTGCA
Organism: Lithobates pipiens; assembly: GCF_037356315.1. NCBI lineage: Eukaryota > Metazoa > Chordata > Amphibia > Anura > Ranidae > Lithobates > Lithobates pipiens. The sequence goes on from NW_027507790.1 coordinate 99,949,628, forward strand.
CTCAGTAACCTAAACAGTTTAAAAACTCATTCCACATTTCAAATATGCAAAAAGAATTTAAGCTAACTAATATATATATATATATATATATGTGAAAGCCCTGGCTTGAGAATGTTGAAAGTCAAAAGTTTAGAACATTCAGCCCTTTCTGATGAACTGCATTCTAATCCCATGAAAACCTTAGGGGTGTAATGGCAAGGGTACCGTAGAGTCCTCCATGGCCCAACAGGTCAGGAGACACATGTGCAGGTGTTACTTTGTATATGTAGTATAATATTTTATTTGTATTCAATACAATATGGTAGCTTTCATCATTCCTTCTGTTTCCCTTCTGTCATCGGCAGTGTAGACGTTATTAGGCTCAGGGCTCATATATTTTGGCTTTTATTTGTGTTTGAGCTGTTTATTCCCCATGCAAATAAAAAAAACTTGAAGCAACTCAGAAATGAAGGCATCTCAGTATCAAGATAAAACACCTCCAAAGTACTTGATTAAATACTGCATTTGCTTAGCCTAGCGCCCCCGTATAAGTTGCTCTAAGCCCTTGTACACACGGTCGGACATTGTCCGAAACTTGTGTTGCATACACACGGTCGGACAAAGGTGTCGGAAAATCCGATCATACGTAACGTGATGACGTTATTTCGTTAGGACGGGACTACGTTCAGGCTAGTAGCCAATAGCTTTGGTCTAGGAATTTGATCTGAGCATGCGTGGCACTTTGTCCGATCGGAATTCTCTACACACAATCGGACAAAGTCCGATCGGATCATGTTGTCGGAAAGTTTTATAGCCCAGCTCTAAAACTTTGTCCGTCGGATATTCTGACGGAAACAGTCTGATGGAGCCCACACACAGTCGGATTATCCGACAACACGGTCCGATCGGACATTTTCCGGCAGAATGTCCTACCATGTGTACAAGGACTAAGAGGGATCCCACCAGGTTGGAGCTTAAAGTGTTACTAAACCCACAACAGTAAAATCAGTCTGCATATGCAGCATAGCATGCTTGTTATACTCACTGTTGAACTTAAGGGGTTAATCCTCTGCATTGTGTAAAAAGGCTGTTTTATCCTTTATGCACAGATCCTTCCCTCCTGCACTGTCTACCTGGGGAAGGCCAGCTAACACAGGCAGGGTAGCCGACCTGCATATGATCAGTTGTGTCTTTTATGCTGAAGAGAACATTTACTTGTTGATCAGAGATAGCCAAGTCACGTGATATTGGCATCACACATGTGGGCGTGTATACAGGCTGCAGTGGAAGTCTCCTCCTACCTGAACTCTCAGCACTGGAGAAACTGTGCATTTTATCACTGACCGTGGTATACAGATCAGACAAAAGGGTATATATTAGCTATATTTTAATGTAAAAAGTAGATTTAGATTTATCCTTATTAAAGGGGGCTCCCGGATTCCAATAAGCCCCCCACCCGCAAACCCCGACAACGAACGGCCAGGGTTGTCGGGAAGAGGCCCTTGTCCTCATCAACATGGGAACAAGGTGCTTTGGGGTGGGGGGGCTGCAACGCCCCCCTTGCCCAAAGCACCCCCCCATGTTGAGGGCACGCAGCCTGGTACGGCTCAGGAGGGGGGCTGCTTGCGCCGCCCTTGCCCAAAGCACCCCCCCATGTTGAGGGCATGCAGCCTGGTACGGCTCAGGAGGGGGGCTGCTCGCTCGTCCCCACCTCCTTTCCTGACCAGCCGGGCTGCGTGCTCGGATAAGGGTCTGATATGGACTTTGGGGGGACCCCCACACCGTTTTTGGTGTAGGGCTTCCCCTTTAAGTCCATACCAGGTGACGGGGCTAGCAACGTGTCAATCTCGCCGATGGAGGCGGCGACATTGACTTCCTTCGCTAGTCCCGGCTACCTGAAGTCACGTTCAAAATGAACAGACTTTTCTCCATGTGTGGGCAAGTCCGTTCATTTCAAAAGTCTTGAGTCAAAACTTCTTTCTAAGTCCGCCGGACTTTTGGAAAGAAAAAGTCTGCCGGAGCCCACACACGGACGGATTGTCCAGCGGACTCTCGTCTGCCGGACTAAGTCCGTTGGATAGTCTGATCGTGTGTACGCGGCATTAGTGAACTAATCTTACTCAGTTCGTGATTGCTAGAACTGAAGAGGCTCTTGCTGTATTTACCGTTTTTTCCAGTTGTCGTTGTGCCCTCACTTAATGCATAGAGTGCTAGCTAATTAACTAAGGTAACTTAGAGGTTATATGGGGATATTTTTTACATTCTCTTGGATAATGCAGACCTCTTAATTCACAGAACAATCCTTTGACAAGTAGCAGCTGCTCTAATTATTTCCCTGAAACTAGATCTCTGGGGACAAAGCGGGTATGAAAGTCACTGAAGGCTTCTAATGTAAAACTGTTGTTGCTGTCTGTGTAATAGTTGCTGGCCTGGAAGAGAAAAGCTGAAAGTTAGTCCTTTCTCTGACCCCCAAAAAATATGTCAGCCCAACAAGACATCCACCCTTGACAAAGAAAGACAGCGTACACCATGCCTTGAATATTCACAGGATGTCACACTTTGCTTCAATAACCTTGTAACTGAGAACCTTTTATTGCATAACTTCTAACAGAAAGGCATCAATATTTCATTGCATATGTATTTACTTTGATTCTGCTCTTTCACGCTTCAGGTTGTCCTTTACAAAAATGTACCTGTGAGACTTTGGCAAGAATACAACAGTTTTTTGAAGACAATGTTGAAAGGATTGTATAACACTAAAAAAAACCTCCACTCAAGTGAAGTGACCCTGTTTACTTTAACCCAGTTGTGCAGAAGATGTTTCCATTTTTTTTAAATTCCCAGGACATGACTGGATGTTTGATTTCAAAAGTTGGTTCATTTCACTTATTTCTGCTTCAGTTTAACAGATCACCTCCTATGGGACACATTTCTTAAAAAGTTTTTCCAACCGGCTACATACAGTATCTCTAGATTTTTTCAGTTAAGATCGTAAAGTGGTTGTAAATGTAGAAAGTTTTTTATCTTAATACATTCTCTGCATTAGTGTACAAAACCTTCTGTGCACAGCATCCCCCCAGTCCTCCAAATACTTATCTGAGCTCGAGCCAGGGTTGTGTCCAAGCACATCGTCTATCTCCGTTCTTTCTCTTCTCACTGTCACTGGACATGGAGCCAGTAGCGAGAGTCGTTGGCTCCTGCTGCTGTTGATCACAGCCCGGGAGGAGAGACCAAGGGGCGGGGATGAACCACAATCAATGGACACACACAGTGCGGCACAGAATCAAGCCTGTATAAGTGTCCCTATAGCAAGTGGCTTGCTGTGGGGGCACTCGGCAGGGGGGATGAGCCAGGATGGTAGGCAGGGGAACCACGATGAGAAGGATCGGGGCTGCTCTGCGAGAAACCATTGCACAGAGCAGGTAAGTACATAGTTACATAGTTGGTAAGGCTGAAAAAAGACAAAGTCCATTCAGTTCAACCTGTGTGTGAATGTGTTTATTTCAATAGTAAAACATATATCCATGTATGTTGTGATCATTAGGATGCTCATCTAATAGTTTCTTTGAAACTATCGATGCTCCCTGCTGATACCACGGCTTGTGGAAGAGAATTCCACAAGCAGTGGAAGAACCCTCTATGGTGATTATGGTTAAACCACTTTTCTTCCAATTTCAGCGAATGGCCACGTGTCTTTTTAAACTCCATTGCACTTAAACGTTTTTTACCTATGCTAGGGTCACCAGTAAGATATTTGTGGATAGCTATCATATTCTTTATCAAGCATCTCCTCTCCAGAGAGAATCATTTCAATGCTTGTAGTCTTTCCCAATAACCCTCCAGGCCCTTTATTAATTTTGTTACCCTTCTCTGAACTCTCTCCAGTTCTGGCTGGACTAAGAGAATTATCATTTTATTCCTTGAGTCCTCTTGGAGCAGTTTGGCATTGCATGCCATTGCTGAGCCTTTCATCTAACAGTACCCAGTTCTTTCTCCATCCTAGATTCCCACAGAGGTTCTCACCCTAGCGAGTAACTTACGTTTTTATTTTTGGCGCCCAAATGCATCACCTTACATTTTTCAACATTAAACCTCATTTGCCATGTAGCTGCCCTCCCCATTATGTTATTTAGGTCCCCCTGTAAGGTTTCCACATCCGGGGTAGAAGTTATTGCCCTTCTTAACTTAGCATGGTCCGCAAATACAGAGATTGAGCTGTTTATCCCATCCTCCAGAACCCTGGGGGACACCCACTTTCCATCCCTGCCCATTTCGAGTACTCCCCATTTATCACTACATTTATTACTACTAAACTCGCCCCTGTAGCCAGCTTTCAATCCATGTACTCACCCTATGGTCCATGCCAACAGACCTTACTTTGTACATTAAATGTTTATGGGGAACTTTGTCAAATGCCTTTGCAAAATCCAGATACACCACGTCTATGGGCCTCACTTCCTCATAGAATGATAATAGATTGGTCTGGCATGAACGAGCCTTCAGGAATCCATGGCGATTACTGCTAATGATACTGTTTTCATCGGCAAAGTATGACATGTTTATTTTACTTTCTTAAATAAGTTTACAATACATTTCCGACAGTTATTTCAAATAAGCCCTCTGCTTTGTGATTAGAGATGAATGGAGTGTTTTTTGGCAAAAAAATTGCAATTTTGCCAAACAACAAACAGCCCATTTCACTTGTTGAGCTGCTGCAATTTGAGTGAAAGTTCTACTTTATTCTTTTTTTTTAGGGATTTATTTTGGGTTAGTTTATTGCATTTTGTCTCTGCATATGTATTTTATGTATTTTATTTTTATTTATTTTATTTTTGTTAATTTGATTACAGTTTTTTTGTCAAAAGGGAAAAAACAAGGGGAATCACAACCCTAGGCCAGATTAACCTTTAATTAAACACACTCACAAAAGATAAAATATATATACAGTATATGCCATATAATTTATCTTTTCTGAATGTGTTTAATAAAAGGTTAATCTGCGCTAGGGTTGCATTTCCCCTTGTTTTTCTACCACCAGTGGATGGTGGGGAGCAGCAGGACCCTCGAGCCACGAAGTGACCGCAGCTATTAACTGTTAGGGTCCTTTCACACGGGGCGGATCAGTGCTGATCCGCCCTGTGGATATCCGCTTGCTCAGCGGGGATCGCCGGAGCGATCTCCGCTGAGCAGGAAGATGACAGGTCCGTCTCTGCACACTGTGCAGGGACGGATCTGTCACAGCGCCGCTCTCCCCTATGGGAGATCGGGTGACCGCAATGTCCGTCGTCACCCAATCCGATCACGGATGGAAAAATAGCTTTTTCCTCCGTCACACTTTTTCGGATCGAAGCGGGTCGGATGTCAGTGGACTTGTCACCGCTGACATCCGACGCTCCATAGAGCTCTATGGAGCATCCGTTCAGGTCCGCCTGTTTCAGGCGGACCTGAACGGATCATCAGTGTGAAAGGGGCCTAATATTAATTGGAGAGGGATCTGATTGTTGTTGGTCTTCCTATGCAATACCACAATATTTTGTTTTCCTTTTAAATGTTTTTGTGTTATTGATTATGATTTAAGTATTTGTATATATAACGTGAAATCCTTTTTTTGCTGTCCAATTTTTTTAGTGTAAAAAAACATAAAATAGTCAGGTTAATGAGAGGCTCTTTTGACACAAAACAAGCCCAGGATAGTTGAAAGGAGCTTCTCTAATTCTCAGGAGAAATTTAAATTCCCTTGTACCTTCAAAAACTATTAATACATTTCAGATATGAAGTAAGTACTTAGGAGTTCACATGAACAATCTACTCTACAGGGCTGAACCATTATTTGAATAATGAGTAAACATTAGTGTCAAACTCTCACTTCATAAACTAAAGACTTTATTTGGTAGGTGACATCATATATTACCTTTTTCCTGAAGCAGTGAACCTTTAGAGCCGGTTTACACCGGGAATCCCACTGGAACATGCTGTTATTCCTTTGTGATTTACAGTGCGTTCATTTTGAATGAGCTGGAATTGCACAGCACTGCACCGAACCAAAAGCAGTGCATGCATTACATTTGGAAACTCACTGCAACCGCATTGCAGGCTACCCGTGGTTGCAGGAAAGAAAATTGCATCATGTATGAACTTCTTTACAGCACACCAGATCACCCTCAGGCTTCTCCAGTTCATAGTAAATTAGTTTATGCACACCCTATCTTAACCGTGCAAAACTCAAGGCTTATACTACTAGACATCTGGGCCAAACATTGGCATCTGAGAGGTGACGTCTATGAATATGCACAAAGAAACTTTGTAAAGTTGACTATTTGCATATAGTCAAGGCTTTGGGTGGTATTGGAGGGGACCTCACTGCAGAAAAGGTACAAGCTTATTCTGTCATCTATTAGATGTAGTGGGTACTTAAAGTGACACTAAATTATATTCTTATTCTTCAAAAATAATTCCTACATATCTGCTACTTAATGGTCCTCTAATCTATTTTTCATTAAATTGCTTTTTATTGCATTTTTTTTGCCTCCTTGAAACATACTCAATGTGCTCCTGAATCTTTCTTATTCCCCAAAGCTTCTGTTTTTTGTTTTTTTGGAACAACCAGTGAATGTTGCTTGCAGTCATGTACTACAAATCCCATAGTCCCTAGTTAATTTTGGAAGTGAGCAAAAAGTGGTGGCTACTTTCTTACATACAGGCATACCCCACTTTTAAGTACACAATGGGGTTTATTTAATAAAGCTGGAAAGTACAAAATCAGGCTCACTTCTGCGAAGAAACCAATCAGCTTCCAGGTTTTGCTACCAAAGTTTAATTGAATAAGCTGGGGTTAGAAGCTCATTGGTTTCTATGCAGAAGTGAGCCTGATTTTGCACTTTCCAGCTTTAGTAAAACCCCATTGTGTACTTAAAAGTGGGGTATGCCTGTACAGCATGACCATAAGGAAAGAACATAGCCACCCTCTAACAGGGAGTTGAATCACAGCAACAACAAAAAAGGAATTTGGGAATTTGAGGGAGGCCGGGAGCAATAGGAAGTACTTTTTTGAGTTAAAGAGGAGCTGCAGCCCTCCCACCAAAAAATCAGAGAACAATAAAAATTGAAAACATTCTAACCCCCCTCCCCTCTATCCAAAATTAAAAAACATGTTTTGCCTTTAGTTATACTTTAAGAATACATACACAAATAGAAATGTTTTAAACCAGTGCTTAGTGTCACTTTAATGCAGTGGGAGTTTGCCACTAGATTATTTTAAAGGCATTTTACCTGATTGGTTTCCATTAAATAAGGCTGACTGATTGTTCATATAATAATTGTGCATCGTTTGGGGTTAAGCAAAATGTTACTTCTAAGAACTCCTTCATCTGTTACATGATAGTATTACAAAACTGTCCCCCAAGCATCAGAGCCAAATCAAACATCAGATTCAAAATGTAACTTTATTTAAACAAAACTGAACGTTATTTTTAGAATATCATAATACACTTTAAACCCATAAATGAGATTTTAATGATATGTCTGACAAACCACCTGTGGAGACATTTTTATAGTTGTGGCTGAGAATATTACAGGGTATTAATAGCTATGTTTAATTGTACAATCTTCCTAAATTACTTTACTCCTTTCAAAATAGCCCCATAAAACATCTAAAAGTACAATCTTAATGGATATGTGTACATTCTGCAGGCTGCCCATTATTCACTATGAGCTAGCATGACAAAACCCATGTCCTTTATTTCAGGATACACTACCCGCTGCCACTAATAACATATGGAAAACCAGAGGATGTATACTGCACTACATTAATGTAGGCATGGAAGCTTTTTTCTGAGATGATAAACCTTTACATTTAGCCCTTGTACACACGGTCGGAGATTCCGACAACCAAATCCGTTGGAGTAATTCCGACGGATTAATTCCAGAAGAGGTCCGGAAGTGATGTTGCATACACACGGTCGGACTAAGTTGTCGGAAAATCCAATTGTACATAATGTGATGACCTTATTTCATTATGACGGGACTACATTCAGGCTAGTAGCCAATAGCTTTGGTCTAGGAATTTGATCTGAGCATGCGTGGCACTTTGTCCGTCGGAGTAGGCTACACATGATCGGAGTATGTCCGATAGGAGCATTTTGTCGGAAAATTTTACCGGCAAGTTGGAAAACTTGGTCCGTCGGATATTCCGACGGAAACAGTCCGATGCAGACCACACACAGTCGGAATATCCGACAAAACGGTCCGATAGGAAACATTCCGTCAGAATCTCCGACCGTGTGTGCAAGGGCTTAGAGTAAACTAATGGTAACCCTACCTGATGGGTCAATTCCAGTTTTGGCAACATCAGAATTGAATGTTATATGCAATGGAAAAAGACTACTTTGAATTTGACCTATAGCTCTGTACAATCTTCTAGGAGAAGCAGTGAGCAATTACAAAAGTAGTTAAAAGCATGATGTGTGTGTGTGATAGTGCTAGAACAATAGAAATTAAAATAGATTTCCAATGGATCTACCATGAATGTATCTACCAAATGTTTTTCCTTCAAAGAAGCAGATCCATGATTGGCATATAGTATGGGTGGACCATGTTCTTCTCCTGTAGAATTTAATGTTTCACTGGCAGTTTACTATGATGTTGAGCCCACAAGTATATCAATCCATGTGCCTCTTGCCTTTCAACACGCATGAACACTTTTTTAGGCAATGATCCTTTTTTTTCCAATTTCCACTAAAAACCTGTAAAAACCTGTACGGTTTAGGTGATATTCACTTTGCAAGAAGCCACTGACATCAGCGGCGCATGCACTGTGAATGCCTGGCTTAAGGTCCGGCAGACGCTGCCAGAAGACTCTTTTACGCATGTGCAGGAGAGACGTCACCGCGGCTCTGGCCACTCACAGCACCGGAGCTACGAACATGGTCCACGCTGAGGGAGCATTTTGCCCTTGGTATGGACCGGCCTGCGATATGGGGACGTTGTTCTAAGGTAAGTATTTTAAATGAGCTAGTATGTGCTGCATACTAGCTCATTATGCCTTTTGCCTAACAGGGTTTTTTTTTTTCTTAACATTTTTTTTTCTGAGGGTATACAGCCGCTTTCATTTCAGATAGAAGTTGCTCCAAAACTGAAGTGTCATTCACAATACATTTAATGCAGAAAAATTGGCTGCATGCTGCTGAATTACATACACCCTGGGATAGAAGCCATTGTAGGACAATATTATTGTTGGATTTTTTTTAAACAAATCTGAATACATCCTTGAAAATGACCTCTGTATCCAGGAAAGAAATTAGCTCAATGCAATAGGTGATGTTGAATGGGATAAAGGGATCATTAAGATGATTGTGGAAAGATATTACCCAGATTAACTGCACCATACCACAAGAGTGCTGCATAAACCTGGGTAAGCATAGAAATGAAGTCTGTATGCATCTACAGGAGCTTAATTCCAGCAGTACCAGTCTGCCAGCCAGACTTGTACTAAAAGGTTCCTCTGCCTTGCCAGCATAATGAGTTCAGCTTGGCATTCATAAATTGGATATACAGGATATAGGCATCCATAGGGAATAATTCAAGGACATTGCTTTCTGTTGAAGCTATTCTGGCCTATCTGGAAGGATGTTGAGTAGACATATTGTACAGCACTGAATATCACCATGTCCTTATTTGTTTGAGACAATATGAGGTCAATACTGTCTCAAGCCAATATCTTTAAATGTGTCAGAAAAAAATTCCCACTAGGTTTGTAATTTCCTTTTCTGTCTATTATATTCCTTTTAAATCCTAATATGCATGTTAATGCAAACAGAAGTTCCCAAAAATGAATTGAACAATATGTTAGGAATTGCTAACATTGCCAGACAAGCGGCATAGCTGATATGGCTGATTATTGCTGCAGTTTTCCTAAAAGTCTGATGTTTTGTAAAGCAAATATACCATATAAGAAAATGTATATGAATGTGTTAGATATGCATTCCATTGATACAATTAATATGGTTGTTGTTGCCACAGTAAGTGTTTATCAGTTCTACAATGACTGGGCCTATGGCAGTGACCGTGAATACATTTGTCAGTGCTACAGTGACTATGACCATGTCAATTCCACAGTAAACTTGAATAGACTGTAACCTACTGTGATACGTGCATGGTAACATTCAGCAGTTCCCGGGCTATACTTCCATTTGCAAGGAAAGGCAGATCAGTGTAGTCTGCCCTTCTTTACAAGTACTGTCTGAAACCTCTTAAGATCTTGTTCCAGTGTATGATTCCTATAAATAGTCTTGCATTTACACATACACAGACAATCCATTACAGAACAGTTAGAGGGTAAGTGCACCTTTTAAGCGATTCTATCACTAGAACGATCTTTAAATAAATGCCTCCTGCAAAGAACACAGTTAAAGGAAGAGTATAGCCAAAGCTATTTTGGCTCTACTTCTCCTGTAGGTCACAGGAGATCACTTACTTCTCCACTCCTGTGACCCATTTTCAGCTGACAGCAGGCTAAAGCCCACTTTTGGCTGATGTCACTCAGTCGGTCCAGGCTCTGCAAAGATCCCAACATTAATGTTAGCATCCACGCAGAAGCCTGGACCGGCACCTAGCTCCATCTCTCCACAATCCTCTGAGAGCCTAAGCTCTGTGTTGTCAGAAACTGATTCAAGAAATTGCATAACTAATACTTTCCTACTGGACTTTCCTCCAGTAGGATCCTCCTGGGTCTCCAACCTGTTCCTAATCTTCTGTAGAAAGGTCAACCAACCTCCATGGGCCTTCACTCTGCATCCAGTGAAGATCAGCAGCACCAAGCCTCAGCTCCAGTTATAATCACATCCCAGGCCCCTTCAGACAGGCCTAAAGAAGCAGCTCCATCACATACACTCTCCCTAGGCCAGAGTTGGGGAGGAAAAGAGCTTGCATCAGCCATCACTGAATATTTATACCATTTTCCATAATACACTACTGGCACAAGAAACTCCTAGTGATGGGCTGAAAAAGGATAGATTTTGACAGGCTGCTTACAGTATAGTATGCACTCAATACTTGGTCGGGGCTCCTTTTGCATGTATTTTGCATGGACTTGATAAAACACAATGGACCAACATCAGCAGATGATATGGCTCCCCAAATCATAATCGACTGTGGAAGATGTTGCATTTAATTTGGAAATCAAGGTCCCAAAGTATGGAGGAAGAATGGTGAGGCACAAAATCATAGTTGCATGAGATCCAGTGTGAAGTTTCCACAGTCAGTGATGATTTGGGGGGCCATGTCATCTGCTGGTGCTGGTCCACTGTGTTTTACCAAGTCCAAAGTCAGCACAGCCCTCTACCAGGAAATTCTAGAGCACATCATGCTTCCCTCTGCTGACCAGCTTTATGGAGATGCTGATTTTCCAGAAGGACTTGGCACCTGCCTACACTGCCAAAAGTACCAATACCTGGTTTAATGATCATGGTATCACTGTGCTTGATTAGCCAGCAAACTCACCTGACCTAAACCCCATAGAAAATCTGTGGGCTATTGTCAAGATGAAGATGAGAGACACCAGACCCAACAATGCAGACGAGCTGAAAGCTGCTATCAAAGAAACGTGGGCTTTCCTAACACAGCAGCAGTGCCAAAGACAGTATTTCATGCAAAAGGAGCCCCAACCTTGAGTGCAGACTATACTGTACATGGACATACTTTTCAGTAAACCAACATTTCTGTATTAAAATTTTTTTTTTTTTATTGGTCTTATGTAACATGCAGATTTTCTGAGATACTGAATTTTGGGTTTTCACTAGCTGTAAGCCATAATCATGAAATTACTTTTTGAATTACTGAAATAAATGATCTTTTTGATGATATTCTAATTTTATGAGATGCACCTGTATATATATGGAGACTCTCAAAGATTAACATTAGAATCTCTTAACACAGAGGGGCATTGATGAGGCAGAGTGGCTTCCACAGTTTGTGCAGTAAATTAAAACAGACAGTACAGTCAAAAGACAATTCAATACAAGAGGAATTAGCGTACTCTGCTTATTAGAGCTTACAATTTAGGAGGGAGGGTCAAGTGACAAAAAGGTAATAACTGTGGGGGGATGAGCTGATGGAGAAAATAAAAGTTTAGTTGTTAGGTGGAGGCAGGATAGGCTTCTCAAAAAAGAGGGGTTTTCAGTGATCACCTAAAGGTGGATAGAGTAAGTAGATAGTCGAACAGATTGGGGTAAGGCATTCCAGAGGATGGCAGTATCTCTGGAGAGTCCTGGAGGCAAGCATGGGAAGAGTTGACAAGAGCTCTAGAGAGCAGGAGACCTAAGGAGGTGCAAAGAGAACGGTTTGTTTGGTATTTTGAGACAAGGTTAATGATGTATCTCGGGGTAAGAGTTGTGGATGTCTTTGTAAGTTTTTGTTAGTATTTTAAATTGTATCTGTTGGATGAGGGGAAGCCAATGGGGGCATTGGCAGAGAGGGGTAGCAGACACTAAACGGTAAGGTGGATGAGTCTGGCAGAAACATTCATGATGGACTGAGGGGGGGATAGCCTGTGTACAAGTAAGCCAGTGAGGATGGAGTTGCAATGGTAGGCATCCCAACCTGCAAAAACAAATTTCAGGGAGGTGGTAAACTCATTTCAGGGATATATATATATATTTTTTTCTTTTGTCCTATGCTGTAAGGAGGTGTTTTTCTTAAGAAAATGGTGGCGCTCGGCCGGTGACCCAACACAAGAAGAACATGAGAATTCTCCCAATAAAATCTATGCAGTTTGGTCCAACACAAAATGGCTGCCAGCCGGAGCCCTAATTACAAGGACAGATTGTTTAATGTTGATGGGGATGCTAGGAGCAGAAGCTGTTTGCAGAGACATCTGCGGGTACAGAGTTGGTCTTCACAGCTGTTTCCCGCTGCACCGATCATTCCCGGGAGACAAGGAGGCGCTTGCGGGTGTGCGGGAACCGCCGCAGAAATGCGGGAGTCTCCCGCATCTCATGGGAGACTTGAGATGTCTGCAATGGTTGAGGTGAGAGATAACCAGGGAGGTAAATTAGGAGCTTTATGGTGTCATTGATTAGGACGGGGCATGTTTTGGAGATGTTCTGGAGGATGAGACAGCACGATATGGACAGTGGCTGGATGCGGGGCCGAATGGAGAATTCGGAGTCCAGGGTTACACATAGCAGGTGATTAAAGCTTTCATTATCTACCCAAAGGGAACTAATCATTTTGAATAGTCTGAGTCGTAAAGTTTCTTCATTAGACATAATACCGTTTAAACAAAACAAAATCTTTTTTTATACAAATTTTTTTTCCCAAATAGCCATATCAAAGTCTGGAGAAGATCAAATAATATCTGCTGTTTTGTTTTGTGTCAGTGGTCATACTGACAAATATCTAAGACACAGAGCAATATTCTTAAAGGCTTGCAGAGATCAAAGCTTGGTGGACAGAGCTCTCAAAGCATACACTGGAGGGTTTCACTCCAGTGACTGTGAGTGCAGACAGACATGCTTTAGTACATCATGTTTCTGTAGTGTGATAATCCATTTGGACCTTCAGTGCGCCTGGCATTATGTATCTGTTAAAATATTCAGCCCAAGTGTTCGCCTAGAGCCAATAAATGCTGTTCTTCACTGTGTTTATTTTACTGACATACGTCCAATTGATGTGTGTCAAAATCTGTTAATAAACTACGAACAGTAAAATGATCCATGAACACGCTGTGAATGGAGCTGCGTCATTCACATTGACTTGTTTATAGTATATACGAATCTCTGGTATGTAGCAGAATTATCTAATAGCCTCAGGCAGTAGAGGTGGGGAACAGAACTGTGGCTTAATGAACTAGATATCTAACAGGGCTGTGGAATGATTAAAAAAGTCAGGGCCCCTGGTAAATTGCAATGCCAAAAACAGATGACGATGGAACTTATTCCTTACTTTTCATATGACCCCCAACTCTTAACTCTGCACTAGTACTGTACAGTATATTTATCAAAACATTTTTGCATATAGTAGAGGTTAGAAGCCTAGTTTTTTTATTGCTATTGGTAGCTTTGCTGTGGGGAAATTGTGACTATTTTCACTGATACAGGAAGCTATGGTGAATGTAAGCCGATCTGACCGTTTTGTCGGATATTCCGACTGTGTGTGGTCTACATCGGACTGTTTCCATCGGAGTATCCGACGGACCAAGTTTTCCAACTTGTTGGTAAAATTTTCCGACAAAATGCTCCGATCGGACAAAGTGCCACGCATGCTCAGATCAATTTCCTACACCAAAGCCATTGGCTACTAGCGTGAACGTAGTCCCGTCGTAACGAAATAACGTAATCACGTCGGATTTTCTGACAACTTTGTCCGACCGTGTGTATGCAACAGTTTCGGACAAAACCCGTCGGACAAAATCCGACAGATTTGGTTGTCGGAATCTCCGACCGTGAGTACAAGGGCTAATATTTTACAGTTGTCACTAGAATAGTAGGTGAGGGAAGATGTTCCAATGGGGCAACTGTTCTGATGACAACTTTCTATTGGGATCTCTAATCATTTTGCAGAGTTTTCTTCTCACCTCCTGCTGTGCCTCCAGGACAATAGAGCATAATTGGCTAAAAAACCCTCAAAGGGTTTTAACCATTCCATATGCTATTCAAATAAATAATATATAATGTATGTACCATAAATACTCTGTAACCTTATAGTTAATGTTTAAAGCGAGCCTCTTCTGTACTCAGGACAAGCGGACGTGTTGCTCATTTGACAGCTAAGGCCTGGTTAATGGCCACCAGGCACTACACTGTGGGGCTATGAAGGGAACAAATTACGTTCTTCCCCACACCTGGAAGTACTGGGATATTTTTGGGGGATCCAGAGGACAATGGGAGTGGTGTTGAGTCAAATGCCAACAGCCCTTCAAAATACTACAATACTACAACTCTGATATCCTGAAACAAAATGATTTGAAGGCTTAGTTTGAGTGGCATTCGATAAAGTATACAACACTAGGTTTTATTGATAAAACCTACATACAAGCAAATGAAATTTCCATACCAAACAATCAGATTCTGGATATCATTTTTTTAGTGCAGGATGGGAAATGAAGTATAATGTCTAGTTATTGCCATGGATAACAGTACTTTTTTGTTGTTTCATTTGTATTAAAGGAAGCTAACCATTTATTTTTGGCCAGCAATTTACCTATAATATACCGTATTTGCCGGTGTATAAGGCGACCCGGCATATAAGACGACCCCCTAATCTTACAGGACAAAAATGCTTTTAAATCTGTACTTACCGTATAAGACGACCCGGCTTTCGAGGCTTCCGAGGCTTCATATTTCTTCCTTCTTCCTGCATTTGCTGGAGCCAATCACGGCGAGCGATGTATTCTATTAATGAATACAAAGCCTGCTTGGATTGGCAGAGGCTGTAACATCATCAGCCCGCGCCGCTCTGACTCTCCAAGCCAATCAGAGCAGGCTACAGAGTAGCCTGCTCGGATTGGCAGAGGTCGTTACTCCAATCCGAGCAGGCTTTGTATTCATTTGAATACATCGCTCACCAGGATTGGCTCAGCGGTATATACTGTATGTAGCCGAAGCTACATAGAGTATTACCGAACACCCAGCCGGCATCCCAGGAGCTGACCCGGCGTATAAGACGACCCCTGCTTTTTGGCCAATTTTTTTACATGTAAAAGGTTGTCTTATACGCCGGAAAATACGGTATTTCCTCAAAACAGGATATATACTGTAGTTAAGACAGTTGTGTCACATTCCAAAAAAAAATCTAAATAAATATCTTTAATGATACAAATGATGATCTTTGTGTCTCTGATGATCTTTGATGATACAATGACAATGAAAAGTGAGCAAAACCTGCAAATGGCTTTTCCTGACCATGAGATTAGTCTAAAAATCAAGAAAGGTCCCATCGGTGTGACAATGTTTATATTGGAAATCCCAGCAGAGATGGGTGGAGGAAAGGATCATGTGGCATGTGTCAAGTAACTTGCGATACAGAGCAGTGAAAGCAGCAAGCTGGGATTGGTAAAGCAGCTCTGTCCAGCTGGAGAGTGGCTTCGAGATCCAACTAGAGTAAAATGTGTTCAGAATACTGCAATGCAGAACATGCACTTTCAATTAGATAGTCATGTCACAGTCGCTGACAATTACAGTGTCTACCTAAAGACACAACTCATTTGTTTTTCATATCTGCTTGGATGCAACATGATGAAAAGCTAGTGCAAATATCAATGGAACTTACCAAACATCATCAGTCTGAAAAAAAATCCTAGTTATTAATAACTTAACCATTCAGGGATTACTAAATTGCATTTAGGATTATTAAATATTTTGCAGACCATAAAACATAATGGTCTTCCCGTGTAGATATACCAGCTGCTTTTGCATTTGTTTTTCAGTTATTACGGTATATATGCACCAGATGATTAAAATCTATTTTCTTCATTAGTTATGACATTAGCAGAAAACAAATGCAGTTCAAGGTTACTTTTCTTTCTCTTATACTCAGAAGTAGATATAGAGACTTCAAGTTAGGTTATCCTGTTAAGTAGGTGTATATAATCTGCTCCTGTTATAAACATTGGGGGATACTTATCAATGTTTTTATTTAAGAGTCACGCAACTTTCACACTTAATTTTTTTAACTGTGTAAATATTAGGTGAAAGGCATTGCTCTTAAGTGTCCCTCATTTGGATGGACCAGGCCACTTTTGAGACCAAATCCCTCTGTCCCTTGTGCAACCTCAGTTGTCATTCTTTTTGGTCTACATTTGGTTATTTTGAAAAGGCATTATAAAAGAAAACTAGGGGGTCAAAAAAGCACTTATGTGGTTTAGCAAATCATTTTCTGCATATTAGGCCTTTAGGGTCCATGCAACCCGGGACCGTGGGAGGGACATGCCCTTTGCCTACATACTTTGTGCCTAAAAGATATCCCTCTGTATCATTTTAGAACGTTAGGCAGTATATGGAAGGTATTAGAATCTTGGTGAAAATATTGATAAATAGACCCCATTGCTGGTTGCTCGTCATTGTTTTCCTTTTCAGACGTATGCCTTTGCAGAAATTTGCATATATGGTAGCAGAGGAACCCTTGAAATAACTTTCCAGTATCAGGGAATCCCTATTAAAAAGTACTACAGTATCTCACAAAAGTTAGTACACCCCTCACATTTTTGTAAATATTTATTATATATATATAACACTTTGATACAATGTAAAGTAGTGAGTGCACAGCTTGTACAACAGTGCAAATTTGCTGTCCCCTCAAAATAACTCAACACCATTACATTACCATTCAACAGCCATTAATGTTGAAACCGCTGGCAACAAAAGTGAGTACCCCCCCAACTGAAAATGTCCAAATTAGGCCCAAAGTGTCAATGTTTTGTGTGGCCACCATTATTTTCCAGCACTGCCTCAACACTGTTGGGCATGGCGTTCACCAGAGCTTCACAGGTTGCCATTGGAGTCCTCTTCCACTCCTCCATGACAACATCGCAGAGCTGGTAGAATTTAGTGACCTTGCACTCATCCACCTCCTGTTTGAGGATTCCCTACAGATGCTAAATAGGGTTTAGGTCTGGAGACTTGGCCAGTCCATCACCTTTACCTTCAGCTTTTTTAGCAAGACAGTGGTCATCTTGGAGGTGTATTTGGGGTTGTTATCATGTTGGAATACTGCCCTGCAGCCCAGTCTCCGAAGGGAGGGGATCATGCTCTGCTTCAGTATGTCACAGTACAGGTTGGCATTCATGGTTCCCTCAGTGAACTGTAGCTCCCCAGTGCCGGCAGCACTTATTTAGCCCCAGACCATGACACAACCCACCACCATGCTTGACTGTAGGCAAGACACACTTGTCTTTGTACTCCTCACCTGGTTGCCACCACACACGCTTGACACCATCTGAACCAAATAAGTTTATCTTGGTCTCATCGGACCACAAGACATGTTTCCAGTAATCCATGCCCTTAGTCTGTTTGTCTTCAGCAAACTGTTTGAGGGCTTTCTTGTGCATCATCTTTAGAAGAGGCTTCCTACTGGGAAGACAGCCATGCAGACCAATATGATGCAGTGTGCGGCGTATTGTCTGAGCACTGACAGGCTGAACCCCCACCCCTTCAACCTCTGCAGCAATGCTGGCAGCACTCATATGTCTATTTCCCCGAAGACAACCTTTGGATATGATGCTGAGCACATGCACTCAACTTCTTTGGTCGACCATGGCAAGGTCTGTTCTGAGTTCAACCTGTCCTGTTAAACCGCTGTATGGTCTTGGACACCATGCTGCAGCTCAGTTTCAGGGTCTTGGAAATCTTCTCATAGCCTACGCCATATTTATGTAGAGCAACAATTCTTTTTTTAGACCCTCAGAACATTCTTTGCCATGAGGTGCCATGTTCAATTTCCAGTGACCAGTATGAGAGAGTGAGAGTGATAACACCGAATTTAACACAGCTCCTCTCCATTCACATCTGAGACCTTGTGACACTAACGAGTTACATGACAGCGGGGAGGGAAAATGGCTAATTGGGCCCAATTTGGACATTTTCACTTAGGGGTGTACTCACTTTTGTTGCCAGCGGTTTAGACATTAATGGCTGTGTGTTGAGTTATTTTGAGGGGGCAGCAAATTTACAATGTTATAAAAGCTGTACACTCACTGCTTTACATTGTAGCAAAGTGTAATTTCTTCAGTGTTGTCACATGAAAAGATATAATAAAATATTTACATAAATGTGAGGGGTGTACTCACTTTTGTGAGATACTGTATATCTACAACTCATGATACATTAGTGTGAGGTCAATGGGAAGAATACTACTTACATAAGGTGGAAGTTCAACATGGCACCTCATGGCAAAGAATGCTTTGAGACTCTAAAAAAGAATTGTTGCTCTACATAAAGAAGAAGTACCCCTTTCAGATAGCTAAAAAGATCAATGGTGTCAGTGGGAATGTATCTGAGAGGCAGAAATTGCTCATTGCCCAAGAAACCCCCTTGCAAACTCTGGAGAAACCCTAAGGTTCCATTGAACCCTGGTTGAAAAACCCAGATATACGGTATGCTGTGCTCCATGTGTAAAACTGTATTTTAACATGCATTTACACATGCATGTTTTTTTCCTAATACTAATAACAATAATAATGTGTCCTTTTCAGAAGTTTTACCTCAAAAAGACAGAAAAAGAAATGAGAGGAAATCCTTTGTTGGGGGCGCAAGCCAGAATTGGAACACCGTTTATAGTACATTGTTTCATGCCTTTGCTTTTACAGGGCAGATGCCCTTCTGAAGGCTGCTTACTTATTACATTATAAGGGATTTCCAGGCTTTCCAGGAACACTGATATGTTCATGGTTGTGACGTGATGTTTTTCTGTTCCCATAGTGTGGCGTGTTACATGATACACAAAGTACCACTGCAGTGTTTTCAAAGCAAATATCATATACACATGCATGTCTTCAGTAGGTTTACATGTAACATGACCACTGTGTTGACTAAGACTGAAATACCAGCTTCAAAATGAGATGCTACCTATTAATAGATAACCTGCATTCAATAACAAGACATTATTGCTTCTGGAGTGTCCATTTACTTCAATATGGTTGGTAAACATGGCATTCCTCTATGCGATTACCTTTAAATGTGAAACTGTTACCTGACTGATCTGTGTTGGTCCACAGCTACCAATAAGTTCAGTAGACCAACATATTAGTGGCATGCTATCAGTAGTCCTTGGAACATTAAATTCATTTTAAATGTAGTTGTAGAAAGTCTTTAGAAATCCAGAGCAGAATGTAACCAACCTCAAAGAGCACAGGGCAATGCATGTAAATTGAAAGGCAAAAAATGAGAAAGAAGCGCCAATCTTCTGGAGAAGCAAAAAACATTATTACAATAAAAGCAAAGCAGATTGCATTGCCTGTATGGGACAGAAGTTCTGAGTGATAAGTGAGTTGGGAGGGAATAGAGAGGAGCTACAAGGAGCTGATAGAGGAGGATTAATCTGCTATCTTCGCTGGCTCCAGTGTCAGTGCTCCCTATCACTATGGTGGCTGTGTATATTCCTCACGGAAAATGTGAGCACATTATAGTTGGCTTTACTTTTATTGTACCAGCATACCCCACTTTTAAGTACACAATGGGGTTTATTTACTAAAGCTGAAAAGTGCAAAATCAGGCTCACTTCTGCATAGAAACCAATGAGCTTCCAGGTTTTATTACCAAAGCTTAAATGAACAAGCTGGGGTTAGAAACTCATTGCTTTCTATGCAGAAGTGAGCCTGATTTTGCACTTTCCAGCTTTAGTAAATAAACCCCAATGTGTACTTAAAAGTGGTGTATGCCTATAATAAATTTTTTTGTACAATGCCAGATTGTTGTGTTCCTTTTTGTCTACCAATCTGATTCAAACTTTCATTCTTCGGCTCTATTTTTCCCATGCAGGTCTGAGCCTGGTTGTGTTCTTAGCTTTTCAGTGGATGTTACGAATTTGACTGAATGATCTATTCAATACAATGTTTTTATCTCTTCAGAAGTCACCATACATTGAGGCCTTTTTTAGGCCAAAGTTTATTGTATATGTTCTGTGTCTCTTCCCCGAGCAGTTGTGTTGACTCGTAGCATATAATTTAGTTCCATCAACTACAGTTATTCTAGGTGTAAAGTTATGCAACCACTATGGAATCTGTCTGCTCTGTAGGGTGAGGCTGTGGACTAACTGTGCTATAATTGTCCTGTGTTGATGTGTTCTTCTCTCTGAAAATCCCACAAGGGCTATATATACAATGTTCCAAGTTGTGCTTTGTAAAAACTAAAGCTTTGTAATTCTTTTTCAGTGCCTGGGAATCTGGGATGCTTCAAAGACCATGGAAATCCACCTCCTTTGACTGGCATGAGTGAGACGTCCAATAAACAGACAATACAATCTTGTATTACCATGTGCCGGAGACAGAAATACAAGGTACAGCTTCCACCCTCATTAGAATTTATTTGCAATGTTTATAACATCTCCTTCCCTAAATGTTCTGGTATTTTAAATTTGTTTAACATACGGCTAATGTCAGATTATGTTAATATGATCTTGTGCAAACAAATTTGCGACAGGTGACTGACAATATAATATTTCAAGGGACCTCACTAAACATACTCTTGGCTTACAAACAACAATATATGTGAAAATATATTGTTGAATGCTCTTGGAGTTTCACAAAATTAAAGAAATCTAATAAAAAATTTAATTGTGGGGGGTAAAAACTGGACACTAGAGCTAATTAATGGGATTTCTTCTTTGCGGGAGAGTGTAGACATTTGGCTAAGTCCCCACCTTCCACACTTCTTCTAATAAGTAGCGGAAGCAGTCGACTTGGTGAAGAGGGAAAAAATATATCAAATTAAAAAAATAATATAGCAATTGAATGTTATTTAAAATGACCTTTCCATTTCAGTCTGCGGTGCTGTCATTTTCAGTAAAACTCAATGCAAAATGGCAACTTGGACGTCTTCATTACACAGCAGGTGTATGGATACGGAACACCCACAGAAATTCTATTTCCTGCTTGTTTGATTGGCTGATTTTCCCAGAAGTCTGTACTAAGATACAAGTCAGATTTTAGGAATCCTCTGCAAGAAAAAAATTATTTTTGGTGAGATGCTCCTAAAGGGTTAATCACTTCTAAATAGATGCAGAACATGCAACTTTATCCATTAGAGCACTGCAGGTGCATCAGCTGTTCAATACTGAAAAATTCACTCCCATTCAGAATCAGTATCCGAAAGACATAGAAGAGAAAACAGCTTTTTCTTTAGAGCAGAAACAGGTAGAAATCATTAACAATGTTTTTTTTGTACAAAAGAGGTGAAGTTACTTAACCACTTCGCATCCAGGCCAATTCTGACATTTCTCTCCTACATGTAAAATTCATCATTTTTTTGCTAGAAAATTACATAGAACCCCCAAACATTATATATTTTTTTTAGCAAAGACCCTAGAGAATACAATTGCGGTTGTTGCAACTTTTTATCTCGCACGGTATTTGCGCAGCAATTTTTCGAACGCGTTTTTTTTCAGAAAAAAAACAGTTTCATGCTTAAAAAAACAAAAAACAGTAAAGTTAGCCCAATTTTTTTGAATAATGTGATAGATGAAGATATGCTGAGTAAATAGATACCCAACATGTCACGCTTCAAAATTGCACGCGCTCGTGGAGTGGCGCCAAACTTTGGTATTTAAAAATCCCCATAGGCGACGCTTTAAATTTTTTTACTGGTTACATGTTTTGCGTTACAGAGGAGGTCTAGTGCTAGAATTATTGCTCTCGCTCTAACGTTTGCGGCGATACCTCACATGTGTGGTTTGCACACCGTTTTCATATGTGGGCGGGACTTACGTATGTGTTCGCTTCTGCGTACGAGCTCACGGGGACAGGGACGCTTTAATTTTTTTTTTTATTGTTAATTTTACTTTTATTTTTTTAGTTTGACACTGAAAAAAAAAAGAATTGATTACTTTTATTCCTATTACAAGGAATGTAAACATCCCTCTTAATAGAAATATGGCACGATCATTTCTTAACCACTTCAGCCCTGGAAGGATTTACCCCCTTAATGTCCAGGCCATTTTTTGCGGCACTGCATCGCTTTAACCGACAATTGTGCGGTCGTACGACGTTATACACAAACAAATTGATGTCCTTTTTTTCCCCACAAATAGAGCTTTCTTTTGGTGATATTTGATCACCTCTGCGGTTTTTATTTTTTGCGCTATAAACAAAAAAAAGAATGACAATTTTGAAAAAAACACAATATTTTTTACTTTTTTTTTAATAAATATCCCCCCCACCCCAAAAAAATAAATAAAAAATTCTTCATCAGTTTAGGCCAATATATATTATTCTACATAGTTTTGGTAAAACAAATCACAATAAGCATATATTGATTGGTTTGCGCAAAAGTTATAGCATCTACAAAATAGGGAATATATTTATGGCATTTTATTATTTATTTATTTTTTTACTAGTAATGACAGTGATGAGCAATTTTTAGCAGGACTGCGACATTGCAGCAGACAAATCGGACACTTTTGACACTTTTTTTGGGACCAGTGACACTTATATAGCAATCAGTGCTACAAATAGCCACTGATTACTGTATAAATGACACTGGCAAGGAAGGAGTTAACACTAGGGGCAATCAAGGGGTTAAGTGTTCCCTAGGGAGGTGTTTCCAACTGTGGGGGAATGTACTGTGTAGAGGAGGAGAGAGATCGGTGTTCCTGATCACTAGGAACAGCAGATCTTTCTCTACTTCCCTGACAGAACAGGGATCTGTTTGTTTACATTGACAGATCCCTATTATGGCTCTCTGTGGATCATTCGCGGGTGGTCTGCGGACATCGCAGCCTCCAGCCACGCGCATTGGCTCTGGCCTCACGTGCCTGCTATTGCTCTTAAAGGAGGCGATGTACACCTACGGTGATTCGCGCAGCCATGCCAACCTGCTGCAGTAAAATGACGGCAGCTGGTTGGAAAGCGGTTAAGTGATTATATTCTGTACAGGCATTAAAATACATTAAAAAACAAGCCCTCATTCACATCTGTATGAATAGGCATTGTATGGAAATGATTTTTCAAATTTTACAATTTAAAGTCTGAAATCTTTTTTTCTTTTGATTCTTTTGAAATCTTTTTTCTTATGATTTTAGTAGTCTGCCAACCCACTTATGTAAACAAACAACAGTCATTTCTATGTTGTTGGAACCAAACTCTAGAGCCTTTGTTGTGATCTTTGAGGATGTTTGATAATAAATAACCTTACAATAAAATCAGCTAGAGAAGTGAGTGGGCGCTTGTTTTAATGCTCTTTTACTGCATGTTAACAATACTTTGAGGCTCGGTTCACATATATGTGAATTTGATGCGTTTTGAACTGCTTCCAATTTGCATAACGTGAATCGGACCGGCTTTCAATTATGCCAGTTCACACATGTGTGGTGCGGCCACAGTGCGTTTTTTAAAATGGTCCTGCGAGATTTTTGGTCTTGTTTAGGTGTACATTCAAGTAAAAATTTGCACCTGAACTGGTGAGCAAAACCGCACCGGACTCTAGATTTCAAACCACAGCGGGACATGTGTGAACTCAGCCAAATAGTTTAATGTCTTATTATTTATTACTGGGGATATAAGATCCTTCAAAGACTATGAAAACCCACCACTTTTGAATGGCATGGGCAGGACTTCTTAACAATGCAATCAGACATTGTGATGTTCCCCAAGCATCTCTCTGGAAATCCTATGTTTCCCACTATTCCGAGGTGTTTTAAAGGCCTTTCATTTAAAGGGTTTCCACAAATGTTGTGTAGTGATACCCCGAAGGAGATGCTTTTGTTTGTTCAGTCTGTTACTCTGCCTCTCAACCCTAACAACAGCCTCAGCCCCCTCTGGCACACCTGCAATAGTGTAAGTGCAATGACCAATAAGAAACACACAGGTTATGATAAAAAACAGAAATTGTCTTTACTGCAATATGTCTATGTAAGAATAACAGACAATAACAGTATATATATTCAAGTAATCAACTAGAGAGCAATAACTGAGATTTAAGAGCAATATAGTTCTCAATCCTATATTTAAGCTGCTTTCAGGGGATTCCAAACCTTAGAATGTCCCCAAGAGCAGAGGCACACTTAAATGGTAAATAAAGCACAATATAATACTTTAAATCGGATTGGTTACCTTTACTCAGGTTGGCTCTATGTGTCCAGGCAGGAGAAGAGCAGAGGAATGGCCCTCTTTCTATCAGGCCTTTATCCTCTGTCCCCTGACACCACAGGCCCAACTTTAAACCCTTTATTCAAATCAACATGCAATGGCTTAACCTCCTAGATATACGCATCCATATGGCACTAGTAGCTTCAGTTCTTTTGAAGAAAAGATAAAACTTAGTGTCTTCAGCTAGCCACTTTTGTTAGTGCACTTAAACTCCTGTATAGCAGGGCCAAGCAACACAACTGGCCCAGATTATCAAGTGAAGCAGGCAGGATCTTTCTCAGCAGGGTAAAAGGACAATGATGTCTGTATACAGTGTCCCTAGAAATGGATGGCCTTATCCTTTATCCCTGTGACACTACAAATGTCAGCAATATGACTACCAGCAATGATGTCTGTATACAGTGTTCAATTAACTCCTCCTGTGCTGCAGTGTCCCTGTTTCCTACAAATGGGCAAAAGCCCTCTCACCAAATCCTGCAGTCAAGGCCCAAACGAAACATCCTGAAACAACATGCTCTTCTGATGACCCGACTGGTCACCTCAAACTGGAAAGCTTCACCGTCGGTGCAGATACGCCTGAATGTGCACCTGGGATCCCACTCTCTCAGGCTGGATGTCCCAACTAGCGGCGGAGGCCTGAATTCCACGGTGAAATCTCTTCAGAGACAGCATCTCTCCCTCAGGTAGGATCTCGTCCTCCGCCTCGTGCTGACTGAATTATCAGAGAACCAAAATGGAGTCTCTCCTTTCCTGCCAGCAGAGCTCAGAGTCAGTGAGGCCACTCTGTGCTGAGACTTCATAATCCGGAGTCCTTTGCAGCTGATTCCTGCAGCTTAGCACAGCCCCTCTGATTGGCTGCTGTAACTGTGCCTTTAATTGGCTCCTCTTCTGCCAATAGGAGTACATGGGAGGAAGACAGAGAGTGAGCAGATGCCTGTGTTAACATGCAGTAAGTAAAGAGAAAAGGGAGGGGGAAATAAACCTCTCTCAGAAACTGGCAGGTAGCTCTCCCTCTGTAAAAATCTTATGGCCAGCTTTG
Source organism: Lithobates pipiens (assembly GCF_037356315.1). Taxonomy (NCBI): domain Eukaryota; kingdom Metazoa; phylum Chordata; class Amphibia; order Anura; family Ranidae; genus Lithobates; species Lithobates pipiens. Next base: position 99,975,436 of record NW_027507790.1, read on the forward strand.
CGGGTCACGGGAGAAATGAGACACCCGCTACAGTTGGTACATTGCCTGCAGTACTGGAGGCATAAGCACCTAGATCATGGTCTAAAAAGGCAGAGCTGTCAGGACTGGAACCCACCTGCCTGCCTATTGTGCTTCCCACATTGAGAGTAAACCTGTGTAAAGTAAAAAGGTCCAGATTGCCACCAATTAAGGTGCTTGTTTTTCCACCACTTACTTGCTTTTTTTTTCTGGAATAGTACGCAACGTACAATTTACCTGTTTTGGGTCTATGCAGCTAAAAATGAACTACTATCATAAAAGGATGACAGTTTTTCTTACACTTACCACACATGTAAAGAGAAATTATGTAACTGTTTCAAACAATGTTTCTCTCGAAACAGTTATAATCAATTGGATTTTTTGCCAGGACTAATTATTAACCTTGAATAAAAAATATTGTTTATTTGATTAACTTTTGGATAATTTGTAAGATACATTTGTTTAATTGAAACAATCATTTTATTGAATGATCATATTGTTGCATAAACATATATAGAATTCTTTAAGGAGAGGTCCATATTGCATAGGGGCCACTAAGACCACTTTCACACTGAAGGTGTTTTAGTGCTTAAAATAGCACCTGTAAAGAGCCTGTAAACTGCCTCCCATGCTTCCCCAGTGTGACAGAAAAAAAAGTCCTGCAAGCAGCGTCTTTGGTACAGTGCGGGAGCAGTGTATACAATGCTCCTAAACCGCCCCTGCCATTGAAATCAATGGGCAGCGCTGCCGAAGCACCTGTAAAGGCCTTTTTCTGGGTGCTTTTAACCCCTTATTAACCCCATATTTGGGGTTAAAAGTACCCTGCTCCCGCCTGCACAGCGCCGGTAAAGTACCGCTGAAACAAACGGTGCTTTACCGATAGCACGGGGCGGTCTACACTGTTAAAGGGGTCTAAAAGAGCCGACTGGGAGTGCAGCAGTTGCCTAGAAAGTGTTAGGTAGCCCGACTTTTCCTTGTGGCCTAGGCTCTTGGAGATGGCTTAATGGAGGACCTCGCCGGCGGGTAACTCATAACTCATACAGACACGATTGGTATGCTGAAATGGTTACAATCTTTTAATTCTGGTTTTGCCGTTTTTATATTATTTTTACAAGACTCTGCCCCAATTTTTGGGGACCAATCAAAATTATACACATTAGCTCACATTATTCATTTAGCTCATTATTCTGTAATGTCTTGTGACCTTAACCTCTGTATTTCAAAGCTTAAGTTCAATAGTTTCTTACTTTCTGTTATCGTCTGCTGACCATGACGTGCCAGCCACAACTTCCTAAAAACCAAGTCTAGCCTCAGTAACAGTGTACAGAGAGGAAAACCACAAACAGATGCGTCCTGAAACAAAGACATTTTTACAGAAATAGATAGACATGATCATGAGATAATTCAGTATTAAGCAATCTATCATGAGATAGATTTTCAAGTTAAAATTGTATCAAGTTAAAGTTTCTCTAAATTACTTAAACAGATTAGCAATCCTGTATTGGTATAAGCAATATATTTCCAGGGTAAAAGCAATAATCAGAATCAACAATCAATAACGCAATGTATTATGGAATCTCCTTACAATCCTCCCTTTGACCATTCGATATTATCGAAATGGTCATTCTCTACCCATTTCGTTAGGCCTCATGGATTCATATCCTCCGGCCTCATGTTCCTGACTCTCGTACCATACAGTGGGATCTCTGGAAATGGAAGTCAGCTTCATGGTTTCAGAACGTGCTTCGCTACCCTTCCTGCAGAGGCATTTGAGTAACATGAAGCATGCATACAAGAACAATAGGGGGTGTTCCATTCAGGAAAGGAGTGATGTTTAAGGGAATGGCCATTAATGGGATTCTGGCTGTACTAGGGTGGAGTTTGCTGCATATCCAACATTTCTTAAAACCAGACTTTTGTGCATAACTGTACTTAAACTTTAACAACAACATTCTGTCGGTGAAACCTGAAGGGGGTTCAGTGGGGTGTATACTTCTTTTATATTTTAAACTAGGTGGTGCATTGGCTGTCTGTGCTTTCCCACATATGCCTTCTAATAGCCCTGAATCTTCTGGATGGTACACACAATTTGCTATTAACCAAACAGGTATGAATACTATCAGAATCAGACATGTCCAGAGGCATAATGTTTTTCCTGACACAAAAGTGGAAATCATTTTTGTCAGGTACTGTGTACAAAGTTCTGTTACTCGTTTCTTCCTGTAGGTGTGGGATTTGTCTCGTTCAGAGAGATTTGCTTTATGCCTTCTTGAACGTCCTTCAAGTCTGGTTGCTGTTCCTGGTCAGAGGAGTCCTGGGGTGCTGGAGGCGGGTCTGGGGTCTGGGGTTGCTGTGGACACTTCTTTAGCCGGCTGGCGTGGATCCAGGTGTTTCCTAGATCGGTCAGTACAGCAGTTCTGGAAACCTTCTCTATCTTCCAAGGTCCAGAGTAGATTGGTCCGATCCTCTTTTTGTGGGCCAGTTGCTTGACTAGCACTTGATCTCCTGGGATGAAGGGGTGTGTCGGCTCTGTGGAAAGAGGAGAAAAGGTGACAGAGACATGTTCGTTCATTTCCTGTAGCATACTTACCAGATTTTTCACGTACATTTCCTGTTGGGAATAGATGTTAATGTCAGTGTTTTGATCTAAGTTGTTTGTACAGAAAGACTTTGTGTATATGTTCGTTAGGGCGGTGGTACCTATATGTCCTGGACCATGGAGATAGGAAAGTATGAGAACACTGCTTGCTTCTGGTATGCCCAATATCTTCTGTTTAAGTAATTTAGAGAAACTTTAACTTGATACAATTTTAACTTGAAAATCTATCTCATGATAGATTGCTTAATACTGAATTATCTCATGATCATGTCTATCTATTTCTGTAAAAATGTCTTTGTTTCAGGACGCATCTGTTTGTGGTTTTCCTCTCTGTACACTGTTACTGAGGCTAGACTTGGTTTTTAGGAAGTTGTGGCTGGCACGTCATGGTCAGCAGACGATAACAGAAAGTAAGAAACTATTGAACTTAAGCTTTGAAATACAGAGGTTAAGGTCACAAGACATTACAGAATAATGAGCTAAATGAATAATGTGAGCTAATGTGTATAATTTTGATTGGTCCCCAAAAATTGGGGCAGAGTCTTGTAAAAATAATATAAAAACGGCAAAACCAGAATTAAAAGATTGTAACCATTTCAGCATACCAATCGTGTCTGTATGAGTTATGAGTTACCCGCCGGCGAGGTCCTCCATTAAGCCATCTCCAAGAGCCTAGGCCACAAGGAAAAGTCGGGCTACCTAACAGAAAGTATATATGACTGCATTAAAATGCTATGGCTTTATGAAACAACTTCTAGGTCCAATCTCTCCTGGGACAGGGGCATCTCTCAGCCTGTTATTGCTTTGTATGGGTGTCTTGGCCGTGGTTGATCACAAGCACCTGTGATTCCTGCGCAACTGTATGCTGATTTTTGTTGGTGTCTGACCTTGATCGACCATGTGAATGAGACCTAAGTTTTGATTCGCACTTATGCAGTTTGCTTTTGATCCATTTAAGCAGTGCTTTTTGTTTTGCATTTTTGTACACACGTTTATGAAGCATTTTTTGTGCATATTTTGAGGCGTTTTAAATTTTTATGCTTTTTTTTTTACCCAATTTGTTGTTGGGTAGATGAAAAAACTCAAAATGCAAGTCTATTGAACCAAAAATGCACCGTTTTGCTTTTAGAAAAGGCCCTGACACTTTCCAAAAAGACAGCTGCTAAAAAAAGTAAAGATGTGAACGTGTCCCGTAGGAAACCGTGTTAAATGTACTGTAGTGCGTTTCTGCAAAAAGTATAAAAAAATGCATAGATGTGAACCAAGCCTTAATGGTGAGCAACCTTAAAAAAAATGCAGCGTAAGGCAGATGCTATGATTCTACCTGAAGCTAGTATAGGGGCAGGTGTAAAGATGACTGACAGGGTTTTATTGTACCTGTGTAAATCAGCTCCACATAGGGAGTGGCTTCCTTACCATGACATTTCAATTCACACTACTCAGACCGGTCATATTTCATACCCATGTGCTTCGGTGGATGTTTGAAGTGAGTTTTACATAAACTGTCACAAGAAATGATAGATGATATTCTGATTTCCAAGGTAGTTCTATTTTAGTTAAAGGTGAGGATTGCCATCATATTTGCAGAAATATTTGTAATAAATTGTTATGATCTTTCAAAAAGCATCTTTAAAACCTGTTATGTATTCATTCAGAACCATTATAGGACTAGCGTACGGTATGCACCAGAATCTGATTTAATCCCAGTTTTCTATTCTCCTCCATGTAGTTGGATCAGATCAGGTGGATCGCAGAAATGGACGGGCTCTGTCTGTGACCGTTATGCTCAGATCATCAGGGGATCAGCAGACAGATCCCCTGCTGACCAAAACGGAAGACATATGTGTGAAACGGGCTTTAACCAGCATGAAGACTTGGCTGGTTCCCCTTTACACTGAAGATTTTTTAGTTTTAGAGTAGAGAGGGATTAGAACTCCTGTTATGCCACGTACACACAATCAGAATTTCGGCCTGCAAAAGATCGATGAGAGTTTTTCGTCGGAAAATGCGACCGTGTGTATGCTCCATCAGCCTTTTGCTGGCTGGAATTCGAGCCATCAAAATATTGAGAGTATGCTCTCAATTTTTCGGTCAGGAAAAGTTCCTATCCAAAAAAGTGATCGTCTGTGGCAATTCCGACGTGCAAAATTCCTATGAATGCTTGGAAACAATTTGACGCATGCTCGGAAGCATTGAACTTCATTTTCTCGGCTCGTCGTAGTGTTGTACGTCATTGCGTTCTTGACAGTCGTAATTTCAACTAACTTTTGCGTGACTGTGTGTATGCAAGGCAAACTTGAGTGGAATCCCGTCGGAAAAGCCGCCATATCTTTTTCCAATGAGAAATCCGATTGTGTGTACGTGGCATTGGTCTTTATTGCTGTCTCTACCCCCCATTAAGGAGATTCAACCCTCTCCATTTGTCCTGTTTACCATTATCATTGAAAGTAAAATAAAATCCCAAATTTTAGGTTGTCCCCAGAAAAGTAATAGTAGGGAAATCTTTTAATGGGGACACTAGTTCTGATGGCCTGGGTTCCCGAAAGGAATTCCCTTAATTTGCAGTTATTTCTTCTCACTTCCTGGTTGGCTATGAGACAGGAAATAAAGGGAAATCTCTGCAATGGGACATAGATGTCGAAAACACATTTGACAGGGGTAATAACCCTCCCTTACTCTGTCCAAAAAGAAAAAAAAGCTTTGCATATAGTTCTACTTTAAGTTCAGAAATTCTGGAGGAAACCAGGCATGGCTCATCACCTGGCCAATACCATCCCTACAGGGAAGCATAGTGGTGGCAGCATCATGCTGTGGGGATGTTTTTCAGCAGCAGGAACTGGGAGACTAGTCAGGATCGAGGGAAAGATGAATGCAGGAGTGGACAGAGACCTCCTTGATGAAAACTTGCTCCAGAGCACTCTGGACCTCAGACTAGGGGGAAGGTTCATCTTCCAACAGGAAAACAACCATACGCACACAGCCAAGATAACAAAGGAGAGGCTACAGGAAAACTCTGTGAATGTCCTTCAGTGACCCAGCCAGAGCCAAGACTTGAACCCGATTGAACATCTCTGGAGAGGTCTGGAAATGGCAGTGCACCGCATCCAACCCGATGGAGCTTGAAATCTATTTTGGAATAAGGCTGTAATATAACAAGATGTGAGAAAAGTGAAGCGCTGTGAATACTTTCCAAATGCACTGTAGTCACAATGCCCTGCTGCATGGCCCACTTCTGGCCTATGGATTGGAATTCTCCTGACACCCAGATAGGAGCAACCCTTACTCCTGCAACAAGACCTCCCATCTCCTGTTTGCTATCTGGGGTACCTCTGACCCCTTGGTGAGACCCTCTGTCTCTTGGCTTCTGGCTAGGCCTATCTGACCCCTGGGTGTGATCCTCTGTCTCTTGGCTTCTGGCTGGGCTCCTCTGACCCCTGGGTGAGACCCTCTGTCTATTGGCTTCTAGCTAGGGCCCTCTGACCCCTGGGTGAGAAATCCTCTGTCTCTTGGCTTTTGGCTTGGGGCCCTCTGTCCCCTGGGTGAGACTCTCTGTCGCCTGGCTCCTAACTGTAGCTCCTCTGACCCCTAGGTGAGATCTTCAGTCTCTCACACTGGTAGTGGTCTCCAACTGGGAGCTCTGAGCTATCTTCAGACTTGAGTATTTATTGACCCTGCACACCTGTGTACTCAGAAAGGTGGCAGGCATCTAGCAAAACCCAGACACAGGATTGAAAGTTCAGATCCAGAACTACAAAATCCATATAAAGCCAAAAACTCAGCTTTCACCGACTTACAAATTATAGTTCTGAACCTCGCATTAACCCTTAATGTGAATCCTGTGCCACATTTTCCTATATTCTCACAATAACAGGGCCCTTCATGGTCACACTTTTCCTTTTTTTGACCATTCATGGCTCAGTTTTCCTTAATCATACAGCATGCTGAATGAAAAAACTGAACTGATTTCCCATCAAGGTGGATAGGGGAATCCTCCCCACTGTGTCATTGTACTCTGACAGCGGAGAAGTTAGCTGGACTACTGAACTACATTTTTCAATCAAGCCCATTCATGAGCAGTTGATCAGTAGAACTGGCAGAATTTCTATCCATCTATGGCCAGCTTTAGAACTACCTTGGCAGTTGAAACAGTTCACCTGGCCGGCCAAACATAGATCACATTTTGGCCAGTTCAGCAGGGACCATACGAATTTTGATCCATGTATGGGCAGGCTGGATGTATAGAAGTCAATCTACTGGTGTTTGAACGAAAATAAAAATGACTAATGTATGGGCTGCTTTAGATGCTTTTCAACTGTTTATTTATTTTTAACGCTGTTCAGATTTAATTATAACAATTTGTAGATTGGCTCTACAATCAGTTTACCATCTGTTAAGGTATAAGCCACACAATGAGTCTATTGTTTTTAATAAGTCAGAAGACTTGTGAAGAGGAGAAGTAAGGTCCTGCACAGCAGGAAGCCTGTGTGTAAAGTGAGCAAATATACAGTATAGAGACAGTATATAATTACAGTATTTTTTAAACATTGACGCACACATTTATAAAAAAATGTATTTCCAGTTGATGTCTATTACATAGATATCAATAAAATAAATTAGAAGGGCTTGACTTTGTTCAATGACAACATGTAACGGCTGTCAAATTATTGAGATACAAGAAATGAGGGGCATTCACAGTCTTCTGTAAAAAGAGAAGCCCAATAAATGGCCACTTCACTAGTTACCTGGAAGAAGTTGTACATGTGAACCGGCCATTGGCTGGGCCTTTTCTGCTAGCTTTATGGATATTTGTAACCTTTCTGTTTTAAAGACTGAAGAGTTTTGGAGGATTGCCAGTGTCATCCAAAGCCTGATTTCAGTAACTCAACTGGTAGTTCAGATGCACTACCTTGCTGAGGACTGTGAGTAGATTTTTTCATATTCCCAGGCATTCCTGGTGAATCTGATGGCCATGTCTCCTCATCACCCTGTTAACTTATATACCCACACACTCCCTACTGAACTTTTCTAGCACTCGCACTCACCATGGAAAAAGGTGTGTCTTTCAGTCTTTCCGGTTGGATATTTCCTTTGGAGGGAACTGAAATTACGGAAAGATCGTCACTTAGTACATGATGCAAACAGAAAAAAAAATAATTCAACCGACTAAGTGGTTGGATGGCAGCCCAGACCCTTAATATCCTGTCAGAGATATTTAAACGGTATGGGTAAACAGTAAATTATCTAAATTGTATTTAATAATGCCTCTATTAAATAACAGCAGTTGTGTCATAAGAATGCATTGCCTTTACATGTAAGAACTTTTGATGTGTTTAGCAGATTGAAAGAACACAAAATTTGTTTTACTGCAGTTCACTAACATCTATTCACCCCCCTCCCCCCCCCTCTATCAATTGCCAATTATGCTCCATTTGATGGTACTATTCACAAAGCAGTGATGTGCAGCAGCAGTAGATAGGTTAGAGGTTTAATACCAAAAAAAAAACGGAAAAACTGACACATATACTTACTTTTTTATTAGATAATTGAAAAAAAAAAAAGCAAGTTTTTTAATGGTGATAAAAAAGCTAGTGTTTGACCTTCCTTATGCCTCCTATAGTTTGTGAAGCATGAATAGGTAGATTCTAGGAAGATTCTAGGGAGACCCAAGTGCCAAATAGATAAAACGGAAACTGTTTATAAATGTATGCTTGAGCAATATGAAAGGTGTCTCACACTGTGGGCTTATCGAGTCTGATGATAGGTAGGAAGTTTTATAATTGATCCGACATTACGTATATACCTTTCAGTTGACTGTATGAGCCTTAATAGGTGTTGGTAAATGGTATTACCAAAATCACTTTAGCTTCTACTTTTTGCACCCATTTTTCAGATCAATATTTTTTTTATTTAATATAAATGCAATGTGACTATTTATTTTTATTACTTTTAGTTTGCTGGATTGGAGTCGGGGTTTGCGTGCTTTTGTGGAAACAATGCAGACTACAGAAAACATGGAGAAACACCAAGTACCGATTGTAACAGCGTATGTTTTGGAGATCACACACAATCATGCGGAGGAGATGGGCGAATTATCCTGTTTGATTGTAAGCCCCATTTGTTGTTTTTTTTCTTCTTAGATGCATAGTCATATATGGCTAAGATATAAGGTGAAACTTTTAACTGTATATTAATGTCTGTGGTTTTGGAACTGGGTGCAAGCTCAAATAGGTGTTATCGTTAGGTCTCCATAAACTTTTTGCCATATAGTGTATCCCGTTTAGTACAGATGTCATTAAAGCTTGAGGATAATACTCGCCGGCCCATTAATTAAAAAAAAAAGTATAATAATTAAGATTGTAGATGCATTCAACTTATTTTATGCCTGTAAAAGCTGCCCTTGTGTAGTCAGAGTTTGCTGCTGGGCGCTGGCAAGTTCAGCAGCCCTAGCACAGAGCTGTCACTCAAGTGGCACTCTAAAATATGCCCCTTACTAGGGGCAGTGGTGTAGCTCAAAATGGAAGGGCTCCACTGTAATCTTTTGCCTGCCTTACTGGGCCTTGCCTCTTTGCCTCTTTGCTCAATCATCGTGCCTCAATAGCACTCAGCAGTAAAGAGAGCATGCTAGGCCAAAATGTGCTGTTATATAAGCGTCCTGCTCATTATATGCCACAAATTACAGTGCTCCATATATCTCCACCCAGTATTTCCAACACAGATCGCATGACCAAATACAGGAGACCCGTGGCAACATCAGTTTGCTGGTCTTTAGCAGCTTCCCTATGTAGCTTTGCCTGGGAGGTCTAATTATTTGTTTCCATCCAGAATACTGCTGCAATGCTGCAACCACTGGGGAAGGGAGCACAACCTGGGAGGTCTGGGGACAGCCTGATATGATTCTTTACCCTGAATAAAAGCCATTCAGCATGTTGTGATTATTGTGTCACTGTGTCAGTATTGTGTCAAGGCTGGATCGCCCAACTTCATATATATAATATATTCTTTGAACTAACGTTATGCCTTGAAGAGATGGTGAAATGGTCACTTTGAGAGATGATACAATACAATATAAATCATATTAAAATGTATAAATATACTTCAAAGCTCTTATCACATTCATTTCCTCAATGTTTACTTTTATTTTATTAAACATGTTCTTGCTTCATCTTGGTTTAGCATATTTTAACAGTCATTCTAAACATTAACACTGTTGTATGTTTATATTCAGTAGATGTGTTTCAGAAATGTACATGAAGTGTGAGCAGATTAGAACATACTGCGTCCCGTGCCTCCCTCAGTTTACCTTCTCATGAGTGTCTGTGATTATGTACTTGTTCTGTAGTCGAAGGGAGATGGTTTGTAGCAGAAGGCTTCAAGGCTGGAAGGTTCTCATAGCATAGATAAACCCAAGAACAAACCCAAATACTGTAGATACTGGAGCGCTGCAGCTGGAGAGAAAGTCATGATGAACACGGTTCCTCTATGGTTTTCTGGGTCACTGGGGAAGCATTTCCATTGGATGCTGTTGCCTCATGTGACTCTGGTAGCCATCTTGGGTCAACAGCTATTTAAGACCCTGTCCCCCAGGGTAGTGCAGGGAAAGTTACCCCATCTGTTATGGACAGTGCTAGCGGTAGGGTTCATGACTAGATGGAAAGCGTAGGGTCACAACCTTCTGGATATGTTCCTGGTTGGGTATAAATGGCCAGGCTGCATTTTGCCCCTCTCTACAAATGCTGTCATTCTAGCTGGAACCTGGTCTGTTCACGTTGCTGTAATCGTGAGTGCACCTGGCTGGGCAGTCTCCCCCCGGATTGTTGTGAACTGTTGTCGCCATGCCCCGCTGCACCTCACCTACATACTAATCCCTCCCATGTAGTAGAGATGAAGAGAGAAACACATGCTTAAAGGCCAGTCTGGGTGACAACCTCTGTCTCCATAGATGCAGTGTGTCAGGGCTGGGCCCAGCCCTTCCTTTTCTGAGCTGGCCGCTCAGCTGTCTGCTACGTGACTGTCAGGTCACCTAGAGCCCAGGTGACAGGTGCACACCGTAGGGTTGGGGATGCACCGCAAGGCTGTGGACCCTACGGCTGACGGCTGCAGACGGGGGACAGATCCCACTGGGGTAAGAGCGTAAGATTCCCCGGGGCGCGGAGTCTAAGAGCCAGCTGGTGTTCACCAGAGCTTCGAGTGGTGAAGATGGTCTTGGCTGCAACTGGCTCCAGGTCGCGACCCCCAGGGTCCCCCAGCTCACACCCACAGTAGGTAACAGGAGGATAGGGATGGTGAGGGACAAAGCCAAGGTCGGGGCCACAAGCAGAACAGAATAGTCGGGTACACGCCAATAGGTCAGGGTCACAGGCAAGCAGGGATGGTCAGAACACGCCAAGGTCGGTAACGGAAATCAGAAGCAGAGCACACGACAGGAAACAGGAAGCTAATACACAAAGGTTGATCAGCAGGATAGGCTAGCAGTGCAAAGGTTAATATAGTGTAGTCTGATAGGGGCTAGGGTGGAGCCATTCCAGAGGAAGGAAATAAAAGCAGTCAGGTGAAGCTCGGCTGGTCTCTAGAAATGAACACATGCAGACAGGTAAGGAGAACAACTCTAATGCATAACCATGACAGTACCCCCCCTCTTACGAGGCCTCCCCCTCCCCCGCCTGGGACCAGGTTTAGAGGGGAACTTCAAATGAAACTTCCTCAACAGACGAGGTGCAAAGACCTCGGAAGCCGAAATCCACGACCTCTCCTCAGGACCAAAACCTTTCCAGTGCACGAGGTACTGGAGAATGCCTCTACAGAGTCGGGAATCCAAAATTTGGCTAACCTCGTACTCCTGATCATCCTCAGAGACCGGTGCTATGGTAGGGGAGGGACGAGAGAACTTATTGAGGACTAACGGCTTTAGAAGGGCAACATGGAAGGAGTTAGAGATTTTGAGGCTTTTGGGAATCTGGAGCTTGAAACAAACCGGATTCAGTTTAGAAATTATGGTGTATGGACCAATGAATCTTGGGGCAAATTTGAGGGAAGGAACCCGGAGTTTGATGTTCCTGGTGGAGAGCCAGACTTTGTCTCCTGGCTGAAAAGAGGGTGGCTTACGCCTGCGACGGTCAGCAAAACTCTTGAATTTGTTGGCAGCTTTCTGGAGGGAATCATGAACGTCAGCCCACATGGAATTGAATGATTCCTGAACAGTAGCCAAAGCTGGAATGTCAGAAGAACAAATCATAGGAAGGGGAAGCTGAGGATGTCTTCCATAAACAGTGAGGAAGGGTGTTTTCTGAGAACTGACGTTAACATGATTATTGTGGGAGAACTCAGCCCACGGTAATAGTGATGCCCAATCATCATGATGGGCAGAGACCAAGGTAGGGAGAAAGACCTCTAACTCCTGATTAACTCTCTCAGTCTGGCCATTGGATTGGGGATGATAAGAAGAGGTAAAATCCAAGGTAATGTCGAGGGATTTACAAAAGGCTCCCCAAAAACGAGAAGTAAATTGCACACCCCTGTCCGAGACGACATGCGAAGGAACACCATGAAGGCAGAAAATCTCTCGTACAAAAATGGGAACCAAGGCAGGGGCAGAAGGGAGACCAGGAAGAGGAACAAAATGAGCCATCTTGGAGAACCGATCGATTACTACCCAAATGGCCGTATTATTCTCCGATAGTGGAAGATCAGTGATAAAATCCATGGCAATATGAGACCAGGGCTCCTTAGGAATGGGCAAGGGCATGAGAAGACCAGCAGGGGCTTGAGTGGAAGATTTAGACTGAGCACAGACGTGACAAGCCTTAACATAGTCTTTAACATCCGAGCGGAGATTAGGCCACCAGTAGTGACGACTGATAAGCAGGAAGGATTGGAGGAACCCAGCATGACCTGCCATCTTGGAATCATGTCCCCAACGAAGGATCTTGGTTCTTAGCTCCGTGGGAACAAAGGTCTTACCAGGAGGAATCTTTGATTCCAGGGTGGTAGAATGGGCAACAATGCAAGAGGTAGGAATGATCGGCTCAGGATCAGGGTTGGACTCCTCGTCCAAGGTGTCAAATGACCTAGAGAGCGCATCAGCTCGACCGTTGCAGGAACCAGGTTTGTACGTAATCGTGAATTTAAAACGAGAAAAGAAGAGACTCCACCTGGCCTGTCTGGGGTTCAGACGTTTAGCATTCTGTAGGTACTGTAGATTCTTATGATCAGTAAAGATCGTTATGGAGTGAGGGGAACCTTCCAAGAGATGACGCCACTCCTCCAACGCCAATTTAATTGCGAGAAGTTCCCGATCACCAATGGCATAATTTCTCTCTGCCTGAGAATTTTTTTTGGAGAAGAACGCACATGGTTGACATTTCTTCTCAAAGTCCTGAAGAAGCACAGCTCCCACCCCCATCGAAGAAGCGTCTACTTCAATAAAAAATGGGTCTTCAGGATTTGGTCTCCTCAAGAGGGGTCCAGAGACAAAGGCCTGTTTCAGATCGTGAAACGCAGAGACAGCCTCGGAAGACCAGTCTTTGGCATTAGCACCCTTCTTGGTCAAAGCGATAATAGGCGCAGCAATGGAAGAGTAATTCCTTATGAACTGCCTATAATAATTTGTGAAGCCAAGGAAGCGCTGTGTGGCCTTGAGGCTAGCAGGAAGGGGCCAGTTGGTAATGGCAGAGACCTTTCCGGGATCCATGCGAAGACCCTCACTAGAAACAAAACATCCCAGAAACAGGACCTCGGAACATTCAAAGGAACATTTCTCCATCTTGGCATAGAGATTGTTCTCTCTAAGGCGCTGAAGTACGGTGCGTACATGGTTTCTGTGAGCAGGCAGATTTTGGGAAAAGATGAGAATGTCATCCAGATAGATGACAACAAACTGGTACAGTAGATCCCTGAATATTTCGTTGACAAAGTTCTGGAACACAGCTGGAGCATTACACAAACCAAAAGGCATAACCAAGTACTCGTAATGCCCGTCCCTAGTGTTAAATGCGGTCTTCCATTCGTCACCTTCTCGTATTCGAATGAGATTTTATGCACCTCTGAGATCCAATTTAGTGAAAATGGAAGCCCCCTTCAACCTGTCAAATAGCTCAGATATTAGAGGTAAGGGGTAACGGTTTTTAATAGTCACAGCGTTTAAACCTCTATAGTCAATGCAGGGCCTGAGGGTGCCATCCTTTTTGGCAACGAAAAAGAACCCTGCTCCTGCAGGCGATGAGGATTTCCGGATGAAACCTCTCTCCAAATTCTCAGCGACATACTCAGACATGGCTTGGGTCTCTGGAATGGATAAAGGGTAGGTACGACCCCTGGGCAGGGTTGCTCCAGGGACAAGGTCAATAGCACAGTCAAAAGATCTGTGAGGAGGAAGTACCTCAGCAGACTTCTTACAGAACACATCCCGGAAATCGCTATAAGCCGCAGGAAGATCGGACGAGACAGATGTGGTAGCAATGGGAAGTTTCCTCTTGGGGGTCACCTTGGAAAGACAAGACGAGAAACACGAAGGACCCCAGGCCAGGATCTGCCCAGATACCCAGTCCACATGTGGCGAGTGGAGCTGCAGCCAAGGAAGACCCAATACAATGGGGGTAGAGGCCTTGGGTAGGATGAGGAAGGAGATCCACTCCTGGTGGAGTATCCCTACCGACATCCTAATAGGTAGCGTCTGGAAACGGATAGGACCCCCTGGGAGCACAGTGCCATCAATTGCCGAGACTACTAGTGGAGTAGCGAGGGGAGAAAGGGTAAGCTTCATAGAAGAGGCAGTTCTCCAGTCCATAAAATTGCCGGCAGCCCCGGAGTCCAGATATGCTAGGACTGATTGGGGAGAAGTGCCTACATGGAGGAACACCGGAAGAAGGAGACGAGAAGGTGATGTTTCTGGGTCCAATACTCCACCTTCCAAATGTATTAGACCCGAGCGTTTCCCAGACGGAGCGAGCAGGAGTCACGAAAATGACCCTTTCCCCCACAATAAAGACACAAGCCCAGAGTTCTGCGTCTAGCACGTTCTTCGGGGGTTAGTCTGGTCCGGCCCAGCTGCATGGGCTCCTCAGCAGACGGAGGATGCTCCACAGGGCGACGGGGAAAAAGCTCAGGCTGACTAGAACCTGGGGGGTGCTGGCGTCTTTTTTCTAAGGACCTCTCCTGGAAGCGAATGTCAATTTGATTACATAAGGAAATGACTTCGTCTAGACCGGCGGGGATAGCTCTTCCTGCTAATTCGTCCTTCACTCGGTCTGAGAGGCCATGTAAAAAGGTTGCGACCAGGGCCTCATTGTTCCAGCTCAATTCCGCTGTAAGGATACGGAACTGAAGTGCATATTGGCCCACTGAACCAGATTCTTGGCGAAGGCGTAAAAGGGCACTAGCCGCAGAAGAAACCCGAGCTGGCTCCTCAAAGATGTTACGAACGAGCTTCAAGAAGTCGGACAGGCTGGAAACCACTGGATCATTTTTCTCCCACAGGGGGGCAGCCCAGGCTAAAGCTTCACCGGAGAGGAGGGAAATGATATAGGCTACCTTTGCCCGATCGGATAGAAAGTTTTGAGGCTGGAGCTCAAAATGAATGGTGCATTGGCTGAGGAAGCCCCTGCAGGCCTTGGAGTCCCCAGAGAAACGGGACGGAGCAGGCAGTACTAATGAATGCGTGGATGCGACTGGTGCAATAGGTGCAGTCGCAGACTGTACTTGAGGCTGCGGGTTCGGGGTTCCCAAGGAAGCCTGTAGCTGCTCGAAGCGAGAAGCCAGATCCTGGAGGAATCGCATCACCTGAGTCTGATTAGATTCCTGGGTCTCGAGTCTCCGCACTATGCCCTGCAATGGATCGACTGCAGGGAGCGGCACGTCAGCCGGGTCCATGGCTGATCAAACTGTCAGGTCACCTAGAGCCCAGGTGACAGGTGCACACCGTAGGGTTGGGGATGCACCGCAAGGCTGTGGACCCTACGGCTGACGGCTGCAGACGGGGGACAGATCCCACTGGGGTAAGAGCGTAAGATTCCCCGGGGCGCGGAGTCTAAGAGCCAGCTGGTGTTCACCAGAGCTTCGAGTGGTGAAGATGGTCTTGGCTGCAACTGGCTCCAGGTCGCGACCCCCAGGGTCCCCAGCTCACACCCACAGTAGGTAACAGGAGGATAGGGATGGTGAGGGACAAAGCCAAGGTCGGGGCCACAAGCAGAACAGAATAGTCGGGTACACGCCAATAGGTCAGGGTCACAGGCAAGCAGGGATGGTCAGAACACGCCAAGGTCGGTAACGGAAATCAGAAGCAGAGCACACGACAGGAAACAGGAAGCTAATACACAAAGGTTGATTAGCAGGATAGGCTAGCAGTGCAAAGGTTAATATAGTGTAGTCTGATAGGGGCTAGGGTGGAGCCATTCCAGAGGAAGGAAATAAAAGCAGTCAGGTGAAGCTCGGCTGGTCTCTAGAAATGAACACATGCAGACAGGTAAGGAGAACAACTCTAATGCATAACCATGACAGTGACCAGTTGAAGTCACGAACAGTCTACGTGACCAGTGGAAGTCACGTGTTTTGTGACGTAATACGTAGGATACCTTGAGGCAGACAGACACCGGAAGAGACGGTCAGTTACGAGCTCGGCGCTCGTTTTAACATTGCGGGATCCACACATGGAAATGTGAGTTCTCGATTATTTCATTAATAAACTTCATCTTTGTTGAAAATATACTACGCCATGGTAGGCTCTTTGTATCCCCCTTCTTATATCCTGATACATTGAACATGTGAGTGATCATAGACACCTATTCAGCGGAAGGAAAAAGAAAGGATCCCCTCTGGCTCTGCTTCAGACATAGTAGGGACATGTAGGAATACTACAATCTGAAGGGATTAAAACTCTCCCTATTTCCTCTACATGCTGTTTACCTTACAGCAGTAAGGTAATTATTTAGCACAGCCACGAGTGTCAGTGACACTGAAGACACCTGCTGCACTAAAAAGTCACACTGACACTGGATATTATTATATTATCACTCAGTGTTCCTGTAAAACACTGTTACACTTGCACTATTTTGCACAGTGGACCCTGAAGAGCTCCATATCTCACTTTGGACTCTATTTATGCCCTTCTTTTTGGCATTTTCTTCTGCATATTTGCACATTTGCTCTATTTATTTGTACATTAATTTTTGCACCGATTAGTATTTATATATTTTGCTTATTTGCACATATATTTATTTGCACTTAGCTAGACTGCTAATTACATCTGTTCTTATTTATTTAATTATTTTGCACATTGTGGATTAGATTGCTTTGATTTTGCACAATAGCACTTTATTACAAAAGACACTGGATATTATATAACCTACTCTGTATCTAGCATCATTCAGATATATGATAATTATGTTATGAATTTCAAATGATAATTTTAGGAGCGCAACACCACTTATTACTTTAACCACTTAACAACCGCCCATTGCTGATTAACGGCTTCAGGGCGGTTGTTTAACTCTGAGAGGCTGTTAATTAACGGCCTCCCAGAACTCTGCTCTCGCGCGCCCCCTGGGGCGCGCACACGAGAGCATCCGCGACCGCTGGGTCCAGTGGACCCGGCGCATCACGAATCACGGTAAACGGCCGCTCATCGCGGCCGTTTACCACGTTATTGCTCCGTCAAATGACGGAGTGATCACTTGTAAACAAGCCGGCGTCATGTTATGACGCCAGTTCCTCCCTCCCCCTCTCTGTACCGATCGGTACAGCGGAGGGGGAAGAGATCGGTGTCAGCAGCGATGTGGGCTGCATCTGCAGTGCCCACATCGCTGCTCACCGAAAATTAACCCCTCGATTCCCTGCATTACTCTGCAATACCCTGCCATTACTCTGCAATGCCCTGCAACACTCTGCAATGCCCTGCAACACTCTGCAATGCCCTGCAACACTCCGCAATGCCCTGCAACACTCCGCAACACTCCGCAATGCCCTGCAACACTCCGCAATGCCTTGCAACACTCCGCAACACCCTGCAACACCCTGCAACACCCTGCAACACTCTGCAACACCCTGCAACACCTTGCAACACTCTGCAACACTCCCCAATGCCCTGCAACACTCCGCAATGCCTTGCAACACTCCGCAACACCCTGCAACACCCTGCAACACCCTGCAACACCCTGCAACACCCTGCAACACCTTGCAACACTCTGCAACACTCTGCAACACTCCGCAATACTCTGCAACACCCTGCAACACCCTGCAACACTCTGCAACACTCTGCAACACCCTGCAACACTCCGCAACACTCTGAAACACCCGCCAATACCCTGCAACACTCTGCAATGCTCTGCAACACCCGCCAATGCCCTGCAACACTCTGCAATGCTCTGCAACACCCGCCAATACCCTGCAATGCTCTGCAACGCAGTACTCTGCAACGCCATACTCTGAGATACCCAGCCATACTCTGAGATACCCAGCCATAGTCGGTGATACCCTGCAATACCCAGCCATAGACATCCCCCCCCCCTCCCGCCGCCCTCCGCCCTCCGGTGCTTCTACCGAATCACTAATACGATCAAAGCCAGAATCTTTTTTTTTTTTCAGGCTTCCCAGCTTAGAGGTGAGATGCGGGGTCTTATTGACCCCACATCTCACTGTAAAGAGGACCTGTCATGCCATATTCCTATTACAAGGGATGTTTACATTCCTTGTAATAGGAATAAAAGTGATCAAAAAAATTATTTTTGGGGAAAAAAATGTCAAACTAAAATAAATAAAGTAAAATGAACAATAAAAAAAAATGTTTTTTTTTAAAGCGCCCCTGTCCCTATGTGCTCGCATGCAGAAGCGAACGCATAGGTAAGTCCCGCCCACATATGAAAACGGTGTTCAAACCACACATGTGAGGTATCGCTGCGAACGTTAGAGCGAGAGCAATAATTCTAGCCCTAGTCCTCCTCTGTAACTCAAAACATATAACCAGTAAAAAAAATTTAAATCGTCGCCTATGGGGATTTTTAAGTAGCGACGTTTGGCGCCATTCCACGAGCGTGTGCAATTTTGAAGAGTGACATATTAGGTATCTATTTACTCAGCGTAACTAAGATTTGCTTGGTTGACATTCCTTCTGGCTCCCTGACATTTTGGCTTGTCTGACTATCCGTTCCGGTTCCTGAACTCTGGCTATGTTTTGACTATGTTTACTGTGTTCCCCTTGTTTTTATTATTATTAAACAAGTGTGATTTAACTGTACTTCTGTCTCAGTCAGATTCATGGTTTCTGACAAAGTGGAGTAAGTGAGCGTACAGGAAGCATGATTGTAGAGCTGTCTATGACACAGTGAGTGTCCTCTCAGCAAAGAAACCTTGTTTGTCCATGGACGCATGTGTGCAATATGTGGTCATTAAAATGGTTTCAAACCCTTAGGCTCAGTTCACATATATGTAAATCAGATGAGTTTTTAACATGTGAATCGGACCAGCTTTCAATGGAGCATGTTGGGACAGCCACGATCTGTTTCTAAAGATTGTTCTGTGCAATTTTGGGTCCAGTTTAGGTGCAAATTGAAGTAAAAATTTGAACCTGAACCGGTAAATAAAACCGCACCAGACTCCAGACTGCAAACCGCAGCTGTGCATGTGTCAACCCAGCCTTACATGTACCCAGTGAAGTGACTGGATTTGGCTGATTAAACCTATTTATCTGCAGTCTTCTCTTCTCTACATCTCTTCAAAATCCAGAATTTATAAAGCTTCTCTGAGCTGTTAGAAAACTGGAGATGGAGAACTGAAATTATACACTGCAGAGCTCATTGAGGAGAGCTCTGAAACGCCTTTTTACGTTGTCAGAATGGCACGGGTAGGCAAAAGGGCGTACCTGTACATCCCTTTGAATTTGCCGCCTAGCACAGGAGCATACCTGTGGATCCCACAAACTCGATGTTCACCGGCGGCCTGCGATTGCGGCTAGGAGAGGCAGAACGGGGAGATGCCTAAGTAAATAAGGCATTTCCCTGTGCTGCCTAGCAACATGACAGGGATCTACTGCTCCCTGTCACCGGGAGCAGTGATCTCTGTCATGTGGTAGTGTGCCCACCCCCCCTAGAGATAGAACACATCCAGGGAACACACTTAACCCCTTGATCGCCCCCTAGTGTTTAACCCCTTCCCTGCCAGTGTCCTTTATACAATAATCAGTGGCTATTTGTAGCTCTGATCGCTGTATAAATGTCAATGGTCCCAAAATAGTGTCAAAAGTGTCCGATCTGTCTGCCATAATGCCGCAGTCCCAATAAAAATCGCAGATCGCCGCCGTTACTAGTAAAAAAAATTATAATAAAAATGCCATAAATCTATCCTCTTTTTTGTAGATGCTATAACTTAATTGCTTATTGCAATTTTTTTTTACCAAAAAGATGTAGAAGAATACATACCCGCCTAAACTGTGGAAGAAATTAGTTTTTTTGTATCTTTTTGGGGGATATTTATTATAGCAAAAAGTAAAAAAAAAAAATTCAAAATTCTGCTTTTTTGGTTTATAACGCAAAAAATAAAAATCACAGAGGTGATAAAAGTTAATTTGTAACTGAGGGCGGGGCCACACAGTTACATATGCGGGTGAGCCCCGTCCCCCTCTGATGCACGGGGACTTCCCCATGGCTATCCTGGGGTGTCAGAGGGGGCGGGCCACCTAGTTATGGGGAGCTTCCAGAGTACGATAAGCCCCCCGCCCGCAGAACCCAACAACCACCGGGCAAGGGTTGTGGGTATGAGGCCCTTGTCCCCATCAACATGGGGACAAGGTGCTTTGGGGGGGGCTTTAATTTTGAGGCTGGATTCCCCTTAAAATCCATACCAGACCTGAAGGGCCCACACCATTTTTTTAAAAAAATTGGCGCGGGGTTCCCCTTAATATCCATACCAGACCTGAAGGGCCTGGTATGGAATTTGGGGGGACTCCCATGCAATTTTTTTTTGTAATTTTGGTTCGGGATTTCCCTTAATATTCATACCAGACCCAAAGGGCCCGGTAATGGACTGTGGGGGAATTCCATGCCGTTTTTTTTCAATGACTTTTATCTGTATTGCCAGGACCGACAATTCATTATAGCCGCAAGAACTTTTAAATGACTTTTTTCCTTTAGAAATGTCATTTTGTGCAGGGACTGTTCTAAACACGGGAAAAATTTGCCACTTTACAGGCATACTATAGAACCCCCCAGGTACTAAATTTATTAAATGTAGAACATTTTTGATATTTAGAAATATTTCACTTTTATTGTTTCACTTTAAGCATTATTAAAATCACTGCACCCGAAAAAAACTGACATTTTTAAAACTTTTTTTGCATTGATACATGTCTCCTGGGGCAGGACCCGGGTCCCCAAACACTTTTTATGACAATAACTTACATATAAGCCTTTAAAATTAACACTTTAGATTTTTCATGTTAATGTCCCATAGACTTTAACAGTGTTGCGGTGGTTTTCGAAGTTGCCCTGAACCTATTGTTTGGTGTTTTGCAGTACACCCGAACAACCAAAGTTCCGCTCGAACTTATGCAGGGGCCGAACCGTTTGCCCACCCCTATCAAATACCACCAAAAGAAAGCTCTAATTATGGGAAAAAAAGGACGGAAATTTTGTTTGGGTACAGCATCGCGCGACCGTGCAATTGTCAGCTAAAGCGACGCAGTGCCGAATTGCAAAAAATGCTCTGGTCAGGAAGGGGATAAATCCTTCGGGGCTGAAGTGGTTAAGGTAATTAGTACTTCCACAGAAAACAATATAAAGTAATAATCAGCTGCACCTTTCAATATTTATATTATATTCATCCAAATGGTCAATTAATGCAGCATATCTGCAGACATAGTTACTCAGTTTAATGATACACTTTCAAGCTGTGTCAGACATAACCAAATACATCAGTCTGATGTAATTTCCAAAAAAATAATTATAAACACACTGCTTTATACAGTAAATAAATCAGTAGTGGAAAACATTGGATTACACAAATCAATGTCTGTTTTTTAATATTCTTCTGCCTGTAAGGTTTACTCAGATATGTACTTACATGTCTAGACATGAAGTTTGAGTTCCTTGCCTAAAGCTCCAAGGATGTGGCAAGAAGGCCCAGATACTCCCACTCTTCCTATTAGTAAAATATATGGACGAATAAATGACCATGTATCCCTCAAGGCACTGCAGTTCAGAGTGCTGGGTAAATGAAAACTCTCCCTTTCAGTTATATTTTTTGTTAAGCCAATATACACTACGTTAGGATAACACTAGGTTAGTGTTAAACTGCAGCTTCTTAGTGCATTGGTTATACAACCTCTAGACATGTACTTGCTTTAAATGGCTTTGGAAACCTTCTCATTGCCCTATTACATAATACTTGGCTACAGCAACTCATTACCTACCTACGTTTGTGCACTGCAGTCCATAAATTCAAGCACTACCTGTGTTATGTGACCTGAACCACTGTTAAGAACATACAGTGCTCACCATAAATGAGTACACCCCAACAGATTTGTCAGAAAACCTTTATTTTCCATTCAGAATCAACATTTCCTATGGGATGCTATACTACAAAATACTCCCACAATAGCGGGCCTTTGATTGCAAACAAGATTTGTTCATTTGCACACACAAAAAAAGTATTTTTGCTAACAAATTCATTCAAGACCATGTTGCAAAAATGAAAAAACCCTAGGAGCAAAGCTACATTTTAGACAATAAAATCCTAATTAACAAGAATTTAACTTCAGGTGAGTCTATTCATTAAACCGGTGTCCAGCAGACAGTTGCTTATACACACTATAAAAGGGCATTACTTAACAAAGAAAACACATTCCTATTTCATGCTGTCAGCAATGGTATCACATGGAAGAGAAATGTCACAAGGCCTGAGAAAGAAAATAATTTCTTTACACAAGAAAGGTGAGTGCTACAAGAAGTTCAGCAAAGCTTTACTTATCAGTCACCATACTGTAACAAAAGTGATAAAAAAAATTAACAAAGGTGGAACTGCAACCATCTCACAGAGATGTCCAGGCCGTCCACTGAAGTTAACACCTCGAGGAGTGTCTTCTGATGAGAAGGGTTGAATAAAATCACAAAAGAATTGGCTAAAGTAGAATAAATAGAAGTAGAAAGCCAAACTGGAGTGATTGTTTCCTGTGACCCAATACAGGGTACACTGCAGAGGAATGGCGTGCATGGGTGTCATCCACGAAGGCAGATTCTCTGAAAACCCATGCACAAAAAAGAATTTGCCAGGGCCCATGCTAAAAAAAGAAGACTACTGGGCCTCTACTGGGACTCTACTCTGGAGTGATGAGACCAAATTAAATGTTTTTGGAAGTGAGAAGTACAAAGAAAAATGTATGGTGCCTACAGTGAAACATAGTGGTGGCAGTGTCTTTCTGTGGGGCTGCATGAGTGCTGCTTGTGTTGTGGGGAACTCCATTTCATTGATAATATCATGAATTCATAGATGTATTGCTCTATATTGAAAGAGAAGATGCTACCATTACTCCGTGCCCTTGGTCGTCGTGCATCTTTTCAACATGACAATGATCCAAAATACACATCTAAGGCCGCTGTTGCATTTCTGAAGAACAGGGTGAAAGTGATTCAATGGCCATGTATGTCTCCTGATCTGATCCCAATCGAATACCTATGAGGAATTCGGAAGAGACAAGTTGAGCATCACTTTCCATCCAGCATCCAGTATCTATGGCAGGCTGTTCTTGAAGAATGGAAAAAGATAGACGTTACAATATGTCGCCAACTTGTTCATTCAATGCCTAAAAGACTTAGTGCTGTCCTTACAAATCATGGAGGTCATATAAAATACTATATGTAGTCATTTTTGTTGTGGGTGTATTCATTTTTGCATCAACTAATTTAAGTAAAACTGAAGATTTTGTCATCTAAGTTTTATTTTTAACCTTACTTTCATGTAATGAGCCAAACAAATGTTCTATAATGCCCCGTACACATGATCAGACTATCCAGCGGACTTAGTCTGGTGGACAAAACGCCGTAATGTCTGCCAGACTGTCCGAATGAGCGGACCTGCCCACACACAGGACTTTTCCGGAGGTCTTTTGAAATGAACGGACTTGCCCACACACACGGAGGAAAGTCCGTTCATTTTGAGCACGGCTCCAGGTAGCCAGGACTAGCGAAGGAAGTCAATGCCGCCGCCTTCGGCGGCGAGATTGACAGGTCGCTGGCCCCGTCACCTGGTATGGACTTAAAGGGGAAGCCCTACGACGAAAAAAACATATATCAGATCATATCAGATCCTTATCCGAGCACGCAACCCAGACGGTCAGGAAAGGGGGTGGGGATGAGCGAGCGCCCCCCCCCCCCCGAGCCATACCAGGCCGCGTGCCCTCAACATGGGGGGGTGCTTTGGGGAAGGGGAGGCCGTGCGGCTCCCCCACCCCAAAGTACCTTGTCCCCATGTTGATGAGGACAAGGGCCTCTTCCCACCAACCCTGGCCGTTGGTTGTCGGGGTCTGCGTGCGGGAGGCTTATCGGAATCCGTGAGCCCCCTTTAATAAAGGGGCCCCCGGATCCCGGCCCCCCACCCTATGTGAATGAGTAAGGGGTACAATGTACCCTTACCCATTCACCTGTGAAAAAAATGTAAATAAAACACAACACACAAGGGTTAAAAATAGTTTATTGCACAGCTCCGGGGGTCTTCTTCCGTCTTCGGGGGTCTTCTCGCCGGACTGCTCCGCTATCCTCTGCTAGCTCTTTTACTAGCGGAGGAGCCCAGAGGATGCTGGGACTGTGACATCATAATGGGCGGGGACATCACCCGGTGATGTCCCTATATAAGTTGCCGCACGCCGCGTCCCTTTCATTGTGGCCAGAGACAGCGACGAGTCAACAGCTCAAGAAGAGAAGAACAGAAGGCGAAGACAGCGGCGACAGCTGCGATAGAAGACTGGGCCACCGCTTGTAAAAGAGTTAGAAGAAGGCACGGAGGCCCGGCAAGAAGAACCAAAGAGGGGGACAAGACCCCCAAAGTCAGAAGAAGAGGGCGGCGACGAAGAAGAAAGCTGGGCTCCTCCGCTAGTAAAAGAGATAGCAGAAGATAGCGGAGGAGTCCGGCGAGAAGACCCCCGAAGACGGAAGAAGACCCCTGGAGTTGTGCAATAAACTATTTTTTACCCTTGTGTGTTGTGTTTTATTTACATTTTTTTCACAGGTGAATGTGTTTCTTCACAGGGAGATGGCAGTGATTTAGGACATACAGAGCTCAGCATAAATGAGTACACCCCTTTTGAAAAGTAAGATTTTAGTCAATATCTCAATGAGTATGGGGTACATTGTACCCCATACTCATTCACATAGGGTGGGGGGCCGGGATCCGGGGGCCCCCTTATTAAAGGGAGCTCATGGATTTCGATAAGCCCCCCGCCCGCAGACCCCGACAACCAACGGCCAGGGTTGTCAGGAAGAGGCCCTTGTCCTCATCAACATGGGGACAAGGTGCTTTATGGTGGGGGGGCCAAAGCAATTGACTAAAACCTTACTTTTCAAAAGGGGTGTACTCATTTATGCTGAGCACTGTATGTCTTAAATCACTGCCATCTCTTTGTGTTTACACAAACTTTTCTTGAATGTAGAAAACAAATAAATGTTAGTTATGTGACTAGCTAGCCATTTGAAAAGTCATAATTATATCTTTTTCCTCTCATTCATTTATTCTCAGTTGCTGAAAAGCAGTTGCAATATAATTATATGAAGCTTGTCACTAGATGTCTGAAATCACTAAATACTGCCTGTTCCACTCAGAAAGGCCTGCTTTTCTTCACAAATCAATGGGACATTCTTAGTCATCTTTCTTTTTGCTCATTGTAACTGAGCTTTCAGCTCTTACAAAATTTCAAAATAACATTACAAAGTGCAGCAATGAAGCCCCATTAAGTTATTATAAAAGCAAATTAAGCTTGTACATCTGTTATTGACATGGCCAGAGTCGACGTCACCGTATAATCAAAAGAATGCCCTTTAATCTGCTTGTGTGTCATGCCAGTGGTTCCCAACCTTTTTTGAAGCTATGACACACTATGAAGAAACTTTAAATGTTTGTGACACACATAATCCATTATAAATGAAAAACACAATAGGTCTACATAGTATTGATATTCTTATGTCATATTGCTATTAATATTTATATGACATTAAAAATGTAAAGATGCAGATTGTTGTTCCGAGGAGAATATTTTGCCTTAGGGGTTCAGGAAGGAATTTTTTCACTGTTGGAGTAAACTGGACCTAGATCTAAAAGGTTTTTTTCATAATGGTACAACAAACTGTCTAAATGACCATATTTCGCCCCTTTTTTCCTTCTTACCTATTGCAGACAGTTGGGTCCAGAGTGTAATTTCCAGTGGCTACAAACTAGATTTCCTAATTAATTTCCTCCACACTTTATATTCTCGAATTTGCCATCTTTCCAACAAAAACAATCAGATTAAGCAGTTCTAAATGAGGAACGATTTCAGTTTTTTTTTTCACGAACCTGTTCACTGTTCCCAAAGTAAATGAATGCACTTGGCGCATTCTGGATTTAAAAACTCTTAACTTGTTCTTGCAAAACCAAAATTTTCACATGAAATCAGCCATGTTGGTCATTGTCTCCCTTCTACTGATGGACCTTCTGGCATCTGTGAACATTTAGGAATGCTTACTTACACATCCCCATCTCTCTTCCTCACCAACACTATCTGTGTTTTGCTGGGGGCACACAACGTTATCAACCTGTTACCCTCCCTTTTGACCTGTCCATGGTACCCTAGGTGTTTACAAAAGTATTTGCCCAGGTTCTTTGCTCTCAGGGATTCATGTTGCCCTCTCGGCACAGGGGATTTCTTTGTCGGAAAAGAATGACTCCTTAATAATATATTGAAATGCAGGGTAATTCAGGTTGCCCCTCTCAGCTGCGAGGTCGCTTCATCACAATTAGGGATGAGCTTCGTGTTCGAGTCGAACACATGTTCGACTCGAACATCGGTCGTTCGTGCGTTCGCCGAATTCCGAACGTTTGGGCCGTTCGCGGCAAAATTCGTGTGGCCCACAATGCACTGCGATGGCGCAATGCATTGCTGTCTCACGATTGGCCAAGCATGCACTGTGACCCCGCATGCTTGGCCAATCGCAGCGCCAGTAGCGGGAAGAGCAATGGTTGGTCACAGGCATCCTGCCTGTGGCCAATCATAGCTCAGACAGTGTAGTGCACGCCCCACACTATATAAAGCTGCCTTTCAGGCGGCCTCGTGTAGTGTTTGTTAGCATCTGAAGCAGTGGGTGTTCTGTGTACCTTCAACACAGTTACACACCAATCGTTTTTGGCTGATTTACTATTTTGCTCTTGTGTAGTGGTTACTGTCTGTGCCCTGACCGCAGTATACACCACTATATTCACCTCACCTATATAGCTAGTGATCTAGCTTTAATAATAGAGCTTGCAGTCAGTAGTGTTAGTGCGTGCTGTCTGCGTGCTCTGTACCCAGTACATACCACTATATACACCTACATAGCTGTTCTCTATTTGAGCCCGATTGTCATTTGCTGGAGTTATTGGAAGTTGTGTGTGCCTCCAGCACAGCACAGTATACAGCTGTATATGCCCCTTTAACTCTGCTGTTTTCTTGTTATTGTCTGCGTGCCCTGACCGCAGTATACACCGTGATATTCACCTCACCTATATAGCTAGTGGTCCATCTTTAACAATAGAGCTTGCAGTCAGCAGTGTCACTCAGGAGATAGTGCGTGCTGTGTGCCTGCTCTGTACCCAGTACATACCGCTATTATCCACCTACATAGCTGTTCTCTATTTGGGCCCGATTGACATCTGCTGGAGTTATTGGAAGTTGTGTGTGCCTCCAGCACAGCACAGTATACAGCTGTATATACCCCTTTAACTCTGCTGTTTTCTTGTTATTGTCTGCGTGCCCTGACCGCAGTATACACCGTGATATTCACCTCACCTATATAGCTAGTGGTCCATCTTTAACAATAGAGCTTGCAGTCAGCAGTGTCACTCAGGAGATAGTGTGTGCTGTGTGCCTGCTCTGTACCCAGTACATACCGCTATTATCCACCTACATAGCTGTTCTGTATTTGGGCCCGATTGGCATCTGCTGGAGTTATTGGAAGTTGTGTGTGCTTCCAGCACAGCACAGTATACATCTGTATATACCCCTTTAACTCTGCTGTTCTATAAAAAAGGCATCTGCAGGAGTTAGTGGGTGTTGTGTGCCTCCAGCACAATATAAACTACCCAACTACTGTTTTACCCAACTCCCTTCAGGCCATTACCATGTCTGGAAGGCCAGCAAGGAGAGGCAGACAGGCGCTGGCCGATAAAAGAGGGCAAGCAGGCTCTGTGTCTAGAGACAACAGTGCTGGTCGGGGACGCGGTGCATTGTCATCAGCACGTGGCCATGGGACATGCTTGTCCTTCTTTTCTGCAGCTGGACATGTTGAACCGCAACATGCCAACGACTTGGTAGAGTGGATGACCAAGCCCTCTTCATCCTCCTCATCCTCTCTCACCCAGTCTCAGGGTAGTAGAAAAGCAGCTGCCAACACATCGTCGTCCCTCCTCTCAATGTCATCATCAGTGACTCCTTCCCTAGACCCACCACGTCCTCCTGAGGAGTCTCCTGAACTCTTTGAGCACAGTGTTGGGTACATGCTCCAGGAGGATGCCCAGTGTTTGGTGGGCTCTGATGATGACACTCAGCTAGAGGAAGGCAGTAGCGTGAGCACAGAGAGAGGGGATGCTCAAGAAGGACAGCAATCTGGCAGTAATGTTCCACAAGCTGCAGCATACTGCCAGGTTTGCTACAGCGATGAAGAGGGAGGGGATGATGAGGGCACTGACTCCACGTGGGTGCCTGGAAGGAGGGAGGAGGAGGAGGAGGAGGAGGAGGAGGCACATGTCCAACGAGGCAGGATGCCCTCCGGGGGCCAGCTTAGGGGCAGCACACCAACTGAATCACACCGCAGAGCTCCGCCTGCGCAGAGCGCTTCCTCTGCGCAGAGCGCTTCCTCTGCGCGTTATTCTAAAAGTTCTTTGGTGTGGGCCTTTTTTGAGACGAGTGCATCAGATCGCACCGCTGCTATTTGCAACATATGTCTCAAGCGTATCTCACGTGGCCAAAACATCAGCCGCTTGGGCACCACATGCTTGACCAGACATATGTTGACCTGCCATGCAGCTCGTTGGCAAGCATACCTCAAAGACCCACACCAAAGAACAAAGCGGACCTCTCCTTGCTCCTCATCAGCTGGCATCTCCAACCCCACTAGACCTTCAGTCCTCTCTGAAACCTGCTCTGAGAGGAATGAAGGTGTAGAATTAGGTGTGTCACAGCCAAGTGCTTCCGGGAACTCTGCTAGTGGTACATCCACGTCCGATTATAGCAGACAAATGTCCCTGCCCCAGCTGCTGGACCGGCGGAAGAAATTTACTCCCAGCCATCCACATGCCCAGCGGTTGAATGCTAGCTTGGCTAAATTGCTAGCACTTCAACTGCTGCCTTTTCAGTTGGTAGATTCGGCCCCCTTCCGTGAGTTTGTACAATGTGCGGTTCCTCAGTGGCAGGTCCCCAAACGCCACTTTTTCTCACGGAAGGCAATTCCGGCTCTCTACCGGCATGTGGAAGGCAATGTCCTTGCCTCGCTGGACAGGGCGGTCAGCGGTAAGGTGCATATTACCGCTGACTCATGGTCCAGCAGGCATGGACAGGGACGTTACCTGTCTTTCACGGCCCATTGGGTCACTCTTCTGGCTGCTGGGAAGGATGCAGGACAAGGTGCAGTAGTATTGGAGGTTGTTCCGCCACCACGCCTCCAAAATGCTACTATTGGTTGTGACACACCTCTCTCCTCCACCCCCTCCTCTTCTTCTTCCTCCACGGCCTCTTCCAGTGCTCTGTCCTCAGAACCAGCGGTGCTCCGTAGGCGTTGCAGGGGCTACGCAAGTACGCAGGCAAAACGATGCCATGCCCTGCTTGCGCTGGTTTGTTTGGGGGACAGGAGCCACACTGGGGCGGATGTTTTGTCAGCTCTGCAGGGGCAGGCCGAGAGGTGGTTGACGCCACGCCAGCTTAAGCCAGGAATGGTGGTTTGCGACAATGGCACCAACCTCCTCTCCGCCCTCCGACAGGGACAACTGACCCATGTGCCCTGTGTAGCTCACGTCCTTAACCTGGTGGTGCAGCGGTTCTTGGGCAGGTACCCCGGCTTACAGGATGTCCTGAAACAGGCCAGGAGAGTCTGTGTGCATTTCCGCCGATCATTTAATGCCTGTGCTCGGCTGGCTGAGCTCCAAAAGGAGTTGAACCTGCCCAAGAACCGCCTTATATGTGACATGCCCACCAGATGGAACTCAACATTGGCCATGCTGCAGCGGCTGCACACGCAGCAGAGGGCCATCAATGAGTACCTGTGCGACTACGGCACCAGGACAGGGTCAGGAGAGCTTGGTTTTTTCTCACCACGCCAGTGGGGCATGATCAGGGATGCATGCACTGTCCTGTCACCGTTTGAGGAGGCCACAAGGATGGTGAGCAGTGACAGTGCATGCATCAGTGACACTATACCTCTTGTCCACCTCTTGGAGCATACGCTGCGTGGAATAATGGACAGGGCACTTGAGGCAGAACAGAGGCAGGAAGAGGAGGACTTCCTTGCCTCTCAAGGCCCCCTTTATCCAGACAGTGTTCCTGCTGTGCCACCCATCACACAGGAAGAGGGTGAGGAGGAGGAAGAGGAGGAGGAGGATGATTGTGTCAGCATGGAGGTGGAGGCTGGCACTCAGCATCAGCAGCAGCAGTCTTATAGGGATGATTTACAGTCCCAAGAAACACGTGGACTTGTACGTGGCTGGGAGGAGGTAGCTGCGGATCATGTTGTCCTTAGTGACCCAGAGGACTCCGGACCGAATGCCTCAGCTAACCTACGCTGCATGGCCTCCCTGATCCTGCAAAGCCTGCGGAAGGATCCTCGTATTCTTCGGATCAAGGAGAGGGACCATTACTGGCTGGCCACTCTCCTTGATCCACGGTACAAGGGTAAGGTTGCCGACCTTATCTTGCCATCGCAGAGGGAGCAGAGGATGAGACATCTCCGGGAGGCCTTGCAGAAAGCTCTGTGCAACGCGTTCCCAGAGACTGGGAGGTCACAAACTCCTGGTCCTGGACAACGTGTTGCTGAGGCATCAGTCAGAAGGAGCGGTGGAGAAGGTGGCCGTCTGACTGATGCGTTCAGACAATTTTTTAGTCCGCAGCCCCAAGGTATGATTGGTTCCAGCACCCATCGCCAGCGTCTAATTTACATGGTGCAGGAATACCTAGGGGCAAGGTCAGACTTGGACACCTTTCCCACTGAAAATCCTCTGGCTTACTGGGTCTTGAGGATGGATCACTGGCCAGAGCTTGCACAGTATGCAATTGAGCTCCTGGCCTGTCCTGCATCCAGCGTTCTTTCGGAACGCACCTTCAGTGCTGCTGGTGGCTTCGTTACCGATCACAGGGTGCGCCTGTCCACCGAATCAGTTGATCGACTGACCTTCATCAAGATGAATCAGTCTTGGATCACCCACAGCTACCAAGCACCTGAAGCTGATGTAACCGAATAATTTTTTTTGAAATACTACATCCCTTCAAGACTGCCTATGCTGATGCTGAGTGACTGTCCTGTTATGTTGATTGTCTATCCTCTTCCTCCTCCGCTGATATGTTGGAAGAACATTTTTGGTTCTGGGTGATGCCAGCAGCCCAATTTTTCTGCCCCTGTTTAACAGGGGTGTTTAAGTACAATTTTTGATGCAATGCTTTGCAGCAGGGCTAATTCCTGCAAAAAAACTAGAGTGTATGGCAGAGGTTGCAGTGTGATGGCACCAGTGCCTAAGGCCCAATTTTTCTGCCCCTGTTTAACAGGGGCGTTTAAGTACAATTTTTGATGCAATGCTTTGCAGCAGGGCTAATTCCTGCAATAAAACTAGAGTGTATGGCAGAGGTTGTAGTGTGATGGCACCAGTGCCTAAGGCCCAATTTTTCTGCCCCTGTTTAACAGGGGCGTTTAAGTACAATTTTTGATGCAATGCTTTGCAGCAGGGCTAATTCCTGCAAAAAAACTAGAGTTTATGGCAGAGGTTGCAGTGTGATGGCACCAGTGCCTAAGGCCCAATTTTTCTGCCCCTGTTTAACAGGGGCGTTTAAGTACAATTTTTGATGCAATGCTTTGCAGCAGGGCTAATTCCTGCAATAAAACTAGAGTGTATGGCAGAGGTTGCAGTGTGATGGCACCAGTGCCTAAGGCCCAATTTTTCTGCCCCTGTTTAACAGGGGCGTTTAAGTACAATTTTTGATGCAATGCTTTGCAGCAGGGCTAATTCCTGCAATAAAACTAGAGTGTATGGCAGAGGTTGCAGTGTGATGGCACCAGTGCCTAAGGCCCAATTTTTCTGCCCCTGTTTAACAGGGGCGTTTAAGTACAATTTTTGATGCAATGCTTTGCAGCAGGGCTAATTCCTGCAATAAAACTAGAGTGTATGGCAGAGGTTGCAGTGTGATGGCACCAGTGCCTAAGGCCCAATTTTTCTGCCCCTGTTTAACAGGGACATGTAATTACAATTCTTGATATAATATTTCACAGGAGGGCCCCTTCCTGTGCCCACCCAGAGTAACTGTGAGGACTTATAGTGTTGTGGCACCAGCACCACAACCACCAAAGGTCAATTTTTCTACCACTGTTCAACAATGGCATGTAATTACAATTCTTGATATAATCGTTCACAGCAGGGCGCTCCAGCGGCCACCAAGAGTCACTTTGAGGGCTTACAATGTTGTTGCAAAACCAACACCTTGTTCCGCCATTTCTGCAGAGCATATAGGGCAGGCCCCTACTTTCAAACATCCAATTTACAAACATCTCCTACTTGCAAACGGAAGGAGACAACAGCAAGTGAGATGAAAAAAGATGGACGACAAAACAAATTATACAGGGGTGATAACCCTTCCCTATGTTTTCCAAAAAGCTTAAAGATATTTTTTTTGACTGGAGCTACACTTTAAAAATGTACCGCTTGAAAATGACAAACAGATTCAACTTAACACAACAAACCTACACAGTCCCTGTCTTGTTTGCACCGCCTGTATACTGCTGTTCTGAGTATATAGGGCCTGGGGGCCACACGCATTTCCTTTTTTTAATATGGGTACGGGGTTCCCCTTAATATGCGTACAAGACCCAAATAGGCTGGTAATGGGCAGGGAGGGCTACCCATGCCATTTTTCTGAATGATTTTCAACCATATTACAGGAACCAGATATAACATTAAAACCGCAAGCAGTTTTAAATGGTGTTATTTCCGTTTAATGTCATTTTGTGCAGGGACTGTTCTAAACACGGGAAACACGTGGCACTTCACAGGCATACTATAGACACCCCCCAGGCACCATATTTAAAGGAATATTTCACTTTTTTTTTTTCACTTTAATCGTCATTAAAATCAGTGCTCCCGCCAAAACGGTAGTTTTTAAAACTTTTTTTTGCAGTGACCCATGTCCCCTGAGGCAGGAGGCAGATCGCCAAACCCTTTTTAGCACACTATCTTGCATATTAGCCGTTAAAATTAGCACTTTCCAATTCGAACGTTCGAGTCCCATAGACTTCAATGGGGTTCTAACGTTCGTGCCGAACGCGGGGGTCGTTCGCAAGTTCTGGTGCGAACCGAACCGGGGGGTGTTCGGCTCATCCCTAATCACAATCCAGTTGAACACTGCCAAAGCATCAACCATCAAGGAGACAAGAGAAGTGGCGAGAAGCAGACTCGATTCTCACTTGGGCAGAACTGCACATTCCATCCCTGGCCTGGAAAATTGATAGGTGGAATTTCTCAGCTGTCAGTGTCTGGTTTCTAGAGAATGGGCTTTTGACCCTGGGGTATTACAATTTTCTGGTCTACAAATTCTACAACAAACTAGTCACATTTGTCACCAGGTCCAAGGACCCTTGGGACTTCCCAGTGAATGCTCTGGTGACTTTATGGGATCAGTCCAACCAGATCTACATATTTCCTCCTCTACAGCACCTCCCTCATTTACATCGAAGGATCGAGATGGAGGGCATTTCAGTAATTTATAGTGCACCAAACTGACCCAGGAGGATGCAATACTCCGAAAAAATCTGACTCTTGGCAGACTCTCAATGGGCTTTTTCGGATTATCCAGACCATCTAGGCCTGAATCATGTTTGGTGGCTATAACAGCATGGCTATTTAAGCCCAAGTTCTGAAGGATGAATTTAAACATCCCTGTGCTCCTAAAGGCTAGGAAATCTTATTCTCGCAAAGGCTTTCTTTGCATGGTGTGAAACTACAAAGCACTATCCAAGGAAGTACTCCATGGGACACATTCTTTCCCTTCTCCACCCTAGTCTGATTCAGCATCTGGTCTTCAGTTCCATCAGGGGACAGATCCCAACTCTGGCCATTATTTTTCAGAAACCATTGGTCTCTCATTCTGTAGTTAAGGCTTTTGTCTAGTGTGTCATTGTTCCCCTATATATTCCCTTGTTACTATGTGAGACTTTAACCTGTTTCTTTTGAGCCTTTAGAGCAGAAGCCCTCCAGCTGTTGCGGAACTACACATCGCATTGTAAAACTTTGACATTCACAGACATGACTAGACATGGTGGGAATTGTAGCTCCTGAACAACTAGAGGGCCATAGTTTGGAGACCCGTGCTTTAGAGGAACCCTTTCAGAATATTTTCCTTACCTTTCTCTCAAGGTAGTCTTTCTCTTTGCATTCACCTCTGTGTGACAGGTCTTTGAGCTAGATGACCTATCTTGTAAAAGGCCTTTACTAGCGCTACATAAGAATGTTTTCCTCAGTGGCGGCTGGTGATAAAAAAATTTGGGGGGGGGGTGCAAACCCCTCCAGATCCCTACCTACCCATCCTCCGCTGTCATGGCTCCTAATACCCAAACACACTATACACAGAGTGCACAGTGCATACAGAGCACACAATGCATACAGAGAACACAGAACACACAGTACATACAAAACATACAGAACACACATTACATACAGAACATACACAGAATGCACAGTACATACAGTACATACAGAACATTCACAGAATGCACAGTGCATACACAGTACATACAGAACATACACAGAACGCACAGTACATACACAACATACACAGAACACACAGTACATACAGAACACACAGTACATACACAGTACATCAATACACGCACAGTACATACAATACACACAGTACATACAATACACACAGTACATAGAACACACACAACATACAATACACACACACAGAACACACAGTACATACAATACATACACAGAACACATAGTACATGCAATACATACACAGAACACACAGTACATACAATACATACACAGAACACACACAGTACATACAATACACACACAGTACATACACAGTACATACAATACTCACACAGAACATACAATACACACACACACACACAGAACACACAGTACATACAATACACACACACACAGAACACACAGTACATACAATACACACACACACAGAGAACACACAGTACATACAATATACACACACACACAGAGAACACACAGTACATACAATACACACACACACTGAACGATGATGTCAGTGCAAGCGTGTATGGTAAATATCTCATAAACCGTGCAGGTTTAGAAGATATTTTTAGTACCTACAGATAAACCCATTAGTGCTTCATTGACTTTTCTGCATCATACATCTATTTCTCAGAAAAAAAGTTTGTAATTGAAAAAAACAAGCTTTATAAAATGTAAAATTGTAAGAGCTGAAGAGGAAAAGGTACAGAGACACACCAGCAGTCCAGACTTAGTGGGAGCTATCTGCTAAAGTCCAACAATGGAAAATAATGGCACCAACTCAGATCACATAATATGTATCTATTGAAAAATGCCCACTTAATTCCATGTTTTTTTTTCTGGGGAACCAGCTGCTAATCTGAGCTAAAATAGATTTTTGGATTCTGATATTGAAAGACTGAGCAACCTCTTTGTGTTCAATAGTTATCAAGAGTTTTGAGATCAGGTCTCAAGAGGAAATCGTTTTACTCCCAAACTCTTAAAATGTTTTAATTACAAATAGTATGGAAAAACTATTGTTAGGAAAAAAGCAACAATGGACATCTTTATGAACTGGAAACCTGGACTAATTAAAAAGTGAAGTTTAGTTGAATTTTTGACAACGGTTATACTTGCAGTGTCAGCATTGTTGCTAGCTAGAAGAAGCCTGATATTAATCATATATGAGCATGTGTTCTCTGCGTTTTGTCTGATGTGGTATTTGAGACTTCCAGAGAATCGGTATTACAGTTAGCACACTTACATCCGAGTTACTTCTTTCTCCGCCTGTCATTGAGATTAACATTACTGCACTTCTAACTTGTGTGTGGCGTACATTTTAATGTATCAGATAAAAAGATCATAGGATCAACTTCACAATGTCTGTCTTGCATACAAAATTGAAAAAGGCCAGAACCTCTGGGAGTAGATCTAACAATAGATATCTCACCAGCCTGGCATCTAGACCAACAGCTGCCGACAACAGATCTCAACATTTCTGAGCTGTCGTCATTTCATACCTCTGCGTTCTGGAAGACAGAATAGCTGTGAACAATATGTTGCAGACGAAGACTTCTGGAGAGAGGTCACTAGAACAGGTTGACAAAGATGAAATACTATGCACACATGTATATTAGCACTGTGTGAATCAGCCAGTTTTATGTTATAGATGAATACCCTAATCTGGGGCCTCACATTGATTTGTTTTTATAGTTTTAGCATACGGGTACAGTGCACTCATAATGCTTCTTATTCTCATTAGCAAATTTCTGCTGTGATTAGTTCCATAAATACTCACTTTGTCTTTGACAGAAACATAAAAGAAAAACAAAAACAAAAAAAAGACACAAATCATTAAACTGCCATCTTTTTAAATGTGCCTGTATATTCACAGAGACCAGATGCAAGTATAATGATTGACATTGCTGGCTCTCATCTTTGTCCACTTGCTCAAATACTTTAAAATGATTGTAAAGGCTTCATTTTTATCCCCTGAAATAAAAAAGAGGTTTATACTTACCTGCTCTGTGCAAGGATATTGCATAAAGCAACCTCTTACCTAAATTTCTGAAGTCCCACACCATCGCTTTCTGCTCAGCCTATTCTGCTTGTGCCACCATAGCAAAAGCCTCTTGCAATGGGCGCACACATGCGGTCACACTCCTGAGCCCATAGACACACACAGCATGGCTCGGACCCACCTCTGCTCCCTTCTTACTGGATTTGATTGACAGCAGCAGGAGCTAATGGCTTCCGCTGTTCTCAATCTGTCCTATGAGACCAAGAAGAGAATTCAGTGCTGCTGCAGATGGGCACATCGCGGACTTCACTCCTGTGATCCATAGGAGAAGTACAGCCAAAAGAGCTTTCCTGGACTTCTCCTTCCTGGACTTCTCCTTAACGCTGAGTTCACACTGGATGCGGGTTTCCTCCCATCTAGTTCGCATGACAGGAGATTGTGACCGGCTCTCTATGGAGCAGATTTCACAGAAGTCCTGTGCGTCTTTGGCTCCATTTCAGGGCCGAATTCAGGCAAAAATTTGGTCATGATTTGAAACAGAGAATAGGGACACATCAGACCCTTGCTGTGAGCCGCATCCATTGGAGGTGTGAACCCAACCTTAAGGTAAAAAAAAAAGCTTTGACTTTAGAACCACCTGACTCATTATAAGTATGCAGATGAGAACTTTTGTGATCTGCATATTTGTTGTAGGTCAGTGACTCAAAAAGTATTAAAGCCAATGGACCAGAATGACAGCCTGTCAACTATTGTTTTAAACTGGAGACCAGCAATGGTAGGTTTAATTAAATCCATGTTAAACTTAATCCTGAGAAGTTGTGTAGGTATAAAGAGTACCATTATATTAGATGAACGACAGAACACAGTTGCCAGTCCTACTAGTCCTACCTTTTGTCAGTTGGAAAACCAGGCCATATAGTAAGTAGTCACACGTGTTTGTAACAGCAAACCTTATTTCTGTGCCTGCTATGACAACCTGTAGAAAAAGGCAGGGATTGACTTTATGTGTTTCTGGAAGACCATGCCTGGGACTGGACAGTGAAATGAAAAGCAGTACACTGGTGAGTTCATCTTTCTGTCACTCTACTCTTTCTTCCTAGCAGCATGTTTCAAACACATCTGTTTCCTTGCTCTGCTTCTCTCTCCCTTGGTTTGAGCTATGCTGTTCAGGAAATGCAACATTGGCAGCCTACCATGTGCACTCCTTCACTTGGCCATTGAACTTACTATCTGAGAGCCTGATAGGCAGCCCAGTAACCAAAAGAAGGAGTGCACACAACACTGTTGTGTCTTAATATTGTCAGCCCAAAACAGAAAATGCTGTTACTGGCAGGATCTCCTTGTAAGGAACTTTGCAACAGAGTCACCAAAAATGTATTTTCTTTAAAAAAACTGTATACACTGAGACATAATACCAAACATGCTGAAAAATAAATGTTGGGTTCACATACTCTTTAAAGTAGCCTCCCCTCCCCCAACTGCAAGGGTACATTGCTCATTACGTCCAGGGAACTGTAGACTAGCCTCTTTAACTTAACTGATTCCACGCTCTATCCAGCTCCAGTGCTCTCCTCCTCCTCCGCCCGAAGCTCAGATCTGTGGGGAGAGCCTCAGCATCATCAGGTAATGCTGTATGGTACGCTGAGAAGGCTGGAGTGTGACTAGAGCTGGGCAAAAATTACAGAGCAGTCATGGCGGACCAATCACAATGATAGAGGATGTCTGCTGGACCAAGGTAAGTATTTACACCCCAATCCACACCCCCTAGACGAAATGAGCATTTAATCCTTGAAGTGTTGCGAAGGGGGCCCCACTACAAGGGTGATTTTTTTTTTTTTCTTTCTGGAGTTTGGCTTTAAGGCCAGCATCTACTATTAATTCAGGTTTTGTGCTCTGACCTGTATGTGCAAAAATCTGATACAAAATGTCACAGAAAGCCATGTAAATGCTGATGTATAAATTAGATGAGACCTGCGCAATATAAATTGTAGCCATGTTATGTGAAAACTATTTTGGGAACCGTGCCATAAAAAAGATGACCATATTTCATATATAATTCTACCCTTTGAATTTTTTTTAAAATACATTTTCACAAGGATAATAGAAAGAGGTCAGCATTTGTTTAGTCATGCAGTCTTTGGTTAGTCAGTGTCCAGCAGCCACATTTGATTGTGGTACAGATAAAGCCTGATTTCTAGTAAACCTTTACTGATTCTAGCTGCGGCCTGTGAAAGGACTGCCTGTGGAAACAATGCGGTTCATTCTTGTTAACAGTGAGTGGGCAGACCATTGTGTATTTAGAGGTCAGACTGAGAAAGAACATTTGAGAAGAAGGACACAGTTGTGGTCATACATGACTTGGATTTGCGGGAAGTCAAGTATGTGGTTTTGAATTCAGACCTTGGTTCGGAGCCTTGAAGACTGGGGCATGGAACCAGAACAGAAGATTGTTGTCTGTGTGGAGTAGAGGTGGGCGGAGTGGCGTAAACTAGATTTCAGCTGTGTTTCCTCTTCAGTGATTTTGGTCATTTTGCCAAACATAATTATCACCTGACCTGGCACATATCTGCTGTTGTATATTAATTGGATTTGACAAATAAAATTCAATTGCTCCCTTTATACAATGCATATTGTTTTTTTTTTTTTTAGCCACACTAGTTCGTATAAGCAGCATGGGATAAAGTTATACAAAAAGTGTGATTATGCACTACATAAGTCTATTCTACGTTACAAGCCTGCCATGTGCAGTTTTAGATACAATCCGTGTATTGCTGTGGGGAGAATACTGTTCAAAGAAGATTATAATTGAAATATACAGTATAAAGCCCGGTACACACTACAGTTTTTTTGTGGGGTTACATGAAATAAAACTGACATGCAAGGTTAGTTCAGTGATCTCCCCAGCTGAGCTGTTGTGTTCTGACACTCCAATCAGTGCTCTCAGCCATTGACTGAGAGCGCTGATCAGTAGTCGGCCAGCTGTTGGTTTTCAAGCATGCACGTCCAACAGACCAACATACACACAGGCAGAATGACGGCCGGTATTTTTTATACCGACAAATGTCTCCCAACATTCTGCCCCTGTGTACGGGGATTAACTCTTCATGAACGCATGTTTAGTATATGATATTTATTGAGACTCTGATGCTATTATGGGTTAAAACTATTCCTGGACTTTAGGGGCTTTTTTTTATAAATTAGTGAATATGACATTTGCCAACTATTCACTGTAGGTGTTTCTTCCTGGTTCATGTGTTTTAAATCACAGTTATAGATTCACTTACACTGAATGTTTGGTGAAGGTTACATTCATTTATACATAGAGGTCGCCCCTAATGCCCCATACACACAGACGGACATTCCGACCACAAAATCTGTCTGATTTTTTCCGACCGATTTTGGCCCCAACTTGTCTTACATACACACCTTCGCACAAAGTTGCCAGAAAATCCGATCGTTTGGAACGAGGTGACATATAAAACATACAGTGGGACTACATAGAGGCCAGTAGCCAATAGCTTTCGTCTCCAAATTTTTTCTGAGCATGTGTGGCACTTTGTGTGTCGGAATTCTCTACACACAATTGGATTTTGTTGTCAGAAAATTTTAGATCCAGCTCTTAAACTTTTTCCATCGGAATTTCCAACAGAAAAAGTCCGATAGAGACTACACATGTTCGGATTTTCCGACAACATAATCCGATCTGACTTTTTCCGTCTGAATTTCCGACCATGTGTATGGGGCATAAGGCTTTTATCATAAAATCCTTATTGTCCGTAATACTTGGGTGTTCTTTTGGTTGAACTAGATTACCTTTTGTCTTTTTTCAACCTTACTAAATATGTAACTTTCCTAGGTTAAAAAGAGAAATATGGCCAGATTTTTTCTGGCCATACTTTTCTTCTGGGTCACAGGAGTGAGCCCACTGTTGGCTGATGTCACATAGCTGGTCCAGGCACTGGAAGGATCCCAACTTTAAGGTCGAGATCCATCTATATGTCTGACTGATAGCTGGTGCAGCCTCTCAGTGTAATGCTGAGAGCCTGAGCCAGCAGTTCCTGATCTCTCCACAGTCCGGCGCTCCAGAGCAGAGAGTAGTGAGACAGTCACCATTCTCCGCTCAGTGAACACCACTGAGTAATCACATGACCTATGATTGCTCAGTTCTTAGTCTTGGAGCCTGCGAGGGACCGATGCTGCAGTCATATAGGCGAGTATGTATGTTTTCTTTATTTCCCACACTTCTCCTTTAACATCAATAGACAAAAGCATGTAATACAGGGTTGTTTTATGAAATTTTTTAAGGAACTATAGGGGTCGTAAAGAATACAAGAATGTACCCAGTTCAATCAAGGGTAGTCACCTCCACAGATTGCTTGTGGAGACAATCTAGGTTTTTCAGTAAGCTATTACAATGAAAAATTATTTTGAGCCATGTGTATCTATAGCAACCAAGAGCAAATTACTTTAATTGATCTCACCACATTAAACTATGTTTTTGGCAACTGCACGTAACACCGTATTGATGCTTTACAGCTGCATTATTGGCTAAGTCCAAGGGGTCTGTTTTAAATAAAAAAAAATACATTGTGCCTTAATGTCACAAATAATCCCTGGAATGTGTCTAATATGTGTATTTTCTATCACTGCCAGCTCTATCTAGTCAACATAATGCAGTATTTTCAGGAAAATACCCCATTATGGCCACTAGAATGAACTGACAATCATAGGAAATACACATATTGGATACAATAGGAGGTATTCACAATGGTTGTGCAATTGTTAAAGCATTTGCACAGCTAATTTATTTTAAATAGACCTCCAAATGTGTGTGGAATGTTTTTACACTCATTGATTTACATTGATCCTATGTAAGGTCTTAATGTTTTTAGTATTTGATCAAAGGTTTGAAATACACATGGGCACAAATGCTTTGTTAACTGAATTTTATATCATGCTAGGCTTCAATTAACTTTAAAAACTGTTCAAAACTGTAGTTTTAGTTTCTAATCTGTAAAGATGGATATATTTGCAAGTGTCAGTCTCTCCAAGTTTTGCATTCTTGGCATTTTTAGGAAGTTTGTCTGCACACAATGAGATTTTTGTAATCGCTCCCACAATTCTTGGCAGGACCACAGCATGTTACTTTATATTTATACTGCAATATTAAAAACGTAAAGTCAAACATTTCAGTTATGCAAATGTCACATCAAGGTTCTCCTCAACCTTTCAACATCACAAATGTTTAGATGAGCCATTTGCACAAACATTTGCTAGGCAAAAAGGACACAGGATGCCCAGACACTTGTCCAGATCTAAGCTTCCGCCGCCGATACTTGTACAGTAAACATCCACTTAG
Organism: Lithobates pipiens; assembly: GCF_037356315.1. Classification (NCBI taxonomy): domain Eukaryota; kingdom Metazoa; phylum Chordata; class Amphibia; order Anura; family Ranidae; genus Lithobates; species Lithobates pipiens. The sequence continues at coordinate 100,017,580 of NW_027507790.1, forward strand.
TACAGGCACTTGCCTTCAAATATTCTAGGATATGTGATATATGTGCATGCAATATAAATCCCCAGTGAGGTTTATACTATCTGTAAACTGAACAAAAGTTATATAACCAATTTTCCATACAAATTGTCTTAAATTTGGTAAATTTCAGGAATTTATCAATACTATATCTTCATAGTTTGAGATCTGGGATGGAAAGTTGTTAAGTATAACTTGTATTTGGAGACTGAAAATGTTATTGCAATAAAATGCCGCTTGTATTTAGAGAGAAGAGGTGCCGTCACATACATTTTTTTTAATTTGTTCTTTTTGTCACAATGTCGTGTATAACATAGAAAAATAAATGTTGGCTTAAATGTATGATCATCATTTAAAGTGAATTGCCTAATATAGTGATCTTTTCTGCTGCTCGCCTTTCATTTGAGGATAGTAGAATTATGAGGAATACTATACCTATAGTAGTAGTTAAGACAAGTGAAATTTTACCAAAATAGAGTTTCGTGCCCTACCAGGTCCTTAAAGGTACACTCAAAACCAAAAATTAATTATTGGCCTGTATATGTGTCGTACAGTCTACCTGGTCATGGCTCCACTTTTTCAGCCTATCCAGTACCTTTTGTTAGTATTGTGTTGGCCCTGAAGTGTGCCATCTTGAGGATGCTGGAAAAGCTACTGCAGTTCACTTTCCTTCATGTAAAATTAGCCATTTCTAAGAAGAGAGCAACCAAAGATTGCCCATACACTAGTAGAATTTAATTTAGAAATTTTCATCTTAAGAACATTCATCAATTTTTCAAATGCTAGCGGGGTCAAATCAGCCTTCATCTTAGACCGCAATAACACCGCAATAACAAAAAAATGCGAAGTTGCAAGATGAATTTTTTTTATCAAAGTGATTTCTAACAGTGAATGTGGTTTTTTCGCTTGGGAAAAAGGGAATGTTAAAAGCATTTTTCTTTAGGTTTAGGTTGCCACCTCATCCCTTTAAAACCAAACACATATTAATTACACAGGTTAGCACCTTATCTGCATTAAATTAGTCACAGCATTGGACAATTTGGACAAATACTAAGTCATTGAATGCACTAATGAGATTTTTTGTATGAATGTTCATACAAATATTCATTCAAAAATCTACTAGTGGATGGCCAGCTTTAGACAGAACATAGCATAGACTGCACCCTTAAGGCTGCCATAGATGTCTTAAATTTCAGCCATTACCTGCTGAATCAGCCAAATTTTTAACTGTGGGTGGCCCTGTCAACACCAAAGAACTCAGAAAAAGAGAGTAATTTAATTGAATTTTGTTGAAAGAGCCAGGTGGAAAATTGTCAGCTGGACAGTGACTGCTTCTTAATAGATACAATTAATGTGTGGGTATTCTGACAGCAGTGTGTACTGCTTTACTGCCTTCCTACTGATCTTAAATGAGTAGTGTGTGCTTGTAGCTGCGTTAAAAATAACTCAGAATAAGTTTAATTGAGTGAACATTCTCATTTTACCAGTTACAGTGTTTATGTGCCAACGTTAGCAAATCACTGATTGCTTTCAGTTGTTGAATTGTAGTCCATGGCTCTTACATCCCTGCATATAGATCTCTGCCATTAGATGAATTTACTGGTGTCCTGAACCACCCTTTGGATTACTGTGGAAATATATGAAGATCCACTGTCCAATGTTGGGTTTGGGGAGAAATGTCCCTTCCATGATCATTTACAATAGTAAAGACTTCATGCTTCGGCTTTATGCTTCATTTTGAAGTTAAGACCCTGCTTCTCGTTACCCCCCCCCCCCCCCCAAAAAAAAAAACTTAGGGAACAGCTCTATCATCCTTCATATAGATAAATAATGAAATACTTGTGTTCTAACACATGGTTTTTGCCCATCCATTATTTGAAGATGCATTTTCTTTTGTTTCATTTTGGATGGCACCCAAAACCACTAAGGCAATGAGGCCCAAAATGAAATGTGATGCAGCACTCCACAATACATGGTAGCACAGAGGTGCTCTGCATCAGAAAAAAATGGTGTGCTTAAATTAATTTTGTACTATTTAAAGTGCACATATAACCATTTTTGTTTTATTTATACATGTAGAGAAAGAATGGCGGCCATCTTGTACACAACAAACAATATGATAGGGGTGAATGGGCTGAATAGTCTGCCTTTTTGATTCCCCCTCTTACCTTCCTTCTTTACCCAGTGGAAACTTGGTCCGTTTTCATTGCACCTTGAGCTTAGGGGATACTAAACAGTATCCATCACCGACCCTACCTCTGTTTACTTGCGTCTCAAGAATATTTATTAAACACTGAAGATTTGAAACCTTATGAGCCCAATACACCTTTCAGGTGATTCCACTAAGCTCAAAACCTATACTTATATATTTTTTTGCTCAACAATTACTCTTTTTCCCTTTGTGGAGAAATGGTTGTGTAATCAATCGTACCAACTTCCCCAGTCTCCTTCGGAAATGGTGGTCTCTCTATATGGGACACACTCTATGAAGGAATAACACTGTTATCAGCTCCTGAAGAAGAGTCATCGCAGACGCGAAACATGTAGAGCACCAAAAATATATGTAATTGCTGACTGTATGGTTGATATCCTTAATCCTATATTTATATAGATACATATTTTGTCTTTTCCTTTTTGGAAATTTGAAATGGATCTTACTGTTTTTGATAGGATGTCAATTAGGTCTTAAATGTGTAGTTACAAGGGGGAAACATTTCCTTTTTGTGTGTAAAAAGGAAATTGAACTCTTTATTTTCTGTTTTTATTTTTTGTTTTAAAAATAAATAGAAATAATTCTTTTTGAATATACTGGTTGTGTCTACAACTTTCTTTATGCCTAAAAAGTCCAACTGAACCCACATTTTTTCTTTTGAGGTCTTTTATGTGAAGGTTCTTTTATTTTCATTTTTTATTTTTCTCCCTTACTCCCCCTTTGTCTTGTCAATATTTACATTCACATGTAGAGAACAATTAACTGTCAGTTGTCACTAAAACAAGTGTTCCATTAGATGACTTCCCATCATCTCTTGTTCTCGTTACTCCAAAATTTTGGACATCCCATTATTACTTTCTGTATAAGAGACAGTAGCCGTAGAGCAAATAGAGAGGAGGAAGCTCCCCAGAGGGGGCACAGGCAGCAAAAAAAAACCTGATGGGTTTAAACAATCTCTCACTGTTTTGGGGAACCAAAAAGAAACGTTCTGGCTTTGGTTACACTTAAAGTGGATCCTCACCATCCCGCTCCCCTCTCCCCCCCACACTCTTTTTTAATCACCTCTACTTACGTGGTTTCATGTCCTGCACACTTAAATTAATTGTAAAGCTCTTTTTTTTTTTTTTTTTTTTTTTAAATAGCAAATATGTTATACTTACCTTCTCTGTGCAATGGTCTTGCACAGAGCAGCCCTGATCCTCCTCTTCTTGGGTTCTTTGCCTGCGATCTTGGCTCCACCTCCCCGTCAGTACCCCCATAACAAGGGGGTACATTTGCTACAGAGACACTCATGCGGGCTCACTCTCGAGCCGGCTCTATATGTCTATGGCCCTGGCCCCACGCTTCCTCCTGACTGGCTGTGATTGACAGCAGCAGAAGCCAACAGCTCCTGCTGCTGTGTCTGAGTCCATGAGGAGGAAGAGAGCCGAGAGCTATGAGGAGGAAGAGAGCCACTGCTCTCGAGCACATCGCTGGATCGATATCAGGCTCAGGTTTAAGGGGGGCTAGACAAAAAAGTTTTTTTACCCTAATACACAGAACACATTAAGATACTGAAAAAACTTCAGCCTTTAGAACCACTTAAGGTACTGAGCCACCCAACAGATCCAGTGTTTTGACATTCATATCCCAGGAAGCACAGTGGGCAAACTGTACAACACTAGGCAAATGACGTCCACGGGGAGGGGGCAACATCATATTGAGGGTGAAGATCCACTTTAAACTGCCCAAAGTGTTTATATTGAACTAATGTTTCATTTACCAAATTGGTTATTTATAAAACTAGTATAAATGAAAAGCAGTAGAGAAAAATGCACCAGTGAGTATAACTGATATGGTCTAAATCAGTGGTTCTCAACCTCCATTTTCAAGTACCCCCAACAGACCATGTTTTCAGGTTTTCTTTTATCTTGCACATGTGGTTTAAATCAGAGTCAATGGCTTGGTATTTTGGACAGCTATTTTATCTAAGAGAAATACCCAAAACATGGCGTGTTGGGGGTAATTGAGGACCAAGGTTGAGAACCACTGGTCTAAATAACAGGGTGTATAGTGTCAATTGTCTAATAGTTTGCAACAAAGTGTGTCACTCTTTCCCATCTCGGAAATGTGCTTGGCATAGAACTAAGAAGTCATGCTTTTCCAAATGAAAAAAGGAAAGAGAAAGATATGTCCTCAGAAATGTGAACTTTGAAATATTGAAGCTTAGTTAGTTAAAGATTTGTATGAAAAACCCTGGTTTGTGGTCAACCAGACCTCACATGCAGTTTGTTTCTTGTTCTCAGAAAATATTTATAAGAATGAACACATTCCAACAGCAGGGCATTGTATAAACTGCTCATTTGTAGTCTCAAGTAAACCTGTCAGAGCTATTACAACTTCCATTGCTAACTTTCTTTTTTATAAGTTGCTAGTTCCCTAGCTGCCTTGGCTTCATTATTCAGCGGGTCACTGATCCATAGCAAGCTTGCAAGCAATGACGTTGATGTCCCTACCTGCAGGTTTGCTCTACATCAGTGGCTCTTTAAATAGTATAACTAGGTAAAAGCTTAAGTATTATTTTTAAGCCCCACAGCTTAAGTGACATCACTTGTAATAAAATATGTCCCGCATTGTGCAGGATTCAGCTGCCTGCACAAAAAGGGACATATTTCATTACAAGTAATTTCAATAAAGCTGTAGGGCTAAAAAAAATTGTTAAACTTCAGCTTTAAGCAAAATTGTCAAACTGCTAGTAACTTATTAAAACATCAGTAATGACAGCTGTCATGTTTCTTTCATTACTTGTTTACGTTAATTTGTAGACTTATGTTGCAAATGGAGGGTCTGGGTCCTGGAGCCTGGAGGCTTTTTAGAGCTTTGGGGGAGACTAAGCTTCCATTCCTAGGCCATCATCATACCTGGTAGCCGGACTGCATTATTATTCTCAGCTGTGCACAGGCCTTTACATGTGTGAGATGACTGAATGTTCAAGGCTGCCTTTTACTGTCTCTACTTTGAGAGCCTACTGCTGGGTGAAAAGGAGGAGGAGGTGGAGATTGTGAAGTCATTGCTCCACTTCTCCACCTTGTACAATCAGAGAATACCTTGTATTCATTTAAATAATGTAAAGCTTTCTCTAAATGGCAGCAGTGCCATGCGGGCAACACCCGGGGGTTACTATGCAGAACTGGACCTTGCTACAGCTATCACAGTAGTAGCATTGACTACTACAGTGGTTTGCAGCTTACACAGGGATCAATCCAGTATGATATATACATACCTACATTAGTCCATGCCAGACAAATCTAACTGTGCAATAAAAATCATACCCAAACTTCAGCTTTAGGCATACTGTATGTTCATAAGCTATACATTGCTAGGTTCTACTTGTAACCTATGGTTTAACACCTTTGTGCATCTTTGATCATCTTGTCCTTCTATTATATTTTCCTATTTAGGTAAACTGTATGTAAAAATAACAAAAATGTTACCTTCTCTCTTCTTAGCTATGATTGGAGCCTGTGGTGGAAATTATACCAAGGATGTTGCGGTTATTTACTCTCCGGATTTTCCAGACTCGTATGGATCAGGAAAAGCCTGTTATTGGACTATTCAAGTGCCAGGAGCTTCTTTGATCCAATTTAACTTCCCCTTCTTTGACATAAAAGACTCCAGAGATATGGTGGAGCTTCTGGATGGTTACACAAAGCAAGTCTTGGTGCGTTTTGATGGCAGGAACCATCCTATAAAGAGTTTCAACATCTCATCAGACTTTGTCATCTTGTATTTCTTCTCTGATCGAGTTAATCAGGCCCACGGATTTGCAATTGTGTACCAAGGTAAGAGCCATTAATACATTGTTATATTATATTATTATACATTTTTATTATCATTTGAATTTTCTTTTTATTCACCATAGCCTGATATATTTAACAGGGCTCTTCTATTGCATTGTAAATGTTCTCTGTCAGTAGCAGGGGTCTCCAAACTTTCTAAACAAAGGGCCAGTTTACTGTTTTTCAGACTTTAGGGGGCGGGACTAGGGCCAGTGAGAGTAGAAAATGTCCTGGCATCCAGTGGGAGTAAACAATGCCCTATCTTTGGTGTCTATGGGAGGACTAGTGCCCCATCATTGGTGTCAGTGGAAGGAATAGTGCCCTATCGTTGGTTTCAGTTGGAGGAATAGTGCCCCATGGTTGGTGTCAATGGAAAAAATTCTGCTCCATGGTTTGTGTCAGTGGGAGAAATTTTGCCCCATTGATGGTGACAGTGGGATAAGTTGTGGCCCATTGTTGGTATCAATGGAAGGAATTTTGCCCCGTTGTTAGTGACAATGGAAGAAATTGTGCCTCATTGTTGGTGTCAATGGAAAGAACTGTGCTCCGCTGTTGGTGTCAGTGGGAGGAATTGTGTCCTTTTGATGGTGTCAGTGGTGGAAATTGTGGCCAATCTTTGGTATCAATGGAAGGAATTATGCCCCATTGTTGGTGTCAGTAAGAGGCATAATACCCCATTGTTGGTGTCAATGATAGGAATTATGCCTAATTGTTGGTGTCAGTGGATGGAATAATACCCCAAGGGTTGTATAAAAGCAAGCAAAATTCCGCATCTGGCCCCCGGGCTGCAGCTTGGAGACCACTGGTTTAAAGGAACAATAATTAGCTGCACAATGCTGCGTCTACAGTTTTCACTAATTCTAAGGGCTTAAAATGTATCTAAATCCAATGCAAAAATATAGTGTATTTCATCTTACCAGTCTGTAGACATTGAGGATATGTTATATTTATTTTTTTCAGGTCTTTTTTCCTTTATTTTTAACTGGTGACCATGCCAGCTATATACTTCTAAGTTAACAATGTTCATTCGTACCTATGGAGGAGTAATGTTTTCACTGTAGAAAAAAAAAATGTCCTCCCTTTCTTCTCATCTTCATAAAATAGGGAGGGGTTCTTCTGTAATTCAGAGAGTTAAATTGTCAGGTTTGGAAACTGGACGTTGGAGAGGACACAGGACATCACTGAAATCCTGGCAGGATAAACAATAATTTATTTACTTACCAAACAGATAACATTATAAATGGCTCAGATATGACCACTGAATATGTTAGTGAGTTGTACTACTGTGGCTGAAGACCAGACACATACAGTTACATATGATTTACCTCTGTAGTATACATAGGCAATGTTTAACCTTTTTTTTTGTTTACTAGATAATATAGTTTATTTAGCACCTCCAGTCCCCAAATAGCCCAAGTCTGCCCTACACACCAACATTCAATTTGTCTCTCAAGCTAATTGGGTATCAACCATAAGGCTAAGTTCACACTGCTGCAATCAGATTATGATCCAACGTTCAGTGCGATAATGTGAGGCATTGGGGATGCTACTTTGATGTGGTTTGCATATTAGATTGTAAGCTCTAAAGCCCCATACACACTATCAGATTTTCTGCTGATTTTTTCCTTCAGATTTACCAAAACCATATAATATAAGGTCAAACCTTAGGAGTTTCAATTTGTATGCAATCAGACAGGCCCTTGCACTACATGGTTTTGGTAAATCTGAGGACAAAAGCCAGCAGAAAATCTGATAGTGTGTAGGAGACTTTAGAAGCAGGGAGCTCTGATTCCTCTTGCATTGCATTTTAACTGTAATGTCTGCCTTCATTTTTTTTGGCTCTATGTAAATGCAATATAATAATAATCTATGGCAGTGATGGCGAACCTTGGCACCCCAGATGTTTTGGAACTACATTTCCCATGATGCTCCACTACACTGCAGAGTGCCAGAGCATCATGGGAAATGTAGTTCCAAAACATCTGGGGTGCCAAGGTTCGCCATCACTGATCTATGGGGTCAGAGTTGTGCTGGAATCGTACCAAAGTAGCACAGGATTGTATTGTGTTGCATTGACGTGAACAGGCACTTTTGAAAACAATGTGATTTACATTGTCATGCGATTTTGTGTGACTCAAGACACATCTGAAATCATACATCACATTACAATAGACCTTAACAAACTCTATCTTTAAAAGATACAGCCATTGGCACATCAGTTACTATTAGACTATAACTCCAATTAGACACTAATTACTTTTTTCAATGGCAACCTGTACTAGGTGAATTATTACTGTACAAGAGTTATGCCCTGTACACGCGGTCAGACATTCCAACCACAAAATCCGTCAGATTTTTTCTGACGGATTTTGTCCGAAACTTGTGTTGCATACACACGGTCGCACAAAGTTGTCGGAAAATCCAATCGCTCTGAACAAGGTGACGTCACACGCATACGTCGGGACTATAAACGGGCCAGTAGCCAATAGCTTTCGTCTCTTAGTTTATTCTGAGCATGCGTGGCACTTTGTCCATCGGAATTGTCTACACATGATCAGAATTTATGCAATTGGATTTTGTTGTCGGAAAATTTTAGATCCTGCTCTCAAACCTTGTGCGTCGGAAATTCAGATGGAAAAAGTCCGATAGAGCCCACACACGATCGGATTCTCCGACAACATGATCCGATCAGACTTTTTCCATTGGAATTTCTGCATGTGTACAGGGCATAAGAGTATTAAACCCAATATTTTTTATATTGCAGCTTACCAATTCTTAGATGTGATGGCTGCTTTTGTTTCCTTTTTTAGGATTTCTTACTTCTATTTTCACCTGGTGATCCAACCAGTAAGTCTATTGTTTTTTTTTTTTTTACAAGCCCAAGCTCTCCAGCAGAATGTCTCAGTTTACATGGATGGGACAAACCATTTTTTTATTTATTCATGTAAAACTTTTATCCCAAAATCATACCAGATCGTACGATTTTCATTTAATCGGAACAGTTGATCCGAAAAAAACAATACAAATACATTATATCACTTCCGGTTTTTTATTCTGTCCAACGAGAATTTTAATACTTTAGTAACCTAGTCACATTTGATATGGAGATTAGCATGCAAAAAAAAAAAAACGGACTGTCATTCGTCCAATAATCTCATCATGTGTACTAGGCTTTAGTGGTTCTAAATTTGCTCATACTTTTAAAGGGGTTGTAAACCTCTTGAAGTGCACCAGCCCCCAGAGCCCCCCTTTTACTTACCCAATCGTTCCTGCACCAGGGACGAGCACACCCGCTCCAGCCGGTGTCTCGGGTCCTGATTGGATAGATTGATAGCAGTGCAGCCATTGGCTCCCACTGCTGTCAATCAAATCCGATGATGCGGGAGTCAGGGGGCAGAGCCGAGTCCTGCTGTCTGTGTCGAGGGAGAGTGCTTCTCCGACGGGGCTCTCGGGAAGAGGAGGAGCCAGGAGCGACGTGGAGGGAACCCAGAAGAAGAGGGTCAGGGCCACACTGTGCAAAACCAACTGCAAAAAAGAGGTAAGTATGACATGTTTGTTTTTATTTAGATTTTTTAAAAGGAACGTTTACATATCCTTTAACACTGCCCTCCTTTTGGGTTTAATACCACTTTAACCATTTCCCATCCCGCGTATAGTAATATGATGGCTGCAAGGTGGCTGTCTCATCCTGGGCGGCTATCATATGGAGTCCTCAGCTTCCCGGTCATCTAGGGGGCCCACTGCATCACTCGGGAGGCGATGCGCATGCCTTAGCGGCCCTAATGTCTGCCGGGCACCCGCGATTACTTGTCACAAAGCAGGGACGCTGATCTGTGTGTGTAAACATAGAGATTCACGTCCTGTGTTCCTTGTATATAGGGACACTGATTGGTTACCTCCCTCAGTCAGTCCCCTCCCCTCTCAGTTAGAATCACTTCCTAGGTAACACATTTAACCCCTTGATCGCACCCTAGTGTTAACCCCTTCCCTGCCAGTGACATTTATACAGTAATCAGTGCATATTTATAGCACTGATCGCTGTATAGTTATCAATGGTCACAATAAATGTGTCAAAAGTGTCCAAATTGTCCACCGCAATATCACAGTCCTGATAAAAATCTCAGATCCCCACCATTACTAGTAACAAAAAATAATAATGATAATAAAAATGGCATTAATCAATCTGTCCCTTTTTTTGTAGGTGCTAGAACTTTTGCGGAAACCAATCAATATACGATTATTGTGTTTTTTTTTCACCAAAAATATGTAGAATACATATCAGCCTAAACTGAGGAAGACATTTTTATTTATTTTTTTAAATCAGGATATTTATTATAGCAAAAAGTTAAAAATATTGTGTTTTTTTTTTCAAAACGGTCGCTCTTTTTTTGTTTATAGCGTAAAAAAAATAAAGACTGCAGAGGTGATCAAATACCGCCAAAAGAAAGCTTTATTTGTGGGGAAAACAATTATGAAAATTTCATATGGGTACAGTGTTGCGTGACTGCGCAATTGTCATTCAAAATCTTACAGCGCTGAAAGCTGAAAATTGGTCTGGGCAGGAAGGGCGTGAAAATGCCCTGTATTGAAGTGGTTAAAAAATTCAGAAGTACTTTTCCTAGTGGGAATTTTGGCAAATTATAATATTTTGAATCATAATTTTAGCTTTCTATATAATAGGACATACAGTCATTTATAATGTAATATATATTTCAGGGTTTTTTTTTTCAAAATTATGAAGTGCCTTTCCTCCAATGTTTCTTTACTACAGTCTCCTGACATTCATATCCTTTCAAACTTTTTAAGAACTTCACTCTAATAGAAGCGCATTGATTCAATATTAGCCCTTGTACACACGGTCGGAGAATCTGTCGGAATGAGTCTTATCAACTGGGCCGGACGGACCTAATCCGATCATGTGTAGAGCATTTTCATCGGACCAAGTGCCACGCATGCTCAGATCAAATTCCTACATCAAAGCTATTGGCTACTAGCCTGAATGTAGTCCCATCATAACGAAATTACGTCATCACGTTCTGAAAGATCGGATTTTTCGCCAACTTGGCCCGACCGTGTGTATGCAACAGTTTCGGACACAATCCGTCGGACTAAATCCGACGGGCAAAATCCGACGGATTGGGTTGGCAAAATCTCCGACCGTGTGTACGTGGGCTAAGGAGTCACTAGATACAATCAAATTTAACAAATTTTCCGTGCAATGGCAAAATGAATAATATGCAAAGGATCCCTCTAGTTCCCATTATCTATTTGTCTGTTCATTCCCCTACTGGAACTGGAGCTCGGTCTTCAAATGTACCAATTAATTATGTTTTAGGAAGTCAAAATTAAAGTTTTTCAACTTGAACCTGAAAACATTGCATTAACGGGGCTGGGGTATTTATTTTCATATACAATATTGCTTATTGAAGATCTTTTGTATCAGCGACTCCAGTTTAATGATGTTTACGTACTTCCTTTGATTTAGTATGAGCTGAAAGAGGTGGGGGGCACATACAGTACACATGTGGGTCTGTAGGCTCATTGCTCATGAATAGACAAGCATCATGCACATAGTTTGTCATGTATGTTTTAACAGCTGTTCAAACATGAACTACACAGATGTAAAACAAGTCTGGTCTTTTTCAACTACAAGAATGTGTGTTTAATCTAAAAAGTCTTGTGTTGTGGGGGCTTTCAGTAGCTTCCAAGGTGTAAAGTTTCGTATTTCTTTGAGGTGGTTGCTCATTGAAGGATCAATTATCTTCTGATGTGCCCCGCCTTACCTATAAACTAGAAGGAGCAGGCAGCTGCAGAGGGCATTATTGTCTGGTATCTAAGGGTGGATATGAAGAATATTGCAGATTAAAAGAACTGCAGTATTCCTTTCAACCAGTCAAGCATAAATGTCTTTCCTGAGTCCCACCAGGTGTCCTTAACACAGGTTGGTTACTTGAGTTTTCCTGTTCTATTAGCCGAAAATGCTTCAAGCCAGCTCAGTAGGAGACAGTTAACACAATGGTCAACATTTTCAATGTTGATGATTGCAGCTGTTAGTAAAGTACAGGTTAGGTGGTGCCACATTCCACTGTGGGTGACATGTGCAAAGTAATTAAGTCATGTGCACAGTTGTAAATTCAATTTCATACAGCAGTTAGATCCGGCACCTAGTGGGACAGATACCACCATGCTTTTGATTATATGTTGTTTTTTTCGAAAGTTTTACATGGGGCTTTTTTTTGTCTGAGAATAAGTGCTGTAGCTCATCCACCTGCACCCCCCAAAAGGGGGGGGGGGCTGGTTTAGTGATAAGGCGCATTGTGCGTGCCATGTCATAGGGGCATAGGTGAGTGTGGACAAATTGCACTGTCCCGAGTGCACAGTGGAGGGGGGGGGGGTTATAAAGGGGGCATTGTTAAATAAAACCAAGAGTGCATAACACACAAAATGCATCATTCAGAAGTGCACTACATACAAAGTACAGGGTTTAGGAGTGCACTATGCACAGAGTGCAGGGTTCAGGAGTGCACTATGCACAGAGTGTAGGGCTCAGGAATGTGCCATACACAGAGTGCAGCTTTGAGGAATGAACTATACATAGAGTGCAGAGGTCAGAAGTGCATAACATACAGATTGCAGGGTTCAGGAGTGCGCTATGCCAAGAGTTCAGGATAGCACTGCATACAGAGTGTAGGGTTCAGGAGTGGGTCACGCACAGAGGAGCGTGCTACATACAGAGTGCATGGTTCATGAGCATGCTACGTACAGAGTTCAGAATTCAGAAGTGTGATACATACAGAGTGCAGAAAAATTCTGTGAGGTACAAATGGGACATTGAAGGCAACAAAGACATTTTAAAACTGAACGAGTAAAACCATAACATTTTACTATGCATAGTAAAAAAATTCTATTGAATTACAACATCAGATATGGAAAATAGATAACATGTTGTTGGTAGAAACCATTGATGCATAAATGGTGACACTCTCCTTTTAATGTCCAACGTGTTTCGTGAAGACTTCAATCCCTAGAGGGCCATGGGGTTTGGGCACAAACGGTCACAGTTAGATACCAAATGATCAGATGAAAAGAATGACATGGGCCATAAAAGATCCTTTACTAGCCTAGCTTATGGAACTGTCTATTGTAATCATGAATGCCCAGGGTATCTGCTGGTTACTAGCCTGTGCGATGGATCCTTGAAAGAGATCATGCCCAGGGCTCGGCGTGTGGTAGCATACAGAGTGCAGAGTTTGGGAGTGCTTCACACACAGAGTGCAGGGTTCAGGAGTGTGTTATGTACAGAGGAGCATGCTATCCACAGAGTGCATGATTTAGGAGCGTACTACATTCAGAGTACAAAGTTTAGGCGCATGCTGTGTGCAGAGTGCAGAGTTTACGAGTGCACTACTTACACAGTGCAAAGTTCAGGAATGAGTGCAGTGTTTGGGAGTGTGCTGCATACAGAGTGCAGAGTTCAGGAGTGCACCATGCACAGCATGGAGGGTTCAGGAGTGCACTGCATACAGAGTGCAGATTTTAGAAATGCATTGTGCACAGAGTCGCATGCTATGTACAGAGTGCAGGGTTCAGGAGCATGCTACATACAAAGTGCAGAGTTCAGGTGTGTGCTATGTACAGAGTTCAGAATGCAGGAGAGCACAACGTACAGAGTGCGAAGTTGAGGAGTGCGCTACACACAGAGTTCAGAAGCATGCTACGTACAGAGTGCAGAGTTCAGGAGTGTGCTACATACTTAGTTGAGAGTTCAGGAGTGAACTATGCACAGAGTGTGAGGTAAAGGAGTGTACACAGCACAGAGTGCAGGATTCATGAGTGTGCAAAGCACAGAGTGCAGGGTTTAGGAGTATGTTATGCACAGAGTGCAGGGTTCAGGAGTGCACTGCGTACTGAGTTCAGAGTTCAGGAGTGCATGTTGAACTTTCAGTGAGAGCGATAACACCAAATTTAACACACCTGCTCCCCATTCACAACTTGGACCTTGTAATACTAACTAGTCCCATGACACCGGGGAGGGAAAATGGCTAATTGGGCCCAATTTGGACATTTTCACTTAGGGGTGTACCTTTTGTTGACAGCGGTTTAGACATTAATGGTTGTGTGTTGAGTTATTTTGAGGGGACAGCAGATTTACACTGTTGTACAAGCTGTAAACTCACTACATTGTAGCAAACTGTAATTTCTTCAGTGTTGTCACATGAAAAGATATAATAAAATATTTACAAAAATGTGAGGGGTGTACTCACTTTTGTGAGATACTGTCTATATCAATCAACTTGTGTACAATCAGCCTGTTAGAAAATGTCAACATGACATTTTTTTGGCATGAGGTTCCAACCAAAATCCATACCAGACCCAAAGGGCACTGTTTTTCTTCAAAATTACCGGCTTTTCCACTGACAGCAGATATGTCATGGTTGTTTAGGATGCAGTGGACAACGGCTCCTTAACAACCACAAATAGCTGGCAGTGGATGCCATCTCCTTAACAATCAGCAGTATTCGTTGGTTAGACCACAACTTATTTAACCACTTGCCGACCAGCTGCCATCATTATACTGCTGCAGGTTGTCTCGCCGTACCTGTACGTCAGTCCCTTTTAACAGCTATCAGATAGTGCTGATGCACATGACTGGTGGCCGCGATGTCCGCCGGCCACCAGCTAACGCTCCACAGAGCCAGAATGGGGATCTGTCAATGTAAACAAACAGATCTCTGTTCTGACAAGGAAGTACAGAGTGATCATCTGTTCCTAGTGATTAGGAAAAGTGATCTCTCTGTACTTCCAGTCAGTCCCCTCCCCCCACAGTTAGAAACACCTCCCAGGGAACACATTTAACCCATTGATCACCACTAGTGTTAACCTCTTTCCTACCAGTGTCATTTATACCAGTGGACATCAACCCTGTCCCCAGGGCCCACTAACAGGCCAGGTTTTATGTATTACCTTGGGGAGAGGCAGACTGCATACTGCAATCACTGAGCAGCAAATTATATCACCTGTGATGTATTTCAGTTATCTTGCAAACCTGGCCTGTTAGTGGGCCCTGAAGACAGGGTTGATGACCACTGATTCATACAGTAATCAGTGCATTTTTATAGCATTGATCGCTATATAAGGGCACTATCACACTCACAGTGCCTAGGCATCAGCGGTAAAGCGCGCTGCCCGTTGTCAGTTAAAGCAACGCAGTGCCATATCACAAAAAATGGCCTGGTCATTAAGGGGAAAAATCTTCCAGGGCTGAAGTGGTTAAATGCTTTTGTTTACTTTTTTTGTGAATTGACTTTTAACTAGGTTTATGTGATATTTACCAAATGTTTCTTTTTTTTTGTGGTAAATACCACATAAACCTTTAGTGAATCTAACTTTTTAATATCACATTTGATACATGACCCAAATTTTGTATGTGATCTCCATTAGTGATTTGAGCCCACTGTGCAGTGTATACTGTGCATAAACACAGGTCCTCTTTTACCATACCAATTTAATCCATGTCCAATATTCAGAGTTGTGTAACTTTACCCACTTTTTACCATGGCACACTGCACACAGCATTATCCCCTCTCTGAACTGTTCCTCTTTATTTTAAAACTAAAATTGGGAGGTATGCCACAAACTCCAGTTTGCACAAATCATTATAACGTTCTATTAAAATGTATGAAATGCTCATTCACTATTAACAAACTTTAGATCTTTAGTGGCAAGAAGCATACATAGGTCTCACATTTTTGGTTAGCTTAGTATTTATGAGCTTAGTCTTTTTAAATCTGGTGTGTGACGTCATTTGGTTAAGCAACAATGGCTGCCAACAACTTAAAGATGTAACATATGCCTTACAATAAGCTTGATAGAACCATAGCTTATACCTGATTCTAATGTGCATTATCCCTTCTCTCTCTTTTTCATTTGCTTTTATTTGTACAGCATTCACAGAAAGAACTGTGGAGAAACCTCAGTTATCCAACCAGACACAGACAGAGCTGATAACTCAGACAGCCAACCTCAGTATCAATGCAGCACGGTCTTCAAAGATCCTTTATGTCATAACAACCAGTCCTAGCCAGCCAACTGGTCAAGTGCCAGGTAAGACATTTCCAGTCCTCTGAATCAACTTATTTGTCCTAGAATAGCAAGAATTGTTGTATGCGTTATCAGTTGCAAAGCAGTCTGTTTTATACTATAAAGTTGTGCTCATAAGTTTACATACCCTGTCAGAATTTATGATTTTTTGGCCATTTTTCAGAGAATATGAATGATAACACAAAAACTTTTCTTTCACTCATGGTTAGTGTTTGGCTGAAGCCATTTATTATCAAACAACTGTGTTTACTCTTTTTAACTCATAATGGCAACAGAAACTAACCAAATGACCCTGATCAAAAGTTTACATACCCCAGTTCATAATACTGTGTATTGCCCCCTTTAACATCAATGACAGCTTGAAGTATTTTGTGGTATTTGTGGATGAGGCTCTTTATCTTCTCAGATGGTAAAGCTGCCCATTCCTCTTGGCAAAAAGCCTCCAGTTCCTATAAATTCTTGTATGAACTGCACATTTTAGATATCCCCATTTCAATGGCTCAATCCAAAGACACGCAGGTAGGTTAATTGGCTTCTGTCCAAAATTGGCCCTAGTATATGAATGGGGACCTTGGATTGTGGGCGCATTGAGGGTAGGGACCAATGTGAGTGTGCAATGTACAGGGATGGGGTCTATTGTAGACACTCACTCAGGTTGAACTGGATGGACTGGTGTCTTTATTCAACCTTACTAACTATGAAACTATGAAACTATATTGAGGTCAGGAGACTCAGATGGCCACTCCAGAACCTTCACTTTCTGCTGTAGCCAATTACAGGTCAACTTGGCCTTGTGTTTTGGATCATTTTCATGTTGGAATGTCCAAGTACGTCCCACCCACAACTTCCTGGCTGTTGAATGCAAATGTTCCTCCAGTATTCTTTGATAACATACTGCATTCATCTTGCCAACAATTTTAACCAAATTTCCTGTGCCTTTATAGCTCACACATCCCCAAAACATCAGCGATCCACCTGCTTACCTTTCATCATAGGCCTTGTTGACTCCTCTCCAAATGTAGTGTTGACGGTTGTGGCCAAAAAGCTCAATTTTGGTCTCATCATTCCAAATGACTTTGTGCCAGAAGGTTTGAGTCTTGTCTCTGTGCTGTTTGGCGTATTGTAAGTGGCATACTTTGTGGCATTTGTGTAGTACTGGCTTTCTTTTGGCGACTCAACCATGCATCCCATATTTCTTCAAGTGCCTCCTTATTGTGCATCTTGAAACAGCCACACCACATATTTTCAGAGAGTCCTGTATTTCCCCTGAAGTTATTTGTTGGTTTTTCTTTGCATCCCAAACAATTTTCCTGGCAGTTGTGGCTGAAATTTTAGTTGGTCTACCTGACCATGGTTTGGTTTCAACAGAACCCCTCATTTTCCACTTTTTCATTAGAGTTTGAACACTGCTGATTGACATTCTCAATTGCTTGGATATCTTTTTATATCCCTTTCCAGTTTTATACAGTTCAACTACCTTTTCCGGTAGAACCCTTGACCATTCTTTTTCTTTCCCCATGACTCAGAATGTGTGACATACAACCAGCACGAGAGCCACACCGCCCAGCCGTCATTTGGCAGTGGGTGGGTGGCAGATGGTTAAAGTCAGGATCTCTCCAGACTGTGGACCAACTGAGTGATGTCAGCCAACTGTGGACTTTAGGTCGCTGTCAGCTGAATACGGGTCACAGGAGTGCAGAACTAAGAGCAGTCTTGTGACCTACTTCTCATTTAAGAGATTTTTAAAGTTCTAATAAAGCTTGTCATGGAAATGGCACCCCACTATTTATTTTTGGGTGCCTTTCCTATGAGATGTTTAAGAATGTTATATTAAAATAATTTTATTCTGATTAGTCTTAACAGAGGTATATTCAGCAAGTTAGCTTTAAAAGGAAAACTGATATGCACACGGTGACAACGGACAGCAACCTTTCACCTTACTATTCTCAATAATAATTAATTCTGATCACTGTTATAAGAGAACGTTTTTTTAGTGTCATGATTACTGTTTTATTCTGATGTACTCTGATTGTTTTTCCCTGTAGGTTGGACAGTTTATGCACTTACAGCTCTTCTTATTTTGACCATCATTGCTATTTTGGTTAAAGCTCTTCTTCACCTAAATATGAAGTAAGTACTTTTCATTCTGATCATGCATCTATTTCCCCCTGGCAACATTCTTCCAGCTAATTAAGCAGATAGTATTTCATTGCTGGAATATGGAATATATATTTGCAGAAACTGCAGAGGATATTGCTGGGTATTGACAGGGCAGAATGCTTAGAATGATGATTTTCCAAGAAAATTGAATGAGTAAGGTGTGATGTAGCAGTATACTAAAAAAAAAAGAACTCAAAACGTACATCCTTTCCATCTACCCCTTGTTAAATATAATGATTTCATAAATGGAGCCCCTTTATTGTATGTGTGGTGCAAGTAAGACATTCTATGTTTTGCAAATGTCTTTAAACCATTCCTTTTATGTTTTTAATGTTTTCGAAATGTCAAATGATACACAGAAGGCCAAATGAAGGCAACTGAGCCCTAGTTAGACCATTGTTTTTCACTCCATAACACAGGGATACATTACTAATGAAACAGCATTTTACCTATTTTTTTTATATTTTAATTTTCTTTAATTTAACTAAAGCAATCTTGTTTTAAAACATGAGTTTCAAGATTTGAGAGAACAAAATGTGTTTGTGATATTTGTTGTACAATAAAATGAGATAATTGGCCAAAGGTCTCAGTACAATGGGCATTGTTAATGGACCGTTTTAAAACTAAACGAATAAACTATAATAAACGTTAAAATAAATTAATTTTAACGTTCTTGCTATGCTGCTTCACGACAATAAATAAAATTACAAAATGATTATTAAAAAAATATATTTTTTGTAGCAAATATATATGTGAAATCACAGTTGCACTTCAAATGCACACCCATAAGCATATCTGTATCTTGTATTTTTCCTACATTCTGCTGCTATCCAGCCCAGGAGATCCCAAAACTCTGGAGAGCCCAGCATGGAAATAATGATTTCAGTTCCAAGTTGAGTTCCTGGAACTTGTTGAGCTGCCTTTATCTATCTAATTATATAACAAGTAGAATTTCCAATGAAAAAGCAAGGTTTTATCCCCCCTCCCCCATGCTATAGTAAATATAATAGAAAAGCCAGTGGGTGGTAAAGACTAGTAAATATAATTAAAGCCCAACTCTGGGCTGCTGTTAAACTTATGAATGCAATAAGGTCATCTGTGGGTTAAGGTGGTTCTAAACTCAAAATGTTTTCTATCTTAACGCATTCACTAAGTTAAAAATCATCCCATCAACTGTTCTATCCCCCCTTCCCTAAACACTTACCTAACTTTTTTCACTGCTCCAATTCTGTCCCAGCCGCAGTCAGCCTGCTGCTATCAGTCAAGCTCCTGTGAGGAAGAATGGCTTACCAGTGCTGTATGTCTATGGATGTGCACAGCCCGGCGCGCACGCATGGATGCCCCCCTAGCACTTTACTTACCTGCTTGTACAATGATATTGCACAGAGTGGTCCCTTACCTCCTCTTTGGTAGTCCCCTGCCAGCGCTGTCCACTTCTCACTGCTCCAGGTGCCTTCTTAGCACCTTACTTGCACCAGAAGCAGGAAGAAGCAGACAGTGTTAGCGGGGGGACTGCCAAAGTGGTGGTAAGGGATGACTCCATGCAATATCATTGCACAAGTAGGTAAGTATAACATCTTTTTTATTTTACAACAAAAATATCCCATAATATTATGTTAAATGCTTGTGTGGCTAAGGGGGATAAGGAAAAAGGCACACTAACTTACCTTATTCCTCACTTCCCCAGAAGCCCTTGCCATCCTCCCGTGCAATACAGGACTGTTGATCTTGCACTGTGTATGGATTTTAAGGGGAACCACATGCTAAAATGATAAAAAAAAATAGTGTGGGGTCCCCCCATATCCATATCAGACCCTTAGGTTTGCTGAGGCAGGAAAGGAGGGCATGAGTGAGCACCCCCCGAACCATACCAAGCCACATACGTTCAACATAGGGGTTCTTTGGGGTAGGGGGGCTCTGACCACCCCCTTGTGATGTCCCGACCCAGAATGCACCTGTTGATGACATCATAAGGGGTGGTGTCACCAGGTGATGTCACCGGGTGTCCCCAATTTAGGAAATGTCAGACAGGGGAGCTTTTGCATACTTTCTTTCACACAATTCTTTCCTAGGGTGACACCATTTGCTGCATGCTGCATGTTTCTGCGAGTTGGAGTATAAACAGTTACGCCAGTGAATATGTGATATTCTGCTATAGTCACTACAGTAGAACTGTAATGTTTAGCTGCTGTGGAGAATGTACACATGCACAGATAATTTATAATTAAACTGGCCATACACCAAGAGAATTTGAAAACTTTCATTTTGGGACTTTTCGATCGATTTTCTAATGGTTACTGGGGTGTAATCGAAATTTTCCACTGTAGTTATGGGAAAGTTTGAAGAATGGGGATTAACAAAATTGTAATCGTGAATGTGGTTTTTGTTCAGGAAAAACCATACACATTGTAATGAAACCCGTTTAATAGGGCTGGGATTCCATTCATGAAATGTTAAGGTCTTTCAAATGAAATGAGGTGACTCGATAACGGCGAGAAAAAATGTTCTGATGATTTCATAACTTCTATATGAATTAAAATGGGAAAAAATGTTTGAAGGAAAAATGGCCAACCCATGAGTCTAGAGCAGGGATATGCAATTAGCGGACCTCCAGCTGTTGCAAAACTACAAGTCCCATCATGTCTCTGCCTCTGGGTGTCATTCCTGTGGCGGTCAAAGTCTCGCTATGCCTCATGGGACTTGTAGTTTTGCAACAGCTGGAAGTCCGCTAATTGCATATGCCTGGTCTAGAGGATTTGCACAGTGCAGGCAGAGTATACTTAATTATAGTTCTCTACAAAAATCCGTATTCTGTTGTGCAAATTCAGTTCTGTTTTAACTATAATGATGTGTGTAACTTTAAAAAATGGCAAAGCCATTTTTACTATTCTGGTGCAAGAACTGTAAACAAATCATCCTCGTCTGCAGTATTTTGTGGGTAGAAACTGAGAGGGTTACTAAAATAATTAAAATGTTAATTTTATGAGTCTATATAATATGACTATGGATATAGTGAACACATTCCAGTTACTACATTAGATTGCACATACAAAAGATTTAATTATATCTTTGTCTCCCTCTTCAAGGTCTCAGAGACTGGCATCACCAACCAGTCTGGACAACTGCCACCGAGGATCTGCAGGAGAAATATGGAGCATATTCTACAAACCTTCCACATCCATCTACATTTTTCCAAAGAAGATTAAAAGTCCACATGATGATCGCAACCCATTAGTAGGCGAATAATTTGCACTTTAGTCAAGACATTAAGAGCTGCAGATGAACATTTGGAGTTTCCTGTCATCTCTGTTTAATCAATCCATATTTATGATGCTCTGAAATGGACTATAATCTATGAGGCTTCCAGCAGAACTGAGAGAATAGACCTGCAACTGTTCAAAGTCCATATAGTCACACGACTTCTGCAACTAGAACATACAGTGGAAGCTTGCCATAGACCTACTGTATAGCTAATTGTTATCGGTTTCAGGTCAGACAGAGAGAGCAGGTGGTTCGGGTGGAATGGAAAGAACCACAATTGCTGCAGGCGTTACATACAATCACCCTAACTCTGTAAAGCAGGGTATCCCATTTTGGAAAGGGACATCTGATTTTAGTTCAGCTCCTCCTTATTTTTTAAATATATTTATGAACTTAAGACTTAAATATGGAGTACCGGAAATAATCTGGTTTTCTGACTGCAATTGCAGTAATGATGGATTTTGTACTGTGTATATTTTTCCATTAAAATAACTTCTGCACACCATAAATCAAAGTTGGAACCATCCTATTATGAGCCAAACAAGAGCAGTTTTCAAACATTCTATAGTTTATATTAATTGTTGCACAGAATGAATGGATACTGTACAAGGGACTGTTTCCTACAACACTAATGGGTGTTTTGAATGCTTTCTTCTTTTTTTTTTTTTCCTAAAGGGTGCATGAATTGAGTATTAATGCTTATGGGGCCATAACTTAAATCATCATAGGAACACACACCCGTATTTGGGTTCAAAAGTAAAAGTTACATTCTGTATCATTGTCTTCCTTGGAAGTGTCTGCCAACTTTATGTATAAATAATTTATTTTTTCTTTAAAGTGTGCCTTGCCATTGTTTGATTGTGTGAAGGCCATGACCATCACTGTTATAACAAAGCCATCAAAGAGGGCAGCAGTATGATGTCTGTTCAATTTGGCCATCGAGAGTGATGATCACTAGGCCTAAGACTGTGTGTTCGAGCCTTGGTTGGATTTTTAAGATGTAAATGGCTTTATACAATCAAAGTCTATTTTTCTGCAAAGCTGATTTTAACTTCTTATGGTGGAGTGACACCATAACATTACTGGACTATGTATTCGACAAGTGTTTTTTTTATAGTGTGAGATTAGCACTGGTACTTTGTTAAAATCAGGATATGCAGCCCCACTTGCTGTTACGATATCCCCACTATGGTAACAGATGCCATTGTCAGACACCACAGGGAACCTACAGACCAGTAATGTTTCCAGACAATTTAGAAGAGTCAAAAATGGATGTTTGTTATCTTCGATAGTGAAATTGAAACTATACTGAAAGGAAAATATATTGGATACACAGTGTTAATCCACAAATAAGGCAAATGGTTAATGAGTTTGAGAAAATGTTTCTAAACAACCAATAGCATAACTAATGCAGTACTGCAGCAATTTAGGTGGCTGGTAACATGTAGTAACCTCTAATGTCAGGACATTGCAAAAGTTGTGATGGTTGTATACAACTGGAAAAGCATTTGCAAGCACTGTTAAGTTGTGGAAACTGACACAAGTAAGAGATCATGGAGTTTACATGCATTCATTAAATATATAGCACACCCAATTTAATCAGCACAGACTTATCATAGAGTTATCATACCTTTTTAAGTATAAAGGTCTGCTTCTGGTGAGACCACTGCTTTGTTCTGTATCACTAACTCATAGATTTGTAAATCTCTAAACGTTTTGTCTGCCAAACTTGACAGCAATAAACAATGTGAGTATAATGTCAAGTTAGCAATAGTTAAACATAGTAAGAAAACATTTGCCATGGAGCCACATAAATCCATCTAATAACAGATGTAAGCAAGAAGCCTTGAAAAACTGCTGCTAATACAGATACTGATAAAGAAAGTTATTTACATTTACATTTTAACTTCAATTTATACTTTAGAAAACCTTTTCATTATATACATACAGTATACTGTATGTGGTCTTACAAAGAACTGAAGATATTTGCCCATAGTTACTAATCAGGTCTGACACTGATTGGTGAAAGAAGTAACCTCAGTTCTTAAGACAAATTCTACAATACATAAGGCCCCTAATGTTCATAAAAAGCACTTAAATAGAGATGGATTTGAAGATAAGAAAATTCCTCTATGAAAAATATTGTCTGAATGCAGTTATAAAAAATCTCAAATTCCACTTATGACTATCTGGTAAAGGAGCTTAAAGGCTTGTAAAAGTACAATGTAAAGGCTTTATATATTTGCTGTTTAATGAATACAGTAAAATTCCTTTAACCCAAGACTCACTGAACTGACACATATTCCATATGTCTAGTTTGAACGTAAAGTTAGAGCAATAAGAAAAACAAATGAAATCTGATGCTTTTTAAAGTCTAGTTTTATATTCTTTTACTTTCAACTACTTTCTTACAATTTTGTATTCTTACTATATTTGATTTAATCGTCGATATTGACTCCGATGAAAATCTGCAAAGTAAAAGTTACAAACAAGGGTGAAAACACTTGACATATGAACAGCGGAATCATTTGTAAAGCAAAACATATGGCATGAATAGAGCAATCTTCAATCATCTGCACTATTTTTTATTCAGACTATCAACTTTATCACTTTCACTTTTCTCATCTTCTAATAATCCAACTCGCAGCGCTATTTTATTGGTTATAGAGCAGCCTTTCTCAACCTTTTCAACACAGAGGAACCCTTGAAATAGTTCTCCAGTCTCGGGGAACCCCTGCTAAAAATGAGAAATCTACAACTCATGATACATTAGTGTGATAGTCAGTGGGAAGAATGTTCCTTACACTTGTGGTCATTGGGAAGAATTACCTCCTTAAAAATAGCTAAAAAGATCAATGGTGTCAGTGGGAACTTATCTGAGAGGCAGAAATTGCCCAATGCTGAAGGAACCCCTAGCAACCTCTGGGGGAACCCCAGGGTTCCACGGAACCCTGGTTGAGAATCACTGTTCTAGAGTAAAGGGATTATTAAATTTGCTATAAATATTAAGAGTAAAGAAAATCACTTCTTGTTTGCTTGCACATTCCATCATACAGACGTCTTGTACTGACAAACAGGCAACCATGGCAATTGCCACAAGGGCTGGTTTGAACAGATGTGGTTTGTTCTGTCATCATTTCTGTTCCAGGTAACCCTTACTATTGACTTGCAAAATATATTTTTTGCACTTACTGTCCATACTTTTTCAAGAATGTTTTCTACTGGCCAAAACGCATGACATGAAATGCTCATATGACATGGTCATGCAATATGACATGCTCATAATTTTCCTCTTGTTGTCAGTTATGGGAGGACAAGGACCCTGGGGGCAAGTCCAGCCAACTAATCCTTTCATTGTAGGAACAGATTCATTAGGGTTAAAGCATAGCCCACTTTTTAGAACATGTTTTATGGTAAATCCATATTTAGCTAATAAATAAAGCATGGTTACATACATATGCCATCCCCCCTGAACCCAACTTCTTCCCATACCTGAAACTCGGGTGCTTATTACTGTAGGTACAGTAAAAAAGCATATTACTGTAGGTGGTTATTGTTTGAATTCAGTGCAACTGTGCTTGGCTTCCCCCGCACAGCTGTGTCATCGATTTATGAGGATCAATCCATGAAAATACTACGGGTCCCATCTGCCAGCACAGCAGAGCATGCCAATAACAGGCATGACTAAAATTGTAGTCCATTAAGCACTTCCTCCAACCCCATAACAGAAGGTTCATAACTCCATACAGACCGGGGGCTGGAGGTAAACAATGCAAGAGTCCATGCATTGCACCTGTGATGTAATGATCACAGTTGCAATGCTCTGCAGGCCTCAATGTAAAATTTTGTAAATGCACATTTTTTATTATAATAACCGATTCCCGACTATGTCACGCAGATATACTGTGACAGAATGGCTCCCCTGGGTGAAATCCTTTATGGGTACGTCCTTCCATTTTTTGGCCAACAAAGGGCGCAAGCCCGCCGCTGGAGGCGCACATGCCTGCTGTATGGCAGGGCACCCGACACTTGCATGAGTGCCAGCACGGGGATTTGTGTGTGTAAAAACACAAATTCCTGTGCTGTCAGAGGAGAGGAGCCATATCGTTTGTTCCTACTAAGTAGGAAAAATTATATGTCTCCTCTCCTAGTCAATCCTATCCCAATACAGATAGGACACAGTGAGGACACACACAATTAACCCCTTGATCACCCCCTTGTGTTAACCCTTTCCCTGCCAGTGACATTTACACAGCAATCAATGCATTTTTATAGCATTGATCACTGTATAAATGCCAATGGTCCCAAAAAAGTGTCAAAAGTCTCCTATCTATCCGCCGCAGTGCCACTAAAAATCACAGATCATTGTATCATCATAAATCTTTCCCATAGATTGTAGATGCTATAACTTTTGCGCAAACCAATCAGTATGTGCTTATTCCGATTTGTTTTACCAAAAATATGTAGAATAATATACATTGGCCTAAACTGATGTAGAAATGTGTTTTTTTATTTTATTTGGGGGATATTTATTATAGCAAAAAGAAGAAAATATCGTTTTTTTTTTCTAAATTGCCACTCTTTCTTTGTTTATAGTGCAGAAAATAAAAACCGCAGAAGTGATCAAATACCACCAAAAGAAAGCTCTATTTGTGGGGGGAAAAAAGGACGTAAATTTCGTTTGGGTATAGTGTCTAACGACCAGGCAATTCTCAGTTAAAAACTACGCCATGCCAAATTGTAAAAAGTGCTCTTGTCAGAAAGGGGGTCAAATCTTCTGGGGCTGAAGTGATTAATGTCAGTGCATTTACAAAATTTTTGCAAAAGGTGGACTATGCCTTTTAGTCAAGTCTACCATTTTGCTGCATTGATTGGTAGCCACGGTGAAAAATGGGTGTTTCTAAAGGACATGGTTTATTGTGCCACACTTTTACATATTGCAGTATAAGATTCCTTTGCTACTATTGGCATTTAGACACATGGCATCCAGAAGCCACAAAGGAAGTTGGTGCTGGAGACAGGTAACTAAATAACGATGAGGTATCTCCACTCAGGTCCACCAGCTCAACACATCTTACACATAGTACTAGCTGGGGGGGGATTCCCTCTGCCCCAGGCTGGTCCTTCCCTGCTCTCAAAACAAAAGTCAGTGGAACACTGCTGTTTTAACCCTCCTATTAGGTTGTGGATCAGTTTGGCTGTAACTTGTTAGCCATTGACAAAGCAAAAGTTTGGATTTAATGTGATGCTATTTATGGACCTCAAGAAGAGGCCAGCATGCATTGAAAGCTTGCATTACAACCTAGTTAGTTAATAGATTTATTAATCTACTTAGGTAATCTATTTTATCCAATAAATGATATCACCTTAAATCCAAAATGTCTTTCTTTTTGAAATTGTATGACTTTACCTCATTTGGGTCCATGAATATTTAGTATGGATTGCTTCTGCAGAGTTTATTTATTAACATTATATTAGGGTATGGGTCAAATATCCCTGCACACTTGAATTGCTCGGTTTAC
Organism: Lithobates pipiens; assembly: GCF_037356315.1. Classification (NCBI taxonomy): domain Eukaryota; kingdom Metazoa; phylum Chordata; class Amphibia; order Anura; family Ranidae; genus Lithobates; species Lithobates pipiens. Next base: position 100,044,669 of record NW_027507790.1, read on the forward strand.
TCATCACTAATGAGCACTATGCAGAAGGATGCATTTTTAAGCAACAGGAAGGCCATAAAAGCCAGGAAATGATCATAAGACTACAATGCCACCAGTGGAGAAATGCACAATTTTGGCAAGGTGACAACAATATACAGTTGCCAGTACATTCTTGTATTTATTGTACATATTGTTTCTGCATGCCATGCATTTGTCCTCTGAGCAAAAATGATTCATTGTCAATCAAGTGGAATGAAGGTAAACTATAGTGGTAAGGTACCTAACAATCCACTGAAGGAGAGATGGCATGGCTACCACAGTCACCTGCTGGTTCAACCACTGTGGAGTAAGTTCTGTATGATCCCCCTGAGACCTTCTCATCAGTTCCTATGGACTCCAGTGTTGGCAGAAAACGTGCAAGGTGTCAGATCTGCCCACCCCACCTGGACCACATAAATTAGCGCAATGTGTGAAATACAAGAAATACATCTGTAGAACTCACACTCACAATTACTATTCAACTTGTTGACTGTAAAAGAAAAGAGGGAAAAAATGTAAATAAAATGTAAATGTTTAGATGTCTGTATACCTGTGAGTATGTACTAAATCTACCTTTTGATAGATCTACATATTGCAAGAAAAAAGGTAATTTACATGTTCTTTTTGTTCAATAACATAAAAAATATTTTATATTGTTCTTGATTCATGCCTAGTTAAGAAGCAAAAGGCCTGGCTCGCAGTCTCCGCTCTAATTCATCCCAACGGTATTTTTTCGTGTTGAGGTCAGGAATCTGTGCAGGTTAGTCAAGTTCCTCCATCCTAAACTTGCTTATCCATGTCTTTATGGACTATGTGCGCTGGTGTGCAGTCATGCTGGAACAGGAAGAGGCCATCCCCAAACTGTTCCCACAATGTTGGGAGCATGAAATTGTCCAAAATGTCTTGGTACGCCGACGCCTTTATGCCCCAAACACACTATCAGTTTTTCTGCTGGGTTTTTCCTTCAGATTTACCAAAACCATATAATATGAGGTCAAACCTTAGGTGTTTCAATGTGTATGCAATCAGGCAGGCCCTTGAATTACATGGTTTTGGTAAATCTGAAGGAAAAAAATCAGCAGAAAATCTGATAGTGTGTATGGGGCTTTAGAGTTCCCTTCACTGGAGCCAAGAAGCCAAGTCCAAAAAACAACCCTGCACCATAATCCCTCCTCCACCAAATGATTTGGACCAGTGTACAAAGCAAGGTCCATAAAGACATGGATGAGTGAGTTTTGGGTGAGAGAACTTGACTGGCTTGCACACAGTCCTGACCTCAACCTGATTAAACACCTTTGGGATGAATTAGAGTGGAGACTGCGAGCCAGGCCTTCTCATCCAACATCAGTGCCTGACCTCACAAATGCACTTCTGGAAGAATGGTCAAACATTCCCATAGACACACTCCTAAAACAAGTGGACAGCCTTCCCAGAAGAGTTGAAGCTGTTTAAAGCTGCAAAGGGTAGGCCAACTCAATATTGAACCCTACAGACTAAGACTGGGATGCCAGGATAAGGTTATTTCATTATTCATTAATATTGTCGTCAAGTATTTTGAAGGTTGTTAAAGTATCCAATACCTGTGTTATGTTATGGCAACTGAGACATCAATTTTATATAAAACGAATAGTGGTTTATTTTGTTTGTACTATTGAGACTGTATCGCCAATTCATTGGCACTAAAATATAGATATATATTATATAGACCCACAAGCAGTTAAACTACCTAACAATATATTAGTTGAGACTTATGAAAACTTGTCATACCCCTGTATGAGTGAATGATTAACTAATATGCCAGGAATGCTGAAACAAGTCATTAAATGATAGACTGAAATGTGTCTAGCCATTCGGGTCTAGAGCAGGCCAAAATATATAATGGCTACTGCAAATGCTAGGAGATCAGTTCCTTCCGTGCTAGAGGATAGGTATGCTGTAAAATCCTCACATTTGCCCCTATGGGTCATATTCATCAATGTATCTTCAGTAAGAACTGTCTATGTTGATCTACAGAAACCTTTCAGATTTATTTCTACACCTGTATGGTTCAGCGGTACAGATTGGATAATGGTAGCTTTCAGGGAAACTTTGTGTTTTTGTTACATTCTAATATGCTCACCAGATATTGTAGCTCTTACAAAATTAGGTTAGACTGAGATGGTCCAAAAAGAGACCAAGGCCAACATTGGATAGTTAAAATTATGGTAAAGGGTCAGACAGAGGGACTGATAAGTTGAAAGGAGTAAGGTACACTCAGTGTCAAGCAAGATTTTAGTAGCAGAATGTTTATGCACAGAACATCAGAACAGAGATGGAGAGAAGAAATTTGGAGTCAAAAGTAGAGGCAGACAAAGTCATCAAAGGGTCCCTGTGCACCCCCCCCCCCCCCCCAACTACTACCCAAGTACAAATAGATAGATTGGTATAAAGAGTAGTCTTTGGGATGTCCCGAACTCTGTCTTGGTTCATGTTTACATAATATTTTATTGGTGAATAAAAGAAGGTTTACATTGCTATTAAACAAGGTGCCTGAGGCGGTATTATCCATTACAATAGGCTTTACAACCGCATTGATCAGAACTAGTTGGCAATAATAGTTGTAAAGAAGTTTCAGCTTAAGCCGGTGTTTGAACAATGAGGGAGACATGAGGTTCGGTTGTGGTTAATTTACTAAATAACAATGCTTATCACAGTAACAGTTCTGTCTGGTGCTAATGTAGGTTTGAGTGTGTTTCATGGTTAGAATTGGGGATTTGCAAGTTTGCGGGGTAATAACCAGCTTTGAGTAATTAATTCCTTCTAAAAACCATGAAACCAAAGTTGGCTAAATATCGGTGTTTGGTGAGATAGAGCTCTGTTGGATATAGGGAGTGGTTTAGGGTGTAAACCCAAAAAGAGAGGAAGGGGAGAAGGGAGGGGGGAAAAAGGGGTGAGGGAGCGAGGGGTGGGGGTTTGTTAACTTACCTCCCAGTCTCCACCATCATTTCCGAAGGACTGGCGTAAGGTGGGTAGAAAAGCCTGATCTGAAGAGATTTAGTGTTTGCTTAGATAAATTGAGAAGGGTCCTCCCTCCATCTTCCCTTGTGTAGGGGACGGAGGTCACTTGTCTCATGTTTTGATGGGGTTAGCTTTTGGAATGAAGGAGTAAAGTCGTTAAGGGTTGCAATTGTCTTGGGGTGTGCAGTTCGTAGGGGTTGGGCTTGTCAATAATTTGTATCTGGCTGTGGTGCGGAAGTGGGTCCAACAGGCCCATGTATGTGAAAATTTGGTTGGACAGTCTTTGGCTATGGAGATTAGTTCTTCCATTTCTGCACTTTTTTTCCACTCATTTGAGCCATTCAGAGACGGTCGGAACATGGGTCTTTCCCCAGTGAAGAGGGATACGCATTTTGGCCTCATTTATTAGGGGTGGTATTAGTGTTTTGTTCACCGGGACATCAGCAATCTATGTTCTCATATACAATACCTGACATAGCGGGAAATTATCCCCGCACTGCATGGAGATAACTATAGCGGGCGGCGAGGACAGCGGAGGGGTGATTGCATGAAGGAGGAGGGGGGAGGGGAGAAGATGAGAAGGACACCTTCATGGGCGGCACAGCCCGGGGGCTGTGAGACCCCTTCCACCCACAACATGTCTGTTTCCTCCCTGCTCGTTTTCAGAGGACTACAGTGGGGCGTGTCAGACCGCTGGCTGAGCTTAGGAGAGGGATAGAAGCCAGCGGTCTTACAAACAGCATGTGAGCAAGCAATAATGTTTTTTTAGCAAGCTCGGTAGCCTATTGCAGAGGAACTACAGAGCTCAGAAGAACATGAATAGCAAAGTTGGTGAAGGTAGGAGATCAGCAACAAGGACATGGAAGACAACATTTGGCCAGAGTTCTGCTTTAACCACTTGCCGACCAGGCCATAGCCGAAATACGGCTGCAGTGCAGTCGGCTTATTCTGGGAGGGCGTGCATGGATATCCTCCCAGAATCTTGCTCCCACACGCCCCGGGAATATCTGTGACGACCGGGTCCACATCACAAATGATGGAGCGATCACTTGTAAACCAATCGGCATCATGTCTGGTTCCTCTCTTCCCTCTCTGTATCAATTGGTACAGTGCGAGCTGGGAGGGGAGATATGGGGTGCAGCAGCGCTGTGGACTGGATGTGTACTGCCCATAGTGCTGATCTGTGCACATTCCTGCACTCATCCAGCCATCCATCAATGCTCAGCCATCCTCAACAATATTCATCCATCCATCCTCAGTAATACTCATTCATCCATCCTCAGCAATAGTCATCCATCCATCCATACTCAGCAATATTCAGCAATACTCATCCATCCATACTCAACAATACTCATCCATACTCAGCAATACTCATCCATCCATCCATACTCAGCAATACTCATCCATCCATTCATACTCAGCAATACTCATCCATCCATCCATACTCAGCAATACTCATCCATCCATCCACTCTCAGCCATCCATACTCATTCATGCTCAGCAATACTCATCCATCCATGCTCAGCAATTCTCATCAATCCATCAATACTCAGCAATACTCATCCATCCATCCATACTCAGCAATACTCATCCATCCATCCATACTCAGAAATACTCATCCACCCATCCTCAGCAATACTCATGCATCCATCCATACTCAGCAATACTCATCCATCCATCCATACTAAGCAATACTCATCCATCCATGCTCAGCAATTCTCATCAATCCATCCGTACTCAGCAATACTCATCCATCCATCCATGCTCAGCAATACTCATCCATCCATCCTCAGCAATACTCATCCATCCATCCATACTCAGCAATACTCATCCATCCATCCATGCTCAGCAATACTCATCCACATCCATCCATCCTCAGCCACCCTATCCACACTCAGCCATACCCACCCAGCCATACTCAGCCATACCCAGCCATCCCATCCATAACCAACCAGTCATACTCAGCCATCCAATTCATACTCAGCCATAACCAGAAATCCACATTTATGGCTCAAAAATGCTTAGCCATCCCTGTCCATGGCTCATCCATGCCACTACAGTGCCTCAAAGTGTAATAGGTAGTCAAATTTGATTTGACATTTATGCCCCTAGAACACCTGATTGTGCTCCCTGCATTTTGGGCCTCTGTATGTGGCCAGGCTGTGTAAAAGTCTGACACATGTGGTATCGCCATACTTAGAAGGAGAAGCAGACAATGTTTTGGGGTGTAATTTTTGCCGTGTACATGCCATGTGTTAGAAATATTGTATAAACAAACAACTTTGTGTAAAAAAAAAAAGAAGTGTTTTCATTTTCTTTCCACACTTTCAAAAAATCTTGTAGAAAAATATTACATGTTCAAAAGAGTCGAGATGGCTCATAGATTATACGTTGGAGTGTTTTCTTTCCATAATGGGGTCATTTTTGGGGAGTTTTTATTGTCCTGGTGCTCCAGGGCCTTCGAAATTGCAAGAGGTAGTCAAGAAATGAGAAGGCCTGAAAGTGCTCCCTGAATGTTGGGCCTCTGTACGTGTAAAAGTCTCACACATGTGGTATCACCATACTCAGGAGGAGAAGCAGACAATGTATTTTGGGGTGTAATTGTGGTATGCATATGCTCCGTGCGAAAAATAACCTGCTAATATAACAATTTTGTAGAAAAAAAAACTGAAAAAATATCTAGATTTTGCAAAGAATTGTGGGAAAAAATTACAACTTCAAAAAACTTGCCATGCCTCTTGAAATACCTTTGAATGTCTACTTTCCAAAAAGGAGTCATTTGGGTGGTATTTGTACTGTCCTGGCTTGTTAGGGTCTCAAGAAATGCTAGCTAGGCCATCAGTACTTTGGGTGTGATCAATTTTTAGTGATTGGCACCATAGCTTGTAGACTCTATAACTTTCACAAAGACCAAATAATATACTCCGATTTGGATTCTTTTTTTCCATAGATCTGTAGCAGTATAAAATTTGGCCAAAATGTATGAAGAAAAATTACTAGTTTGCAAAATTTTATAACAGAAACAAAGAATTTTTTTTTATTTTTTTAAAGAATTTTCGGTCTTTTTTCATTTATAGCACAAAAAATAAAAAACCCAGCGGTGATTAAGTACGACAAAAAGAAATCTATTTGTGTGAAAAAAAAGGACAAAAAATTCATATGGGTACAGTGTTGCAGGACTAGTAATGACTAGCATGACGAGTAATTGTCATTCAAATTGTGAGAGCACCGAAAGCTGAAAATTGGTCTGGTTAGGAAGGGGGTTTAAGTGCCCAGCGGTTAAAGGTATGATTTTACTCCAATGCCTAGTCAGTCCAGATATATTTTCTTAGTTACTGTATCTCTTGAAAGACATTAAAATTGCCCCTTAACAACTAACTTCATTTTACATTTATTTTTTTTCCTTAAGTGTACCAATCTAAAGGCAACTTTACTTTTTTTTTTCATTAGAAATTTTCTTCTGACTTACAAATGAGTTTTAAGTGTAACGCTCCATCCTTGGTCTATTTTGCCTATAAGAGGCAAGACTGTCGTAATTTTAACCCAGTATTCAGAGTAAGTTGTCATTAGAATACTGTGCTTTAATTCTGTGCATATGCTTACAATCCTTTCTATGCTTCAAGTACCAAAACATTGCTACGAATTTAAATGGCTGGATTGTCACACCTAAAATTATTAATATAATTTTAATGTAAAAGTAAGTGTTTCTAGAATGAGTAGCTGGAAGGTTGGAGATGTATTCATTACTGTTATTGCCAGTCTTGGTCAAGGATGTACAGGATAAAGCAGAATGTTAAGAATTAATAAGTCATATAGTGGAGACTGCATGATTTCCAGAGTCATAGAAAATGTACAACTATACTCTTATTGAAAAATTTCAGATAAAATGCTTTTCTTTGTGTATTTTGGCTTATCCAGTAATGCGATGTAAAGCGCAATAACCATATGCAAACGCCATATAAGAAAATGAAATACAAAAAAAAGGGAATTTAATTTTGAGTGCACAATTCTCAAATATGCTAAACTCATATAGTATATGTTATATATCATCTTGAGTTTAGTTCAGTATACTCCAAAGGAAAAGACACACAATGTGATTCCTTCATAAGCAAAACTTTAATCGGCTGGCAAGTCCTTCCCCCAGGACCATCCCTCTGAGGGCAGGACTGTGTGCTGAAGCTTGTCAGCTGCTTAACGTTTTGCCTGTGAAGACACTATTGATGCATGGTTTAGAATAAACCAAGTTATGTGTGGTGGAATGATGGACTCCAAGCCAGCGCCTGATTCCAGCACTCCCCTCATATGCGGGAATCAGGTACTGGCTTGGAGTCCATTACAAACAAATCAAAAGCTGTCAACATTTCACACTGGGACCATTATTAGCTCCAATTAGGGCACAGGAAATACATTAGTGAATTTTATGTTTTTCAATAAAAAGGATATGTTTCCCATAAAACCTCCTCCCTTAGCTCTTGCTGTTAGGTCCATTTGATCACAATAAAGCTAACCTAACCTAACCTAAAACATTCCAATATAAATTATTGATGAAACATACACGCAAAAATGTATAGTAAGCTGTTCATTTGCTCCAGTAAATAATTTACGTCAATTTTAGCCTAAGTGGTTCTATGAGATGATACCCTCATAAGAATCTTCTCTACTCAGATCAATGGTTACTTTTAACATTCCAGCTGAGTTGATTTCATTCCAGGACCTCAGAATTCAATTGACAGATTTCTGCTTTGGATACTTGAAGAGCGTGGCACTTCCCAGCTTACAATACTGCAAGAGAAAGCTAATACTCTACCTGTGGTTGAAAGCAAGGGGCTTCTAGGGACAGCATGAACCAAAAGCTAAACTGTAGTAGAAAAGAATGGCTTACTTTTAGAAGAAGAATGTTATGTGTCCTGTGCTGGCCTGGGATACACCAGAGGAAGAAGTTTGCAGAAGTGTATGGATCCAAGTTCCAAACCCTGGCGGGGTTCAGGCGCCACGGCTAGATGCAGCTCAGTAAGAAAAGTAAATTTTATCCCAAAAAAATATTTACTAGTAGCTAAAATCAAGCACACCACCTGCCACAATCCCACTCATACAATCATCGTATAACAGAAACACACATTGGGGTTGATTTATTAAAGACAAATAGGCTATTAACCTTATTTGCACTTTGCAAGTGTAGCACCCTCTAGTGCTAGAATTGTAAATAGTTTTTTTTTCTAGTGCAGGCAACTTGGCAGCCAAGGCTGTCAGTTTTTTTTCCTGGGTTGGGCAGAGATTCAGGGAGAGCTGGATGACTCACAGGCAGCATCACTTAAACAGGCCACAAAAAATGCGTTAACCAGCAGGGGCTTCTGCATGGTCTCCCCTACGATCTGGAGATTGCTGGTCCCAGGACTGTATAACCAAGGGATGGTGGCTCGTTTAAGTGTTTTTATTTTTACATGCTTGTGAGGAGTTTTTGTATTTTTTATGCATAATAAATTCACTCGGCATAATGCACTAGGCTGGTGTGCCTTTCTTCTATCTTTCTACCAATCAGATTTAACCAATTCAGCCCCGGACCATTTTGCTGGCCAAAGACCAGACCACTTTTTGCGATTCGGCACTGCGTCGTTTTAACTGACAATTGCGCGGTCATGCGACGTGGCTCCCAAACAAAATTGATGTCCTTTTTTTTCCCACAAATAGAGCTTTCTATTGGTGGTATTTGATCACCCCTGCGGTTTTTATTTTTTGCGCTATAAACAAAAATAGAGCGACAATTCTGAAAAAACACATTATTTTTTACTTTTTGTTATAATAAATATCCCCCAAAAATATATAAAAAACACATTTTTTTCCTTCAGTTTAGGCCGATACGCATTCTTCTACATATTTTTGGTAAAAAAAATCGCAATAAGCGATTATTGATTGGTTTGCGCAAAAGTTATAGCGTTTACAAAATAGGGGATAGTTTTATGGCATTTTTATTAATATTTTTTCTTTTACTAGTAATGGCGGCGATCAGCAATTTTTATTGTGACTGCGACATTATGGCGGACACATCGGACATTTTTGACACATTTTTGGGACCATTGTCATTTATACAGCAATCATTGCTATATAAATGCAGTGATTCCTGTGTAAATTACACTGGCAGTGAAGGGGTTAACCAGTGGGTGGCACTGTAGGGGTTAAGTGTTCCTAGGGGTGTGTTTCTAACTGTTGGGGGCTGGGCTTTCATTTAGTGAACACTGATCTCTGCTCCAATCACATGGAGCAGAGATCAGCGTTACTAGTTGCAAGGTAGAATGGGGAGATGCTGTTTACAACGGCATCTCTCCGTTCAGCCGCCCCGTGAGACGATCGCGGGCATGCCCGCGGCGATCGAGTCTGCGGTACCCGCGACCGGACTCACGGGGGTCCCGACCAGCACGTGAGCACGGCCCTGGCGGCACGCTCGCGATGGCAGGGCGGCAAATTTAAAGGGACGTACAGGTACGCCCATTTGCCTGCCCGTGCCATTCTGCCGACGTACATCACCGTGTGCGCTGGTCGGGAACCGGTTAAACCTGCCTTAAAGGTGATTGTTGGTGGAGAGAGCATGCAGAGATGACCTTGCACAGCACTAACTTCAGAAAGTACAATCCTACTGCCCTCCTGCCAATACTGGAAAGAGTTGCATGTGCTAATTCTGCAGGGAAATGCGCATTACAAAGGCTGGCTGTACATTATACAATTTTGTTTCTACAATTTTCCTTTAGATATATCATAACCATATAATATGTGGTCAAGCCTAAATACTTAAAATTTGTATACAATCAGGTAGGCTTTTGCAATACATAGTTGAAGGTAACTCTAAAGGAAATTGAATAAGAAAATCATATGATGTATGGCCAGCTTAACATTGTGGTATACAGAATAAACATTTTTACTTTTTCACAGCTGGAGTCTTGACACTATGAAGGTTATTTATGAAAGGCAAATCCACTTTGCACTACAAGTGCAAAGTACACTTGAAATTGCACTGAAAGTGCACTTGGAAGTGTATTCGCTGTAAATTGGAGAGGTGGATCTGAAATAAGGGGAAGCTCTGCTGATTTTATCATCCAATCATGTGCAAGCTAAAATGCTGTTTTTTTTATTTTCCTTGCATGTCCCCCTCGGATCTAGTGCAAAGTTGATTTGAATTGTAAATAACACCCTATGTAGTAATAGTAGCTCATTGCTCTTACATATTGACTGGAATTGCACCAAATGGTGATTTTCTATTAGAACTGTTTATAGTTTTTGGTGATTATTAATGTAAATAATATTTTTCATTTAAAGTGTTACTAAACCCAGGACCCTGTATTCGCTATATCTGGTCTCCCACAGTACACAGAAATACAATTATTTTAGTAAATATAAACTGCTAAATAGGTTTTGTTATCAGCAGTGTATACTGTAGCAGTATTGTGACTTCTATGAGTGTCTGGTTAAAGCTTGTAGAAGGAGTTTTCATTCTACTCTGACTGTCCTATGAGGCTGCAGATCCCCTGACCCTCTGTCTGGACAGTGCTAATAGGCCCTGTGCCGATCACATGGACCTTCCCAAAAAAAAAAAAAAAAACTCTACCAATACACATCAAAGTGAGCATGTGCAGAATGCCTCCAAGGCTCTGTATTATCAGTAGATGGATTGGAGACAGTTCAAGAAGGGGAGGATTAGAGAAGAGAGGATCAAACAGCCTTTTTACACAATGCTGAGGATTAACCCCTTAGGTTTCACAGTGAGTATAACAAACATGCTTTACTGCATATACAGACTGATTTTACTGTTGTGAGTTTAGTGACATTTTAAGAAAAAAATACTAATCATGCAATTCCCTTTTAAACTGCAATTTAGCACAGCACCATGATGTGAATAAAGTATTTAATTCTTGCCTATTCTAGTATGAATCTCCTAGGTATCATATTATTACTGTCTTTGTATATGTGTATAAGGACGTTGCTGTAAGCACTGATGTCAGTTAACATCAACACAAGAGTTTAATGAAAAGTCATTGAGTGAGGACTAGCAAAACATTTATTTCATTGGCATCAACTGTGGGCAGGCATTTTGGCAACTCCAGCATTTGCCAGAAGACTGTTACTTTTAGTAATATTTGTGAATTGGGCTGCTCAATTCTAGTCTGCCTTGATTACTAAAATATGTGTACGACTGTAGCCTATATATTTCCAATAGTGTAAAAAAAACAGTACTGTTAAGAGAAATGGTAATGTCAGAATATGATCATGAATTAGGGCAGGTGTATAGTATATTCCAGGCATGATATTTCGCTCCCACCTGGCCCTGATTGGAGGATAAAGTTAAAGGAAGAATCTTAAGTATGCCATCATCTTTATCCTCAAAGAGTCATTCATCTTTCTGCACTTGTTTGACCTTTGCATTAACGTATTTGATGTTGACATGCACACACGGGGTTGAAAATATAACTCTCCCACTAGAAGGCTCAGTGGTTACTACTTTCATTACTGAAATCAGCCTTCTTAATGTAAGTGTCTATTTATTCCACAAGTGTATAAACATTTTTGTGGTGCCCGTCAGCTCATCTATCCATTTCTAATTGCTTCTTCCGTCCGCATTTAATTCTTCAAGAGCAAAAGCTTGGTGACAGTATGGGCCCTGAGCAGAGTATAGACACCCATCTGTGCATTCCTGCGACAGGGTTCATGAGCGACCATAAACAGCTGGGATGTAATATGTTCTGTGGCAAAGAATAAACATGTTTTATGAGAGGTGAATAAAAGAGCAACCCCTATAAAACAAATGATACAGATCAGGCACTTCTCATGGCCCATATCAGCTTAATGCCTTAAGGCCTACTTGAATGCTGAGTGGGTTTATGTCAAGGATAAATGTTAATAAAGGCAAACTATTATGGATTTGGGTAATTTTTAGTTTTTTTTTAATCAGTTAAGGTTTCTTAAATTGTTGTTTTACATCATTTGTTCTACTATTTATATACAATCTTTGCAGACATGTAATACTTGAAAATGGATTACTGAAGCATTATGGGTTATCTGAACAATAGCATGACAGATGCTGAAGTACAATTTGTCTGACTGGAGCCGCAAACTGAGCAGTCTCGTAAGGGATAAGTCACTGTTTTGAAAACTGTGTGTCAATGTTAACTTGAGCTATTTAGTTCAATAGCCAACAAGCCTCTTTCGTAAAAGAAGCAAACCGATAGCCTGGAAAACATAAAAAGGGAATGTGCTCCATCTGTTGGCTCAAAAGAAAAATGCAAAACATCAGTGCAATATTTCACATTTCTCTGGCTAAAAAACGATTGAGTTTGTATTTGTATTTTTATTACCATAATAAAAAAATATGTACAAATCCTTGATACATGCCCTTAAATGAACTGGTAATAAAAATATAGATTGTGTAATCGGTTCTTTATGAATTATGGTTGTAGCAGTTATTCTAATGCTAGATAAATAAATACAGTAGATTAAACAAGGATACAAATTTGGGTTTTGGCCAAAGATAAACAGGTAGTTTACAGGAATGAGAAATTATGAGAGACCTGTCCATCCATGTTCGCATAGCTAGAACGTGAGGACATGCACATGCTGCTGAAGTGTGGATGCAGTGCCTTTGTGTAAAAGAACCATTTTACTCTTTCATAGAAAATGGAGCGAAAAATAGTCATGTATTCATTTTCATAAATTTAATTTAAAAAATGTGTGAGATAATAAGCTCATAGAACACTTCAAATCGTTGATTATGGTTGTATGATTAACACATAAATGGCCTGAGCGCTCATAAAAATGTACCATATTTTATATAAATTTCTTGCATTATGTTAACCACTTCAGCCCTAGAAGGATTTACCCCCTTCCTGATCAAGCCCTTTTTAGCGATACAGCACTGCTTAATTTTAACTGACAATTGCGTGGTTGTGCGACATTGTACCCAAATAAAATTGACGTCTTTTTTTTCCCCCACAAATAGAGCTTTCTTTTAGTGGTATTTGATCACCTCTGCGGTTTTTATTTTTTGCACTATAAACAAAAAAAGAGCGACAATTTTGACAAAAAAGCTATATTTTTTAAAATTTTTCTATAATAAATATCCCCAAAAAAATATATAAAAAAACTAATTTCTTCCTCAGTTTAGGTCGATACGTATTCTTCTACATATTTTTGGTAAAAAAAAAATATCACAATAAGCTTATATTGATTGGTTTGCGCAAAAGTTATTATGTCTACAAAATAGGGGATAGATTTATGGAATTTTTATTATTTTTTTTTTTTTTAGTAATGGTGGCAATCTGCAATTTTTATCATGACTGCGACATTATGGCAGACAGATCGGGCATTTTTGACACTATTTTGAGACCATTGACATTTGTACAGCGATCAGTGCTATAGAAATGCACTGATTACTGTGTAAATGTCACTGGCATGGAAGGGGTTAAAGACCAGGGGGCAATCAAGGGGTTAAGTGTGTTCCCTCAGTGTGTTCTAACTGTGGGGGGATGGGCTCATTAGAACATGAGAGATCACTGCTCCTGATCACTAGGAGCAGTAGATCCCTGTCATGTTGTTAGGCAGAACAAGGAAATGCCTTGTTTACATAGGCATCTCCCCATTCTGTCTCTCTGTGCCACGATCTCAGACCACCGGCGGATATCAAGTCCGCAGGGACCACGGGCCCGCTCCCACACAGCCGCCGGCATGCACGCCCTTGCTAGCCGCTGATGATGGAGTGACGTATAGGTACGTCGTTTTGCACACCCGTGCCCATGTATATCGGCGTGAGCTAGTCGGCAAGTGGTTAACAGACATTTGTCCCATCAACAAAGTGATTGGACAAATTAGAAAACCTTGCCCAGTTACTATTGCATCCCTCAAAATGTGCTAGGTTTGACTGAGGGTCTCTCTCCTATCCTGCCTTAAATCTTTTGGGATGTACCTCCAGTACTGCTTGTCCTGAAAATGCACTGAACATTTGTATGTTAGTTCAAATTTAAAAAAAAAACAGTATCATGGACAGTACTCAATTGTTTTTGCAATTAAAACAGAAATGTACTTTTGTCTCTCCATAGGTAATCAAGAAGAACTTGCCTTTCTAATATGACCAGAGCATTTTTATTTAAGGCAGACACTGGGCCATAGATAGAGTCAGATGGTTTTACATGAAGATGTGGAGTTCTGGAGATCTTAAATACAAACAGATATTGATAAGATAGAAGGAGTCCATAGATGAGCAACAAAAATGGTAAAAGGTTTGAAGGATGAAGAATGTCAGCAGAGACTTCAGGAACTTTGTACAGTCTGAAGGAAGGAATGGAAAGGGAAGACATGTTTTAAGACCTTTAAATACATCAAGGGGGTGAATAAGGTTTAGGAGGGCATTTTCAATATAAATCTATGACCAAGAACATGGGGGATTGACCCTAAACTAGCAGGAGGAAAGATTATACAAAACTAATCTAGAATAATATTGTATAATATAAAGTATTATTTACAGAAAGAGTCGTTTATGCTTAGTTCGATAGATAGATAGATAGATAGATAGATAGATAGATAGATAGATAGATAGATAGATAGACTCAATAGAACATTTTTTTCTATTCAATTTGCGAATGCCCTTGGGTGATTGTAGCTGTGATAGTGCTCTTGCAACAAAAAAGATTGACACTTTTTTACTTGCACTAATATCCACGTTTTCAGGACAAGCTTTCAGGGTGTCCCCTTTTTTAAGGTCCAAACAGTACATAATGTATGGCCTGCCTAAGGCAGCTGCATATCATTAAAGAGACTCAGTTCAGCATGAATGGAACACAGACTTAGCACATTAAGTGATGTGTGGTTACTCAAAAAGAAGACATCAAATCAAAGCCTACCCTGTTATATTACAGGCTGTGTAGATGCACTGTATTCACATTAAATCAAAGTTCATGAAGATAAGCAAGCAAATGAAATTATTTTCAAGCCTAGAACTGCATGAAATGACTTCAAGTTTAATACTGCAGTTATTTGTATATGAAAATGGTATATAAATGACAATAGTACTATTATATTTTTAAAAAGTTCCCACAGAGACATATAGCCCTGATTCACACCTGAAGATTGTGTAGTTTGAATCTGTGTAACGTACCTGGTGGTGGAGTCTGATGCATAGAGGTAGGTTTCTCTTACACCTCTGTCTCAGGAGCCCTGATAAGGTAACAAGGAGTACCAGAGCACAGAGTGGTACAAGTGCCTGACAGGTCTTCCGCTGGCAGGTGCTGATGAGTAGACCGCGCATCAGGGTAAACTGGGATGGCTGGCTGGATGCTTATCAGCAGATGACTGGAGAAGGAGTCAGACACTGATCAGCAGGGTCAATGTACAGGAAGGAGGTCTGTAAGCAGAGTCAGACAGTCTGGGTCAGCAACTAACAGGCAGATCAGGTGCAGACAGCAGGCAGATGAGTATTCAGAAGTCAGGCCAGGGTCAGTAACAGCAAGGCAGATGAGCAAAAGGAGCAGGCAGAGACATAATCCAGAAGCAAGCCAGTGCAGGTTGTGTTCGGGCAGAGTCAGGAGCAGATCAGGTCAGCAGAAGAGGGTTAATACAGGAATGGGTAGCAGATAAATAGGAAATAGAGTAGACCAAATGGCAATGACCCAGGGAACTAGTGCAGCTTAATTTGCATGCCGACGCAAGTGCACCCGCTTGTGCATGTTAACCATAATCAGAGTTTCTAATGCCGCGTACACACGATCGAATTGTATGACGTACTTAGTCCGTCATACAATCCGGCGGACTTTCTACCGAACGGACTTGGCCACACACGGATACACAAAAAGTCAGACGAAAGCTTGCGCGATGACGTACAGCACGTACGACGGAACTAGAAATAGGAAGTCCAAGACACAGCAAAGCACCCTTTGGGCTCCTTCTGCTGACTTTGCATTAGTGGAAGTTTGGTTAGAGACGATTTGCGCTTTTCAGACTTCAGCTTAATTCGTCCGTTATTTTTATTTTTTTTATTCTCGAATTGGAATATTAATCATAAGATGAGGATGAATAAAGACATTTGTGATAACTCTGTGTGAATATAAGCAGCAAAGCAACTTCACTTTTCTCGCATTATGAAGAAAAGAATGTGCTATATTAAAAGATCACAAAATTAGCAGCATGACGAATATGCTAGCTTCAATACGAACACTAGTTTTACAAGACAGAGCGCTTCCGCCCTGTAAATCCTTTCTGGCCATGCGCCATTCTTAGTCCGTCGGACTAGCATACTGACGAACGTATTGTCCGCTGAAACCAAAGTACGACGGGAAGATTGGTGTGCAAACCGGCCTTCTTAGTACTCCGGACTTCACGCTGAAAAAGTCCGCTGAAGCCCACACACGATAGGATTGTCCGTTGAAATGCGTTTCAACGGACTAAGTACGTCATACAATTCGATCGTGTGTACGCGGCATTAGAGTAATGAACCTGCTTACATGTATGCCGTTCCTGACAAGGTGAAAGCTCCAAAACACTCAACAACCAAAATCCCAGGCTTGTAAATTGTGCCTGTTCACATACAAGTGCTCAGGTGCTTGTAGCTCAATGCCTGCAAAAATGCCTTGAAAAAGTACAAGAGCCTGAAACACATCTGAATATGAGTGCCTGGACAATCTCCTCCTTCTAGTAACTAGCGTTCTATTGGCTAAAACAAAAATCTAGGCTAATACCTAATACGCAAAAACACACAGAAAAAAGCTACAAAATCACCTGTTAATTCTGATGTTCAGGGGTGGGTCTTTTTATATGGCAGTGAATCTGCAGGTAAATCTTCCTGGTGCACATCTTTTAAATGCCAGTGGTTTCTTAACCACCGGTGAATGTTTAATGAAATTCACATTCTCTGACCTATTAATATGCCCCTTAAATGTATTTTCAGATACTGAAAACTATGAAGAAGAATGCCTCAAACTGAGGTCAGAGAGGTGAGGCTGCAGTCAAGAACTTTAGAGTCAGCCAAGAATGGAGTGAGTTCCTTTGGCAGAATCTGAGACTTCTCTAGCCCTCAATGTCAGCAGTCACTTCAGAGCACCGCTGTTTGAAAATGACAAGCATCTTGATAATGCCTTTCTATATTTCCAGAGTTGTGTGCCATGAAGCCAAGTTGTACTCATTTAAAGTGTTGTGTGAAATACCTGATAGTCAATTAACTTCTGTACACCACTTACATTTACATGAAAAGGTCTATTATTACACTGGACTCAAGTAGTCCATATCCTTACAGAACAAGGAAACAGTGAACAAATATGCAGTGAGTTATCATGTCTTCCTATATCAATTACAGTATGCCAAGACCAATTAACAAAAAAAAAAAAAAAGGAATTGTACTCAAAAATTTTTTCCTAATTCAGGCAGGATTTGCCTGCTGAACCATTCCTGCTCTATGAACCAGGTGTGAAACTATACCCAAACCCAAGCATAGCTGTGACAGCAGCTGCTTGGCTGAAAAACAAGGTTTTTGAGTCAATGGGTCAAATGAGTTCCCAATGTATTTACATGGAGTGGTATTTATGAAATGCCATGGGACTTAAAGTAGATGTAAACTTAATTGAATGACATTTAGCTTGCTAAAACAGTGTGTAAGTATCACCAAAAAAAAAAAAGAATTTTTTTTAAAGTTTTTTTTTAAATCTTTTGTAGCATCCCATTGCTGATGATCTTCTGCACCTTCTTTGCAGTCTCTTTGTGTCTACATGCATACACTCTAGTGAAGCGTACATATCATCTCTCTGGGAGAATTTCCTGATGGTGACAATAATGTATGTGTAAAGCCCAGTGCTGCACCACATACGCATTAGTGTGTTACTGTTTATTTTGAATAAAACTCAAACACACTTAAGCTGGGTACACATTACAGTTTTTTTCATGCAACCCCGCGGTTTCGCATTTTCTGACAGCGTCAGCCGGCGGTCAAAACGCTCCTTTCCTGAACACAATTCTTCCACGTTCAGAAGAGGGAGGTTGAGGGAGGTTGAAGCTTCTCTAACCGCAGCAGCTCCTAAACTCTGGTAAAAGCCTATATGTACATTAACACATAGGTTTTATTGAGGGTTTTTTTAGGAGCTTTGGCAAAAAATTGAGCTGCAGTGTACATGAAGCCTAAAGCAACTTATGCTAACACATTGTAATGCATCATGTGATGCCATCTCAAAAAAAAGGGTTAGGTGCATTTTTATTTTTTAAACTGTGCCCCTTTATATCAGATCCAGTGTTTAGCTAATGTAGCCATGCCCATCTTCTATCCATGTCTTCACTATGTCAAGGTGTCCTTCTTTCTCATGTCAAAACGTTGGGAGATATAGATACACAAATCAGCCATAACATTATGGCAACTGACAGGTAATGCGAATAACATTACTTGTTACAATGGCACCTGAAAGTGGGTGAGATATATAATTGTAGTAAGTGAACATGTTGTCCCTGAAGTTGATGTTTTGAAAGCAGAAAAAATGGGCAAGAGTAGGGGTTTGACCATCTTTAAAAGGTCCAAATTGTATAGGCTAGACGACTGGATGAGAGCAACTCCACAAGTGCAATTCATGTGGGATGCACCTGGTCTGCAGTGGTCAGGACCTACCAAACGTGGTCCAAGGAAGGAAAACAGTGAACCAATGACAAAGTCATAGGCGGCCAAGGCTCATTGATACATGTTGGGAGCGAAGACTGGCCTGTGTAATTCCAATAGAAGAGCTACTGTAGCTGAAGTTATTACTGGTTTCAGGAGAAAGGTATCAGCACACACAGTGCAGTGCAGTTTGTTGGGTATGGGGCTGCAAAGCCACAGACCGGTTGGGGTGTCCATGCTGACCCATGTCCACCGCCAAAAGCACTTACAATGGGCATGTAAGCATCAAAACTCAGCCATGGGGCAATGGAAGAAGGTAAATATGAGCACTAGTTAGTAACTACCAACAAGTACAAATATTAAATAATTTCAAAATTCAGTGATGAATCAAAGAATATAAAAGTGAATGAATATAGTGTGTGATAAATGAAAGGTACATAATAATAAACCGAAAGTCCATCATAGTAAACTAAAAATCTTTGTTGTACAATCCAACAAATTCCTCCACTGCATGTTCAGTGCTTATCTCAGAAAGGCTCACCAGAAATTATTGACCTTCAGTGAGCCTTTTTGAAGTGTATAACACCTTTCCTGAGATAAACAATTCTTCAATACTTTGAGTCACTATCTCAGAACAAGTATGCAGATAATTTCCTGATTGGCATACTTGTTCCAGGTAAGTGACTTAAGCCCCATACACACCAGCTAAATTTTGGGTGGCATCGGCCAGTTTAATAGAAGCCAGCCAACATTCATGTCATGTGTACTGCAGCCGGTCCAAAGAGGCATGACCAAAAAAGGTTTGCCGACCGGCTTCCAAACTGCGCTCTCAACCAATGGGTTGGGTTGAATGAAAAAAAAAAACTAGCTGTGTGTACTAGGCTTTAAGAAAACATTGAACCAGAAGGTCAATATAAATGCCAGAAACTACCATTTTCAGAAGCAAGTCAGCAATGGAATAATTAATTTAGGGAATATTTACTTTAAATAGCCCTGTCCCTATTAGAATCTAGTGCCACCTTGACAGCATTACACTCACACACTGCAGAGCTTTTGGGTTTTTTTGTTTTGTTTTTTGGCATTAAAGCCAAAAATAACCTGCTGGCATGCCTTTGGGAGAAAACCCATAGAGACAGATAGAGAATGTACAAAGGCTTGCTATTGTTCTTTATGGGAATTGAGCCCAGGACATAAGAGCTGCAAGGCAAGAGTGCAACCACTGAGTCTCTGTGCTGCCAGCATGATTAGGACAACCGGAAAAGCCACACACTCACAGAAAATCAATTATCAATCAAGGGAGATCAGGGCAGATCAACTGCAATCTGTTATTGTGTGAAGTGAACACCATCTAACGAGAGCAGCAATAAATAGGAGAAAAGGCAAGCTGCTTCCTGCCTTGTTTTCATCTTTTTTAGAAATGAGATTTGAGAATGATTTCCTTTCTTTGCAGGGCGAACTCTCCTATTACCATCCCTGTCTCCTAGGGATTGGATGTAAATATTACTGGAAATAACATCAAAGCTGAGTGCGCTGTGTACACTCTTCTGTTTGGCGCGAGGATTTGCTGCTCTGCAGCTGTCTTACCGGTGCCATTCAGACATGGAACTTGTGTTTGAAATGTATCTATGATTAAAGATGGAATGCTCAGCCACTGTCTCCTTCCAGCTTTTGTTAAAAGGGGGTGGGTAGGACAACAGGAGGAAGGAATGTCTTTTTTTAAACTCTATTGTCAGGTGGAAGACTTTACCCATTCATTGCCTGGATTAGGCCCCAGGGCATGTGTGAGGGAGATGAAATATGATTTGCTCCTGCCCCTTCTTCTGCTGAGCATTTGGAAAGCTCTGGCTTATTCAATAAAAAAAAAAGATATTTTTCTCAGAGCAGTTTATCTTCTGGAATCAATAAAACACTTGGGACTGGTCTGCTTTACCTTGACGTCTTGCTAGACATCTCTCAAGTTTTGGATAGTTGGAGAAGTTGGATAAGTTGGATAAGTTTATTTTAAACCTTGACAAACCATACCCAGTACATTGGGTGTCAGTGGGATAATCTTGATTTAATTAGTTTAATACATTAACACACTATAACCACAACAAAGCCTACATTTTAATCCAGAAGACAAAAATGTAGTCTTTGTGCAATGTATTGAAAGACCAGTCACAACATTTTAATATGTTTTAATTAATTAAAGTGGTTGTGAACTTCTGAAATTAAAAATGAACAAGGCATATCCTTCTAGAGTGCATACTTGCTTCAATCTAAAGTATGTACTGTGATCTCTGTCTGCTGCCTCATTCCTCTGCCATCTGCCTCAGTCAATTCTGACATTCTATGCCGACACCAGACAATCCTGGGAGATGGCCCTATCCCCCTAACTGTCTTGGTTGTGTATATTTCTGTATGAGTGTGTTGGGGGGGCATGTCTATTCTGTCCACTCAGGTCTCAGTTTACACTGAGCTCCTTGCTCTATGCCGTGTGCCATCAGATCTCTGCTCCTCCCTCGGTACAATGACTGCAGCTAACCAGCTGCCTTCTGCTGAAAATCTTTTGCCCCACTTTTTCGATAATTTTTTCAAAGTTTGTTGAGCTAATTGGTGTCAGTAGGGCCACACCAGATCAAATGTAATCTGATCCGGCAGGAAATAGGCAAAATTCAATCCAATTATGGCCAGCTTAATGCCCCTATCTTACTATATAGCAGTCTTACTTTAATCGTTAGCCGACACAGTTATACTGCGGCAGGTTGGCACGGCTGCGCAAATTGCCGTAGCTGTACGCCGCTCCTTTATGATGTCCCAGCAGGCACGCACGCGCAGCCCAAAGGCACCCCCGATCGCTCGTGACAGAGCGAGAACCGCGTGTGTGTGTAAACCGGAATTTGTGTGGGGAGAGGAGACAGATTGTGTGTTCATACTAAGTATGAACACCATTCGGTCTAATCCTCTAGTCAGTCCCATCGCCCCTACAGTTAGAACATAGTGAGGGAACACAGTTAACCCTTTGATTGCCCCCTAGTGTTAACCCCTTACCTGCCAGTGACATTTATACAGTAATCAGTGGCTATTTTTAGCTCTGATCACTGTATAAATGTTAATGGTCCCAAAATAGTATATAAAAGTGTCCAATCTGTCCGCCTGCAATGTGGCAGTCCTGATAAAAATCACAGCTTGCCGCCATTACTAGTAAAAAGTAATAATAATAATAATAATAATGACAAAACGATCCCCTATTTTGTAGACGCTATAACTTTTGCGCAAGCCGATCAATATACGCCTATTGTGTTTTTTTACCAAAAATATGTAGAAGAATGTATATCAGCCTAAACTGATGAAGAAATTTGTTTTTTGGGGGGTTTTTGGGGGGATATTTATTATAGCAAAAGGTACAAAATAAAAAAACACAGAGGTAATCAAATACCACCAAAAGAAATCTCTATTTGTGGGGAAAAAAGGAAATACATTTTGTTTGGGTACAACGTTGCACGACCGTGCAATTGTCTGCTCAGGAAGGGGGCAAATCCTTCTGGGGCTGTCAGTGGTTAAGATATAAGGCAGCCTAATTGCATTACAGATACTGTACCCACACTCCCTACTTTCTGAGATGAAAAAATTAGTAGCAGTAGACAGCAATTGCTAGGCATTTGGAAGGTGATCCTGCTGCCTTCTGAGGTTTTTGTTTGGGGGGGGGGCCTTTTTTGAAAAGCTGAATTAAAATTGCCACACCTGCAAAGCATCACAGCATGTATACAGCCCTGTTGAACTGCAATGGTAGAATCTGGGTGGAAGGACATACTCCTGCCACATACCCAATGGACCATGCAGACTTAATAACCAAAAATGATGATTAATCCCACCAGTGTTTTTTTTACCACTACTCTGTGTCACAGTGGGGATTATTTACCAGCATTGTGTAGCAGCTAATGAATCACACTTCTTCTTATTTTTTGTTGCTAAAGTCCCGTACACACAGGCAAAACATCCGGAGACATTTGCCGGTACAAAAAATATAATTACAAAAATGACATTCTGCCTGTGTGTATGTTGGTCTGTCCAACAGAAACTTCTGTCGATGTGCATGCTGGAAAACCAGCAGCCAACCAACTCCCGATGGGCGCCCTCAGCCAAAGGCAGAGAGAGTTGATCGGGGTGTTCTGGCCGGGGC
This sequence comes from Lithobates pipiens, assembly GCF_037356315.1. Lineage (NCBI taxonomy): Eukaryota > Metazoa > Chordata > Amphibia > Anura > Ranidae > Lithobates > Lithobates pipiens. The sequence goes on from NW_027507790.1 coordinate 100,067,450, forward strand.
GTCCCCCTGTCAGAACACAACAGCTCAGCAGGGGAGATTGCTGGACTAACCTTGCATGGTTAGCTCTGGGAAACATTATTTAAGTTACTGTACTAAGTAAAGCTGGTCACACATTGATCAGTATTTTCAATCAGCCAGTGGGCTGATCGCAAATACTGAACATATTCCCCCATCCACAGATATGAGGTGGATGCAGGGCCATGAATAAGGGAGTACCACCGGTCCTCCTGTACAGGGCCTAGGCCATAAAGGGGGCCCAGGGTGAATCTGATGTGGGCAGGGAGGGGGATCGGCACGGTGGGAGGGGGCAATTACTGGAACCAATCCCCTGTATGGTTCTCTATAGCAGCTGAATGCTAGATCCTTCTCCTCTCCCTCAGCTGCTGCAGAGAGAGCCATACAGGTAATCGGTTCCAATAATTGCCCCCCCCCCCCCCCACAGCACTGTTCATCCTTCCTGATGCCCAGGCCCCCCTGTGTTCCCAAACCACCCCTACACTGCTGCCAGCATCCCTCCTTTCCTTCCGACGAAAGGCTACAAGGACACAATAGGATCCTTCAGGATGGAGAATGGGGGAAGAGTCTGGTAAATATATCACATTTATCAGGTTGGCTGTATGGGGCCTCGTTTCTAACAGCAGCCCTGAGTGGATACAGATATCCTTCCCACTGAGCTATTGTATTCTGACAGCAGGGATTTCTTCACTGTCAGAATACAGTGATCAACACTGCAAATGATTGGCTGCATACACTGACCAAACAAACATTTACCAGCAGTCCCATTAGAGAGGAGTTGATCATTCCCTCTTGAACAGGAACGGCCAGATATGGATTTTAATTCGTCCAGTCCCTGCTGGGCAAATTTCAGTCCTTCTACGGCCAGCTTAGGATAGTCTTATTAATATGTATAGAAAGATAGAAAAGTTACTGCAGAAAAAATTGCAGTCCATCGATTCTGCCCCATTTTTTTTTAACTTATTTTTTTGCTCTGAATATAGATCTATGTTTTTCCAAAGCACGTATGGATTCCACTTACTCTTGACTGACTCACTACCTCTGCTAGAAATCTATACCAACCATCAATGACTCTTTCAGTAAAATAATAGTTTCTACAGAATGTAAGATTTGATTTTAACTTTACTCCTGCTGGTTTGTGTAACTGTGTTCTTGATCTTAGCTTCATATTGAAAATACTGTTTCCTAAACCTTATCCACACCCTAAAGCCCCATACACACTATCAGTTTTTCTGCTGAGTTTTTCCTTCAGGTTTACCAAAACCATGTAGTGCAAGGGCTTGCTTGATTGCATACAAATTGAAACTCCTAAGGTTTGACCTCATATTATATGGTTTTGGTAAATCTGAAGGAAAAACTCAGCAGAAAAACTGATAGTGTGTATGGGGCATTAATGTATTTTAATGTTTCAATGTCTCTGCTTTCCTTTCTTTTCTCTAGACTGTACATATCAAGTTCCTGAAGTCTCTCCTAATATGTTTTACCCCTTATGCCACGTACACACGATCGGACATTCCGGTGGAACAGAGTCTGTCGGACAATTCGATCATGTGTGGGCTCCAGCGGACTTTTTCTTCCCCAAAGTCCAGCGTACAACGTACCCCTACCCATTCACCTGAGGGAAAAAGTGTCAATAAAAAAAACACTACACAGGTTTTTAAAGTAGTTTATTAGGCAACTCTGGGGGTCTTCTTCCGACTTCGGGGGTCTTCTTCCAACTTTTCCGCGCTTTCCGGTTCTTCTCGCCGGCTCCTCCGCTATCTTCTGCTCTTTTGCCACTCTTTTGCTAGAGGAGGAGCCCGGCTTTCTCCTTCGTCGTTGCTGTCCCTGTCGCCGTCTTCTTCTTCCTTCTTCTGTTCTTCTGATGTTGGCACAACGCTCTCTCCCACTGTAATTCCGTGGACACGGTGCACGGCAACTTATATAGGCATAAGGAGCGGGGTCACGGGGTGATGTCACATGGTGACACCGCCTCTTATGATGTCACAGTCCTGGCATGCTCCGATCGTGTGTGCGCAAGTCTGCTTGTTCGGAAATTCTGGCGGACCTCCGCTGCAAAGTCCGATCATGTGTAGGCGGCATTAGACATTTCACCATTTTTGTTGCCCGTCTGGACTCGTTCTAACTTATCAATATCCTTGTGTAAGTGAGCTCTGTAGAACTGGACACAGTATTGTAAATGAGGTCTAACTAAATATCTATATAGGGGAATCAGAACCTCATTCCTCCTACTGGGGACGCCTCCAGTGATGCATCCTACAGTTCTATTTGCTTTTCTCACTGCCTGGCCACACTGTTTGCTCATTTTGCAATCATTTGAAATACGTATACACAAATCTTCCTCTGTAGTTTTGGCCAACACTGTAACCCCAATATTATAGTCTGCCAAGGGATTCTTTTTCCCTAGGTGTATTATTTTACATCTAGAAACATTGAACTGCAGTTTCCATTGCTTTGACCAGCAATGTCAAATCACGTTCCATGTTACTGACACCTCTGGGAATATCTACCCCACTGCACACCTTTGTGACATCAGCAAAAAGTCATACCTTACGCATCAACCCACCGAATGAACCCCATTTACAACCACACTCTGATATCTATCCTTTAGAAATTTATGTATCCACTGAATCACCCAAGAGTTAAGTCCTAGCTTGTACAACTTTTTTTTAAGATCATTTGGAACTATATCAAATGCTTTGCTAAAATCAAGAGGCTATGTCCACAGCACCACCCTGATCCAAAAAAATTGGAATATAGTTGAAAAATGCAATCAGATTAGTTTGACATCTACTCTCATTAAAGCGGTTGTATAGTATATTTTTTCACTTTTACTTACAGGTAAGCCTATTATAAGGCTTACCTGTAGGTAAAAAATTTTTTTTTTTTTTTTAAATACCAAACATGTCATACTTACCTCCACTGTGCAGTTTGTTTTATATATATATATATATATATATATATATATATATATATATATATATATATATATTTATATATATATTTATTTATATATATATATATATATATATATATCTATATATACAGTATCTCACAAAATTGAGTACATCCCTCACATTTTTGTAAATATTTTATTATATCTTTTCATGTGACAGCACTGACAAAATTACACTTTGCTACAATGTAAAGTAGTGAGTGTACAACTTGTATAACAAAAGGTTGTCATGTGGGAGTGGAAGAGGACTCCAGTAGCAACCCATGAAGCTTTGGTGAACTCCATGTCCAACAGGAAGAATTAAGGGTATAGCCTCAAATAGAAATAGACAAAGTATGACGTACCATCATCCAGAAATTTTTAGAGAATATAATTTTTTGGTAAGGGGTTATTCGAGTAGCCGTTCACGCTGACTCCATTATAGCCAACCCAAACCAATGATTGATGCTTGGACTATACCGGTACTTTATATATAGAGAAAGAGAAAAAAAATGGATAATAATAAAATTAACACGTTTAATAAATACAAAAAAGACAAAATGCAAGGTATCATAAATAAAAACATAATAAACCCCAGCATCTTTTAACATATACAGAAAAAATAGTTCAATTCTGGTGGCATACGAAAAGATCTCCTCTACTAGTTTCGCGGATCATCCGCTTCTTCAGGAGGATATCTATATAGATAGTAGTAAATGACATACAATTCATTAACAATCAACAAATTCATATGAATAGAGAAAATGAAACATTTTTCATGTCCAACAGGGTTAAGGCAGTGCTGGAAAACAATGGTGGCCACACAAAATATTGACACTTTGGGCCCAATTTGGACATTTTCATTTAGGGGTCTACTCACTTTTGTTGCCAGCTGTTTAGACATTAATAACATAGACATAATTAACACAAAAACTTTTCTTTCACTCATGGTCAGTGTTTGGCTGAAGCCATTTATTATCAATCACTGTGTTTACTCTTTTTAAATCGTAATGGCAACAGAAACTACCCAAATGGTCCTGATCAAAAGTTTACATACCCCAGTTTTTAATACCGTGCATTGCCCCTTTTAACATCAATGACAGCTTAAAGTCTTTTGTGGAATTTGTGGATGATGCTCTTTATCTTCTCAGATGGCAAAGCTGCCCATTCCTCTTGGCAAAAAGCCTCCAGTTCCTGTAAATTCTTGGGCTGTCTTGTATAAACTGCACGTTTGAGATCTCCAAAGAGTGGCTCAATGATATTGAGGTCAGGAGACTGAGATGGCTACTCCAAAACCTTCACCTTTTTTCTGCTGTAGCCAATGACATGTCGACTTGGCCTTGTGTTTTGGATCATTGTCACGTTGGAATGTCCAAGTACTTCCCATGTGCAGCTTCCTGGCTGATGAATGCAAATGTTCCTCCAGTATTTTTTGATAAAATACTGCATTCATTTTGCCAACAGTTTTGACCAAATTTCCTGTGCCTTTGTAGCTCACACATCCTTAAAACATCAGTGATCCACCTCTGTACCTTTCACCATAGGCCTTGTTGACTCCTCTCCAAATGTAGCATTTATTTATGGTTGTGGCCAAAAAGCTCAATTTTGGTCTCATCACTCCAAATTACTTTGTGCCAGAAGTAGGGATGAGCCGAACACCCCCCCGGTTTGGTTTGCACCAGAACTTTCGAACGGACCCCAAATTCGTACGAACTTCAGAACCCCATTGAAGTCTATGGGACTCGAACGTTCGAAATTAAAAGTGCTAATTTTAACGGCTAATATGCAAGATACTGTCCTAAAAAGGGTTTGGGGACCTGGCTCCAGCCCCAGGGCACATGGGTCAATGCCTAAAATGTTTTTAAAAATGGGCGTTTTGGCGGGAGCACTGATTTTAATGACGATTAAAGTGAAAAAAAAAGTGAAATATTCATTTAAATATCGTGCCTGGGGGTGTCTGTAGTATGCCTGTGAAGTGCCACGTGTTTCCCGTGTTTAGAACAGTCCCTGCACAAAATGACATTAAACGGAAATAACATCATTTAAAACTGTTTGCGGTTTTAATGTTATATCTGGTTCCTGCAATATGGTTGAAAATCATTGAGAAAAATGGCATGTGTAGCCCTCCCTGCCCATTACCAGCCCCTTTGGGTCTTGTACGCATATTAAGGGGAACCCCGTACCCATATTAAAAAAGGAAATGTGTGTGGCCCCCAGGCCCTATATACTCAGAACAGCAGTATACAGGCGGTGCAAACAAGACAGGGACTGTGTAGGTTTGTTGTGTTAAGTTGAATCTGTTTGTAATTTTCAACTGGTACATTTTTAAAGTGTAGCTCCAGTCAAAAAAACTATTTTTAAGCTTTTTGGAAAACATAGGGAAGGGTTATCACCCCTGTATAATTTGTTTTGTCGTACATCTTTTTTCATCTCACTTGCTGTTGTCTCCTTCCGTTTGCAAGTAGGAGATGTTTGTAAGTTGGATGTTTGAAAGTAGGATGTTTGAAAGTAGGGGCCTGCCCTATATGCTCTGCAGAAATGGCGGAACAAGGTGTTGGTTTTGCCACAACATTGTAAGCCCTCAAAGTGACTCTTGGTGGGCGCTGGAGCGCCCTGCTGTGAACGATTATATCAAGAATTGTAATTACATGCCATTGTTGAACAGTGGTAGAAAAATTGACCTTTGGTGGTTGTGGTGCTGGTGCCACAACACTATAAGTCCTCACAGTTACTCTGGGTGGGCACAGGAACGGGCCCTCCTGTGAAATATTATATCAAGAATTGTAATTACATGTCCCTGTTAAACAGGGGCAGAAAAATTGGGCCTTAGGCACTGGTGCTGGTGCCACCACACTGCAACCTTTTTCCATATACTCTAGTTTTATTGCAGGAATTAGCCCTGCTGCAAAGCATTGCATCAAAAATTGTAATTAAACGCCCCTGTTAAACAGGGGCAGAAAAATTGGGCCTTAGGCACTGGTGCTGGTGCCACCACACTGCAACCTCTCCCATATACTCTAGTTTTATTGCAGGAATTAGCCCTGCTGCAAAGCATTGCATCAAAAATTGTACTTAAACGCCCCTGTTAAACAGGGGCAGAAAAATTGGGCCTTAGGCACTGGTGCTGGTGCCAGGACACTGCAACCTCTCCCATATAATCTAGTTTTATTGCAGGAATTAGCCCTGCTGCAAAGCATTGCATCAAAAATTGTACTTAAACGCCCCTGTTAAACAGGGGCAGAAAAATTGGGCCTTAGGCACTGGTGCTGGTGCCACCACACTGCAACCTCTCCCATATACTCTAGTTTTATTGCAGGAATTAGCCCTGCTGCAAAGCATTGCATCAAAAATTTTAATTAAACGCCCCTGTTAAACAGGGGCAGAAAAATTGGGCCTTAGGCACTGGTGCCACCACACTGCAACCTCTCCCATATACTCTAGTTTTATTGCAGGAATTAGCCCTGCTGCAAAGCATTGCATCAAAAATTGTACTTAAACGCCCCTGTTAAACAGGGGCAGAAAAATTGGGTCTTAGGCACTGGTGCTGGTGCCACCACACTGCAACCTCTCCCATATACTCTAGTTTTATTGCAGGAATTAGCCCTGCTGCAAAGCATTGCATCAAAAATTGTAATTAAACGCCCCTGTTAAACAGGGGCAGAAAAATTGGGCCTTAGGCACTGGGGCTGGTGCCACCACACTGCAACCTCTCCCATATACTCTAGTTTTATTGCAGGAATTAGCCCTGCTGCAAAGCATTGCATCAAAAATTGTAATTAAACGCCCCTGTTAAACAGGGGCAGAAAAATTGGGCCTTAGGCACTGGTGCTGGTGCCACCACACTGCAACCTCTCCCATATACTCTAGTTTTATTGCAGGAATTAGCCCTGCTGCAAAGCATTGCATCAAAAATTGTAATTAAACGCCCCTGTTAAACAGGGGCAGAAAAATTGGTCCTTAGGCACTGGTGCTGGTGCCACCACACTGCAACCTCTCCCATATACTCTAGTTTTATTGCAGGAATTAGCCCTGCTGCAAAGCATTGCATCAAAAATTGTAATTAAACGCCCCTGTTAAATAGGGGCAGAAAAATTGGGCTGATGGCATCACCCAGAACCAGAAATGTTCTTCCAACATATCAGCGGAGGAGGAAGAGGATAGACAATCAACATAACAGGACAGTCACTCAGCATCAGCATAGGCAGTCTTGAAGGGATGTGATATTTCAAAAAAAATTATTCGGTTACATCAGCTTCAGGTGCTTGGTAGCTGTGGGTGATCCAAGACTGATTCATCTTGATGAAGGTCAGTCGATCAACTGATTTGGTGGACAGGCGCACCCTGTGATCGGTAACAAAGCCATTAGCAGCACTGAAGGTGCGTTCCAAAAGAATGCTGGATGCAGGACAGGCCAGTAGCTCAATTGCATACTGTGCAAGCTCTGGCCAGTGATCCATCCTCAAGACCCAGTAAGCCAGAGGATTTTCGGTGGGAAAGGTGTCCAAGTCTGACCTTGCCCCTAGGTATTCCTGCACCATGTAAATCAGACGCTGGCGATGGTTGCTGGAACCGATCATACCTTGGGGCTGCGGACTAAAAAATTGTCTGAAAGCATCAGTCAGACAGCCACCTTCTCCACCGCTCCTTCTGACCGATGCCTCAGCAACACGTTGTTCAGGACCAGGAGTTTGTAACCTCCCAGTCTCTGGGAACGCGTTGCACAGACCTTTCTGCAAGGCCTCTCGGAGATGTCTCATCCTCTGCTCCCTCTGCGATGGCAAGATAAGGTCGGCAACCTTACCCTTGTACCGTGGATCAAGGAGAGTGGCCAGCCAGTAATGGTCCCTCTCCTTGATCCGAAGAATACAAGGATCCTTCCACAGGCTTTGCAGGATCAGGGAGGTCATGCAGCGTAGGATAGCTGAGGCATTCGGTCCGGAGTCCTCTGGGTCACTAAGGACAACATGATCCACAGCTACCTCCTCCCAGCCACGTACAAGTCCACTGGTTTCTTGGGACTGTAAATCATCCCTACAAGACTGCTGCTGCTGCTGCTGATGCTGAGTGCCAGCCTCCACCTCCATGCTGACACAATCATCCTCCTCCTCCTCTTTCTCCTCCTCATCCTCTTCCTGTGTGATGGGTGGCACAGCAGGAACACTGTCTGGATAAAGGGGGCCTTGAGAGGCAAGGAAGTCCTCCTCTTCCTGCCTCTGTTCTGCCTCAAGTGCCCTGTCCATTATTCCACGCAGCGTATGCTCCAAGAGGTGGACAAGAGGTACAGTGTCACTGATGCATGCACTGTCACTGCTCACCATCCTTGTGGCCTCCTCAAACGGTGACAGGTCAGTGCATGCATCCCTGATCATGCCCCACTGGCGTGGTGAGAAAAAACCAAGCTCCCCTGACCCTGTCCTGGTGCCGTAGTCGCACGGGTACTCATTGATGGCCCTCTGCTGCGTGTGCAGCTGCTGCAGCATGGCCAACGTTGAGTTCCACCTGGTGGGCATGTCACATATAAGGCGGTTCTTGGGCAGGTTCAACTCCTTTTGGAGCTCAGCCAGCCGAGCACAGGCATTAAATGATCGGTGGAAATGCACACAGACTTTCCTGGCCTGCTTCAGGACATCCTGTAAGCCGGGGTACCTGCCCAAGAACCGCTGCACCACCAGGTTAAGGACGTGAGCTACACAGGGCACATGGGTCAGTTGTCCCTGTCGGAGGACGGAGAGGAGGTTGGTGCCATTGTCGCAAAACCACCATTCCTGGCTTAAGCTGGCGTGGCGTCAACCACCTCTCGGCCTGCCCCTGCAGAGCTGACAAAACATCCGCCCCAGTGTGGCTCCTGTCCCCCAAACAAACCAGCGCAAGCACGGCATGGCATCGTTTTGCCTGCGTACTTGCGTAGCCCCTGGAACGCTTACGGAGCACCGCTGGTTCTGAGGACAGAGCACTGGAAGAGGCCATGGAGGAAGAAGAAGAGGAGGGGGTGGAGGAGAGAGGTGTGTCACAACCAATAGTAGCATTTTGGAGGCGTGGTGGTGGAACAACCTCCAACACTACTGCACCTTGTCCTGCATCCTTCCCAGCTGCCAGAAGAGTGACCCAATGGGCCGTGAAAGACAGGTAACGTTCCTGTCCATGCCTGCTGGACCATGAGTCAGCGGTAATATGCACCTTACCGCTGACCGCCCTGTCCAGCGAGGCAAGGACATTGCCTTCCACATGCCGGTAGAGAGCCGGAATCGCCTTCCATGAGAAAAAGTGGCATTTGGGGACCTGCCACTGAGGAACCGCACATTGTACAAACTCACGGAAGGGGGCCGAGTCTACCAACTGAAAAGGCAGCAGTTGAAGTGCTAGCAATTTAGCCAAGGTAGCATTCAACCGCTGGGCATGTGGATGGCTGGGAGTGAACTTCTTTCGCCGGTCCAGCAGCTGGGGCAGGGACATTTGCCTGCTATAATCGGACGTGGGTGTACTGCTAGCAGAGTGCCCGGAAGCACTTGGCTGTGACACACCTAATTCTACACCTTCATTCCTCTCAGAGCAGGTTTCAGAGAGGACTGAAGGTCTAGTGGGGTTGGAGATGCCAGCTGATGAGGAGCAAGGAGAGGTCCGCTTTGTTCTTTGGTGTGGGTCTTTGAGGTACGCTTGCCAACGAGCTGCATGGCAGGTCAACATATGTCTGGTCAAGCATGTGGTGCCCAAGCGGCTGATGTTTTGGCCACGCGAGATACGCTTGAGACATATGTTGCAAATAGCAGCGGTGCGATCTGATGCACTCGTCTCAAAAAGGGCCCACACCAAAGAACTTTTAGAATAACGCGCAGAGGCAGCGCCCTGCACAGGCGGAGCTCTGCGGTGTGATTCAGTCGGTGTGCTGCCCCTAAGCTGGCCCCCAAGTCGTTGGCATGTTGCGGCTCAACATGTCCAGCTGCCGAAAAGAAGGACAAGCGTGTCCCATGGCCACGTGCTGATGCCAATGCACCGCGTCCATGACCAGCACTGTTGTCTCTAGACACAGAGCCTGCTTGCCCTCTTTTATCGGCTCGCGCCTATCTGCCTCTCCTTGCTGGCCTTCCAGACATGGTAATGGCCTGAAGGGAGTTGGGTAAAACAGCAGTTGGGTAATGTATATTGTGCTGGAGGCACACAACACCCACTAACTCCTGCAGATGCCTTTATTATAGAACACCAGCAATAAAGGGTAGATAAAGGGGTATACTGTACTGGAGGCACACAACACCCACTGAGCCCTGCAGATGGCTCTATTAGAGAACAGCAATAAAGGGTAGATACAGGTGTATATTGTGCTGGAGGCACACAACACCCACTAACTCCTGCAGATGCCTTTATTATAGAACACCAGAGATAAAGAGGTATACTGTACTGGAAGCACACAACACCCACTAAGCCCTGCAGATGGCTCTATTAGAGAATAGCAATAAAGGGTAGATACAGGTGTATATTGTGCTGGAGGCACACAACACCCACTAACTCCTGCAGATGCCTTTATTATAGAACACCAGAGATAAAGGGGTATACTGTACTGGAGGCACACAACACCCACTAAGCCCTGCAGATGGCTCTATTAGAGAACAGCAATAAAGGGTAGATACAGGTGTATATTGTGCTGGAGGCACACAACACCCACTAACTCCTGCAGATGCCTTTATTATAGAACACCAGCAATAAAGGGTAAATACAGATGTATACTGTGCTGTGCTGGAGGCACACACAACTTCCAATAACTCCTGCAGATGGCAGATGGCTCAAATAGAGAAGAGCTATGTAGGTGGATATAGCGGTGTGTACTGGGTACAGAGCACGCAGACAGCACGCACAAGCTCCTAACACTGACTGCAAGCTCTATTATAAAAGATAGATATATCGCTAGCTATATAGGTGAGGTGAATATAGCGGTGTATACTGCGGTCAGGGCATGCAGACAACAAACACTATAGAAGAGCAAGATCGAAAAATCGGCCGATAACGATCGGTGTATGCTGTGTTGAAGGTACACAGAACACCCACTAACTGCTTCAGACGCCAACACACTACACAAGGCCGCCGCGCTGGCAGCCTTATATAGTGTGGGGCATGTACTACACAGCCTGAGCTATGATTGGCCACAGGCATCCTGCCTGTGGCCAATCATGGCTCTCCTCACTTCCGGCGCTGTGATTGGCCAAGCATGCAGGGTCACAGTGCATGCTTGGCCAATCATGAGCCAGCAATGCACTGCGCCATCGCAGTGCATTGTGGGCCGTGAGCGCCACACGAATTTGGCGCGAACGGCCCATAACGTTCGGAATTCGCCGAACGGGCGAACAGCCGACTCGACTCGAACACGAAGCTCATCCCTAGCCAGAAGGTTTGAGGCTTGTCTCTGTGCTGTTTGGCATATTGTAAGCGGATACTTTGTGATATTTTTCAACTTGACCATGCAGCCCATCTTTCTTCAAGTGCCTCCTTATTGCGCATCTTGAACCAGCCACACCACATGTTTTCAGAGAGTCCTTCATTTCAGCTGAAGTTATTGGTGGGTTTTTCTTGGCATCCAGAACTATTTTCCTGGCAGTTTTGTGGGCAAAAATTGCAAAAAATGCAAAAATCAAACAAATGCAAAAATCGCTACCCACAAACAATGCAAAGTGCAAAAAATGCATAGAAAAATCTAATATATGCATTGTTTGCGGGTTGCGATTTTTGCATTTGTGCGATTTTTGCATTTTTTGCAATTTTTGCCTACATTATTTTGCACTTTAAAGGAATATGTACGTTTAAAAGGAATCTATGCTGGGAGATAGGATGTTGTTAATACAGTATCCATTGCAACTTATGCATGCACTTTGTAGTTTGTTTTTTATTAAGTATTTTTTGTGTTATTATTTTTGAAGTTTATCTATGGTATATATTATTTAATTATTTAGCAAAAAGATTAGCATTACAGTTGGGTTGGGTAGCACCACATACTATTTAATACTTGTTTAGTGATATTGGGTGAGATCACTATCTATGTTGGGAGCTTCCTACCAGTCCTAGTGCGGTTGGCGCATTAGTTACCTCTTGTGTTTATTGCCCCAAACTTCGCCTTTTCGCCCATTTGGCAAACATCTGAATTTGCGGGTAGCACAGCGGGATGTTTGCCCGCCAATCGCCCCACAAAGCACTGCACGCTTCACACTGCATTCTAGGGCCCCAATTGGATGAAGCCTTGTGCCTGACCAATGGTCAAATAGCACTGTCAGGACCCTGATTGGACAAAGTGATGATTACTTTCTTGAGTCACGGCTCAGTGCTCATAGTCCTATAAAAAAGCTTGCCACCTCAACCCCCACAACATCTCCACTTTCCATGCCCCTTTCTAACCAATGTCACCACAAAGCTTCTAATCCCCTCCCTGGTCATCTCTCACCTTTGCTACTGCAACTCCCTCCTCATTGGCTTACTTCTAAATAGGCTATCCACCCTTCAGTCCATCATGAACGTTGCTGCCAGGTTCATCCACCTTACAAACCATTCACTCTGCCAATCCCTCCATTGGCTGTTACTCAACCAACAAATTAAATACAAGATACTAACAGTAACTTACAAAGCCATCCACAACTTGGATCAATTGTGGGCATAAAATTGGGTATATTGGATTGTACGATTATTTTTTATTTTATTTATTTGTTTTCAAGGTTGAACTGGATGGACTTGTGTCTTTTTTTCAACCTGACTAGCTATGTAACTATGTAACCTGGCTCCCAGCTACATCTCTAACCTGGTCTCAAAATACCAACCAAATCGTCCTCTTTGCTCCTCCCAAGACCCCCTGCTCTCTAGCTCCCTTGTCACCTCATTCCATGTTCGACTCCAGGACTTCTTCTGAACCTCTACCCCAATCTGTCCGACTATCTCCTACTTTTTCTACTTTCAGACGATCCCTGAAAACTCTTCAGAGAAGCCTATCTGGCCCACACCTAACAACTGGACATTTATTTTTGTTTTCTCCATCAGCACATTCCCCATAGTTATTACCTCTTGTATATCTTGACCCTCCCTCTTAGATTGTAAGCTCTAACAAGAAGGGGCCCTCAGATTCCTACTGTATTAAAGTGTATTGTATTTGTACTGTCTACCCTCAAGTTGTAAAGTGCTGCATAATCTGTCAGCGCTATATAAATCCTGTATTATAACAATAATAATAATACTCTGATGGGCTGGAGACAGGTACTCAGATTGGCTTACAGTCAGGTACTCTGATGGGGTAACAGACAGGTCCTCTTTATTTTTTGGGCAATCAAAGCACATTACTGTACACTAGCACAGTAACACACTGTTTCCAGATCTCCTTCTCACACTGGATCGGTGTGGGAGAAGGAGAGCCCGGTAACAGCGAGTTACTGTGGTTTGTTGACATTTGTGGCCAGCTGTGATTGGACACACTCAGTCACATGGTAAAGAGACCATTTTATCGGTTCTTCACCCTGATTGGGGATAGGCTGTGTCCGAGGGACATGACTCATCGCCACACTACGCGCATATAACGCCCACCCAGGGGGATGAGAGGTTCCTGCTGGTGTCATTCTGTAATCCGCCGAGTGGGAACTGGTTAATCTGGTGATATACTTTTTAACCTAATTTTATCATTAGGAGTTCTTAATAACAATTAACAATAATGCAGGACCTTTAGTAAAAATATATAGAAACTTAAAAGACGTTCATCAGATCATTATTTCTTGCCATCATCGAGTAAACTAATTTTGTTCAAAAGCCCTTAAAATGTATTCCAGGCCTGCTATTTGAATGGAATCCCAGATGTATTTAACAGGTTTCATTTCAGTATGTATAATTTTTCTCAAATGAAAACCACATTCTGCTAGAATTTAGTTCCTTCAAGAAAAATTTTCCATCCTGCTCTTTCAAATTTTCTCATCACTGTGGTCAAAAACGAACATTGATTTGACCCTAGTAACCATTAGCAAATTGAACAAATGTTCTGAAAACAAAAATTTTGGAATGAGGTTCTACTGGTTTATGAACAGCTTAAGGCAACTTGGCATAGGCTTGGTAGAACAGGGAACCATAGGAAAATAGAAAAGCAGAGAAATAACATTTGTCACAATATGACATTAACATCACACACGCATTTTTGGCATAGTAAACAATATGCCCGTACTTTAGTTTGCTATTTAATTAATGAACAACAGTACATTAGGCTTTATTTTATGGGTTTCCAAAACAGCTGTGGTGAAGGAACCTCAGATCTGCTGCCAGCATTGCTCCACCTGTAAGAGAACATTTTAATAGCTGTAAATCATATATATTGTGTTTATAAACAAACAGAGATTCATTATTATGTGTTTTCTATTCTCTTCATTGTGTCACCAGTTTGTACCAGAGCATCTTGCACACAGATTATTCATAATAAAAACATGGTAATGGTACTCATAGCACCAAATTCTATCATTGCTTCTGTAGTCCTCTTTGGGGGGGGGGGGGGATAAGAAATGGTCCTTGCCAAGCAAGCTATTGCTCTAAACTGTAGGTAAATAAGAGAACCAAAACCTTTGCTAAGTGGAAGATTGGGTTTGATAACAAAGTTGTCAGTGCTTCCACCCAGGACAGGGCCTCAGTAAACAACAAGGGTTCCCTTCCTGTGAAAAATTAACCAGTAATCTAATCAAAGTAATTGGGAGCAGAGGAACTACTGCAACCAGCATTTAACAAGACCCATATGTAACTACACTCACCGACCACTTTATTAGGTAGACCTGTTCAATTGCTTAGTAACACAAATTGTTAATCAGCCAATCACATGGCAGCAACTCAATGCATTTAGGCATCTAATGTGAAAAAAAATGCCTTGTTGATGTCAGAGGTCAGAGGAGAATGGGCAAACTTGTTTCAGATGATAGAAGGGCAACAGTAGCTCAAATAATCACTCGTTGCAACAAAGCTATGCAGAATACCACCTCTGAATGCACAACACATCAAACCTTGAAGCAGATGGGCTACAGCAGCAGAATATCGCACCAGGTGTCACACCTGCCAGTTAAGAACAGGAAACTGAGGCTAAAATTTTCCCAGGCTCACCAAAATTGAACAATAGAAGATTGGAAAAACATTGCCCGGTCTGATGAGTCTTGATTTTAGCTGCTCCATTCAGACGGTAGGGTCAGAATTTGGCATAAACAACATAAAAGCATGAATCATCCTGTCTTGTATCAACATTTCATGCTGGTGGCAGTGGTGTAATGGTGAAGGGGATATTTTCTTGGCACATTTTGGGCCCCTTAGTATCAATTGAGCATCATTTAAATGCCACGGCCTACCTGAGTATTGTTGCTGACCATGTCAATTTCTTTATGACTACAGTGTACCCATCTTCTGATGGCCAATTCCAGCAGGACAATGCACCATGTCACAACGCTTAAATAATCTCACCACTGGGTTCTTGAACATTGTAATGAGTACTCCAATGGCCTCCACAGTCACCAGATCTAAATTCAATAGAGCACCATTGGGGTGTGGTGGAATGGGAGATTCACATCATGGATGTGCAGCCAACAAATCTACAGCAACTGTGTGATGCTATCATATCAATATGGACCAAAATCTCTGAGTAATGTGTCCGACACCTGGTTGAATCTATGCCATGAAGAATTAAGGTAGTTCTGAAGGCAAAAGTGGGATCCATCCCGAAAACTAGCAAGGTGTACTTAATAAAGTGGCCGGTGAGTGTAAATGCACACCAGTATAGAAATAATACAAGCTTTGTATAAGACGAGATTAATATCAGTACATAGATCCAATGTACAAACAGTAAAAAGCCCCAATCCTTGTGGAAACGTGCACGTATACCTGGGTATATATACAGTAGTTATTAACCACTTGGGATCCGCGCTATTGCCGAATGACGGCATTAGCGCGGACCTAGATTGCCGGGACTACGTCTATTGATGTAGTCCCGGTTACGAGCGGCCTGCGCGCCCCCTGAGGGGCGCGCGCGGCGCGCTCTGTGATCGGCGAGTCCGTGAGACTCGCCTGATCACCGATCCGTGTAAGGGGTCGATCCCGACCCCTTATCACGTGATCAGCTGTCAGCCAATGACAGCTGATCATGTGATAAAACGGAGCCGGTAATCGGCTAGTATTCCTCCTCGCGCTGACAGCGCGAGGAGAAAAAAAAAAAGCCGATCGCCGGCGGCCGTGTTCGGGATATCAGTCCCGATCACGGCCAGCAATTCAAGCGGACACCTGCCCCCTGCCAGTGCCCACCTGCCACCCGCAGTGCCATCCTGAAATAAAGTAAGTGCCCCCCTGTCAGTGCCACCCAGCAGTGCCCATAGTGCCCACAGTGCCACCCAGCAGTGCCCACAGTGCCACCCAGCAGTGCCCACAGTGCCACCCACAGTGCCACCCAAAATCTGCCTCAAAGGTGCTGCACCCCAGTGCCGCCCATCAGTGCCCAGCAGTGCCGCCCATCAGTGCCCAGCAGTGCCGCCCATCAGTGCCCAGCAGTGCCACCTATCAGAGCCACCTATCAGTGCCACCTATCAGTGCCCATCAGTCCCATCTATCTGTGGTACCTATCAGTGCCCATCTGTGCCACCCATCCGTGCCACTTATCCGTGCCACCCATCCGTGCCATCTTATCTGTGCCCATCTTTGCCCATCAGTGCCGCCTTATCTGTGCCCATCGGTGCCGCCTTATCTGTGCCTATTAGTGCCGCCTTAACTATGCCTATCAGTGCCCACCAGTGCAGCCTATCAGTGCCCACCAATGCAGCCCATCAGTGCCCACCAATGCAGCCCATCAGTGCCCACCAATGCAGCCTATCAGTGCCGCCTAATCAGCGCACTTCAATGAAGGAGAAAAATGACCCGTTTGCAAAATTTTATAACAAACTATTAAAACATGATTTTTTTTTTTTTTTTTTTTGCATCTTTTTTTGTTTGTTTAGCAAAAAATAAAACTCCGAGCTGTAACTAAATACCACCAAAAGTAAGCTCTATTTGTGGGAAAAAAATGATAAAAATTTCATTTGGGTACAGTGTTGTATGACCGCGTAATTGTCACTCAAAGTGCATCAGCGCTGAAAGCTGAAAATTGGTCTGGGACTGAGGGGGGTTTAAGTGCCCAGTAAGCAAGTGGTTAATAGTGATACCTCCAGATGAATGTTGCAGCAAAGTCTAGTTGCAGGGGCCCCTGAGGATGATGAGGCATCTGTCTTAGTGCCAGAGACCCGAAGACAAGTTCTATGACCATGGGAAGATCCTCCAGCTGTTGTCCAACCAGCCCGAAACTGAGATTTTCACCAGCAGGAACTGCGGTGTAGCACTGAAACTCAGAGTCAGCCTGTAGGTGGGTGCAGTGTGGTGCGGCAGCAATAACTTACACACACTACAAGTGCAATTAGTAGAACTTGTATTGAAGTAAAGGCAAAACCGTTCACAACAAACCCGGTATGAGAAGGCCCAACCGGGAACACTCGCCAATACCAACAGTGTGTAGTGAAGCAGCTATCAGCTGAACTGACAGTGTCTGTCTAGTGGAGTACAATGTGACCTGGCTGTCTAGTACCCAAACAGGAAGATGTCCAAGAAGATTGTGAGCCCAAGGCTTTCCTTTTTCATCTGGAACCTTTTCCTGCCACCAGTACTGTCCCTGACAGACGGTGACTTATGCCTACACTATCCGCACATGAAGTGCGCACCAAACCTGGCAGCCGGGGCCTTAAGAATGGCTGCTAGAGTCACATGGGGCGGCAGTATCTAATCGGATAGCTTCGTCAGTGACCCTGGAAACCATAGAGGAACCATATTCCTCTTGACCCGCTCTCCCACTGCTATGCTGCTGCAGTTGAGAGCCACCTGCATTAGAGAAAGTAGACTGCACCTCCCTACAGGCCTATCTAGTCTGTGCTTTAGGCCCTCCCTAATAGTTTCTAATCTGACATGCAGCCAAACCTCTAAGCTAATAACCCTGACGTGGCCATCTGATTTCTAACTTGGCTCTTGCCTATGCTAATTATCAAGCCCTAAGCTAAAACTAGCTATAGAATCCAAGACCAAAAGGGACAGGGTTAACTTGAACAACAAGGGCTGCAATAAACAGGTTCACCTACCAAAATACTGGAGGGTGACCACTACACATACAGTACAGTAGCAGAGACATAGCTATCTGGCACTGTGCATGTAAAATAATAACAAGAACAGGGCAGGGATACCCTGCCTGTTACAAGGATTTAGGAATTAGACATGTACAATTCGTTTAGTTCTGAATTAGTTTTTTAACAAATTTTGACAAATTCGTTCATTCCGAATTTCCGAAAATTTTTCAATTTTGGAAATTTCAGAATTTCTGAATTTCAAAATTTACGAAATTCTGAATTTCTGAAATTGTGAATTTCTGAATTTCGGATTTTCCAATTTTCGGATTTCCGAATTTTCAAATTTTCGATTTCTGAATTTTTGAATTTCCGAATTTTCGATTTTCAAATTTTCAATTTGCGAATTTTCGAATTTCTGAATTTCCAAATTTTCGATTTCCGAATTTTCAAATTTTCGATTTCCGAATTTTCAAATTCCGAATTTTCGAATTTCTGAATTTTTTAATTTTCGGATTTCCGAATTTTTCGATTTCCGAATTTTTGAGTTTTCAAATTTCAGAAATTCAAAAATTCAAAAATCAGAAAAAAAAAAGAAAATCTGTTTAATTCTAAATAATAACTAACTATTAAATTATAGGTATTGGATTTCCCTTTCAAATTTGTCTGTTAGTGAACGTAATGAGTACAAATTTATCCAAAGTTACGAATTAACTCAAATAACGAATGCCACATCTAACCAAATGGAATGTAACGATCTAATAATAAAATCTTTTTATTATTATTAATTATTTATTATAATTTTTTATTATTAATTTGTTCCGTTCCATTTGTTTAGATGCATCATTCGTTATTTCAGATAATTCATAACTTCGGATAAATTCGTACTCGTTAATTTAATAGTTAGTTATTAATTAAACTGATTTTCTTTCTTTTTTTCAGATTTTCAAATTTTTGGACTTTCAAATCTTTGAATTCCCGAATTCCAATAATCCGAAAATTCAGAGTTCATAAATACTGAAAATTCGGAATTCCGAAAATCCAAAAATCCGAAATTTGTAAATTCAAAAAATTTGGAAATCTGAACGTTGGAAAATTCGGAAATCCAAAATTCGGAAATTGCTAAATTCTGAAATCCGAAAATCCGAAATTCAGAAATTCGGAAATCCGAAAATTCAAAAATTCAAAATTCTGAAATCCGAAAAATCGAAAATGTGAAAATTCCCAAAGTTTCTGAATTCCGAATTTTTGATTTTCCGAATTTCCGAAAAAAGCAAAAAAAGAATGAAACAAAAACGAAAATGAACTAATTTTTTATCAGTGCACATGTTTATTAGGAATATACCTTCAGCAGCTGCAGTTAAACTACTAGATCATAGTTCAAGGCACTAGGCTTAGTTTTAGGGGACCTGAAGGACATTGTGCACTCTACAAACTACTATTAGCTTGTCTATTCCCATAGTTATCTCGTTTATAAAACCCTGCTAGGCACACTGATATAAAGTTACTTATGAAAACACACACACTGCTGCTAGTAAAACACTATCTTATTATTATTATATTATTTCCCAAGAAACTAGGAAAGCTAACATAAAGTATTAAAAAAAGACATTACAATATCACAAAGCTTACAATCAGAACATATAATACAAGAGTATACTTAGCACATCCTAGCAGCTGAGCCTCGTGATGGAATAAGAGATCCGGCCCACATGGTTTAGGCCTGAGCCATCACCCAGAGTAGGTCTCAAAATGGCCAAGTCATCAGATTAGCAGAGAACACAACCTCATAGTAAGACCACAGAGAACAGAGAGAAACAGAGAGAGAGCTCTTTGAAACATTCCTTTTTGACAAACACACCTCATCCACACCACATCCCACTGCCAGTACCATTTGCTTTGGGCCAATCAGTGTTCAAATGACAATCCTCCTTATGTTACTGACTGTCCTGCCAAACTTGGCTTCTGGGGACAGTATTGCAGTCTATGCACCCTGGGCCATCTTCCTCATCAATCTATTTGAAGCTTTGTGCACACCAGGTGGGCTGAAGATAACTCCTTTTGCTATGCAGATTCTGTTTGGTGCCGCATTCCTCTGTACCTTTTTTAAAGTGTGGGACTGCAAGTGTCAATATGACTGATCTTGGTTGTACAAACAGATGTGTAGAAACTTTAGAAATATAACATTAATTCATGTTTAATTCTCACAGCCGCTTTGTGCCTAAAAGGCGCATACCACCCTTCTTCAGACACGAATCCTATTGAACAGTCCATAACTGCTTTCTCCCCAACATGTGTTTCTGAACCAATAACTATAGACCTAGTCCTTAACTGTCTTAACGTGTTGTGTTTTTTCAACATGTGCAAAAACAGCTCCTATGGAACAGTCCATAATGGTCTTACCGTGTTGTGCTTCCCTACACGTGCTGCTTTGCTACTGAGTGACACACCACCATCATTCTTCAGTGACAGCTTCCACGTCACCATTCTGTATCTTTGGTATCCTCTCCTTTCCTATATCTTCAGGACGGGATGCAGTACAGGCAAGAGGTGTCCATTCACTCACCATTCACCAGCACACATTCAGAGCAACAAGTCAACCAGCTTTCAGACACAGAGTCTCAAGGAGGGCCTTTCGCCCATGTTACTAACGTAAAATACACATAGGTTACCCTATACCATAAACATAAATCAACTTATTACCACAATATATACATATATATGTGTCCCATCCAATTACGCATCCCCCTTCCAACCTCCTATAACCCTTTACTGTAAATATGGGTCGGATTAGGCAGGCTTGCTCACAGCGGTATTGCAGAGCTTTGACTTGGCAGCAAAGTCTCTAACTTGTACACATAGACCCTACCATCAATTCGTCCCTGTGCCTGGATTTCAGAGACCATGCCCAGGATATACCATGCAACTCTACCTATGGTTAGGTTAAAGGAACCCTCTAGTTCCATGACCAACGCTACACCAGTATTCTTTAGGACAAAGAAACAAACTCATCTCTGTCCCAAATAATACCCAGGTGCTTCCTTCCCAGCAATGATCTCTCCATCCAAAACACAGAGTAAAAAAACTTCCCAACAATTTTCGTTAACCACCATGTATTGACCTGGCATACAAAGGACATCATGGTCATGCTTCCAATTGAGGGAAGTATCAACCTGCCTCCAGCTTCCATCTTCTCTGGTCACATGTGGGTGACTTAGCCTCAAATGCAACAAGATAGAATTCCCAGTCAGTAAGCCCATTGATGCCACCAAATATACAGACCGAGTCTGCACTTCTGTATATGGGATCATGCAGCATAACACCTTTCACAATCCAAATGAGTACAGCCCATCCAGGCATTTGACCACCACTTTGGATTAGAGTAAGCGATGTGTTTTGGCAAAGTCTTACTGAGCGGTGATGCTAACTCATCAGGCCACTGCCCCTCATACAGAGACTGTACAATCAGATTAATGCTGGTTGATAATTCCGCCTGCCACTGCATTCACGCCAGAGCCCATGACAGATTTCTGTCCTGTGCCATCACACTCTCTACCAACCTCTCAACATAGTTGACAAAATCTGGAGCCACTTCACCCTGGGTATTTATGTGACTGTTGAATGTTATTAAGGATGTCACCCATCTCTCTAAGTAACAAAGCCCTGCTTATTGTCTGAAGCTATGGCTGAGAGTTTGTCCCTCAGGAGGGTGATGTCCACTCCATTAACAACACCCATCCGTGCTTCTATTCTTCAATATAGTGCTGAATACATCCCTCCTCTTCCGGTTACTCCTCAGACATAAGCGTCCTACATGGACCTCATTCTGTGTCCGCACATCTCTGGGAGTAAGTCACTGGTATAATGACCGCACTTGATTCAGTGTATACTCAGCACATATAGGGTAACAGGTTTCTATCAACCATGTGAGATGTTGCAGCGCCCTGTGGTGAAGGCATATTGTACCCTGATAGCCAGCGTTTTTTTTCCCTCTATTTAACGGAGCATGCTCCCATGTGTGTTCACTGGCATTATCTGTGCAGGGTTTCAACCTCTCAGGTGAGACATCAACCAGGCGTATCTCCCCCATACAAGGAAATTTTCACCCTATTGATGTGTCACCTGGCCAACCTCTAGTCTGGCCAACAGAACCTTACTATGCATAAGTGTTTGCCTCTCCTGGGTACCTGAACCATATTAATTCTGTTACTTCAATACATGTCATACATTAAAAAAAATATTTTCTTCTTTCAATTCCTCCTTCCAACAAAAACACATTTTTTACATTTAATTTTCTGACAGATTGGATGTGTCATATTCCTTCCCCAACCTCCACCCATTGCACATGTATTAATAACCTGTTTGCATTCATCAGGAGTGACTCCAGCAAAAATGTTTCAAGTGTTGTTGATAGGCACAGTCTTTCAGATTCAGCATTAGCACTAAATTGTCCATAAGAAAAAAAAAAGTATTAAACTGAATCTTTTCGTTCGTCCCGTCTCTCCTGATGTTTATCAAAACAAATTTGCAGTGTGGTATGGTACAGACAAACTGCCAACCAGATGATCATCTTTCATCCATGTTCCAGAAACCTCTCCAATCTCGCTCCACCAGGATTCTTGAAGTGAAAAACAAGAGCAGAATCAAATTCTTATCCATAACATCTACTTAATTCCAATAGGACCCCACATTAAAACACAAAAGGACACATTACTGAATTCAATGTGCACCTGACCATCCCAGGAGTGACTTCCCACTGGCACTTTATTGTTGGAGGATGTGTGTAACTTCCAGGTAGGGACACCAGCAACTCCCACAGCATGATCATTTATCATATTCCACCTATGTGAGATACTGATTTTGTGGAGCCACCTGTTCTATAAATGGAGTCTGCCTTTGCATTTCCACCAGTCCCAACAACATGAACTTTTCACACAAAAAAAGTTCTCAGTGCCAATCACCATTTCAGATGGGGAACAACAAAAAACCCCACAAATGGTTGAATGCTGAGAATGGTGTTGCCTATATCCAAGTAATACAGTAAGGGGAGATGCTTCCAATATACCACATACAAAAAGAAACACCACAAAGGAAACAGCACCTACTAAGGCTACCAGTAAAAAAAAATATATATATATTTATTGGACATAATAGGAATGGCTTGGGCAGCAGAGGGATACCTCGAGTGGAGTGTGTTGTTTTTTTGCTGATGCCACACATTTTTCTATATATTAATATGTCCAATAAACTTATTTTTTTAACTAGTAGCCTTAGTAGGTACTGTTTCCTTTGCGGTGTTTTTTTTTTTACATGGTGAGGAACACCTCATTTTATCAACAGTAGCCACAAGCATTGTATATGGGCAGCAGCTGATTACAGCCCAGGCACATTGCACTCACAATTTTTTTTTAAAAAGGGGGTAAGGTTACCCTCTTAAAAAACACACATTTGTATTTAGCAAGGTTTCACCTCTTTGTGAGCATTGATTTGTTCCAGGTCTTTTTGTTGGGTTTACACATCCCAGGTAGACACTTGAGGTGTGCATCTCAGTACCACATTTTCAATCAGTCACAGTCTGGGGAATTAACTAAGCTTTCTGACCCATTATAATGGGGTGGGGATGACAGGGAGATTAGAGCATGCAGCTCGAGCTTTATATTCTCTGTACTGCCTGTCACTCACTTATCAGAACAGAGAAATGATCTCCTCAAAGCGGGCTTGCACCTTGTGATATGAGGGATGTTAGCGCTCGTGGTAGATGCATTTGTAAAGTGAGTTCACATCAGACAGGAACTACAGTTAGGGTTTGACAGCCCACTTTTATTAAAAAGCAAAAAGAAAGTCCTTAAACAAATTGATTACTCAAGCAGGGGTTCTTCTCAAACAGACACAAATAATGAAAAAATAAAAAACAACCTGGCTCTTAGGATTACTTCAGCCTCAGATGTAGTACCTCACCGCATGGACAAACAAGGTTCTCAAGTCCCCGACCCCACCTTGGGTTTGCGGTTTGCTCACTCTTTCAGAGAACTTCAGACTTCCTTCAGCCCCCATGGACCTGATAACCACCTCACTCTATTCAGCCTCCCAGACCCTCTCTTGGTTTCCAAGGTCCACCTAGCTGTCCTGATTTTCCCGATCCTTTGGGCAGAATTCCCCCACAGAAAGGATGTAGTCTCTGATAGGAAGAACCACATCTTCTAACAGGGTAAAAGTATACATTTATGGATGGCAGAATAAAAATAGTAATACATAGTAATAACTAGTACCGCAGTAATTCATCTATATACATACATATGGAACCAACACCTCTTGACCTCCCATCAAATATAAGAATAAATGCCATGATATACAGGAAATTCATATATAGTGGCAAAAAATACATAATTCAGATAAAAATAATGATAAACACATGATCAGTTAGATACATGGTAATGAAAAAGTTCAACGTGTTTCATGGACTTGTAATCACTCTTCAGGAGCAAACGTGTACATCTGTAATAAAATGTAAACATTATTGAATTATCTTTTGAAAGAAGAAGTCAAAAAAGGGTGGAAAAAAATATAAATACCCAATTGGATATAGAGTACTCACAAAATCGGATTTAAAGTCCAACCCTTTTTTTTGACTTGATAATGGAAGGAGTGGGAAATGGGGTGGGTTAAAATTGCTCCCTTTTCTTTTTTGCCTTTTGTATGTTTTTTTTTTTATTTCAATGTTATGTTTGTGTATGTGTTGTTGTGGTTTAAAATAAAAATAAAAAAAATAGCATTTTCACACTGGGGCATTGGGGCCGTCAGCGGTAAAGTGCTGCTATTTTTAGTGGCACTTTACCAGTGTTTTAGCAGCACTTTTCAGCCACTAGCGGGGCATTTTTAACCCCTGGTAGCAGCCGAAAGAGGGTTAAAAGCACCCACAAAGCGCCGCTGGAGCGGAGCTTTGCCGGTGCTGCCCATTGATTTCAATGGGCAGGGGCGCTTTAGGAGCGGTGCTGCTTCCAGGACTTTTTCCTGTCCAGCCAGCACACTGCTCCAGTGTGAAAGCACTCAGGCTTTCACACTGGAGTGACAGGAGAGGCACTTTACAAGCGCATTGCAGCCGTTATTTTTAGTGCCATTTGCGCCTATAAAGTGCGTCAGTGTGACAGTAGCCTTAGTCAAGTCCATCTGCTAGTCTAAGCCCTTGTACACATGGTCGGAAGATTCCAACAGAATGTGTCCTATCGGACCGTTTTGTCGGATATTCCGACTGTGTGTGGTCTGCATCAGACTGTTTCCGTCGGAATATCCGACGGACCAAGTTTTCCAAATTGCCGGTAAAATTTTCAGACAAAATGCTCCGATCCGACATACTCCGATCATGTGTAGCCTACTCCGAAGGACAAAGTGCCACGCATGCTCGGATCAAATTCCTAGACCAAAGCTATTGGCTACTAGCCTGAACGTAGTCCCGTCGTAACGAAATAACATCATCACGTTATGTACAATCGGATTTTCCGACAATTTAGTCCGACCGCGTGTATGCAACATCACTTCCGGACCTCTTCCGGAATTAATCCGTCTGAATTACTCCGACGGATTTGGTTGTCTGAATCTCCGACCGTGTGTACAAGGGTTAAAACTACCCTTTCCTAAGATTGACTATGCTACAGTTCAAATGTGTCTTCATTGCTCCTTCATCCAAGGTAGAAATACACAGACAGGAAGTGTGTTAATGGCTGGATCACCAGGTAAAAAAGGAAACAAATACATCTAAGGATTGGTAAACTGCAATATATAACATTTCCGCTTAACCTGTTTATAAGCACACACAATATTCCTTTTGTCAGGATTTTACCAGCAGACATTGCAGCCTCTTTGTGTTTATGTGCCTGTTGGTAAATAAGGTTATGCACTCCAGTGGTTTACTAGATAAATAGACGTAAGTATGAATATTTTACTCCACAGAACTAAAAAATTACAATATAATGGCAAATTATATCTCCCACTTTGTTCCAGCAGGCTCATCTTAAAATGTAAACAATCCCATTTGCAACGGTCCTACTCTTTCACAAATGAATATTATTAATAACTACATGAATTTTGTGAGACATTTTATGTGCCGGTCTCCAAGGAGCAAGAACACAGGAGAATAATATAGGAATGAACCATAGGCAGACGCTCAGACAAGTCTATAACTCGCCTCTTAACATGTTTGTGCTTAGTGACTGTGTGCTTGTGCATAAGTAACATTGCTTAGTGTGGTTGTGTAATGTGAATCAATGCAATCTAACTGGTAATGGATGTTTGTTCATCGTCTGACAGGTCGGGACCTGCTTATACGGTTACTGCTCCACATGATCAGAATTTGTTATAGGAGATGCTTATTCACTGTGTGTTTACAATACAAACAGACTCTAAGCTCTTCTGTGAAACACAGTCTCCCAATATGTTTAGTTATCCTTTGAACTTCCTTTGGGGGCCATTCATTATTTGAACACAGAAAATTAAACAAAAGTTTGCCTCATTAGTAATATATATACAGTATAGATGCAGGTTTTGTTTACATTGGGGGTAACCACCAGCCTGTTCTGCTTTTATACAAAGACTGATAACAAAAGATAAATAGTGGGTAATATTGGCATAACTGCAGGGTTGGGTTATGTGCAACTTGTGGTCCTCAGGGTGGTGGTCATACAGCAGAAGAAAAGTCTTCTATTGTGCTAGCTATACCACAGAGTAGTAGAGTAGTCTTTTCTAGGTGATTTTGTGCAAGCACCTCTCACTGCAGCTCCTCATAACAGTTTCTACAACTCTTATGCCGCATACACACGATCGGAAATTCTGCCAGCAAAACTCACATAAGAGCTTTTTGTCAGAAAATGCAACCTTGTGTGTGCTCCATCGGTCTTTTGCTGGCGGAATTCAAGCCAGCAAAAGATTGGGAGCATGTTCTCTATTTTTCGGTCGCTCAAAATTCCGACATGCAAAATTCCTAAGCATGCTCGGAAGCATTGAACTTCATTTTCTCGACTCGTCGTAGTGTTGTACGTCACCACAATCTTGATGGTCGAAAGTTCAGAGAACTGTTGTGTGACCGTGTGTATGCAAAGCAAGCTTGAGTGGAATTCCATTGGAAAAACCAACCACGTTTTTTTCTGACAGAAAATCGTCTCGCGTGTAGGGAGCATGAGGCCTCATTCCCCTCTTAGTGTGCCCATCTCTACATGAGCACTCATTTCTATCACTGGGACATGACCCCAGCAGGCCATAGGCTACTCAATTTCTACTTGCACATCTCCCAACAGATAACATATCACCCATCTCTGTTTTTTTGAACCCTGCTGCTCCTTTGTGGACCTGGCCATTGCTGCATTCATGTCGTATTTTCCCTTTGGGATTAATAAAGTATTCTGTATGTGTATTGAGTGTCATTTCTCTTCCACTTCTAAAGTATTCCCACTACCTTCAGACCTGGAATTATTTTTCAATGTCCTCACAACCTAATTTAACTGTTGAACTTTTCCTTTACTGGAAAGAACAGAACTTTGAACAGAGGACTAATAACTCTTCTTTCTCATCTTGATTCCACAAAAGAGGAATGTTTGACAACCCCTGAGGGAGTACAGCACAATGTCATACTCCCCTGAGTTGGAGAAACCCAGTCACCAACTACATGGCATCTATATAAAATATAAACAAATATACAGGCCCACATACTAAAATTCCACGCTCACTCTGAGACTCTCATTTGGGTCCCCCTGGAGGCGTTGAGCTGTGATCTTGTATGGGTTGATAATTTATTCTAGATCCTCCCCTCAAATAGATGCTTTACTACTAATCCTATTACCAAACTTACCCTAAGAGTATGGAATGCGGTCAAATATTCAGCCAACATCCTTTCACCACATGAGCCCTCAAAGATTTCACTTATAATCCCCAATTTCCCTTAGGCCTCTCAGACCCCTTAGCATACCTTGTATGGGTCACTAAAAATCTCACTAAAGTGCCAAACCTGGTCACCAAAATGGGGTTAAATCCTTTGCTCAATTACAAGAAATAGAACTCCTATGCAACAAACTTCTTTAATACTTAAGATCAAACACTTTCTACAAACTAACGTACGATACCCTGAGCGTTCCAGATGTCCACATCCTTGGAGTCTACATTCTGGCCCACATTCCCTTGACATGGTCTCTTTCCTCTACTCGCAGCTTCTAACACCCCTGTTCCAGCTGCTACCCACTTACACCAAAAAAGGGGCAACGGATCTCTATATAGAATTGGATGCCCAAGCATGAACCAAAATTATGGACACCACCAAATCATGCTCCACAAATTTACAGGCAGTGGAAACAAACTAACATTATTACTAGGCGGTATCTTGTCCCCACTAGAGTGGGCCACCTCAGCTCCAAACACTCTGCTCAGTGTTTTCACAGCTGCAGGCACACTGGCTCATTTCTTCACAGTTGGTGGCAGTGTCCCATTGCACAGTACTTTTGGTCTGACTATATATTAGATGATTTCAGAACTCCTTGATACCGCTGTTATTTATACACCCCAATATGCTCTATTTAACCTCAAACCGCCCAGAACAAGCACACCTTTAAATTGCTGCTACACAGCAATAGTCCTTATAGTTGGGATAGCACTAGCGGATCTGTCCACCACCCCTCCCTCATACCCCCATCACTTCCCCGCTCCTTTTTTTTTTCTTTCCTACCCTCTCCCCTAGGCGTTATGTTGATTACTTTATTCGAGTTACCGTCAGGACTCCCGTAGGTTCCCTGCAGGAATATTACATTTGCTGTATATTATGTTTGCTTACTTCTTAAACCTTCAAGCTGGGTTCACACTATTGCAAATTGGATGTGGCTTTCCACGCATCCAATTCGCATGTCAGGAGATTTTGACCGACTCTCTATGGAGCCAGTTCATGCATCTCCTTCCGGCATCGGTGCGAATTGCACATGAGTCCTGTGCTTCTTCTGGTCTGTTTCAGGTCCGAATTCAGCCAAAAATCCAGACTGAAATCTGAACCAGTGAACAGAGACGCACCTGATCCCTGTTGTGAGCCGCTCCATGCTGCAGTGTGAACCCATCTTTAATCTGTATGTGCATTTATGACATCCAAGCTGCACAGCTCATCTGAAGATGTACAGGTTTATTGTAAAACTTATACTCAAAACTCAATAAACAAATTGAAAAAGTAAAATACACTAATGGCCATTATCAGCTTGTTCAATGAAACAAGTTTACCTGTAATTACTATTAGTCTGCTGTTTTTTTGACAAATATGCATCCTGGGCTCATGTTTATTTAAGCTTGCAAACATGCATTTATTTAACAATTTTTAATTCTTTATTTTGCATTTTACAAAATGCAAAGAATCAGCTCAGCAACATGCTGAACATGAATTATCCATGGCACAGCATAGCTGTCCTTCTCATATTAAAGTTTTCGTTGTTTATATAATACAGCGGACAGTCCGCTCGTGTGTAGGCAAGTTGGACGGACTAAGTATGGCGCATGCTCAGAAAGGATTTACACGCCGAAGGTTGCATTGCAGTGTATTAGACGTCGTATTTCTAGTCCCGTCGTACGTGCTGTACACGTCATCGCGCAAGCTTTCAGCGGACTGTCTGTTCATCGTGTGTGGTCAAGTCCGTTCATTCAAAAGTTGGACGGACTGTCTGTCGGATTGTCTGACGAACTTAGTTGGGCAGACAATCCGCCCGTGTGTACGCGGCCTTCGAAGAAAAAGCTGTCTGTCTTCAGGAAAATAATATTGAACAGAACAACACAAGAAGAAGCGGCCAGTTGGAATTATTATACAATCCTCTTGTCATTTTCAGAATCATAGAATGTAGCCATCAGGCAGGGAATAGGCCAAACCCAAAAAGGTGGCCCAATGGTTAGGTCTCAAAGACATGAACGGTCTAGAGGAGAAGAAAACAGAGAGTAGAAACTAAGCAGCTGAGTCATTTCCCAATCAAATTTTAGTAAGATTGAAGCAAATTTTCTTTATATGGTTCTGGAAGCCTTTTAGCACAGGGCATATATGTACAGTAACTTGGTTCCCTTATGTTGCTGGTATTTCCAGCAGAGGAGTTAGTATTGCGGAAAAAAATTGTGCATTTTTTTTTACACTCTGTACCATCTCAATAGTATATTAAAAATCCCTGAATTTTACTTGACATAGACTCTTTTTGAGACCATTGCTCACAATCTGTCATGGGAGATAAGGATTGGTACCTCCCAAAAGTCTGGATGCGAAAATTACAAAATTGTAATGCCCCCCACCAATGACAATGGTGGGTCCATCATTACAGGAATTTCAGAAATAGATCTAAACCCTCCTGATGTCTAAAAATGTTTTAAGCAAAATCTGCTGCTTTTGAGACATGATTGAAAATCTTTGTCTTGTATATCCAGAAGATATTTAGGACTTTGGTCTGGTCACTCAAGATATGCTATATTACCAAAAATATTGGGACACCTACCTTTACACGCACATGAACTTCAATATTGATTCATTAATTCATTCATATTGGTTCAATATTGAGTTGGCCCACCCTTTGCAGCTATAAAGCTACAAGACTTAGAAGTGGGTCCATGGGAATGTTTGGCCATTCTTCCATAAGTGCATTTGTGAGGCCAGGCACTAATGTGGATGAATAGGCCTGGCTCGCAGTCTCTTCTATAATTCATCAGAAAGGTGTTCTTTGAGGTTGAGGTCAGGACTTTGTGCAGGCCAGTCAAGTTCCTACACCCTAAACTTGCTCATCCAGGTCTTTATGGACCTTGCTTTGTACTTTCTAGGAGTCTTTGTACTGGATATCCCCTCGATTCATTCCTGTGTGACCATGGGGGGGAGATAAGTAGGTAACCAGCAACTGTAGGTTGCATGGGGGGGGAGAGGGGGCGTAAAAAGTCATATACGCCTTCCCATGACCGACCTGTATATGCTAGCTGGTGTCACCATAAATCAGGAAGGTGGAGGATACTTTGTCCCCTCTCAGTCCTTGGTTATGCAATAAAATTGGGGTAGGCACCTTAGTCTTTCTGTGGAGCAAGGTGTGGAAATAAAAGGTGGGGGGATAGCAAACTGTCTGAAATAGATGTGATGGGGCAGGTATAGTGGAAATATGTCTTGGCACTTTCCATGCTTTTTCTTTTTTTTGAGACCATTGCTCACAATCTGTCAGGGGAGATAAGGATTCTAAACTCTCCTGATGTCTAAAAAATGTTTTAGGCAAAATCTGCTGCTTTTGAGAAGTGATTGAAAATCTTTGTCTTGTATATACAGAAGATATTTAGGACTTGGGTCTGGGACATAAGGTTTGGTCAATCAAGATGCGCTATATTACCATAAATATTGGGACACCTGCCTTTACATGGACATGAACTTTAATGGCACCTTTATTAAAAGGTGGGGGGGATAATAAACTGGCTGACATAGATGTGATGGGGCAGGTATAGTGGAAATGTGTCTTGGATTGGGTTGGAGGGAAGAGGAGAGGGGAAGACATGGAGTGCCACTTTCCAGGCATGTGAAATAAAAGTAGCTGCATCTGCCATTGGAAAAATTGATTCATATAGAAAATAAGAAAAGCCTTGAGCCTCAACGGGAATCCTTATTGATCCCATCTGAACCGGGGACAGGAGTTAAATGGTGGGCTGAGGCACAGTGTAATTGTCGTGGGTGAGTGGTAGGGAATTAGACCTGGGAAGGAGTGAGGGGCTAGCAGAGAAAGGTAACAAAGTGGCTGGGGGGGCTAGAGGAGATGGTAGTGTGCAGATCTACGGGGGTACTTTTCAACCAGAGCAGAGTAGTAATCTAGTGGGTGGCTAGGGTGGATGAGTGTTACAGATAGGAGGATCTGCAATAGCAATTTCCCTGTTAGTAGAACAAGCTGTGATAAATAAACCCAGTAACAGTACAAGTAGTCCTCACTTTATAAATGGAACCCATACCACTTGAGTGTCTCCTGGGTGTAAGGCTAAGACTGGTCATACACCTATAGATTATCTGCAGATTTTCTATGGTCAGATGGAAAAAGTGGAACAGATTCCTCCATCTACGCTGATCTGTGTGGATGGAAGAATCTCCCACTGGCCCAAGCTTCCATATCTTGCTAGTCGGCCTCACTGGCTCTCACAATACCTGAACATTCTGATTGGGTGCAGGCATTGTTTAGGTTAAGAGCCATCGGGGTCGACTAGCAAGATACTGAAGCTTGGCCCAGTGGGAGAGTCCTCTATCCACACAGTTTAGCATACATGGAGAAATCTGTTGCACTTTTTCCAGCTAACCATAGAAAATCTGCAGATAATCTATAGGTGTATGACCAGTCTTAACCTTACACCCAGGAGACACTCAAGTGGTATGGGTTCCATTTATAAAGTGAGGACTACTTGTACTGTTACTGGGTTTATTTATCACAGCTTGTTCTACTAACAGGGAAATTGCTATTGCAGATCCTCCTATCTGTAACACCCATCCACCCTAGCTAATCTATAGGTGTATGGCCAGCTTTAGTCCCTGTTTGGCAGAGTGTCCTCCAGTCTAGTATATATGGAGTGGCATTGGTTTGGGGGGGGGGTGTTATGGGCGAAAATCAGTTTAAAGCCTCCAGCAATTTGCTAGTGCTTCCAAGTCACCTTCTGCCAACTATCTTTAATCTGCAAGAGCTGGTAAACGTTTTCCCACACACATAGGGGGACCCGATCAATTTCTCTAGCAGTTGCTAGATTTCTCTTGATCAGGAAATTAAGTAAGGTAGGCACAGTGGGTTTCAGGTCCAGTCCTACAGTGGCCATTAGGATCTCACTGTGTCTAACATTGTTCCTGAGACTGCTGTTTTTTTCCCATATTCATACCTCTGAAAAGTATATACCTGCCATATATCAGAATAATTTACCAAATGGAAACCTTGTAGCCCATAAAATTGTGCCAGTCATTTAAAAGGTTATATTCGAATAAGCCAATCCATACCGAGAACTACAAAATGTGGTGAGCTTGAGCAGCCTTCATTAATCACCATTAAGGCTGGGTTCACACTTAAAACAGATGCGGCTGACAGCAGGGGTCTGATGCGTCCCTGTTCTCTGTTTCAAGGACAAATCAGGCCCAAATTTTTGCCTGAATTTAGACCTGAAACAGAGCGAAAGATGCACAATCAGCCCCCCAGCCACCCTGGACATGTGTGAACCGGCTCCATTGGGAGCCGGTCACAATCTCCTGTCATGCCAATTGGATGCGGCAAAACTCGCATTCAATTCGCATAAGTGTGAACCCAGTCCAATGCCTTTGATAATAACAGTGTAGTAGGTAGTGGTCAAACTAAATAGTTATTTTTTTTAGACGTCATCTCATACTAAGTGGTAAACCAGCAGCATCAGAGTAATGTTAGAACTACATATGGCTCAGGTGCAACCCCTCCGATAGACCCCATAACCACAGGTGCAGTGAATTTGTTGGGCTGTCATTACTGAATAAAAACAGGGGCCTCCAATAACTGCAAAATGGGCAGGTTTTTTTTTAATAGCGTTTGAAAGGGTCGGAAAGAAACAATGGTGCACAAGCATTGTGGGTTGGTGAGGATAGGCTGGCTCACAAAGTCTCCGATGATATTTGTTCTAGTCCAATTTCTGAATCGGTAAGGATCAAACTAGAGCACAAACATGAACGTCTTCTTACATTAATCATTTATGGCTTTTCAGTTATCAGCCAAGTGAATTAAAGAACAGTTAGGGATTTCTGATTATTTAGTACTATGGCTCATTGCCCTTTCTACTTTTCATTTCCACTTTTATTTAGCAGGCCAGTTTATTCCACCCTATAATCAATCTGCCCTTTTTACGTCTTTGACTTAAAGGGGTTTCCCATGACAGCCTGCATTCCATTTGATACATGCAGCGGCTTAAGGGTTAAAGGCCTGTAAAGTTGAGAACTGTGAGATTTCTCTGCACCAACCCATGTTTTGTAAGTAGACAAGAGAGAAAAGGACACATTCCTCTCTTACAAGCACAGTTTTTATACCATGGATAAGAAAGGAACCAAAGCAGGGTGTCAAATAACACCCTTCTACAGAGGAGGGAACCGATGACAATGGAACATTCACCACAGCCAGCTCTAGTGATGGGATGGATGTACAGTACACTAGGGATAGTAGTTTATTCAGAGCCTGGCTAAGAGCCATACACTTCTATGTAGAATACACTACCAGACATCTAGAGGAAATACAGTAGATTTGAAAGACCGTTAAAAAAAGGAAGCAACACATCTCCCTTGCAGACTACAATATAATTACAGGAACTTTGGCATTGATAAAGTGCTGCTTGCGCCATCCTAAACTTTTTTTATTATTCTTTTTGTACGTGTAGAATAATTTGATCCTTTATTGCATTCTTACAGACACAATAAGATCTTCTCCATTTCTGGAGCACATTCTCCATGTAAACCTATATTTCTAATGCTTCTGGCCCCACTGGATTTACTGGAGGAATACAGGAAGATGGTTCATTAAAAATAATAACAAGACACTGTCACAAATCTAGACACTGCAAGAAGCATGTATTTTAAATGCCTATTGCAGCATTTTCCTTTCCACAACAATTTTAATTGACTTGTAATGTGCCTCTGTACTTGTTAGTAAATTTGACTGCTTCAAAAGAGTCCATTTACTAGCAGAGTCCCACCCAAACCTTGCACATCATGGTCCAGATTTAATTCAGGTGTTCTTTATGGGGGTTGTTTCATGGAATCAGTACTTGCCTACACAGGAGCTCTTAATTGCCTCCTTTTGTAGATCTATCAGACTAGAAAGGGCTGCAGATGCCATTTTATTTTGTGTAGGTTCGGGCTCCAGGATGATTATTCTGATCATATTTTACTACTCGGCGTGAACCTGAATCAATCGTTAGCAAATAAAGTGTTTTCAAACAAATGTACACGTCAGAGACTCACAAAGTTGTCATCGAAAAGATAAGGATGCTCCAATAGGTTAAACCTATACTGTTTTAGGTCTGTTTCACACGGGCTACAGCTTGTATAAGAACAGTATGAACAGCAAGCCATGACAAAGCATTTGCAGAGCTTTCAGCAAGCTTTGTTAAAGCTTTTAAAGTACCATTCAGTTCCAGTTTGTAAATGTTGAACATGGATCCTAATGAGAGTGATGAGTGTTTCTTTAAACAAGTCTTTTGATATGTGAACCGGCTCCATAGAGAGCCGGCCAAAATCTCTTGTTATTGTGAAGTGAATGTGGGGAACCAGCATCCAATTTGCAATAGTGGGAACCTAGCCTTAAGGGGAACCAGACCCAAACAAGGAAACAGAAATAGTTAAGTCCTTGAAGAATGACAAGTTGCATTGGAGATGAAAGTG
Organism: Lithobates pipiens; assembly: GCF_037356315.1. Taxonomy (NCBI): domain Eukaryota; kingdom Metazoa; phylum Chordata; class Amphibia; order Anura; family Ranidae; genus Lithobates; species Lithobates pipiens. The sequence goes on from NW_027507790.1 coordinate 100,102,878, forward strand.
ATCCATAGTGGTTAAAGCGGAGTTCCCACAACCATTCAAATAATTTTTTTTCATGGTCATTCATACACTTTCAAAATAATAAAGTAATAATCACGGTTTTGTTTTTTTTAAATCTTCTGCTGTCCGTTTTCGTTTGTAATAAGTATTTATAAAAAGGGATCCTGGCCGTTCCCATCTTGCTTGTGGGCATGTGAAGCCCACAAGCATTGTTTTCCGGGATCCGGTGAATGCTGAGCTCCCAGCATTCACCGCTCTTTCCCACTCATGCTCAGTGTTTACTGCGAGCAGCGCCGTAAACTTCGGGGCGTCGGAAGTTCCCGCCACGTTGTGATTGCAACCAAACCAATACAAAAAAATCAGCATTACTTCCTCTGTCTAAATCCCACAAGAATTCGTGGCAGGCCTCCGCAATGACAAGAGATCCCAGGAGACAGTGCGGCACACAGGAAATGATGGAATACTCACGAAATACCCGCCCATATCCGCAGTGGGCACATACAGGAAGCAGAGATGGACATGACAAAAACACAGGTACACAAGAAAAAAAAAAAGTTCAGTTTATAACTGAATACATTGCTGTAATGTGATTGAGCTAAAGATGTAAAATAGGGTGGAAATCCGCTTTAAATGGTTAGTACCTACACCTAGCAGCACTAGTGTTGTCAGCTTGAATCCCAACCAAGACACTACCTGCCTGGAGTTTGCATGTTCTCCCTGCGCCCCCCCACCCCCACCCCCCCCCCCCAAATCCAAAAACATACTGATAGGTTAATTGTCTCCTGTCTAAATTGGCCCTAGTACGTGTATGTATGAATGTGAATTAGGGACCTTAGAGATTGTAAGCTCCTTGAGGGCAGGGACTGATGTGAAATATATATGTAAAGCGCCGTGTAAATTGACAGTGCTATGCAAGTACCTGTAGTAATAATAAAAAAAACGGAGGCCAAATATATACCGTATTTATTCAACGTATAACACGCACCCCAAGTTTAGGGGGAAATTTAAAAGGAAAAATATTTTAGGAGGGAAGTTTAAGGAAAAAAAACCTTACATTTAAATGCCCATCAATGCAGCCTTGTCAGTGTCATTGGCAGCCTTCCATTGCAGCCTTGTCAGTCACTTGCAGCCTTGCATTTAGCCTTGTCAGTCACTTGCAGCCTTGCATTTAGCCTCGTCAGTCAGTTGCAGCCTTGCATTTAGTCTCGTCAGTCAGTTGCAGTCTTTTCTGTAGCTTTGTCATTTAAAAATGGCGCCGCCGAGATACAGAGCAGATGTACTGCGTATCTCGGTGGTGCTCGGTATTTCTCGGTGGCTTTCGGCTATTTTCGGCCGCACTCGGCTATTTTCGGCCACAGTCGGCCATTCTCGGCGGCTTTCAGCTTTCCGAAAGCCACCGAGAACGGGCGAGTGTGGCCGAAAATAGCTAAGAATGGGCGAAAATAGCCGAGAACGGCCGTAGATAGCCAGTGTTCTGGCATATAGTGTCCTGCCATCGGATACTGTCCGCCCCGTACTGCTCATGCGCAGTGTATGCGCAGTACGGAGCAGAAGAAGCTTCGGAAAATCTCCGAAGATGAACGGAGCCTGCGCCGTGAGGCGAAGTGGTAGCCCCACCATCCAAGTGGACATAGGGCTGCCGATATTAGAGGGCCCTTCGCTTCGGGCTCGGCCTCGCTGCGATCGGCTCTTTTATATTCCAACTCTATGTCCACTTGGATGGTGGGGCTAGAACCTAGACTCACGGCGCAGGCGCCGTTCATCTTTGGCTATTTTCGGAATCTGCGTGTGCTGTGTACTGCACATGCGCAGTACACAGCGGACACTATCCGATGGGGGACTCTATATGATAGGACACCGGGAAGCGCCAAGTGCGCCGAAAATACCCCCGAAGCCGCAGAAAGGGTTAAAAATTGTTGGGGGGTCGGCATATAACATGCACCCCCACTTTCCCCCTGATTTTAGGAGGAAAAAAGTGCGTGTTATACGCCGATAAATACGGTAGGTTTTGCAAGTTCCTGACAGAAAAATCTACGTTCTGGTTAGGGGGCACCACGGCAAGACATGGCAATTTTAGAACCCAAATAACTGAATGCATAATATAGGGGATCCTGTGATCTTTTCAATGGCGGGAGTTATATTTTCTACAAAGATTAATAATAAAAAAAAACGAATTTACAACTAGTCACTTTATGTGTTTTCCTACTGTATAACTGACATGCATAAATATCTACAGTATAATTTATTGAAGCCATATGCTTACCAGTACATTGTCCTAATTTTCCATCTGAATTAGATTTGTTACATGCTATTTATTTACACTTCGGCTATTTTTAAACTGGATTTGTGCTTGTGAAATAACATTGTCGGGCTAAATCAAGAATTTTGCTGCAGAAATGAAATTGCTACAAAGGGTTTGTCAACATTCTTATTGTGCAAGAATAATTGTTTTTGCTTAGATTTCCTTCCTCGGTTCCTGCTATAACATTATAGAGTGGTGGGGTTCCTGGTCAGCAAGTATATAATGGCAAAAAAAATCCTTATACGAGCAAAAGTTAATGTTATTTTTTTGAGCCCCAGAAAAAAGTGCTAAGTAACTAAAGTATAAAGCAAAATTAATTACAAATAGATTATTATAGTCTTTTAGAACACTTGATTTGTCTCATTGCTGTTAACTAATACTGGCTAACTTCAAGTCATTAATAAAAGGTTTCTAAAAAAAAAAGGTTCAATTGAAAGCATTCTTTTTAATATTCTGCACATATAATTATAGATTTTAGTCTCACTACCTTAGTAGAGCTCACAGTTCCTACAATAGTCATACAAAACACACTACAACCATTTTAGCACAAAGCCAAATAAACGATAGGTTCACTTTAAAAAAAACAAAAAAAAAACAGACTTTTTTGCACGTAAAAGTAGTGCAATATTATTTTTCAGATTGTGGATGCAATAACAGACTCATGCAACACTACACAAAGTTAACACCCATGGCAGTCTGTAGGATATACGAAAGAAAAAGAACAAAATATTACAGCCCACACATGCAAAAAATGGCATTTAACTCCTTCAAGGCTATTTAAAATACCATACATTTTCCAAAAATATGGGGATTAAGTCACACCATATTGCTCTATGGTGCTTAAGCCCACTTACTGCGACAAAGTACCCCTAATTATTAGTGGGTCCTACATTATCCATAGAATGTAGGATATACGAAATACAACCTTGTGGGCCTAAATTAAAGTTGCAATTGAAATAAAATTGCTAGGAGATTTGAGTTTTGTTTTACTTTTGGCAGAGAAGAGCCTTTTGAGGTTGATTTACTAAATAATACTGTGCACTTGCTCCAGAGCTTAGTAAATGAGGTAAAGCTTCACTTTGAGTATTCTTTGCAATCACATGTATGGGAAAAAAAACTGCATTTTTGCTTGTACTTGATTGGATGATAGAACTTAGCAGAGCTTCCCCTCATTTCAGATCTTCCACTCAGATCTACAGCAAATGCACTTCAAAGTGTACAGTATATTTGCCTTTAGTAAATCAACCTCCGTGCGTCTTATAAAAAAACGATTTCCACTGTCTCCTAGGAATTGTTCTCTAATGTACCCTGTGGCACCTGCACAGTGGAAGAGTAACAGGAACCTTGACATACCATAAGAAGATGGTCACAGATGATGGAACAGCGCTGATATGTCAGTGCTAAGGGAGAGCAAACAGTAAGGCGAGTCTGATACAATGTGCAAGAAAGCTGTGCATACTTGCACAGAATGACAAGAGCAGCTAACTGTAGTTCAGCTTTAAGCCCTTGTACACACGGTCGAAGAGTTTTGTTGGATATTCCGACTGTGTGTGGTCTCCATCTGACTTTTTCCGTCGGAGTATCTGACGGACCAAGTTTTCCAACTTGTTGGTAAAATTTTCCGACAAAATGCTCCGATCGGACATACTCCGATCATGTGTAGAGAATTCCGATCAGACAAAGTGCCACGTATGCTCAGATCAAATTCCTACACCAAAGCTATTGGCTACTAGTGTGAACGTAGTCCCGTCCTAACGAAATAACGTAATCACGTCGGATTTTCCGACAACTTTGTCCGACTGTGTATATGCAACATTTTTGGACAAAATCCGACGGATTTGGTTGTCAGAATCTCCGACCGTGTGTACAAGGGCTAAGTCTTAAAGTGTATACGTAGAATGCATGCACCCCCTGCTCACATCAATTGTCACTAAAGCGGGAACTGGACAGTTTTTAAACAAAAGGGTCCTTGGCAGTCTATGTCCACACTACCCACCTATAGATCAGTGATTCTCAAATGGAGTTCCGCGTGAGATTTGCAGGTGTGCCGAGGGAGTTTTGAAAAATGTTTAAAAATTGCTAGCATTTTGAAACATTGAACATATCGAAAAATTAAATGGTAAATCAATGTCACAAAAGTTAAAGTAACATACAGTATCTGACAAAGGTGAGTACACCCCTCACATTTTTTTGAAAATATTTTATTATGTTTTCATGTGTCAACACTGAAGAAATTACACTTTGCTACAATGTACAGTTGTGAGTGTACAACCTTTATAACAGTATCAATTTGGTGTCCCCTCAAAATAACTCAACACACAACCATTAATGTCTAAACTGCTGGCAACAAAAGGGAGTGCATACCTAAGTGAAAATGTCCAAATTGGGCCCAAAGTGTCAATATTTTGTGTGGCCCACCATTATTTTCCAGCACTGCCTTAACCCTCTTGGGCATGGAGTTCACCAGAGCTTCACAGGTCCTCTTCCTCTCCTCTATGATGACATCAAGGAGCTGGTGGATGTTAGAGACCTTGCGCTCCTCCACCTTCTGTTTGAGGATGCCCCACAGGTGCTCAATAGGGTTTAGGTCTGGCGACATACTTGGCCGGTCCATCACCTTTACCTTCCGCTTCTTTAGCAAGGCAGTGGTCATCTTGGAGGTGTGTTTGGGGCTGTTATGTTGGAATTCTGCCCTGCGTCCCAGTCTCCGAAGAGAAGAGATCATGCTCTGCTTCAGTATGTCATAGTACATGTTGGCATTCATGGTTCTCTCAATGAACTGTAGCTCCCCAGTGTCGGCAGTACTCATGCAGCCCCAGACCATGACACTCCCACCACCATGCTTGATTGTAGGCAAGACATACTTGTCTTTGTACTCCTCACCTGGCTGCTGCCACACATGCTTGACACCATCTGAACCAAATAAGTTTATCTTGGTCTCATCAGACCACATGGCATGGTTCCAGTAATCCATGTCTTTAGTCTGCTTGGCTTCAGCAAACTGAGGGCTTTCTTATGCATCATCTTTAGAAGATGCTTTCTTCTAGGACAACAGCCATGCAGACCAATTTGATGCAGTGCACAGCACGTGGTCTGAGCACTGACAAGCTGACCCTCCACCCCTTCAACCTCAGATGTATGAAATGCTGCCAGCATTGCTGCAATTTCCCAAAGACAACCTCTGGATATGATGCTGAGCACGTGCACTCAACTTCTTCAGTCGACCATGGCAAGGCCTGTTCTGAGTGGAACCTGTCCTGTTAAACCGCTGTATGGTCTTGGCCACTGTGCTGCAGCTCAGTTTCAGGGTCTTGGTAACCTTCTTATAGCCTAGGCCATCTTTATGTAGAGCAACAATTCTTTTTTTCAGATGCTCAGAGAGTTCTTTGCTATGAGGTGCCATGTTGAACTTCCAGTGACTAGTATGAGAGAGAGAGCGATAACACACCTATGACTTTGTAACACTAACGAGTCACAAGACACCGGGGAGGGAAAATGGCTAATTGGGTCCAATTTGGACAATGTTACTTAGAGGTGTACTCAATTTTGTTGCCAGCGGTTTAGACATTAATGGCTATGTGTTGAGTTTTTTTTTTTGAAGGGGCAGCAGATTTATACTGTTACTGTAATCACTACTTTACATTGTAGCAAGGTGTTGTCACAGGAAAAGATATAATAAAATATTTTCCAAAAAGTTGGGGTAACTCACTTTTGTGAGCTACTTTATATAAAAATGCAATCTCTATCAGTCTTTGGTTCCTTTCCTTACGCGAGATCGTGGGAGAACTTGATTGCTCTAATTATATTATAATAATAGAGACAGTTCCATTTGTTTGATCTGTTTGTCGAGTTTGTAGCCTCACTTCAATCTGATTTGCTCACGAAAGCAGGTACATACTTCACATTCAATTTGAAATCGAATATATATATATATATATATAAAAATAAATAAGTTCTTCAACACAAAAATTGGTAAATCTTTTCAGGTGTGCCGTGAAAATTTTTAGATCTTTTTGGTGCGCCGTAAGACAAAAAAAGCTTGAGAAACACTGCTATAGATAGTCACATGCCCATCCAAACTAAGTTAATTCTGGCTTGATTTTAAATTCTTGCATTTCACTGAAATAAAAAAATAAGTGTGCAAAATGCAACAATGTATTAAAGTGCTTGTTCACCAATGCCACAAAAGTCAAAAGGAATGACAGCAAAATAAAGTAGGACAAACCCCAAAAAAGTATTCAAATATATTAACCGCTTAAGCCCCGGACCATTTGGCTGGCCAAAGACCAGACCACTTTTTGTGATTCGGCACTGCGTCGTTTTAACTGACAATTGCGCAGTTGTGTGATGTGGTTCCCAAACAAAATTGACGTCCTTTTTTTCCACACAAACAGAGCTTTCTTTTGGTGGTATTTGATCAAACAAAAAAAAGCGACAATTTTGAAAAAAAAGCGCATTATTTTTAACTTTTTGCTATAATAAATATCTCCCCAAAAAATATATATAAAAAAAAATGTTTTCCTTAGTTTAGGCCGATACATATTCTACATATTTTTGGTAAAAAAAATAAATCGCAATAAGCATATATTGATTGGTTTGCGCAAAAGTTATAGCGTCTACAAAATAGGGGATCGTTTTATGGAAATTTTTTTTTTTTACTAGTAATGGCGATGATCAGCGATTTTTTTTTTTTTCATGATTGCGACATTATGGTGGACACATCAGACAATTTTGACACATTTTTGGGACCATTGGCATTATTACAGCCATCAGTGCAATTAGAATTGCATTGATTACTATAAAAATGTCCCGGGCAGTGAAGGGGTTAACACTAGAGAGTAGTGAAGTTGTTAATATGTATCCTAGGGAGTGTTCTAACTGAAGGGGGATGGGACTGTGCACGGAAACTATGAACGGATCACGGTTCATACTCTGTAGATGATCTGTCGGTTCACTGCTAAGAGAACCGGAAACTGTGTGCTTACACACACAGCTCCCGGTTCTCTGTGTGCCCCGAGTGATCGCAGGAGCATGGAGGTGATCGAGACCACCGGGCACTCGCATCGGCTCGGAGCGCATAACGGCGATCTGTGCAGCTGAACCATGCTGCTGCAGTACAACTGCGGCAGCTGGTCGGCTAGTGGTTAATAGTAAAAATATCAGGTTCATGTTCAGCATCATGTCCATAATGGGGATGATATTGACACAGCTCCAATGATCCAAAATGGCTCAAAAATGATATGGTCCAAAAATATTTAGACAGCATAAAGGTATATAAAGCACTTGGGCCATATGGCATACACCCATGGATCCTAAAATAAAGTGCTGTAATTTCAAAGTCGTTGTTTCTAATTTTTGGGGGACTCTTTCATGACTGGGATATTACCACTGAATTGGCGTAAGGCCAATTCTGGCACTTCGCTCCTACACGTAAAAATCATCATTTTTTTGGTAGAAAATTATTTAGAACCCCCAAACATTATATGTTGTTTTTTTTTTAGCAGAGACACTAGGGAATAAAATGGCGAACATTACAACTTTTTATGTCACATGGTATTTGCGCAGCAATTTTTCAAACGCTTTTTGGGGGGGGAACAAAACACTAAAGTTAGCCCAAATTTTTTTTTTTATATGTGAAAGATGGTGTTACACAGAATAAATAGATACCTAACATATCATGCTTGAAAATTGTGCTCGCTTGTGGAATGGCACCAAACTTTGGTACTCAAAAATCTCCATAGGCAACGCTTAAAATTTTTTTTTACAGGTTAACTGTTTAGAGTTACAGAGTAGGTCTTGGTATAGAATTATTGCTCTCACCAACGTTTGCAGCGATACCTCACATGTGTGAATTCAATGCCGTTTACATGTGTGGGCTCGACTTACATATGCGTTCATTTCTGCTTGCGAGCTTGCGGGGACGGGGGGCAGGTTACAACTTGTTTATTTTTTATTTTTTAATTTATACACTTTCCCTTTGAAAAAAAACGTGATCACTTATTCCTATTACAAGGAATGTAAACATCCCTTTTAATAGGAATAGTGTGGGACAGGTCCTCTTTATGGATAGATATGGGGTCAATAAGACCTCACGTTTCTCCTCCAGGCAGGAAAGAGAGATAAAAAAAAACGAAAAAACAGGAAGATCGTGGCTTTCCAGCCGAGTACATGGCAGTATTTATAACTGCCAGACCAGGCACAACGCCATAACTGCCGAGTCTCATAGAGATGACCGGGGACCATCTGTTCCCTGGAAATCTCTATGGCTAACTTCCACCAAGATGACTGGGGACCATCTGTTCCCCGGAAATCTCTATGGCCAACTTCCACCGCCGGTGGATTCCTTCTCCGGCTCACCGATCACACAAGTGAGTAGGGAGAAGCACCGGAGGGAGGTGGGAGTCCCCTCTCAGCGCCTGTATGAACAATCAAGCGGCTGAACTGCCTCTATGATTGTTCTTACGGTGAGGAAAATCGCCGCCTGAAGAGATCGATACTGGGTTGATGCCTGTAGGTGCAGGCATCAGCCCAGTTTAACCACTGAAAATGGGAAGTTGTTAAAAATGAAGCAAAGTCTTTACCAAGTAACTATAGACCTGTTAGTTTAACTTCTATAGTCGGGAAGATACTGGAGAGTGTAATAAAAGGCCACATAGATGAGTTCTTGCTGGAAAAATATATTTTAAGCAACAAACAGCATGGATTCATGAAAGACAAACAAACCTGATTTATTTTTATGAGGTCAGTAAAACCTTAGACAAAGGAGTGGCTGTGGATGTGGTATACTTGGATTTTTCAAAAATCAGTTTGTAAATGGATGGAAAACTGGCTAAAAGACCTAATTCAGAGAGTAGTGGTTAATGATTCATACGCTGCATGGTCTAAGGTTGTTAGTGGTGTACCCAAAGGTTCAGTGTTGGGACCCTTACTTTTTAAGATATTTACAAATAATATAAGGTCTGGGATTAAAAGTACCATTTCTGTCTTTGCAGATGACACTAAGCTATGCAGTGGAATAATGTCCTAACATAATGTCTCCAACTTACAAAGCCAACCTCAATGCACTAATTGGGCAACTATGTGGCAAATGAGGTTTAATGTTGATAAATGTAAAGTTATGCCTCTAGGGGCGAAGAAAAAGCATGCATCATACATACTAGGGGGGAGTCCAACAGGGAGGATGCATAGTGGAGAAGGATCTGGTGGTTTTGGTAGATCAAGGCTTAATAGCATGCAATGCCAAGCTGCAGTTTACAAAGGTGTCCGTTTAGTATATTTTGATATTTTGTATCTCTCGAGTTCTCTGCTGTTCTCAGAGATATTTGTTCTCCCCCATGTGGCAGCTTAATATATCATGTAGATCACTTCTCCCATTGAGAATAGATGTGATCTACAAACGCTCTGAGAATCCTGAACGGCTTCTGTTTCTGTAATCTCACGATAGCTCATGAGATTTCAGTATCAGAACCCCAAAGTTAAATACGAAGCATTCCACATACACTGCACATATTAATAAAATATTAAAGATATAATCTCCCTAACCAATAAAGAGACACCCCATAACTGTAAAACATTACAATGATTAATACATAAGCATAACACATGTGCACATTTATGTGAATGGTGTAATCTGAAATGATTGTACTTTATTTATCATGCAGACATGTACCATTCATATAAAAACAATAAATATATATATATTAAATAGTTCTAAATAATTTTAAAAAGCATAACAATAAAAATATTGTTAAATTATAAATTAAATTAAATATTAAATATTAAAAATGTAATATTAAATAAATTAAATAAATTAAATAAATAAAAAATATAAATTAAAAATAAAAATACAGTCACTGCCCTATGCGAACTGCTGGGAGTGTCAGTGAAACGTTAATGACACTCCCAGATCAGTTCGCATATTGCAGTGCGATCTGCAAACTCGGACAGGAATCAGATCGCATGGTGTGAACACCCATGCGATCCGATTCTGCTGCGGACCAAAAAAAGGGTCCTGTGCGAGTTTGGGGCGGGTGCGATGCAAATTCAGCCATACTATTTAGGCCGGGTTCACACTGCTGCGGGGGGAGATCCGGATGTGATTCGCACCGCACTGCAGTGCAAATCACATCCGATCTCCGTAGCAATGCGAGTTCAGCCATACAGATAGTATGGCTGAATTTGCATCGCTCCCGCAGCAAACTCGCACGGGACCCTTTTTTTGGTCCGCAACAGAATCGGATCGCATGGGTGTTCGCACCATGCGATCCGATTCCTGTGCGAGTCTGCAGATCGCACTGCGATATGCGGACGGAACTGGGGGTGTCATTAACATATCATTGACACTCCCAGCCGTCCGCATAGGGCAGTGTGAACTGCCAGCGGGAGGTGTGTGATGCGGTAAAACGCCGCGGATTCGCGGCATTCCCGCATCGCTATAGTGTGAACCTGGCCTAAGGCTGAACTCGCATCGCATAGAGATCGGATGTGATTTGCACTACAGTGCGGTGTGAATCACATCCGGTTCTCGTAACCGCAGCAGTGTGAACCCAGCCTTAGGCCGGGTTCACACCGCTGCGATGCGGGAACGCCGCAAATCCGCGGCGTTTTCCCGCATCGCATAACTCCCACTGCCCTATGCGAACGGCTGGGAGTGTCAATGATATGTTAATGACACCCCCAGTTCCATCCGCATATCGCAGTGCGATCTGCCGACTCGCACAGGAATCGGATCGCATGGTGTGAACCCCCATACGATCCGATTCTGTTGCGGACCAAAAAAAGGGTCCCGTGCGAGTTTGCTGCGGGAGCGATGCGAATTCCGCCATACTATCTGTATGGCTGCACTCGCATCGCTACGGAGATCGGATGTGATTTGCGGTGCGAATCGCATCCGGTTCTCCCCCCGCAGCAGTGTGAACCCAGCCTTATAAACAAATGTGAAGGACTCGGAGGATATATATATATATATATATATATATATATATATATATATATATATATATATATACATACACATACGGACACAACAGATATAAATATATACACACACAGATATAAAAAATTGTATATATATATATATATATATATATATATATATATATGTGTGTGTAATTGGTAATTGTATAGTTAATGTAAATCTAACCTGCTCTTGATGGATGTTCCACTGCAGTAGAGAAATTTTTTACTTTCAGTATTGACCATGCAGGCAGATGGACGAAGGAAGAATCTATTCTCTCTCAGAGATCTCCTGATATCTCCACCTCTGGGCTGGAGAAGCCAGAAAGGAGAACTTGAAAGAGAATCACAGAGATAAAGTGGCATCTCTGTATACTAAACATGCCGTTTCTATTGCAGTCAATGCAGCCGTTCTGTGGACTGAGATGAGAAGAGAAAAATAGTTCTCCATCTTCTGATCTCAGTATATTAAACCTGCAATGCTCTGAGATGAGCAGAGATCATCCTGATCTCAGCTTATCTCAGTTTACTAAACGGACACCAAAGTGAGCAAAGTCCTTTCTTGTACTGAGAGGCATGGACGCCAGAGAGATAGAATTTTGCCCCTGTACAGATCATTAGTAACACCTCATCTGGAATATACAGTTCAGTTTTGGGCACCAGTTCACAAAAAGGATATTGGGGAACTGGAGAAAGTGCAGAGAAGGGCAACCAAACTAATAAGTGGCATTGGAGAGCTCAACTATGAGGAAAGATTAGAGGAACAGAATTAATCTCTTCTCAATAGAGAATAAAGAGGGTATATGATAAACATGTATAAATATATAGGTGGTACATATGTTGAACTTGGTGTTGAGTCTTTCACATTAAGCAAAAGATAACAGATTGGAAAAAATAGTTGCAAACACAATGTAAATGGCAGATTGAAGAAGGGGGCTCAGCTACGACTGACAGGTCAGGAAGCAGTGAAAACCTGTTTTAAAGTAAGATGGTAGCAGGTGAGGAAATACCAAGGGATAACTGAAATCAAATTGGGTTTAGGTAGCTTTTAAAATCTATGGTGCTTTGTTGGAGGCAGGAAAATAGAAGTGATAAACAGGACAAAATAGAGAAACATACCGTAATTATCGGTGTACAACACGCACCCCAAGTTTAGGAGGGAATTTTAAGGAAAAAAACCTTACATTTAAATGCCCATAATTGCAGCCTCATCAGCGTCCATCATTGCAGCCTTGTCAGTGTCATATGCAGCCTTGTCATGCAGCCTTGTCCATCGTTGTACCCTTGTTAGTGTCAATTACAGCCTTGTCAGTTTTATTTGCAGCTTTTTTTTTTTTAAATGGTGCTGCCAAGATACAGAGCCGGATGTCCTCTGTATCTCGGCGGCGCTCTGTATTTCTCGGCCATTCTCGTCAGCTTTCACTTGCTCTCGGCGGCTTTTGGAGGCCGAGAACGGCAATTCAGTTCGCATTGTGCGCTATACAAGTATTTCATTCATTCATTCACAATGGCCGAAGGCGGGCGAAAACCACAGAGAAGGGCCGAAGGGGGCCAAAAGCCACGGAAAAGAGCTGAAGGCGGCTGAAAGCCGTCCAGAGGCTCAAAGCTGGAGGATCGGCGTATAACACGCACCCGCGATTTCCCCCCTAATTTTAAGGGGAAAAAAGTGTGTGTTATATACCGATAAATACGGCATGTGAAAAGAGGCAAAAAATGAAAAGATAACAGGCAGCATGCCAGACTCAGGGTCCTATGCTCTAAATAAGAGCAGCAGTGAATCTCCAAGGGCCCCCATGCCCCTTGCACAGTCACAACTATCATACTCTAAACTGATGTTTCTCAACTGCAGTCCTCAAGGTGCCCCAATGGGTCATGTTTTCAGTCTTTCCATTATTTTGCACAGGTGATTTGTTCAGTTTCACTGCCTTTGTAATTACCAGCCATTTCATCTGAGGGAAATCCTGAAAACATGACCTGTTGGGGCGCCTTGAGGACTGAAGTTGAGAAACACTGCTGTAAACAATGCTCACGCTCCTCAAGCAATGTTGTTGATTGAAGCACTGTGCAGGAAGTACATGGGACTGCTGGACATATGCTGCTGCTGTCCTAAATGCAGCAATCTTGATCTCCAGTGTACTATTGGGGAACAGGACATTGGCAGATCGCTAGTATCTCTGTTCTATCAGGAGATGGATTGGGGAAAGAAGGGGAGGATCAGAGAAAATGGGATCAAACAGGCTTTTTGCACAATGCATAGGCTTAACCCCTTGGGTTCCACAGTGAGTATGCGTTACTGCATATACAGATTGATTTTACTGTTGTGAGTTTAGTAACACTTTAAGCTTCGCTTACCCATTGATGACCAGTGATCACTGGAGCCTAGATGGCCAGGCCAAATTTAAAGAGGAAGTAAGCTCTCCCACTCTGATGCTTCTTTTCATTTAGTCCATTATAATAAGTAATTATCATACTATAGTCACTGTAATCCAGCCCAAATCGCATATTACTCACTGTTTAAAGAAACTTTAAAAATCTTGTTTCCAGGGGTTAGGCAGCGCCATCTTAAGTATTGTTTTCGGAGTCCACAGTGGAGTGTATTTCCGCCCTTACATGAGCACTTCCTGTACTGCTGACCAAGCCTCCTTCTCAATCCAACGTTTCTATGGCAACCCTGCTTCCGTGTTCATAGCTGACGTGTTTTATTTCATAGTATTTACTTGTGCTGATTACCTAGTGTTTGCTCGTATGAGTCCTATCAGCTTCAGCTCATAAGACTGCAGTTATTTCTGTCCCATGCCCTGCTTTACACTGTATGGGATGTCACATGGTGTGTAGAAGGAAGCTCTGAGTGATTAGCAGCCTCCTGGGAGTTCAGCGTTATGCCGTAGGAAGTCCTGATAACAGACAGATAAGACAGAGTGTGTGCCGTAAATCATTGGAGATCTGGGCATGCTCAGTGACGTCATTCTAAAGAACAAAAAGGATTACAACAATACTAAGCAAGTAAGGAGATATCTACAAGCAGTGTTCATTAGGGTTTTTTATGCTGATTTACATGGGACAAAGTTGTGGGGGAGGGTTTACAACCACTTTAAGTGTCAGTATGCTTCCGGTTAATGAGTGTAACCATGCCTAATTTGCATAACTAATTTTACTGTATATATATATTTAAGGACATGTACGGCTTTTATTGATAAACCATTTTAATAAAAATCTTGCTCTACTTCTACTGTAGGTTGCAAACACACATAAATGTAAAAAACAAAATAACTTTCTTGTTTTTTGTAATTGTATCGGACAATTAAAGAATTAAACTGCTGAACAATTATCCACAGGCCGAAGAATTATATTGTAAGTGATCACTATGTCATAGCTGATATAGTATTTACATGATCAGCAACCACTTTGATTAATTACCAATCATTAGTGGGGACAAATCTGCCAGTGCAGACCAGTCTAAATATATGCTGGGCATCATGCAGGGAAACATTAATATACGCATTGCATGCCGGAAGGAGGTATAGGGAACATATGTTGTACATTTTTAATCAGGTAAATTTCAAATATAGCGTATTACTTTTGTGCAGTATTCCAGCACATAAACCATTAGGTAAACAACCAGCACATAAACCAATATATAATTCTTCGGCCTGTGGATGAGTGTGACCACTGCATGTAGATGGGCTATCAGGATCTCTTGCCAGGGAATGCACTTCAACATGTGTTGGTTTACTTGACAATAGCACTGGACTAATTTACATACATAAATATTTTTACATTATTTTAAGGACATATAAAGCTTTTAATAAAATCAGCTTTTTATTAGAAGCTGACACACACACACAAATGTGTAAAATAAACAACTTTTTTAATACTGTAATGGTATCTGTTAATAACAGTATTAAACAAATGAACAGTGCCACCTTGAAGCTGCCGTGCCATCTGCATGCTGAATGCTTATTTTACGTAATGAAGCCTCCAGACTGCACTTGATCCCTATATCACCTGACAGTGATCAGATGATCAGGAGCCATGCTGATTAGTTCCAAATAGTCAGTGAGGACCGGAGCAGTCGGTGACAATAATTGCCAGCGGGGGGGGCAAATTGCCTTTATTAACACATCCCCAGCATTGGGCATCCTGCTGGGAAACCAGAATAGATTTGCAGGTGGAAAGGGGTCAAACATCCTTACCACTTTACTCCAGAGGTACTGCTTTTCTAAAAAACATCTATTTGCAGTTCTGCACAGAAGCAGTAAGTCCTTCCAAGTTAGTGTTTAAGTAACTTTTATGTCCCCTCTTGATGCCTGTTGTAGTAGAAGCCAGGGTGGGCACACAGGTTATATTTTCTGCTTGTGAAAGTTAACTACTGCAATGCTAAGATGTGCCAGATAACAAGGACATGCATTGGACTTGGGAGGCTGCCAAAATGGGAGTTGCATTTGGTCCTTCAACACATCTCTCCTGTGAAATATCAGCACTCTAGTAACATGTTAACACCCCAGTAGCATGTCAAAACTCTAGTAACACATCAATCCTAGTAAAATGTCAGCAGCTGCGTATGTAGTACGGTTTGTCAAGCAGAGTAGAGAATACAAAAGACCTGTGCCTAGAAGTTATGATATACAGTTGTGCTCATAAGTTTACATACTCTGGCAGAATTTATGATTTTTGGCCATTTTTCAGAGAATATGAATGATAAACACAAAAACACTTCTTTCACTCATGGTTAGTGTTTGGCTGAAGCCATTTATCAATCAAACAACACTTTTAAAAATCATAATGGCAACAGAAAGTACCCAAATGACCCTGATCAAAAGTTTACATACACTGGTGATTTTGGCCTGATAACATGCACACAAGTTGACACAAAGGGGTTTGAATGGCTATTAAAAAGGTAACCATCCTTACCTGTGATCTGTTTGCTTGTAATTAGTGTGCGTGTGTATAAAAGGTCAATGCATTTCTGGACTCCTGACAGACCCTTACATCTTTAATCCAGTGCTGCACTGAGGTTTCTAGATTCTGAGTCATGGGGAAAGCAAAAGAATTGTCAAAGGATCTGCGGGAAAAGGTAATTGAACTGTATAAAACAGCAAGGGGATATAAAAAAAGATATCCAAGGAATTTAGAATGCCAATCGGCAGTGTTCAAACTCTAATCAAGAAGTGGAAAATGAGGGGTTCTGTTGAAACCACACCACGGTCAGGTAGACCAACTACGATTTTAAGTCACAACTGCCAGGAAAATTGTTCAGGATGCAAAGAAAAACCCACAAATAACTTCAGGTGAAATACAAGACTCTCTGAAAACATGTGGTGTGGCCGTTTCAAGATGCACAATAAGGAGGCACTTGAAGAAAGATGGGCTGCATGGTCGAGTCCCCAGAAGAAAGCCATTACTACGCAAATGCCACAAAGTATCCTGCTTACAATACGCCAAACAGCACAGAGACAAGCCTCAAACCTTCTGGCACAAAGTCATTTGGAGAGATGAGACCAAAATTGGGCTTTTTGGCCACAAAAATAAACACTACATTTGGAGAGTAGTCAACAAGGCCTATGATAAAAGGTACGGTTGGTGGATCGCTGATGTTTTGGGGATGTGTGAGCTACAAAAGCACAGGGAATTTAGTCAAAATTGTTGGCAAGATGAATGCAGTATGTTATCAAAAAATACTGGAGGAACATCTTCATTCATCAGCCAGGAAGCTGCACATGGGACGTACTAGGACATTCCAACATGACAACGATCCAAAACAAGACCAAGTTGACCTGTCATTGGCTACAGCAGAATAAAATGAAGGTTCTGGAGTGGCCATCTCAGTTTCCTGACCTCAATATCATTGAGCCACTCTGGGGAGATCTCAAAACGTGCAGTTCATGCAAGACAGCCCAAGAATTTACAGGCACTGGAGGCTTTTTGCAAAGAGGAAAGGGCAGCTTTACCATCTGAGAAAATAAAGAGGCTCATCCACAAATACCACAAAAGACTTCAAGCTGCCATTGATGTTAAAGGGGGCAATACACGGTATTAAGAACTGGGGTATGCAAACTTTTGATCAGCATCATTTGGGTAGTTTCTGTTGCCTCTATGAGTTAAAAAGAGTAAACACAGTTGATTAATAAAGGGCTTCAGCCAAACACTAACCATGAGTGAAAAAAGTTTGTGTGTTATCATTCATAGTCTCTGAAAAATGGCTGAGAAAGCATATATTCTGTCAGGGTATGTAAACTTATGAGCACAACTGTATAAATCCAGCCCTGATCCAGGATATATTTGTGATGGCTTATCCAAACTTTTATGAGTGGGTTCTGCAATAACTTTTGATTCATATACAAGCTTAAATTTCAGAACTTGAAGCCTTGTAACTCTTTATCACATATAAATAGAAAAAAAAATAAAGATCGACAATTTCAAACGTTTCTTGGTAAAATTGTATTTTTGACATTTGTACACTTTGTTACAAAACTGTATAGTACTAAAATTATTTAATTTTTAAATTTGGTCAGAAAAAAAAAAAACAAACAAAAAAAAACAAAAAAAAAAAAAAAACTTTACAACCATGTGCATTCTCTGGACAGTTACAAAAAGGTTTGTAGTTTTGTGTTAGAAATATTCATTGATTACCCCGATAACACTCAACATAAGACTTGCTTTAAGATAAATATATTAGTAAATAAATATTCTGAGAACATTTCCATAAATGAAAAAGGGCACACTTATACACAACATACACACTGATGTTTTTTTCAGCTCTTTAGAAACAGCTTAAAAAAATTTCTGTAGAAACTTTGATTCAAAATGACACATTGTTACAGCTCAAAAGGTTTATCCCAAAATGTGTTTCTTCTTACTAGTATAAGTGCTACACCATATCTGTTAAAGCTGCAGTACCAAAAGGCAAGACAAAATATTACATTAAAACACGTTTAAAAGTCAGTAATTTGAAAATTTAACCATTGCTCCCTAGGCCAAACATTTTTTTAGATTCTAAAACAGGGATCAAGATTTATTAGTAAGTGTTGTTATTGCTACTTAACAGGGAAGAAGCTATATCTTTTTAGGACTAACATACCATATCTGTGCTTGATTAGATGGCAACAGCGTGAACCAATCAGAAAGCTCCATAGTGTACACAAGGCACTTGTGGTGGTAAGGAAAGATGGTGGCTATTGGAATGATACTTTCAGATTGGTTCTTAGCACCCATGAGCCCTTAAAAATCACAGCTAGGTACATATGACTGGAAGAGAAAACGGGATTGATCAGTTTTTCATTTTTTGTGGATCTGTGTACCATAATACAGGATTAAATCTTACTTTTTAAAGTTTTCTGACAATCTGATTGGAAGTTATCAAAGATCGAAACCTCCATTATGGGCACGAAACTTCACATAAAAATGACAACAGGGAGTATAAATTCGATTTTTTAGCTGTCTTTTGCCATTTACTTTACCAGCATCACATTACTGTTTTCAGACAGGCTGGTTAATTGAAATGAGAAATTTTGTTTTTATAAACTTGCAGGGATGGAAATAAAATCTACCGTTACAGCCTTGTATTTAAAAGATACTGGGGTCCATTTACTAAATGAGTAAGTGCATATATTCACTCCAAAGAGTGAATTTTTACTAGTGATCTAGGTGAAGCTGTGTTGACTTCCGGCAAACATCATATTTTTTTACATTTCCTTTCACGATTCTTTGAATTTAAAAATTGAAGTACATTTTCAATTGGTTTCACCTCATTCACTAAGCTAAAAATCCACATTGCAAAGTGAACAAGCTCTGCACCTTTAGTAAATCAAACCTACTGGCTTGTAGGCAGTCATCTCGAACTGGGTTCACTACCTAGAGAATCATCCATCCTGTATAATTGTTCCAGGTCAAGGACTCACCAGGTAGTGAAGCCAAGCCAGGAGCATATCTACGGCCTACGCCTTTAAATAAACAGCAAATGTAGTTTTCAATGGGGGGGGGGGGAATCCTATATTCCCTCCCATGCTGCATATGGGGAAGGCAGAATGTGATGGTTTGCAAGGGGTAATGCAGACTGAGGTGTATTTATTAAAGAAAGAGAGACTGTTTACTTAGCAAAGTAAATATTCACTTAGTTTAAATATAAGAAAACGGTGTGCACTTTAATAACCAAATCTCGGGATGCACCAATACCAGTTTTTAAGAGTGAGTACCAGTACTGATACTTTTTCTCAAGTACTCGCCGATACCAATTACCTACACTAATTTTTTTAGTGTGACTTGACAGTTTTTTGTAGACAAAATGAAATTATTACAGTTTTTTTCATAATTATGAAGAACTGTGAGCCCTGGTTGACACCCATGCGGCTTTGAAATTCTGCTACTTCAAAGTTGCAGATCAGTGTGGTTTGGACTTTCGATTTCATTGCGGCTTGCTACGTAATTTAACAGAAGTCAATGCAAGTTGCAATGAAATTGCACAAAAAAGTAGTACAGGAAACTTTTTCAAAGTCGCTGTGACTTGAGGGTATCGGTTTTAGCATTAGAGCATTTGCACAAGTACTTGTGGGTGATTTATAGTAACACAGCTTTACTTCATTCACTAAGCTAAATATGCACTTGGTTAAGTGAACAGTCTCCGGTGCTTAACCACTTGCTGACCGGTTCACGCCGATATATGTTGGCAAAGCGGCAAGGGTGCGCAAAATAACGTACCCATACATCATCCAGGGGCTAGTGGGTGTGTGCCCGCAGGTCCCGCGGACTCAGTGTCTGCCGGTGGCCGTCATCGTGGCACGGAGAAGCAGAACAGGGAGATGGCTATGTAAACAAGGCATTTCCCTGTTCTGCCTAGCAACATGACTGAGATCTACTTCTCCCAGTGATAGGGAGCCATGATCGCTGTCATGTTCTAGTGAGCCCACTTAACCCCTTGACCACCCCCTAGTGTTTAACTTCTTCCCTGCCAGTGACATAGACACAGTAATCATTTCATTTTTATAGCCCTGATCGCTGTATAAATGCCACAGGTCCCAAAATAGTGTCCGATCTGTCAGCTGCAATGTTGCAGTCACGATAAAAATTGCAGATCGCCGCCATTACTAATGCATTTTTTTTTATAAAAATGCCATAAACCTATTCCCTATTTTGTAGACATGATAACTTTTGCGCAAAACAATATACGCTTATTGCATTTGTTTTTACCAAAAATATGTAGAAGAATACATATTGGCCTAAACTGTGGAAGAAATTCGTTTTTTTAATATATTTTTTTGGGGATATTTATTATAGCAAAAAGTAAAAAATATTGCTTTTTTTTTCAAATTTTTTTTTGTTTATAGCACAAAAAATAAAAAACGCAGAGGTGATCAAATACCACCAAAAGAAAGCTCTATTTGTGGGGAAAAAGGGATGTCAAGTTTGTTTGGGTACAACGTCGCACAATTGTCAGTTAAAGCAACGCTGTGCTGTATCACAAAAAAGGTCTTGGTCAGGACGGGGGTAAATCTTTCCAGGGCTGAAGTGGTTAAAAAATGAACGCCAATGTTTCTGATTAAAATCTGGAGGAAAGGAAATATGGAAGCACCAACACAGCAGCAAATCAAAAAATCAGCTGGAATCTGATTGGCTGCTTTGAACAACGCCTCCATTTTCCTATAAACAAGGCTGACTGTTCCTGGCAAGCTAGGCACGTTAGCAGCATTACATATTTCAGTGCAAACCAGACCAGAAGCATAACGCAGGTCTCCAGAAGCACTGACAAAAAGTATGGAATTAACTAAACAATGCTAAATACTAGGTTCATTAATCTGTAGACTTCAAGTTAGTACAGCATGTTTTCATAAGCAAATCCCACTCTATTTAGTACTGCAGTTTTACATTTCTGCAAGACATTTCAACACACAAAGACAAACAAGTACCCAATTCAGCATAGCATTCAAATTCCCCCAAATCATCACATATCTTTACCTAAGGCAGGTGTTACCCTGAGCTCAGAACAGACCAGTTTCCTCACTAACAGCTGTCTGACAGAAGTCTTTTTCCTACAGTAGTATTAGCAACCATAAAAACTGAGTTAACTTTTCACATTTTTCTGCCTCTTTAACCAGACATTTCCTGCAAGCTCTACAGTGACACCATCTGTCTACATTATAAACTGCAAGTGAAAAACTAGAGCACGATCAGAACAACAAAGCTTCTATAGAATGAATACTTAGAAGAGAAAATACTGCAGCAAACCAGCCCGCATGCTACTGAAATTAAAAGGTCTGATAGTTTAAGCATCGCACAACAAGAATCTGCTGATGCTTCAGGTACCATGGACAGACTGGTTTAGTACATTTGCAAAAGTATACATTTGTAGACTGGATTAATATCAGTGGGAACGCAACCAAAATCACTTGTGCATTAAAAATAAAAAAAGGTGACACAATGGCAGTCTCCTATTGTGGGTCATAGCAGCCAAAACCAATATTTGAGTTATAAGTGAGTGATGGCATTATTGCTGGTCTCATCTATTTATTATAGTTTCCACTTGAGACCTTCATGCCAGAGTCCCTAAATAAATACGCCTGCCAGATCCAAGACTGGGGTGTGTGATTCAACCAGTCATCTACTCAGAACTCTATCCAAGATACTATACATTACTTATCTGCTTCAATTTACCAGCTAAATGCACCTTGTAGGTACATATAGGTTTACTGTTTTACCTACCAAACGACTAACTCTGTATGGATAGTCTTGTGATTTACACTACCGTTACTGCTGTCCATCTTTCTCCTGCCTGTACAGTGGGGCAATGAGTTATCACCTCTGTCCAATTAGCAGTGGGGTGATCAAGGAAGCAGTAAAGCTGAACAAGGAAGAAACAGGAGTGCTTGGCTGTCCAGTGTAGTATAAGTGTGTAAATCACAAGACTGGCTGTACAGAGTTACAATCTTTGGTAGGTAAAACAGTAAACCTATACGTACCTACAATGTGTGTTTAGCTGGTAAATTGAAGCAGATAAAGAAAGTCATTATATACTTGATAGTACAGTGAGGGCAGTTTATTAAAACTGGAGAAGACCACCTGGAACAACTGTCCATGACAACCAATCAGCTTCCAGCCTTCCAGTTCAACGTTTAACTGAACAAGCTGAAGATATAAGCTGATTGGTTGTCAGGCACAGATGCTCCAGATTCTGTTTGCTAAAATTCTGATAAATTCCTCCCCATTGTGCATAATTAATGATCGTGTTATACAGTTCTACTCCATTTTTAAGAAAAACTGATTTTGCACCTAGAATTCACCCTGAACAGAATTTGAACGTGGAAATAAAGTATTATTTTGCAGAATGGCAGTGGTAAAAACTAAGCTTTAATGAAAATGGGTCCCAGCGTATACTTAAACTTTTTTTTTTGTTCAACTTAACCCTTAACATAATAGTTTTTCATATAAATAATAATTCAGCAGCATATTAACTTGTAAGTACGCATTAGAAAATTATAGTTCTCAATATGAGAACTAAAGGACTTTTTACCCAATTACATAATTTCTTTCAGCCATTTACTATAAATAAAAACAGCCACCCAGTGAGGTAAAAAGTACCACCCAATTATTCTCTTATATTGTAATTACTTTACAATAGCCCAATTAAGTGCCTAAATTCTGCATTATTCTAGTGGAAACTGGACTATACTTCTAACGCTTTATTTAAAGTGGACTTTGTGGCCTGCATCAATATTTGATGTATAATTTAATAGGAACCTGTTGTATCAGCTCTTACTATCCAAGTGTCTAAAGGATGTACCCTGGGACAAAAAAAAAACAAAAAATAATTAGGTTGCCTCTTCTAATCTTGAAGTGTAGTATGGAAGAGACTATTATTGGCCAATATAGGCTTCACGAACAGTTTTTAACTCATAACATTATCTACTAAATAACGTTCATCTGTAAGTGATACAGGAGTTTCATATTTAACAGTGAATCCATAAACTGTCCATATTCTATACTAGCCTTTATCAATAAGGGTATTATGAGGTTTCTTCAGGGGTGTCTTGGCAAAATGAAAAAAATTGCCCAAAAAAATATATACAAGCCGGTGGGTGGCTGAAACCGGATTTCTAGTTACACAAAGCCACACGTTTTCATTGTGCGCCATTACAACCTTCTAGCTGCCACCATCTTAATGACCAATGACATCAGTTGATGGGGAGGATGTCACTTGTCTGCATATCATCCTTGTTTGACCCTCCACTGCCTCTATCCATCAGTGGTGGGGTTACATTAGCTGAGTGAAGGAGAAAAACTAAGAGGGGGCAGAATAAATCACCATGGTGGGTGTCCTACTTGGACTGCATTATGTAAAACTATTAGAATAGTTTTTACATTTTAGAATGGGGTACCTTGGGACTGTCCATAATATTTAAAGAGTGTCTCGAGATCATCCATAATTTTTAGCCAATAGCTGAAATCACTGATCAGGGTGTTCTGGTGGGAGGGCTGTCCCCCTGTCAGAACACAACAGCTCAGCGGGGAGATCAATGTACTAATGTTGGATTGTTAGTACAGTGGCCCTGACCAGAGCTGACAGCAGTTGAACAGAAAAAAAAACTCAGTGTATACCAGGCTTTAGTCTGCATTCTTGCCAATTTTGTCTCAATCTGAAAAATGTATGTCTACACTTGGCTAGCCACTAACAATCACTGTGTTCTCCTAGCAGGGAAAGCTCCCTGAGCCCCACTGCTTGCTAAACACAACAGCTCTATGGGAAGAATTCCCCATCGACACTGACTGTGTTGGGAAGGAATCAAGTGATTTTCTTTCCAGCAACCTGTGGTTACAGAAAAGAAAATCAAATCATCTATGTCTGGCTTTAGTCTCCACAATCTTTAGGTGGAGAAATAATAGGGACTCAGGGTTGTGCTATTAGGAAGCTGCTGCAAATATTACTTTAATCATGTTAAATACGCAAAGCTTTGCTTTACATCACCATTGGAGTAAGGGCCAGTTTACCAGATGCATAGTTATTAATGAGGGCCAATGTACACTTAGGCTACTTTCACAATGGGGCGATGCCAGCGATAGCGGTAAAGCGCCACTCGTTTTAGCACCAAATGGTAGTGGGGTGCTTTTAACCCCCAAGAAGGGGTTAAAAGTGCCCGTGACATGTCGTTACCAAAGTGCTTGTCAGGCCCTTCAGAAGCAGTGCCCATTCATTCTAGAGGGCAGGGGCATCCCCCAACGATTCTGCTTGCAGGACTTTTTTTTCCCCGTCCTGCAAGCCCCCCGCTAGGGCAGCTATTGGCTACTGGCTCTGAACTTCCTTATTCTAGTCCGGTCCATACGTCATCACGTTCGAACCTGTCGGACTTTGGTGTGCTTGTGTGTGGCCAAGTCCGTTCGGAAAGTCCGTCGGAACTCCACTGAAAGGCCATCTGGAAGACAATTGGACCTAGTCTGTCAAAAAGTCCAGTCGTGTGTACGCGGCATTAGTGTGAAAGGGGTCTAATACGAAGGTGAACCTTCCCTATAGGTAATGCTAAAACAGATATTATACAGTGCTTTGTAGGTACAAAACAGATATTGTACAGTGCTTTGTAGGTACATCCTGCTTGCCACATCTTCGACAGGAATGACTGCTATCACAAGGAAGATGCACATATGGCTGTACATAGAAGCAGGAAGAACTCTCCATTAAACACTGTACACAAATTGGCTAAAGCCAGGTACACACTAGTTTTTTTTTTTCGTGCAACCCAAAAAAAACTGACAGCTCTGGTCGGGAGCTGCTGCACTAACCATGCAAGGTTATGTCAGCGATCTCACCCGCTGAACTGTTGTGTTCTGACAGGGGGGCGGCCCTCCACCAGAACACTCGGATCAGTGCTCTCTGGCGTTGGCTGAGTGCGCTGATCGGAAATCAGGCGGCTGATGGTTTTCCAGCATGCTTGTCCGACAGAAGTCGGGCAAATGGCTGTTGGACAGACCGACTTACACACAGGCAGGATATCAGCCAGTATTTTTTTGTACCGGCAAATGTCTCCCAACATTCTGCACATGTGTACGGGGCATGTTTAAGTACAAAAGTATAAATGGGCCCTAAAGCAAAAATGTCCATCACCAAACACTATCAACAACACAAAGAAAAATCTGATATGCCAGATATGTGATCATCCTAAGACATTGTTCTCCATTTAAATCTTTCGTTCAGTCCTAATCTAGTAAAGAAAGCTACTTTATTGACTGAAAGAACATAGGAGCTACCAAATACATACTGTATACATGAGTGCTGAACCAAATATTTATGTGGCAAAATATTAACTTTATCAAGGAGGAGAAAAGGTGCCATTAACTCAGTGCATTAATATGTAGATGAATGTGGCCTTAGCCAGTGCTTCTCCGGCCAAGCTCACCAGCAGGCATGTTTCACCTCGATCACCGAGGCTTAGTCAAAGAGGTCACAACCATGTCAGGGGAGCATGGCTGAAATGGCGCTGGCTAAGGCCACAATAGTCTACATCAGGGGTCTCAAACTGGTGGCCCTCCAGCTGTTGCAAAACTACAAGTCCCATCATGCCTCTGCCTGTGGGAGTTGTGCTTGTAACTGTCAGCCTTGCAATGCCTCATGGGAATTGTAGTTTCTCAACAGCTGGAGGGCCACCAGTTTGAGACCCCTGGTCTACATACTAAGACATCGGGTTGCTGAGCGGCACCTTTTCTCCTCTTTGATAATGTTCTTACACTCTGAATGGTGCACTGACGCCAGCTCCCTTCGCTGCAAACGGTGGGGAGATATCTGTCTCAGCTTGGAGCAGCACTGCAAGTTTAATTTGCATCACTGTAAGCTTATTAACTTGCTACACAGAGATTGTTCAATACAGTTTCAAAAGGTGTCTGTGTTGTTGTGCTTAAAGAGATGCTTTCACCTGTCTATTTTACGACAATGTGACATAGCCTACCCCCATGCAAGGTATACTCACATTATCTCCCTGCTCTGTCATTGATGTAATGGCTTGTAATGAGTCAGCATGTGACCCTACCCATGTGATAATTGGGTGCTAAGCCCCAAGCACTATCAGAAACAAATGCTGTCACATGAGGGGGAAAGGTGGTGATGTCATCCACTCCGGTCAGCTCTGACACTAGAGCTTACTCAGGATGGCCTCCTGCAGTGTGGATGGATTACCAGCACAAGTAAGGGGCAGTGATGTCAGGATGGCCTCCAGCAATGAGAAGGTGGTGAGGGAGTGTGTTTATCTGTGAATATACCCTGGTGAGGGGTGGGTTACCAGCAGACACGGTCACCCTCTCCTGAATGGACAAATGATGGTGTCTCTTAAAGTACCTAACAAGTTTATGATTGAAGATCTTTTAAATGAAACCTAATAGAGCAATGTGAGATTATAATGATGCTTACAACAGCCAATCAAATTTCAACTGTCTTTTTTTTTCTTTTTAACACATGCTAGAAGAGCATAATATTGCATTGGTTGATACAAGCAACACCCATATGTTCTATTAGCTCACACCTGACGCATAAAGCACTGCTGCTACCATGGCAGATGACCCACTTGGGCAAAAAAAAAAAAGCAGCACCAGCTTTCCAGTTTTAAGTTGCCCATAACTACTCATTTACAGATAACTTTTTTCTAGAAAATATGGCATGAACTATCAATCATATATTTTTAAAAATATATATATCTACTTAGTATACAAATACATTCATCGAACAAAATCCTGTAACATAAGAGTGGTTTTAGCTTATTATCACTACTTTGAATGCACCATCGATACAAACTGCAGCTTTATAAAACAAAATCAGGACAATTTTATGCAAAAGGCTCAAAATAAACATGTCATTTTAAAGAGGCAGATAAAAAAAAAAAAGTTAACCCTGATCGCTCTTTTTTGATTTTTTTTTTTTCCTGGCTACAAAGCCAACAAATAAAAATAATATTAATATTTTCTTGTTTATTTTATTGAAAAAATATATATATCTCTTTTTCATCAGGAAAACAGATCTTGTGCATGTACAAACTCACAAGGAAAAAGTTCTAAACAGCAACCAAAAATAATATATATATATAAATTTATATATATTTATATATATTTATAAAATAAATGATAAAAAAAATAAAAAAAATAAACAATAACACAGATGCTCAGACTTTTGAGTCCAAGGAATAAAGCAAGTAAAAGTGGTTGTATGATGTGGTGAATTCCAGAAGGTTGTGAGTTTTGTGGCCAATTGTTGGTAAAACCAAAACAATTGCGATTTATTTCTTCTTATAAATAACGTTTATTAAAGATCCCACAAGTTCCATTCTAGTCCTAGAGGTCTGTACCCATAATCCTTAGTCTTTTTCTTTTGGGTGGCACTCTTGGCCTGTTGAAATAAAAAAACAAAATGAGTCATAAACGGTTTGTAATGCATGCAGTCACATTTAACATGTCAATTAGTTTGGTCCCACCAAAATGGTGACAAAGAGCATTGTTAGTTGACGCACTTCACAGCA
Source organism: Lithobates pipiens (assembly GCF_037356315.1). Taxonomy (NCBI): domain Eukaryota; kingdom Metazoa; phylum Chordata; class Amphibia; order Anura; family Ranidae; genus Lithobates; species Lithobates pipiens. Next base: position 100,130,610 of record NW_027507790.1, read on the forward strand.
CAATAAAATAATTGTGCATTCAATTACATTATGCAAGGCTAATTATTTTGATATAGATTAACCACTTCCCATTCGACTTATGTTTATAAACGTCCTCTGATGGGAGGAGTGATATCTCAGTGATCGCGTCAGCAATGATCGAGATATCCTCTTTTAGGGCCTTAATTTCCGCAAAAAGTAAAAAGGTAATCCGAGTGGCAAATAAGCCGCTGGATTTCTATTACAGACGGCAGAAGGGGCTTCCCCCCCCCCTCTGGAACAGGTGTTTTTCCTCCCACTGTGTGACATCATAAATGGGAAGCAACAAGGATTTTGTCACTTCCGGTTTTGGTCCTTTGTTTACCTGGCCGTTACCGGCCAGGGAAGCATCCGATTAGGCCGATTTGTGCCTGATCGCCTGCATTGGAGGCCAGAGGAGAGATGTGGGACCCCACATCTCTTTATAAAGAGGACCTGTATTGTTGTTCATCATTTGTAATAGCAATAAAGTTGATAAAAAAAAAATTGCCTCTGTTCTCCCATATAAATGCACATATAGATCCTGCCCGCATATATGCAAACGGTGGTTGGGAATGTCAGAGTGAAAGCAATCATTTTAGCAACAGACCTCCTGTGTAAATCTAAACTGGTAACTTGTAAAACAGGGGTAGGCAACCTTGGCCCTCCAGCTGTGGTGAAACTACAAATCCCATCATGCCTCTGCATCTAGGAGTCATGCCTGTGATTGTCAGGATCTTGCAAAGTCTCATAAGACTTGTAGTTTCAAAACAGCTGGAGGGCCGAGGTTGCTACTCCTGTTGTAAAGGATATTATGCCCATGGAGATTTTTAGGTACCGTAATTTGGTGCCATTACACGGGTGGATGCAATGTTAAAGCAGGACAGATTTGGTGTACTTGGTGTAATATCATCTTTTATATTCTACCAAACAATTTGGTATTATATTGTGTTTTTTGCATTAAAATCCATTAAAGTGTTTCTTTCAAAAAAAAAAAAAAAAAGTGTTTGAAAAACCGCTGCACTAATACAGTGTGATATAAAAATATGCAATGCCCACTATTTTATTCCCTAGGGTCTATGCTAAAATATATATATATATATATATATATATATATATATATATATATATATATATATATATATATATATATATAATGTTTGGGGGTTCCAAGTTGCTTTCTAGCAAAAAAATAAATATGATGTTTTTTTTACACGTAGGAGAGGAATGCCAGAATTGGCCGGGTGGTTAAAGTGCACCTATGCCCAGACTATAGACATTAAACTATTTAATTATTAATAACAAACAATAAAATGGCTTTTAAAACTCTAGCTGCTTTTTATGTGAAGTTTTTCATTCTCAAAATCCTCAATCACAAAAAAAGACTCATGGTTATAGATACAGAGGTTAAGGCCTTATTCTAAAGTGCTTTTACTGGACATGCAAATACTTTACTGTGGGTTCACTTTAAAGCCGAAATCCGGGCACCAGAAAAAAAAACACCCTTGCAATGGGCCCAGCGTGCACTGCAATGATTATATTCTCTAGGAGTAGAGAAAGAAGATGCAATAATTATCTTAGTCCTCGCACCAGTAGCCTTAAGGCATGCTGGGTGACTGGTTCTCCATAGCCTCTTCTGAGGCTTTGGCCAAGGGTCATAAAACAATGCCATCAAATTCAATGCAGGGTCATTAGTCCTGCACTGAATGTGAGGACTGTGAAGTCACCCACAAACTGGAGTATGAGACAGGAGAGGAAAGCTCCGGCAGCTGGGCCAACAAGGACTAAAATAATTACATGTTATTCCTCTACCACTAGATTAAGTGAGCACTTGCCCTTTACAGAGTGGGATAGGGTGTGGGCACTGTAGAGGTTTTTTTTTTCTCTCTCCAGTTCTGTTTTAAAGTGAAATTAAAGTAAATTCAAATAAATAAACAAACATGTCATACTTATCTGCTCTGCGCAGTGGTTTTTATAGCAGCGCTGATCCTCTTCTCAGGGCGCCCCTGGCCCCGCCCCTCCTGCCAACTGCCCCCAAAGCAAGCAGCTTGCTGTGGGGGCACCCACGCAGGCTCACTCCCATTCATACACAGAGCCATGGGTTGGCCCTGCCCCTTCACTCTAGCTCATTGGCTGAGATAGCGGGAGCCAATGGGGACAGTCCCCGGACTAAATCCAGGTGAAATATACCTTGTTTAACATTTGGTGGTAAATGGTTATAGATATTTCCTTTTTCTTAATTTTTTTTTTTTTTTAAGCAAAAAGGAAAACTGGGCCAAAATTGTAAAATGAGATGGATATATATATATATATATATATATATATATATAATGTGTATGTATTTGTATAGCTGTATATTTCTTGTTACTACCATAACCTACCTAAAAAAAAAAAAAAACACACACACACACACACACACACTTTTTTCTCTCTGCTAGAAGAGAGAACGATACATTGTATCTTTCATCTCCATTCACAATGAGAAAAACACAGGTGCGGGCTTTACAGTGACTGATCAATGTGGTAGTCAGAGGCTACCACAGAAATCAGGGGACCCGGAATCTGGAGTTTCGGGTCCCGATCCTTAGTATGGGGCTTGGGGTGACACCCAGTCTCTGTGCTGGAAGCGTGCTGTGCAATCCCAGCACAATGGGAGATATGCAAATATGCGTCCCCAATGAAAAAAAGCCCAGAGCAGTGGGGCTCCATATTTGTGTTACGTCGGCAGCAAACGGTTAAGGTAACTTTTGAACCAAGCTATACAGGCTTTGCTTTAGAGAGATTTGACAAATTTTTGGGAGAGAACTTAGTGTCAACGATTTTATTAGCTAGTGATTTGCATTACTAGCTGGGAGAAGGAAAACCGATGCAACAATGCTCAATCTTGCACGATTCTCCAATACTATAATCATGTGCGATCATGCACGCTACTATAATGGCATAAAGATTAGTCTTGGTAGAGCTGTAAAAAAATGTAATATAACTAAAAATCAGGCAATGAAGTCACAAGACTTCACCAACAACTCAAATATCATGTTTTAGTGAGCCAATATTTTAAGCAAAGATCAGGATCTAAATCTAGAAGGGTGTAATACTGTGAAACACATAAAAATAAAAATAAAAGGTATGCACATGAAGCACATAGTGGAGGCGTACAGGAGTGATGCAGGCATACCTGAAAACTAATAAGCTATCTACAGTTTAATTAATCCTGTAAAAACAGCACATATTAAACGGACAAGACTATGCTAAGGTAGAACTCTAAGGTGTCACAAAAGTAGTCTTTTTAGAAGTTTCATTTTATTATAGATACTAGACAGTAAAAAAAGAAAAAGAAAAAAAAGTCTCTTTCCCAGTTTAATACATAGGTAAAAGAAGACACTATTAATTCATGAAACTCTAATCACCTGTGAGATTTCCAGCACCCTCTGTTCCTGTGCTTCGACAGAGAGCACGAGTCTCCTCTACCAACGCACAGCAAGGTCCTTCTTGGCAGTACAGTACCTCCTCTTCATTTTCATCATCACCCTCCATCTCCCAGGAGACATGTCCCACACAGTCCAGGCCACCCTCACAGCCTGGGTCCTCGGGAATGATGGGGATAGGTTGACCAGGCTCACATCCAGCTACTGCAGCAGCAGCAGCTGCTGCTGCAGCCTCTGCCAGGGCATACTGAATGCTGACTGCATAGTCCTCAGTGTAGCAGCTTCCATGATTCTCCTCATAGAGGCAGCAGGGCCGGGCAGAGTGCCCTAGTACTGTCCCTGGATCTGTCCGATGTAAAAGGCTGGAGGTAACACTGTACAAGCCTCCATTGGAGGGTGTGGCAGCTGCTTGCTGAGGTTCTGGACCCATGTACATGTTTGTGCATTCTGGACTGGGATCCCCAGCCAGCCTCTGATAGCAACAAGGGCAGCCCTTGTCAGGCCCCCGCCAGTCTCTTCCACCTCCTTGCGAGATGAAGCAAGAAGTATCTGGGGCTACCCCAGAAATCAAGGCTGCCCCTCGCCTTTCCAGTGAAGAATTGCTGCTGTAATTCATCTCCAAGCTGCAGCTGGACAGGCGATCCCGGGAAGAAGAATTTGGAAAGGTTTGAGGAGGTTTGCAGTCCACTCTACCTCTTCCAGGTCCTGTTCCAGCTTCCCCCCCAAAACCTGCAGCCTCCCCTCCTCCAGTCCTTGCAGGGCTGCGACTCCTGTATACATAAGGGTCAAAGTCACTACTAAGAGAGCTTCGAAAGGTGGAGCAGCTACCATACACTCCCTGGTTGCTAGCCTCCGTGCAGTCTAGCATGGAGTCACTAGATGATGCATGCCCCTGCGCAGAGCTTGCACTGGAATTGGAGCTACTGTCACTGCATGGTACATCAGCCAAATAGCCACTGCATACAGAACGATGTTGATGCTGGCTGTGTAGGTAGCAGCTCCCACCAGCAGAATGTGGTGCCATGTGGATCATGGCAGGTGCAGGCTGGTATAACAAGTTAGTACCGGTCTGAAAGGGATGGTTTATGCCCTTTTCTACTCCTCTAGAATTCTGGCTACCCCCTGTGGTTTCCTGGTGGTGTGGGTAGCTCAGACCCTGGAAGTAGTAGTGCTGATACATGGTCTCATATTGAGAATAACAAGTGGCAGTATTAAAACCTCTCCCACTATATTTAGAACGGCGGAAGCCATGGCTAGCCGGTGGGTCTGGAAAAGGAGGGTGCTCCAGGTCACAATGATGTCCTGTAGATGACTGATCCAGTGATACAGGTCTGTATCCTGCCAGAAAAGTAGGTGTCCGTGCAGGGCATAGTTCGGGCTCCATTGGACGTTCCACAGTAAGTACCGTGATGGGATTGCCATGTGGGCCCATGCTGGTGCGAGTTGGGTATGCAGAAATGGGTCCAGTCCTCTGCACGCGCCCTGGATAATGAACTGGTAGAATGACTCTCTGCTGCTGTTGATGCCGGCTATGATTGCTTGTACTCTCCACACATATGGCACCATGACCTCCTTTCTTTTGTTCTATGTAAGAAAAACAAAATACATTACCATATGTCACTTGCATAATATGTGCAAAATTATAGAGCACTTGGTAGAAGTGGAAGCTTCTACAGGTTCAGCTAACACAGCATGATACAGAACTGTAGTTATATAGTTATGACTTATATAGCTACATCAACTTTTAAATCTCATTAAACCGTACATGTAGATATGGAAGGAACAGGAAACCCAAATCACAACAAAAATCACAAATATGCCATTTTAGTATGACGTAATATTTCAGAAAAAAAAACATTTAAGAAAAAAATGTATCTTGTTGGTCTATGTGGACCCATCTCCTGTTATACATAAATAAAAAAATAAAAATAAAAAATCTTAATCTCTCGAATTTTCAAAGATGGGGGAAAAAAAATGCTTTATATTCAGCGTGTCATAATTTAGCAAGTCGCAACCTTTAAAGAAAAAAGCTCCGTTCTCATGCAAAGATTCATGTCTCTGTAAAGCTTTCCTTAAAGTATCACTAAATCCATATCAGAAAAAACTATGAACAAACGCTCTATTACATGCTGTTCATACTCACTGAGACACCTGGTTGATCCTGCTGTTATCCATCTCCCCTACTTCAGCTAGGGATTCTGCAGCTGTGGTGGCAACTCTGCACATGCTCAGTTTTCTGTGAGTTTCAATACTGAGCATACTGAGCATTTCCAACCTATCATATCAGAACAGCCCATGTGACTATAGAGTCACACATGTGGGCGTATACACAAAGGTAAAGGACAAACTACTCCCTCCCCCCTCTTCCATGCCCACCAACCGGCTAAACACAATTGGGGGGGTTGGATTGCAAGGATATATTACATGTAGATTAATAGAGGCTTCACCTGTCTCTTATTCAAAGACACAGGCTGGAGGGGCATGACACAGCCTGTGACTGGTAGAAATCCACCCACACCATGCAGACATGCTGGGAAAGATCTGGGTCATGTGGCAGCTGTATATCGATTAGGAAAAGGGTATTTTTAATTAAAAAACACACACACACACATTTCGGTGCCATCATCCATATACAGAAATAGAAGGGACAATGTTAATTACACAGAGTGTGTATCACTGTAATCAGTTTCGCCCAAACCACAACTTTACCAGTGTTTTTAGTATGGGGTGGGGAATTTTTCCAGCGTGTCCGGTCACAGCCTGGACAGCCTATTAGCATTATGACTATGCACAAGATAGATAACTAAAATATAAGGGTGGCTATTGAAGTTTCTACAGTAAAAGAATCCCGCATGCCACTCACCTATAATGTTGTGCCTACAATGAGGACAGGTGTGGTTCTGTAAAAGCCAGGGGTCCACACACCTCTTGTGAAACCGATGTGTGCAAGGAATGACTCTCAGCTCCTGCAGCAGACATAGGAGAACATAAACATGCATTAAGAATTTAAGAGTTATTTTGTTTCAGACACAAAGGGGTCAGTAGGTGGTATGAGCATTACAATCAACTTCATGTCACAGTATCTACTAAGCAAACTATATCAGCACAATTACACACTACCAACCTAAATCTAAAGCCCAGGAAAATACAAGATAAAAAAGCTATTCTATCCAATATTATTAAATTAAACTTTTTAAAATAAAATTATTAGTATAACGTGAATGTCTCTCATTCCGACTGGGAGAAGGAGCCAAAAAGACTTCTCAGTCACGGTCCACCGTCATCATTCTAAGATTATGATTGTGTGTACAGCGGTGCTGATATTCTATTATTGTCCAATCAAAGGCTGGGTTGAGTCCATGACAAGGCTCCACTGCTCATCTCTGCGTATTTTGCAGAAAGAGTCAGAACTGGGCTTAGGTAGTTGATAAATGTGGCCAGATCACAATAGCAGCTAAACAGAATTAAATATCCTTTGCAGGTAAAACATCTCCAATATATGCATTTCATCTTTGTATTTAGGCGTTTGCCTGGAAGACAGCTTACAAAGTGTAACTAAAGTTACTAATAAATTTTGTTTTGGATAAAGGAAATATCAATTCTCCGCTCTGTCTGTTTGTGTTCTTGTTGGAGAGATTCACCATCTCTAGTTGTCCTAGTGACCACTATTGAGTTTTCTCTGAAACCGGAATGGAAGGGAGATCTTTTAATGGCACACCTGAAAGGGTAGTTCCCTCACTTTGGAGGTATTCTCTCTCACTTCCTGATGAGTCGACAGGAAGTGAAAGGAATCTCTGAAATGGGACACAGATGGCAAAAAACCTGGCAAGAGTTTTAGGCCCCTTTCACATGGACGGCTGTTCTGCCGCAGTTTAGCATGTTTATTTTTTTTCTGTGAAATTCAAGGCTCCAGGCACAGCGATCAGCTGCATTTGTACAGTGCAATTACCTGCGTTTATGTGCATTTCTGTGCAGTTGCGTTCAGCTGCAGTTATCTAATATAGTCGTTCCCATAGCAACCCTTTTTTTTGGTCTCTTGAATCCCTTCTCACGCTGCTTTCCGCAGTTGACACAAAAGACTGCGATTACTTGCGGTTATGTGCATATAGCTGCACTCCATCGCACCTGGACGGATTTAATTCTATTTTTTCTATTCGCACCGAACCACATGTAACAAAATCGCAGCTAAATGCTGTGTCTGAATGGGGCCATAGGAAAGCATTGTGTGCTTTTAGCTGTGGTAGAAAACTAGAAAATCTGCAGCTAAAAGCACCATTCTATCTGTCTGTGTGAAAGGGGCCTAAACCATTGACCATGAACACTTCTGGGTTTGAACTACAGTGTCCCAGACATGCCTTATTTGCTTATTGGCTGGTAGCAAAAATAACATATGAGTGAGTACATTCAAGACATTAGTGGGCGCAGGGCAAGGATATCATTAATAAGCTCTTCTATTAAGTTTTATTAGTTAACTATAACATTTATATCTTGACTGAGGGAAGGAAAATAAGCCTAGGTTTACACGTGTGTGTTTTGCGGCGTATTTAACACGGTCCTTCCAAAAAACACATGGAAACAGGTCCCTGCACCATCTCTGTAATTGCAGCTCACATAGGAAACGCAAGTGCAGTGCGGTTGCAATTTCTAGTGCATGCAGGATTAACGGCACCCACATGCATCCAGCGTGTTTTTCTGCGTGGGGTGGTTGAGACTGTGGAAACCACCCGCATAGATGTGACCCTAACTGGCTGATGTCGGCCAGCATTCACCCCGTGTATGTGGCTTTAATCTTTGAGCCATGTGAAAGGTAAAATAAGACTAAAATGTGTAATGTAATTGTAATCCTTTTTTTACAACAAAAGCTCACTTATCAATTTGGTGTTGTCACACGCCCCCCCCCCCCCCCCCAAATGCAAACAGTTAACACCCTACTTGTCAGACTCAATGAAAATTAAGTGATGAAGCCCCTGTCTTGGTGGGCCTGGAATAAAAAAATCTATTGCAGCTTTAGCCAAAACAGTCCTGACTTTAACTTTCAGAAATAATAATACAATCTATATCTATTACCTCTCCATCTATGTATTTTTCCAAGCAAATGGCACAGTCAGAGGTGGAACTGCTACTAAGTGTGTCAAGGCCACCACAGCTCCCCTCTCGGGGCACTTTGCCCTTTGCTTTGAATTTTCTGGTCTCCATTTTTTCCAGTGCCTGAACAGCCATCCTGGTCATGGAGTTCTGAAAGAGAAGATCACACAAATGAAATAGAGCAATATCACAAAAAAAATAATCCTCTTAGAAAGAACATGACTTTCCCACTTCAATGGAGTGGTTTTATCTAAAATATCTATTAACAATTTGTCTCTTTGATCATATCTATTGGTTTCCAAGGGCCCTTATATTGAAACAATGTTTTTTAAGCTAGACTGGAATTCTTAATAAAAGCCACAGTGCTCTTTGTACTGGCTCTTCCAACATTTCATTAGCTACAGTAGACACCAAGCAGTTTTTCTTTTTTATGCAAAGTACATCAGTAGGCAGCAGCATTAATAAGTGCTGTCCGTTATTCCATGTCACTGCATTATACAATAACTGGAGGAGATACCTGGTATGAAGCATGCACTGTACCTAGAAAATGCTTTGATATGTAGCAGTCAGTAATAGCAGCAGACTCTTGAAGATCATTAAGACAGCAGGAGCATTAATTGGAAATAACTTCATCAAATGGAAAAAAAAATAAAAATAAAGAATCAAATGCAAAACCTTTGAATAAAAGTGAAAAATAAAGACCAATTTGCCCCACTTATTACGAAGAAAGGGAACAAACTTTGGTCATTTGGTGTTTGAAGGTTAATAGAGCTTAAGCATATTGTGAATGTCTGAAAGTCATACGTGCATGTTTCTCATGCTATCAGGAAAGATCAAACACGTGCTGAAAACTTCTTGCGCTCTCTGTCTCCGCTGTTATCCTAGGATGAAAATGCTGCTCTCTGGCAGATACCATAAGGTGAGCGAGCCAAATTAATGTAGACATCTCATCTGAGGACTGGTAATATATTACATTTTTGTCCTTTATTCATACCTGACTTCTTCTCTGCTTTAATTTGATCTTGATCAGAAGAATAAGGCAGACCAGGGATACCACAACAAAAAAGGCCAGAAATATACCCATGTCGAAATATTCAGTAGGTTGCTGAAGAAACAAAAAGACAATCAGTACAAAATACTTTGAAACCCCAGATCCCCCTATTTTTGTGGAAGTGCTCTGAGCCTTTATGTTCTGTTATTTTTAAACAAACACTGCAAATAACATTCTTAAAAAAAAAAAAAAAAAAAATCTAAGAAAACCAATCATTTGTAAGTAAAAAGAATACAAAAAAAAAAAACAACAAAAAGATGGTCAACCCAAAACTATTCATGTACATCGAAGGAAAAGAAACCATCTGCTCTTCCAATGTTCCAATATTCAGGTTGGGCGACGGGGGGGGGGGGGGGGGGCAGAGGAAGCCAGATTCAGAACTCAACCTCTGACGTGGGGTTTGTGTTCATCAAGAACCTCCAATTCTGTTCTGTTTTATATGGCTAGAGAATGGTCTTACTGGCAGGTGGTTATAACTCCTCATTAAAAAAAAAAATGCAAAATGTAAACTAGCATTTATCAGATATACTGTAGATTAGACTAAGCAGATTCCAAAATGGCAGCTGTAGGAGCCTGCAATTGTGGACATACAAGAAAAATGTCCACCTATCAGAAATTCCATTCTCAATTCTTTTGGACAATATGCTTCAGCCTCGGTACCAAGAAAACTAAAAAAGATCAAACCAGAATCAAATGTGCTCAGAGTCAAGATGATGTGTAAGCCCTTGTACACACGGTCGGACATTCTGACAACCAAATCCGTTGTATTTTGTCCGAAACTGTTGCATACACACAGTCGGACAAAGTTGTCGGAAAATCCGACTGTACATAACGTGATGACGTTATTTCGTTACGACGGGACTACGATCAGGCTAGTAGCCAATAGCTTTGGTCTAGGAATTTGACCTGAGCATGCGTGGCACTTTGTCCGTTGGAGTAGGCTACACATGATCGGAGTATGTCCGATTTTAAGCATTTTGTCAGAAAATTTTACGGACAAGTTGGAAAACTTGATCCGTCGGATACTCCGACGGAAACAGTCCGATGGAGACCACACACTGTCGGATTATCCGACAAAGCGGTCCAATAGGACACATTCCGTCGGAATCTCCGACCATGTGTACAAGGGCTAAAAGTTCTGCCTGCTGGACATATCAGGTCCTGTGATGTTGAGGGGCTATGAAATTGTACTCGGGTCATTGTGAATGTCTTGTTGGGAGGTGGTATAGAGTATGTACTACAAACGGCTGTGTTAATTTCAAAACCTACAAATGACCTCCACATTTTTGTCCACACCTGTATATGTCATAGCAGGCTGGTCATGCTGCTTGTTAATGCATTGGTGCTCCACTGATGGCCCTGGATCTCTGTCTTAGTTACATAGTTAGTAAGGTTGAATAAAGACACCAGTCCATCTATTTCAACCTGAGTGAGCGTGGGTGTGTGTCTACAATTATCCCTATTTAAGGTACCCATATAGCGCCGTTAATTTACGCAGTGCTCCACACATACATTGCAAACTCACATCGGCCCCTACCCTCAAGGAGCCCACAATCCAAGGTCCCCAACATTCATTACATTCATATACTAGGGCCAATTTTGGACAGAAGCAAATTAAACTACCAGCATGTCTTTGGTGTGTGGGAGGAAACCCACACAGGCACAGGGAGAACATGCAAACGCAAGGCAGGTAGTGTCGTGGATGGGATTCGAACCAGGAACCCTTTTTACTGCTAGGCGAGAGTGCAACCCACTACACCACTGTGCCGCCCTTCCTCAAGGTTCCTGCTAGCTCATGGCATCCCTGCCAAGATTACCCATCCCATACATGCCATGATCTCAGTGACCTAATTACATTCAATGTAAAATAAAAACAAAACAATTGAAAAATAAGCGCCCCCAAAGATTATTGGAATTATTTGCCAATCATTTGCACAAAAGTAAAGAATTGCTTTTGGGAGAACTGACTATAAACAAATCCATGTAAGAGCCCTCACCCGAGGAGGCCGATGCTGAATCCTCGCTCTGGCACCTTTCTGCTTGTTGACGATGTTCATAAGTTTAATAGCGTCCATGCCCTTCATGTACACAACTGGCCTTTTCAACGGGTCCTCCAAGCCTTGATTCAGCTGCAAAATGAAAAAATGGTAATGCTCTCACCTTAAAAGGTCAATTAAGTAAGGACATACTTGCTAAATAGCTTAGAATAGAAAGGAAGGAAAAACAAAAAACTAAAAAATTAAATAAACAAGCAAAGTTTTAATACATGGTTCAGAAAGTTGCCCAAGGCTGGCCTATACACCATTAGATTCTTTTGCTTCAGTCTGCAGGCTAAATAGAAACTGTATAGGGTAAATGGGGCAACATTACATTTTTTAGAAGGACAAATACTCCTTTATGGCACCCCCATCAATTACCTAAGGCGGGTCCTAAGAGCTTATCTATCAATGGCACTGTACCTGAACTTCATTCTAAATTGAAAAATCTAGGGGTGATATTTGATGCAAGTTTAACCTTTGATCCACATGTACAAAATGTCAGAACATTTTTTCCACTTGAGAAACATCGCTCGGCTGCATCCTATGCCATCATACACTGTAGCTGAAAAGCCGATTCATACATTTTTGTTCTCCCGACTTGACTACTGCAATGTTCTACTTGCTGGTGTACCTAAATCAACTTTAATATGTTCAAAATTCTGAAGCCAGAATCCCGACTAGGTCTGGTACAAGTGATCATATTACCCCTTATCCTGGAGTCCTTGCACTGCCTACACATGTGTAGCCAATGCAAGGACTATAGGATAGGGGTAATATGATAAAAATATTTCAAATAGACTCTAAGGCCGCGTACACACGCGCGGACTGTTCGCCCAACCTTGTCCGCTGAACAGTGTTTGGGCGGACAGTCCGCTCGTGTGTGGGGCTTCAGCGGACAGTTTCAGCGGACAGTTGGCCGAACAAGGTCTTACGGAAATTCCGAAAAACTGTCCGCTGAAACCTTGTTTCAGCGGACTGTTCGCTCGTGTGTAGGCTTGTTCGGCCAACTAAGTCTCGCGCATGCTCAGAAAGGATTTCCACGTCGGAAGGTTGCATTGCAGTGTATAGGACGTCGTATTTTTCGTCCCGTCGTACGTGCCGTTCACGTCATCGCGCACGGTTTCAGCAAACTGTTCGTCCGTCGTGTGTGGCCATGTCCGTCCATGCTAAGTTTGAGCGGACTGTTCGCTCAAACTGTTGGACGGACAAAGTTGGGCCAACAGTCCGCGCGTGTGTACGCGGCCTTAGAGTCTCTTGTTTACATATAAGGCTTATCATGGCTTGGCACCCCATTATCTCTCTATCAACATACACCTCCCCCCTCCTCAAATTCTGGTTTGCTGTGAGTCCCCTGTGTGGGAGAGAGTGTTCTCCTGCTATGCTCCAAAACTCGAATTCACTTTCAAAGAACATCAGAGAGTCCGTCATCTTCTCTAAACTCATTCAAATCAAATCTAAAAACATTTTTATTTAGACAAGCTTTCACATAATTGTCCCTTTTTTCCTTTGTTATCCTGTGTATTTCTGGTGTTTTCCTTTTAAAGCGCTTTGAGAAGCTACCTTTAACCATTTCAGTCCCGGAAGATTTTACCCCCTTCCTGACCAGAGCACTTTTGCATTTCGGCACTGCGTTGCTTTAACTGACAATTGTGCGGTGGTACGACATTGCACCCAAACAAAATTGACGTCCTTTTTTTCCCCCACAAATAGAGCTTTCTTTTAGTGGTATTTGATCACCTCTGGTTTTTATTGTTTGCGCTATAAACAAAAAAAAAAAAAAAGCAAAAATGTTGGAGAAAAAAAACGCATTATTTTTAAATATCCCCACAAATTTTATATATATATATATATATATATATATAAAAGTTTCCTTAGTTTAGGCCAATATGAATTCTTCTACATATTTTTGGTATAAAAAACAAACAAACGCAATAAGTGTATATTGATTGGTTTGCACAAAAGTTATAGCGTCTACAAAATAGGGGATAGTTTTATGGCATTTTTATTATTTATTTTAAAATACTAATGGCGGCGAGCTGGGTTTATCAGGACTGTGACATTATGGCAGACATATCAGACATTTTTTCCACTATTTTGGGACCACTGTCATTTATACAGCGGTATCAGTGCTATAAAAATACATTGATTACGGTGTAAATGGCACTGGCAGTGAAGGGTTTAACCACTAGGGGGCGGTGAAGTGGTTAAGTGTGTCCTAGGGAGTGATTCTAACTGTGGGGGGGTGGGCTACTAGTCACATGACAGTGATCTCTCATGACACAAGCCAGAATGGGGGAAGTGCCTTCCCCGTTCTGAGGCTCCGTGACATGATCGCCGGGAGGCCGGCGGACATAGAGTCTGCCGGTCCCACCGGCACGGTCACGCTGTACACACCTGTTATCGCCGGCTCCTAAAGGGGACATGCAGGAACGCCCATTTGCCTACCGCTGCCATTGTGCTGACATATCAGCGTGCGGAGGTCGGCAACTGGTTAAAGGCGCTATACAAAATAACGTTTTATTATTATTATTATTCTAACAACCAGTGGCAGCAGCTGTCAGAATACCCAAACAGTTACTGTATCGGACTTGATGCTGAATTTTCCACCCGACTCCTTTGACTTTTTAAGCCAATATCGTAAAGGCCCCTGTCGACACAGGAATAGCTGCTGTTGCCAGGGGTGAGGTGAAGGGGCAGAGTTTAATCAAAAAGGTCACCAGAAAACTAATTATATTCCCTTTTCTTTCCCAGAGAATTTGAAGGACAAGAAATAGAAATAAATTTAACACAGAACAAGGCATATCCAGACAATAGGATCACTACTCAAAAACAAACCAAAAAAGCATTTGTACAACAGCGGTACATCATACCTGCTCCACAGCATCAGGATTATCCGAGACGTCAAATATAACAGCTGTAGCACCTCTCTGAACGGCTCGTTTTGCCTGCAATACAGATAGAAAGATTATAAAATACAAATGTCAAAAATAAAAAGGTAAATATCTGATGAATGAATTATTTCATTTGGAATTGAATTTGTATTTCAATTTCACTTACAAACAGGATAAATAGAACAGAATATAGTACAGAGCCTTGTAGTACACCACTAGTGACTGGTCTCTGTTTAGAATGAAGTCCATTTACAACCAAGACTTAGTCCTAGTTTGTAAAACTTTTATTTATTTTAAAAAAAAAAATTTGACATTGTGAGAAATTGTATCAAATGTTTTTCTGAAATCAAGATTAACTTAGTACATTCAGCCTGCCCAATGGTTCGAATAGAGATTGGAACTGTGCATGGCCGGCAGTGATGATACCTGTAAAGTGCAAACTGACCATTTCTTGCAGTGTTTAACATTCTAAGTGCTAATTTGCATGCAGCACAATGAAGTCTATAGGGATGAAGTGGAAGCACGGACACAGCCACTTGTCCTAATGTGACAGGCATGCAGGTGTAGGCGGGTTGCCCTGACTGTACATTGGCTGTGTTTAGGGCCACTCACCCACACCCTTTTAGATTAGGGCTAGTGTCTGGGTCTGTGCAGTTGCTGCATCTTAATAGACTTCAATGGGCTGCCTGCATGTTACACCTGGAAGAAGAGACACTATAAAACATGGCCTGTTTGTGCAATAGTGGGCAACATCTCCCACATGAATGAGGCCTGAAGACATCCATCCTCAGAACAGGTGCCCCTATGTGAAGATTTTCCCCTCTTAATCCTCTGACAACTCGAAAGTTTTGGATTTCCCATCAGTTTCTTTACTAGAGAAAATAATTGATATTTCATGTGAATTAACAGGGCTCCCAGGTCAACATTACCAAATCACATTATTATTATTATCATCGAGTACAAAATACCTATTATCATCCCATTCAAGGCAGCTAAAACAAAGAAAGAATGAAATTAAATCAGATACAGCTGCCACCATAAACAAGTTATAAAGTCTCTTAGATTGTAAGCTCTAAGGCGCAGGGCCCTCCGATTCCTGCTGTATTAAAGTGTATTGTATTTTTATTGTCTACCCTCGAGTTGTAAAGCACTGCGTAAACTGTTGGTGCTATATAAATCCTGTATAATAATAATAAAGTGTTTGTTACCCCAACATTTCATATTCCGGATATGTAGGTCTGCTGTACCATGTATTTGTATGACAAAGTCTCCTGTTTGCTTTGTATTGCTTCTTTTGTGTGAAACCCCAGGTGTTCCTGCCAGTCCCTCTGCTTTCATATTTTAAAGAAACTGACCACACTAAGTAGGAGAGCACACTGTGGTCAGTTCTCTAGGTATGCTGGGAACTCTATGTGCACTCTTCCAATATTCAGACTTGTCCCGACTGCATAGCCTTTTAACTGGGAAGATCAGTGTGCTGCTGCTTCCTCTCCCACCAGCTCTTATGCAGCTGAGAACACAGGGAATGCCTTTTATTTCTATTTAGACCGGAGTGGGAGGTTTTACAAAGTGATAGTTAAAGTAAACAATCTGCTTAAAGTTCTATATTGTAGAGAGCCCTTAATTGTCCAGAATCCCGCAGCACTATCCCACTGACCACCCCCATCAGTCATTGCCCCCTCCCCTTTCCCCAACAATGACTATTGGAACTGAGAACCTTTTTTGTCCCACCAAGGAAATTTCCTAACCACTGCACTCCATACATATGTGGTACATTGCTGATCACTACACTCTATATGCTGTATAGAAAGTTACATGGACCTGACCCCTGCACTCTATAAGCTATGCTGTGTGTTAAATAGTCCTGACCCAAGTATTGCCCCAACAGTTTCTGTGTAGTTTTGAAACTATTTTAACAAACCTGTTTTTTTAAGGTAGGCTCAGAAAGACCTGGTCATACTGGCATTAGAAACATGCATTTGAGGACCCTTTTTGCCACTCCTTGAAGTAAAGTAGCGTGTGATGAATAATATGGACAGCAGAAAGAGATGTTCACATTTGAAAAACATGTAGCGTTTCCAATGCTTTACTCGCTGTATGGCAAAAATGAAGCTTCATGTTGAGTCTGGGAGTTGAAGCTGGTCAACTCCTTATATTCAAACCTATGGTAAATACATATTTAAATGCATATTAAATGTTAAATACGTGTTAATGCTATAGGCACGTTTGTTCTGTCAGCATATTTGTATTCGTAGTCAAAACGTGTTCTATCGGTAGTTTGCATTTTTTTTAATTAAAACAAATATGTTCCTTTAGGTTTGTCTGAGAGACTCTAATGGCCCAGTAATTAAAGGGTATTTTGAGGGCCAAGGACAGTGTTCAGTATATAATATAAGCTGACTCAAACACAGGATAGCGCCCTGAAAAAAGTATTCATACCCTTTTAAATTTTCCAAAATTTGTCATGTTACAACTAAAAATGTAAATTAATTTTATTGAGATTTTATGTGATAGACCAGCACAAAGTGGCACATAATTGTGAAGTGGAAGGAAAATGATAAATGGTTTTCAACTTTTTTTATAAATAAATATCTGAAAAGTGTGGCGTGCATTTGTATTCAGCCCCCTTTACTCTGATACCCCTAACTAAAATCTAGTGGACCCAATTGCCTTCAGAAGTCACCTAATTAGTAAATAGAGTACACCTGTATGTAATGTAAACATTGTATAAATACAGCTGTTCTGTGAAGCCCTCAAGGGTTTGTTAGAGAACCTTAGTGAACCAACAGCATCATGAAGGCCAGGGAACACACCAGACAGGTCAGGGATAAAGTTGTGCAGAAGTTTAACCACTTAAGGACCAAGCCTCTTTTTCAGACTTGGTGTTTACATGTTTAAAACTGTTTTTTTTGCTAGAAAATTACTTAGAAGTAACCCCCAAACATTTTATATTGTTTTTTTTTCTAACACCCTAGAGAATAAAATGGCGGTCATTGAAATACTTTTTTTCACACCGTATTTGTGCAGCGGTCTTACAAGCGCACTTTTTTTGGAAAAAATTCACTTTTTTGAATAAAAAAATAAGACAACAGTAAAATTAGCCCAATTTTTTTTTATATTGTGAAAGATAATGGTACGCCGAGTAAATTGATACCCAACATGTGGAATGGCGTCAAACTTTTAGCCTCAAAAATCTCCATAAGCGACATTTAAAAAATTCTACAGGTTGCATTTTTTGCGTTACAGAGGAGGTCTAGGGCTAGAATTATTGCTCTCGCTCTACCGATCGCGGCAATACCTCACATGTGTGGTTTGACCACCGTTTTCATATGCGGGCGCTACTCACGTATGCGCTCGCTTCTGTGCGCAAGCTCGTCGTGACGGGGCGTTTTAAAAATCTTTTTTTTTTTTCTTATTTATTTTAATTGATTTTATTTATTTTTACACTGTTTTAAAAAAAAATAAAAAATGGATCACTTTTATTCCTATTACAAGGAATGTAAACATCCCTTGTAATAGAAAAAAAGCATGACAGGTCCTCTTAAATATGAGATCTGGGGTCAAAAAGTCCTCAGATCTCATATTTGGGCTAAAATGCAACAAAAAAAAAAAAAAAGAAAAAGAAAATCTGACATCTAAAAAAAAATATACCTTTAAGAGGTATGGGCAGAAGTGACGTTTTGACGTCGCTTCCGCCCTCCTATGGTATAGAGACGAGTGGAGGCCATCTTAGCCTCACTTGTCTCTATGCCCAGCAGACGAAAGGACCCGATCGCCTCCGCCGCTACCGACGGCTCCGGTAAGCGGCAGAAGGTGCGGGAGGGCGGCGGGAAGGGGGGGTGGCACCTCTCCCGCCGCCGATAGCGGTGATCTCGCGGCGAATCCGCCGCGGAGACCACCGTTATCGTACAGCCGACCGCCGCCTGAAGAGATGGATATCTCGGTTGTGGCAGCAGCTGCTGCCGTTACCGAGATATCCCTCTTCAAAAATAGGACGTACATCGTCGTGCGGTGGTCGGCAAGTGGTTAAAGAAGTGTTTGGTTATAAAAAAAAAAATTCCCAAGCTTTGAACATCTCACAGTGCACTGTTCAATCCATCATCCGAAAATGCAAAGAGTATGGCACAACTGCAAACCTACCAAGATATGGCCGTCCACCTAAACTGACAGGCCGGGCAAGGAGAGCATTAATTAGAGAAGCAGCCAAGAGGCCCATGGTAACTCTGGAGGAGCTGCAGATCCACAGCTCAGGTGGGAGAATCTGTCCATGGGACAACTATTAGTCATGCATGCCACAAATCTGGGCTTTATGGAAGAGTGGCAAGAAGAAAGCCATTGTTAAAAGAAAGCCATAAAAAGTAATGTTTGCAGTTTGCGAAAAGCCATGTGGGGGACACAGCAAACATGTGGAAGAAGGTGCTCTGGTCAGATGAGACCAAAATTGAATTTTTTGGCCTGAAAGCAAAACGCTATGTGTGGTGGAAAACTAGACCTAAATCCAATTGACGATCTGTAGCAAGACTTAAAAATTGCTGTTCACAGACACTCCCCATCCAATCTGACAGAGCTTGAGCTATTTTGCAAAGGATGGACACAAATGTCAATGTAGATGTGCAAAGCTGGTAGAGACATCCCCAAAAAGACTTGCAGCTGTAATTGCAGAGAAAGGTGGTTCTACAAAAGTATTGACTCGGGGGGCTGAATACAAATTAGGGATCGACTGATATAGTTTTTCAGGGCCGATACGATACAGATTTTCGATTGCCCTTCAGGCTGATAGCTGATATCAGGTGCCGATATTCTGTACATGTAAAGTTTTTATTTTTACACTGTCCTTTTAAATCGTTTTATTTATTTTTGTAATCACTTTTATTGCGGTCACAAGAAATGTAAACATCCCTTGTGACAGTAATAAGCAGGGTACTCTTTATGGAAGGACTGGGGGTCTATAAGAACCCCAGCCCCTCCTCTGCATTTGAAAGTATTCAAAACATCAAGATCAGCATTTTTTAATACTTTTTATTTTTTAAAACTGGCCCCTTTAAGATGCCAGTAATCCAGAAGTGATGTCATGACATTGCTACCGGGTTACTAGATCAGAGACGAACAAAGCTTCGGCTTTATTCGGGTCTTCAGCCAGCCGGCGGACGTGCTGGCTGGTGGCTCAGAAAAGCCCTGGCGGCAGAAGGTGGTGGTGGGGCGGAACGTTCCTTCCCGATACTTGTAATAACAGCTGAGGGGCTGCTGCGCTGCATTGGATGTTATTCCAAGATAGCTGACCATTTGCTCTCAAGAACAGTATCGGGGTGATGCCTGCAGCTACATGTGTCACCTCGGTACAACCCCTTGAAGTAATATCGGTAAAGTTTTGTGACCGATGCTGTAAAAAAAAAAAAAAAAGTGAATATCGGCCACGCACCAATACAAATGCGCCCCACACATTTGTAAAAAATATTGAAAACCATTTATCATTTTCATTCCACTTCACAATTATGTTACACTTTGACATTTATGTTTCGGTTGTAACATGACAAAATGCAGAAAATTTCAAGGGGTATAAATACTTTCTCAAGGCACTATATATAATATATATATCACACATACATTATATATATATATATTGCTCTGTGATATATATATCACACATACACACACACATTATAATATATATATATATATATATATATATATATATATATATATATTGCTCTATAAAAGAGCCAGGTGTTATTTTAACTTCTCACCACTAGAGGTCATGCAAGTACAAATTGTAATAAACACCCCTACGGAAAAAACAAAAAGCTGCCAATGAGCACTGCTTTAATTTTCTGACTGTTCATGCAAACCTATTTTTCTGCTACTAGTATTTCCACTTCAGTCTCTCCAATAAATAAACAGCAGCACTAATAGCAAGCAAATCACACGAAAGCTCTTTTCTTGGTGAATATTTCACCAAATAATCCTTTCCCATATTGTCCCACCGATAAAGTATTTTCAAGTCTGAAATTAAGTTGTGGGAACCTACGCAATGCACATATAAAAATGAGAAAAATCGCAACCACTCAGAATTCTGCTTCTATTTTTCCATAAAATGATTAATATAAGCAACAATTCCACCTCCATCTTTTTTTTTATTTTTATTTTTTTTCAGCAAACCAGGGCAGAGTTCAGATTTTATATCTCCTTCTCCAAGAGCAGTAATTTACCCCTGGTTTATCTGCAAACTTTTTAGAAAAAAAGGAAGTGCTTATAGTTTTTAGCATACAGGTGTCACTGGGTTATTTCAAAATTTATGTCAAAATACAGTGAAAATACACATTGTCCAGAGCAGCTTTTACCTACTTATAACCATTTCTGATAATAAAAAGTACACCCCTACAACCTCTGGTCACATGAATCTTGCTGAACAATATTTCTGGCTTAAAAAATGAGGGGCCTGGATAAAGAAAAGCCAGCCAGCACAATCAAGGGGCTCGGGAAATGGTGTTCCCAGGTTACAGCCACAGGGAGATTTCAGAAGCTGGGTGGCCTGGGTTTGCTATAGAAAGATTGGGATGGAAAACAAGGGGTCCGGCCAAGTAACCTTTATTTTCGGGATAGAGTTCACATTTTCATTTCCAATTATGGCAGAACTATGGATTTTACTTACCTTTAGTCTTTTCAACTTTAATTCGCATCACCTTGAATGTTACTGAATTTATACCAACTAACTCTGAACAGCTGGATTTTTTTGTGTTTAGAGCAGCATTACACCGATCGGACATAATGACCATTGGCAGGTAAAGAGAATAACATTGATTATCTTGTTACAATGGCATCTTGTTACCCATCATGGTGGGATATATTAAGCAGCAAGTGAACATGTTGTCCCTGAAGTTGATGTGTTGAAAGCAGAAAAATTGGCATAGCTATTTGTTGTGTATAGGGCAGTGTAGCTGCAGACTGGTCAGGGTGCCCATGCTGACCCCTGTCCACCGCCAAAAGTGCCTACAATGGGCATGTGAGCATCAGAGCAGGGCCCTCCTGTACCTTTTGTATTGAACTGTACTGTAATTGTGTTGTCCCCCCTATACATTGTAAAGCGCTGCGTAAACTGCTGGCGCTATATAAATTGTGTATAACAATAATCAGAACTGGGACCACAGAGCAATGGAAGAAGGTGGCCTTGCCTGATGAATCATGTTTTCTTTTACATCATGTGAATGGCCAAGCGTGTTTATTTATTGCCTACCTAGGAAAGAGATGACACCCGGTTGCTGCATGGGAAGAAACACCAGTGGTGGCAGTACAATGATTTGGGCAATGTTCTGCTGGCAAACTGTGGATCCTGCCATTCATGTGGATGGTATTTGACACATACCAACTACCTAAATATTGTTGCTGACCAAGAACACCACTTCAGGGAAATATCATTCCTTGATGACAGCGGTCTCTTTCAGCAGGAGAATGCACACTGCCCCACTGAAAAAATGGTTCAAGAATGGTTTGAGGAACAAAAGTTTGAGGTGTTGACTTTGCCTCCAAATTCTCCAGATCTCAATTTAATTGTGCATCTGTGAGACTGTGCTGGAAAAATTAAGTCTGATCAATGCAGATCCCACCTTGCAACTCACAGGACTTAAAAGGGTCTGCTACTGACAGCTTGGTGCCACATACCATAGCATACCTTCAGTGGTCTATTGAAGCCCATGCCTGGATGGGTACGGGCTGTTTAGGTGGCAAAAGGGGGACCAACTCAATATTAAGTTGCTCGTCATGAAGATATGGCTGATCGCTGTAGATTAAGCCTATTCATCCCAGGGTGCCATTGCTGGTACACAGATTAGGTCTTAAAAAGCAAGTCCAGATTTATGCTGTGAAAACATGCTAAAAATTGCAGAACAAATGTTGTTGAGAGTTGTCCAAAGTCCAAGATAAAGAAACTAGTACATCAGTATAGGCACTCCCAGCCCCCCACAAAAAGCTGTTCTCAAAGCATGAATGCCACAGCAGTTTCCAGTGGAAAGTACTTCCGTAATGTGTGGCTCCCCTAGCATCTCTTTCTTGCAAGTCTTCCCGTGAAGATGTAAACCAAATACGTGCTATGCACACATCGCCATCTAGTGACTGAAAAAGACAAGCACAGCCCATTCAGAGATTCTGGGGAAACAAAGTTTCTTCTAGATTTGTAGGAATGAAACCAGAGAGCGGTGATATACAATGGAGGGGCAGCTACACATGTATGCTGCATTTTTAAAAATGTTCTCCATCTCAGCAATTGTTGGCCCTCAAAATAGTATTTCTATAAAGAAAGAGTATTTCAGTTTAAATGTGCAAAACGAAACAGACTTCATGTGCTCTTAACAGGACTGGAGTAGGTGCCCCCATTGCAAGACTTCACTTCCTGTGACCGCCATCAATTTTTGGATTTGCCATCACTTTTTGTCACATTAGTCCCCAGGAAACATGGAGGGGGACCATCACCTCAGCAGGGGCACAGACACTAATAAACACCTGACAGGGGTTCTAAAGGTTACCTTCTCTACCCAAAAAGTAATTGGCTACACTCTACAGTGACTCTTTAGTTATAAAAGTGCTTCCCTGGGTTCTGCCTTAAGATATACTATTGCACTTTCTACCAGCTATACAACATAATAACTACTACAGAACAGCCCTGACACGTTATCATATGATTGAGTTGGAAAACCGGAAATTGCTAATTGCAGCGTTGCCTTAAGAAACCAGGACACACAAACCATACACAAACTTTCCCTGGTAAACAATTACCCTTCCAAACAGCTGTCCCCTCCCATCTCATAGCATTACACTGCCTACCTGGATGTTCATATGCATGGACAGGTTTACCTGGAGTAACAGAAATTTGTCTACAACCGACTGGGATAATAATAAAAATAAACATTTCAATGGCTGTAAAATCAGCTTTTAAAGCTGAACTCCAGGCAGATAGAGAACACAAAGTCAGCCAACACAGTATTCATTACTACATCATTAAAGTGTCATTAATCCCAGATTATGAAAAATCCCCATTACATGCTATATAAGTGTGCATGCTCACAAAGCCACAAAAGCATTTTTTTGTGGATAGTGAAATAGAGCCAGTTGATTCTGCCTTCTGCTGTCTCTCCCATCTTCTTGCAGGCTGAGATTGTGTAGACCAGCTGGTGTCCTCTATGGGGTAAGCTCAATTCCAGCTCCCTTCTAAGGTCTTTGTTTCCTCTTTTCTTATCTGTGCACCCCACGTTACTATAGAGCAGAGGTAGGCAATTCCCAGCACAGGTGCCGCCAGTGGCACTTGAAGCCTCTTTTGTAGGCACTCAACTGCCTCCCCATCAGCAGAGCAGCGCAGGGAAGCGTCAGTGAGACACTAATGCATTCCAATTTCAGAATTCCCCCCACCAAACCTGCACTGAGGGGGAGGCACTGTGCCACTACACAATGTAAAAGATGGGAAACATTCTTTGGTTCTCCAACTTTGCTGTAGCTGCGATAGTCAGCTTTTGTGATGGGGAAGAGATTGGGTGTAGTTCTGGTGTGTGTGTGTGTGTTTTCCCTGTTTCCAGGCAGAGGACTGTCATTGGCCACTACTAAGCCAATCGCAGTCCAGCTAGCACCGTCCACCATCTGGAGGAAGATGACTCGCTTGGTTGTCACTACCAATCTCAGAAAGAAGGGATTGAGAAAACCACAATCAGATGACAGTTTGTGGAATTACTGTGGAGCTTCTGGGGATTTTGTTGAATTCATTCCTGAACCTATGCATCACTTACTACTGAACCCCTCTGCACTCTGTGTCCCTTTAAGCCACAGCCAGTATTCAGAGCAATGAAAACCACACCCAACTTTTGCTGCGGCGCTTCACACCACACTTTGTCAGCTGCAGGGGCTTATGATCCTGCAAACAGGCCCACTGCTTTCAGAAAATGGCCCTGACCTGAGCTCATTATTGCGCATCCATTCCAGCTGCTTGTATGTGACATCACAGACATCACATACAAGCACTTGGTCTGGATGCAAGAGGTGGATCAGCAGGATGAGTGTCCCAGGACAGGTAGATGTCTCATCTCTGCTTCCTTTCACCACTCTGCATATCATAGATGAGAAGAGGGCAAGCTAAAAGTCTTATTCATTGGCAAAAAGATCTGATTGATCTTAATGATGAATGGATTCGTGCTATGGAGATTTTGCCAGAGGTATCTATCTCACCCTGCCAGCAACTGGCCCAGCGTTTTATTCTACACAGAACCCATTATACCCCAAATTATATGCATGGGGAAAACACACCTCATCCTTATGTCCACGGTGCTCAGTATCCAATGACTCCCTTATTCATATGCTATGGCGTTGCCCCAAGCTCAGTAGATATTATGAGAAAGTGTTTTTGACCTTAAATACAATATCACGGACAGAATTAATAATTACCCCCAAACTAGCACTACTGGGAATAATTCCAGATGGAATTCTACCAGTAGAGATGCATGTTATGTGGACCAGATCTCTTTATATAACCCACAAACTCATTTTGTTGCCAATGGCCCTCCAACCCATAAACAATGGGGTAATAAAATAAATGATTTTAGAGGAGACATTAGCATACAAACATCGAGGAGCACCTAAAAAATGTATTAAAATCTGGTGTTATTGGCTTGATTCGAGTAATTTACTGTATGATGGAACATGTGGTGGGGAGGGGGAGGGGGGTTTATGGGGATAAGGACGAGGAGATCCAATTACAGTAGAATTATAGTAGACTAAGATGTGCAGGGGAGTACAGTGGTGGGACAGATGAGCAGGTGAATTGGGGCTGATCTGAGGTGTGAAGGTGCAGGAATTTGGGGGTGATCTGAGGTGTAAAGGTGCAGGAATTCGGGGGGTGATCTGAGGTGTAAAGGTGCAGGAATTCGGGGCTGATCTGAGGTGTAAAGGTACACGAATTGGGGCTGATCTGAGGTGTAAAGGTACACGAATTGGGGCTGATCTGAGGTGTAAAGGTACACGAATTGGGGCTGATCTGAGGTGTGAAGGCGCAGGCATTGGGGCTGATCTGAGGTGTGAAGGTGCAGGCATTGGGGCTGATCTGAGGTGTGAAGGTGCAGGCATTGGGGCTGATCTAAAGTGTGAAGGTGCAGGCATTGGGGCTGATCTGAGGTGTGAAGGTGCAGGCAATCGGGCTGATCTGAGGTGTAAAGGTACACGAATTGGGGCTGATCTGAGGTGTAAAGGTACACGAATTGGGGCTGATCTGAGGTGTGAAGGCGCAGGCATTGGGGCTGATCTGAGGTGTGAAGGTGCAGGCAATCGGGGCTGATCTGAGGTGTAAAGGTACACGAATTGGGGCTGATCTGAGGTGTGAAGGCGCAGGCATTGGGGCTGATCTGAGGTGTGAAGGTGCAGGCATTGGGGCTGATCTAAAGTGTGAAGGTGCAGGCATTGGGGCTGATCTGAGGTGTGAAGGCGCAGGCATTGGGGCTGATCTGAGGTGTGAAGGTGCAGGCATTGGGGCTGATCTGAGGTGTGAAGGTGCAGGCATTGGGGCTGATCTGAGGTGTGAAGGTGCAGGCAATCGGGGCTGATCTGAGGTGTGAAGGTGCAGCATTGGGGCTGATCTGAGGTGTGAAGGTGCAGGCATTGGGGTTGATCTGAGGTGTGAAGGTGCAGGAATTTGGGTCTAATCTGAGGTGTGAAGGTGCAGGAATTGGGGCTGATCTGAGGTGTGAAGGTGCAGGCATTGGGGCTGATCTGAGGTGTGAAGGTGCAGGAATTGGGGCTGATCTGAGGTGTGAAGGTGCAGGAATTTGGGGCTGATCTGAGGTGTGAAGGTGCAGGAATTTGGGGCTGATCTGAGGTGTGAAGGTGCAGGAATTGGGGCTGATCTGAGGTGTGAAGGTGCAGGAATTGGGGCTGATCTGAGGTGTGAAGGTGCAGGCATTGGGGCTGATCTGAGGTGTGAAGGTGCAGGCATTGGGGCTGATCTGAGGTGTGAAGGTGCAGGCATTGGGGCTGATCTGAGGTGTGAAGGTGCAGGCATTGGGGCTGATCTGAGGTGTGAAGGTGCAGGAATTGGGGCTGATCTGAGGTGTGAAGGTGCAGGAATTGGGGCTGATCTGAGGTGTGAAGGTGCAGGAATTGGGGCTGATCTGAGGTGTGAAGGTGCAGGCATTGGGGCTGATCTGAGGTGTGAAGGTGCAGGAATTGGGGCTGATCTGAGGTGTGAAGGTGCAGGAATTTGGGGCTGATCTGAGGTGTGAAGGTGCAGGAATTTGGGGCTGATCTGAGGTGTGAAGGTGCAGGAATTTGGGGCTGATCTGAGGTGTGAAGGTGCAGGAATTTGGGGCTGATCTGAGGTGTGAAGGTGCAGGAATTTGGGGCTGATCTGAGGTGTGAAGGTGCAGGAATTTGGGGCTGATCTGAGGTGTGAAGGTGCAGGAATTTGGGGCTGATCTGAGGCATGCAGGTGCAGGAATTGGGGCGGATCTGAGGTGTGAGTGCAAGATGTTAATTTCTCACTACTATTCTAAAAGTTTAAAGCATTTACTCAAAAATGCTTTAAAGTCCTTTTTGTGATTGAGAGTGTGAAGTTGAAATTGTTTTGTAATAAAATTGGCACGCTCAATTTCTTTGGAAACATTTTTCAGCACACTGTGCTCAAAAGGTTGCCTACCCCTTCTATAGAGTCACACATATGGGCGTATACACAGTGGTAAATGATTCCCTCCTCCATGTCTTGCTATGGCTAAACACTATGGGGGTGAGATATAGCATGTCGATTGATTGCATTCACTCAAGAGACCCACAAAAAAGCTTAGTTTTAATATAACTCAGTAGTAAATATATCAAACATAAATGCCAATACCTGTAAAGTGAACAAAAAAAAGCATTGGATGCAGATGCCATCTGAACAAAATGAAAGCCAGTGTCAATCATCTCTGGCTCCACCCACATCATAATGCAAAAAAGATACACATTTGATGTTCAGTAAAGATTTATTGGGATCTGAAAAACAGTTACTTGATATTTAGAATTTAATTTGAATCGTTCTCCTGAAAATTTATTTTCAGTCATGTGACTGGCACAGCTCCAATCAGGACTCGCACTGTAGAGAGCATACATCAGCCCCTCCCAAATATCTTTCCCTGCAGATGCTAAAGAATAGGGAAAAAATCATGTGACCACACAACAGTGTCGCAGGAATAATGTACTTAGAGAAGTAAAAAAAAACAAAAATATGGTGACATGATATATATGATTTATGTGAATGAATTATGGCAATTACCACTTTGTTTAGTATCACTTTAAATGTTTGTGCTTGGGTGGAAGCAGTGCAAGTTCCTGCATGTTCCTTAGTCTCAGTTCTTGTAATCCTCTGTACAGCAGAGCTAAAATTGGAAATGGGAGGAGCAGCACAAGGCACCAATCAGTTGCTTATGAGCTAATAAGGGTCATGCAGACAGAAAAAGAGCAGAGTGATGGCAATGGGCTCACCAGTGTGCTCATTCTCCCTTCATTGTTCAGCTCCAGGCTGAGGAATGTACAAAACCTGCAAGCATTGCTTAACACCAGCAGAGAAAAAATTGGTCATCTGCACTGCCAAGTCAGAACTGTGCTGTGTGGCAGAGCTGTGCAAATATTGGGACTGGATGAGAAGAAATATAGATCCTTTGGAAGGTAAAACAGCTCCCATATATGTATTTCATCTGCCCATTTGCCTGGAGTTCAATTTAAGGTTAACATGATCTTACAAGTTAGTACCTCCGTGTACAAGAGTTTAATAATCGACATGTTATACTCAATCGTGAAATGTGTTCTTTGAAAAGCCTTTGAAGGTTGCGTTCTCAAACATTAACATTGTGCAATGAAAGGGAATGGCTTACTCTTGGTTGAGCAGTGCTACTGGTGAAAGCACCTATCAAATACATTACACACACTTCATACATGCACTCCAGCATTCCACAAGCCTCACATATCCGGAACTTTAGGGCTGCTGGCTCTGACCTTGCAGGTTCTCTTGGCAGGAGATCAAAGCGGCCAAGTCACAAACAGCACAGAGTGCAATCTCTCACTGTGTTCTCCTATTCTCCCTCGGCTCTCCCTCCCGCCATCAACCTCTCTTTCTGCTATTCTATACTTTATGTTATTACTGGCCTTATGTCAACTAAGCTCCTCTCTATGTCCCCTGCTATATATCTACACCCCCCAACTTCTCATCTATGATCTAGGATAGTCAACTGGATAAGAAACTATTAAAACTTCCATCAAAGGGTGGAGTACAAATTAGATCAAGTGTCAGTGTACAGAAAGTGTCTCCTAGGACATTGATAATTGCCACCCGGGTCCTCTGGCTGTGAAGCAGTTAATGAGATGTTCTTTCAGTAGTAATCCGCCCATGTTGTAAGGCTTTAGGGGAGCCCCAGGGAAGAAAGGTGGAGCAAAGACAAAAAAAAAAAAATCTTTTGAACTAATTTTCCATACAAGACGCTTTGCTTCTTAATTATGAATGAGGTTATAACAGGCACAAACAAGTACAGGGTGAGTCTGTGAAGGAAGGTATGGCCAGGGGTGGAAGTCTACCATGGGGAAACTTTGACCCTGCCAATGTTTTGGAACTGAATCATTAGATTTAGTGTAATAGAGACTGGAGTAGAAGTCTACTATTGGTGAGTCAGTAAGCCATGGCTGATTACAGATTCAAATAAAGGAGGTCACACGTTCAGGAATTATGGGAAGTTAGTTATTCCAGGAATTGTCGGCTCCCAGATGTGAAGTATGGTTTACCTACAAATACTGATAAGGTATGAATCATACATGTATGAATGGGAGTCTTTCAGGGTGGTGGGAGCTTTCAACATGCTTCACGTGTAAACTTGGGACGTGAGAGGCAGAACCTGTGTCAGTGGTGTAACTAGAACCTTCAGGGCCCTGGGGCAAGAAACCACGAAGGGACCCCCCGACCCCCTTAATGGGGCCCTTCCCTCCGAGTCAAGTGGCAGAACTCCAGGGCCCGGTTTTGCGACTTTTGTGACCGATGTCAGTAGCTTTAAATTTTATTATTTTTTTTACCTTTTTTTTTTAATTAATTTTTACAATTTTCTTAAATTACTACGATCTTTTTAGGAGCCCCATTGGTGAGATATCAGGGGTCTAAACAGACCTCTGATGTTCTACCTTTGAGAAATAGAAAGGAGATTTGCATTGCGGACAGAGCCCTCAATCTTCTCTGCAGCCTCAGCTGCACTGAATGGAGAGGAATAGCTCTGTACTGAGCTTCCCCTTCATTCACAAACTGAAGCATAGCAACCACAGTTTACTAGGTTTCAGTCATGAATGTACAGTTAGTGATCAGTACACAGACTATTCATTCAGGTAAGGAATGGGTCTGTAAATTACACATTTACTGATCCTTTCCTAGTTCTCCATACTGACAGCATACCCCACAGCAGCCAGCGGGAGGGGGGAACCCAGCAGTGCTGAGGGGTAAGGGGGCAGGAAAGAGCACAGGGGGGCTGGAGGGAACGGGGGAGGCAGCAGAAAGAAGCTGAATAGGAGGAGTGGCAGGGAGCGATTGCATATACGGGAAATGATCTCTCAATTTTCCTCCTGCAGCCACTAAATGAGAGGAGGAGAAGCGGGCATTCAGCAGCTGCAGGAGAAAAATTGAGAGATTGGCTACTCTTTATGCAGCGCCCCCACCACTCCTCCTATCCAGAAGTACAGAGGGACCGCGTGGCCCATCTACAGCATGGGGCCAGGTCACAATTGTGACCCATGTGAGCCCTGTAAGTACATCTCTGACCTGTGTGCAGATCGAGGCCTCAAACTGGATTGCACCAGAGGCTAATATCTACTAAAGAAAAACAGCTCAGTGATTCACTGTATACGACCAATCTTTTAAATATGTATCTGAAATCAGATCAAGATATTATAATCATAGGTCTATGGGTACCAATAAAAAAACAAAAACAAACACATGTACTGAAAAAATAAACAGGCTACCATTGTTGACCTACTAGTATCCAGCTGCCTGACTGCAATGGTGGCTTCACAAAATAGTAAACCTATTTGAGACAAAAGTTATAACCCCGATACTGCGACATATTTTTGGTAAAAAACAAAACAACCCCCCAATAAGTGTATATTGATTGGTTTGCGCAAAATTGATAGTCTACAAAATAGGGGATAGATTTATGGCATTTCTATTATTATTTTTTTTTTATTATTAGTAATGGCGACGATCAATGATTTTTTTTTAGCGGCGGACAGATTGGATACCTAACTGACATTTTTGACACCTTTTTGGCAACCAGTGACATTACAGTGATCAGTGCTAAAAATATACACTGAAATTGTACTAATGGCACTGGCAGGGAAGGGGTTAACATCAAGGGTGAGCAAGGAGTTAAATGTGTTCCCTCAGTGTGTTTATTAACTGTATGGGCTGCCTGGGACAACACACAGATTTGTCTTCCTGCATAGCAGAAGGACAGGATCTGTGTGTCACCCCCCTGACAGAATGGAGATCTGCCTTGTTTACTTTGGCATAATCCAAGTTCTGCCACTGCGGGAAACAAACGCGGGCGGCCATAGAACCCACCAAACCCGCTAATTGGATTCCCCGCTAGCCAATTGCCACACGTGCGCCCAGAGATCACAGTTTATGAGCCTGACGTTCACCTACAGCGATTTGCGCAGCCGAGCCAACCTACCACAGTGCAATTGGTTAATAGAATACAGAATTTATTTTGTTCCATAAAAAGACAGCATCGTACACATCAGAAGCTAAATATCACCCCTTTTTAATTTCCTCCCTATATAACTCTTTCATCACCTGCAAGGTGAACGTAGGTATTCTCTTTAAGCACACAAAACCACAAACACAAAACTTAGTTTGTGCTGCTGTTCCAAATAATAAACACCAAAATAAGGAGTACAAACCTCGAATGACCAGGCAGATTGATGCTTTATAGTTCACTAAGCGAAAACTAACAAATCTGATCCAAAACGGTTCATTTACATATACAATTTATGTACTATAAAACAAAAATAAAAATACAAAAAAAAAGGAGGAAAAACAAATACGCCAAACAAGCAACTTCCTTTTATTATTGCATAAAACATACACTCTGCGTGCCAAATATACATGTGCAGGACACCAACAGAACCTCAAGGACACTCAAAGTTCATAATCCTGGGCCTCTGTGCTGTTGCATCACTCGTCCCACTGTTCACCTTTGCATTGCTCTTCAGTAAAACCTAAGCTTGCCATAAATACTAAAAGCAGATGGAAATTCAGATAAATCCAACTACCCATGTAGTTATTTGTTCATTTACAGATGCATGCAAAAGAAGGCACCTTTGGCTTGATCTCCCACCAGCTGCCTAGTGCTTTGGGACTGTAATTCCTTCTATGGTTCTCACATTCACTATAAAGTCTCACGAACACTCACCAGGGCAGAAAGTAAGGAAATATTCATAAATTTGACTTGTCACCAGAACTGGAACAGAAGGGAAATATTGTTCCAATGGCAACTAAGGCGACATTTCCTTCACTTTAATGGAATATTTCTTACTTCTTATTTCCTGTATTGTGTACAGGAGAGGAAGCAGAAGGAAATCACTCCAAGGGACAAAAAGCCTGACAGATGTTTTAACCCCTCTCGAATATTTAAAATGAAAATAAAGGTTTTAGCTGTAGATATACTTTAAACAGAAAAAAAAAGTATATATTATATATATATATATATATATATATATATATATATATATATATATATATAATCACTTTACATAACCTCATATGAATACTGACAAGGATCGTTCATCAATGCCGCCCTATCAGTGCAGCCTCACTAGTGCCCATCAGTACAGCCACATTCGTGAAGAAGAAAATTTTATTTTATTATTTGCAAAATTTTATAACAGAAATTACTTTTTTTTCCTATCAAAATTTTTGGTCTTTTTTTCATTTAGCACAAAAAAAAAAAAAAAAAAAAAAAAAAAACAGCAGTGATTAAATACCACCAAAAGAAAATGGGGCGTGTGAAAAAATATAACAATCAAAATGACATTGGTCTGGTAATAATCTTAAAAGATGTATATTTGTCACGCTCTGCCTTAGAGGTTTCCCTTCTTACGACGTTTGCAGATATCATAACAAAATGTGTAGTAGATGTTACAGCCTGGGATTGCAGCTCTCCTTCCAAGCTTGCAATGGAAAGGATGGTGCTGAAGAAAGCCAAGATGACCCATTTCCCATCAGCAGTAGTGGTGAGACTAGCTCTGATAAACAGCAGAATATAAATCTAGAGACACACATTCCATTCTCTTGAACACATCCTTTCACGGACTGATATGGTGGTTAATCTTGGTTTGGTGGGCTTGTTCATCTTTGGGACAGGGCATACACAATCTGTTTAGCCATCCTACTCACAGCTGAGCCACAAGTGGGGGACTTCTCCAATTCCTTGGTGAAGATGGAAAACTGCTATATAACCTAAATATCTATAAATAACAGAAAATTCTTTATACTGTAAACCCTAAGGCTGCATTCACACCTGAGTGTATAGTATTCAGGAGTTTTGTTAAGCTTTTTTTGCAGCTGTTTTTACAAGCTTTTTTAAAGTGTTTTTGAATTACAAGCATTTTCACAGCTTCAGGTGTTTTTGTTTAGCCAATTTAAGCACTAGAGGGAGGAGAGGGAGAGTTAGAGGTGGAGAGATGCTATTTGAGCGTTTTTACGGGCATTTTACAAATTTAAAAAGCGTGCAAGAGTTCAGAAAAAAGGAGGCAGAGAGCAGACGTTACACACTGCACAGCTCAGTTAGGAGGGCTGATTGGAAGGAAGAGATACACACCCCTCCAAACAGCTCACAGGAAACAGAGATAAGGCTGTAAATCTGCTGGAGGTCCCTCCCTTGTCACCATTTTTCTCTTGGTGTCAGGAAAACATGCCGATAGCAGGGGAGCAAAGCAGCAGACAGAAATAACACTTAGTGCTTTTAATTTATAAAGTGGATTTACAACCACTTTAAGCGGATACCCTAGTTGTTGCAATGGATGACAGTATATCAACATCCCTTTCAGTTTGAGAAGAAAAAAAAAATGAATCTGGAAACATTTCTGTTGTGTATTTGCACACATGTGCATCCTGTCTGCAGCTGCCTATTGAACACTGCATTTCTTAAGGTATCAGCCCTGGAAGTATTTGAGGGGATGGTGCAAAGTGACCTTCACAAGCACAGAAGTGGAGTCATCAGGCCTGTCAATACCATCCTTTGTCCTTTCCATTGGGTATTTACATCATACGGTGAAGTTACAGAATGAAAGGACTCAGGTATGTAACACCTACTCTGCAAGTTTGAACAGTGCTCCCTTATTGGAGATATTTCACAATTGTGCCACTACAATAAATACCATAGCCAAAAGGACACAAGACAGTCTGTTATGGCATACATATTTCAATAGACCTTAGTACAAGCATATTTCTATCCCAGACATACATCCATGTACAGTATATATCCAATTAGCCCAAACAAAATACTGATACAAGCTACAGCTCACCCCTCCCCCAAAATAAAATACTATGAGTACATATAAAGCCTAATATGTGAAAATCATGGGTGCAGAAATAGAAATTTTACCCAATTTCTGAAAAGATATATACAATATTAATGCTGAAAGCACAGGGCAGAAAAGGGACATTAACCATTTCAGTATTGCCTCCAACTACACACGCATCTTGGCTTCTGTAAGATGGAATTTATTTAAATTGCTCAAGTGCAGAAAGTCATTAAATCCAAGCAGATATCACCATTTATTGCTATACATCTGTTACAAGGCCAATTACTGAGTTGTTAGTAGGGTTGTCCCGATACCGATACTAGCATCGGTCCCGATACCGAGTATTTGCAGGAGTAAATGCTTCCGATGCCTAATTCAATACCTGGACACTCGGGAACAATCGGTGCGGGGAAGTTATAATCACCAATCTCCCTGTGTGGCTTTCAATAAAGCAGCTGAGGAGAAGCACACAGGGAGATCAGCGATTATAACTTCCTCCTCACCGATTGTTCCCGAGTGTCCCCTGCATCTCTCCTGCTCCCCTGTGCATGCCCCCGGTCCCCTTCTGTGCACTCCTTTTGTAACATGTTACACCCATATTCTGGACACATGTTACAGATGCAATGGCCCCTCTGATCCCCATTTTGACAGCGAATGGGGGGGATCTTCTCCACCCAATTGCTTTCAAAATTTGAAGAGAAGGCGGCTGCGCGGGGCTCTACTACATCATTCATTTACAGTGTTCTATGAATGT
This sequence comes from Lithobates pipiens, assembly GCF_037356315.1. Classification (NCBI taxonomy): domain Eukaryota; kingdom Metazoa; phylum Chordata; class Amphibia; order Anura; family Ranidae; genus Lithobates; species Lithobates pipiens. The sequence continues at coordinate 100,165,403 of NW_027507790.1, forward strand.
GAAAACTACATGTACCAATAGCCTTTGCAGCTGTTGGCTTGTAGTTCTCAATGAACAACCAGGGCACTCTAGTAGTTCATTGAGTCTTCCTAGCAGTGTGTAACAGCCTGCTCATATCGGAGGTACTGGCACACAGCTACGCAGTCTGCAAGACCATGACATTACACCCACAATCTGCTGATCGTGGGTGCGAAACGTTATAGGTTCCCAACAAAAAAATAATAAATGCATATTTTTTTTACCTGCAAAAAGTTGTGCATTATTTGTTTTGTAAAGGTGAACTTATCCTTTCATTTTTAATGGCACCACAATATACTAAGGCAATACAGCTCTGTTGCATGTGTGCTGCAGTACACAATGGACTACTATGCATTGCGGTGTGCCGCATATTAATGGTCATATTTACCCATGTTAGTGACTTGCAGTAACAATTAATGCATGTTACTGTGTGAGAAAAAATGCTCCATTAGCGATTTACCTGTCCGTTCTTAAAGCAATGCACACTGACACATAACACAAGGCACATACACGCAATACACAAGAATTTCCAAGTGTGAAAGGGCCCTTTTCATTTGAATTCAACTATTTAGTCTATTAGTGGTACAAAATACAGTTCTACCAATACCAACTAAAGTCATGTCAGTGCGAGATGAATGAATACGATTATCTACATGGTTTTATTACACTTTACCCGTTGTCATCTGCCTAATTCCATATGTGATGAAAACATGTAATTAAATCATTTTCAGCACTGTAGTTGCAAATAATGAGCCACCAAAATGTCTTTGGTATTTTAATATACAACTCACAAACACTAATGATGACCACACACAGGTAGATTATTGGACAAGCTGTATCCTGTGAAATCTAATGCTGTGTCTAATTTGGCTTAACAGATACACAGGAGGTGCAGACAGATTTACTGTACCCAGGATCTGAGGGCACAGGACTGCCTTGCAAACAGCAGAACTGAGAAATTATTATTTTTTTTTAACTGTGCTTTAGTGTCGTTCACAAAATAAACATAAGCACCCTTTAACTTTCCTATGGGCGAGCTTGTCACAGAGTTCACCCGATGGGTACTTTCTCAAGTTCCTTAGGCGACTCATTGTTAGGGGCGAGATGGGAGCGGTGAGAACACAGAGCAGGAGACAAGAGATCCCTGTTGGCTCTTGCAGCATTAACGGATGAGATTAATGATTAACAGATCAGAGGCAGTGGGTGGTTAATGTACAATTCACAGGTCATTTCAGCGGCACTGATGAAAGGGAAGGAAGCAGGCAACACTCCCAACATCTTCTGTTGCAAAACATAAAGGAGAAATAAAGGAAGGAGGGGGACAGGAGCAGAGGCCATCCTCTACTGGATACAGACCATGTGCTGTGTGTGCTATAATAATGAAGTCAATGTGTCTCTCCTACCCAAACCGCTCTATGATCACCAGTGAAAGACATTAAAGTGATACTAAAGTCTTTTTTTAAATTTTTATTAAAAACAACATGTTATACTTGCCTGCTCCGTGCAGTGAATTTTCACAGAGCAGCCCAAATCCTCCTCTTCTCGGATCCCTCTTCGGTGCTCCTGGCCCCTCCCTCCTGTTAAGTGCCCCCACAGCATGCAGCTTGCTATTGGGGCACCCAAGCTGAGCCGCAGCTCCCTCTGTCCATTTAGACACAGAGCCGCAGCCCAGCCCTCTTTCTCTCCTCATTGGCTCACAGACTTTGAATGACAGCAGCGGGAGCCAATGGCGCCGTGCTGCTGTCTCAGCCAACGAGGAAGGAGTCCCGGACAGCCGAGTCTCTCGTGCAACATTGCTGGATCCAGAGGGACATTAAGCAAGTATTAGGGTGGCTGCTGCTCACAAAAGGTTTGTTTATCTTAACGCATAGAATGCATTAAGATAAAAAAAACTTCTGCCTTTACAACCACTTTAAGTAGACATAAGTGTCTAAATAAGAAATTTAAAAGTGGAGACCCACAGTTACAGCCTTAAATTAGGATACAGTAGAGGTCAGCCAAGATTACGGCATTACCAATTTATCAAAATCATTCACGGGGACAATGATTTTATTTATTACAAGTACTTATAGCAGCATCAATTTATGAAACACTTTTACATATATATTGCATATTCATATCAGTCCCTGCCCTCATGGAGCTTACAATCTAAGGTCCCCAACTCACATTCATACTGTACACATACTAGCCTTCCAGCATGTGTTTGGAGTGTGGGAGGAAATGAACGCAGACACAAGGAGAACATGCAAACGTCAGGCAGGTAGTGGCGTCGTTCGGATTCAAATCAACAACCCTAGTTCTACCAGGCGGAAGTTCTAATCACTTAGCCACTGTGAATCCCAATAAATGGTGTATTTTTGTCACATATTTTGTCTATTTATCACACATAAAATAACTGGTGTGCTTCTTTGAAAAGGGTACAAGCTGACATTCTGTGCTTCCACCTGGAAGTTTGAAAAGCACACCATTAGAGGTCCCTGAAGACCAGACTTGTCTACTTTAACATCTATCAGTCATTCATTTGTTTGATGCACATTTAAATTTTTTTATTTTTTTTTTTTTTTTTTTTTTTTTTTTAGATATTTTCCGAAAAATTGCTATTTTCTAAATGACCACATTTGGTAGGATTCACTCAGGTGGGAGGTTGAAACACATCAGCAGAGCATGGCTTTGGAGGAGACAAACTGAAGCCGATTCCTTTCATGGGATGATTGGGCCGATAGCCAGCGTGTGGCTTTGTATCCTATTGAGAGTAGTTTGTTACATTAGTTCAAGTAAAACAAAAACAAACTGTTGATCCTGCCATAAATTCAGTGGGCTCCAAACTATCTGTAGTGAACGGAGAAATTCACAAAAAAATCTCAAAGTTATAAACCCCTGCCTGAATTTTTTCTGTAAATTTGTGACCCGAAGTTGCCTAGCATTGCCTCTTGAAGAATGAAAATTTTGATGAACAGATCCAATGGCCTCAACTAGAGGACAATTGTTTCTATAAAAATGGGCCCTGTGAAAATAACAAACATTAGAAAATGATTATGTTTAATCAAATTGATTGAGGAACAGTGCAACTAAACAGTGACAGATCCTCTTGAAGTCAATGTCCATTTAATTCTATTCCTAAACATAACCAAAATGGAAAACTTCTATTCTATAAATACAATGTGCAGAAATGCAAGAGGGCTTACATTTTTCAGTGCTGTGAAAAAGTATTTGCCCCTTCCTCGTTCCTTTTTTTTTTTTTTGTCATATTTTCAAATGATTCAAATCAAACAAACTTTATTATTACACAGAGATAACCTGAGTAAATACAATGCAGTTTTTAAATGAGGACTTCAATTCAATCAAGACAGGACTTCTCAGACTCGCTGATCACAGAACAGGGGGCACACGCAGGCCGCTCGTGCACGGCACGACTACAATAGACGTAGCCCCGGCAAAGCAGGTCCACGCTGTAGCCGTCATTCGGCTATAGCGCGGATCTCAAGCGGTTAATAAATGAAATCATCATTTAAAAACTTAATTTTGAATTTACTTGGGTTATCTTTGTGTAATATTAAAATGTGTTTGATAATCATCTAAGTGTGACAAATATGCAAATAATAAATAAATCAAGAAGGAAGCAAATACTTTTTGACAGCACGGTAGCTATACTGGACAATGGACACTGAACAGAGAATAGGGCAAGGCAGAGGACTGATCAATGTATGGAGGCAAGATCATAAATAATGAACCATTTATGAACGGTTGTTTATCTATGTACTATAGCATGCACGTAAGCTTCTGTGCGAAGCGCCATATGTAGCTTTGTGCTTACTGACCATTATGCTTTGAGAAACCGCACAAGAAAGCATTCAACTGGCCTATTTTTAAAATAATGGATGACAGAACATGGAATGGAGAAAATAGAGCATGTCCTACTTTCTCTCATTTATGATCCATCATCCATTAGATGAAGAGGCCTCTGTGCCACAACGACGTATAGGATACGCTAAAAAAATACATATGAAAGCTGCAGATGATCTGAGATCATCCATAAGATTCAAATAAAACACTGATATGGTAATTTTGAAGACTTCTTATAATGGATCTTCCAAGGAAAGATACACAGGACAATTTCCAGCTAAAGGAAGACGGCAACTAGACTTTTACTGGTATAACCTAAGCCAGTAAAACTACACTTTGTGTCAATTCAGAAAAAGTAAAGTTATTAGGACACCAAGTAGAGCAGTCTTAAATTAAACGTATAGGAGGTGTACATCTTACGGTCAGGGCCAAAAACTATTTTTTCCAGTTAAAGTGATTGTAAAGGCTTGTTTAAACAAAACAGTTGTGCTCATGAGCGTATATACCCTGGCAGAATTTATGATTTCTTGGCCGTTTTTCAGAGAATATGAATGATAACACAAAAACATTTTTCACTCATGGTTAGTGTTTGGCTGAAGCCATTTATTATCAATCAACAGTTTTTACTATTTTTAAATCATAATGGCAACAGAAACTACCCAAATGACCCTGATCAAAAGTTTACATACCCTAGTGATTTTGGCCTGATAACATGCACACAAGTTGACACAAAGGGTCCGTTCACACAGGGGCAACTCAGATCCGACTTCAGGTCGCCCCTAGTCGCCTCAGGTTGGACAACATGTAAAAATCAATGTAAGTGAATGAGAGCCGTCTTAATGCACACTACTGAAGTCACTCCAACTTCAGAAAAAGGTTCCTGTACTACTTCAATCCGACTTGTAGGCGACCGGTATCAATTGATTTCAATGGAGGTCACCTTCAAGTCGGATCTCCGTCTATACGGAGGTGACTCTGACAGAATTATCAGCTCTCAAGAGGGAACTCCACGCCAAATTTCTGAGGCCTTTAGGTCTGGTATGGATTTTAAGAGGAACCCCCTACACCGAAAAACGGCGTGGGGGTCCCTCTCAGATCCATACCAGGGCATTATCCGAGCACGCTACCCGGCCAGCCAGGAAAGGGGGTGGGGACGAGCGGGAGATGTTGCCTCGCCGCTGTCTCTGCTCACTATGACAGAACACGCAGCGACTTATATAGGGACATCACCGGATGATGTCCCTCGCCCATTATGATGTCACAGTCCCAGAGGATGCTGGGACTGTGACATCATAATGGGCGGGGACATCATCCGGTGATATCCCTATACAAGTATCCGCGCGCCGCATGTTCTGTCATAGTGAGCAGAGACAGCGGCGAGGCAACATCTCCAGAAGAGAAGAACAGAAGAAGACGGCGGTGGCGACGGCGACAGAACACCGGGCCACCGCTTGTAAAAGAGCTAGAAGAAGTTGCGGCGGCCCTGCAAGAAGAACCGAAGAGGGGGGGCAAGACCCCTGAAGTCGGAAGAAGAGGGTGGCAGCGAAGAAGAATGCCGGGCTCCTCCGCTAGTAAAAGAGCTAGCAGAAGATAGCGGAGGAGTCCAGCGAGAAGACCCCTGAAGACGGAAGAACCCCGAAGCTGTGCAATAAACTATTTTAACCCTGTGTTTTTTTTGTACATTTTTTTTCACAGGTGAATGGGTAGGGGTATGTTGTACCCCATACTCATTCACATAGGGTGGGGGGCCGGGATCCGGGGGCCCCCTTATTAAAGGGGGCTCCCGGATTCCGATAAGCCCCCCGCCCGCAGACCCAGACAACCAACGGCCAGGGTTGTCGGGAAGAGGTCCTTGTCCTCATCAACATGGGGACAAGGTGCTTTGGGGTGGGGGGGTCCGCATGGCCCCCCCTTCCTCAAGGCACCCCCCATGTTGAGGGCGCGCGGCCTGGTACGGCTCAGGAGGGGGGGTGCTCGCTCGTCCCCACCCCCTTTCCTGGCCGGCCAGCGTGCTCTGATAAGGGTCTGGTATGGATCTGGGGGGGCCACGTCATTTTTTCGGCGTAGGGGGTTCCCCTTAAAATCCATACCAGACCTAAGGGCCTGGTATGCTCTTGGAGGGGGAACCCCCGCCAAATTTTTTTCATAAATTTGGCACGGAGTTTCCCCTTGAGAGCTCATTCTCTGATTGGCCACGACAAAAGTCGTCTGGCCTGGGGCGACTTAAAGTCGTGTTGTAAGTCGCCCCAAGTCGTGTTCGGGTCGTGTCCAAGTTGCCTCCAAAAGTCATGTTGAAAGTCGTGTTGCCCCTGTGTGAATGGACCCAAAGGGTTTTGAATGGCCATTAAAACGTAACCATCCTCACCTGTGATCTGTTTGCTTGTAATTAGTGTGTGTGTGTGTAATGAGTTTCTGGACTCCTGACAGACCCTTCAATCCGATATTTCTGGATTCTGAGTCATGGGGAAAGCAAAAGAATTGTCAAAGGATCTGCGAGAAAAGGTAGTTGAACTGTATAAAACAGGAAAGAGATATAAAAAGATATTTGAATGCCAATCAGCAGTGTTCAAAGTCTAATCAAGAAGTGGAAAATGAGGGGTTTTGTTGAAACCAAACCACGGTCAGGTTCGGGATGCAAAGAAAAACCCACATATAACTTTAGGTGAAATACAGAACTCTCTGAAAACATGTGGTGTGGCTGTTTCAAGATGCAATAAGGAGGCACTTGAAGAAAGATGGGCTGCATGGTCGAGTCGCCAGAAGAAAGTCATTACTACACAAATGCCACAAAGCATCCCGCTTAAAATATGCCAAACAGCACAGAGACCAGCCTCAAACCTTCTGGCGGAAAGTCATTTGAAGTGATGAGACCAAAATTGAGCTTTTTGGCCACAACCATTAATGCTACATTTGGAGAGGAATCAACAAGGCCTATGATGAAAGGTACACCATAACTACTGTGAGACACGGAGGCAGATTGCTGATGTTTTGGGGACGTGTGAGCTACAAAAGCACAGGAAATTTGGTCAAAATTGTTGGCAAGATGAATGCAGTATGTTATCAAAAAATACAGGAGGAACATTTGCATTCATCAGCCAGGAAGCTGCGCATGGAACATACTTGGACATTCCAACATGACAATGATCCAAACCACAAGGCCAAGTTGACCTATCATTGGCTACAGCAGAATAAAGTGAAAGTTCTGGAGTGGCCTCAATATCATTGAGCCACTCTTGGGAGATCTTAAACGTGCAGTTCATGCAAGACAGCTCAAGAATTTACAGGAACTGGAGGCTTTTCCCCAAGTGGAATGGGCAGCTTTGCCATCTGAGAAGATAAAGAGCCTCATCCACAAATACCACAAAAGATTTCAAGCTGTCATTGATGTTAAAGGGGGCAATACACGGTATTAAGAGCTGGGGTATGTAAACTTTTGATCAGGGTCATTTGGGAAGTTTCAGTTGTCATTATGATTTAAAAAGTGTAAACACAGCTGATTGATAATAAATGGCTTCAGCCAAACACATAACACAAAAAGGTTTTTGTTCATGGTTAAATTCATATTCTCTGAAAAATGACCAAGAAAGCATAAATTCTGCCAGGGTATGTAAACTTATGAGCACGTGTGTGTGTTTGTATACACACACACTATTTTTTTAGATATATATATATATATATATATAACATTTATTACACATATACACATACTTACCTCCTCTATGCAGTTGGTTTTGCACAGAGTAGCCCAGATCCTCTTCTCAAGTCCCTCTTCTGCTCTTCTGTCCCCTCCCTCTGGTGAGTGCCCACTCAGCCAGCAGCTTGTTACAGGGGGCACCCAAGCTGAGTCAGAGGCCCCTCCGCCTCTCTCCTCTGATTGGCTGACTGATTTGGATTGACAGCCGTGGGAGCCAATGACGCTGCTGCTGTATCTCAACTAATCAGGAGGAGTATCTGAGACAGCCAAGACACTCGTGGACATCGCTGGAGAGAGATAGGCAGATTTTCCCATTTTCCAGGTTACATTATTTTTATTTTTTATTTTTATTTTTTTAACAAGAAAACATCACGGAGCTCAAGCTGAAATTTACAAGTAGAGCAGGGACTTCTGTCTGCATGTGACAAAGTGACAACCAACTTGTTACCCCATATGAGGAATTGCCTTAACAAGGACGTTCATTACTGCATAATTTTATTGAAATTTAAAAAAAAAAAATACAGTGGTGTGAAAAAGTCTTTGCCCCCTTCCTCATTTCCTGTTCCTTTGCATGTTTGTCACACTTAAGTGTTTCGGAACATCAAACCAATTTAAACAATAGTCAAGGACAACACAAGTAAACACAAAATGCAATTTGTAAATGAAGGTGTTTATTATTAAAGGTGAAAAAAAATCCAAACCATCATGGCCCTGTGTGAAAAAGTGATTGCCCCCTAAACCTAATAACTGGTTGGGCCACCCTTAGCAGCAACAACTGCAACCAAGCGTTTGCGATAACGTGCAATGAGGCTTTTACAGCGTCCTGGAGGAATTTTGGCCCACTCATCTTTGCAGAATTGTCCTAATTCAGTTACATTAGAGGGTTTTCGAGCATGAACGGCCTTTTTAAGGTCATACCACAACATCTCAATAGGATTCAGGTCAGGACTTTGGCTAGGCCACTCCAAAGTCTTCATTTTGTTTTTCTTCAGCCATTCGGTGGTGGACTTGCTGGTGTGTTTAGGATCATTGTCCTGCTGCAGAACCCAAGTTCGTTTCAGCTTGAGTACACGAACAGATGGGCGGACATTCTCCTTCAGGATCTCTTGGTAGACAGCAGAATTCATAGTTCCTTTTATCACGGCAAGTCTTCCAGGTCCTGAAGCAGCAAAACAGCCCCAGACCATCACACTACCACCACCATATTTTACTGTTGGTATAATGTTCTTTTTATGAAATGCAGTGTTCCTTCTACGCCAGATATACTTGGACACACACCTTCCAAAGAGTTCCACTTTTGTCTCATCGGTCCACAGAATGTTGTCCCAAAAGTCTTGGGATCATCAAGATGTGTTGTGGAGAAATTGAGACGAGCTTTGATGTTCTTTTTGCTCAGCAGTGGTTTTCTCCTTGGAACTCTGCCATGCAGGCCATTTTTGCCCAGTCTTTTCCTGATGGTGGAGGCATGAACGCTGACCTTAACTGAGGCAAGTGAGGCCTGCAGTTCCTTGGACGTTGTTGTGGGGTCTTTTGTGACCTCTTGGATGAGTCGTCGATGCGCTCTTGGGGTAATTTTGGGCGGCCGGCCACTCCTGGGAAGGTTCACCACTGTTCCATGTCTTCGCCATTTGTGGATAATGGCTCTCACTGTGGTTCGCTGGATTCCTAAAGCTTTGGAAATGGCTTTATAACCCTTTCCAGACTGATAGATCTCAATTACTTTCTTTCTCAATTGTTCCTGAATTTCTTTGGGTCTCGGCATGATGTGTAGCTTTTAAGGATCTTCTGGTGGACCTTACTGTGTCAAGCAGCTCCTATTTAAGTGATGCCTTGATTGTGAACAGGTGTGGCAATAATCAGGCCTGGGTGTGGCTAGAGAAATTGAACTCAGGTGTGGACAACCACAGTTATAGTATGTTTTAACAAGGGGGGCAATCACTTTTTCACACAGGGCCATGATGGTTTGGATTTTTTTTCACCTTTAATAATAAACACCTTCATTTACAAATTGCATTTTGTGTTTACTTGTGTTGTCCTTGACTATTGTTTAAATTGGTTTGATGTTCCGAAACACTTAAGTGTGACAAACATGCAAAGGAACAGGAAATAAGGAAGGGGGCAAACACTTTTTCACACCACTGTACATTAACATGATAAAGCTTACTTGTTAGTTATTTAGAGTCAATCCTACTTTAACCAGTAGAGACCCGCACTATAGCCAAATGACGGCTACAGCGCGGACCTCCTTTGCCGGGACTACGTCTACTGACGTCGTCCCGATCACGGCCAGCTTACCAGTGCCCACCTGCCCTCTGCCAGTGCCACCTCTGTAATAAAAAAGTGCCACCCAGCAGTACCCACAGTGCCACACATCAGTGCCCACAGTGCCACACATCAGTGCCCACAGTGCCACACATCAGTGCCCACAGTGCCACACATCAGTGCCCACAATCTGCCTCAACAACGGTGCTGCACCCCAGTGCCACATATCCGTGCCCATCAGTGTCATCTACCAGTGCCCATCAGTGCCGCCTATCAGTGCCACCTATCAGAGCCCATCAGTCCCATCTATCAGTGGTACCTATTAGTGCCACCCATCCGTGCCATCTTATCTGTGCCCATCTTTGCCCATCAGTGCCGCCTTATCTGTGCCCATCAGTACTGCCTTATCTGTGCCTATCGGTGCCACTTTATCTGTGCCTATCGGTGTCACTTTATCTGTGCCTATCAGTGCCCACCAGTGCAGCCTATCAGTGCCCACCAGTGCAGCCTATCAGTGCCCACCAGTGCAGCCTATCAGTGCACTTCAATAAAGGAGAAAAATGACCCGTTTGCAAAATTTTATAACAAACTATTAAACATGATTTTTTTTTTTTTGCATCTTTTTTTGTTTGTTTAGCAAAAAATAAAACTCCCAGCTGAAATTAAATACCACCAAAAGAAAGCTCTATTTGTGGGGAAAAAAAATGATAAAAATTTAATTTGGGTACAGTGTTGTATGACCGCGCAATTGTCATTCAAAGTGCATTAGCGCTGAAAGCTGAAAATTGGTCTGGGCAGGAGGGGGGTTTAAGTGCCCAGTAAGCAAGTGGTTAAGTTTAAAATGTTCTGCAAAAGATATTAAAAAAGTCACCCTAAATAATTCTAGGTTCGGTCACTGATTTTTGAGTCGCACTGTGCAAGAAATAACAGAAGAGGGCATACCATATACATTACCAAATGAATGAATTTTTGATTTAATCTCTTCCAAATTTGAAAGATACTGACCAAGGCACTTTTACTTCATGCGCAAACCAATTATAGGCAGATTGGGTTTCAAATTGCCCAATGATATTTAGACACCCTTTTGTATATCCAAAGAAGAAACCTCAAAAATATCTAACAGAACGCCAGCAATGGAAATTTAATGTGGGTTTTAGCACATGGCAAGAACAGCTTCCCAGGGACCATGGTTACAGTCTCTGCACAGACTAGACAGTCGATGGAATGTCAGAAGAGTCAGGAGACGGAACAGGGCTGTGTGATCACCCGCTGTTCTCCCACTGAGACGCCTCTCAACTGCTTCTTTTAAATTACTGTACTTTGTCCCTTTCATCCAAATCAAAGACATTCTATGAAATCCTCAAGCCGTCTTGGAACTTAATGCTCTCAAGTGATATGAAAATGTGCACTGTCTGCATTTTGGAAAGAATTCGAAAATCTGAACAAGAAAAGCCAAAATACATGGTATTGATCGCAAGCGAAGTAACATTACTATGTTCAAGACACTGAAAACTTTTTTTCAATTTATTTTTCTGCTATTGCTTTTTTTTTTTTTTTTGCGCTTCCAAACAACATTGCATAGTTAGTAGTGGCTTCTCCTTAGCTGTCACATTATTTTGTTCAGCCCTGCTGGGTATAAGGAGAAAGAAACTAGTAGTGTGTACTAGGCAAAAGGCAGGCCAAAGATGGTGCAATTTTCTTTCTTGAAAACACAGGTTGCAGGAAAGAAAATCACTTGATCACTTGATTAGTGGCTATAGCCACAAGCAATAATCGCATGCTGAAAATCCAACATACTTATTGTACCCAAGTTGGTCAATGGACCAACTTGGGTGCATTCAGCCTGCCCACAGATGGTTTGAATCTCGGCCGGTCCCTGCTTAGCTGGCCATGGTTCGAACCATCTATAGCTAGCTTAACAGCTCACTGAACTACAAACTACAATCATACTGGTGAAATCTTGAAAAAAGATTTTAGGCAAGTAGGAAAATCTCTGCTTGTTTGTGCTTGGTAACCCCAGTACTGTCAAATTATCAAGTGATACACACAGGGCAGAACCCCCCCCCAGCCTGACCACCAACATTCCCCAGGTCTTGCCAGCAGTCCATGCTACCGAATACGCACACCGGCCACCTCACCTGTACGCATTCAGCCCCCTCCACCCGCAATCCTGTATGTCAGCACCCCCCCCCCACACCTGTATATATGTCAGCCCCACACACACACACCTCTATATATGTCAACCCCCCCCCTCCACACACACACACCTGTATATATGTCAGCCTCCACACACCTGCATGTCAGCCCCCCCTAACACACCTGTATATATGTCAGCCCCCCCACACACACACCTGTATATATGTCAGCCCCTCACATACACTAACCTGTATATATGGTAGCCCCTCACACAGTGGCGGTGCGTCCATAAGGGCGCACAGGCACTGCCCCCTCTCTCCAATCACCCCTCTACCACCACTATGGCCGCCACTGCCACCCACTATTCAGCCACCCGGACCCTTTTCGGGCGCTGGGCTCCCGAATTACAGTGGCAGAGTAATTTTTTAAGCCCCTCAGAGCCATAGGCTCTAATATGTGTCAAAAAAGGTAAACAGCGAGCGCCATGCTTGGTGCTCGCAGTACACCCACCTGTGTTAGAAAAGCAAATTAATATTTGATTTCCTAACACTGAACCACCTCTCCACCAATCAGGTGCTTGGGTCTGTTACCTGTCACCTGATTGGCTGAAACAACAGGTGCCGCTATTGGACGTCTATAAAGGAGGTGAGGACAGGAGATGAGGATAGCAGGAGACGCATGAAGGACCCCACTCGCTGCCCTACCAAGACAGGTTAAGTGCCGGGCAGACGACGAGTGGCCAGGGGTCACACTGGCAGCATTTGATTGGCAAGGTGGCAGCATTTGATCACCAGCCGCCACTGCCCTCACATACACAAACCTGTAGATATGGCAGCTCCTCACATACACAAACCTGTAAACACATAAGGCTCTGGCCCCTCCCTTTCCTTCACAACCCCTGCTTGTAAAGAATGTCTTCCTACCTGGTCCCAGCTTGTTTTCACAAAGCTGACATGTTGCTGAGAAGCTCGGTACAAATCACACGAGAGGTGCACATACACACAGTAGCCAGAGGTGGCAGTAAAGAGCTTGATGTCTGAGCTCAGTGACACCAGAACAGCAGAAGCTGTGAAATTGTTTCTGTAATACACAGCATGGCCTCCACCCATTCTGCATTCTTCTGGCCCGGGCGGTCCCCCTTACAGTTGTGACGGCTGTACCCCCCTAACAGCGGCCTTGGATACACAAACCAAAATATTATCTGAGAAATATGAAGGCTAAATACACCAACATAGTAGAGTCTAGACATCCTTTATCATCCCAGGAATTTGTCAATGCTTAATGGTATAACAGTACCATCCAAATAAAATAAGATAAATGTTCACCACCCCTCCATGAAAACATGAATGGTAACATTAGTTGCCATAGCAAACTCTGTTCATTTGGATGGATGCTTTCTTGCTTTTTTTGTTCTGTTTATAGCAAGTACGGGTTAGAAATGGTGTCATGTTTTATTGACAAGTTTAACCTTCAGTGGGAAACCACTGCTAATAAGACAGAAAATGATGAAAATTGTAACTGTTAATGGGGAAGAAGTAGAGGGAGTATCTTCCAATGGAGACATCGGTTACATTGGCAATGATCAACTGTGGGATATTCTTTCATTATGGCGAGAATTTTACTCCATGTCAGTTTGACATGTGGATACAGCTCAGTCAATGGATTGTCCTACTACATGACTAAGTTAGGGTGACATGTACCATCTTGGCAGCAAAACCAATCATAGCATCCGCTTGAAAGATACAATCTATTCCGTCTCACAAGGTCAAAACCTACCTCCATAGCTTTAGGATTAATGAAACATTATCCAGCATCTCAACTAACACTCTATTTGGTTTATAAACAAAGAACCAGTTTACTATCCTTCAGACTTTAGAGGGGCAGGACTGTGGGCAGTGGGATTAGAAAATGCCATGACGTCTAACAACGCCCCACCATTGGTGCCAGTCGGAGGAATAGTGCCCGTCACAGGTGCCAGTCAGAGGAATAGTGCCTTATTGCCGCCAGTGGAAGGAATAGTTCCCCATCGTTGGCGTCAGCGGAAGGAATAGTTCCCCATCGTTGGCGTCAGCGGAAGGAATAGTTCCCCATCGTTGGCGTCAGCGGAAGGAATAGTTCCCCATCGTTGGCGTCAGCGGAAGGAATAGTTCCCCATCGTTGGCGTCAGCGGAAGGAATAGTTCCCCATCAATGGCATCAATGGAAGGAATAGTTCACCATTATTGGCATCAATGGAAGGAATATATTGCTATCATTGGCATCAATGGAAGGAATAGTTGGTCAACATTGGTGTCGATAGGAGGAATAGTTTGCCATCATTGGTATCAGTAGGAGCAATAGTTCCCCATCATTGGTGTCAATGGGAGGAAAGGGTCGGATAGAGGCAAGCAAAGGGCAGCATCCGACAGTTTGGAGACCACTGTTCTAGACCAAACTCTAGTCTAGAGTTACCATCACTTACACCACTTTGGCTTTGGAGTGAAGGGTTTCTCTCCAACTATGTATATCCTCCAGCTTAGCAGACAATTCATTCAACGATGGTGTCCAAGACTCCTTCAAGTACACACTGGCTATTAAACCTGAGGTTCTGTATTGATGTCAATTTTGTACTGTAACTTCCACTGGTTGTTGGAACATCGTGTTCCATTGTTTATGCTTATGTACCTATGTCTTTGGATTATTCCATTCTATCCTTTTTCTTCCTTAAGTGTATTTACTTATATACTTTAAAAAAAAATGTTTGCCTTGTAAAGTGTCAAAAATATCAGTAAGTTTAATCTTTACCTGTGCCCACTTGCTTAGCAGACAGTGCAATAAAACAGTCCATGGGGGAGGCTGGGAATATGCACTATTTATGAATGGCGGAGAAAGAATTCAACTATATGAGAAAATGTGATGAAAAAATTAGAGTTACGCTTACCGGTAACGTCTTTTCCAGTAGTCTTTCAGGACAGCCACTATGAGAGATAGACTCCTCCTCTTCCTCTGGAAACACTGCGCCAGCCCATAAATTCTTACTTCCCCTGCCGGACCTCAGTTATATCGAGAATACCTCCGGCCAGCTGGGGAGACACAAGAACACGTTAATAACATATTTATCAAATACTATTATCTTGCTGCGCTCTGGTCTTTGTAAGACTCCCCCCAATTTTCGGGTGGGAACTAGGGCTGTCCTGAAAGACTACTGGAAAAGACGTTACCGGTAAGCGTAACTCTAATTTTCCCTAATCGTCTTTCAGGACAGCCACTATGAGAGGATAAGCGAGCACTTACCAGTTAGGGTGGGACTACAGCTTGCAAAACCTTTCGCCCAAAGGTTTGCTCACCTGCCGATACCAGATCCACTCTGTAGTGTTTAACGAAAGTGGAATAGCTGGACCAAGTTGCTGCTTTGCAAATCTGTTCTGGCGTAGCTCCTGCTTTTTCTGCTTGGGAGGCTGCCATAGCTCTAGTGGAGTGTGCTTTAATACCCACTGGGATTTCTTTCCCTGCTGCTGAATAAGCCTGCTCAATGGCTACTCTGAGCCACCTAGCAATAGTGCGCCGGGACGCTTTACAACCTTTCCTGGCCCCGGAAAACAAAACAAATAAAGAATCTGACCTTCTGAATGCCTTGGTCAGTTCCAGATAGTGTAGGATACATCTCCTAACATCTAAATAATGAAATCTTAATTCCTTCTCACCGGAGGGATTGGGACAAAAAGAGGGCAAAACTATTTCCTGGCTTCTATGAAAGCTGGATGCCACTTTCGGCAAAAAGGCTGGATCGGTCTTTAAAACTATCCGATCCGGAAAAATAACACAAAAGGGAGCCCTGACTGAGAAGGCCTCCATCTCACTGACCCTCCTGGCAGTTGTTACTGCTACCAGGAACACTGTCTTCAGAGTAAGCTCTCTCAGAGAACACTCCTTCAAAGGTTCGAAGGGGGTTCCAGTTAAACTCTGCAAAACTAAAGATAAATCCCATCTGGGAAATGATGGACCCTGGACCGGTCTCTGTCTGGACAGGGCCCTAAAGAATCTGACTACCCACGGGTTGGTAGCCAAATGATCCTCCAAAAAAACACTAAGGGCTGATACTTGACCTCTAAGGGTACTGATGGATAACCCCTTATCTGCCCCACGTTGTAAAAATTCCAATACTGCGGAGGAGCTTCGTACAGAGAAAGAGCTCTCTGCGCACCACTTGTTGAAACGCAACCAGACCCTTTCATAGATCTGGCGAGTTTCCTTCTTCCTACTATCCAGAAGGGTAGAAACTAGCCTCTCTGAGAAACCTTTAGATTTTAACAAACCCTCCTCAGTAGCCAGGCCGCTAACTTCCACTGGTGTACCTGTGGGCATAGGACTGGCCCCTGAGAGAGGAGATCGTCCTGAAGGGGCAAGAGCAAGGGAGGTTCTATCGCCAACCGTTTTAGTACCGAGAACCATGCTCTCTTTGGCCAATGTGGAGCCACCAGAATCAGAGAAGTGTTTTCCATCTGAAACTTCCTCAGAACTGCTGGCAACAACACTGGAGGTGGGAAGGCATAGCAAGTTCCGAAATTCCAATCCTGGCTCAAGGCATCCACCCCTAGAGCTCCCTCTCCCCTTTTTAGGGAGAAAAAACAGGGGGTTTTTGCATTGTTTTTGGACGCGAACAGGTCCACCTCCGGAGACCCCCATCTCTTTACTATGAGATTGAAGACCTCCTGGTTGAGAACCCAATCGCCCTCCCCCAGCTTCCTTCGGCTGAGAAAATCTGCTACTACGTTTTTCTCTCCTCTCAGGAAAACGGCTGAGAGCGAAAGGGTGTGGGTCTCGGCCCAGGACAGAATCTCTGTTGCTAAGGACAATAGGGTTCCGCTTCTGGTGCCACCTTGTTTGTTCAGGTAGGCCACTACGGACGAGTTGTCCGACCGCACCTGAATATGGTGACCCTGAAGCTCCTTTTTGAAGAATCTGAGGGCTAGTCCCACTGCCCTCAATTCTTTCCAATTGGACGATCGAGTCAACTCGTCGTCTTCCCAAGTGCCCTGGGCTAGAAGGGAACCCAGATGTGCCCCCCAACCTTTTCCACTTGCATCTGTGGTTACTACCCGAGAAACCGGGATGAGCCACAGACGACCCTGCGACAGATTTGTCACTTTCCTCCACCACCAGAGGGATCTTTTTACCTGGAGGGGAATATGTACCAGGGTGTCTAGCGCCTCCTGACTGTGGTCCCACACCCCTAGGATGAAGGTCTGTAGGGGACGAAAGTGTAGCCCTGCCCACTGTACTGCTGGAAGGGTGGATGTAAGGAGACCTAGTACTGACATCAGAACCCTTATGGAAACCAGCTGGTTGCTTTGAAGAGAGGCCACCGCACTGTCCAGTTTTTGTACCTTTTCTTTTGGCAGAAAAACTCTCAACAGTGTTGAGTCCAACAGAAAACCTAGATAGGAGATCTGTTGTGAGGGGATCAGGCTGGATTTTTCCAAGTTCAGAAGCCACCCCAGGTCTGTAAGGACCCTTTTGGTTAGATTGAGATCCTTGACCAACTGAGTTGGGGATGCTGCAAACAGAAGCAGGTCGTCCAGGTAGGCAATTACACATACCCCCTGGAGCCGAAGAAAGGCCATGGCTTCTGCCAGGACCTTGGTAAAAATGCGGGGTGCAGAGGATAGCCCGAATGGCAGGGCCTGAAACTGAAAGTGTATTGTTTCTCCGCCCAGATCTATGGCAAGGCGTAGAAACTTCTGCGAGGCCTCCGCTATGGGGATGTGCAGATACGCGTCCCTTAGGTCCAGAGACACCATGAAACAGTTGTGGGGCAGGAGCGCTTTTACTGAAAAGATCGATTCCATGCGGAATCTCTTGTATGTCACTGAAGCGTTTAGAGGCTTTAGGTTCAGTTTAACTGAAGCTGCTAGTCCTGACTCCTGTTCAGATTCCCTTTCCCTAACAAGGGAGTCAATACAGCTTTTGCACAACACCTTGGTCCAAGAATCCCCTAAAATGTCCCTACAGGAGGCACACTTCCTTCTAGAGCTATGCGTAGACCTAGTTTTTTCCGCCGCTTTCTAAAAGAAAGGAAAAAAGAAAAAACAGAAAAAACAGAGTCAAACGAACGCTCGGGATACAACCCTGGGAGTGCACTAGACCCTTATTATAAACGAAGGGATCTGAGCCTCCCCACCCCCCTGGCCACCCAGGGGGGTCTGCCCCCCCACCCATGATAGAACCATACATTGGGGTGGGGGGATCCTAGATAGAGAGAACCCCTCCCCAGGGCGCTCTTACCTTAGGAATGCTGGAGATAGAGTCGGTCGTTTGAGCCTCGGCTTCCGACATGACTGCAGGTGGCTGCTTAACACCGAGTTCCACGCTGCCTGTGCGCGTTCTGAACTCATCTCCCGCCTGTGCCCGGCCCTCCTATCAGCTCCACGACCCGGAACCGGAAGTCGATCGAGGTCAAGCCTTCGTTTTCCGCCGGATACGACGTCGCCCGTCGTTCGGCCCACTCGGTTCAAGAAAAAAAAGGAGGCGGACTGTACCCCCGTACAGGGAAATCATCCGAACGGCTTGCCAGCTGCGTCCCTGTAGACGCGATAGGAGTCCCCCACGACCTGAAGCCGCGCTCGACTTGGAAGGGGTGGCAGTACCTGGTGAAGGTAAGTAAACCGTTCGACCCGTCCGACACACGTTGGGTGCGAACGGTTTGAACCCGGCTTTCAAAACGAAGCCCCTGCTTCTATCCACCGGGCTCTTCAACGTCAAAAAATGGCCACAGCCTCCCCGACTGAACGGCCTGGTTCCTT
The DNA here is from genome assembly GCF_037356315.1 of Lithobates pipiens. Lineage (NCBI taxonomy): Eukaryota > Metazoa > Chordata > Amphibia > Anura > Ranidae > Lithobates > Lithobates pipiens. The sequence goes on from NW_027507790.1 coordinate 100,184,137, forward strand.
GCACAGTGTCTCCCCGCCGGAGGAAACACTAATAACTGAGGTCCGGCAGGGGAAGTAAGAATTTATGGGCTGGCGCAGTGTTTCCAGAGGAAGAGGAGGAGTCTATCTCTCATAGTGGCTGTCCTGAAAGACGATTAGGGAAAAAAGATACATTGGTTAATGCTTTGCCAAAGAATCAATTCATGTATTTCCTTCATACGGCTGACTATGAATGCTAGTCTCTCTTGCTTTATACGTTTTTTTGGGTCACTCCCGTATTAATCTCCCTTTCTTTCACACATTCACAGTTTGTGTGTGCAGGTGGCAACTGCCAAGTGTTCACATACTGAAGGCTCCTCAGAGCTACTGTAAAGACATGTAACTGAAGCCTCTTTATTCTTTTCTTTGGGCCGTGTTGTCTTGACAGATTATTTGCCAGTGTTTAAAGCACAGGCTCTCCCTGTTACACCTGGACTCAGCACTTGAAAACGGTTTACAAGTAAGAGAAGCTCAGCTCTCTCTCTGGAATCCTCAGAGGACACCGGGACTTGTTTGATTAGACCACAATGGAAAATCATAAAGTCAAAAGGAATGTGTTTAGGTGATAGGAGGTAACCCATGCATGGGATAAAAAAAAAATAATCTTTTGTGAAGGCATGAAAGCCACACAGTTTTTAGTAACTTCTCAAACAGCGTGGATCATAGTTAAATAAGCTTAATGGAGGAGATATTATGGCAACTCATGTCTGAACTGGTAACTGAATTGAGCGCAAATTAAAGAAAGAAAAGAAAAAGAAGAAGAATGGGTAGCATGGTGTCTAGAAGGTCAGCAGCTTCTAACCTAGGACATTGTCTGCATGGAGTTTGTATGTGTTACTGGCCAAATGTTAGTTTCCTCCCATAATAAAAACATAATGGAAGGGTTTTTAACTTCCTAGTGTGTGGGACTTGGCGTAAACTGGCAGATGTTGGTGCCAGCGAGGGAGCTTGTGGGCAGCACACTGCTGGAGGGAAAGAGGAGTATAGCTCTGTTTAACAGTGAAGACTTGCAGTGCAAATACATAACCAGGAACACACTGGATCAGTTGATAAATAGTCAAAGGCTGAACAAAGCATTCTAAAAAAGGAAAAAAATACCCATGTTGAAGAACAGCATAATGTTAGTCATAACGAATATATCAATTACAATAATTCTCTCTTTACATAACCAGATGACAGAATTAAGAGGATGAGGATGTTGACTTATGATAAATGCTAGTAAAAAAGTAGGGGTTAAAGATTGCTGTATTATTAAAGGAAGAGAAGGATGAATAAAAGGTAAAAAGTGAGTTAAGTAATCAATAAAAAGTTAGGTACATTAATCAAAGCTGGGAAGGGAACTTAAAGAGGAAGTAAACCCTAATGGGTTTACTTCCTCTTTTTTTCCCTGCAAAGGTAAAGCATAATGGACTACTATGCATTGCATAGTAGGTCATTATGTGTCACTTACCTGACACAGGAGCCAGCGAAGTCGCCGCTGTCCCCTGTAGTCCGCCGCATCCATCTTGCTGGTGGCGTCTCGCAGCTCCGACGAATCACAGCGGCGAAGCCGCGATGACGTCACTCCCGCGCATGCGCACGGGAGTCGCGTCTCGCAGCTCCGCCGCTGCCATTCGGCGAAGCCGCGATGACGCCACTCCCGCGCATGCGCACGGGAGTCGACAAATTAGGCAAATCCATTCTTGGACCTGCCGCATTTGGTGCGCCTGCGCGCCGCTGTCTACGGCACATGCGCCGTAGACAGCGGTGCCCATTTTCGGGCAAATATCTCCGAAACCATATAGGTTTAGGAGATATTGCTTGGACCTACAGGTAAGCCTTAATCTAGGCTTACCTGTAGGTCAAAGTGGTTTGAAAGGGTTTACTTCCTCTTTAAGGCTCCATGCACACTGGAGCTCAAACTGCAGTTTATAGGAGTTTTGGCCTTTTTTTTTTTTTTAAAATCCCATAAACTCCACTCTATGTTAGCCTATGTGTCCATGCACACATGGACGTTTTTTAGCTTTAATGAGCAGTGGAGTTTATGGGCTTTTTTCTGAACGCCAGAAATTTGCGTTCAAAGTGCAGTTTTTCACCACCAAAAAACGACAAACGCTCATTAACACGCGTTTGTATTCTGCATTCTATTTTTTCAATGCATTGTGGGAGTTTAAACGCTCATAAAAGCTAGTACAAAAAGCTGTTAAAAGCACGTTTTTCAACCAACGTTTTCTGCCAGCAATCTGGCGTCCAGAAAAAGCTTTTTTGAGCTTCAATGTGCATGGAGCCTAAGAGTTTATGCACACCGCAGCTCCAAAAAACAAAAAAATAAATAAATCAGAGCTCAAAAGCCTGTAAGAGCGGCTTATTTGATCTGCAGTGTGCATGAGCCCTAAAGCAAACAAACATTCACCTGTCCTTTACAGTCAAGGAAACTGCCCTCTTAAGGCAGCGTTCTATCGATATGCGCCATCGAAAAGTGCACGCGCAGAAGGCAGTTTGACGAGAGAGGGAATTTCACGAACACAATTGAAAGCTATTCACAGAACAGGGAGGGACATCATAGGTGTTACATTATGCCTCGCTGTTGCATGGCAGCTTGTGGCTGTGTTGAAGGGTGGGTTTTGTCTGTGTTGCAACCTGCCCTTAGACACAGGCAACAGGCACTGATCAAGACACTAAAGCCACCGTGAAACACTTACAAAAGGCAACCTTGAGCAGACTAAAATCCCGCCCCAACAGCGAGGCACAATATGAGCACTATGGTGTCCCTCCGCTCTGTGAATAGTTTTTAATAGTGTCCGTGACATTCTCTCTACCATCGAAAGATGCCTCCTCTGATGTGAGCATGCGTGGGCACTATTTGACGTAGGGAACATATTAATAGAACACTGGCCATACAGTTTGAACCTGGTATGGGCAAGGTGAATGTACCTCAGTTCATTAATCAATCAACTTCGGTACAACCAGTCTGCTGGATTATACATGCGATTAGTGCAAGCGGCTGTTCTAGCCGCTAGTAAGCACAGAGTTCTCCCAGCAAGGACAGCTTCCCCCGCTGGGAGAACACAATGGCTTGGCAGGAGGCATTCTCTTGTCAACACCATCAGTGGTTACAGGAAAAATTCCTACCATCTATGGCCTTAGGCTCTGTTTGATTTGCACATGCCATGGCGAATGCAGTATCTTTGGGTGTTCCCTCAATTTGTTTTTATTTCTTTATATGTGAGTACCAAACATTAAGTATGGCTATATGTAAATACCCTTTATTTGTCCTGCAAGTAATTGTGGTGTGTCCCTCAAAAGTAGGGTCTCCTGAGGAAGCCTTTGGCGAAACATGTAGAGATCAAGACTGAACTCCTCATGTCATCTGGCCCAGTAAATATATATATATATATATATATATATATATATATATATATATATATCTATATCTATACATATATACACACACACACACATTATATATATATATATATATATATATATATATATATATATATATATATATATATATATATATATATATATATATATATACATATACAGTCAGGTCCATAAATATTGGGACATCGACAATTCTAATCTTTTTGGCTCTATACACCACCACAATGGATTTGAAATGAGACAAACAAGATGCGCTTTAACTGCGGCATTTCAGCTTTAATTTGAGGGCATTTACATCCAAATCAGCCGAACGGTGTAGGAATTACAACAGTTTGTATATGTGCCTCCTACTTTTTAAGGGACCAAAAGTAATGGGACGATTGGCTGCTCAGCTGTTCCATGGCCAGCTGTGTGTTATTCCCTAATTGTCCCATTTACAAGGAGCAGATAAAAGGTCCAGAGTTAATTTCAAGTATGCTATTTGCATTTGGAATCTGTTGCCATCTCTCAATATGAGATCCAAAGAGCTGTCACTATCAGTGACGCAAGCCATTATTAGGCTGAAAAAAAAAAAAAAAAAAAAAAAAAAAAATCACAGAGATAGCAAAAACATTAGGTGTGACCAAATCAACTGTTTGGAACGTCCTTAAAAAGAAAGAACGCACCGGTGAGCTCAGCAACACCAAAAGACCCGGAAGACCATGGAAAACTGTGGTGGATGACCAAATAAATCTTTCCCTGGTGAAGAAAAACACCCTTCAAACAACAGTTGGCCAGATAAAAAACACTCTCCAGGAGGTAGGTGTATGTGTGTCAAAGTCAACAATCAAGAGAAGACTTCACCAGAGTGAATACAGAAAGTTCATCACAAGATGTAAACCATTGGGGAGCCTCAAAAACAGGAAGACCAGATTATAGTTTGCCAAACAACCTCTAAAAAAGCCTTCACAGTTCTGGAACAACATCCTATGGACAGATGAGACCAAGATCAACTTGTACCAGAGTGATGGAAAGAGTATGGAGAAGGAAAGGCACTGCTCATGATCCAAAGCATACCACATCATCAGTGAAGCATGATGGTAGTGTCATGGCGTGGGCATGTATGGCTGCCAATGTAACCGGTTCTCTTGTATTTGTTGATGTGACTGCTGACAAAAGCAGCAGGATGAATTCTGAAATGTTTTGGGCAATATTATCTGCTCATATTCAGCAAAATGCTTCAGAACTCATTGGACGGCGCTTCACAGTGCAGATGGAAAATGACCCAAAGCATACTGGAAGGGGAAAGAAGTGGAATGTTATGCAATGGCCAGATCAAGCACCTGACCTGAATCGGATTGAGCATGAATTTCACTTGCTGAAGACAAAACCTAAGGGAAAATGCCCCAAGAACAAGCAGGAACTGAAGACGGTTGCAGTAGAGGCCTGGCAGAGCATCACCAGGGATGAAACCCAGCGTCTGGGGATGTCTATGTGTTCCAGACTTCAGGCTGTAATTGACTTTAAAGGATTTGCAACCAAGTATTAAAAAGTGAAAGTTTGATGATTGTTAATATGTCCTATTACTTTTGGTCCCTTAAAAAGTGGGAGGTACATATACAAACTGTTGTAATACCTACACCGTTCACCGGATTTGGATGTAAATACCATCAAATTAAAGCTGAAAGTCTGCAGTTAAAGCAAATCTTGTTTATTTCATTTCAAATCCATTGTGGTGGTGTATAGAGCCAAAAAGATTAGAATTGTGTCAATGTCCCAATATTTATGGACCTGACTGTATATATTTTGAAAATGGTTGTTTACATGTACTACTTTATATTATATGTACTTATGGGCTGGTTTGATGTGAACTATATGCTAGCCATTTCATCTGGGAAAGAGGATGACATTTATGTACGATGAATACATTCTTTTAAACTGATTTTACAATTACCTTTTTTGGATGATAAATACATTTTATATTTTCCTAAAAAAGTTTTAGTACTTTCTTCTTTTATGTAAGGGTTATTGATGGAAACCTATAAAGTCCTTTCTATTCTTCTTGTTCTTTGAACCAATATCTATTGGATGTGGTACCACGTCAATATAGAGCGCTTCACTTAATACTTACCATGGTGTTGCATATGTGATCAGCTAGGACACCAGCCATTTGACAGTTTGTTCTTTGTCAAACCATCACCCAACTGGCAAACGGGACATGTAGGGAGGATCACTGAAAACAGAACAGGGCTTGGAGAATGACTGGCGGCCATAAAGAGGGTGAATGATGGACATTTAAAAGAAAGTATGAGTGATGTTGAGGTAGGTCCTAAAATGGCCACAGTACATAGTCTGACCACTTTACGTAATGCGATTTAAAAAAAAAAAAAAAAAAACTACTTGTAAGATACAAATTGCTGTAACATGTAATACTGAGACAGGTCCTGGAACTCCGGTATTGCAGATGAGATCTGGCAGGTGCTTTATAGCCTGCCTCCATAATTGAGAAACCTGCCCATGTGGCATAGCCTAATGTATCACATTTGCCTGAAAAACTATAATCAAGCCTTTAGGCTGGATTCACACCTATGCATTTTTAGTGCTTTTTGCACTACAGTCCATTTAACATGGTTTCCTATGGAACACGTTCTGAAGTACAAATCTGCAAAATGCAAAAAGTACCAAAACTGCATAGGTGTGAATCCAGCCTTAAGAGTCCATGGAACATGGTCTTTAATAGCAAAAATAAGCAGACAAATATACACAGCTTTCCAAACCACGGGAATTCCTTTTAGGACCACAGATGACGTTTTCTGTGACAGATCTCATTTATCAGCAAAAGGTTGCAGTTTACGCCATGTGATTTTTTTTTCTATATAGCACTGAACAAAACTTGTACTGAGATTTTCTAAAACTGTACTTCATCTACACATTTTTTGCTAAAATAATGTTGAAAAACGAATAAATTTGGAACACAATTTATGTTTCAAATTGCCTTTCTGATCTAACTCAACATTCATCTCCCAACTTCCCATGAATGGAAGAAGTAAATAGGCCTCTGTGTTGGGAAGTAAAGTGGTAAAAAACCAAAATGATTTTGCAAACTGGTCCATTTACTTCCAGTGAGGCTGAAACCAACAACCCTCATTTGGCCTCTGCAATGCCACTGTAACTCTGCAAACGTGGGACTTATTTTCCTAATGAGAACCTGGGACTTTTCATAATATCGGTCAATGTTATTTGAACAGTAAACACTCTTATTTGAGGGCAAACACTCCTGACGGAACAATGGAGAAGATATTTTCCCACAGTGAGCAACATTGCTTAAGCTTCTCATAGACACAAGATGATATGATAGGTTAAAAAAACCTGTTAAAATTTCTATTACTCCACCGAGGCTAGTGGTGCTGGCTTTTCTTGCCCACACCATGCTCTTTCTCCATCTAAAAAGGAAAAAAAAAAAAAAAAATCACACCCAACATGCACATCCACTGTTCAACACGTTTCACTGGGGTTTCTTATAGGTTAGAACATATACAGTACCCAAACTGGACCATCTTTCTGTTATGATGCTAGACTTCAATTTGTCTTTTGCGATCTATGGCATCCTACAAAAAATTGTTTGTATTGAGTCACTTTATAATTTTTATCTGGCTTCACTGCCCGACACTGTCATTCAAGTCAACCACACACTACTATTTTCTAGCATGGAAAACCCTCTATATTAAAAAAAATAAAAAATAAAAAAAATAGTATGTGAGAGTAATATAAAATGATCCATAAGTCCGTTTTATAAAAGTTAAAATGTTTTCTACTTTAGCTTAAGCAACATGTTCTTGAGACTCATGCTTTTTATCCCAAATGACCTCTCTCCACAAGGCGACCACATTTTTTTCAAATCAACATCAAAGGATCTTATCAGGACAAAAAAAAGTCTCTTAATCTTCTCAGATACAGGCAATGGCTGCATGGGATTAGCTGCCTTTCTCAGATCTTGACCTAATACTTTAGGGAAAAGCCAAGCTATAAAAAGTGAGCATAAATTAAAAAAAAAAAAAAAAAAAAAAAAGTGACAGCTGAGAGAGAAACAGTCCGGTGGTCAGGCTATGCCAGCACAGCCAACTGGCCTTGCAAGCCACCATAGACCAATCTCCCTCTCAGGCAAGATTCTTTCAAATATGGTTTGTTGAAACTCATACATACACACACATAAAGTTGGACATACAACTGCATTTCCAGACAATACAAAGATGTTCATGGGAGCTCGATATAGGGGTTGGCTGTCCTGCAGAAATCATGATCATCATCACAAATGCCTATGATATCACAAAATGATATAATTTGTGATATAAAAATAGCTCAAAGCTTAACTATTTGCAATTTTAGCAGCCACACAAAACCAAATTCAAAACTTGTCACCCTTAAAGCATTCTTGGCTGGGCAGGATGTCCCTTTTTAAGATAGACACCCTTCCACGATTTCTATACATCTTTCAAACCGTACCGATTCGTGTCCCCCACCTTTCCTTTTGTTCCACTCTACTCAAATATACCAGGCACCGCTCCCATGCTCGACTACACTATGACCTCTTAAAAAAAAAAAAAAAAAAAAAAATAGATTCTGCTCCTTCAAATCACATTATACAGCACAGTGCTGGCCCTTTCCATCACCTGAAATACCTGGCTGATCCTGTCTAGTTCGGCCCCCGCCCCAAATAAACTGACCACATTCTATCATGGCTGCTGAGCCCTGATACCTTGGTCAGTTTGCCTCCATGATCCGCAACTCTACTGTGTCCTCCTCTCCACCCCCACCCTGCCTGTCAGTTAGTGACAGTGTCAGCCCCTCCCCTCCTTATGCTGATATTGCTTTAACATTTTAAAACAATGCCCTATGTGTTGATAATGTTAGGTTCCCCAGTGTGTGCGCATTATAAGAAAAAAAGCGGTTCTATATTGGCGCTCGCGTGACTGGCCGACTCTCTACTACGGACGAATATCAGCAGGGGATTCTCTGCCCCTCCTACTTTAGCTTTCAGATCGAGAGAGGTGGCCGGTCACAAGTGCCAAGCGGTGCTATAAAATAAAGGTGTTGAATCGTACGAAAAATACCACTTTGGAAGCGGGTGTACGATAATCTGATTGTTAGTACACAGCTTTCAAAAGCCGATCACGACAGTTCATCTGATATTTTGGGACAAACCCAAAAATGTTTGTTTCATCAGTACAGTTTTCGTCTGAAATGCAATACAAATACAATACATTATATTACTTCCACATTTTTATGTCGTACAAGAATTTTCATAACTTTAGTAACCTCTTCATTTTTGATGTGAGATTAGCATGCAAAAAAATTAAAACTGGGACAATGGCTCGTTCGATAATCTCATTGTGTGTACCAGGCATCTTGAATTATACCATACAGCAGCAGTACTCTATAGAGTCCGAGATTTGTTCCACAATGGTCAATTTAAACTATTGGTTAGTAGAGAACGAAAAGATAGAACTCCACTACGGTTATCATACCTTCTAAGGTTTCACCCAGCTTTCCACCTACCTCTAATATTCCCGCCCCGGTAGCCTCACGCCTTCGCGTCTGGGATTCCGCAAAACAGAAAATGTGACCTCTCCTCCCATTCTAGCCTAATGAAGCCGATCTTGAGGAACCAAGAGTTTCCCCAAGGGATGCATTGTAAAAGTTTCCTGCAATGGCAAGAATGGAGGCCCCTCCCCCATCTGAAAAGCCATCGGACCCAGCTTTTTCCAGCTTTGAAATTTCTATACCAAGCTTGCAGGGACAGGACAGCCTCACTGATCTGACCTCACTGGAACACTTATGCCTGCCTGAGACAGATTGTTCACATGCCTTCTCAAAGCTATACAGCATCATTCTTTCAGGAGCTTTCCCCAACCGCAATTTATAGGTCTGGGACTGGGAGCAGGAACTGGGACATCCTCTCCCTGCAGAGGATTGGGACAAAGCCATTAAACTAACCATAGTCTTACAAGCCCAAGAAATACATTTCAAAATCTTGGATTATTCTGTCAATTCTTGACTAAAGCTAGAGATGCAGAGAGCCAGGGGACACATCCACACTTATGGTGGCCCTGCCGCAGTTCAGACATTTTTGAAAATCTGTATTTTAGCTATGCCGATTAATCATGGGTAGAACCTGACCCCTCTGTCCACAATACCAGGGTAAATTATTTTTATTTTTTTCATTATATTAAAAGGGGACCCATTACGCTATCCAATGCTAGTAGGTCATGCCATGATCCCTAGATACTGAAAAACTACCACCGTCCCTAAAATTAGGGAATAGGCGGCAGAACTTAACAGTGTTATGAGGATGGGAGAGCTAATTGCTGGCATTCATGTGTCCTAACATTCCTGGAACTGTGGTACACCTGGATCGTCTTTTCTAATTGGAATCTTACCTTTTGTCTGATAGCACCAAGGCCTTTTTCTCAGCCTTCTGATCGGTCTGGTCTAACTCTCCGTCGAGTACTGCGCCCTTTTCTTTTCTTCTTACCGATTTTCTTTGACCCCCTTCTTTGGCCCTCTCTTTTATATAAGAGACCCCCACCCTGGTCTTTCACTTATCATCCACATATACTAAACAGTATGGGCTATGCCCAGACCTTTATTGCCACCTTAGAAAATGCTTCCCTAACCAGTTTGGGCTTTACTCCATAACAGAGATAGCCAGGGGGTAACCTGGGCCAGACACCTACACGAGCCTCATCGTATTCATGGATGTGCTTTTTGTGAATTATAGTTTCTGTAACAATATATCTGTGGATGATTTTCATATGCTCATTTTTTGAAATGCATAATGAGGTTGTCTATTGTAGAACTACTGAGCCACAAAACGAAAACTTTATTCTTTAAAAAAAAAAAAAAAAAAATAGCTGAAAGGAAAATCTGTACATCTAAAGATGTAGACTGTCACTGCGAACCGTTTTCAGAAAAAAATTGTTGCCTGGGGCCGTCGTTGGTTATAATTATTTCTGACTCACTGACCCAGAAAAATCATAGCAGAATATTTAACTATCATTCTTGTTTCGAGTCACAGATTCAATACAAAAGAAAGAGGATCAGCCTGACAACCAAGCAACAACCATTTACAGAAGGAGAGAGGTCACTCAGTAAGAGCAGCTAAAATGCGTCCCATGAGTTTTTTAGTCAGTATAGAGGTGCAGTAACCCAATTATATAAGCCATATGATCGAAGCATAATTAGTCAGGCTTTAGATGACCAAAAACAATTAAAAAATAATGAACTGGTGGAAACCTCTGATTAAACAAGGTAAGAAACAGACTGCCAACTTCTATATGGTTCAAGAAAAGAAAGACTCTGAAACATTAAAAGAGCCTGTGATGTGTTGCCGGCTTTGAGGTTATTTGAGGCCCAGGACATATAAGATTTCACAGAGCCTTTAGGTTTCTCATGTTGCTTGATAACTATTTCTGTGCAAAACAGGCACAAGACAGAGAGGCTATTCCCTTCCTTCTTTAGTACATTTTTTTTTATCTTTTTCTGTCCTTCATGGCCTGACCCTTTGTACTACAAAAAGGAAAGGAGCCTCCCTTATTCAAAATACAAATACAAGTGATAACAGTGTTCAATGAAAAAAGAAAAATGGGATACATGTAAAAAGAATGGCGTCTAGAACACACATTTACCTTCAATATATATATATATATATATATATATATATATATGAATTTTCAGGTGCAAAATATATAAACAGCGGGTATAGAAAAGATTCACCCCCCCCCCCCCCCCCTCCCCAGCCTGAAATGAAGACAGTTTTTATTTTATCCAGCTGTATTTACTAGTGCAGCTTATAACATCCAAGTGAAAGATATAACAACAAAAAAAATTCAAAAACAGAATTACCGAATTTAAAAAATTACCCCCCCCCCCCACCTTGTGTCAGCATTTTGTTGAACCACCTTGTGCTTTAATTACAGCCTTTACTTTGTTGGGATATGTCTCTAACAACTTTGCACACATACAGTAGCCTGCAATATTTGCCCACTCTTCTTTGCAGAGCTGCTCAAGTTCAGTTCAATTTGATGGTGACCGTTTGTGGACGGTAGCCTTCAAGTCATTCCACAGCATTTCAATGGGGTTCTGGGCTCGGCCTAGGCCATGAAAAGGATATACACCTTTTTCTCTTTCAAATACTGTGTGGTCATTTTTGCTGTGTCTCATCTAGCCATCTTAAAATGCACATTGAAAATTCTGAGGCCACATAGAAAATGCGTTAGACCCCTTTCACAGGTGCGGACAATATGTCCGTATTTCATCCATCTGTTTGCAGATGAAATAGGGACATATGTGCATCCCTATGGGATAGCGGGTGTCTGCGGATGAACATCCAATATTGTCCATCTCCGCTATGGTCCAATTCTGCAGATGGAGGAAAATCCTATTTTTCTATCAGTCTGCAGAGCGGATTGGATGAACATGGACAGCCGGACCGTGTTCATCCAATCCCCCATAGAGGAGAGCGGAGATCTGAGCAAGCAGATCATCACGGGCGGATCATTACGGATCCCTCCTGTGTGAAAGGGGCCTTATGGTCAGATGAGAGGCAACGGGCACCAGAGCAGCCTGGGAGAGGGAGGAGGGAGGCGGCCGGCGCCAGAGCAGCCTGGGGGAGGGAGGCGGCCGGCGCCCTAGCAGCCTGGGGGAGGGAGGCGGCCGGCGCCAGAGCAGCCTGGGGGAGGGAGGCGGCCGGCGCCAGAGCAGCCTGGGGGAGGGAGGCGGCCGGGGTTTCATCAGATTAGGCAACCGATCAGAATTTGTAACGCAAGTGACTTTTTGTCGCCGCCATCTTGCTATAGCCTGCACTTGTTCACAGTAAGGATAGAGTCAGAAGTCGGCAAGCGGACATTAACCAGAGTTTTACATTTCACACTTTAACAGTAAACTCAGCTTATATAGTGAAATGCAGTATTTAAAAATCCGCCTGACTGTTTTGAATTTTAAAAGCAGTGGCGAGCCTGCTGATCTCAGAGGTTTGGTAATCTGACAGAACAGCGCTTCTTTGAAAAATCAACATCAAAACAGCCTGTTTACTGTTAAAAAAAAAAAAAAAGGAGTGTGTAAAATTTAAGACTCCGGTGGGTGTAAATAGATGTCCGCTTATTATTATTATTATACAGGATTTATATAGCGCCGACAGTTTACGCAGCGCTTTTACAACATTAGGGTAGACATTACAATACAATTCAAGACAGGGGGAATCAGAGGGCCCTGCTCATTAGAGCTTACAATCTAGGACTCCGGTGGGTGTAAATAGATGTCCGCTTACCGCCTTGAGACTCTATTCTTACTGTGGACGAGTGTGGGGTGTAGCAAGATGGTGGCAATGAAACGCCACTTCAGCTACAAATTCTGATGGGTCGCCTATTCTGACGAAACACAGACGCCAGAGCAGTCTGGAGGAGGGAAGGGGGCCAGGGATGAAAACCAGGAGCAGAAAGGTATGGGTAGCTGGGTGAGGCAAGTAAACCCTACAAAGTTCCTATCTGTCATTGCTCCTTTTTTAAAGCCAGTGGCTTTGTTTACACTTGAACAGCTCATCTCTGTTTAATATATAAAAGTGTAAAAAATACCTTAGGATCCCACCAAATATCTTTTGAGATGATAGCTCCCTATGCTCTCTGCCTTTGTTATCAGTTAGCAGGGTTCCCAGCTCCCTCTTTGTGGACTACTGCCCCACACCACACCCACCACCACCCAAAATGTAAAGGGAAAAGAGGGGGAGTTGTTCTGTAGTCCTAGTGTGTGCCGTTACATAAGAGTTTGATACAAATCTGTCCAAATTAGCTGAATCATGCAATAACTACTTAAGGTCTACAGCCAGCTTAAAGACCTTTAGCCGTCTATAAACACTTTGGACCAATAGATTTTGGAAAGGATACGGTCTGTTTGTAATGATTTCATTAAGATAGGGTTGAGCGAGTTCAGGGTAGAGGAACTTGACTGGCCTACACAGAGTCCTGACCTCAACCCGATAGGACACCCCTGGGATGTATTGGACGAGAAGGCCTGGCTCCCAATCCCCATTCTAACATCAGTGCCTGACCTCACAAATGCGCTTCTGGAAGAATGGTCAAACATTCCCATAGACACACTCCTAAACCTTGTGGACAGCCTTCCCAGAAGAGTTTAAGCTGTTAAAGCTACAAAAAGTGGGCCAACTCAATATTGAACCCTACAGACTAAGACTGGGATGCCATTAAAGTTCACATAAAAGGAAAGCATCCCAATACTTTTGACAATGTAGTGTATTTACTGTATAGTGCCACAAATGTATATTGTACTTTTTGGCTGAATCATTCAAGGAAACCAAAAGGAATTTTTAAATAACTGCTTAGGCAAATGTCATCTTATATGGCACATACTATGAAAATATTTGGATTGGGCATTATGTATTTTATTTATCCTTCCCACAGTGGAAACTTATGATCATCGCAATATTCATGCTGCCAGAGTCGCAGTAAAGAACTTGTACTCTAACTCGGTCTCTTACAACCTTTTTACCACGGAGAAACCTTTGTAATAGCCTTCAGGTCTCTGGGAACCCCCTGCGTAAATGAATATACTCACAGCCACCACTTTCACACATGGCCCTCGGGGGCCACAAATGAGGGTAGGTAAAGGGTTTTCTTTCTATGGTAAAAATGTCTAGAGAGGTTAATTATGAAATAATAAAAATTTTACTAAAAGGCATATTCCTAGTGAACAAATCCAACTGTTTCCCAGAGGAGAGCCTGCTATTTGCTACCTAAGTGCAGTGTGTGCGTATTTCTCAGATTCCCGCCGTCTCACACACACCCCTGAGAGAATGCTTGGGAAGGCTGCGGTTACATACATAAACATTCAATTCCTCTTTGACAAGTCTGGACATTGCTTGTCTTTTAGTCTAGGCAGAAAGATCATGGAGGGCCTCCCAGCCCCCCCCCCCTTTCTCTTTTTCCCACCCACCACTGCCTGCTGAACATCAAAGAAAGCCCAATACCTCTTCAGAGGCAGGTGTGTCCCCTCCAGGGAGATCACGGAAGAGAAGCACATGGGACTGTTAATTACAACTATGCCTGATATAACTACAGACAATTAAAACAGTCACTAATCATATAGGCAAATTGTGCAGAGCGGCTGACCTCCTGAATGGCGCCCATGCCCAGTGGCTCACCACCTGAATGCCGTCCATGCCTAGCGGCTCACCTCCTGAATGGCGCCCATGCCCAGCGGCTCACCTCCTGAATTGCGCCCATGCCCAGCGGCTCACCTCCTGAATGGCGCCCATGCCCAGCGGCTCACCTCCTGAATGGCGCCCATGCCCAGCGGCTCACCTCCTAAATGGCGCCCATGCCCAGCGGCCGACCTCCTATGTTCAGAATACAGCAGGGCAGCCAATTGGCACGGGATCCAGAAGCTAATGCAGATCACTGGACTACTACTGAGGGATCCCACAGGTACAGTATATTCATAGTTACATTGGTCTAAGCTGGAGTAAGGCAACCATGTAAAAAACGCCATACCTGGAAATTAGAGGATGGGATATAAATAATGCAGATGAGTATCAGATTTGCATAAGTCCAAGTATAAACTCATGTATTAGTCATATACAAATCAATCTTCAGCATTTGAGTCACCTGGTTGGAGCCTAATGAAAGGTTTCCTCAGAGGATTGGTCATGAGAGTGAAAGTGTAGCGGTGCAGGGACCTCCAATCCCTATTCTTCCACAGAAACCTAGGCCTTAATTGTGTGCGGGTAGCTCGCTGACATGAGATCATCCGTAACTTCTAAACCTTTGACCATGGGTATTGTAAGATTGTATCCCTGCTGGTGCGCACCCTCAACATCTTTCTAAAAGTTACTCTGCCCATGGAGAACATATTTTCAGGGAAACATAGCTTTTTTTGCACCGATAACTGGTTTGTGTATGATGTTAAAAGCCACCGATAGCCATCCCCATATCCAGCAGATGGGATAGTGGAGGAGGCCAAGATACATTTTGAGCTAGTCCAGGAGCTGGTCTCCTAAATCCTGTCAAAGGAAAATCAATTCATACACATGCCTCAGAGAACCATGGGACTGTGAACATTGCCACACATGGCCAAATCTGGTGGCTTACAGCCAAAGACAAGCGTGGGCCACTAGTCATACATTGATCCTTTATGACTGAACAAAAAACGCACAAGTTGAAACCTACAATAAAAAAATGACTGTTTGAATCTGGAAGTTTGAATTTGGAAAACTGATACACTGTTTGGCTACCAAGCAGCAAAGTTTTAAAAATAAATGAATGTCAAATGAACTTGTGAAGTCTGCTCTTTAATTTACTATGCCATATAAAATGCTCACTGTTAAATGAAGTTTCACCTCATACTGCCAAATAATAAAAAGTAAACAAAATAGCAGTCTCTCAAGCCAATGACATTCAGCAGAGTGTCAGAACTGGCAAAGAAATTTGTCGTTAACTGGAACATTTTCAAAGATGAATCTTGTAATGTTTCTACTGGAACCTCATGGCACCTGTGCTATTCCTGGCTGGCTCCACACCCAGAGGAAAGTGACAACTCTGCCCGCTCTGACCCATAATGGCAGCTACACTTTCATGTTAGGATGTAGGAACTGGCTGCCCAGGAAACACAACGGATATAGCTCATCCTTATGGCACTAACTGGCGGACTTACACAAACACAACCCTACAAGCTCTTGCTTTAGGAACAGCCTACTCTTCTATATCAGCTAGCAGACGAAACACAGCTGTACGACATTATTACTGTAAAGTCCGATAGTAGTCTCTTGACAAATGAACATTACAACATATGAGTAGACATATTAAAATGGGGAGAGTTATAACATCTGTCAGATTTTTTTTTTTATTGACGTCTGTTCTGCAGGTTTAAAGTGTAAAATTGGGTACACGCAGACCAAAAACTGTCCGCTTCAGCAGGGGCCGGCTGAATTTTGATCTGTATGCAGCCTTGCCAGTTTGACAGGAGCTGACTATTAGATCGGTTTCTGTCAGACGGTCCTGCTGGAAAACCTGCATTGGATCAGCCGATATTCCCCTGCTGTTAGAATACAATAACACAGCAGGGGAGATGTCTGCATCCACATTCTGCTGGAGAGACTCCCCTTAACTCCTGTCTCATAACAGGAATGAAAAAGAAAGCTCTCCAACAGACTTGACAAAAGTGACCTCCTACCACTATTCAAAACAAAGAATCTTTTAAAAAGGTAACCAGCACCCTTCAACACAGAGACATGTACATCAGAGAAAAGAACTGGCTCTCCTGCCACCTGCCTATAGTAGGAATCCAGTTTATACATTTACTGCACAGAAAACTAGGACACTTTCACACAAGGAGTGAAATATTAAAGAACTATTCAAGATAATATCCCCCTACTATGAGTCATAGTGTCCTAAACCCCAGTACACGCCACTGGATGTTTTTTTTTTTTTTGTCAAAGCTTAATTGAAAAAGCTTAAGTTAGAAACTGACTGGCTACTACACACATACATATATATATATATATATATATATATATATATATATATATATATATATATATATATATATACACACACACATTATATACACACACACACACACACACATACACATACATACATATATATATATATATATATATATATCTGCACCAGATTTGCATTCTCGTGTTTTAGCAAATCAACCCCCATACTATCATCATTGTAGCTCCTAAAAAGTACCTTCAAAAAAATCCTGTTGTTGCTACTACAAGTCCATTTATAATCTACCTTCACAGAAAGGCCCAAAACAAAATATAGCTAAACAAGACCAAAACTGGTATAAAAGTACAAACTTGTTTTGGTCTCATAAGAAGAAAGCCGGCCACTAAATGAAAAACCCAACTCATCTACCCACCCTTGCTGTGAGCTAGGCCCCCTCTGATGCCTAAACTTTTCCACACTACAAGTGCCCAAGATTCGACCAATGTCACCATCAAGCACCAACAATAAACAGTAATGGCAAACCTTTTTTTTTATTATTTCATTCTGAAGTAGAGTTGACATTCTATAATTTTATCAAGCTTTTTGGAGGATCTTATGCAGCTTCCTGTTCTGACGCTTTCAGACAACAAACTAGCATATACAGTCGTGGCCAAAAGTTTTGAGCATGACAGAAATATTATTTTAATTTTCACAAACTCTGCTTCCTAAGTTTTTATGATGGCAATTTGCATATACTCCAGAATGTTATGAAGAGTGATCAGATGAATTGCAAAGTCCCTCTTTGCCATGAAACTGAACTTACTCCCATAAACATTTCCACTTGTAAAGAAGGCTTCAGGACATCCAAGAAAGTCCAGCAAGCACCAGGACAGTCTCCTACAGCCGATTCAGCTTCGGGATCGGGCACCACCAGTGCAGAGCTGGTTTAGGAATGGCAGCAGGAAAGTGTGAAAGCATCTGCATGCACATTGAGGTGAAGACTATTGGAGGATGGCCTGGTGTCAAGAAAGGCATCAAAGAAGCCACTTCTCTCCAGGAAAAACATCAGGGACAGACTGATATTCTGCAAAAGGTACAGGGTTTGGACTGCTGAGGACTGGGGTAAAGTCGTTTTCTCTGATGAATCCCCTTTGTGATCGTTTGGGGCATCCGGAGAAAACCTTGTCTGGAGAAGAAAAAGGTGAGCACTACCATCAGTCCTGTGTCATGCCAACAGTAAAGCATCCTGAGACCATTCATGTGTGGGGGGGGGGTTGTTTCTCAGCCAAGGGAGTGGGCTCACTCACAATTTTGCCTAAAAACACAGCCATGAAGAATGGTATAAAAACATCCAAGAACAACTTCTCCCAAACATCTAAGAACAGTGTTGACGAACAATGCCTTTTCCAGCACGGTGGAGCACCTTGCCATAAGGTAAAAGTGATAACTAAGTGGCTTGGGGAACAAAACATAGAAATTTTGGGTCCATGGCCGGAAAACTTCCCAGCCCTTAATCCCATAAAGAACTTGCGGTCAATCCTCAAGAGGCAGGTGAACAAAAAACATCCCACATATTCTGACAAACTCCAAGCACTGATTATGCAAGAATGGGCTGCCATCAGTCAGGATGTGTCCCAGAAGTTGATTGATTGCCAAGGTGAATTGCAGAGGTCTTGAAAAAAAAAAAAAAAGGGTCAACACTGCAAATATTGACACTGCATAAACTTAATGTAAATTGTCAATAAAAGCCTTTGACACTTATGAAATGCTTGTAATTATACTCCAGTATACCATAGTAACGACAAAAAGATCTATCACTGAAGCAGCAGACTTTGTGAAAATTAACATTTGTGTAATGCTCAAAACTTTTCGCCACAGCTGTACACAAGGGTAAAAGTTTGTCACCATTCCACGAGAGGGCACAATTTTAAAGCGTGACATGTTGGGTATCAATTTACTTGGCGTAACATTATCCTTCACAATAGTCTTATTTTTTTAATTAAAAAAAAAAAAAAAGTGTATTTTTTCCAAAAAAAAGTGCGCTTGTAAGACTACTGCACATATAGGGTGTGACAAAAAGTATTGCAAAGACCGCCATTTTATTCTCCAGGACAGTGGTCATCAACCCTGTCCTCGGGCCCACCAACAGGCCAGGTTTGCAAGATAACTGAAATACATGACAGGTGATATCATTTGCTACTCAGCGATTGCAGTATTCTAGTCTGCATCTCCCCAAGGTAATACATAAAACCTGGCATGTTAGTGGGTCCTGAGGACAGGGTTGATGACCATTGCTCTAGGGTGTTAGAAAAAAAATGTATAATGTTTGGGGGTTCTAAGTAATTTTCTAGCAAAAACAAAACAAACAAACAAAAAAAACTGTTTTTAACATGTAAACACATCAAAAAAA
This sequence comes from Lithobates pipiens, assembly GCF_037356315.1. Classification (NCBI taxonomy): domain Eukaryota; kingdom Metazoa; phylum Chordata; class Amphibia; order Anura; family Ranidae; genus Lithobates; species Lithobates pipiens. The sequence continues at coordinate 100,203,418 of NW_027507790.1, forward strand.
AAAAAGGAGGCCTGATCCTTAAGTGGTTAACCACCAAAAGATTTACATTCAGCTGGGAGCTGCTCTGCAAGTCGCAATTATCACTGTATATGTACCACTAGGACTCATTAAAAAGAGTACCTAAACTATTTTACCTGGGATTGTACTGATTATTTTATCAGTATTTATTTTTCATGTGCAAGTTTGCTTTCCTATTTTAAAATTCAAATACATTTTTAAAGTGTGCCACATCCATGTCCTGTGACCTGCCTCTCTAAATTGTGCATGAAGCAGTGCCTATTCATATCTCTAATGTCTCTGTAATGTATGCTTCCTTCACCCTTCGAGGTGTGTTGCGTTGCATGGTAATTGTTGCTTGAGGCTGCATTCACACCTGAGCATTTTCAGATCATAAAATGCCTAACAAGCAAAATCCCATTCATTTCAATGGCACCTGTTCACATCTGAGCATTTTGTCACCTGAAGCAAAACACCTGAAAAACGCCTTGAACTCAAAAAAGAACATAAGCTTCTTTTGGGGCAGATTACAGGAGTTTTTGCTGCTTTTTACATTGGTGGCCTGTACAAAAAATCTGTAAAAATCGCAGCAAAATTGTGGTAAAAACTTGCAACTTTGAAACGCTCAGGTGTGAATGCAGCCTTAAAGGAAAAAGTATGGGAATCCTGTTTTTTGGAGATTCATACTTAACTAGGTGGAGGTAACTGTCCCCCGGCGCCCCTTCACTGAGAACCAAGCCACCGAACACCCCCGATGGCTCAGTTCTCTTGGCTCACCAAGCAGAGAGCCGCTGACTGTCAATCAGCAGTTCTCCTGCTCTTCTCCTCCACACTCATTGGAGTGCTGAGCTGTGAAGGGGCAGGGAGCAGCTGTCTCGACGGCTCGCTGTGAGGCTGAGACTGCCATCAGTCCAGGCACCTGGCGGATCCTGACTTTGAGTCATATTATAAAAAATTAAATAAAATCTTGCCAAGGGTTAAACAATCTACCCCAAACGTATGTGTCTGAACACATAGACAATATACAAACACTGAACAAGGAACCAGTCCAATAGCTTTTTCTTGGCAAAATTCCTGTAAAAACCCACAGGAAAAGGCCTGAAAATCAGAGTTAATTGATTAAAGGAGTGCGGACGCCAAAAATAAATATGCTGCTCACTGCCAAAAAAACTAACACCAATGTAATTACACACATAGAAACCAGAGTACGTGTACGTTTTTTTTTTTTTTCCCAAAGGGGTGATGTGTGGAGATACTTATGATTAACCCTTGTACATATAAGACCCTTGGAATGAAAGCGCACAAATTAGGTAAAATGTTACCCATAGGCCAGTAAAAATGTTTGCAAACAGAACAAAGGTAAGGCTGGGTTCACACGGATGGGACTTAGATGTAGGTTTTCCCTGCATCCATTTCGCATGACAGGAGAATGACCGACTCTCAATGAAGCCAGGTTCACACAGCTCTGTGGCTGCTGCGGAGCGATTGCAAAGAGGTCCTGTGCATCTTTGACTCCATTTTAGGTCCTAATTCAGGCAAAAATTCAGGCCTGATTTGTCCCTCAAACAGAGAACAAGGACGTACTGGACCCCTGCTGTGAGCCACATCCGAAGACTGTGTGAGACCAGCCTAAATGTATTTCATTCCTTTATTTTTGGTTTGATGCCTCTAAACAGTTTTTATGCTATAAGAATACATTAAAAAGGACCTTTATTTCTAATCACCATACATGAAGCACTACAGATACATACCTGGCTTTCAGAATTCCCTCAACATGCTCCAGAATCTTGCTCATCAGTGAGGGCACAGCCCTGGAGCACCGAGACATAGAAGCAGGCGTCTCAGTCATTTCTTTACTAGAGACAGAACACTAGAGTGATGTGTGTCATTTAACAGCCCTTTTCTTGTCTTAATGAATAGAGTTGGTGATTCGTACCGATCACTGACTTGGTTCATGCATAATCTGAGGCATAGTAAAACGACTGACACCAGTGGTGGAACTACCAAGCACTTGCGACTGGGCCCTGGCGTCCCGCTATCGTAGAGGGGCCCCAGCCGGGGGGACCTTTACGGTTTCTTGCACTGGGGTCCTGAAGGTTCCAATTATGCCTCTCAGTCAACGGAGACATTGTTAGAATGCAATTATATTAAACATTGTCCATTTTATTGCTAACACAGGCAAATCCTCCATTGAAAATGACAGAAATATCACAGGTTTTCCAATACTTTTTAGCAATGAGCGTCTTTCAGATCCGTCATAGCTCTCTCTGCAACTTAACTGATCTAGAAAGACATAGCAAACATGTTGGAAAATATCTGTGTGGCTACATCTGCCTGTCAAGATACAATTATTTAATCTCAAAATTGGGTTGCATGGGAACATAAAAGACAACAAAGATCATGGCCACTGATACAATCAACGCTTTCATACTTGATGGAAAAGAAGACATAGCATAAGACTCCAGCTTGCCCGGACCAAAATACATTAAGCAGCCAGAAAAAAAATAGCAAAATGGCTATGAAGCACTAGATACAATCTTCCAGTACTTGGCTATAGCTCTACTTACACCATAGACACCTGAAGAACAAAAGTTCAATACTGGAGGTGATCCATCCTAAGCTTTTCTTAGAGATCAAGTTAGGACTTCAACTTTTGTACTATGGACTCCTTGTTTGAAGAGAGGCATCATGCCTTGACAAAGATGCAGGCCAATGCGAAACGGAAAACGCAGCAATGCACCAAATTATTGAGATAACAACAGCTATAGATGATTTGCATACCATTCTTTTAGCTGCCTGACTAACAACCATAATGTAGAGCAGAATTTCTAACCAAAAGGTCACAATGAGTCCACATTAATAGGACAACACTTTACAACAATGGGTAATTGTTCTTTATTATTTTCAGTGTTAAAGTCTACACAGGTTCCTATATTTGGCCACATAGAACCATCCTGATACTGATAACCATCCTCATAGATACTGATTGTGGCTTGGCAGCTGGGTGGCCCCCTTTCTCTCATCACCATCTGAATGATTAAGTGAATGTTTGTCGAAGCACAAGCAAAAAAAAAAAAGCCATAAAGCCAGGAATTAATATACAAGATCATAAACGAAATCACTTAAGTATGTTCGTGGGCCTAATGGGCATTTTAAGAGTCTTTTAAAGCTGTGCTGCACATCTTATCTTGCTCAGAGGCCTTTGAAAAACAAGAAAAATACGGTACTTTTTTGGGAAAAATTTCAGAATTACCTTAAAAGGATATGCCATGTAAAACATTTTCAAAACAAGAAAATATGTCTTGTGCTAATATGTTTAAGTTATACCTGAATACTTCTGTGTTTACAAAGGACAGCTTTGCTCAGCAGCTCCCAGATCCAACAGGGCCCTCTCCCACCGCTCACAGCGGAGACAGATCTTTAGAGAGACAGAGAGAACAATCTCCCTGAACTCTGTACGCAGCACACCCCTAAACCCTGCACGCTATACACAGCGCACTCAAATACAACAGCCCATTTGAGGGTAACCATACTACTGATGGGCCCTGCAAAGAAATGCAGTTTGACACCACCGCACTAGGGCATGTAGACCCACCTTAACCCCCTCCACATAAAGCACAAAGACCTTAGGTTTAATTTAATTCCTTGGAGAGAAATGTGGCGCATTCCAGTACTGACCTCCTGACAGTACTAGGTTCCAATCCCTTAGCTGTAACAGGTTCTGAGCCACAGAACCAAAACAAGTAGATGGAGACTGACAAAGGAAAGTCAAGGGTCCTTCTAGGCATACTAGTTCTGGGTCACTGATTCAGAATACTGGCAGAAGTATGGCAGAGAAACAGCTAGCCTTTAAAGAAGCAAAGCTCAGAAATTGCAGTATCCATATTTCTCTAACAGCATGTTTTTTTATTTTATTTTTTACCAAAAAGGCACCACGCTTTGCAGCTGGTATAAGAAACCTATGCTGGCAACCGTTACATCATCAAAACAACTTGAAGATCCTTGACAAATTGAAAGTATGTGCAGCAAAAACTTTCCAGTTTTGGATGAATTGGGAAAGGTTTGATTTTATTGCCATACACTGTACAATGACCAGCCCTATAATGACCACCCACCAAATATTGCGTAGGTTCCCCTTTTGCCTCCAAACAGCCATGACCCATTGAGGCATGGACTCTAATAGACCTCTGAAGGTATGTTGCGGTATCTAGCACCAAGCTGTAAGCAGCAGATTATTTAAAGTCCTGTAAGTTGCAAGGACTTGTTTTTCCAGAATCCCACAGATGCTTGACTAGATTTCGATTTGAAGAATTTGAAGGCAAATTCAACACCTTGAAGACACCTTTCCCTTTGCTCCATGGTCATGTTCTAATGCTCACATAGATGCTGTGAAAGTGGGTCAGTATGGGCACCCTGACCGGTTTGGCTACATTTCTCACCCATTTGAGCTACAAAATATCTTCTATTGGAATAGCCTACACTGGCAGCCTTCACTACTCACGTACATCAATGAGCTTTGGTTGTCCATGACCCTGTTGCTGGTTGGTTTTTTTCCTTCCTTAGACCACTTTTGGTAGGCCTTGACCACTGTGGACCATGAACAGCCCACAAGAGTTGCAGTGTTGGAGTTGCTCTAAACCAGTGGTCTAGCCATTACAAATTGGCCCTTGTCGCTCAAAGCCTTATGCTAGCCCATATTTTCTGCTTTTAACACAACAACTTTAGGGACAACATGTTCACTTGCTGCCTTATATATCCCACCCACTTTCAGGTGCCATTATCTTGAGATAATCAATGCTATTCGCTTTACCTGCAAGTGGTCATAATTTTATGGCTGATAGCTCCATGATAAGAAGATTCCGCCTCTCTATTTGTCCTGATGACCATTTTCATAATGTACATAATGTGGTGGGAAATCCAAAAATGTTTCAGTTGTCAAAAGGAATAGAAAGTTAGGGGGAAAGGTCTCAGTGCAAGAGAGGTTATCCTGTTCCTTTGAGAAGATTTTCTCTTGCTTTCTGATGCGACTCAGACAAGGAGTGAAAAAAAATCTCACAGGAGGGGAAAAAAAAAAAATCTTACAAATCTTTTAACACCCCCCCCCCCCCCCCCAACTCTGAGGGGAAATCTACCAAATGGGGACATAATCTGACAAAGATTTTAACCACTTCTCTCTGAAAAAAAAAGAGAAAAGAAAGAAAAAACACCTAAAAAAAAGGATTAGGGTTGGGCTTTGACCCCTTCCAGCCCAACCTCAGCATCCCTTTGACAGATTCTTTACACCCAGGGGCAAAGAGGGCAAGCTGATCAGGTGACCACTGTGATTTGCTGTCACAGTGATCACATGATCTGAGGTCAGTACTGACGGCTTCCAATCATTAGTAGAAAATGAGAATGGTCTTTGATAGCTTAGTCATTGTGCTGGGAGCACAGAAAGCTCTGCCGTCCATAGACGCATGTGCAGCATGTGGGCATTAAAGCCCAGGCTTTTTGCTGCAACACATATGCGTTATGTGGGCAGCAAAAGGCTAAATCCCACTCAAAAGTACAAAGTTCAAGTAACAATTCTAGCAGGGTCTAGGAGCCAAACTTGAGTGCCTGAATTAACCTGAATGCAGATGTCAGCAGTACCATCTGAAGAGTCATGATAGGCTTACCTTCCCCAGGACAGTTAGACAAGGCTTTGGATCCATTTCAGGTTGTTCCAGCTTCACCACCCCAACCCAGCCATACTCGTATAAATCTTCCTCATCATTGTTGTTGCAAAGTCCCAGTGGGTGCATCTGTAAGAGTTATTAGACAACCAAACATTAAAAAACATACATAAAAAACAGCACATTACCATAAGATTCTGATAACAATTTTGAAATTCTCAGACAGACAGCATATCAGGAGCAGGGAGACGAGTTATAAAGACAGATTTACTGTGATTTCACACCTTTATTCATGAATTCCCCTCTCCCCTGCTCAAAGCGCTGTGACCATAGAAAACACGCTCCTGACCACTTCATATGTGTGCTTGTGCTTAATGGAGAAAGCTGTTAAAGATTATGTACAAATTCCTATTAGATGATATTCATTTTTGTATACACGAAACACTCCTTTAAGGTATTAAAAAATGCTGCAAAGTACCTCAAATGGATTTGAATCCAGCGGTCACGTGACCACAGGCCTCTGTCCTGATGCCTCTTCTGCAAGGTGGGGACGTGGTTACATAAGAGACATCCAGGTATCTGCTGCTGGATGACAAATAGGGATGTATGAGGAGAATGGAAAATCTGGGCATTTTATTTATTTTTTTCCTGTGGAATCCATGCTCATGTGACAGTGCTGCTGTCAATCAGTAGTGCGGGGGGGAGATGTGTCAGCCTGTGATCGCACAAGCGGACTATGGAACTACAGACTTGCTGCATGCTAGTGCATGTCCTATAGGTCTGATCACAAGATGAAAAAGGATGAACACTGACCACACTAACAGGGATCTGCTTCCATGCTTGGCGTGGTCAGAAAACTATAGTGTCCTATACCTATTCTCTTAAGTGAAGGAAACATTAGGATTATGGAGGGTCAAAGGAATGTATCCTTAAAATTCATAATTAGGGTTCAAACATACACGGTTATTTTTTTTTAAAGGCGCGCATGTGTGTTTGTAATAATATTTTATATATATATATATTACACACACACACACACACACACACACACACACACACACACACACACTATATTGCCAAAAGTATTGGGACGGCAGCCTTAACACACACGTGAACTTTAATGGCGTCTTAGTCCGTAGGGTTCAGTATTCACTTGGCCCATCCTTTGCAGCTATAACAGCTTCAACTCTTCTGGGAAGGCTGTCCACAGGGTTTAGGAGTGTGTCTATGGGAATGTTTAAACCATTCTCCCAGGAGCGCATTTGTGAGGTCAGGCACTGATGGACGAGAAGGCCTGGCTCGCTGTCTCCACTCAAATTCATCACAAATGTGTTCCATTGGGTTGAGGCCAGTCAAGCCCCTCCACCCCAAATTCACTCATCCATGTCTTTATGGACCTTGCTTTGTGCACTGGTGCGCAGTCATTTTGGAACAGGAAGGGGCCCTCCCCAAAACTTTCCCACAAAGTAGGGGGCGTGTAATTGCCCAAAATGTCTTGGTATGCCGACACCTTAAGAGTTCCCTTCACTGAAACTAAGAAGCCAGGTGCAAAACCCATGAAAAACAACCCCACACCATAATCCCCCCTCCTCCAAATGATTTGGGCCAGTGCACAAATCAAGGTCCATAAAGACATGGATGAGTGAGTTTAAGGTGGAGGAACTTGACTGGCCTACACAGAGTCTGGACCTCAACCCTATAGAACACCTTTGGCATGAAACAGAGTGGAGTCTGTGAGCCAGGCCTACTCGTCCACCATCAGTGCCTGACCTCACAAATGCACCTCTAGAAGAATGGGCAAACATTCCCATATACACACTCAAACAAATTGTTGGCATGTGCTAAACAGCAGGTATACAATCTGGGTACCTGAACCTCTCCAAGGGATGAATGTTTGGGAGAAATTATAGACAGTCATATGTACAAAGCTTTACTCCATACATAAATGAAGCAAGCTTTACATTTACCATAAACAGTATGATAAAATAGTAATCACCTAATACAGGTAAAATACAATCATTCTATACATATACATTAAAGCTAATCTGCAGGCAAACCTCTACATATACAACTGAATTTTGCAACTGCACAAATCCTCATCTTTCAAAGAATTTCAAAGTCCAGCAGCTAGTTATTCACAGAACTGCTAGTAGAAAACATGGTGGGTGATGGTACTTTCTCTGCAGATTTCAGAAAGAAGTGGTGTCACCACCCCGTCAGCAGCCTGCTGATTGGTCAACAAAAGAAGCAGCAACACACTGCCCTCAAACCCTTCCTCTCCCAGTAATGCCTCGTACACACTATAAGAAAATCAGGCACATATTTTCATCTGAGGAACTTTCATCCAATTTTTGTATAGTGTGTACACAATTTTTCAGATGAAAATTCCCAAAGGGACAAAACGCCAAAATGTGTCTCGTACGGGGACAGAACGAACGATTTTGTATACCATTTTCGTACGATTTTCATACAAGAAAAATCTGAAAAGAAAGAATGCGCATGATCAGAAACAAAAAACGCAAAAATTATCGTACGGCAAAGGCTTTTTTTTCCTACCAATTTTCCTTCATCAGTTCCGGTGTGTTATGAAATGACGAGGAATATTCATCCAATTTTCTTATAGTGTGTACCCTACTTAAAGCTAGTCATACTTTTAAAGAGATCTATAAATCTACAGCTGGCCACAGATGACTCCTCCGAGTGACAGATTTACGCCATCACAATGGACAGAAGTGGACGCACACAAGCAGTGGTTTGCATATCCCGGAGACCTGCTCCACTTTCTTAGAAGGGAGATGTTCAAAGAAAAGATCCTCTCCCCATGCTGTGTGGGTGCAGATTTCTTACTATGAGCTCCGGATAAAGGGAGGACTTGTCTCTCCAGTAATATTTGGGGGGATGTGTACGATTGGAAAAATGGGAGAGGACGGCCTGTCTTAAAGGGGCCTAAAGGTTTCTTTGAAATGTGTGAGCCTTTAATCCGATTAACTTATTAAAGACAAAACAAAGAAGGGGGGAAAAAGGGGGTTTTGTGTATGCGGAGGGAGGCGGGGGGGTGCACAGGGCGAGGAGCAGAAACGGAGGCAAATTATTGTCCTCAAATCTTTCTCATGGGTCACAAATTCTTATGACAAGTTCCACTTTCATTCCAAATCTCCTTTATGCTCCATTGATCAGCCCAGGCAGCTCGGATATTGATCCAAACATTTTCACATCAGTACCCCAATACGAGTGCCACGCAAACGTCAAAATTGCAACTGTGAGTGGATTACATTGCTGTACACATGGAATTTTTATTTTGTTTAAGTAGCCACGGTTTTAACAAATGCAATTCATCCTAAGAACATGGCATTCATCTAAAAATGGTTTGCCCGGGCATTACGTCACAAACGCCTTGTCTGTGTTTTGGCTGTGTCCAAGCCTCACTTATCTACTTGTCCCACCAGCTGGATTCCAAATACTGATCAGGTGCAGGAAATGACCAATCCTCATAAGAAAACTGGTTAGTTATCGTAAGGAGAATTTAACCCCCAATCCCCCCATGCATGTGATCATATGAGGAATTCCATAGAAGGAAAGATTTGAAGAAGATCTGACAAAACCGATCAAGATTTGAACCATGTAGAAGCAGGCTTCCTGTCTCTGGCCTACCACTTTCCTTTACTGTAGTTCAAGTATGAACCAGTGGTGTAGTGGTTAGCACTCTTGCCTAGCAGTAAAAAGGGTTGCTGGTTTGAATCCCAACCACGACACTACCTGTCTGGAGTTTGCATGTTCTCCCAGTGCCTGCGTGGGCTTCCTCCAGGTACTCCAGTTTCCTCCCAAACTCCAAAAACATGCTGGTAGGTTAATTGGCTTCTGTCCAAAATTGTCCCTAGTATATGAATCCGAGTAGGAGACCTTGGATTGTGGGCAGCGACAAATTTGAGTGTGCGATGCATGTGTAAATTGATGGCCGTATTTATAGGTGTATAACACGCACTTTTCCCCCCCTAAAATCAGGGGGAAAATCGGCGGGTGCGTGTTATACGCCGATCCCCCGCTGTTTCTATCCCCTTCTGCCGCTCTCTGCGGCTTCCGGGTATTTTCAGCCATCTTCGGTGGCTTCCGGAAAGCCGAGAACTGCAGAGTATAGCCAAAAAAGGCAGAGATTGGCCGAAAATAGGTGAGAACGGCTGAAAATACCCGAAGGCCGCCAAGAACGGCCGAGAACTACCGAGCGCCGCCGAGATACACAGGACATCCGCTCTGTATCTCTTTTTAAGCGGCAAACACACTAACAAGGCTGCAAATGACTGGCAAGGCTGCAATAGAAGGCTGCAAATGACTGGCAAGGCTGCAGTGCAAGGCTGCAAATGACTGATAAGGCTGCATTGATGGGCATTTAAAATGTACGTTTTCTTTCCTTAAACTTCCCTCCTAAAAGTTTTTTTCTTTTAAATTCCCTCCTAAACTTGGGGTGTGTGTTATACGCCAATGAATATGGTAGATGCACAGGGATGCTGATAATTGTAGACACACTCACTCAGGTTGAACTGGATGGACTGTGTCTTTATACAACCTAACTATGAAGGATCAGGATGACATGTGGGCACTTCCAAGGCTGGTACAGATGCAAATGTAGCCTACTCCTATACCCACTCCTCCAGGCAGCCACACATGAAGGAATTTTAACATTTGCCTAACTTCTCCCAAGAGCCAGCATACTAATTGCTTTGGAGTTGAGGACAAGTAGTAAACATCCCTTGTAATAGAAAAAAAAAAGCATGACAGAACCTCTTAAATATGAGATCTGGGGGTCAAAAAGGCCTCAGATCTCATATTTGCACTAAAATGCAATAAAAAGAAAAAAAAAATGTGGTCATTAAAAAATAATTTAAAAAAATAGCCCTTTAAGAGCTATGGGCAGAAGTGATGTTTTGACATCGCCTCCGCCCTGCAATGTTATGGAGATGGGGGGGGCCCATCTTCCTCTCACTCGTCTCCATGCCACAGAGGAGAAAGCATCCGATCACCTCCGGCACCGACAACGGCTCCGGTAAGCGAGCGGAGGGCACCGGAGCACGGCAGGGGCCCCCCTCCTGCCACCGATAAAAGTAAGACCATTTTTATCATGAAAGTGGACCGCCAGCCGAAGAAGAGGATACCAGGGTTATGGCTGCTAGCTGCTGCCATAACAACGATATTCCTCTTCAAACTTAGGACGTATATCAGCGTGCGGTCTGTAGGTGGTTAAAAATGAATTCAATTAAATTTTTGGTTTTGTGGTGCTCAGATGAAGTGTAGTTCAAGTTTAACAAATATGCAACATATTTCAGATGTCACAGGTGAGCCGCTGGCATCTACGCATTTACTGAACAGCACATAATTCTTCAAATATTTCACACCAACTTAAAGTCCATATCACTGGTTCTACAACGCAAATATTTAGGTTATATTCCCCGTCAAAATATCACACATCTGTAGAAAACTGCTGCTGCCATCTTTTCACATCCGACAAATACATCCTCAGCAAACAGAAAACGATCCTTGCTGGAAATTAGCATCTTAAATATTACAAGACAAGAACTACGCCAGTATAATGTATAAGCACAAAAGTTGAAAAAAAAAAAAAGAAAAAGAAAGAAACTGGTTAAACTATTAAAATGAAACTATATTTTAAAAAAATAATAAATAAATAATAATAATTTTATTTTCATTAAAGGCTGGAATTTATACTTTGCTAGGCACATCCCCCATTTGTTACCACTTGAGTCTCAAAACTGGCCAATAAGGCACAAGGCTCTGCAATTTACGAGAGTCCATGTGACCTCTATATGGAACTTGCACTGGGCTCCAGAGCAGATCAGATTAGCAGATAAAAGCTGGATATGTAGGGCAGTCTTCTTCTATTGCTACAGTAGAGCTGCACGAAAAATTGTTTAAAAAATAAACATAAAAAAATATATTTAAAAAAAAAAAAAAAAAAATCGCAATCTCACGATCTTAATCCGGCATTTCCACAATTCTACATAACAAGTGCAGAGCTATTCTCTGCTCACAGCTGTCAAAAAAAAAAAAAAGCTGCAAATGTTCATTAACATTCCTCATCGCTGAGATAACTATAAAACATTGTATCATTTGGATCTTTTAGATCAAAGGGATGAACTTCGGTCTGTAAATGAGGTCAGTTTAACCACAAAAGACTAAGGCTGCATTCACACCTGAGCGTTTCAAAGTTGCACGTTTTTGCCACGATTTTGTCCTGATCACCAATGTAAAAGGCAGAAAAATGCCTGTAACCTGCCCCAAAGAAGCTCATGTTCTTTTTTGAGCTTAGGGTGTTTTTCTTCAGGTGACAAAAACGCTCAGATGTGAACAGGTGCCATTGAAATGAATGGGATTTTGCTTGTTGGGCGTTTTTCAGGCGTGTTTTGGGGCGTTTTATGAGCTGAAAATGCTCAGATGTGAATGTAGCCTAAGCCTTTTTCTGACACTTGTTGCTTACAAGTTAAAATCAGTATTTTTTGCTAGAAAATTACTTAGAGGCTCTAAAACACACACATATTATATAAATATATACACACACACACATATATATATATATATATATATACATATATATATATATATATATATATATACATACATACATATACACAAACACACACACACACACATATATATATACAGAGACTAAAATGGCAGTTGTTGCAATATTTTACGTCACTCTATTTGAGCGGTCTTTCAAGTGCAATTTTTTATGAAAAAAATATACTTCAATGCAAAAAAAAAAAAAAGCTAACAGTAAAGTTAGTCCAATTTTTTTGTTTAATGTGAAATATGTTACACCGTGAGAATTATGATCTTTATTCCAAGCAAAAATAAATTGTGATTCTCATTTTATCCAGAATTGTGCAGCTCTATGCTACAGGTTTTTTAACCATCACCATGTAACACGTACATCAACTTGCCTTCCAACAGCAGAGAATCTACAATTCAGTACAGCACATGTATCAAACACCAGGCCCGGGGGCAGAATCTGGCCCGCCAGGCCATTTCATAAGGCCCTCACACCTCTTCTGCAGCTACGGCACCCCCCTCATCTCGCCCACACCTTGTCACAGCAGTTGGCAACAGAGGACAGAACTCCTCCTACGGATCCTGCGCCTGTGTGTGCAGCTGCAGCACTTCTCCTCTCTGCCTCCCTTGGTCTCAGTGGTCAGCAGACTCTGGCAGCTATCTCCAGCCCTCCTCTGCTTCTCCTCCAGACCCTGCACTTTCTGCTTTCTGGAAGCAGGCAAGAGGGTGCACTGTGATAAAAGAGGGTGGGGGACTCAACTTCTGATGGTAAGGCTCTGTGGACATCTAGTCTTACGTATACAACAAGCCCTTTGAGGGCAACCAAAATTCCGATGTGGACCACAATGAAATTGCAGTACAGGATCTGATACCCACGCATCCCACTAACAGCATGTTGCTGAGCAGAACTGGGGAAACTCCTATTTAGTTCTGGGTGCTAAGCTTTTTCTTCTCCTCTAAGCTATGATGTTCAGGAGGAGGTCCATAAACAGTAAGAGTTTGATTTTCTAGAATTACGTAGGAGTTCTAGTATGTGGTTAGTTTAATTATAAACAATACTTAGTAAAGATCTTCTCAGCTGTCTGTAAAAGATTTCTACATCAGGATTTCTAAATAGTCATTTTACACTGAAATATTGTTATTCCTGGTTGGGCCAACGGCAATCTTTACAGAAGTTGCCCTTTTATGCCAGTACTCAAGTACCCATGTATGTATCTAGCACTACAAGAATGTCATAACAGGATTACATAATCAACATAAGGAGGAAGATATATGAATGTGCAATGTCCGAGGCCTTTCACTGCAGCCAGTGCTTTCTGACACAACCATATAGGAAATGATGCAGGTGGAACGGGCAGAGAGGGTGCAGAAATGTGACTTTACTCAAGACTCGGGTTAGTGTCGGACTTCTGCAACGAGATCATCGATTCAAAGCAGCTGCATAGAGAGTATCACTCTGCAGCTGCTGGCATGGGACAGGCTTTTCTATCCACTTGAAGAACAAGCCTTTTCTAGTTCTGTTTACAAGTTTAAATCAGTATTTTTTTTTGCTAGAAAATTACCTATAACCCCCAAACATTATAGATATATTTTTTTAGCAGAGACCCAAGGGAACAAAATGGCAACTTTTTCACACAGGATTTGTGAAACAGCTTTTCAAAAGCATTTTTTGGGGGGGGGGAAGGTACACATTAATGAATAAAAAAAAAAAAAACAAAAAAAAAAAAAAAAACACACACACACACACACACACACACACACACACACACAATTTTTATTTTTTTTACAAAATATAAAACTTGATATTACACAGAGTAAATAGATGCCCGACATGTCACACTTTAAAACTGGCGCTCGTGGAATGGCGACAATCTACTTAAAAATCTTCATAAGCGATGCTTTAAACAGCTATACGGGTTGCCTGTTTAGAGTTACAGAGATCATCTAGTGCTAGAATTATTGCTCTCACTCTATTGTTTGTGGCGATACCTCACATGTGTGGTGTAAACACCGTTTATTTATGGGACACGTGCGCGGCTTAGGTTTGCATTGACTTCTGTGCACGAGCAGGTTGGGAAGGGGGCACTTTTTTTTTCACATTTTTGAAATTCTGGAATGTATGTAGCTGATGAAATCTGAAGGTTCAAGGAGACTTTAAAGAGAGCTAATTTTTTAATGTCAGTAAATCAAATAAAGACCAGCAATAAAATAAGTTACAAAAAGGAAACTTTTTTTTTTCTTTTTTACGAATAATGTGAAATCTCCTCAAATTAAACACCACAAAATTAATGCTGGCCATACACCATACGAAAAATCATCCAGAATTCGGTCATTTAGACAGTTTGTTCGTTTTTCAGGCAGTTTTGGTCATTAAAAAAAAATAATAAATAAATAAAAAAAACTTCCACTGAACGATTTATCGGTCATTACATGATGGTACTATCGTTTTCTCTCACGCCCGAATGTTTGTTTTTCAAAAATGGGTTTTCCTGATTTTTCGTATAGTGTATGGCCAGTATAAATCAGACAAAGAAATGGTAATGCCAAGTAACCCAACTCTACTGGTTTGGCAACCTTATCAGTCCCTTATGGAATTGGCAAAACTAGTCCTTTATGTGGCATCCTCCAGTAGCCAAGGACAGGTACAGCAATTGCCATCATAATAATTACCATACTTGAAGTTGAGCAAAACGGTGAGCTTCTCAGTATAGTTGCCTAGCTTGTCTGCTGCCAGAGTTGCTCTTATAGCCCTGGTTCACATTGATGCTACGTGAAATCACGCGCAATTTCAAAGTAGCAAGGTCAGCGCGATTCCAGATGCTACTTGATAGACATCTGTGTGACTTCATGCACAAATGTCCATTGAAGTCGCACCTGAAAAAAATAAAATCGGAAAAGTAGTGCAGGAACTACTTTTGCTAATCGGTGCAGCGCTGCAAAATCGGTGTCGCACCGGTTTGAATAGTGCCATTGCCTCCAATATGCTGAAACTTGTCATACAATTTGAGAGATCCAATGTGAGCTCTAATGTGAACTTAGGCTTAGACACCATTCACACTTGCAAAGCTTGCAAACTGTGGCGTTCCTGCAAAATACAAGTGTGAATGTTGAATCATAATGGCACCCAAATGTGGCAAGTATGCAAAAACGTGCATTCAAAATATGCAGGAAGCTGAAAAAGTGTCAGGAGCTTGTTCCGTCATGTGTAGGGCAATCACTGAAATAAATAGGTTTGCCTCACGCACGGAGAAAAAAAAAAAAAAAAGCAGCGCAATTTTTTTTTTTTCATTTTGTTTTTAAATCAAAGGTTTGATGTCTGTAGTATTGGAGAAAACATTTCCTTTTTACCACAACAACCAGGTCTGAGCCGCACTGTCTGTGTCAATAGATACAGACAAGGCAGCTCGGGAATGAGCCCATATGACTGTCCCCCATAGGAAGCAGCTTCCCATGAGGGTATTGGCCAAGAGGAACCAGGAGCACCGGCAAGGGACTCCAAAAGAAGGGGCCAGGAGCACCAGCAAGGGACCCCAATAGAAGATCAGGGCTACTCTGTACAAAACCATGACACAGAGCAGTATAACATGTTTGTTATTTTAATACAAAAAGAAAAAAATGCAGCTTTAAAATTACTTTAAAATTACAGATGCCTGTTTTGCATAAGACAATCCTAAATCCTCTAAACAAAAAAAAAAAAACAAAAAAAAAAGGAAAAATTGCGTCAGCGTGTTTGGGCGTTTCTTTAAATTACACCAGCTTACATTCAGCTCTGCAATGTAAAAAAAAAAAAAAAAAAACGCTGAACGCTGATAAAAGTATGGTTTTTGTGGTCAGAACTACTACTCTTGAATGCGATTTTAGGGCGCTCAGACAACAGCCCATTAACTTCCCTGCTGAACTATATCAAACATCCGTGTGTGCATAGACATATAGAATAACAGAAGGAAGTTTAAGGGCTGTTAAAATAAATAAAAAAAATGCACAAACTCACAAAAACACGAGATTATCAGCTTTAGTGGGCATGAGACCTAAAGGCAGATCTGAGTCTGACATGTGACTAGGGCTAAAACAACTAATCGTTGGTGAAATTCATAGATTACTATTTTAATAATCGATTAATCGATCAGTAATTTAATGGGGTTAAAAAAAAATTTAATTAGCCCTTAATGTACAAAAAGAGCAAATAATCACTACTGTAAATATTACTTTCACAGTTCTACAGTAAAAAAATGAACCCCTTACAGTAGTGATTTTCTGCTTATTTTGTACTATAAAGGGATAATTTTAGTTTTTTTTAAGTTCACATCTATGTTTTTGGTGCTTTTTGCAGAAACGCACTACAGTTCATTTACATGGTTTCCTATGGGACACGTTCACATCTACGCTTTTTTTCAGCCACAGGATATTTGGAAAGGGTCAGGGACTTTTTTTATTTTTAAAGAAAAATTTTGCTTTTTTTGGTTCAGTATACTCCTATGGAGAAGCTGCAGAAAAGCATGTAATGCGTTTTTGCAGCAGTTTGTGTTTTTTAATCTGCCCAACAACAAATTGGCCAAAAAAAATTGCAAAAATGCAAATCGCAGCAAAATCACAGCAAAAAGCATTGCAGAAACAGATCAAATGCAAATTGCATTGGTGTGTACCGAGCCTTATGCTGGCCACACGGATCTCCAAATATTCACATCACTGTGGTTGAAAATGAATGTTGATTTGACCCAACTAATGATTAGAATCAAACGAACGTTCTTAAAATTACATTTTTTTTTCTGAAGGAAGACATTTTTTTTTATTATTAAAAAAATAAAAAATAAAATGATCTCTGATGATATTTACCAGATTCAACCTTTAATGGTATATACATTATATATCCTCTAATAGTATATACAGTATATATCTCTTCTGCCTGTTATTCTCAGAGTGGATATGATATTTTGCTCCCTAACCATATAGTTGGCTATTTATATTTACCCCTGTATACAGATATTTAAGAATAAATTGCCTTTTTTTTTTAAACTTTACATACTAACTAAATTATACACCACACTTTTTCTTAAGGTTATTAACCGATTAATCTAAACAATAATCGGCCAACTAATCGATTATGAAAATAATCGTTAGTTGCAGCCCTACATGCGACTAGAAGAACTTTTTTTTTACATTTTTTTTCTGCATGTACAGTAATAGGCTGCTCCATCATCCAAAGGTGTGCCCCAGAATCACCAGATTACCCACAGACTTATGTAGTACACCAATTACCTGGATGAAACACTGATGCACTGTGCCAGTCTCAAGGCCATTTTCATATATGGCCGACACAGACTAAAAAACAGCAAAAAAAGATAACTATAAAAATTGGTGTCACCTTTCTCGCCTTTAACTTG
Organism: Lithobates pipiens; assembly: GCF_037356315.1. Lineage (NCBI taxonomy): Eukaryota > Metazoa > Chordata > Amphibia > Anura > Ranidae > Lithobates > Lithobates pipiens. The sequence goes on from NW_027507790.1 coordinate 100,221,011, forward strand.
ACCCTCCTCTTTTTACAGGTATGCCTTTTTGCTCTTTTGAACCTGCAGTTAGAGAGCGACTTGAAGCAATCAATACTGTCCTCCCACATAAACGCATGTAAAATGCACATGATACATGAGCAGCTTTTCACATTTGCTTTGCATGTCCATTATTTTGCTGGAGTGAGGAGCCCTGGATTAAGGAGTGGTTGGAGCACGCAGTTGTCAGCTCCACTGTTTTGAATGGCATAATACCAAAACAAAAGAAATGAATGGAATGAGGTGCTGCCAGCTGCAGCTAACAAGTGTCACTCCGGGGCACAGCGAGTAGAAGGAAAAGCTGTTGGGAGTGACGGTGACAGTAGAATGGTAACGACATCAAATAACTTACAGCAGAGTAGCAACAGCATGCAGAATGGGCTTTAAACACCACAGCAAAGACTATTGTGTGTTCACTGAAATCTGCCATCTTTCTTAGCACCATAAACACTGCCCTTTTCAAACATTAGGCACAGACAAAGGTACCATTCTGATGGGTAGACATGACTGCTTAATTAACATGGACCTTTCAGGAAAGCATAAAAACACCAGGAGTGTCACCAACATTTCAAATGACGAATGTGGACTTTCTGTTCTGGGGACCCTGGCCTTGTATTACTCTATGTTGATTTCCAGTAAGCATGCCTGTCTAAATGGTAACATAGCCCAGACTTTCTAGTCAAGTGACAGTTGGGGGAGATTCACTAAAACTGGAGGGTGCAAAATCTGGCGCAGCTCTGCATAGAAACCAATCAGGTTCCAAGTTTCATTGCCAAAGCTTAAAGAGGAAGTAAACCCTGATGAGTTTACTTCCTCTTTCATTCCCTGCAAAGGCAAAGCATAATGGACTACTATGCCTGTTTTCGGGCAAATATCTCCTAAAACATATAGGTTTAGGAGATATTTCTTGGACCTACAGGTAAGCCTTAATCTAGGCTTACCTGTAGGTCAAAGTGGTTTGTAAGGGTTTACAACCACTTTAAGGCCTCGCATACACTTCTGCTGCTAAGAGCAGTTGGGCATTTTTATTTTATTTTTTTTACTTTTCCTGAACTCTCCTCTAGGGTATCTTATCAGTACATGTACACAGGGTCGTTTATAGTCATTTCTAGGCAGTCCAGTTTAGAGGCTTTTTTTGGAACACAAAGAAATGGGTTCAAAAGCGCAGTTTAGAGGCATTTCAAGCGCCAAACGCTTCTAAGCATGTTTAGCCGCGTTTACAGGTCTTTCTAATTTTTGGCTATTTTGAAAAGAATATTATATATATATATATATATATATATATATATATATATATATATATATATATATTTTTTTTTTAAATGCTTCTAAAACACAAATGCGGCAAAACTGACGTTTTAAGCGTGGGTTACTATTTGTCAAGTTAAATCGTTCAGGAGAGGTTGTAAAAAAGTCCCGTGTACATGAAGCCTTAGGGGTTACTAAACCAACAACAGTAAAATCAGTATGTATATGCAATAAAGCATGTTTGTTATACCCCTTAGTGCGGAACCTAAGGGGCTAATCCTCCACATTATTTAAAAAGGCTGTTTGATCCTGTATGCACAGATCCTCCTCTTCAGGCATTGTCCCCATAACATGTCCGGATAAGACAGTTACTGGAGTCAGGCTGCACATGCTCAGTTTAGTGTGCATTGCTAGAGAGTTTTTTTGTTCTTGGGAGAGTACATGTGATCAGCACAGGGCCAGCCGTCCTGCATCCTGATAGGACAGCCAGTGCAGTATGGAAACTCCTCTTACAAGATTTAACCAGACACTAATAGAAGTCGCAAGACTGCTATATACACTACTGATGAGAAAAGGTATTTAGCAGTTTATATTTACTAAAATGTTTGCATTTCCATGTTCTATGTACTATAGTGAATGCAGGTTCCTGGGTTTAGCAACACTTTAATTGGACAAGCTGAGGTTAGAAGCTGATTAGCTACCATTCACAGCTGCACCAGATTCAGATTTTTAGTAAATTCCCCCTTGGTGTTTGGGAAAAGACATTACATTTCTGTGGAACAAACAGGCTTTTTCAAACTACAGTAATAATACCTTGGATTATGTGGAGAATTTGTTCCAGAAGCATGCTTGTAATCCAAAGCACTCGTATATCAAAGCAAGTTTACTCATAGGAATCAATGGAAACTCAGATAATCAGTTCCACAGCCACTGCTTGTCTATGCAGTACTGTATGTGGCCAGAGGTGTGGGGGCGCCGGTGTATGCAGTAACGCATGTGGGCAGTGGTAAGGGGGCGCCGGTGAAACTCAGGAACGTAGTGTTTCCAAGTGTCTCCGAGGTCTCCACGAAGCGCTGGAACCACCAGCGCCCCAAAACTTCTGGCCAAATACAGAAATGCACACACCAGCAGCTTCAATCCTGCTCACAAATCAGGATTAAAAAAAAAAAAAAAAATAGCTCGTATTGCGAAACGTTCATAAACGTTTCTTCTAAACGAGTGATCAGGTTCTGCTTTTGCCATTTTATAGGGAACATCTAGAAATGTTAATGTGCATACGCAGTACCCTGATAATGTTCATTTTATTTAGAAATCCTCCAGAAAATTCCAAGGCACATCATGACATTTGACCATGAACTCCCGTTTTCTACCCTTAGAGCTACTGTATATCTGCAGTGTGAGATTAAAGAGGAAGTAAACCCTGAAGAATTTACTTCCTCTTTGATTCCCTGCAAAGGTAAAGCATAATGGACGACTATGCATCGCATAGTCGTCCATTATGTGTCACTTACCTGACACAGGAGCCAGCAAAGTCACCGCTGTCCCCTGTAGTCCGGCACATCCATCTTCTCGGTGGGTCTCGCTGCTCCGCCGCTGTCATTCGGCGAAGCCGCAATGGCATCACTCCCGCTCATGCGCACGGGAGCCGCCACTCGTGGCATATCGCTGTTGACCGCGGCGTGCTCAGTGCGCCGTAGACAGCGGTGCCTGTCTTTCGGCAAATATCTCCTAAACCGTGTAGGTTTAGGAGATATTTCTTGGACCTACAGGTAAGCCTTAATCTAGGCTTACCTTTAGGTCAAAGTGTGTTGTAAGGGTTTACAACCACTTTAAGGGGCTGCTTATACAATGGGGAGTGAGATTTGGTGATGCCAGTCCTTACTCTTCTTGCTGGAGAGGAAGCTATACCTAAAGACCCCCTGTGCAAGGATCTACCTGCTTCTGTGAAACATATGTTTCCCTTTTTTCCTGCTGCTTTTAATCATTGCTTTACTGGTGTTCAGTGGGCAGCTCAATGAATAAGTAGCACAGCTTTGCTCCTCTACCAAGATGGCCGTCTCCACACCGAGAAAGAGGCTCTGTTGCAGGGGGCTTACAGGCAATACTGGTGGCTAGTCCTTTGTCTGCTGCTTACCTTTTTTTTTTTTTTGGCACATCTTCCACTGTATAGGCTTTTTTTGTGTGTAAAATATGAAAAAGAGCCATGAAAACTAAAATTTGGTTATTTCATAAAACTGACCCAATATTTCAATATTTAAAACATTTTGCTTGAAATAATGCAGCAGCAAAATTAGGTGAAAATGTCACCACATGTTTTTTTTTTTTTTTTTTTTTAAAGGTCAACACAACACAAGGTAACTTTAATGGACAAGCAAGTGTGATTATCAACAAAACTGGCAACGAGTACAATGCGTCATACAAAAACTGAAATAAGCAATTTAAGTGGCCTCCAGAGAGGAAGTCATTTTCATCTTCGCTTTACATTACAGATAACCCATTCTAAGCTCCCTGTAGTAGCTTTCATTCATAAATCGTGTAAACAAATCCCTAAATATAATATACATACAATATTCATATATATATATATATATATATATATTCATATATATATATATATATATATATATATATATATATATATATATATATATATATATATATATATATATATATATACACACACATACATACACACACACACACACACATACATATACACACACACCTGTCTCTCGCTATACACACATACCCCTTTTTTGTTAATGCCTTCAGTCCATTCTCCCCCCCCCCCCTTTTTTTTATAGGGGCAAACAAAAATAAAATTTTCGTGGTTTTTACAAAAAAAAGACATCTCTGAATGAAATTTGTAGCTTATTCTACTTATTTTTTTTCTACCCTTTTTTTTTTTAAATGAATTCCTTCAGTCGCCTATCCAATTGGTTTTTGTAATGCAGAATTAAAGAGCTGGAGGATACACTTTGGCATCCCCACCTTGGGTTCCAGAAGACCTGGTCCCAGCACTGACCACGATTCCCAGCAACATTTTTTTCATCCCACTGTAGTCAAAGCAGGCGCAGCCTACATGAGGGTGGCAACTCTGCTCTGAAATTCAGAAGCAGTGCAGCATCAATGCCACACCATCACAAAAAGTTGTGCTAGGTGGCTTCAGGCATTTCTTTGACCTTGCAGGGAGGCCAAGAGGAAATTTTAATGCCTAGTACACACAGTTTTTTATTTATTATTTATTTATTCAACCCAGCGGGCTGAATAAAAAAAAAATGGGGCGCTTGGGAGTCGCTCACTGTACAAACTATCCAATGTTAGTACAGCGATCTGCCCCACTGAGATAGTGTTCTGACAGTGGGGCTCCCCCCCCCCACCAGAACACACCAGTCAGCACTCCCAGCCATTGGCTGCCAGTGCTGATCGGATGCCAGTTTACCAGCATGCCGGTTCAGCCGGCTTTTGTCAGACAGGCTGAACGTCGGCCAGTTTCTGTTGAACCAACCGTTACCAGCTGATATTCAATCCGTGTATAAGAGGCTTAGGAGCCTATGCACATAAACAATATGTGCTGCAGCATACATTGTTTAACAGGAGGCCATATTGTTCTACTTTAATGCCCACCTTATCTTCCCTGTTGAGTTCTAACAAAACAACATTTTTGTGGTGGAGTTAATAAGTGCAGTTAGAGCGCCACTTTAATACAGCCTAGAAATGTACAAATCTGGTATGAAAGAAACCAATTATGTTTATAGACAAAAAATGCTGAATGTGTAACCAAGACCATCTACCTGCCAACTCAGAGAAGGCAACCTACCACTTGATGACTGATTAAGAGCTGATAGGCAGGTTTACATGGACAGATATACATTGAAGGTGCTCTTGGGTGCAGATTCCTGTTTTTTTTTTTTTTTTGGCTATACCATTTTCACTGAAATACAGTTTCTAAAGAGGAGGAAAAAAAACAAAGCTTTGAAGAACAGTGAGATCAAAAACAACACAAAAAAAAAAAAAGAAAAAGAAAAAAGAAATGGCTTTCCAAAAGGAAAGCAAGTGCATTGAGTATTTCCTGGCTGCGGCTCTGCTGAAGGACAGAGCAGACAGCAGCATTACAGATCCATGGGAAACACAAAGATACTTTGAAATGAAATAGGAAGATGAAAGAGAGCAGGTGACATTGACCTGCCACACATTTAACTATTCTTTCCAGCGTCCATTTATTCCTGAGACTCCTGACTACATGATTAGAAGTAAAGGATGGTTTAGATCTAAACACAAAGCACCAATACTCTAAACACACTGATTTATAGACAATCTCATTTTTACTAATGACCGAATACACTATTATATATATATATATATATATATATATATATATATATATATATATATATATATATATATATATATATATATATATATATATATATATATATATATATATTAAAAGCAGCATTAAACCAAAAAAACTAGAATTTATTAAACTGCAGCTTACTAATTCTTAGACATGATGTCTGCATTTGTTTTTTTTTATTATTTTTTTATTTTTTTTTATTGAGCGATCAGGCCAGCAAGTCTGTTTTTTAGGAGAAAAAGCTCCCCTGCAAATGTAGCAGTTACAGAGATGAGACAACCCAGTCAACACTGACAGGGGTTCTTAACATGATCAGTTTGCTCTATTCATGTATAACCCTTTTCCCAAAGGAAAAAAAATAATAATAATTTGCTATAAGTGTGAGCTGGAGTTAAAGTGGTTATAAAGGCAGAAGTTTTTTTTTTTATCCTAATGCATTCGATGTGCAGCAGCCGAGTGCCTCGGACCTCCAGGACTCTCCCTCTTGATTGGCTGAGAAACAGCAGTGGTGCAATTGGCTCCTGCTACTGTCAATCAAACTCAATATATCAGGAGAGGGGAGGGGGGGGGGGGGGACTGGGCATGCTGCTTGCTGTGGGGGCACTCAACAAGAGGGAGGGGCCAGGAGCTCCAGCCAGGGACCCAAGAAGAGGAGGATCTGGGCTGCCCTGTGCAAAACCACTGCACAGAGCAGGTAAATATAAACACGTTTGTTATTTTAATAGAAAAAAAAAAAATCTAAATCTGCTACTGCATCTAACCCTCCCCTCCCCATCCCAACAACACAGGTGATGTGTTACTGGCCAGATTATGGGGAAATAAATAAATAAATAAATAAATAAAAAATTAAAAAAAAAAAAAAGCCTGGAAAAAAAAAAAAAAAGCAACCACTACATCCAACATGTTGTAATATATACATTTTTTAGTTTTGGGTTTATTACAGCTTTAAAAAAAAAAAAAAAAAAGAACTAGTCGTGGATTTGAAATCCCTGCTCAGAACAGCCTGATTCCAATTGGTCAGTGCCACCATAGTAGATCTCTTTGGTCTGTTCCAGAAGTGCTGAACAGAGAAGAGCAGGGATTTCTCATTCCCAGACCACTAAACCCGATGTGTGCGTGTTAGTTCATCTTCACCTTTTTTCTGTAAAGGTGAACTTGCACTTTAAATGCCTGAAGATGTACTGATCACGCTCTCAGGGCCGATACCAATCACAAAGCACCGCCATACAGCCTGGCACCAAAAGAGTTATGTTAACAGCTGCTTGATATACACCAAAGAGAGCCATTAAATTTCCCTGAGGTCTGCCAAGTCACAGTGGGGAAAGGAGAAGCCTTGTATTGCAGTCTGATCTCTTCCTTGTCTTGCATCACTGCACATAAAATGTAGTATACGAAACCTCTCCAGACTCCTATCTGGACCATACCACACCCTTAATGGACTACAGCGGCACAGTGGATATCTCAGCAGGCACCTGCACAACACCACTAAAGCCGGGTACCAAATATTCGTTTTTCTTCGTTCAACCTAGCGGTCGGAGACGCTGTATTAACCATGCAAGGTTAGGTTCAGCAATCTCCCCCACCAAGTGTTCTGGCAGGGGGGGTATTTCTCACACCACCCCCCCCCCCCCCCCGCCCAACATACACACGGCCATTTTCTTTTTTTAAACTGGCTGTTGTCTCCTGACATTCAGCCTGTGTGTACGGGGCTTACAAGACAAGTATGGTAATCAGGATTATTGCAGATTTAGACTTACCTAAAGTGGATGCTGTATCTGTCCCCCAGCACCGCTACACTGAAAACCAAGCGATCGAGCACTGCCAAATCGCTTGGTTCTCACAGCTCCCTGAGCAGAGAGCTGCTGACTGTCTCAGCTGACAGCTCTCTGCTCTGCCCCCTTCTTGCTCACTGGAGCGCTGAGGTGTGGAGGGGATGGGATCGGCCGAGTCAGGGTCTCAGCGGCTCGCTTAGAGGCCGAGTTGGTTGTCGGCCCAGGGATCTAGGTGGATCCCGATTCCATGGTCATCATGAAGCTGAGCCTGGACCAACCAACGTCAGAGAGTGGGCGTCAGCCCACTTTCTGCTGAAAATGGGTCACAGTAGTGTAGAACGATCTGCACTCCTGTATTCCACAGAAGTAGTACAGCCAAACAAGCTTCGGCTGTACTTCTCCTTTAAGACCTAGGCTATAAGGCTGGGAGATTATTGCCAAAGCGACCGTGCTATTAACACTGTCCATGATCAAAACAGAACTTCAGCCAAAAATTAGATAAAAATGAATAAACTAATAAAAGAACAAATATCCACCTTCAATATAGATCTCCTCCGCAGTACACCTTTGTGGCACTTGATGTCCTTAGACCGATGGCGAGACAAAAACAAAAGGGTGCAGAGGCCTAGTGCTTTATCTAATGACCACTTTATTAAAATAAGCTGCCTTTGATACGGTTGACCACCCCCACCTCAGAAAAAGTTACTCCTTTGGTCTCAATGACTGTGCTCTTCGATGGCTCTCATCCTACCTATCCCACTGCACCTTCAAGTGTTACTAAACCCACGACAGTAAAATCAGTCTGTATATGCTGTAAAGTAGGCTTGTTATACTCAATGTGGAGCCTAAGGGGTTAATCCTCTGCATTGTGTAAAAAGGCTGTTTGATCCTGTCTTCTCTGATCCTCTCCTCCTACTCTCCCCAATATATTTCCTGATAATACAGGACAGGCTGCACATGCTCAGTTTGGTGTGTATTGCTAGAGTTTTTGTTTTTTGTTGGGGGGGGGGGTGCATGTGATCAGCCAATCAGCACTGTCCAGACAGAGGGTAAGGCGTCCGGCATCCTGATAGGACAGTGAGTGCAGAATGAAAACTTCTACAAAACCTTTAAAGTGGTTGTAAACCCCCAAGGTTTTTTACCTTCATGCATAATATACATGAAGGTGAAAAACCTTTGCTGCAGCTCCCCCCAGACCCTCCCTTTTTCTTACCTAAACCGGATTCAATCCAGTGATTTGCACGAGCGCAGTGGTTCCAGCCGCTGTCTCTTTATTGGACAGATTTATAGTAACAGGAGCTATTGGCTCCCACTGCTCTCAATCAAATCCAGTGACATGGGAGCGGGGGCTGGGCCGAATCCCGCTGTGTATGTCAATCGATGCAGCATCGGGACTTGGGAGCGAACCCGCATGGGTGCCCCATGGAAAGTCTCTCCATGGGGGCACCCGATGAAGAAGAGGGGCCTGGAGCGCCAGCGAAGCACGCCAGAAGAAGAGGATTGGAGCTACTGTGTGCAAAATCATTGCACAGAGCATGTACAATAAGTATAAGCATGTTTTTTTTTTTTTTGTTTTTTTTTTTTTATAAAAATAAGAAGACACTCATAGAAGTCACAAGACTGCTATATAATGCAGATTAGAAAAAGGTATTTAGTAGTTTAGATTTACTAAAATAATTACATTTCCACGTCCTGTGTACTGTGGGAGACCACATATAGTGAATGCAGGGTCCTGGGTTTAGTAACATTTAGTGTCGCTTACAATTCTACAAATTCTCCTCTTCCTTTCACCGTCGGGGTCCCCCAAGATTCTGTTCTTGGATCTACACCTCTCTGGGTCAGCCGATAGCCTCCCAAGGCTTCCAATACCATTTCTATGCTGACGACACCCAAATCTCTCTATCCCTCAGCTCACTCCATCTGTCTCCTCACGCATCAGTAATTTACTAACAGACATATCAGTTTGGATGTCACACCACTTCCTCAAACTCAACCTACAGGTACCCGCTCCCCCCAAAAAGTGCCAAATGTGGCAGTGGGTAGGGTGTGAATAAGCAGTGTTTTCAATTTTGGGTGGAGCTCCACTTTAAGTATGTTCTGGACCAATGTAACTATGCAATACAAGTCACGTCTAACTTTAGCCTTAAGGGTTATTTAGAATAGGTCTAACACACTAAAAGGGGTCAACGTAAAAAGCAGATTCCAGTTGCCATTCCCAGAAAAGGGAAGAAAATGAAAATCATTCAGGAAATTCCAGAGGAGTAGTATTTGTAACATCAAGTGACTGCTGGACTGATGCATGCACATACCTTGGGGCAGAAAAAGAAAAAAAAAAAGTGGGGGGTGTGCCATCCAGGGACAGTAAAAGTGCCTCGTCTCCTACTTGACCAGTTCACACCACCGCAGTGGTGCAAGTACTTTATTCCAGTGCAATGTGATGCAATCCACCACCCTGCAACACACTGTGCCCAATAGAACGTAAAGCGGAGGTCCACCCGCTCCCCACCAAAAGGTGCCAAATGTGGCACTTGAGTGGGGAAGGAGTATAAGGAGCGGACGTTCCACTTTTGGGTGGAACTCCGCTTTATTGGAATGTCACATAGTGACATTTGTTTAAAAAATGCACACATATAAGTGTAAATGGGGCCATAGAGTTTCCCTTAGGCCGCGTACACACGGGCGGACTGTTCGCCCAACTTTGTCCGCTGAACAGTGTTTGGGCGGACAGTCCGCTCGTGTGTGGGCTTTCAGCGGACAGTTTGACGAACAAGGTTTTTCGGAAATTCCGTAAAACTGTCCGCTGAAACCTTGTTTGAGCGAACAGTCCGCCCGTGTGTAGGCTTGTTCGTCAAACTAAGTTCCGCGCATGCTCAGAAAGGATTTACACGCCGAAAGTTATAATGCAGTGTATAGGACGTCGTATTTTTCGTCCCGTCGTACGTGCCGTTCACGTCATCGCGCACGGTTTCAGCAAACTGTTCGTTCGTCGTGTGTGGGCATGTCCGTCCATGCTAATTTTGAGCGGACTGTTTGCCGAAACTGTTGGACGGACAAAGTTGGGCGAACAGTCCGCGCGTGTGTACGCGGCCTTAGTTTTTCACATTGATTGCAATACAGTACATACCCATCAACCAGCCACATAAAGAATACGATTTTTCCTCTACATGCGCTTTCATGCAGCAGAATGCGAAAAGTTTGGAGATAAAAGAGATACCGTTCACGCAGCAAAATGTAAGATGTTTGCTGCATTGAAACAGACAAGTGTGAATAAAACCTTATTTACACAATGGGCAATTAATTATGCAGAATGTGTTTTGTGCATGTTTTGTACATAAAAAGTTACATTTATCTTTAAGTATTCTGGCAGGTAAGTACTTTTGGCTCTTAGAATATTCTATCCACAACTATGTATTCAATGATTTATACTATGGCCCAATGGGCTGGCCCAGCCCTGTCCTGAGGCTTTCCAACGCTCGGTACCCACCAGTAATGACACTGCATCAGATGACACTGCTTTCTGGAACACACTCATAGCAGCAATGCAATTTAAGCTATAAATATTTTTATATGCTTGTAAAATGAAACATTACGTGATAATTAGACATTCATTGCTGAAGTTACCATTGTAGGTTACAGGTTCTGACAAAGCTGCCAACATGTTTACCAGGACATTCGCTACTGAAACAGCTGGAAATTGTCATCCCCAAGGAGCACCCAAAAAATACATATTTACTGAACCATTTACTAAATACCATCAACACTGCCAAAAATATAATTGCATTGTGTACATTACAATATACAGGTGCATCTCACAAAATTAGAAAATCACCAAAACACAACGCAGCATTCTACCAGGAAAATCTAGAGCACGCCATGCTTCCCTCCGCTGACCAGCTTTATGGAGATGCCGATTTCATTTTCCAGCAGGGCTTGGCACCTGCCCACACTGCCAAAAGTACCAATATCTGGTTTAATGATCATGGTATCACTGTGCTTGATTGGCCAGCAAACTCACCTGACCTAAACCCCATAGAGAATCTGTGTGGTATTGTTAAGAGGAAAATGAGACACCAGACCCAACAATGCAGACGAGCTGAAGGCCACTATCAAAGCAGCCTGGGATTCCATAAGACCCCAGCAGTGCCAAAGGCTGATCACCTCCATGCCACGACGCATTGATGTGGCAATTCATACACATTTAGCAGAGAACTTCCACTCTAAAGTCTAGGCGATCCAAGCGGAAGTGGGTATCTGTCAAAACTAGGTACCCCCCCTCCTCCCCCCCAAAAAAATTACAAGTCAAATGTGGTGGTGGTGAGGGTTGGGTTAAAAGCGGATTTTTTTTTTTTTAAGTCAGCCGCTACAAATACTGCAGCTGCTGACTTTAAAAATAAGGACACTTATCTGTCCAGGGCGCCCGCGATGTTGGCATCCAAGGCCGAATCATCCCTCGGATGCTGCCGCCGCTGCCTTCTTCAGTAAGGGAATAAAGAAATGGAGCCTTGCGGCTTCCCTTCCTGGTTCCCTACTGCGTATGCAGGAGTTGTGCTGCGTAATCTGAATGGTCCCTGCTGTCTCTGGGACCCGTGTGTGTCCCAGCAGACAGCGCGGTGGTACAGGAAGAGGCGTAGACTTCCACAGGATTCTATTCCCGGAAGTGGGTGCAAATACCAGTCTTAGACAGGTATCTGCACTCCCCTCCCCCCGAAAGGTGCCAAATGTCACACCAGAAGGGGGGGGGGGGGGGCGTTCAGAAAAGTGGAGGTTCAATTTTTGTGTGAACCTCTGCTTTGAAGCGGAACTTCTTTTGGGTGGAGCTCCTCTTTAAGCTGGGAACACACTAAGAAAATTGGCCGACCGATCCTCAATGTTTCACAGCAAGTCGGAGACTTAGGATGGTACGATTTGCTTTCGCGCAACAAATGCTTTTTTTTTTTTTGCTGTTTATTATTTCTGATAATTCGCAGTCTTTCATATCATATTTAGCATACGAAAACACTACACACTAAATAAAAATCGTTTGTTTTGTTCACGTACAAGAAACATTTGGTTTGTCCCTTCAGTAACTTTCACTTGGAAAGTCTGAAACGGATGTCGAAAGCTGTGTACACATTTTACGAGAATTGAACGATCGTTCCTCATATGGAATTTTTATTACGATTTTCTAATAGTGTGTACCCACGTTAAAAAGCATTGCCTAAAGTGGTTGTAAACCCATGGGGAAAAAAAAAAAAAAAGCAACCTGCAAGGCAAAGGAATAATGAGCTGGTATGCATAGCATACTAGCTCATTATGAATAACTTACCTGAGAACGAAGCCCCCGAAGCGGTCCACCATCTTTATGTTCGCCGCTTCCATGGATCCCGGAGTGATTTCCGTGTCTCGCTGCTCCGGCGCTGCGATTCGCCGGAACAGCAATGACGTCACTCATGCGCATGTGTGATCTGCGGCCTGCCCAGTGCGCCTGCGTGCCGCTGTCTACGGCGCATGCGCCGTAGACAGCGGTGGCTGTCTTTTTGTAAATATCTCCTAAACTGTATAGGAGAGATTTCTTGGACCTACAGGTAAGCCTTAATCTAGGCTTACCTGTAGGTCAAAATGGTTTGTAAGGGTTTACAACCACTTTAACATACTGTAGCGGTAATGAAGCACAACTATAGGAAAAACTTGTTTTTTTCATTTTGCATCCTATAACGGAGGGTCATAACCTGTCAGATTTTTTTTTTTTGCCATCTATGTCCAATGGCGGCAATTTCCTTTAATTTCTTGTCCCATAATCAAACAGGAAGTCAGAGGAAATCCCTGCAAATTAAGGGAATTCCTTGGGGACCCCCAGCTCTGCATTATTTTTCCAGGGACAACCCAATACTTGGGATTTTTTACTTCAATGATAATGGTAAACAGGCTAAATTGAGGGGGTGAACCTCTTTAACGGGGGTACAGACAGCAATAAAAACTGACAGGTGTTTCTAATCTATCTCCACTCTGTCCAAAAAAAAAAAAAGTTGTGCCTTTAGAGATAAAACAGGAACTGAATGTATTACACATAATAGTGTCCCATGTTATTATTCAGCTAGTAAGTAGAAAACCAGGAATGATCCCAGGGACACCAATGGAGGGACAAAGTGTCCTTCGAAATCAGGGACACTTGGCAGTTTTGGCCTCCCAGGCCTGCCAATGGCATTCTTTAGGCATATCCTGTTTTGTTAGTTAGTCACTGTTGTCCATCCTGATGAGTTTCCAAAACTTCAGCAACATGTCACACTAAAGGAAAACGTCCAAATCTCCTAAACACCAATATGATTTCACCAACCTCACTTTAATCCAATGATACAAGAACTGGTCCTGACAAAGCAGGAGGTGAAAGTACGGGACTGTCAGTGCCGGTGAGAGGCGTTTAAAAGAACTTCAAAGCAGCAAAGCGAGGTATTAATGCAAGTTACAGTTACACATCCTATTTGCAGCATCTGAATCCTAAAGCGTGTAACAGGATCTGCCTAGAGAGGAACATTCCCTAAAAGAGTGAGAGAAATCACTTCCTGCCTTTTGTCCTAATTAGAAAAGCAGCAAAAAGCAGTGAGCCATGAATGTGGGCTGGGTGACCCCCGGGAAATGGGCTACAAGACAAACGACATGCAGCAAGCCTCACAGGTATCCAATATGTACCATTCATTAATAGCTGAATGAGAACACCCAGATATACTAGCAAAAAATAGAAATAAAAATACACTATATTGCCAAAAGTATTGTGACACCTGCCTTTACACGCACATGAATTTTAATAGCATCCCAGTCCGTAGGGGTTCAATATTGAGTTGGCCGACACTTTGCAGCTATAAACAGCTTCAGCTCTTCTGAGAAGGCTGTCCAAAAGGTTTAGGAGTGTCTATGGGAATGTATGACCATTCTTCCAGAAATGAATTTGTGAGGTCATGCACTGATGTGGATGAGAAGGTCTGGCTGGCAGTCTCCTCTCTGATTCACCCCAAAGGTGTTCTAGCAAGTTGAGGTTAGGACTCTGTGCAGGCCAGTCAGGTTCCTCCTGGTCTTCTAAAAATACTTTTTAATAAGACAAAAAGGGTTGATTTACTAAAATCTGGTACAGCTCTGCGTGGTAGCCAATCAGCTACTAAATTCAGCTTGTTCAGTTAAGCTTTGACCAAAAAAAAAAAAAAAAAAAAAAAAAAACTGGAAGCCAAGCAGATTTTACTGCAATATTCACTTTCCTGCCTCTCTGCCTCTAGATGTCCTCAGTGTCATGACCAGCATCATTCACATCCCACTTCCTCTGTCCTGGAGCTACCCCAGCCTTCGAGTAGACAGTAAAAGTAGAATCGGCCCAAAGATAAACTGATCTCTTTGTCACTCTGCCCTCTCCTCTATGAGCATGCTTCTGCTCAGCACATGAACGGATTGGTTCTTTGTGCTGCTTCTTCCTCCCACACTTCAGGTCTGTTGTACAGGGACTGCATAGGCTACTTTCACATTGCCAGGTTTCCAGTGCATTAAAAAAAAAAAAAAAAAAATTGACATGCAATTCAAAAACTGCAAACAAAATGATGCACTTTTGACACGTTTTTGATGCATTTTATTCATTTTAATGGAGAGGTGCATTTTTTGTTTTGTTTTTTACCATACCAAACTTGTAAAATCATGCTTGCTGTATTTTTGGTGCACAACGCAGCAGACCTGCAACTGATCAACGTGAGGAGTTCCATAGGATTTCATGGTCTTGCGTTTTTTTTCTTCCACTTTTTTTTTTAACGCATAAGCAGAAAAAAATAAAAAAATAAATAAAAACAGATCAGTGTGAAAGCAGCCTTAAACAGATAGGCAGCCATTAGGGATCAGCTGACAACAGCAGACCCCGAACTGCACCAGCTCCTTTCGTGGGATAGGAAGTCATAACAGCTGTGCATTTGTAGAAATGCAAGGCGTGGGTCACATGACCTGGAATCAGATCACAGGATCAGCCGATATTATAGCCAACACCTAAACTGGCCGTGGATCACACAGCAACGCTGTCCGTCCCTGTTCTCCACTTCAGGGATGAACCGGGCAGAATCTTTGCCTGAATTTGTCCCTGAAACGGAGGCAAAGATGCTCAGTGCGCTCCACAGCCGCCCCGGAGACATGTGAACCAGCTCCATAGAGAATCGGTCATATTCTCCTGCTATGTGAATTGGATGCGGGAAAATCGGCATCCAATTCGCATAGGTGTGAAGCCAGCCTTACACAGATTTTTAGACCTCTACCCACACTCCTTTACCTTACTTAAAGTAATTCTACAGGCAGATTTTTTTTTTCTTTTGTTATACTTACCTGCTCTGTGACATGGTTGTGCCCAGAGCAGCCCTGATCCTCTTCTTTTTAATTCCCCTGCCGGCGCTTTTGGTTCCTCCCCCCTGCCAAGTGCCCCCACAGCAAGCTGCCTGGTCTGGGGGCACTCGTGTGTGCTCGCTCCTGAGCTGGCTCTGTGTGTCCATAAGACAGACAGTGACCTGGCCTGCCCTCCTGCTCCCTTCTTAGTGGCTGTGATTGACAGCAAGAGCCAATGGCCCCCACTGCAGTCTCAGAGCCAAAGAGAGTCTGAGCACATTGCTGCCTCGAGATGGGCACTCAGGAAAGTATTTGGGGGGGGGGGGGGGGCAGAGAATGTAATATGATATATTAAAAAAAAAAAAAACACAAACACACAACACCTTTTGCCTGTTAAACTTAATACCCCCTAAGTCTAGCCATACATGCCTCAACTTTTCTTAGTTAGCCCTGCACTCAATTGCCCCATTCAAACAAACAGCGTGCATAAAGAAAAAATCCTTTGCCGGCTATTGTAATCAGACAAGCGCAGCACCTGCTGGCTGTCTGAATGCCCAAACAGAGACTGCAGCCAATAGGGTGCAGTCAATGTTGGCTAACAATTTTCCCAGCTCTTTCCATTTTTTCAACTGAAGTTGGTCACGTGAGGTGGGGAGCACTGGGCTCTCCAAGTCTTCTATGACAGAACAGGAAGTGTACAAAATCTCCACCCAATCTGACAGCTGTCAGAACAGAAAGCGAGGAGGTAACTCCCTGAAGTGTCCAGTATGAGAGAGGTCAGGGGTCTAAGAATGACATGTAACAGCAACTAGAACTAAACCAATGTAATGTCTCTTTAGATTTTGATGAGCATGTTATCAGATTAGAGCTGCACAATTCTGGCTAAAAGAATCACGATTCTTTTGCTTAGAATAAAGATTTTACGATTCTCTCAAAATTCTCCTGGCGTAACATCTTTCACATTATATGAAAAAATTGGGTTAACTTTACAGTTTAGTCATTTTTTTTTAAATTCACTGAAGTGTATTTAAAAAAAAAAAATTGCGTTTGAAAGACCGCTGTGCAAATACAGTGTGAAATAAAATTGGAACAACCTCCATTTTATTCTCTAGGGTCTCTGCTAAAAATATATATAATGTCTGGAGGTTCCAAGTAATTTTCTAGCAAAAAAAAAAAATACAGATTTTGACTTGTAAGCAACAAGTGTCATAAAAATGTTTAATCTTTTAGCGGTTAAACTGAACTCATTTACAGACCGAATTGCATCCCTTTGATCTAAAAGCAAAATGTTAAAATGTTTATCGCCACCTAAGCGATGTGATAAACTTGGCAGGCTGCCTGGTTTATTTATTTTTATTTTATTTATTTTGACAGCTGTCAGCAGTGAGCAGAGAAATGTTCTTTTAAGATCGTGATGGGGGTAGAATCGCAATCTCGATTCTTTAACAATTAATTGTGCAGCTCTACATCAGATTATTGGGGTTTAACAGACTTGCTAAGCTGACAAGCTGGTTGAAATAAAAGCGGGATGAGGGCATGGTGCAATGGACAGACCCAGTTCAAACACACTGTCAAACACAAGCTGGTTAGTAATAAATGATATGAAAATATACCTTTCTGCATGGTTCTAACACTACCAGGGTGGATAAAAATGAAGGATAAAAAAAATAAATACATTTGGATTTAAATCATCTCTTTTTGATTTTTAGCTATTTTATTTTAATAAAATGCTTTTGGAGTAAAACTATCTAAAGCAGGGCTCGACAAAACCCGGGCGCCCGGTCGCATTTGCGACTAGAATTCCAGACCTGGCGCCTGGGGCAGCACAGCTGGGAGTATGCTGTCTCCGCGGCCCCCCCCGGCGCGATCGCGTCGGGCCGCGCCGCCGCCGGCCGGTAATTTAGCCCCCGGCTTTGAGGCCTTCTACGATCCTATGGTTCCTTCTGTAATCTGGCGCCCTCTTGTGGTGGCCGTTGGAATTACAACCAGCAATGCTAATGGATGCAATGCTAATTTTCCCTGCCTGCCAGCCTATCTTCCTTCCCTTTACTCAGAACCCCTAAAAATTATATATATATTTTATTCTAACACCCTAGAGAATAAAATGGTGGTCGTTGCAATACTGTCTGTCACACCGTATTTGCACAGCGGACTTACAAGCGCACTTTTTTGGGGAAAATGTATTTAATAAAAAAAAAAAAAATAAGACAACAGTAAAGTTAGCCCAATTTTTTTAATATTGTGAAAGATAATGTTGCGTAGAGTAAATCGATACCAAACATGTCATGCTTCAAAATTGCGCCCGCTCATCGAATGGCAACAAACTTTTACCCTTTAAAATCTCCATAGGCGACATTTAAAAAATTCTACAGGTTGCACTTTTTAAGTTACAGAGGAGGTCTCTGTATTTTTTTTTTTATTTTAACTTTTATTTTTATTTTTTTCACTGTTCTTTAAAAAAAAAAAAAAATGTGTCACTTTTGTTCCTATTACAAGGAATGTAAAAATCCCTTGTAATAGAAAAAAGCATGACAGGTCCTCTTGTATATGAGATCTGGGGTCAGAGAGACCTCACATCTCAATTTACACTAAAATGCAATTTAAAAAAAAATTGTCATTTGAAAAAAATAAATAAAATGTCCCTCTAAGAGCTATGGGGGGCAATGACTTGGAGACAGGTGAGGGGCTTGGGGCTATCTTCCCCTCACTTGTCTCCATGTCAGGCCAGGGGCAGGTCCAGATCGCCGTCACGGACCCGGCTCCTAACTTTTTTAGCGGGCTTCTAGATTCCAAGCAAATTTGTCAACCCCTGATCTAAAGACAGCTTTCTATTTAAGATACATTAATAATTTGGTTTATTCAGCATGAAATGGAGCTTAGTTATGTAGCACAAGGCTGTATATTCTGCAATATTTACATTTTGGGTAAACTCATTCAATTAATCCAAGCTCAGCAAGCTGAAATAACATGCACTGCATTGATGCATTCACACAATTTCACAGTAACCAGGAAATAAAACAAAAAAAGTTCAGGGATATTCCTTTGTTTTGCAAATCTATGTACACTACAAACTGTACAATTGAACTGGTTCTGATATCACTGTTTTACTAACCTGGAAGCTTATTATTCTAAATAGAAAACCTTCATTTTGTTTGCAAATATTAAAAATTCGAACTACCAGCAAGAAGTCCTTACATTTAAAGAGCATGGCAGCGCCTGTTAGCGGGCATCCACTCACCTGTGCCGCCATATCCCTCACCTTGTTGTGTCCCTGCCGCATCACCAGGCATCCCATTAATGTAAATGGGACTGTCTGTGAGTCAACAGCGGGTCAGAGGAGTCGCCGCTGCAGCACAGAGCCGACAGTTGCTCTTTAAAAATTATGATATAAATTGAGTTGATTTAAATCAAGCCTTTTCACTAGTGATTTAATATTGACTTACTTTAAATCAAATCCACCCTGAAAAACACAAATGGATTCTGAAACATCACTTGATTTTTCTTGTGGTTGGAAATCCAGATCATTGTTAGCCCTGATGCCAGCAAGGAGTTAAACCAGTCGGCAATCAGATGCTGGACAAAGTCTTTGAAGTGTCCCTCCTCCCCCATTCTGTGCTTCTCCAAAAGGAAGAAGTTTTGTGGAATGTACTCAGAGGAATGACCTCCTCTCTGGAATGTGCTGAGCAAAGAAGCATGGAATGTTAGGCCCCTTTTGGGGTACCCAAAAATAACAAGCATTAGGTGATCCCCATTCCCTTTACCGTTAAGAACCAGCTAGATGAATATGGTGATGGTTACCTTTAAAAAGGTTCCTACAGAATCTCTTAACAAGTACCTTCTCCAAAACAAGAAAAAGAAAATACAGAGGCTGGGGTCACCCATACCACAATCTCCAGCTACAGTAGATGTAATCTTAACTGAATCATATTTTATTTTCTAAAGGAAAAAAAAAATCAAACAATTTTTTTTTTATATAAAATACCACTTTTTTTTTTAAGTAAAAAAATAAACAACAACAACAACAACGATGATGATGCTCTGTGTTGATGGCCATCAGTGTCCTAACCGCAGCGTTGGTCAGCACATCCATAAAAATATTTCTAATAACATCATTTCTCACCTATTAGGAGGGTTGCATCCAGAGCCAGTAGGTAAAAGCAGAGAGAATTTAAAGTGGTTATAAAAAAACAAAAACAAAAAAAAAAAACACACCTTGTGTGCTACTCCCCGCACAGCCCCCCTACTCACCTGAGCCCCCTCTCGATCCAGTGATGCACATGGGAGCCTTGGCTGTCCTGGCTCTCTTGCTTCTCATTCACTGAGACACAGCCAGTGAGGAGAGAGCAGGAGGTGGGGCTGAGCCATGGCTCTGTCTCTCAAGGACACACAGAGCAGGGCTCAGGAGCAAGCACACACCAGTGTCCCCATAGCAAGCAGCGTGCTATTGGGGGCACTGGTCAAGGGGGAGAAACAGAGAAGAAAAGGATCGGGGCTGCTCTGTATAAAACCACTGCACAGAGCAGGCAAGTATAATATTTTTGTTATTTTCTTTTAGGGCCCTTTCTTGCGTTTTTACTGCTAGAAAAATGAAAAAAAAAAAAAATAGTTTCCTTTTAAATCCTATGCAGGGTGGATATAAAATCAATGATTTATTTTTTTGAAAAAAAATAAAAAAAAAACTTTTTATTTATTTAAATTGTTTTTTTTTATCAATTTTTTTTAATCAATTTTTTTTTTTTTTTAATAAGAATGCTTTTGGAGTAAAAATTGATCTAAAGATAGTTTTCTATTTAATCATTTTGTTTATTCAGCATTAAATTGAGCTTAGTTATGTAGCATGAGGCTGTATATGCTGAAATATTACAAATTTTGGTAAACTTATTAAATGATCCCAAGCTCTGCAAGCTGAGGTAACACGCACTGTATTGATTCATTCACACAATTTCACAGTAACCAGGAAATAAAACAAAATTCAAGAATATTCCTTTATTCCATTGTTTTACAAATCAATGTACATTACAAAAACTGTATGATTGAATTTGTTCGGATATCGCGGTTTTACTAACCTGACAGTTTATTATTCTAAATAGGAAACCTTCATTTTGTTTGCAAGTATTAAAGATTCTAACTACCAGCAAACACAAGTCCTAACATTTAAAGAGCACCTGTCATTTCAGATCCATCATGGCAGCACCTGTTAGCAGTCATCCACTCACCTACTGCCGCCACGTCCCTCACCTTGTTGTGTCCCTGCTGCATCACCAGCCGTCCCATTAAAGTGAATGGGACTGTCGTGCAGCAACAGCAGGAGGAGGAGCCGCTGAGGGACGGAGATGACAGTTGCTCTTTAAAAATTATGATTTAAACCAAGCCTTTTTGCTAGTGATTTAAAATCAATTTGATTTAAATCAAATACACTCTCATCCTATGCGACTCTTCACATCACACCAAAAAAGCAGCTTCCCATTGAAATGACTGAAAATCGCAAGCGCAATTTGCTTTTTCTGGTGAGTTTTTGAGTCCGTCACATTTTTCACAGGTGCAGGCGCACCCAAAAACGTACAGGAAAAATGTATCTGAAACGCAGTAAAACCCGTAAGCGTTTTTTTACCACGATTTTGCTACAGAGCAGCGTAAAAGGGCCCTTAGAATCACTTTAAAAAACAAAAACATTTAGCCCAGGTTCACACTGCTGCAGTGCATGTAATTCACACAATTTGCAGGAATTGCAGCACACTCATGTGTGAATTACATGTGGTGTCTCTGAGATGCAATGCAAGCCATGGATTTGTATGGCTCAAATTGCACTGTATTTGCACCAAACTGATGGAGGACCCTTTTTTTTGTCTGCACCAGAATCAGATCATATGGGTGTTCACACCCATATGATCTGATTCTGCAAATCATGCTGCAATTTGCAAACCGGTTGCAGGGTGTCGTTAACATAAACTCAGCAATTGGTTCGCATTGATGGGATGCAATTTAGATGCAGTGCCGAATTCGCACCACAGCTAAAGTGAACCAGAATGTTAAAAAACACAAGGGGGCACATGTGTAGTTTATTCAGCAGTGCAAAGACACTTGGGGGGTTATTTACAAAAGGCAAATCTAAAATCTAAAACTACAAGTGCACTTGGAAGTGCAGTCACTGTAGATCCGAGGGGCACATGCCTGGAAAATAAAAAGCAGCATTTTAGCTTGCACATGATTGGATGATAAAATGCAAAAAGCACAAAAAATGCATAGGTGTGAATCCTGCCTACAGTTGGAAGGAAAGAAAAATCGATTGATTCTCCCATCGACAAAATAAGTGTCGATAGGAGAATCCCTTCCATAACTCCATTGTGTTCTAACGGCGGGGAGACTTCCATGCCAGCAGAACATAACTTTGTGCTGACCGCTTTAGCAGGTGGTACTAATCGTTTGGGGAAAAAAAAAAAAAACACAACAGGCTGGTTGTACACAAGTCAATCTATCCTGTGTACAATGAGGGTGCCCATAAATGGATAGAAATTCAGCGGGTCCCTGCTGAACCAGCCACATTTCCACCCATATATGGCCAGTTTAAGTCTTTTCCTAAGACTTTTCATTTGAAACTATCCATCCATGGCCAGCTTGAGCCCCACCAAGTATGTTGCGCCCTTTAACAGAAACCATGATCATCACTTGTGTTTGCGTTTCTATGGACATTTTACAGTCTAGGTAACGGTAGCAACATATGGGTTCAAAGTTTTACATGATATAAAATCAATCAATTATGTATGGCGTGAAGACAAAAGCAACAGACCAAATTCCAACTAAATGTTGCTTGTAAGCACAACTGCAACCTTCGAATTAGGCCAGGTTCACTTT
The DNA here is from genome assembly GCF_037356315.1 of Lithobates pipiens. Lineage (NCBI taxonomy): Eukaryota > Metazoa > Chordata > Amphibia > Anura > Ranidae > Lithobates > Lithobates pipiens. Next base: position 100,243,577 of record NW_027507790.1, read on the forward strand.
GTACGCATACTTTATTTTGGATCAATAACTGACAAAGACAGTAACAAAAAGCCTACAGGGGTTCTAATCCCTTAGTCTTTTTTTTTTAAAATCTGTCTGTACTGCTATAGGACTTTCTTCACTTCTTGCTTGGTGAGATCATTGTCACCAGGGCAGGAAAGGTAAAAAACGCTCTTCAGTTGAGCCCTGGATAGCATTAGAAAGTCTGCATAGCCTTTTTTTTATCCACAAGCGCTCTATCTAAAACAAAAATTAGAATGCACAGATCTGAAAGAATGTGAGCAAGCATTTAAAGAAAGAAAATAGTTGTCCTCATTTCCCTACTGTGGTTAACAGACTCACAAAAAGTACAGGTAATAAAAAGCTATTGCTCAACTATACAAAAGGCATATTATACCCTCTCCAACTTCAAAGGTACAGCCATAAAATGATCAGAGGTTGATAATCTCTTCACTTTACAGATAAATGTTAAAACATTACTTATCTCCTGCACCTCAAGAAGACTGCAAATACAAATGCATTTTTTACATTAATAGAAGATAAAGCTAAATGTCAACTGAAAAATACTTCACCACTTACTTACTAAATTGCTCTATCTTAGGCAGCATTAATACCTGCACTTTGGAGTGTAACTTTGATACAACTCTAACACAACTTTGGATGGGTATGACTTGGATGTGATTATGGTTTTGACTAAAGAAAATGGGCAACTGTTGCATGTAAACATTCGAGTGTGGCTTTCATGCAACTTTTAAAGGTTGACACCAAAAAGTCTGAGGCCCTCAAGCAGGAAAGTCTGACCAAAAGTAGTGCATGAACTAAAGTTGCTGCATCTTTAAAGAGGAAGTAAACCCTGATGAGTTTACTTCCTCTTTCATTCCCTGCAAAGGTAAAGCATAATGAACTACTATGCATCTCATACTATGCATTCATCTCAATCTTCCCATTTTATGTAACCTATACACTAACCCCTTTACCTCCTGATCCCTCTGTGTATTACTTGTACATTTAATGTACCTAGTGCACCAATATCAAGCACCACATTTTATTCCCCTCTCAATACCAGAATATTTTTTTTTAATTTCCCCCAAAATGTGTCAAAAAAGGTCAGGTCACCTAGAAGCGTCAACTTTCTTAAAAAATAAAATAAATTTGGGGGGATTTTCAGGCTGCCCCGTTATGTTTGAAAACAAAATAAGGGAAAGGATTATTTTTTTCAAATTGTATTTTCCTTTATCATAAAGAAATGAAAACCCCAGTGGTTAATAAAAAAAAAAAAAGAAAGCACTGTCGCCAAAAAGCGATATAAAATTCATATGGGTAAAGTGCTTCAGGACGGATTAATTGTCAGTCTAAGTATCACAGGACTAAAAACTGAAAAATGGCAGGGTGAAACATGCTGGTACTGAGGAGGTTAAACATGATGTGTAAACACTATATTAGAATAATAAAAAAAAAATTATATTATAATATATATATATATATATATATATATATATAAATACATACACATATATATATATATATATATATATATATATACATATACACACATATACACACACATACATATATATACATACATATTATATATACATACATACACACACACACACACACACACTTAAAAGGAACCGGTCAGGATGAAAATAAACTTTACTGCTACAATTGTAGCTACCAAGTTTCTAATCCAACAGATTCTTTATCACAGGACAAATATGGGAAGTGCCATTTCTGACCGCTTTCTGAATGGCTGTTAAGTTAGTCCAATGGCTTTAGTATTTTTTTTTTTTAGTTACTGATCTGGAACCATACATATCAGGAAAGCTGAGTAAAGTCTCGTAAGTCCTTATCTGTCTTCTTGTTCCAGGTCATAGACTAGCAGTACTGAAGCCAGACAAAGACATCAAAGATGGCAACATCCTTTGCTCATGAAAAACTTAATTTAGTGGTGTTTATAAATGTGCCATACTTCTATGCATATGCCACAAGTTTTCTGCTCAGATAGCAACTCTGACCATTTTTTTTTTTTAAACAGCACTCCAAATAGTTGAAAAATGCCTGACAAAATCTGCAAAAATGTGCAATTCAGCCCCTCAAAAAAAAAACCAAAATGCTTGAAAAAAAAAATAAAAATGCTGGAAAACATTGCAAACAATTCCTAGGTGTGAATGTAGCCAAAGGCTTCTTCTTTCAGACAGATCTGCTCCACCTGGGGGGGCTCCATGATTGGATCTCCTGCTGAATCGGAGCTGAATGGGATGAACGTTTGACTTCTGTGCCCAGTTTGTGTCTAATATACCCAGGTGGACCTGAGATAGCTCTGTTAGCACCCAAATATAAACTGACTTGTGTCCGTTTACATCAGACTACCGCCGATCCATCACGTGTCCAGAAAAACAGAAAGACATCTTTCAGTTTTTTTATTTTTTTTTATTTTACTTCTGGACCTGGATGGACTATGAGGTAGGTAGATGTAAATTGACAGAACCGCGAATCAGAGCTGAAAGTGGTTCTAAAGGCAGAAGGTTCTTTTTATCTTACTACATTATGCATTAAGATAAAAAAGCCTTCTGTGTGCAGCAACCCCCCTCCTACTTACTTGAGCCCATCTTGATTCAGCGTAATCCATTTAGTATGAGGGACCTATAGAAACAATCAATTTTAGTGATTAACAATCGCACTGCCTATTGGTTGGTAAACTCTGCAGATTTAACTGACCAGATCTGAGGAAAACCTAATTGGCTTTTAGCTAGTTATAGAATTGTTTCCCCAAGCTGGGTCTGGCTAAAGTCACCATGTATCTGAAGGCATCTTGAAATGCATAGAAACCAGCAGAATTGGGCGGTGGAAAACCCAGCAGAATTGGGCGGTGGAAAACCCCGCAGAATTGGGCGGTGGAAAACCCAGCAGAATTGGGCGGTGGAAAACCCAGCAGAATTGGGCGGTGGAAAACCCAGCAGAATTGGGCGGTGGAAAACCCAGCAGAATTGGGCGGTGGAAAACCCAGCAGAATTGGGCGGTGGAAAACCCAGCAGAATTGGGCGGTGGAAAACCCAGCAGAATTGGGCGGTGGAAAACCCAGCAGAATTGGGCGGTGGAAAACCCAGCAGAATTGGGCGGTGGAAAACCCAGCAGAATTGGGCGGTGGAAAACCCAGCAGAATTGGGCGGTGGAAAACCCAGCAGAATTGGGCGGTGGAAAACCCAGCAGAATTGGGCGGTGGAAAACCCAGCAGAATTGGGCGGTGGAAAACCCAGCAGAATTGGGCGTGGAAAACCCAGAAGAATTGGGCGTGGAAAACCAGCAGAATTGGGCGTGGAAAACCAGCAGAATTGGGCGTGGAAAACCAGCAGAATTGGGCGTGGAAAACCAGCAGAATTGGGCGTGGAAAACCAGCAGAATTGGGTGTGGAAAACCAGCAGAATTGGGCGTGGAAAACCAGCAGAATTGGGTGTGGAAAACCAGCAGAATTGGGCGTGGAAAACCAGCAGAATTGGGTGTGGAAAACCAGCAGAATTGGGCGTGGAAAACCAGCAGAATTGGGTGTCTTTCCTGTTGCAGAAAGAAAGTAACAGATGGCAGACTACAGAGACTTGTGTACAGTATACTGGTATTCCTGGCTTCAGCACACAGAGGAGGCAGCGAGGCCAAGCTCTGCTCACAGCCTCTGTATGCTGAACAATAACACAGCCTTGGAAGTGTTGTTGCCCTTTGGAAACAGAATGCTGTCTGCCAGGAGTGTGACCAAGAGCAACAGGAAGTCCGTGCCGGCCTCAGCTAGGGCTCACATGCACTAAACAGTGCTACATACAGGAGGCTTATCATTATACAAAGCTCACTGCTTTCAGGGAAACCATTATTGTAAAAACAGGCCAGCAAAGGTCTTGCTTGAAATTTATCTTAATATAAAATATGCATTCAAAATGGTAGTAAAAGCATGAAGGACCATCTAGCATGTCCTCTTTTAAAGTGGACCTTTCAGTAACTTTACAAGTCTGCATGCAATGTTACCAGCTTGTTCTAGACAGGATGAAGCAAGGATCAGACTGCAGCATTTTGTAGTCCCAAGGTAAGAGGCTGTGGAGACCTGTATTAGCCGTTTGTGAACACAACCCAGACCTGCACAGGCATTGTTGTGTTATCCCTGAGCCAGTTCACCTTGGTTATTACCCGAAAAAAAATATGGCACCATCCCACTGGAGGCAGAGGCCAATGAAGACATTATCAGCCAAAATACCATAATCCCTGGAAGACGTAGTCAATATGTTATCATTACACTTATACAATGTGAATGTACAATGTATATGTAAAAGCGCTGCGTAAATTGACTGCACCATGCATGTACCTTAATAACAACAATTAGCATGCATGTGCTTAAAGCGGAACTACACTGCTGAGCGCCACAAGCCAAAAACGCACTTTCAGTCATTTTTATTATTCAAAGCAAACTCCCCCATCCATGATTCCATATTTTTTTTCTCTCTTTTTTTTAACCAAAAAATCATTTTGAAAAACATCCCCTAGCATTTCTGGTCATGGCCGTCTGGCTGAAACCATTTAAATCACTTCAGTCCTGGAAGGATTTACCCCCTTAATAACTAGGCCATTTTTTGCGATACAGCCTTGCGTTACTTTAACTGGCAATTGCACAATCGTGTGACGTATAGAGCAATGGACAAATAGAGCTTTCTTTTGGTGGTATTTGATCACCTCCGCAGGTTTTTTTTTTTGCACTATAAACAAAAAAAACCGACAGATTTGAAATAATATAAATATACATCTCTTTTTTGGGATATGTATTATAGCAGAAAGTAAAAAATATTTATTTAAAATAAAAAAACTAATTTATCAGTTTAGGCCAATATGTATTCTTATACATATTTATGGTAAAAAAAAATCCCAATAAGTGTATATTGACTGGTTTGCGCAAAAGTTATAGTATCTACAAAATAGGGGATAGAGTTATGGTATTTTTATTTCTTTTATTTTTACTAGTAATGGCGGTGATCAATGATTTTTAGCCAGACTGCGACACTGCAGCGGACAGATCAGACACCTAACTGACATTTTTGACACTTTTTTGGGAACCTATGACATTATTACAGTGATCAGTGCTAAAAATATGCACTGACATTGTACGAATGACACTGACAGGGAAGGGGTTAACATCAGGGGTGAACAAGGTGTTAAATGTGTTCCTTGTTTGTGCTTTCTAACTGTATGGGGGACTGTGTGACTGGGGAATCACACAGATTAGCAGGAAAATATCCTCCGAGATCCAAGATCTCAATGCTATGGTGGTCAATGCTATCCCCTGACAGAACGGAGATCTGCCTTGTTTATTACTTCAGCAGATCCCCATTCTGTTTCTGCAGGGAAAGTCTACCGGACCTGCTGATTGGCTGTGGAATGCCCACGAAAGCTAGTGCATGTATCTCCATAATGGTACGGCGATTTGTGCAGCTGAGCCCTCTTGCCACAATATATCTGTGGCAGGTGGTTGGCGAGTGGTTAACTGTTGGCAGCCGAGTTAGATTCCTGGACTAGATTTTTTTTATTTTTTTAAGCCCGTGGTATATGAACACAGTCCAAAAACTCCACCCAGTGCAAAAGGGAAAAAAAAGAAAAACCAAAAGTGCACAAGGTGTATCTATGGTCCTCCTCTGAAGAGAAGGGACCATTGCCTGATCCCCCAAGACGTTAGGCACCAGATGGGGACTAGGGTACTTCACATGGACAAAACCAGATGGACCCGTTCTCTGGGTCTGCCAAAACAGAACAAGTACTAGGTGAAGCTCCCTCGAAGGGCGACCCCATGAGTGAGGGCAAACCAAGCCAGAAGCCATGTCCACACCATCCAAAGACATTCATGGCAGGCCCAAGGACCTACTCCCTACTAATCAAATGTGAAACAAAGTGTACATACCCAACAACCAAACCAAAAAAAAGCAAAAAGTGATAAACATAAAAAGGTGTGGAAAAGGGAGATGGAGAAAGTGCATGGATTTACACACACACACACACACACACACACACACACACACACACACACACACACACACACACCTCCCGCTCTGCAGCTCTCATTGGCCCTCTTATGACTTTGCCATGAAGGGAGGGGGCGGCATAACTCTCAAGAGAGTGGGAGAGAGAGAGGGGTACCCACTTCCACTGTAGGTCAGGTGCGTCAAAGTGTTCGGAGACAGAAGTTAGCACCCCCCCGTCTTCTGGGACAAATCATAGTTCCCAGAAGGCTACAGGACCATTCACAGCACAAAACACACATGCGCAGTAGGAAACCAGATGTGAAGCCGCGCGGCTTCCCTATCCGTTTCCCTTACTTGAGATGCCAGCGCCTGCACCCAAAGCGGATTGAAGAACTGGCTTGGTTGAGTACATCACTGGATACCTGGACGGCAGGTAAGTGTCCCCATGTTAAAAGTCAGCAGCTACAGAAATTTTGGCTGCTGAATAAATTTTTTGGGGGGAGCCTGAAGCTCTTCTTTAACGTAGTCTGCGACTTATTGTTTTACAGTAAGTGATCAATTATGGCTGATCTGACAATCAACTGAAGCAGATTTGCAATCACTTGGCAAGCTTGGGCATCAGCAGCACTTCAGAGAAAACGAAGCCTCATTAATGACTAGAACTGAAAATCCACTATTGTGCTTTGCCATTACAACATCTGGGGTGATTTCATTCTAAACCTTTACCAAGTTTGAAGAGGCCTCAGTACTAGGTTTTCTGTTCAACCCCCCAAACCGCCCCCCACCACCTCTACCGTTCCTTGCATGCTGCAAGGGTTAAACAGAAGGAACAGCTGCTCTTCCTGTCCCTTACTGATAATATTTTTCAAAAGCACTTTTCCCATATGCCCAACAGCTGCACACATCAGTGGCAACAATATGTTCTCTTTTTACATTAAAATATACTTGCAAATTTGAAGTTTTTAGAATTGGAATGCATTGTGAGATCTGATCATTCCAAAACAGAATATGCCCCCCCGCAGCACACAAGCCTCTAATATGTACCCAGTTCCACCATCACTTACTTTACTATGGGCTATTACAACTGAAGCAGAATAAAGGTCATTGGGTACTAGGAGACAGGAAGGAGCCCAAGCTTTTGAACCCAACAATGCAATTATATTTCGAGGTCCATTGAAACTCTGCTAGATGAGTTTATGTAATAAACTATGGAAATTTTCTGTTGCTTGTCTGATCTGTATTGGCAATCTGACAACTGCTGGGTTTCATAAAGATAATGCTTCATTGACAAAATCTCCTGGATCAATTTTCAAGAAACTCTCAATAAACCTATGAATAATTGACTACAATATAAACAACATAGTATGCCATAAAATACCTTGCTTTGAAGCTTTAGGTGAAAGCACAGAAAGAAAACACAACTGTTCGGTAAAGTGTTCTAGGCAGTACACAAGAAACAGGGTAGGCTGCATTTTACACCTGAGAGTTTAATAGTTAAAAAAAATAATAATAATTTATATATATATATTATATATATATATATATATATATATATATATATATATATATACATATATATATATATATATATATATATATATATATACACATACATACATACATACATACACACACACACACACACATTTTTGGTTCGGGTGTTAAATATTTATTTTTATATTAGGGGTTCATTATTTAATTATTACATATTATTTATTTTATTTATTATCCATGATGATTTTTTGTGTATTTATTCTACATTTATATATTACTATTTTTTTTCCTTTCTATTTTTAATATCACAGAAAATCACACAAAAACACAAATCCACACAAATCATACTTTTCCATGCATTTCTATCGGAAAATGCTCAAATCTGCCCAATTTGAGCTACAAAAAAAAAAAAAAAAAGCTCCAGAACTTGTTTGAGCTTCAGGCGACTTGGAGTGGAGATGTGAACAAACTATAGAAAAACTGATTTTATATTTTTTCTCCCCCAGCATTGCAAAATGCTGAGGTGTGAATGGGGACCAAAAATCATCATGAAGGTTAGCAGACAATGGTCCCACAATTTAACAGATTGGAATTTCATCAAGTTACAATTACTAACTACAGTAGATAGGATTATCCAAGCTGGTAACATTGCAAATGCCAAATTCAACAGTCACGTCATTATTTAGTCCATACAGCATATATTTCATTGTCCTTCATAGAATACTTCCAGACAATCACTGAACTTTGGGTGGTTGCTACAGGTATCATCCCAGTACCTTTTTTCTTTTTTTTTGAGCCAGCGGTCAGCTCTTGCTCTCCCTCTTCCTCAATGGCGCCATTTTTATTTTATTTTTTATCTTGTTTTGAATGCTTTTAAGTGTAGAGGAGGGATTTGGGGTCTTGTAGACCTCAAATCTCTCCATAAAGAGTACCTGTCACATGCCTATTGCTGTCAAAAGGATGTGTACAAAGTAAATAAAATAAAATTCAAAGCAACAGTGTTAAAAAAAATAAAAGGAAGAAGCGGAGGCGATCATGAGCAATGGTTCCGCACGCACGCAAATGTAACATCATTGATATTTTACAAAACAAATTGGGTTATGAATTGCCTTTTTCTCATTAAAATACCAAAGTGTATTTAAAAAAAAAATAATAATAATAATAATAATAATAATAAAATTGCATTTGAGAAACCACTGTTACCATGTGACATAAAAAATTGCAACACCCACCAACTTATTCTCTAGGGCCTCAGCTTAAAGTGGGGTACCCCCTAAAAAAAAAAAATTAAAAGTCAGCAGCTACAAATACTGCAGCTGCTGGCTTTTAATAATCGGACACTTACCTGTCCCGGGTTCCAGCGATGCGGGGGAACGAAGCCCCCCCCTCGCTCCCCGCTCCGCTCGCGGCGCCGTCATGCATACTGTGGGCACCCGGCTGTGGCTTCACAGCCGGGCACCCACTGCGCATGCGCGAGCGGCGCAGGGCGCCGTGATACGCCGTACAGTCACCTGGGACACGTGACAGGTCCCAGGTGAATGTGCGGCGCGAGGGGAAGTGATGTCACCAGCCCGGGCAATGAAGAAGGCAGACTACGAGGGACCCCCTAGCAACCGGTATTTAGGAGGTGAGTAAAAATTTTTTTTTTTTGCCAATTATTTTTTTTTTGATTTTTTTTAAAGATTTTTAAGTGGTTTTATTTTTTGGGGGGCAACTCCACTTTAAAAAATAAATAAATCGATATAGTAAATAATAGTAAAAGTAATTTTCTAGTAAACAAAAAGTGCCAGAAAAAATAAATAAAAATATAAAAAACAAAACAAACAAAAACACTTTGGTGTATAGATTGCACCTGCAAAGGCAATGCTGCAAACGTACAACTGCATCTTCAAAGTCAACATTGACATACCATGTTAATGGCCCGTCTACCACAGTAAAGAGCTGAGAATCCTAAAAACACATTTTTTCAAGTACCGTTCTCTTGTTTTCTTTGGATTTTTACCTAAATGCTGGATTTATTCACTAGAAAAGTATCTGCCTAGGTAAATGATAAAATACTGCACGGCCTTTTGTAAAGGACCACCACTGGCCATGATGGAGTTAACCCCTAGATGCAGGAAAGCTGACAGCCTGACAAACATTGCGTGCAGGACCCGAGGAAGCCAGATTATGTACACCCGTGGTTTCCTGGAATATACTGTGCAGAGTGCAATCAAGGCCAGGCGGCTATCCCATCAGGGAGGGGACCCCACGACCGCTCCGGAAGCTGTTGGAAGTACTTCAGACTTACAAGTCCATCGCCCAGGAACCCCCAGAGACTGCTAGTGGCGTGTTCCAGGACTCAGCAGGCACCCAGAGCCAAGTGTGGAGAAAGATGACAAAGGAAGTTACACCTGAGAGCCCATAAATGGTCACGTTATTCATTTCACTAGAAGGATTCTATAGGGTATAACTCTTGGTTATGAAAAGTATGTAATGTAATGATATTATAAAGTTTTATCGATAAGGTTCAAAAATCATCAGCTTTGGACCATCTACCCTATGGTCATTAGAATATATCCAGAAAGACATTGCTATTGCAACACTGGAGGGAAGGCACGCATAGTTCCGTTTTACGTAGGTTGTCAAGGGATATAGGGTCAAACGCTTACAGCTACTCCTAATTTTACAAATTGCAGTTACCACCGAGAAGGATGGGGCACAGCAAGTGGTAAAACATTTTTTTTTTTTGTTTTTTACCCTATTTCAGAAAATGCATTAAAGTGGTTGTAAACCTTTACATATACCCAAATCTTCACTAGGTATATGTAAAGGCCTCAAGTGATACAGAGATGAAAGTAACCCTACTACATAAGCAGTACCTTTTTAATCTATGGTCTTCTCTTCCCTGCTTCCATTCAAAGTCCGGAATTTATAAAGCTTGTCTGAGCTGTCAGAAAAAAGGGGATGGAGAGCTGAAGTTACAACCTGCAGAGCTCAGTGAGGAGCTGATTGGAGGGAAGGGACACACCCCCTTTACACAGCACACAGGAACAGAGCTGAGGCTGTCAATCAGCTGGAGATCCATCCAGTCACCTTTCTCTTATAGCCCGTACACGCGATCCAAATATCGTATGAAAACTGTCGTCCGAAGAAGAATTGTACAATTTTCGGATCGTGTGTACACTACTTGAAAAGTGATTTTTACCCTTCTGCATTAATTCCATATTTTCCTGCTAGACTTAGCAGTGTACAGTACTGTATGATAAAGCCATGATATTGAACCTTAAAAAGGACCATCATGTATCGGATGCTGCAAGTTGCCCCTGCCATGAGAACTGAGCGATCACATGACCACGGATCGCTCAGTTCTCAGGTCCCCATGTGTCAGTCATCATTGTAGGTTGACTCTGGGTCACAGGAATGCACAAGTATATGCACTATTGTGACCCCCATGAGAAGTATGGGCAAATTTTTTTTAGCCAGAATAGTCTTAACCCTCAGATGACCAAAGATTTTTGAAGCTTAGACGCCAGGACCAAAATGTATCAGAATTGGCATGCAACTGTTAAGAGACAAATCATGCCAAAGCTTTTTTGACCATACTTCTCTTGTGGGTACCGGGGAGAGTGGCAGGCACACCCCAGGATATGGAAGGATCCCAACAATATTGTTGGGACCCACTCCACTACCTGAAAGACAGCTGGCGGAGAACGGATAGCAGTGACTTGACAATCACTGTTCTCCGTTCTGAGTGGACCAACAATTGAACGATCATGTGATCGCTTGGTTTTCAGTCTTAAAGCCAATGTGCAACAGTTTCAGCAACACCTCAATATTGCAGCATAGAGGGGAGTATGGAGGTTTTTTCCATAACCCCATACTGCTCTAACTTTACAGTAACTAGGACTAATTTTTCTGATTGACAGTCTGAAAACTAGGAACGCACAGAGTTGCACGTTCCTAGTTCTCTGCTGCAAGGTAACTCAAACGTCATCAGGGCAAAAGGCAATTAACATTTGAACTTAACCACTTGCAGACCGGACCAATTTGCTGGTCAAAGACCAGACCCCTTTTTGCGATTCGGCACTGCGTCGCTTTAACTGACAATTGCTCGGTCGTGGCTCCCAAACAAAATTGACGTCCTTTTTTTCCCACAAATAGAGCTTTCTTTTGGTGGTATTTGATCACCCCTGCGGTTTTTATTTTTTGCGCTATGACCAAAAATAGAGCGACAATTTAGAAAAAAACACATTATTTTTTACTTTTTGTTATAATAAATATCCCCCAAAAATATATAAAAAAACATTTTTTTCCCTCAGTTTAGGCCGATACGTATTCTACATATTTTTGGTTAAAAAAAAATCACAATAAGCGATTGATTGGTTTGCGCAAAAGTTATAGCGTTTACAAAATAGGGATAGTTTTATAGCATTTTTATTAATCATTTTTTATTATTTTTTTTTTACTAGTAATGGCGGCGATCAGCGATTTTTATTGTGACTGCGACATTGTGGGGGACCCATCGGACATTTTTGACACATTTTTGGGACCATTGTCATTTATACAGTAATCACTGCTATATAAATGCAGTGATTCCTGTGTAAATGACACTGGCAGTGAAAGGGTTAACCAGTGGGTGGCAGTGTAGGGGTTAAGTGTTCCTAGGGGTGTGTTACTAACTGTGGGGGGGTTGGGCTTTCATTTAGTGAACACTGATCTCTGCTCCAATCACATGGAGCAGAGATCAGCGTCACTAGGCAGAATGGAGAAATATTGTTTACACAGCATTTCCTCCATTCGGCCGCTCCGTGAGACGATCGCGGGGATGCCCGCGGGGATGCCCGCGGCGATAGAGTCCGCGGGTCCCGCGACCGGACTCACGGGGGTCCCGACCAGCGCTCCCGATGGCAGGGCGGCATTGAATATTGGACGTACCTGTACGCCAATATGCCTGCCCGTGCCATTCTGTCGACGTACATCGTCGTGCGCTGGTCGGGAAGTGGTTAAGTTGCATTAAGTCATTAAAGGGGGATAAACTACACAAATTTGAACCAGTTAGCCCTTCACTACAACACAGTTTCTTACTTAAAAAGAAAAACACACTACACCAAGGCCATCAAAAAACACACAAAATTATCACCTAAAACAAAAAAACAAAATAATTATGACAAAAATAATTATGAATAAAACATTAATTTGCCTTAAAAATTGTTCTTTAGGTATTTAGTGTTTTGTGGTCTTTTCAAGCTAAAATAGTGCATGATAAGCTCACATAGGACTGCCAATGCGTGGGGGTGCCATTAAAAATGAATGGCAACTCCTCGCATGTGTCGGCTACAGAGGATAATGCACGATAATGCACGCGTTCCTGACTTAGCCAAACTGCGTTTATAATACCAACTTTGTAAATAGTTATTTCAGTATATAGTGTTTTCAAGCCGGAATAGTGCAAGACAAGCTTACATATGTTTGGAAATATAGTACAGGCGGCCCCCTAGTTACAACCATCCGACTCCTACTTACAAACGGAGAGAGAGACAACAGGAAGTGAGCGGAAATCTACCCCTAGGAAGGGAAATTCTCTCCTGTAAGAGTTATTATGGGAAAAAGGTGTCTCCACTGATGCTTTATCACCAATCCTCGTTTCCACAACAAAACACAACATTTTCAAAATCCAGTTGTCATTGGGACAGAAAGTGAGGTGAAATCTTCTGAACAGGGGCACAGACTGAAAAACAAATGTTACAGATGTGTTAACCCTTTCCTATGCTATCCAAAAAGCTTAAGAATCATTTTGGATGCAGCTACACAAAAAAAAAAAAAAAAAAAATGTACCTGTTCCGACTTACAAACAGATTAATTTAAGAACAAACCTACAGACCCCGTCATGTTTTTATCCATGGGACCGCTTGTATTTTGTAGTCCATTCAAACCGGTATAAAGCATGACAAGCTCATATATGTTGGGGTATATAGTAATTTGTGGTCCATTCAAAACTGGTATAGTGTATGACCATCTCACACATAATGCGTATATAGTATTTTGTGGTCCATGCAAACCAGTATAAAATATGATAAGTTCACATATTGTCTGGGTATAGAATATTTCATGTTGGGGTATATAGGACTTTGTAGTCCATTCAAACTGGTATAGAGCAGGACAAGCTCACACATATGGTTTGGGTATACAGTATTTTGTGTCCCTTTCAGAATCAGTATAGTACATGAAGAGCTCACATATAGTGGCTGAGCAGAAACGCATCCTAGAATATTTCTTTACATGTTGGCAACTGTGAGCCAATTTGCAGTTACCTAAATTTATGTCGAAATACAATTTTTAGACAGCATCACATCTTTACAACTTACACAGACTCCACTAAGCAAAACTGTGGCCTTTCTTATATAAGCCCGAAGATAGCAACATGCGTCACGGCCTGAATATTTGAGATCTTGCCTTTCTCAATTATCCCAAAGCAGATAAAGTGGGTCACAGTGCATAACTAAAGCTCCTGTGGTGGTCCAAAAAAGTATTGCCACCCACGAACCCTGGAAACTGACAACATCCATAAGTGCCAGGAATAGACTGTAAAACAGACCCGAAAATTTGCCTCATGACTGCAAGTGTCTCAAATAGACTGATGGCCCCGAGCAACAAGATTTTTTTTCTTCCATAGAGGATGAAAGAGAGAATTATCATTGCTATAGGCAACACAAGCTATCCATCCGGAGATTCAATAATGCCTTTGACAAGTCAGATCTGGCATCACAGCAAGTTTTCGAGCTTCAGTGTAAAAGTTTGTCACCAGCAAATTGTGCCCCAATGTAACAGATTCTTTTCACAAGGGCAAATGTCTTACAAGTCTACAAAGAAAGCTGCAGACTATTCCCTACACACTTCAGATTTTTCCATTCCTCTTAATACAGCTTGCTTATTCTTATAGTATTTTCCATGATAACTGTTTGCATAATTCTATATAATTCAGACTTCCAGCATCTGTACTGTTTCTAGAGAATTACAGGTTTGTGCAAAGCCTTTCATTCAAGTCAAGAACAGAGAGTTCTTCATAAATGAAATGATAATTCATAGCTTTCAAAACCTCACCGGCCTCTTGTTCAAATGCACGGTTTCAGTGCAGGATGTGGTCAGAGCATGATGGCAGCCACTAAATTGTTAATTATGCAGGGCCTGATTAATGCGCAACAGATCAAACGGCATCATTTAATCTATCTGTGCTTTGACATAACCCCATAAATCCGGCTGCAACTGGGGATTCGGCCCAGCAAGGGTTAATGGAATAAAACACACACACAGCATTTTACAGTTTTCTTTTGTTCGGGCTCAAATTCCTTACTGCTAAGGGGCATGAAGCAACAGAAACCAAGTTATGTTCCCAACCTCTCTCAGCTTGGCAGAAGCTTCTGCACATCACTCCATGCATTCCTCTGCGCTTTAGAAATGAAATCAATGAGGATGTACTGAGGTTTGTTGTTGGGAAGGAGGGGGAATGTTGTGTGTGTGTGTGTGTGTGTGTTGGGGAAGAGTCTACCAAGACTCTTTAGGGTAGCAAACACTTAATATTAGGCAACGGGGGCCATTAACACTCAAAATGCATTATATTAGCATTCAAAGTAAACTTGTAAACATTAAAATGATTCTAAAACACCCATCATTGTATTTCTGTATGTGGAGGATAGCAGTGTAAAAAACACACATCCAAGTACCCTTTGCCTAATCAACTTATAGCTGTCATACGAAGCAGCTCTTTCCCACCTTGTCTGCAGGGAAACACAAGCAGGAGGAGCGTATAGCCCTCTGCTGCTGGTCACATGTTCAAAATAAAAAACAGTCTATGGAATACAGAGTAAAACTAAATAAAAAAAAAAAAAATATCAATAAACAGTTTTAAATTGGCATACAAAATATATATTTGAAAGGAAATCTTTATTATTTTGTGGAAATAACATGGTGTGGGCAGATTTCTGCCAGTTACAGGCTGTGTCACAATCTCCAAGACTGTCTTAGCCCTTGTACACACGGTCGGAGAATCTGTCGGAATGAGTCTTATCGGACCGCGTCGTCAGATAATCCGACTGTGTGTGGTATGCATCGGACTGATTCCGTCCGAATCTCCGTCCGACCCAATTTTCCAACATGTTGGAAATATTTCCCGACCAACTGGGCCGGACGGACCTAATCCGATCATGTGTAGAGCATTTTTAATCGGACCAAGTGCCACGCATGCTCAGATCAAATTCCTACATCAAAGCTATTGGCTACTAGCCTGAATCTAGTCCCATCGTAACGAAATTACGTCATGACGTTCTGAAAGATCGGATTTTTCGCCAACTTGGCCCGACCGTGTGTATGCAACAGTTTCGGACACAATCCGTCGGACTAAATCCGTCGGACTAAATCCGATGGGCAAAATCCGACGGATTTGGTTGGCAAAATCTCCGACCGTGTGTACGTGGGCTTAGAATAAGAGAGGTGAAGCTTCCATCAATCAAGATGCAATACCCCACCCACATTATGATGGAGGAGGAGGAGGAGGAGGAGGGGAGGAGGCTGTCATTTACCACTGTGTATATGCTCATGTTTGACTCTACAGCCGTGGCCAAAAGTTTTGAGAATGACACAAATAAATCATTTTCACAAAGTCTGCTGATACAGTGTTTTTAGATCTTTTTTGTCAGATGTTACTATGGTATACTGAAGTATAATTACAAGCATTTCATAAGTGTCAAAGGCTTTTATTGACAATTACATTACATATATGCAAAGAGTCAATATTTGCAGGGTCGCCCCTTCTTTTTCAAGACTTCTGCAATTTGCCCTGGCATGCAATAAACCTCTGGGCCGCATCCTGACTGATGGCAGTCCTTTCTTACACATTTAATGCTTGGAGTTGGACAGAATTATTATTTTTTTGGTTCACCCACCTCTTGAGGACTGAATTCAAGTTTTCAATGGGATTAGGGTCTGGGGTGTTTGCTGGCCATGGACCCACCCCAGACCCTAATCCCCCAAGCCACTTGGTTATCACTTTTGCCTCATGGCAAGGTGCTCCATCATGCTGGAAAAGGCATTGTTTGTCACCAAATGGTTCTTGGATGGTTAGAATTTGCTCTAGGACGTTTATTCTTTATGCATGGCTGTGTTCTTTGGGATTTTGTGAGCGAGCCCACTCCCTTGGCTGAGAGGCTGCCCCACACATGAATGGTCTCAGGATGCTTTACTGTTGGCATGACACAGGACTGATGGTAGTGCTCATCTTTTCTTCTCTGGACAAGGTTTTTTTCTAAAATGACTTTACCCCAGTCCTTAGCAGTCCAATCCCTGTATCTTTTGCAGAATATCAGTCTGTCCCTGATGTTTTTCCTGGAGAGAAGTGGCTTCTTTGCTGCCCTTTTTGACACCAGGCCACCCTCCAAAAAACTTTGCCTCATGCACTCACATCTGCCTGCTGCCATTCCTGAGCAAGCTCTGCACTGGTGGTGCCCCGATACCGCAGCTGAATCAACTGTAGGAGATGGTCCTGGTAAGTTGCTGGACTTTCTTGGGCGCCCTGAAGCCTTCTTCACAAATGCAGTGGAAATGGGTTTTTTATGGGATTACCGTATATACTCGAGTATAGGCCGACCCGAATATAAGCCGAGGTCCCCAATTTACCCCCAAAAAACTGGAAAAAATTATTGACTCGTGTATAAGCCGAGGGTGAGACATGCCTGTCCATCCCTGTGTGTCGTCCATCCCTGTGTGTGTCCATGCATCCGTGTGTGTGTGTGTCCATGCATCCGTGTGTGTGTGTGTGTCCATGCATCCGTGTGTGTGTGTGTGTGTCCATGCATCCGTGTGTGTGTGTGTCCATCCATCCCTGTGTGTGTGCATGCATCCGTGTGTGTGTGTGTGTGTGTCCATGCATCCGTGTGTGTCCATCCATCCCTGTGTGTGCATGCATCCGTGTGTGTGTGTGTGTGTGTGTGTGTGTGTGTGTGTGTGTGTCCGTGCAGCCTACCTGTGTCCAGCCTGCCTGTGTCCGTCCAGCCTGTGTCCGTCCCGGCCTGCGTCCCGTCCCGGCCTGCGTCCCGTCCCGGCCTGCGTCCCGTCCCGGCCTGCGTCCCGTCCCGGCCTGCAGCTCTTCGTCGGTGGCCATTCTAGGATTCAAAAGCCGCGCCTCCGTCGGTGATAGGCGGAACACTCAATTTCCCACTGACTGCTGGGAAATTGAGTGTTCCGCCTATCGGATGTCGGTGATAGGCGGAACACTCAATTTCCCAGCAGTCAGTGGTCCGCCTATCATGGACGTCCGCTCATCCTCATACTACGGACGAGGATGAGAGGACGTCCGTGATAGGCGGAACACAGACTGCTGGGAAATTCAGTGTTCCGCCTATCACAGGCGAAGGCGGAGACGGAGGCGCGGCCTTTGAATCCTAGAATGGCCGCTGTCTGTCTGCTCGACACGCTGATCGGGCAGACAGACAGCGATGACTCGAGTATAAGCCGAGGGGGGCACTTTCAGCCTCAAAAAAGAGGCTGAAAATCTCGGCTTATACTCGAGTATATACGGTATGTTAATTTTCATGGCAAAGAGGAACTTTGCAATTAATTGCAATTCAGCTGATCACTCTTCAGAACATTCTGGAGTATATGCAAATTGCCATCAGACGTTGTGAAAACAAATATTTTTGTCAGTCTCAAAACTTTTGGTCACAGCTATATAGTCACATGGGCTGCTCATATGTGATAGGGAGGAAATGCTTGGCATAGAAACTAATTAAAAACCTAGCATGTGCAGAATTGCCACCACAGCTGCACAATGCCTAGCTGAAATAGGGACATACTTGTAGACAGAAGGCGGAGATGGAGAGCAGCAGGATCAACCAGGTTTTTTGAAGAATACAGAAAACGAATCCCATAGCGACTGAGTATGAACAGCATGTAATACACCATTGATAGTTTTTTATGATGTGGGTTTAGTGACACTTTGAACATACCGTATATACTCGAGTATAGGCCGACCCGAATATAAGCCGAGGCCCCCAATTTACCCCCAAAAAAACTGGCAAACTTATTGACTCGTGTATAAGCCGAGGGTGAGACATGCCTGTCCATCCCTGTGTGTGTGTCCGTCCCTGTGTGTCCGTCCATCCCTGTGTGTCCGTCCATCCCTGTGTGTGTGTGTGTCCATCCATCCCTGTGTGTGTGTGTGTGTCCATCCATCCATCCATCCATCCCTGTGTGTGTGTGTCTCCATCCATCCATCCCTGTGTGTGTGTGTCTCCATCCATCCATCCATCCCTGTGTGTGTGTGTCTCCATCCATCCATCCATCCCTGTGTGTGTGTGTGTCTCCATCCATCCATCCATCCCTGTGTGTGTGTGTGTCTCCATCCATCCATCCCTGTGTGTGTGTGTCCATGTGTGTGTGTGTGTGTGTGTGTGTGTGTGTGTGTGTGTGTGTGTGTGTGTGTGTGTGTGTGTGTGTCCAGCCTACCTGTGTCCCGAGCCTCCGTCCCGTGCCTTGCCTCCTTGCCTCCGTCCCGTGCCTTGCCTCCTTGCCTCCGTCCCGTGCCGTGCCTTGCCTCCGTCCCGTGTCGTGCCTTGCCTCCGTCCCGTGCCGTGCCTTGCCTTGCCTCCGTCCCGTGCCTTGCCAGGATCGCCGCTCTTCGTCGGCGCCTCGGCGGACATACTACAATTCGAAAGCCGCGCCTCCGCCTCCGCCTTCGCCTGTGATAGGCGGAACACTGAATTTCCCAGCAGCCTGTGTTCCGCCTATCACGGACATCGTCTCATCCTCCTACTACGGACGAGGATGAGACGATGTCAGTGATAGGCGGAACACAGGCTGCTGGGAAATTCAGTGTTCCGCCTATCACAGGCGAAGGCGGAGGCGGAGGCGCGGCTTTCAAATTGTAGTATGTCCACCGTCTGTCTGCTCGATACGCTGATCGAGCAGTCAGACGGCGATGACTCGAGTATAAGCCGAGGGGGGCACTTTCAGCCTCAAAAAAGAGGCTGAAAATCTCGGCTTATACTCGAGTATATACGGTAAGTTTTACAGTATTTCAGTAAAGGACTTTTTTTCTTCATTTCAACTAACTCGCTGATTTGGTTTACATAATAAAGACCTGTGCTATAACAGGTTATGCAGAATTCATGCTGGAGCATAGAAGAGGGGTCTTGGGATTAAGTGTCAATTTTGCACCAGTGACCAATAATGGCCCCTCGAACATTTAAAATTAAAGAATCAGTCCTTGCAAAACTGACATTGCAGCCAACCTTTTCATCAGCAAGGGTCTCCGGCAGTATAATCTCTGCATTTGGGTTCCCTACAACATATCCAACACTGCACGTGCTCCTTCTGGCAGTAAAAATGGTACTATTCACTAGGACCCATGATCCCATGCCAGTCCTCTGCCATCTTGCACAGCTGGTTAAGCTACCCTTAGTGATCAGCTGTTATACCAGCCAGCATCCACTTCACATTTCTGAAGCTACTTTCCCTTAAGGAACAAAACTTGCCATTGTTCTTGCCTTTGCTTTTCTACTTTCTTCCATAAAGTTAACAATTTTCCTCAGCATTATTTAAACGCAACCACCTGAAGCCCTCAGGTTCAAGAAGCCTCTATTAAAGTTTACCTTAAATCATACTATAGCCATTTACCTGTCATTTCATTTTTTGCTTTCATTGATACACATACATCATCTCTTTTGTTAAAGCAAGCAATTAATCATCAGTGGACTCAAAACTTTTTTTTTATCCCAAAAATTATAGAAACAGTATTTAGATTATGGAACATCACACCTCTAGATTGAGGACGTCCACATTGTGAGCTTTAGGCTAGCAATACACAATTAGATTTCTCTCCTTCAGCTCTGTGGACTGAACAAGAGAAGTCAAATCAATGGATTCCCTATCCACTGCATACCTGAATAGTGATGGCATTGGATAGGATCCACCTGGCTCCAGCTCCTTCGGTTATGAAATTCATTTTGGTAGAGCAAGGTGGCGCCCAACAGGACTACCCTCAACTCATCAGGAATCTGGCAAAATGTGAGCTGTGTGTCTAGCTTTACTCTCCTTCATTTATTTTACATTGTGGAAAATACAGCTGCAGAAATTAAATATTAAATAGGTGCTAAACCTGCCAAGAGGGGCACCTATTTAGAACCAACTTTTAAAAAATATCCCAGAAAGACATCTTATTAATTTTATGGCAGTGATCATCCAAAAGGCAATGAGTAATGTTAGTGCAGAAACCAAAATACTAACCACTCAAAATGTACCTTCCACTCTAAAACTGGAATATATTGATGGGATATGGATTATTGATCCCTGCACTGCTTCACTGAATAAGTAAAGCAGTAGTAAGTGGGGAAAAAAAAAAAGTGTATGGCATACACAAAAAAGGTAAAATCCTTCTAATTAGCAAGTAGATCTGTATTTAAAAGCATTGGATAAATATCAAAGATGACAAAGGATTACAAAAATCAGACCAATAACGTAAATAGTTGTTTTGGCTTATAACACACCTTAGAAATGGACTCTTCACACATGAACAGAGTAGTCGACTCGTGCAGACATCTGAGGGATAAGCTGTGGGTTCGACTGGAACGGGAATCCGTGCCATTTCCACTTGAGGGTCTGCCCTGGAGTGGTCCGAGCTGGTCGGGAACAGTACGGGCGCACCCTCTCATTGAGCCAACGCTACGAGAGTTGGACAGATATTTTAAGCTGACGGGCGTGCCCAGTTTCCCGTCGCCCATGACTCCTATTATTGGACACCCATGTTTTGAACCAGGCATGACGGAAAAATCGTTCCGCCTCGATCTTGGCCAGGACTTGGTGCGGGCCTCTTCTTTTCTTGGCCTTGGAACGTGGACAGCGGTCCCCACTTTGTACGAGGTGTTAGCAACCACGGCCCTGGGACAGTGGAAGCTTGCCCAACTCTCCCACTTCTTGAAATCCCTACCGAACAGTAGCGAGTTCCGCAGACCCCTAACATCGTTTGAGGAAATGTGCTCAGGAGAGGGACCGACCCGAGGGTCTCTCTCCCTGTCCTATCGCATCCTACTGGATCAACTCTCCCAGGGGCATCTGGTGTTCTTGGAAAAATGGGAGCGGGACCTTCGTATCCGGCTCTCACCCGACCAGAGGAGTCGCGCGCTTCTATTTGCGCACAAGTCCTCCCTATGTAGTAAATACCAGGAAATAGCTTATAAGATCTTGACCCGATGGTACAGGACCCCCACTGTTCTGGCAGCTATGTTCCCTGGTCACAGCCCTTTGTGCTGGAGATGCGGTGAACAGCCTGGCACGTTACTACATATCTTTTGGGAATGCTCACAATTGACCCATTTCTGGAGACAGGTTCTTAGTATCATTTTTGACCTCACAGCTGTCGATCTGCAGAACAACCCGGCGGCGATTTTCCTCAATCTGACCCCACTCTCGTGCAGGAGGTATCACAAGTCTCTCTTAAAACATCTTCTGAGTGCAGCCAGGGCATGCATACCTAGTGTGTGGAAGCAGCGGGCCGCTCCAATGGTGTCTCACTGGTTTGCGAGAGTTTGCGACATCTACCGTATGGAACAGCTCACTTCGGCACTGGGCGACAAGGAGGAGGAACACACTGCTCGATGGTTGCCCTGGAGTTTGTTCCGGTTTTCCGACGCTTACAGATCCTATCTGTAGGCTCTGGCGCGTATACAGGGGGAGGGCCCCGGCCGTGGGAATCCATCGGAGTCCTCCTCCTTTCCATCCCTTCTCATATTCCACTCTGATTCACTCTCTCCCATCTGCTCTATAGCACTCTTAACCCCCCATAACTTTCACTCTGTCTACCCCCATCCCCTTCTCCTCACTGCTTGCTCCCCCCTCTTTCCTTACCCCCCCAACCCCCTCATATAATTAAAATGCACGGTGATTGCACAAACCTCTCCTTTTTGTTTCCTCGGTTTCCCAGCTAGGGGTTGGTGACCCTTGGGAGGGTCCCGGCTGAGCTCTTTGTCCGATAAAATGACGGTGACAGATGTCGGATACCCCTCGACCTGGGCCTGGAAGGGCATTGCCCCGGGGTTTGCCCTCATTTCTAAGCGGACACTGGGATGACGGATAATTTGACTAAGATAACGTGATGGTTTAGACACGGCTGGGGCCACTGCTATAGCAAACTGATTGGTTTCCCCTGATCCCCCACAAAGTGTTGGTTGATTATGTGCATGTTTTTGTTACCCTGGAAAACTGAGTGATCTATGTCTTTTACAGTCTTTCCCTGTATTACCTGCAATCCGTAAATAAAAAAATTAAAAAAAAAAAAAAAAAAAGAAAAGAAATTGACTCTTCAAAACGGTCAATGTGCAAGTTTTCAGAATGAAAGCTACAGTATAAAAAATGTAAATACAGATTTATACAAGACGTCTGTTTGCAAGACAAGTATCTTCTTATAGATCTATGTATACATTTGAGGGACTGTAAAAATTAGATATACAGGATTTGTTCTCTGGCTGGACTTCAATGACTTTAAATGTAGTTCTTTGACAGCTCAATAAGTTTTACTGTACAATCCTTCTCCTCCCCCCCAGCAGCGGGGAAAGAGGGGTTGTGTCCTTTTTAGCACTGACAATAAGAACGGTTCCTGGAGAAAAAGATCTAGTATCCAGCCCACTGACTAACATTTAAATATTACAGTAATCAATAGGAGCCAGGTAGCTAGTGAATTTTGAAAAAGTGCAGCTGGCTTTAAACAAAACAAAATAGGTGCACATTAAAAGTTCTAAAAAATGTGAAAAAAACAATAAATGCATGCTTTTTTGCAGGCAAAAAAAAAAAAAATGTGCATTTATTATTACCATTATACTTTTTTTTTTTTTTTAGGAACCTGCAATCAGAAGATCAACTCCTGCAGACTATCCGTGTAGCTGTCTACCCAAAATGCAGCTAGGTTCCTAGGCCCGAAAATAAGGAGGGGGGCTCTTATCCCTTTTTTGTTTTAAGGAGGTTTCACATCTGCTTATTTAGGTGCTGGTCAATTACAAGCCATGTTGCCAATGTCGAACATTTTCAGAAATATTTTTTCCTCAACTGGGTAAATCTCAGGATAGAAGCCAAGATCCCTCCTACAACATGGAGTCCTCATTTCTTCCATCTGCCATTTATTCCTTGTGCTGCCCTCTGGAATCCATGGGACCTTGTATGGCACTGCAATGAGCCACAGACACCGTTTTTTTCCCTCTTCCACATATAAATATACCTGTTACTTTAGCTGATATATTATATCCTTTTCAAGTGGACATCTTCATCCCCTGAAGACAATTTGTTGAAACACGTTGGAGTCTTTATGTCTGCTAAGTCCATACTACATGTATTGGGTTTACCCCTTTTGTATTTGCTATACTCAAATTACTATGCGACTTTATTTTAATAGCGTTGTTAAAACGCTTTTTCATCTCGCTTTAATAAATGTTGTAATTTTACTTCTATATTAGGTAATTTACCTTTATTATTTCCTGGGTTTTGTATAGTCCCAGTTCCCTCCCATACCCCTTTGTGGGTTTTTCTGCATAGCTGTCTGCTCATACCTTGTACTGGAAGGCAGTTACTGAATGGCAGGAAGCATCAATGAACTACGTAGGGCACTCATCAGCACCCTGGTAGTTCATTGAGCACTACAAGCTAACAGCCGCAACAGAAGATGGTAGTTGTAGTTCTCCCATCCACAGAACTCTAAAAATGAATGACACGCCCGGGTGCCCCGCATATCAGTTTTTTTTTTCAATTGTGACAGTGGGTGTGGGGAGAAGATCCCCGACACGCTGTCACAACAGGGGATCTGCAGTGACAGGGCGGCTGCATCAGTAACCTTGAATACAGGTGTAACAGGTTAAAGCGGGAGTAAACCCAGTTTCAAAAAACACATTCCCAGCATGCCGGAAATGCTAACTTTCACATTGGTTGTCCTCTCAACCAAACTTTCAAACCATCCAATGTCTGGTTTCATAACTGATCACATGTGTAGCATTATGGCAGTTGAAGAATCATTAGAGGCCAAGATGGCAGCTTCCTTAACTGAAAACAATAGAAGGGTTTACTTCCACTTTAAAGGTGAACTTATCCTTTAAAGAGTGGCTCTAAAGCTAAAACATTTTTTGCCGTAATGCATTTGATGCAGTAAGCTAAAACATTTTGCCACTGACTGTGGCCCCCTTCCCTCTAAACACTTACACGAGTCCTGTATTGATCCAGAATTGTGCCCATCTGCAGTTCCCCGTTTTTCTCCCCACAAAGCAGTGGGAGCCATTGCCTTCTGCTGCGGTCAGGCAAATCATGTGATCAGAGAGCGAGGAGCAGAGCCTAGCCGTACTGTGTGTGTGTCTATGGACATACACAGCATGGCTCAGCAGCAAACCCACATGTCAGCCCCCATAGCGGGCAGACACAGAAGAGCATAAGCAAAGATTGCTGGTGGGGGATCCCAGAAGGGAAGGTCTGGGGCCACTCTGTGCAATACCATTAAACAGAGCAGGCACGTATAACATGTTTATTTTAATAAAACATTCCCTATAGAAGCACTTTAAAAAAGCTTATTTCAAGACTTTGGAGCATGAGTTCCCAGCCCCAGCCATAGCCATTGTGTACAATACAATTCAACAGCAGTGCTCTCTACGTGGGGAAGGGAGCCAAGTTAAATGTGATGAACATGTCATAGAAATCATGTATATGATGTCATGGAGCATTCATCAGAGTAGATAGCCGAAACATCAGAATTAAATGAACTGCACTGATTAACTTACAGTAGAGCTGCACGATTCTGGGCAAAAAAAATAAAAAAATTAAAAAATCGGGCTAACTTTACGGTTTCCTTTTTGTTTTTTTATTAATTGAAGTGTATTTTTTCTCCAAAAATTGCATTTGAAAGACCGCTGGGCAAATGCAGTGTGACATAAAATATTGCAGCAATTGACGTTTTATTCCCTAGGGTCTCTGCTAAAATACATATAAAACCAAGTAATTTTCTAGCAAAAAATATTGATTTTAACTTAAGAAACAAGGGCCAGAACAAGATTTAGGGTCAGTGATGATCCTCCCCGTGGAAATCCGCTTGCTCAGCGGGGATCGTTCCGGTGATCCCCGCTGAGCAGGAGGAGGATAGGTCCGTCTCTGCACACTGCGCAGGGATGGACCCGTCAGAGCGCCGCTCTCCCCTATAGGAGATCGGATGACGACGGACCGCAGAGTCCGTCGTCACCCGATCCGATGACGGATGGAAAAGTAGGTTTTTCCCCCTGGATCGCATTCAGGAGAGGAAAGTTGAGGGAGGTTGAAAAAAAACACAAATAAAAACAATCCTCAAAACAACCTTATATAAAATCCAAATTTTATTATTACATATCCATTAAACAGAAAAAAACGCCTCATTCCAAAAAAGAAACATTTCCCAAGAAAGCTTTCCCCATAAATCCATCCCTCTAGAATCATCAAAATGTTTTCTCAACAAATTGGAGAGCCCATAAACATCTGCAATGAAAGGGGACCAGTCTTCTGCTGGATGTATTTCTCAATTTGCTTCTTCAGGGGGTCAAAGGGGAATCCATATTGTGGCAGTATCCCTTGAAAGCAGCCTTACAAGGAGAGATCTACCCAAAACTCCAAAGGACAAGACAGCCAATAAGGATACAAGATCCTGCAATCACTGAGCATGTGCATAAAACTACGATAATTCATTACATTTTGAGATGTGTACTTAACGTATAAATTACTGGTTTCTACTCAATACAGCCAAAATAGATGTGCAAAGTTGGAAGCCTAAAAAAGTTACCAAGAGCTGTGCTGATTAACTCAGTTACCCATATGCAAGTGTACATTTTCCCTGTGAGCCATTCACAGAATATAAAGGGCAGATAAACAATACTGCAGCTTGTGCATTGGAGCCACAGCACTTACATAGGTACTTGCCAAACACTTTATTAGATACACCTGCTCAATTGCAAATCAGCCAATCACATGGCAGCAACTCAACGCATTTAGGAATCTAGAAGTGGTGAAGAACGACTTGCTGAAGTTAAAACCGAGCATCAGGATGGGGAAGAGAGGGTATTTAGGTGACTTTGAAAGTGGCATGGTTGTTGGTGCCAGACGGGCTGGTCTGAGCACTTCAAAAACTGCTGATCTACTGGGATGGGCAAAATCATCTCTATGGTTTATAGAGAATGGTCCGAAAAAGAAAAACGATCCAGTGAGCAGCAGTTGTGCGGACGAAAATGCCTTGTTGATGTCAGAGGAGAATGGCCAGACTGGTTTGAGATAACAGACAACAGTAACTCAAATAATCACTCATTACAACCAAGGTATGTAGAATACCATGTGATAGCACAACACATCAAACCTTGAAGCAGATGGGTTACAGCAGCAGAAGACTACACCGGATGCCACTCCTGTTAGCTAAGAACAGGAAATTGAGGTTGCACTAGACTCACCAAAATTGGACAATAGAAGATTTCAGCTGCGACATCCAGATGGTAGGGTCAGAAATTGGCATAAACATAAAATAATTAATCCATCAACGGTTCAGGCTGGTGATGGTGTAAAGGTGTGGGGGATATTTTCCTGGCACACTTTGGGTCCCTTAGTACCAACTGAGCATTGTTTAATGACCGGAGTATTGTTGCTGACCATGTCCATCCCTTTAGGACTAGAGCGTACCCATCTTCTGATGGCCACTTGCAGCAGGATAACGCTGCATGTCACAAAGCTCAAATCATCTCAAACTGGTTGCTTGAACATGACAATGGGTTCACTGTACTGCAATGGCCTCCACAGTCACCAGATATCAATCCAATAGAGCACATTTGGGATGTGGTGGAATGAGAGATTTGCATCCTGGATGTGCAGCCGACAAATCTGCAGCAAATACGTAATGTTATCATGTCATGCTATGGACCAAAATCTGGAGGGGAATGTTTCCAACACCTTGTTGAATCTATTACACAGAGAATTAAGGCAGTTCTGAAGGCAAAAGGGGGTCGAACTCATTACTAGCATGGTGTACTCGATAAAGCGGCAGGTGAGGGTATATACAGTAATATATATCATTTTTAGATATAGCAAATGCTTTACTCTCTGACATGACCTAAAAACTGTAAATAGCAAAGGCAGCAATCCTAAAATTAGCAAAGCGTGAGTAAACTTTTTCATTGTGAACACCCCAGAATTTAAAGTGGTGTCCCAGAGGGAAAAAAAATAAAAGATTCCTAAAAAAAAAAAAAAATATTTTGGATTTTTTTTTTTAACTCACCTCTAAATGCCTGTTGCTAGGGGGTCCCTCGTAGTCTGCCTCCTTCATTGCCTGGGCTGGTGACATCACTTCCCCTTGGCACAGGAAGGGCTCAGCTCTGCCCCCTCCCTCCTGTCAGTCATCTGGGACACGGTCCCAGGTGACTGCGTGGCCAATCATGGCGCGCATCGCTGCTCGCGCATGCGCAGTGGGTGTGCAGCTGTGAAACCACAGCCGGGTGCCCACAGTTGCGATGCTGGCGCCGCTGAGCTGAGTGGGGGGGGTGAGCAGGGCTTCGATCCCTCCCACATCTCTGGACCCTGGAACAGGTAAGTATCCGATTATTAAAAGTCAGCAGCTGCAGTATTTGTAGCTGCTGACTATTTTTTTTTTTTATGGAAACTCCTTTTTTAATTTAATAAAAATGTTTGCCTGGCATTCTGCCCTAACCAGTACAATCTCTCATCAGTTTGCTTATTTTTTTTCATCCGCTTATGTTTTAGATGTTCGATTGCGGCTATCAATTCTGCATAACCCATATGAAAAAAAAATACATTTACTGTACGTGTTGCACACTTTGCATACTAAAAAGGCTGTGGTAATAAAGGTGAATAAAACGTCTATTTGAATAGAATAATATGGCAAATAAAATAAATGATGTGCATGCAACTCTGCAGCTTTCCCATTTTTGCCTCTGAAGTATTTTTGTACTATATTTATGATGAGACACTTGGCTATGCACCAGAGATAATGTAGGCTCCATGTCTTGGCCACAAATCTGTTGCATGTGTGAACAGCCCCACACAACAAATTTTGCTGTTTTTCTAGCCTTAAGAAAGCAGAAAACACCCATAACTACCTAATGCCCATTTTAATTTCTAAACTACTGTATAGTAAAAAAAAATTAAAATAATAATAAACTATACATTACAGCTTGCTATTATTTAGAGAATCTGGTTGTTATTGGTCTTGTACTTATACCGTATATCATTCCGCAACACAAACACAAATCCCAATATAAATGCTAAACACGGGCCAATTACTGTGAACTAGTATGCCATTTTAGGCCTAGCTCGATGGCGATCTCCCTATATGAGGTTTTGCCAAAAAAGACTGCAGTGCCAAAAAAGACTGCAGTGCCAAGTTATTATCCAATTAAACAACCATAAAGCCAATTCTATTGACCCTTTTTCTGCTGCCAATTTGCAAGAATTTTTTAGTGTGGCCACAAGTCTGAATGATCAAATCTGTAAAAATGTGGCTCCACTGAGTTAGATCTGTTACTGTATGGCCATCTCAATATCAGCAATGTACTTGCCATGTCTCACATCTAAAGCTATTCAATATGTGGCTGCTTTCTAAACCATCACAAAGCACCATATTCATTAGGTTTAAAACTTGCTACTACAGGGGGTCCCCGAGTTACGAACCTCTGACTTGAGAACTCCTAATTACAAACAGCAGGTGGTGCCGGCGGGTACATCGGAAAACGGCGTTCTGTGCATGCGCGTCCAAATTACGAACAAATCCGACTTGGAAACAAACAGGCAGTCCCTAACCTGTTCGCAATTCATTGACCCCCTGTAATGGTGAATATAACTTACCCAATTTTAGCAAGCTACATACTCAATTTCGAGCATCACTTGCACCAATAAAGTTGTTACTGTATTTCTGGAAGGGGCTATTCCAGGAACCTCTAGTGGTTATAAACACTCACAGCAATAGGAAATTGACCAGTTTGTTGGAAAAATGAGGCAAATTGGGCTAATCCACCAAATGGAAAGTACTGTGATAGGCGCTGAAACTGAAAAAGCAATTCGGGTATATCTAAATCTAACAACAAAAATCTGATAAAGTGCAGCGTACCAGCCCTTATAGGTGGTCAGTACAGTAGCTTTCTTTTTTCTTCCTTTATTTTAATCAGGTGATCTTGTCAGCAACATACATCCTTTCCTAGAGTGTCAGCATGCACTCGTACTGTATCAATGGAGAAATACATCGTCTTCCAAGGCAGGAAGTATGTTAGGACAATAGCACACCTGCCCCTTTACTCATCTTCATAACAAAGGCCAGATTTGGCCCATGGGCCTTGTGTTTGACACTTGTGCCCTAGGACACTTCAGGATTAATAATACCATTAGAGAGAACACTTTAATGTAGGGCTGAAACAACGAATCGATTAATCGACAACTAATCGATTATGAAATTAATCGATTACTATTTTCATAATCGATTATTCGGCCACTAACGTAATGGGGTTAAAAAAAAAAATAATTTGCCCTTTATAGTACAAAAAGAGCAAGTCGCTACTGTAAATATTACTTTCACTGTCCCATAGTAAAAAATGAACCCCTTACAGTAGCGATCATTTGCTCTTTATGTACTAATTTTAGTTTTTTTAACCCCATTATGTTACTAAACATCTCAGGCCTGGGTCCCACCTCTTTTTTGGTGCTTTTTGCAGAAACGTACTACAGTTCATTTACATGGTTTCCGATGGGATATCCATGATCTTTTCAGCTGCTGCATATTTGGAAAAGACAAGGACTTTTTTTTTTAATGCAAAATGGTGCGATTTTGTTTTTTTGGTTCAATATTTCAATGGGGAAGCTGCAGAAAAGCATGCAATAACACAACAAACTGGGCAAAAAAAAAAAAATGTAAAAATGCAAATTGCAGCAAAATTACTTTTTTTAAAGTTTATTAAACAATTAATCAAAACAATAAATCGGCCAACTAATCGATTATGAAAATAATCATTAGTTGCAGCCCTACTTTAATGTGTACAGGAACATAATGTTGTAAAGCGCTGACCAAACTGTTGGCGCTATATAAAACCTGTATTATAATAATAATAATACAAGTGATGTTATGTATTGTATTCTTTCATTCCTGAGCATGCGTGGTCTTGGTATTCCGATTTTCTATTCCTGACAAATACTGTACTGGATAAATGAAAATCATACATTCTGGTATCATATGAGAAACATTCTTCTGTTTATTCTCTTTGGATATTTGCACATGAACTGTTGTGATTGACTCTCGAAAGCTGTGTAGTAATGATCAGATTATGGTACGATCACTTGGAAACCGGTATTTTTCATACGATTTTCTGATCGCTTGGTACTAGGCATTATCTTTACATTCCAGGAAAATTTCAACAAGTGAGAGAAATCTTTTGTCAGACAGTTTCTCCTCAATCCATGTTCTTGTGACAATGGTCAACAGAACAAATGAGAAAGGAATCAAGCAGGGACAGGGACAACAATAGACATCTGGACAAGAGTCCAAATCCATGCATACCCCAAACAAAATAATATATATTTTAGGTTTAGATACATTAGGCAGACCATAGATGGTGCGATTTTCTTTCCTGCAGCCACAGATCGACTTGGGTACATTATGCCCGCGCAAAGATAGTTTGAATCTCAGCCAGTCCCTGCTGAACCAGCCAAGATTCGAACAATCTACAGCAGACTTGAGTGTCCCATTCCTGGACAAAACAATGCCAAATATTCTTGGTGATCAGTCAGAATTAAAAACTAGCAATAAAAAAAAAGAGCAAATCGCAAAGATCAAACTGGACAATTCCTATTTTTCCAATCTGATTAAAGATACAGAAATCTGCATTATGAGCATCGGTGTCACTCCAAACATTGCTTTACTGAATATCCACAAATGAGACACTTCACTCGATCAAAGGATCTTCCTATTGCTTGCCAGCAAGTGCATTAGTCGGGGTGGACACCTGCCTCTGTGTGTAGCTTCCATAGCTATAGAACACATGTAACAGCACATTAACGTTTTAGGACGATTACAAATATACAAACATGCACACACCTTGACATCAGACTTCTAATAATGCAAAGAGAGCTGGGAAAACTTGGAAGAAAGTCCAAACATCCCTTCCCCCAAACTCCAATCAATAATTCTACACAAGGGAGACAACAAGCAAACCGCAAGGGGGTCATCTTCAAAGAGCTGGTTGCCAGGGGAGCAGTTGCATGGGCAGAAAGCATGCTCGTCCTCCCAGCTCTGCAGCTGCTGTGGCCAGCTCTGGGGCGCGGCTGAGCCAGGGTACACGGGAGGGAAGGGGGCTGGGGGGGGGGGGGGGGGGGGGAGACTGATCAGCCACCTCCTTTCTGAAGGATTGACTGCTTGTGTTCTGAGATGTAGTCAGGAAAACAGAGGAGGGGGGATATTCCAATTCCTTTCATGTTTGCAAGTACAAATCACTAATTCATAATGATCTACTGCACTGTGACAAATTCATCTATTCCACTCAACATTCCATACACAAGAGACATCTGATGGCTCTAATCACACCCCAAACCGGAGAGCTCAGGACTTTCCAGCATGGTTTACTTTACAACATTGACTGGGTTATGTTTAAAGTAACCATCAATGATACTTAAAGTGCATTCATTTGACTGCTAAGCCTGGATTTAAAATAAATGCAGAATGAGCGCCGGCTACACTTATGCGAATTGTATACATATCAGATGCAATCCAAAAAGCATAGATACGCATGGCATGTTAAAAAAAAAAAAAAAGCATTATTTCCAATGAAGGCTGTTTACATATGTGGTGCGAATGTATTAAAGTTCAAAAAAAGTGTCCTCTGCAAGTTTAGCGTGGTGTGAATTTTAGCTCCATAACCTTCTATAGGACCCGACTGACATCGCTGTCCAGTGTTCACATCACTGCAAATTTTTTTTTGGATTAGACTTTATAGAAATAAAATTGCAGCTGTCACCACTTTAAATTTGCGTCAAACTGCCACTTAGAGGCCCTGCTGAAAACTATGCATTTCATTATAAGGCCTCATGCACGCTGGATGTTAGAAAAACACCAATAGTGTTGGCTGTAGAAAGCTGTAGAATGAGTTTTCAGCTTTTTTAGATTTTTTTTTTTTTTTCTGGGGACATTTTTCCAGCTAGAAAACACCCCCTGCCAAAAACTGTTGATAACAACCCGTGTGTGCATGGACATATAGAATAACATGCTGGGGCATTTATTGGTGGCAGAAAAAAAACATCCAAAGCCAAAAAACAGTAACTGTAAAAATATGTCCAGTGTACATGAGACCTTAGAATGTAAAAGGGCCAGAAAGCCAGAGCATGCATTTACCTTTACTAGTCCGATGGCTTAGAGTGGTGGGTGCACACGGGTGACAGTGGAGAAGGAGATGGCCAAAGAAACTTCAATCAATATACCGTACACACTAATAATACAATGTGGATGCCCCCCCCCCCCCCCAAATCATGCTTTAACCAAATAGAACCAATAGCTTTGTGTAGAACTCCTATTAATATCCATTTTCCAATCAACAGACAATTTTAAAAGTCAATCTTTAAAATGAAGATCTAGCCCAATCACTGAGTTATGAAGCATCTTCTGCCACCTACAATGATGTCTGAGAGCTGAGACACCGGGAGGGTGGGGGGTGCGGCAACAAGATGTCCCTGCCACAATTCCTGGCTTGGACTCTGACAATCTTGCCGTCCAACCAATCCTACCAAACAAGCGTTCCCACTCAAGTTTACAGTACAACTAAAAGCTCCTATAGGACAGTTTAAGGCTAGGTTCACACTTTAGCAGCTCTGCAATTTTTGTGCTTGCGTCGCAGCCTATTCATTTGAATGGGCTGTCGTGCCTCCTGAAAATACTGGGAAAAAGGTCCCTGCTCCATTTTTTTTCAAATTGCAGACTACATGGGAACCGCAAATGCAGGTTTGTTCACAATGCGGGAAGCGGCTGTTGCAATTTTCAGCGTGTGCGGTTGCCATTAGGATTCATGGCACTCGCGTGCACGTGCTTCGTTTTCTGTGCGGGTGATTGTGGCTGTGGGAACGGGTGCAGACCTGCAGCGGAAACCACCCAACAAAAGTGTGAACCAGGCCTAACCAAGTACCAATTTAATTTACTATATAATGCAGAAGCTTTCCCTGACTAGGAATATTGCGCATCGGAATTTGTAGAGACAATCGGAATTTCGGATCTGAACTTTTTCCGACCAAAAAAGTGAGAACATGCTCTCAATGTTTTGCTGGCCGAAATTCCACCAGCAAAAGTCCGATGGATCATACACACGACCACATTTTCCGACCAAAAGCTTTCATAAGAATTTTGCTGGCGGAATTTCCGATCGTGTGTAGGGGCATTACTTTGGGGTTTGAAAGGTTTCATCAACGGGGGCAGTGTCGTAATCCAGGAAGCAGTGAGGAAGGACTAGCTGTGATCTGGTGCTCATTGACAGGCTTAATGAGCAGTGAAGATGCTGATAGCCCTGCCCCCGGCAACGTTTTTTCATCCCACTTCACACCCAAGCAGGCACGACCCACATGAGACTGGCAGTTCTGCTCTGAGTACAGGAGCAGTGCAACATTGTTGCTACACCATCAGGGTCCACACTGTTGTGAACTGGATGCAGGATACCTGCATCCTATTCGTAATAGCAGGAGAATGTGACCGGCTCTCTATGCAGCTGGTTCACATATCTCTGATGCGGCTCCAATACGAATTTACACAGGAGCCCTGTGCATCTTTTGGTCCATTTCAGATCTGAATTCAGCCCAAAATTCGGGCTGAAATAAGACCTGAAATCGTGAACCAGGACGCACAGGACCCCTGCTGGGAGCCGCATCGGCATCCAGTGTGAGCCGAGCCTAAAAGGGGTTGTAAACCCTTGCATGTGAAGTGACTAGCCTCAGGGGATACAGAGAGATGGAGCAAATCCTCCTACATAATTTGTACCTGTTTATTTGCAGTCTTCTCTTCCCTACATCCAAAGTGTGAGAGTTCAGAAAAAAGGGGGCAAAGAGCTAAAATGACACTCTGCAGATCTCGGTGTGGAGAGCTCCGAGAGCTGATTGGAGAGAAGAGACACGCCCCCCTTCACACAACTCACAGGGTCAGAGCTGAGGTTGTACATCTGCTGGAGATCCCTCCCGTCACCATTTTTCTCTTGGTGTCAGGAAAACTTGTAAGAAGTGATTCATACTGATAAAGGAATGAAGCAGCAAACAGAAATGACACGTAATGCTCTTATTTGAGACAAGTACACACTATACAGAGATATGCTTTGTTCAAATTTCAAGTCTGAGGTTTACAACCGCTTTAAGCGACAGAACCTAAACATTAAAGACAAAGCTTTCTGGACATGGGAAGTCACTGCAGCCCACCTCACTGTCCCTCATCATTACAAACCACACCGCCCAATCCAGAATCGGGATCCTGGAATCACAACAAAATTAAGATTTAGATTAAGCCGTTTTTTTCACTTGCAAACATCTGTATGGTAGCAAGCGTCATTTGACAAACGGATGAGCGTCTTATTAGTGACCACAGGTTCATAAATGTCATCAGTTTGGTCCCCCAGCACGGTCTTGTCCACCGCCAATATCTTGGATAATTTGCTGAATAAAAAATGTATTGGGTAAAAATGACAAAATGTAATTAGAATAACTCCATCATATAAGTACATTCAGCCCCAAGTCCTCGTTTCATAGTATTGCAAACGCCAAGATGGGAATTAAATGGTAACAAGTAACAAAGGTTTTCCAATAAAATAAAGTAAAAAGTGTATATTGATAGACCTCAGGTGATCCCAACTGCACGGAATGTGGTGTGCTGGAAGATCAGACCGGTATAACCCCGTGCTCCCACCACATTAACAGGAGTGGGCCGATATTCACAAAAGGCAAGAGAAGATGTCCGTGTGCATTATATATGCATTATTCTTACACAGTGTAAAAGAACAATAAATCTGTTCTGCCTTGGAAGTAAACGTGCTCCATACAGGTAAAAGAGGAGCTAAGAGATTGTACTACCTGAATCAGCAGCAGACTGCATTTATACTGCAGCCAGAGCTCTGATGTTGAAGAATGTCAGGCCGGCGGCTGTGATGTGCGTGCGTGTGTATATGTTTGTGTATTGGAATGGCATGTATGCCAGTTGCTCTTAATGAACACACGACCTTGAGGAAGTTCTGACAAGGTCTCCACCAGCGGAGGTCTTTGCCAGACACTTACTATTGCAATGCTTTACCCCCCAAGGAGAAAAGAATGACAAGCCACAGCAAGGCGGATTACTGGGCCTACTGGGGAAAAGAAAAAAAAGGGGGTCAAAAGTGAAGTGGCTGACCAAAGAGACTCAGAGATTTCATATGAAACCAGACTAATCAATCCCTTTTCTACCCAACCGGTTTGCCACTTTTAGGAAAATGTGTTCCTCAAAGGCCTACAACTGGTCTGTGCAGTGAATCATCAGCAAAGGAAAAAGATAGTCTGTAAGAATGGCTATTATCAGTTATAGGTAAATCTCCAGACTTTTGAAGGGACCACTACTTCAAAAAGGTGCAAGTCCATTCCTACCATATCACACTCAGGGGTAGGTCTGTCCCGCAAACAGCAATGCTTCTAGGTTTTGGACTGTGACAGGACTGGATGAAGGCCTTAGCTGTGGCGGGTAATCACCACTATGACAGGTTCCCTTAAAAGAGGAACTTTAGGTTTAGTAAAGCTGAACTTTCTTTTATTGCCCTTTCCAAATAGGAAAATGCTTACCTTCAGCCCCGACCTGGTACCGCATAGTTTTTACATGAATAAAGTATCAGACAAGCCGTGTGCCTCATCTGCATGTGTGTGCTGGAGCCTGATCCAGCCCTATGGCGGGTGAGTATTTATGGCAGGCAGAAAAGTATGGAGCCAGCTGTAGGACATTAAAGGTTAAGTTCATATTTTTATAACATGTTACACCCATATTCAGGGTGTAACATGTTATCAACGCACCAGCCCCCAAAACAAGATAAAAATGTATAATCCTCTAAAAAGATAACAAAAAATTCTGCTGCAATATTTACCTTCAATCCAGAGATTTCTGGCATTAGATGTTCTCAGTCTGATAGCAAGCATCATTCAAGCCACTTTCTTGGAGCTCAGGCCATCCTCGACCTGCCCCAGCTTGTGACTGGACAGTGATTGGAGAAGCAGCACCGTGATGAGCTCATCTCTGCTTTTTCTTCCTATCAGCAGGTTTCTTGTCAGTACACAAACTTATTGATACTTTGTGCTGCGTCTTACTCTCCCACTTCTACCCCTTTGTATAAGGCCTGCAAGAAGCTGTTGTGATGTTAAAATAAGGTACTCGCATGGCTTAAATTTAAAAAAATAAAAATTGAAATCAGGCATTAATAATTGCAGAGCTGCATTCACGTATTTTGTCCTGGTCAAGCTGGCTGAGAGAAATCACTCTCCCTAAACCATATGGGTGGACGAATCTGCAGTGCCTGCTACAGATGCATCTGAATGGATGCAGGCACTGCTCGTTTCCTTCGACAAAAGTTGGTTGGGCTACTGATGGAATGAATTTTGACCAGTTCAGCAGGAATTGGCAAAATGTATTCTGTATATGGCAAGCTTGAGGGGAGAAGCTGTAAAATGCTACTTCACAAAAAGGGAATTTAGACAGCCATGGCTAACCCATCCTGAGACACTTCCAATACAGCAGTTTATTTAAAGAATCCAAAGCGAAAGAAATCAATAAAGCCGAGACACAGCAGAATCCAGCTTAAAGAGGCGATTAATAAATTATATATATATATATATATATATATATATATATATATATATATATATATATATATATATATATATATATATATATATATATATATAAATATTTTTTTTTTTTTTAGGTGAACAGTGACATTTTGACAACTGAGATAAAAGTACACCAATGAGGTCTGTCAAACTGGAGCAGAAATCCTATTCTATGGTGGTGCGAGGGTGTTTTAGAAAAATACTCATATATTTCTTCTTTTCAGTAAAGCAGTGTTCAGAGCCCAAGACAAGCAATAAAAACAGTCTGCTTTATACTTCAGCCAGAACATCCTTTATCCGGCTGCGTGTTTTTCCAGCGCACCACATCACACTTATTTTAATCTCAAGCTGACTTTAGAAGCTTGGGTGCCTCTCTAAACAGCAAACCGTTCGGTGGCAAGGAATGTAGGTTTCTCTAGGAGAAATCCAGAAATGATGCTGGACTCCGAGGCACACTAATACCCGCTGTGGGGCCTAGTGAAAGGGGAGATGGCACCACAGCGCAGGATCTGAGCCGCTGCTTTGAAGAAGGTATAATAGATGAGGTATAGTATGCAGAGCATGTTAGCAGGAAGTAAGACACAATCTTTCCATTGCACATCATTCCTCACTCACTAAGCATTTGGCTGCACTTTAAAGATCTCGGCTTTCAAAGGACAGCGGGGCTGCAGCCGGCAGGTCTCCTCACTCAGGGCAGGAGACACCAAACTCAGACTTGTTAGCAAACGCTGCACTCAGGAGACAGAAAAGCCATTTCCCTGGATATGTGATTCTCTCCACCTGTGAGGTGGACTCTGGGGTAAAATGCCTGCTGACAGCTACCTCAGTCTTTACTTCTGCCAAACATTCCCCTTGCTGCGAGCCTAAATCATGTATGATATACAAGATACACAAGAACGTTCATTTAATCACAGCCCTCCACAAGTATTTCCCAGCCTTCTACACTCCATAGCTTATCTTGTAATCTCATATACACAACTGCTTCAGAAGACTGTGCAATATGCATAGGAGAACAAATCTTTATATCTATTAACCACTTCAGAAATTGGGAAGGATGCTAATAGGCAAATATAACTGCCCCCTCAGCCAGATACAAATAAATATTTGTTGATATTGGAAACGAGGCTGTGTATGTCCCTCCCTCATAGATGCATCATCGCGCCAGATGCGCAAAGCACCTAGTGTAGTGGTTGTCAACTTGCAAACCAGAGGGCCACACATAATGTCCAATAAATGTAATGGAGGAAGGACTGTCAGAAACTGCACACCCCAGAAGTATTGAGGGTCCGAGAGTATGGACATGCTAAATTTTTGGCTAGGGATATGCTGCAGGAGACCACACGAAACTAGGAACCTGCTACATGAGGCTACTGGAGATTCATGAAATTACCCTTAATGTTCTCACTACAGGCTGCTGAGGTCCAAGGGCCGCATATGGCCCTTGGGCCAAAAAGTTGGGCACCGGGGGCCTAGTAGTTCACGGGCAAGATTTTTTTTCTTGATTTTCCCTGCTTAGTTCTTTAACCCATTGACATCAGCTGTATGCATTTATATGGCCGCTCAGCGGGTGGGCCTCAAAGCCGAGCAGTCTTATATATGCGACCCTGTTGAAACAACTTACCGTGCTGAGAGTGCACTCCCTGGTAAGCTCCATTTCGATTATGTGACAATCACAGTAGTCACATGACCTGAATGGCAGACTTCGCTTTGCAGCTTTTAGAACTCTTAAAAGGAAGGGCTGGGAGGCAGTCAGAATCAGTGCAGAGGAAGGAGAATGTGGCCCCCTTTAATGTTTTCTTTTTATCCGCAGAAATATATATATATATATATATATATATATATATATATATATATATATATATATATTATATATATATATATATATATATATGCCACAGCCGGGTGCCCACAGTTAGAATTCCGGCACTGTAGAGAGGAGCGAGGCTTCGTACGCTCACATCGCTGGACCGTGGGACAGGCGAGTGTCTGATTATTAAAAGTCAGCAGCTACACTTTTTGTAGCTGCTGACTTTTAAATGGGTGAAACTCCGCTTTAAGCTAAATAAGCTAATAACTGACAGCAACCCAAATAGAAGCACTGTTTTAGACATCAGGGTCATATTTTACTAGTACTGTGGGAGGGGACAATAAGCACCTTGGGCAGGTGAGGAGGTTTATGATCACACAGGAAGATGTTCCTGCTTCTTACAGGATCTCCTTGCTAGCCCCAATCTTTTCTTCAGCTCTATTAGAAGCCAAAAAGGGACCAATGTACGGTGTGTACTATTGTCACCATCAGAGATTTGACCAAATATTGGCAGATATCTACCCTTCTATAGACAGACAGCATAACACTATTAAAAACAGGGCGACTAATATGGGCAGCATCAGACAAGCAAGAGTTCAAGTAATGCAGACATACTCTGGGTATGAACAGGGCTCAAAGATGTAGAATGTGTAAATAAAAAAGGACATGCTAAAAGTGCAACCCAAGAATTCCTGTTCATAACAGAACGTTTGAAGAGACCAAGGCCATTTATGGCCTCTCCTTGTGCAAATTAATTTGCCTGGCTCCCATCTTGAGATGCTGACTTTCCTGATCTGCACTTGTTTCAGTTCAGTGACTTGAAGAGTACTTAGGCTGGCAGGTCAGAATAACAGCAAGACAACACATTTTCAGAGCTGTCTGCAATGACAGCCCCCACACTTCATAGATTTTCTTTAATGTTAAGGCCAATCAATTTGTGCCGAGAGGTTCAAAACAAAACCACCCTTGACCTCAAGTTGAAT
The DNA here is from genome assembly GCF_037356315.1 of Lithobates pipiens. Lineage (NCBI taxonomy): Eukaryota > Metazoa > Chordata > Amphibia > Anura > Ranidae > Lithobates > Lithobates pipiens. Next base: position 100,283,710 of record NW_027507790.1, read on the forward strand.
GTATTTGTCTGGCCTACACATGATTTTATGAAAGCTGTAGAAAGTAAAGATTGCCATACATGGATCAAAATTGGGTTGGTTCAGCAGGGACCAGCCGAATTATGATCCATGTAGGGTGACTACGGTTGAACAGAAGTCAATCTACCAAATCGGCTTCTGCTTAACTGCCCTGTCGGATAATAGCAAACACCAACTTCTGGCGGACCAGCTGCCATACACACGGGACTTAGGTTTCTATTGAACCAAACGATGCCACTCAACATTCGACCCGTGTGTCCTAGGCTTAAGGCTCCATTCACACTTGTACAACTCCAAAGTTGCACCGACTTTGGATGGATTCAACTTGGATATGACTTTGACCAGTAAGCATGGACAATTGTTGCATTGTATAACATTCTGGTACCACCTTCATGTAACTTTTGAGGGTTAACATTGAAGTCTATGACCCCCAAGTTGCATGAAAGACAGACCAAAGTAGTGCATGATCTACTCTGAAGCCACTGCAACATTAAGTCGTACATATATGAATGGTTATCATTGGAAAACATTGTGAATGACTTGTCATGCGATTTTGATGTGTGAATGGAACCTAACTCACATTCAAACATACATACACATTCTAGGGCCAATTTAGACAGGATCCAACTAACCTACCAGAATGTCTTTGGAGTGTGGGAAAGAACCCACACAGGGAGAATATGCAAACTCCAGGCAGGTAGTGTCATGGTTGGGATTTGAACCAGTGACCCTAGTGCTGTTTGTTTATGGTTTATGATCATGTTCAGTCTTTTGTATCCGATTTGTCTCATAGGAATACTATACAAAACAGTACACATTAAATTAAAATCGTCCCTTCTGTTCACGTACGTTTTGGGGTTTGTCCCTTTGGAAATTTACACACTATATGAAAATTGAACGATTGTGCCTTGTATGGAATTTGGTTTTCTCACAGTGTGTACCCCACTTAACACAATGCTTAAAAAATAAATGAACAAAAAAAAAAAAAAAAAAAAAAAAAAAAAAAAAAAAAAAGCACAGATCAACAAAAGTGCATTAAAAGCATGTCAGCATAAGCCAAACACCAAATGTGGTGTGAATCCAGCCCAAATTACCATCTGCAACATATTTTACATAACTGCTTGTAATGCACATAAAGGAGATGCACTGAACAAGCAGACTGACTATCCTTTTAACCCATTCAGAACCTAACATTTTATAGGTCTCTTCCCAGGGTCACTGAGCAAAGGACTGGATAGGAATGTGCAGTCTTTGTTTTACTGTTAACCAGACACACAATACCTGAGCTTTGAAAAGGCAAAATGCAATAATCCATCAAAGAGGCATTGAGACGACTCAGGAAGTTGGGAAGGAACATCAAAAGAGCCCAGTAATTCTCTTGTAATTCAAGGTGAAGCTGTGTCCTACACTTGCAGAGACACTCCAAGGCCCTGCAAATTAATCGGAGCTTAATATTTGGGACAGGTCAAGTGGCAACCCGGTCAACCTCTCTTTTATCCAAGAAAGATAGAAGTAAAGACAATTCACAATTCACAAAAAAAAAAAAAAATTTTTAAAATAAAAAAATAATAAAAATAAATAAAAGGGGAAGAAGGAGAAAAAAAAATGTGGAATTATAGGTCATTCAATTACAACAGAGCAATAAATCAAGGATTTCAGGCAGCTTAAGTTATCTGCAAATCGAATTTATTCTTAGGGAGACTTGGGTAGGCGTCAGGTGCTAAGATCGACATTTACAGGAAAACGTAAGATTTGCATGTACCGCGAATTCGGCTTCCAGTATCCCAAGATCTACTAATCCTTTTCACATTTGGTTTTTACTGAAAACAAGTGCTCATCTTTTCATCATAATCTGCACCTTCCTTTCAAAAACCAGACAGACAGATACAGTTTAATCACTTGCCGTCCGTCCTATAGGCAATTGATGGCTGCAAAGTGGTTGCATAATTCTGATCGGACGTCATATGACGTGATCAGGATTTTGAGCTGCTGCGCACCCCCGGGGGCGCGCATCACGGCGATCGTTGTTGCGGGGTGTCAGTCTGACACCCTGCAACTACGATCTCGGTAGACTCTTTACCACGTGATCAGCCGTGTCCAATCATGGCTGATCACAGTGTAAATAGGAAGAGCCGGTGATCGGCTTTTCCTCACTCGCGTCTGTCAGAGCCGATCGGCTGCTCCTCTGATGGGGGGGGGGGGGGGTCTGTGCTGATCGATTATCAGCACAGCCCGCCCCGGAGGATGCCCACACTGGACCGCCAGGGACGCCACCAGACCACCAGGGATGCCCAGCAAAAGGTAATCCTCCCTAGACCACCAGGGATGCCAGTCAGTGCCCACAATGGATGCCAATCAGTGCCCATAATGGATGCCAGTGCCCACAATGGGCATCACTGATTGGCATGCATTAGTACAGTATAACATAATACAATGCCGCCTTTGAGTGCCCACCTGTGCCACCTATCAGTGCCCATCCATGCCCATCTGTGCCGCCCATCCATGCCAATTTGTGCCACCCATCAGTGCCACCTCATCAGTGCCCATCAGTGCCGCCTTATTATTGCCCATCAGTGTAGCCCCATTAGTGCCCATCAGTGAAGGAGAAAACTTATTTATTTACAAAGTTTTGAAACTGAAACAAAAAAAAAAAACGAAACATTTTTTTTCAAAATGTTCGTTATTTTTTTATTTGTTTAGCAAAAAATAAAAACCGCAGAGGTGATCAAATACCACCAAACGAAAGCCCTATTTGTGGGGAAAAAAAATGATAAAAATTACATACAGTGTAGCATGACCGCACAATTGTCAAAGTGCGACAGCGCTGAAAGCTCAAAATTGGTCTGGGCAGGAAGGTGTTAAAGTGCCTTGTATTGAAGTGGTTAACAAGACACGTGGCCACTCATTAAAATTAGAATAAAAGAGGTTTAAGCTTAAACTACGTCAAGGATTCTTTACTGTAAGAGCGGCATGGTTGTGGAAATCTCTTCCACGGGGAGGGGAGCATCGATTGTTTCAAAAAAACTATTCGATAAGCACCTGAACAACTGCAACCTACAGGGAAATGTAATGCAATACTGAAATATAATCACACACATATAGGTTGGACTTGTGTCTTTCAACCTCACCTACTATGGAACTATGACAGCTTAGAAACCTTGACAACCAAGGGCACATATGCGAAGTGTATGGGCGGTGACATGGTCAGCAAGAGGTTAAAAAGGCAAAAAACAAAATTGACCTAGTAAAGCCTGCATTAGTTATTCTTGACACAAACTGGAGTTGAAAGTGTTTTCTCCAAAGCTATGCCCAATGATTTTTTCCTATGATGCGCTTTTCCAGAATGGCCATGTCAATGTTGTGCGGAGTCATGGGGGTTATTTATTCAGATCAAAAAAACACCACAACTGGAGGAGTAGAGCAAACCAAGCTCTCTAAATCCATGTTAAAATGCATGTCCACAGTATGAAAACGTCATTAGGCAGTTCTGGTATGCTGTAATCTGGGACAGGGTTTTCAGGGAGTGCAGAACACAGCACGCTGAGGGGCTAAAGCTTCCATTTTAACATTTAAGTATGTCAATATTAGTATTAGCTTAACTTGATTATTTGCTCCATCATTTCCTCAAATCAGGTTGTAGCCTAATTAAAAAGGTTGTGACAGCAAATACAGTTTAATACAGAAAATGATCACCTTACAAACAAGTTAATTAAATGCAACATATAAAAAGGCAAGTCTTGCCTGCAATAGTTCAGCATAATCCCGCAACCCTAATCAATGCCCTACAATTCACAAGCTGTCAGACAAAAGAATGACATCAAAAGGATATCGAACCATTCATTTTTTTGTAACCGTGTGAAAAACAACACTATGCTCCAGATGTAATAAGTACATTTAAAGCTTGAAAACTGAAAACTTGGGTTTGTTAATATCAACTTAAAGACCCCATTCACACTTGGGCAAAGCAGAAAAGTGGGCAGAAGCACACTAAAAAGTGCACCTCAAAACGCAGGCAGCAGGTGCATATTTTCCACAAGACAAAATGCACAAATGAACAAAATTGTGCAATGCAAAACGCCCTTGACTCATGTCCAAAATTTAGTACTACTGGCAGCCTCCAGCGAGAGACCATAGCCCTCTTTGGCTCTGAAGAAAGGGGGTCACTCCCGAAACGCGTTAGCCATTTCCGTAGAGGTACTCATCAAATTCCTCGGACATCTGGTCTGGAGTCGCCAAACGTTTGGTGCGATGGATTTATTGTATTGATTTTGCCTGTGATCAATACTCGTTTGTGAGTAGCCATTTTGCTATTTGATTCAATTTTAAATAAAGCTGTTTTATGGTAATGCACTAGGTCAGTGCGCCTTCCCCTTCTTTGTATTCTCTCTTTTTAGTATTTGAACACCCAATGTTCTAAAGGAGGGCTGCAAGACGTAGTGACTACACCATTTTCAAACTGTCTATATCACATCTAAAGACCAAGAAACCAGAGCGCAGGAGAATTTGCTGTTTTTGTACTTAAGAAAGTATATGCCAGGGAAATCTTAAAGAGTGACTTCTAACGGTAGTGGTTTCACAATTATGAATCAGTTACTGCACCAACAGGGTTCAAATGAGGAAAATTGCAGGGTCTGTGCCCCTTTAGATGTGATTTCCTACTGAGAGTATCTCACCAAAAATGTAATTTGCCGGAAATCTGACTTACATCATGCAGAGTTCTAGGAAAAACAGTAAGCCAATCACACAAGCAGGAAATTCGGTTTCTGGGGGGCGTTCTGTACACATTCTGTGTACAGAACATCTCCAGGTAGCCATATTGTATTTAAAGAAAATTACATGAGCTGCAGATTGAAAAGGAAAGATAACTTTTAAAGCGGTTGTAAAGCCACTTTATAAACTACACACAATCCCCTCTGTTAGAAAATGTTCTATGCTGCAGTGTACGTTCTTTGAAATTTTTTTGCATATTACTACCTTATTTAAGAGTGCCATTCACGCGACTCCTCAGTCCACAGACACAGCCCACTCTACTCTATGGGTCCTCCGATCCAATCCACCCAGACAGAAGGGGATTCATCCCCTTCTGTGTTTTGTGTTTTTTTTTTTTTTTTTTGCAAATCAGATTGGAGGTAGGCGGGTGTAAAAGGACACAAATCTGTTTACATCTGCCGTTTCATAGAGGTGAACGGAGGGTCCGATTGGGTTGGACCGATTGTGTGAAAGGGGCCTTTCACACTAATGCAGCACAGTGAGCCTGTGTCTTTCCTGCGGGTTAGCTACATTTTGACAGACTTATATCCTGCAGGTGTGGTGCATTTTCTGAAAGCACATCAAACCAGCAGGTAATAACAGAAGTCTATGCCTCAGTGCAGGTAACCTGAAGGTGCGCTGCACCTGCGGATCAGTTTGAAAGCACCCTAGTAACCACTGCCCAGATATGCCCATTATATATATATATATATATATATATATATATATATATATATATATATATATATATATATACACACACACACACACACACACACACACACATATATACACACACATACACACACACACACACACACACACACTGCAATTTTACAAAACGGACCTTTAATAACAGTCTTCCATTCAGGTATCGCCTGCTGTTGCTGTCCCTGGCAGAGTGCATTTGGTATCACTCCGCCTGTGGCAAGAGACGGCGCTATACAGGAAGCATCAGCTTATACAGCTCTGCGCCACAGCTGCTTGCTTTGCCGGCTTCATTAACAACACAGATGCTCTGGGATGGCAGGTCTGCAACCCATGATCTAGGCTTGCCAATCCACCATCCTACAGAAGGAGGTCACGGGCCACTGGTTGGGCACCCCTGCACTAAAGCATAGGATGCTTTCTAACTGAGGGGACTGAGTGTATTTTCTACAGTTATTTCAGCAGCGGGTGGGGGGGGGGGCGGTCACTGGTAAAAGCTGACAGGCAGGGATGAGGGGACAAGGGAGAGAGGGCTGAGGAGAGCTGTGGATGGAGGCACGTAAACTGACCAAGGTGTCGGGGCTCAGCAGCCATGATAAACCGTTTACAGGGGAGAGGGCAGAACCAGCAGGTACTTTAGGCGATACAGGCGGCTGAATTACATAACACAAGCACTGTGTGGTATAACATGCTTTAAAAGTAGCAGGGACCCTTTTTTAGGGTTACAAATGCTTTAAATAACATTCAATAACAATAGGACTTGTGTACACTATCTCCCCCCCCCCGACAAAAGTGGGAGGAACCCTTTAAAAAAACTCTTCTGTTTGCAAAGGATGGGGCAGAATTATGCCTGTGAAACAGCACTGATGTATCAGACTATCAGGGCAACGTATGAGCACTTTTTTAACCTTATAGGTTATCCGCCTTATACGTTATCTAATGCTTTCATCATATTTGGCCAAGCAAGAAAGCTCACTGGACAAGCACAAACTTGCAGAAGCGTTGGCTTTAACATAAACTTTTACCATCAGGTCATGTTAAAGCCAAGGCTAAAATCAGAAGCCACAGACCTCAAATAACCCCCAATTTTTCCAACTTCTCAACAAGGCAGTCACTGGTATTCGATCGAATACCTGAAAAATGATGATATTGTTACATATACACCCAACAAAATATCCAGTTCATATCTCTGAATGGCATTGCCTCTGGTAAAGGTATCAGCATTACATTTCTGTATTCTTCCAACTTCAACAATATACATTTTCCAGCTTTAAACCATCTCTCAAGTTACAATGTAACTGATCCACAAAAAGTAAGATTATAAAAGCCAAAATATGAAAAGAGCTGTAACCACATAAGTCGGAGTACCTTCTTCCATAATGCGTTTGCCGCTTTCCACCCGCAACTAAAAGGTTACTTTTTAAGAAGTACAAAAAGGCAAGAAGCAGCAGGATCTGAGGGGACAAGCACCAAATCAACCTGGGTGGCAGCTGTTTTCCAATATCTGGCAGCGTTCCCCAAAATCATGCTGCAGTTTGAAATACCTGGGTATCTTTTCTCCTTCCCTCCCCACCCCTCAGCACACTTTGCTTCTCTAAATAAACAAGGGTGGCCTTTGTTTAAATAGAGAGAGAGAGAGGAAAAAAAAAAAAAAAGAAGAAAAAAAAAAGGAGGAAGAAGGAGAGGGAGGGAGGCAGAGGGGGTGAAAAAAAAAAAAAAAGCTACATTACATCACCAACAGCTTTTTCGTTTTCAGTATCAATCGTGCATTGCTTTGAAGGATGTGTGCGAGTCTGTGAGTGTGTGCGCTTTGATCTTAGCATTTCAATCAGCCTGGAGGAAAGGTGTGGGTTTTTGAAAGGATCATTACTGCTTTGGCTGCGAAGGTTTATGCACCGCCACCCGCTTCCATTAACCATTTATACAGGTTAACTCTTCAGTAACCTCATAGGCAACTTCTGATCGCATGCAAAAAAAGGGAAGGACAGTGACAGTATGATTAGTCAAGTAGATTCCATAGCTAGCCAAACGGAAAAAAAAAAAAAAAAATAGAAGGTATAATGGAACCTCAGAATAGTGTTTTAAAATATTTTGTTTCTTCCGAAACCCCTCGATCCATCAGCCCCCCCCCCCCCCCCAACAGGACAGAGTAGTTTGGTAAGGGACACCAGAGTATGCAGAAGATTGTTCAGCCCCCAGAACTCTCCAAGCTAGCGAACATCAGTGGAGCAGGTGGTGACACAGGTAAATATACGTTTTATTTTTTTTTCTTTACGGAGAGACCATATTTTGAATTTTTCCTTCAAGTAACAGAGTAGCTTAGCAGAATTTCAGCTAACTGTTTTGTTAGGCCTATTTCACAAGGCTGTTTTCAGGTGTACCTGATCAGATGGTCCTTTCATCCCTATGGTCAGGCAGGTGTGAACAGACTCCGTAAAGGGCATCCGTCCTGTTTAGGCAGGGTGGATCAGAGGGCAGTCGGGTGTACACAGACAGCAGAGTTCATTTACTTCTGGCCACTCAGAACAGAGAAGGATCTGTCCATGTCCGCTCTGCAGAGACTGAGTGGACATGGATGCGTCATCCACCGGCTCTGCTCCAATCAGCAAGGGATCTGTGAGCTGATCCTCTACTGATTGGAATGGAATCTGTCCTGTGTGAAAGGGGTCTTAGTGTGGCAGAGTTAGAACACAGATTTTCTTTGCCTGCAGAGAGGTATTATTTTATGTAGGTTAGTTTAAACCCCATGCTTTCAGGTTCTCTGCGCACCTCTAACTCTATTCCTTAATTTTCAATACACATAACGGATCATGTGATGGAGTGGGGTTCCTCTTCTCTAGCATTAGCACAGAACAGTGCACATATCCATACTCTATTCTAAGTAGCATGGTACTGCCAACCCAGCAACACAATAAGGCAACCCTTATGACGTTGAACAGAAAGACGTTGAATGATGCTGGGCATCATTCAACCTGGCAGATGAATAGTAGCAAGTTGATGAAGTAGTGTATGTGGGGTATAACAGTTAGAAATGGTAGGTGGGGTAGTGGCCTGCCCAGGCATGTGAGCAGAGCTGCATCAGGGAGCTCCCCTTTTTCTCCTCTCACCGAGCCTCCCCCGGGAGTTTAACTAGTTCAGCTTGGTACCAATCAATACAGCTCCTTGCCAGGATTCCAGCGATACTGCTCATCAAGGGATCCAATGCAATATGGAAAAAAATAAAAAATAAAGAAGTGGCAGCAGAAGCTCAAAATGGCATGGCTGCAGCCATGCCTCAGAGGACTTCGCGAGGCACAGGGAAGTCTCGGGACAGCAGTGAACAAGCAGGTAGTTCCTCTTCTCACCCGGCTGGGAGAGATAATCCTGGGGATATCCTTTACTTCACGAGGAAACACTGATTTACAGGGACAGGGCTCCAGTGTAGATACAATAGTCCATGCGGACTTCCCCACAGATCCCCTGCAAGATCCAGAGACTGAGGTTGGCGCCATTTCTCCTCCAGATAGTGCACCTAGTGACAGCACAGAGGAGCTAGCAGAGGGAGAGGAGCAGCCCAAACTCACCCAATTTCAGGTAATGAAATGTGCTGCCTCTGAATTACGGTGAAAGACGGAAAGTCGGGGGGCTGACAGAGCAGGTCTCCCTTCTGAGGCAGGACTTGCAAAAAAATCAGGGAGAGGACCACGGCAGCCGAAAGCCGCATCAACCACATTGGGGATAAAACTTCCTCCACTGCTAGCCGACGCTCGCTTCAGCACTCGTCTGGCTCATGAGAAAAGAACTGACGACATTGAGAACAGGCTTTGGCAATATAATGTACGCATTGTGGGGTTGCCAAAAAAAGTGGAAGGGAGGGACCCCACTGAATTTATTGAAAATTGGCTCCTGAAGCTCTTTGGCAAAGACTCCTTTATGCCGCTATTCATGGTTGAATGAGCACATCATGTACCCACCAGAGCTTTCCCCGGAAACACCAGACCATTTCTAGCTCATCTACTGTATTATGACCGAGAACGCAGAATATGAAGACTAGTGAGAGAAAGAAGAACTATTAAGTACAATGGGGCACAGGTCTCCTCCTACCCTGACTGCTCTCCTGAGGTGCAACATAAAAGAGCAAAATTTGATAACGTCAAGCAGAGGCTGCAATGGCTATCATATGCAATGCTTTACCCTGCATGACTCCGCATTACTGCTCAAGGCCAGACGCAATTCTTTCAACACTGCTGGTTGGATGTCCATGAACCATCTCTAAGGGTGCACCAGTCACGGATACTTGAATACAATGGCTCATCTAAAAGTTGTGAAACCTTCCAGGCGATGCTTGGTTTCAACAGACTCTTCCATAACAAGATGACTACAGAGAAAGGCCTTGAGGAGGTACCCAGAGATGGAAGGGTGGGCCTCCCCATGTGCGGGAAAGGGATGGTGTCCAGAGGCTCTCTACTGTTGTGTACAGTGTTGCGGCACCATTGTACCTTTTCCGTTTTTGTTTTTTATTGCTTTCCTTCTTCCGAAGTAGTACTAAGAATGTTGTGCCACGTGTCAGCATGGAAGATCCTTACGCAAGGCATTTGGAATTCATACACAAGCTTCCCGTTCTCGTTCCTGATGGAGTCACAGTCTATAAAATTACTAACAGGCAATTGTGTCTTTGGCGCAGGTTGGCTAATTTTTTTTTCCAGTACCATGGTTGTTTATAAATTTTTATACTGTATTATGGCAGATATCCCAATTCTATTGTGGAATGTTAGAGGCCTGAGCAGCCCCGTGAAGAGGGCTCTAGTTGATACCGTTAGTAATGGTAGGTGCTGCAGCAAAATCCTCCATTTTTCTTTCAGTAGGTGTTAGGAAAAGTAAAAACTTTTTTTTTTTTTTTTTAATCTAGGAAAGCTGGAGCTTGGCCTAAACATACTGTACTTAATAGAAATACTCAGTTCTGACTACAACAGGCTGACTGAATAAGTAAAGAGCAATGATCAAACAATCAAAATTCCATTTTACCAATCTGACTTTATTTAAGTGAAATCCAATGGGATGCCGCTGGTTAAGGCTTGTACAGCCTTATTATGCAAGTCCAATTTTCAGTTCCGCTTTCAATGCTGACCTAAGAAATTGTTCCATGTAAGTGTGATTCTTTTATTCTAATAAAATACCTAAACGTTTTTACGCTATGGAAGCATCTCTTTTTCCTCAACGGGGTTTCCGGAGACATACGTGACCACTGATCATTGAAGTTTTAAAGGCTGCGGTATCGCCATATATCCATGCTAAGGGCCATTGTGGATGCTGGAATCGAGATTTGTTGTTCCTTTACCCCGCTGTGGGCTAGTATCATTAAGGCTGTTATTATCCATATTTCTGGTAAGCGCATCACTTGTTTGTTGACGGGCACAGATCTTCAGTTTTGTGTGGATGCACGGTGGTGATATGATAACCGTCTTCGTATTGGAATATTTTTTTGGACTATAATTTATCTACACTAAAAAGAATTCACATCCTTTTTTATTTTTCTTTATATGTATCTTCATAATCCATATGGACTACATGTTCTTTATTTAATACATATTTTTGTGTTTGTCATATGCACAATTGGATGATTGCTCTTTAGGTATTGACTCTGTATGAGAGTCAGACACTCTTTAGTTTTATTATATATTATTATTGGCGCAGCTTTTCATATCTTCCACTTATAAATGCTACCAGTGTTAAACTATTTCACTGACAGGGCAGCAAGCAGATAATACCTTATTGGGATCAAAGATTTTCATCCATATATGCAGTTTGGACAATATTGACAAAGTTGTTCCATCTATTAAATTTGATAGATTGGCCAATTATAAAAGTGGATTAAAAGGCCTTTTTTCTTTTTTGCATTTTCAGCACAAAAGGTTGCATGGAAAACATTTAATGTGAGTCAAGACAGAATTTTTCTTGTGCTTCAATGGCATGTTTGCACCGAGTTCCATTTAACAGGCTGGGAAAAAGATGAGCAAACAATACTACTAGGGTTCCAATGGACCTTCTGCTAAATATATCCAACAATCCCTGCAAAAATGTTTGGCAGATTACAGACCAAGTTCAAGCCAAACTGTAGTCACAGCAAAAATGTTGTTATTTTTAGTTTTCAGAGGTCTCATTATAAATTGCTGTCTAACCTGTAGCAAAAGACTCCTCTACATACAGCCACCGCCCACCCAACATCCCGCGATGGGGGGGGGGGAGAGAAAACAATTGCCAGCTGCATAGGGACTGCAATCAGATGCAACTGTGTTAAAACACAATAGCTGCAATGGAAGATATGCACAGTGTAGTTTGGATGGAGGAATTTGTTAGACCCCTTTCACACTGGAGTGCTTTGCGGGAGCTACAGCGCTAAAAATAGCGCCTGCAAAGCGCCCTGAAAGAGCCGCTGCTGTCTCCAGTGGTGCGCTGGCAGGACGATAAAAAAAAAAAAAAAAATCCTGCTAGCAGCATCTTTGGAGCAGTGAAGGACCGCTCCTGCCCATTGAAATCAATGGGGCCATGTGGCTATACCGCCGGCAAAGCGCTGCTGCAGCAGCACTTTGCGGGTGGTTTTATTCTTTTTTTAGCCGCTAGTGGGGGTTAAAAGTGCTCCGATAGTGGCTGAATGCCTCTGCAAATATGACAGTATAGCGCTGCTAAAAATAGCAGTGCTTTACCGCCGAATCGCCCCCGCCCCAGTGTGAAAGGGGTCTTAGATTTTGCAACCTAAGCCTGGGTTCACACTATAGCGATGTGGGAACCTGCACGATTCCATTGGGGGTTCCCGCATCCCATCTCACTGCCCTCTGCGAACCGCTGCAGCTGTTAATGCAATGTTAATCATTTATAACATTTCAAATGGGTTTTTACAAGGTGAGGCAATGTAGTACTCTGGTATAGGCTTTACTAAATCCTTCACCCAGACCAGTACTAATATGGCATTCTGTGAACGTAGTGTCAAAAGTTTTCTTTATAGTTTATGATAAAGTAGGGAATAGACAAGACCGTTTTTTTTTTGTTTTTTTTGTAGGGAGACCCTTCACTTGCTGTTCCATATTGCCAGACAAGGGAGTGACTGGCTGAGCACTCCAAATATATCCCTTTTTTTTTTATATTTTTGATAATAGTCACTAAGGCCAATAGTGAGGGTGGAAATCCACAGTAGGGGCACAGATAGCAATAAAAATCTGATGTGGGTTCCATATTTTATCCAAAAACAAAGAAAGGAGAAGTATTTGCTTTACATTAGTATATTTCTACGTCTATCCGGGAAATACTGTGAATGCACGAATATCAAAAAGTCCACCATCAGAACCAACATTTTTTTTAATATCTCTAGATTTAAAAAAGGTAGATGTAAGCTTTCCGCAGGACCTTCCTCTCATCCTTTGTGTGTTCAAGGGAGGCTACAGTGGGCATAGAGGGTGTTGCTTGGACCAGTGAACACTGCACGTTAACACATGGGTAGATGCATGTTGTAATGTGCTGTCATTCATTTTAAATGGCACTCCAAAGCACACATACAAGTCAAACTCACACCAATTTGAACACTTTGTGGGTTGAGGCATGCTGTTAGTTTTTTTTTTGTGTGCGGAAGTTTGCCGACATTCCCAATCAAATTGAAGGTAACGGGTTTCAACACAAGAAATAAAAACACATGTCCATCAACACATAATTGTCTTCATGGGCCCTTTAAAGGCAATAACAACTTTATTTTTCTTTTGAGCTTCTTGCTGCTTATTGTAGAGGTCTTTTTGTTAAATGGTCCCCCAACCTGTCACACAGTGGGCAATGGAAGCCAAAAACTGTGCTTTCTACAGGCTACTGTTCAAGGAAACCTAGAAAATGTTGGCAACATAAAATTCTTGATCTAGGAAACTGATTCACCAGGTACTGAAGGATAAAGCCGGAAAGGAACTGGCTGAGAGTCAAACAGTTAATGGGCAGGCTGAATGTACCAAGCTGATCAATCAACTTGGGTACAACCAGCCTGGCAGATTCTCCTGCGATTATCACTAGTGGCTGCAATAGCCGCTAGTTATAATCAATGTTTTCTCCCAAAGGCTTCCTCCGAGAGAACAATTGCTTCGCAGGAGGGATTCCTGTCAGCACGGTCGGTGTTGATGGGGAAATTATGCAAATCCCCCCTACATACACAGTGTATGGTCTGCCTAAGGATGACAGCCATCACACAGATGCATTTTGGACCACCTTACACTCCTCCACCCTGGCCACCTATATCAGGTTATTTTTCTTTTACAACATCAAATCTGGTAGATATTAAGATTTCCAAATAGGAAAGAAGTATATCCACACCACTGCTGCCCTTTGAACCCCCCTTTAGCCATTTAATACTCAACTGAAATGGATAAGGCCATATAATTCACAGAAGGTCTTTAAAAAAATGCCATAAAAATTATTTTAAGCCTAAAATGACTTAACAGAACAATGGATTTGGATTATAGATTTAGCAAGGTTTTTCCTCTAGATACTCCATCTACACCATGTAAATTTAATTAGTCAACTTGGACAAGTAGGACAAAAAAAAAAAAATCCTATGTCACATCCTGTCCTCAAGACACCGATTACACAGATTTAAAAAAAAAAAAAAAAGTTAGAGCACCACAAAATTTGGTTTGCAGGCCATGTCCAGACCACAGACAAAACATGTCACTCAAACAACTTGCAACAAATAATTATGTGTAATGGAAACATGAGCAACAGGGACGCCCAAACCTCACTGAACTCTATGATCACAATAATCATATTCAAGAAAAAAAAAAAGTCTTGAAGCCAACAATATAATGGTAACACACTGATACATATCTAGAAATACATGATTGAACTTCATTACACAATGCCAGATCTTTCAACAAGAATGAGAACTAGGACTAGTCACCCTCCGAGACTGCACATTACTGGAGCTTTCCTCAACTTTTATCTCTGCCTCGGCTGATTTTTGATGTGGTGCATCCAAGGTGAAGGAATTCGCTGGTTAGTCACAGATCAAGAAACATGCAAAAAATGTATTTATATAAATTAAAAGAATGCTCAAATGTACACAAGTGCTCATTATCATTCTAAAGTCTAATAAACCTAAAAAGGAGCTTAAAAGCAGAGTTCCACCCACATTTTGTACTCCTTACCACCCAACATTAAACTTTACCCTTGGAACGAATGAGGATACATTTATTTTTTGGTGGATCACTTACTGCATTTTAAGATTTTTTTTATTTTCTACTTCCTCCTGTGCTGCTGCGGCCCCATGCGTCTTTTCTGGCTTTCACACATGGGGATGTGTGTGTCAACAATCCCAGGAGGCAATAGATATCGGCAAGTTGTAGCATCGCATTATTTGCTATGGAAACCTGACCTATACTGCTCAAGCTGCAATGCAAATGCGCAAGATCAGCAGGTGTATGCGGGGTATCCAGAATGCACTGAATACAGGAAGAGACCCTGTCCAGCTTCAAATGCCCACAGAAGATGGCCGGGGTCTGCTGGGACTTCCAAAAGTAAGAAATCAATGCTGCAAAATTACTAAACTGACCTTAGTATAACGCATACCATTACTGTAATACACTAAGCATGAGTATTGAATGGGTTATTTTTATCCAAAAATTCTAATTTAGGCCAGAGCACCGCTTTAATCCAAGTCCTATAACCCAATTATGGCTCTGCCCATAAAACGTAAAACCTTAAGTCTAAGGCAGGCCATACACAGTGCAAATATATTTCCTGCAACAGAAATTTGCACGATTCCCCCATTAACACAGACCGACAGTGCTGACAGAGGAATCCCATCTGCCACGAAGCTGTCCCCACTGGGAGAAGACAGCGATTATTGCTAATAAAGTAAATCCAGGTAGCTTGGTTGTACCCAAGTTGATCAATCAACTTGGTAGATTCAGCCTGCGCATACAAGGCTGGTTCCTGCAGATGGAAGTAAATGTGCATAGTCCCAAGAAAATGGAATGACAGCTTACACAGGGTTGATGTAGACAGAACTCCCATTAGAGTGCTGGTCCTGGCCACTGCCTGCTATGCCCAAGCACTGCATCTCAGGAGGAAGTCACGGGTTTCCCCCATAGTGGGAAGCAAGGGGTATTTTGCAGTGGCTCAAACAGAGCAGCATGGAATCATGGGAAAGGTGAGGTTAGGTGGCTCCACCTGGTCAATCATTAGTCAAATAAATTGTAATATTTTAAACAAAATCATGGCGAACAAAAAAATGCAATGAATGCCAATAAATGAATGTGCAGTTTCTGAAAGCTCAAACTGAACCCGGTTACAATCTACTGAAGGAGGTTTTTTTTTTCTTCTTTTTTGATGTAAAACAGAAGCACATATATAAAAATAACAGTACAACGGTGCAGTCACAGGCAATACCTTGAGTAAAGCAAATCCAACTCAGACAGCATGCATCTAAGAATCCACAGGAGGGTTTTATTTTTTTTTACTTTTTCATACATGACCATTTAAAATCCAAAATATATGTTTTGGTGAACTTTGCAGCTATTACATCATACATAAAAGGCATAGTAACAGCTCTTTTTAAAAACAGTTGGCTATGTATGGTTCTTAAAAGAGAAGAGAAACCTATGAAAAAAAAAAAAAAAAAATCAGCTCTACATGTTTTGATGAATTATGGTTTTCTTTTTAGTAGCCGAAATCCTGGCATGGTATTTTACGCTTGATGTGTCTGATGTTGTAGCCAAGGTTTCTAACACTCATGTAAAGAAGCTGTTTGGGAATCTTGCAATCTTAGGAATCCTGCCAGCTTTGTGCAAACATACATACATATTAAATATAATAGAATATAATATAAATATATACACATACACACACTTTAAAAAAAAAAATTTTTTTTTTTTTTAACCACATGGTGTCTGTGACTGGAGTCAATTTACCCAGCTTTGCTTTCAAGGGGAGGTAACTCAACTCCACTAGAAAGGATGCTTTGGCTTCCCAGGCTGGTGCAATCCAATCTGGAGCGGGGGCTTTGCTCAGGGTGTTGCCTTTCTCACAGTATGCAGTGTACAGGCTGCAGCCCCAGGCACTCATTTACGAGAGCGAACAAGTGCTTTGATAGCCATGAAAAGCAGGACATGGCAGTCAGACATGTTGGAAAGAGCATTGTAAAAGATACTGAGAGAACTCATACCTCAGGCAACCAAGTTCCTGCAATCATCCCTACTTCCAATCTAGTAAAACCCATAGTTGCCTACAGTTTAAAATCATAATGCCCCAACATTTTGAGTACACAGATGCCCAGACTATGAACATTAAACCATTCACATATTCTTAATAAATCAGTAAGATTGCTTTAAAACAAGCCAAACCCGGACTTTTCTAGATGCTTTCAATGTCAAGTTATTCACACTCAAAATCCTCAAAGATCACAACAGACTTGGAAGTCGGATTTTTGTATATATATATATATATATATATATATATATATATATATATATATATATATATATATATATATATATATATATATATATATATATATATGTGTGTATATATATTATATACACATACATACATATACACACACACACACACACACACACAGGTAAGCTCCCATGGATGCTGAATGTAGACTCCACCCCACATCATTGGATCTGATTGACAGCAGCAGGAGCCAATGGCTGCATTGCTATTTATCTATCCAATCAACAGCTGAGAACCTAGCACAGAGAGATGGCGCGTCCCCGTGGGACAAGTTCAAGAGGTCAGGTAAGTAAAATGGGGGGGGGGGGGAGAATGGGCTGGGGGTCGGTCACTGACAGGTGTTTTTCACCTTAATGCAATGCATAGGACGAATTAAGGTGAAAAAACCCGAACCTTTACGATCCCTTTAAGGACCGGAAGGATTTGCCCCCTTAATGACATTTTTCTGAGTTACGGCACTGAGTCATTTTAACTGACAATTGCGCGGTCATGCGACGTTGTACCCAAAACTAATTTTATTTCCTTTTTTTCCCCAACAAATAGAACTTTCTTTTGCTGGTATTTGATCCCCTCTGTGTTTATTTTTTGCGCTAAAAACAAAAAAATAGCGACAATGTTGAAACACCCCAATATTATTTACTTTTTGCTATAATAAATATCCCAAAATGTAAAAAAAAAAAAAAAAAAAAAAACACAAAACAAAAAAATTTCTTCAACAGTTTAGGCTAATATGTATTCTTCTACATCTTTTTTGTAAAGAAAAATCACAATAAGCGTATATTGATTGGTTTGCGCAAAAGTTATAGCGTCTAACAAAATAGGGGATAAATTTATGGCATTTTTTGTTTTATTTATTTATTACTAGTAAAGACGGCGATCTGCGATTTTTAGTGGGACTGCGTCGTTGCGGCAGAGAGATCAGACACTTGACACTTTTATACAGCAATCAGAGCTAACAATAGCCACCGATTACTGCATAAATGTCACTGGCAGGAAAGGGGTTAACACTAGGGGACGATCAAGGGGTTAGGCGTTTCCAACTGTGGAGGTAGTGTACAGACTAGAGGAGAAGAGAGAGATCGGTGTTCCCGATCACTAGGAACATCAGCTCTCTCTACGCCTGTCAGAACAGGGATCTGTGTTTACATTGACAAATCACCATTCCGGCTCTGAGGAGCGATTGCGGGTGTCCGCTGGACATAGCTGCCACCGGCCCCGCAGGCCCCCTATAGCTTCTTAAAATGGCCGACGTACACGGACAGCGATTCGTGCAATCGTGCCAACCTGCTGTAGTACAACTACGGTGGCTGGTCGGCAAGTAGATAAAAGAGCTTGTAAACCTCCTTGTGCAAGTTGTAATTAGAGGTAAGCCTAGAATAAGGCTTACCCATCTCATTAACTTGTTTAGGAGATATTTACTGTATACTGCGCCGATGAGGTCATCGGAACATGCGCTCTGAGGAAACGGCTGTCCGTGCCGTTTCTTCAGGAGCGTGTGCCGTGGCCGGTGGAACCCGCGTGCATGCGTGGGAATGACGTTATGTGGCTCTGGCCAGTCACACAGCCGGAGTCCGTGGCCCCCAAAAGGAAGACAGGAGAAGATGGATGCAACCTCCAGTTTGCAGGCACATACTAGCACATTATGCCTTTACTTTGCAGGGAAGAAGAAAGGAAGAAAAATCCACCAGGGTTTACTTCCTCTAAGGATCTTGCTTGTTGTATGCACATAACCTTTGTGCAATGTTTGCAGTTGTGGTCACAACTGGCTGTATACAGGGATCCCATTGGTCACCACCACTACTCCTGTGCAACATGTCAATAACATACAGAAAAATAGAAAATATTCTAATAACTATTCTTTTGTGTTATGTCCTTGCACTGTAGTCATGTTCATGATAGCACCACGCGTGTACAGCAGCGCACAGTCATTCATGTCTATAAGGCTATACACTGCCCCTAGGCTTCCTTGGCGGGGGAAGATATACGTTTACATTGAATGGGCACAGCTGTCCAAATGCCAGAGGCATGTTATGATCAGCATCAGCCCAGGGCTTTTGGATGTCTACAAAAGGGAGGCTTTTACATGTAAATAACATGCATAAAATATAATAAATGCATATATAATCTTATGGGAATTATCTGGCGACGGAATTTAAGACATGTTCCAACAAGGTTGACAGCTGACCGTTACTTTTTCTTGGGAGAACTTTGATGAGGACTGCAGCAGATCCTTGTAGTATCTCCCTCTCCCAAAAATGTGAATAAAGTATACATTTGGCATTAAGAATGGCTAAGGTATACAATTGCTTTTAAAGAATGGTTATCACATTTCAAGATTTCAAGGCCTGTTTAAGAATTTATTGAAAAGAACAAAACAAGAAAAGCCTTTCCATCAAAAAGCTGGTTACCCAGTGTTCTGTCTAATAGCCTTGGCAAGAAACCTCAAGTAAAATGTCCCTCAGCCTGGTTCTGAGCCTCCCACATGCTCTGAAAATAGATATTAAAGAAAATCAACCTAGAAAATGTCGGTTCCCCTGACACAGCCAGAGGAGATCATGATCTCTAAAGGATTATTTTTTTTTTTTATTATTCATTATGGTCGTGACATAAAATACCTTAAAATGTAGGTCAGGGCTAAATACAGAAAATATATTTGCAGTACATTTCCCCATGTACCTGGGGATCTGCCAGCAATGCACTCAGCTCCTAAGTCCTGTTGTGGGCTGACAACACACACATTTTGTCAGCCCTCACAGTATTTTCTTCCCAAAATACTCTTCCATCTATGCAACAACAAAAAAAGCTCATCATTCTGTAGTTCCAAGATACAGACCTCCAGTCACACAGGAAGTGTGCTCTAGACACAGGACACCTTTGAATTTGTGGGCATAAACACATTTTTGCATTTATGTAAAAAAAAAAAAAAAAAAAAAAAAAAACTGTTGTACAGAGAGCTCAATGAGTCATGAGACTCATTTCCAATTAGATGAGGTTTCAATTAGGCACACACCGAGGCCCAGTAGATTCTGCTGTCCAGTCTCTTCAGATAACCCATGGTGCTCTGGGAATCCTTGTCACATATGAAATGGTTATTTGTAAAACAAAAACTGTATATACACAAAGTAAAACAAAAAAAAAAAAAAAACACAAAGACCAAAAGATATACAAACCTTAAAAATACATTAAATCTAAGATTGAAAACTTCAAAACTGATCTAATACCAAAATAGTTTCCCTTTAATAAAAAAAAAAAAAAAAAAAAAAAATTATATTGAAAATTCACAAGGATGTCCAATTTCCTAATTTCAACATGGTAACATTGGCAAAACTAGGTAAGAGACTTCGCTAATGCAAGATAATATTACCATACCAGACAACAATCAGGAAAGAAGTGATATATTTTGTATGGAAAGCCAAGATTTGCAAGAATTTAACCTGTCTATATCTCAGGGTCTACGATTGTGGTTTGTTCTGGTATGCAGTTGGTGACCTCTGACTGGTGAGTTTTTTTTTTGTATAAGTCTGATATGCGCCATTTGTGGCAATCATATTGGAGACAAGGAAGCTTTTTCTGATCAAATGGGCAAAAAAAATATAAACAAATCCTCCTTCAGAACTGATAACACGGTTTCATAATAGACTAACACATTGACATTGGACTGATTAGTTAAAGTCGTTGTATACTCATTTTTTTAACTTTTACCTACAGATAAGCCCTATTATAGGCTTTCCTGTAGGTAAAAAAAAAAAAAATATCTCCTAAACCTGTACGGTTTAGGAGATATTCCCCTCGGTATGCGCCGCTGACTGCAGCGGCGCATGCGCACAAGGGGATTCTCGGCTGAAAGTCCGGCAGTGGCCGGCCCGACCGGGATGAAATCTCCCGCGCGCATGCGCGGGAGTGACGATATCGTGGCTCCGGCCACTCACAGCGCCGGAGCCGCGATACCCGGAAGAAACGCAGAGGGAGCATGTCAGCTCCCTTGGCATGGATCGGCCCAGATGTCGGGGCCTCGTTCTAAGGTAAGTATTTCATAATGAGCCAGTATGCGGTGCATACTAGCTCATTATGCCTTTTGCTTTGCAGGTGGTAAAAAAGATAAAAAAAATTTGCGGGTTTACTACCGCTTTAAAGCCCAACTCCAGGTACAAGAACCCCCTCAACGGCAAGGGTAAATGCTCATTTTTGCCTATAGGTTGAGGAACAAGGTGTGCCTATAGTAGAACCATAGGTAAAACTCCCCCCCACCCCCATTTTGGATAGAATAAAGTAGGGTTTTAACTCTTCAGTTCTTTTAATACCATGGGGGGGGGGTTCTTACCACATGTATCATTACTGAAAAATGTTCCCCAATAAGTGCTTACCAATTGAGATGCTCTGAATATACCCTGTAGCTGTATTTCCTATATTGCCCGATTTGAACTGTGAATGATTGTATTGACACTTAAGTTATGTATACTTTTGCCCAATAAAACCCTTTTTTTGAAAGTAAAAAAATAAAAAAAATAAAAAATAAAAATAAAAAATCCTGGGGGGGAGGGGGGATTTATCTTTACTTCCTATACCAAAACAGGAAGTGAGGAAATCCCTGCAAATTTTGGGAATCCATTAGGGCCCCTTGTTACTGTTCTGGGGATTTTTTTACTTTCACCTTTGATGACAACGGTAAACATTTTGATATGAGGCAGAGGTGGCAATAAAAATTAGGTTCTCCAATTCCTCTTGACTATCCAAAACTTAAAAGTTCTGCCTTTAGTTATACTTTAAATTTCGCTCTTGGAGGCTCCTTCAACCTGTCCTCCGCAGCCTCCAAGGTTCTTTGCGGTCATAGATTAATAGCCCTGCACTCTTTATGAAGTCTCTGGAAAACAACCCATGACCCAAAACATTGGGGAGAAGAGGAGTGTAAAAGTAGCCTGCTAGAGTGAGGAATATGGCAAGTAATACAGCCTCTTCCTTTACCCCATGACTTAACGATCCTTTAACCCGTTCAATTTGAGGGCCCACTGAAAGGGTCCCCCCCCTCCTCATCTTAGATTTGGCCTTTAAAGATCTAGCACTGTAACATAATTCTGTAGGCAAACAGAAGCAACTGTGGTCAACCAAATGACCAATTGTTCATAGAAACCTTTAAACCCTACCATAGTAAAGAGATGGTCTCCTGCACCTGCTGATGGATTGACAAGCAGTATAGGTGGTGCAAATGGCAAGTTGCACATGTCCACAGCTCTGATAGATTTAAGATTATTTTTAATTGCAGTAAATTACATCCAAATATGAATCATGTGAAATATTAACAAGAAACGTAAATATACAAAGACATTCCTGGAAAAGCCCTTCAAAAAGGACTGCAGGTTGTAAGGAGACATTCAGGACAAATTTCAATAATGTGCTTACAACAACAAAGAAAAAAAAAAAAAAAAATCAGCTATATTAAAATTGTCACAAACCTTTAATATATTTTATAGCAAAAAAGGAGCCAGACACCAACTTGTGCAAAAAGTTCAAACACAGTTTGGCGCCAGCATTCCAAGCACAGCCACCATACCTTGTTGGCTCCCGGTTATTAAACTGAATGCAAGCTTCACCCTATTTCTGGGCTACTGCAACGTAATTGTATAGTTTCCTTTATTTAATCTAGTTTTATCCAAAACCGAAGTTCACAAGCTCTACCTCTCCACTAAAGCCTAATGAATTTAAGCCCAGGCTTGTTGTTCAGTGGGAAGATGCCACAGTTGCACATTTATGACTGTATTCAGTCTGAGACAAGTTTATAGTACAGGATGATGCACTCACCTTATAATAATCGCTAAATCTGAGTTTATGTTAAGATGTACTTAGTGACGTGACCTGTTCAGAGAAACACTAACGCACCTACAGCATAGAAGAACTAATTCAGAGATCCCAATTGCTCAGATCCTGCTACGATCCTGATATTTTCAGCAGTGCAAATTAAAATGGAGTTCTGGGCACACACATTTAATATATTTACTTTGTGTGCACCAAATCCAGTTATTTACCTTAAAAGTTGCAAGGACATCATTATTGTGCTGTACATAGTCTAAAGAGAGCACAATTGTAGGGGAGGTAGCAGCCTAGCAGCTTTCACAACTACAGGCTGCCTGCAGAAATCTATGCGGGGCTTGGTGACAGGAAGCTCCTTCAAATGAAAGGCAAAGTTTCAGTTGGATTACTACACAGATCTAGCAGAAATACACAGCACACTAAAGGTTGGCCATAGACGCTTTTAAATTTGGTTGGTTTAGCAGGAAAAAGGACGAGATTCAAACCACGTGTGGGCAAGGCTGAATGTACCAAGGTGTTTAAACGATCAACTTGGATACAACCAGACTGACAGAATTTGCATGCGATTATCGTTAGCGGCTGTTATAGCTAGCAGTAATCACCCTTTCTGCCGGGAGAATACAATGGTTTGGCAGGAGGGATTGCCCTGACAACACCATCTAGGTTGATGGGGGAATCAAGTGGTTGCAGGAAAGAAGTTTGCTCCGTGTAAGGGCTGCTTAGCCCAGGTTCACACTGCTCCAACATGAAAGTCACGTGACTTCAGATCCGACTTTGCCCTGCAACCTTGGTCCGACTTAATGTGACTTTACACTCTATGGCATTGAAGTCGGACCAAAGTAGTGCAGGAACCTTTTCTAAAGTTGAAGCGACTTATGTGTCAGATCAGTTATGTTTCCTCTCATAGGGAAACATTTAGACACAACACAGCACAAAGGCAAAATGTAGCAAAAAGGTTGCATCTGACTTGCTTTGACTACACTGCAAATGCTCGCTCTCTCTATATCTATCTATCTATCCACACACACACTTTTTTATTATTTTTTGCATTACAGTGCTGCTGAGCTCCAGCAGCCTCAATGAAGCCACTTCCTGCGTATATGCTCTCCAGTGATGCAACAATGGTGGACTATGCTTTTGTAATGTGTGTTGAAACACTTGAAATCCTAACTGATCATCATTGCAATTTTGTCTGGCTCATGACAATAAAGAAATTTCTACAGCATCTTTGGATTCAACTTTTTCGATCAATCTTTTCTTCTCTTCGTGAAATCCTATAACAGGAATTGAACAAAAACCTTCATAGAAAGTTTACTGGGCAATTTAACAAAAGTCGTAGTCCATAAAATGGTAGTAAACTCTGTACTACCACTTGTACCTACAGAGAAGCCTACAACAAGGCTTACCTGTAGGTACTGTGAATATCTCCTAAACTTGCCATCACTGGCACATGCGCTCTGAAGGTGCAGCTTACAGTGGCAGGCTTTTACAGCACGTGCCGGAAACATCGGCTCCTGCGCTCGCAAGTGCGGGAGTGACATACTCTCGCCCCGGCCACTCATGTACCTAGAGGCCGCGAACCCGGAAGGAAGAAAGGGGAAGATGTCAGCCGTCTCAGTGGTGACACTGGAGCGCTGGAGGGCTTCGTTCTCAGGTAAGTTCATCATAATGTGCTAGCATCCAATGTACAGCTGCATAATTCTGGATAAAAGAAGAATTACAATTTTTTTTTGCTTAGCATAAATCACAATTCTCTCAAGATGCTTAGCGTAACATCATCATTCACATTATACAAAAAAAAAAAAAAAAAGTTACTGTTTAGCTTTTTTTTGTTATTCATTGAAGTGCATTTTTTCCACAAAAATTGCATTTGAAAGACTGCTTCGAAAATACAGTGCGATATAATATTTTGAAACAACCGCCATTTAATTCTCTAGGGTCTTTGCTAAAATAATTATTATATATTTTTTGGGGGTTCCAAAGTAATTTTCTAGCAAAAAATACATATTATTAATATTTTAACTTGTACGCAACAAGTGTCAGATTTGCAGACCGAAGTTCATACTTTTGATCTGTAAATGATCAGAAAGATTCAATGGGATTTACTAATGCTGGAGAATGCAAAATTAGGCCGACTTCTGCATAGAAACCAATCGGCTTCCAGGTTTTATTGTTTTTGTATTTTTTTTTTTTTTTTTTTTTGACAGCTGTGAGCAGGGAACTGCTCTGCACTTGTTACATATTGTGGAAATGCTGGATTAGGATTGTGTGGGGCATATAATTGAGATCACAATTTCTTAATGATTAATCGTGCAGCTCTAATGCAATGTATACTAGCACATTACGACATTGCCTTGCAGGAACTTTTTATATATATTGCTGTGGTTTACCACTTTAGGATAGAGATACAGAGAGATAGAGATAGAGATAGAGAGAGCGAGAGAGCGAGAGAGCGAGAGAGATATTTATTTATTTATTATATGGATAGTTATTCAAATTTTCAAGTTAACATGAGAGGATTGGCTTTACATTTACTAAAAGCAATATAAAAGAAAAAAAAATGCATTTAGATTAGAAGAATGTGTCACACAGAGGCGCTTTTGCCTGTACAGTTTTTTTATTTCTTATTCAAAGCTGCATTTCAGTGCCCAGGAGGCACGGGTGGTGCATACAGCACACTACCAGCAGCCTGTACAAATGAATGACTGGCTGAGATACACAGCGTCTGTACACTGTTATGAGCAGTATTTATTTACAGGGATGTGTGTCCCAAATGTGGATGGTCTCTGTGGACTTACTGTACACGAGTGCCATTCAGGACGGCATATGACTTCAAAATATTTCAGCCTGTCATTGGTTTGGACAGGCTCCTGGCAATGAGCTGCATGCTCCACATGTGCTTCCTGGGTGCCAAAATACATCAGATTTTCACACTGTATGAGCAAAAGCATCCATTGTGCATGAGGCCTTAGTGTTGTATAAATAATTTGGTTCTACGCCTTCTTTCAACATTCTATATCAATTTGTTTTTTTTCAGTATTTCCAAAAATAATGTGCTGTTGAAAAGCCTATTCGCTTGCAGTTTGCCAACCAGTAGGTTGCC
The DNA here is from genome assembly GCF_037356315.1 of Lithobates pipiens. Taxonomy (NCBI): domain Eukaryota; kingdom Metazoa; phylum Chordata; class Amphibia; order Anura; family Ranidae; genus Lithobates; species Lithobates pipiens. Next base: position 100,309,556 of record NW_027507790.1, read on the forward strand.
GCAAATTCAACAAGCAAACCAAAAATTGCACACCTGGTCCAATTCCCCCCTCCTGAGATGAAAAACCGCAATCTTCACAGAGTTTGGCTGCATAGATCCCCAGCATGAAGGGATGAATGACAGCGAGAGTCACCGTTTCCATACGTCTTATTTCCATGTGTTTATTTCTTTACAAGCGCCAGGAACCTCCGCTTTCATAAAGAATCATTCTGTGTCTGTAGCCTTGAAACCCAAAAGATGACAAAGTTAAACCGTAGCAGCCAGGCGACAGACAATAAAAATAATGAAATAAATAAAATCCCTGCTGGGGTTATCTAAACCTGCCTATAAATATTTGAAGAACATCAAAGGCGGCGTTGTTAAATTAAAAATGCTGTCACAAAGATAGAAAGCGGCCTCTGGCGCTGCCAGATTCAACATGCAAGAACCTCTGATCCCTGAACCGACAGGCAACATTGCAACCTGAGACACCCTGAAGGGGGCTGGGGGGTGCACCATTAAGGAAGTAATAAGCAAAAGAAGTTAGAATGAGACTAGACATGGAGTCTTGAATGTTAAAAAAAAAAAAAAAAAAAAAAAATTAAGAGATCATGACTGTGTGTTCTTTATCTCCCTTGTTAGCCTCATTTACACTATGTATTGCACAGGAATGCTAAGCGCATACCTGTGCAATTCACATGTGATTCCATGCAGTGTGATTCGAGCCCATTCATTTTGAACGTGCTAAAAAAAATCGCACTTCGTAGCAACCAAAAGTAGTACATGTACCACATTTGGAAAAGTAGTGCATGTACCACATTGCAACCGTATCGCATGGAACTTTTGCACTATACGATACAATGCACTGCACTTGCAACCTGCATTTGGGGCGTTATTAACATGAAACCCGCAACTGCAGTGCAGGAAAGGGGTTTTCCACATCGCATTCTAGGGTGAACCTAGCCGTAGTGAATGACATAGGTCTCATCAGAAGTCATAGTCCTGTTTCAGGTCTTTTTATAAAAAGGTTTTCAATCAAGGCCCCCACACATTTACTTAAGATTGACACGTTTTTCCTCATAGGATTAAGCCTAGGTTAACACTAAATGCAGGTTAGAAATCATGCGAGTTCTGATTTTTCAAACCAGCAATGCAGTCCGACTTCAGGGGCAAATTTGACAGACATCTGTGTGTGGGTTCCTGCACAGATGTCTACTCTATTCAAATCGCCCCGAAGTCGCCAAAAGTAGTACATGAACTACTTTTGGGAATCGGTGCGGTGCTGAATGTCCGACATGTCAAATTACATGCCAAATCAGCCCAAATGTGAACGTGGGCTAAAACTGTGAATCTTGGGTTAAACCATTTACACAAAATAGAGTCCCAGCATATCTACACATCCTGCTTTGTCTAGCGGTATCTACTACAGCAATTCTCAACTCTACAAGCATCCAACAGGTATGGCACATATTGTATATATGCCAAGCTGGACCAATGTAACTATATAAAAAATTGTTATATCTAAAACTACAGCTTTAAAACCACAAGAAGAAAAAACACACACACACACACACACACACACACACACACACACGCACACTACCCTTGCAGTGGGCCCCTCAAACAGCAAGGATTTAAAGTGTTACTAAATCCGTGACCCTGCATTCACTATATATGATCTCTCACAGTACACAGAACATTGAAATGCAATTATTTTAGTAAATATAAACAGCTAAATACCTTTTCTCATCAGCAGTATATAGAAGTCTTGTGACTTCTATCAGTTCCAGGTAATGCTTATAGGCGTTTTCATACTGCACTGAGCTGCCCTATCAAGATCCAGGACCCTTGACCCTCTGTCCGGACAGTGCTGATTGGCCCTGTGCTGATCACATGCACTCTCCCAAGAAAAATAAAACAAACTCTTTAGCAGTACACACCAAACTGAGAATGTGCAGCCTGACTCCAAAGACTATGTACTATCTGGAGTCAGTGTAAAAAAATAGAAGGATATGTGCATACAGGATCAAACAGCCTTTTTTACACAATGCAGAGGATTAACCCCTTAGGTTCCACAGCAAGTATAGCAAACATGCTTTACTGCATTAACAGACTGAATTTACTGTTGTGGGTTTAGTAACTTTTTAATGCTCATTAATGCCAACAGATGAGGAATAAGGAGTGATGATTGTCATACACCTCACTTCAGCAGGCTTCCTCCATCTGTGCAACCAGTTCCCTAAAAGCCCTTCTTTCAGACCCTCCAGGCCACAGCGACTCCATGATTTCCTCAAGTGCCATGCAGGACCAATAGTATGCAAGGACAGCAAGGGATTGCCCACAAATCAAAAAGAAAGAGCACCAGAGCATGCCAGAGGAAAGCATAAGCCAAGTATAACATCTTATTGCGCATCCCCCAAAGTTAACAAGCATTTAACCACTGCAGTATGGGGGGGGGGGGGGTTCTACTGCAGGGGTAGTTATTTTTTTAATTCATGGAGTTCAATTCAATTTACATCCCATCTGTGTTTACCTTGGACATTACTACTAGCTAGAGGCTTAAAAGTTGCATGCTTGCAGCACCACAGTCATGGGTCCAAATGCCATTGGGAGCACAATCTGTATGAAGTCTGCATGTTTATAAAGCATCTGCAATAATTTGCTCAACCAATGCAAATCTAGAATACCAATAAACTTTCACCCAAAAAAGTAGTCTTAAGGGAGAGTATTGGTGAGGTTTTATTGGGCACATTAGATAGAAAGTTCTTCTAGGGCATGGGCAACATTTTCATACTGCTAGGGAAATAAAAAACTTTTTTTTTTTTTTTTTTTTTATATACATTTTTAAAAATTCAGCTCTGCATTTTATAATCTGCAAATTCCATATACAAGCAAAAAAGCCGCATTAGCATTATACTGTGAAGACCAAAAAATACAAATCCATAATATACAACTGTCTTTCATGAAGTCTAGTGTGAGGTAGTACCATCCTCCCACACAGTTATTTCAAATATAGAATTCCTCAAGTGTAAATGTCTATGAAAACATATGAAGGAAGACGGTTTATAAAGAACACAAGCTCACACTTTTGGACCCATGTAGGCTGCTGGCACTGCTTCACACAAAGGGGAACCAGAAGGCAACTGTACTTAAATCCAAGGAAACTAGACGCCCCAGAGGTGGAAAACACTGTCTGAGCTACAAATGCCGACCCATCTCCTCCCATCAATTCACAAAAACTACAAGCTGTACTTAAGTCCCATTTTTAACTTCCGTAAATAGAAAACACGGTTTATTTAAAAATATGCTTTGACAAAATGTGGTCTCCATCTAGGGAAGATTGCTATGTACCAATAGACAATCATGAAAACTGAATAGATCTCTGATATTATAGAGGTCTGTACAAGATGGGAAAAAATGAATCCAAAAATGAAATGACATGCCAACTGTCTTATAGGCAGGGCTGTATCTATATGACATTAGTCAGTAAAGATCCGTACACACAATCAGAAAATCCTAAGAAAAATACTGCTGTCTAATCGATCGTACGCCAATCCGAACATTAGCACACAGCTTTGGAAATGAGATAACGAAAATGCATGTGAAATTATACAATGGGACAAGCACGAAAATTGTTCTCATTTGATGCCAGATCATTAGAATTTTGTTAAACCAGCACAGTTGTCTGAAAATACAACACAAAATCACAGCAGCGCAGCACTCTTCATTTTTATTTTTTTTACAATACAAATACACTACAATACTGCCAATTTTTTATTCTGTGGTACAAGAATTTTCATAACTTTAGTAACCGCTTTTATTTTTGAAATGAGACTAGCATGCAAAAAAAAAAATGTAATTAAATTTGTGTCTATGGCAGTATGGTAAGGAGGGTACATCCGCACCACACTTCAGATTGTAAAGATCTACGCCTGAGCCCCCGTTCACATCGGCGCAATTTGACGCGTCAAATCGCATGCCAAATCACAGCCTATTGGCGGCAAAGGCACTGTCCTAATCAGTGCAACACTGACTTTGCAACACCGCACCATTTCCAAAAGCTGTTCCTATACTAACTTTTGGTGACTTTGGGGGCAATTTTAATAGGAATTGGAGCATGAACCTGCACAGATTTCTTTCAAATGCTCCCTAAACTTGCACTGAAACACGCATGATTTCAAACCCGCATTCAGTGTGACTCAGCAGGGACTAGCTGAGATTCTAATCATGTATGTGCAGGCTGATTGATCAACCTGGGTACAACCAGCATCTTAGATTTTTCATGAGATTGAGAGTGGCTATAGCGGTTAGCAATAAGCACTGTTCAAAGTCTCAAGCATGGAACATTATATTGCAATGACTCAGGTACCACTAAATTTCTCTCCAAGGACTCATTATGTCGATTACTTGTGTATGGAACAAAGACATGATGGAACGAAATAATGCTAATTGGCTCCAATGGGGACAGTCGGTTTACAATCTGTGGTGTTAAAGACAGCTGGGAACAACTGCATGCATGGATGGTTCCATTTAGAATGACATAAGAAGGGCATTTGGGCATTATATCTTCCAGCTGACAACTAATGTTTTTTTTTTTATCCTGTTATTATTTAATTATAAAAATGGGAGCAAAGAAATTAGCTACTGTCCATGAAAACAAAAATCCACTTTTATATTTTTTTCCGGTACAATTGAAGGTTAGGATAGACTGGTGTCAGGATGTCCTGGCTTAGGACATACTAGAAGGATGAAGGATGCATGCAGGGCTTGAGAAGAGCAGTAAAAGTGCAGTCACTCTGCCTGTGAAGATAGCTTCAGACCATAGATAACAGACCATAGATGCTGCAATTTTCTTTCCTGCAACCACTGTGTTGATGGGGGAATCCCTTCCACGAAGCTATTCTGTTTGGAGAGAGAACAGTGATTTCTGCTAGCAGCTATAGCCAATGGCAATAATTGCATAACAAAAAGCTGGACAATACTGGCTGTACCCAAGCCAATTGATGAATCGACTTGGGTACATTCAGCCTGCCCATTGATGGTCCCTGTTGAACCAGCTGAGAGTCAAACCATCTATGGCCGGCTTTAGTTTTGCTAGCATATAAAAACAGAACATTCAGAAATACAGCACAAAGGGACCCTTGACATCAATATCAAGGTACTCACAGACCTAGAATAAACACCTGAGTAATACTTATGACTATTGTTTTCAGAACAGAAATTCTGAATTGGAATGATTCGGTTACACAAAGGTGATGTTGGGGGATTCTGCTTGGACATCAGAGGTATGCATGTCTAAGATCCTCTATATCAGCCTTTCTTCACCTTTTTTTGCTTTAGATGAACTCTTGAAATAATTTTTAGTTCTCAGTGAACCACTGTTAAAACCAGTTCATTGGTGGTCAATGAGAAAATGTTCCCCTTACAGTGATGGTCAGAATGCCACCCTTAGGCTCCATGCACACTGAAGCTCAAAAAAGCTATTTCTGGACGCCAGATTGCTGGCAGTTTATACTAGCGTTAATGAGCGTTAATGAGCGTTTTACAGCGTTAGCGTTAATGGGCGTTTTTTATAAAAATACACAGAGGACACTCCAAAAATCCCACAATGCATTGAAAAATAGAATGCCGAACACTAATGAACGAGCGTTAATGAGCGTTAATGAGCGTTTGTCGTTTTTTGCCGCTGAAAAACGGCACTTTGAACGCAAATTTCTGGCGTTCAGAAAAAAGCCCATAAACTCCACTGCTCATTAAAGCTGAAAAACGTCCATGTGTGCATGGACACATAGGCTAACAGAGTGGAGTTTATGGGCTTTTACAAAAAACGCCCAAACTCCAATAAACTGCAGTTTATCAGCTTCAGTGTGCATGGAGCCTTAAGCTGGCCATACACAGTTTAAATCTCGGCTGGTTCAGCAGCAACCCGTGGTTGCAGGAAAGGCCAGCCATACAGAAATCTAAAAAGGTAACTGGTGTCCTTTAGCTGGCTCTACCAAGTGATGTTAGCCCTGGAACTATGTAGGCACCATCCGGTTATTTTTAATATTATACAGGATTTATATTGCACCAACAGTTTGGGCAGTACACAATACAATTCCATACAGGAGGAATCAGAGGGCCCTGCTCATTACAGCTTACAATCAGATGGGAGATCAGCCATGCTCAAGAAACCCCTAAGAATGCTTGCATATCCCACAGCTACCCCTTATCAATATTTAGACTGTGCGTTTTATTTTTGGTGAGCTGACCTCTCTTTGATTCAGTCAGAACATCCAGGACCTGAAAAATTAAGTATCTTTTAAGACTTTAAAAACATAGTAGATGCAGTTGAACCAAAAAAAAAAAAAAAAAATGCAGTGTCTCCATCTATGGAAAACATCACATAGTATAAAAGATAAAATGAAACATCAGCGTAATCAGGACAGTAAAGAGATCTAAGAAAAAAGGAGCTCTTTATACCATGCCATGGTGGAAGCAAACCAAGCATGCCGTAATCTCTGCTTTTAAGCGAGTTCAACTCTGGGTTTTCATGAATAAGTAAATATGAAACAGCCAGTATTACAGAACGCTTAAATGCTCTCCACATACCCGCCCTGTGCGAATTGGTGGGGGTCTCTCTACTTGGCACCTGCAATCATCAGCTGTGAGAATAAAGTTACCAAGCTGTTTGGAGCCTACTAATAAAAAAATCAGAGACCTGTGCCACTTTGAGAGCAAACACCAACTGTTCTAGGGAATCCAATTGGTTGCATTCAGGTCGCAAAGATTGACTACACAACACAACACAACCATGTTACGTCACAAAAGCTTTCCAAAAGCAGGCCTGGTCATTCTGAAGAAAGCCACATAACTCTACCAATGGTGGAGATCTCAAAACTGCCCAGCAATTCTGCACATCAAACAACTGATTGGGAAGGCGCCTTGAAGCTGGGTAAAAATTTAGAAGGAAGAGAGAGGTTTTCAGTTCCTCATTGAATTAGAAAAATGTATTTAAATAAGATTAAGCTGGACTCTACTTACTTATATTTTATTAACATTTACTCGGTTCCCCAAGTGTTCAATGTAATTATCAAGGCAGATGTAGATGGATCAAAGAAGTTATAAATTGGAATTGATGGCATTAAACAAATCCATTGTCCCCATTAGGCGGAATAATCCAGGTAAATGCATTAGGCAGAATAATCCTTTTCCACTAAAGGGGTTCCTCCTCCAGGGCTGATGACCAGGAAGGTAAGGTTCCTTTCACGTGGGCTTGTCCCTGTACGGACACCGCTTTGCTCATCAGGCAGATGACCGGTCCGTCTCAACTCACTGTGCAGAGATGGACCTGTCAATGCCCTGCTGTCCTCTATGGAGATAGGATGAAAACGGACCACATGTCCATTTTCATCTGATCAGATTTTCCAGACGGATGGAGAATAGGGTTTCCATCCGTATTGATTTCACGGACAGGATCAGATATCAGCGAACATGTCACCGCTAACATCTGCCACTTCATTCAGGAGGTGAATGGCGTCTCGATCAGGTCTGCCTGAAAAAAACTGACAGGTGGACCTGGTCGGAAAGCCCATGCGAAAGGGTCTTAAAGCTGCCCCATGCACCCCTTGGTCATGTGCTTTGTGATATAACAAGAAAATGTCACTATGCGTATTACCATATAGCAGCACTGCTTGGACGATCTTCAAATTACAGCACTGTTTCTCCAGCATGCAGAAATAATGGGAAAAGACTGAACAAAAGTATAGAACTATGCCATGGATCACAATTCTCAATCATTTCAGCAAGTGTTTTGAGTTAATATAAACAATAGCTTCCATGCTTGGACATTATGAACGACCGAGTTACAGTGTATGTAAAGCCAACGTTTGTTTTTTGAAAAGAGCAGCAAAGGGGTAAAAACCATATCGGTTTTTGTTTTATGTCTGTGTCCTGCTGGGGAGAACTCCCTTTACTTCCCACCCTGAGGGGCAGTTCATCCCACGATTTCTGTGTTCTAGATGCATGTCTCATGGGTTCCAGTTAGCTTTTCTTGTATTCCAGTGCATTTTTACCCCTTTTTATTCTTCAGCTCAATTGAGGATGAATGCGTTCCAGTACATTTTGGATGCAACATGTTCTACTTTTGTTGACTGCACAGGTGTGAACTAGGTATATTGGAATCCATGTTGAACACCGTCCATGCATTTTTAATGCAGAATAAACACACTGGACTGCATCTTGTGTGAACCAGCTCTAAAAACACAGCAAATCTTCCCAAAGTGAGAGGAGCTTCTATCTCACAACAGTTGTAACCAGAACACTTATCTATATTAGGGACGAGATCAGACATATTAAGATCCTAGTCTGAACCCACTTGAATTGTCCTACCAGGAAGCAGTCACTGCACACAGCCAATCACAAGCGGCCAAGGCATTCCCATTTATACAGTGGGCATGTAGGCAATACAGCTGGAGGGGCAAGTAATGCCTAGGCCGCTTGTTATTGGCATTCTGCTGAAAAGAAACTTCCTAAAAGATAGCTCATGTGGGGTCAGACTAAGATCCAAAAATCCCAGAGCTCATCCCTGGTCTCCATGTAAAGATGTACCTTCATTTTAGCTCCTATAAACGCCAAAATAAAAAAGGATTTCCCCTCACTTTAAAGAGAATGGTCATCAGGATAAAAACAGAGGCGAGCGAATCTCCCCAGTAATAAATACACAACAGAGGGTCTAATCATTCCCTAGGCTTGCCTAAACTAAAATAAATCGAACAACGGCTTATGGCACATAGCATTTTATTGAAAAGATAAATACAGAATAGCACTTGTATTTCACATGCACTAGCACTTATTCAAGAATACTTCACGTCATTGCTTGAGGAGCAAGTCCACCCATGATACAGTTTCTGGGTCTGCTAAGCGGTTCCCTCGCTCCCTTTGGAATTTTTTTACACAAATGAGTAGTATACCATAGTGCCCGCTTACAGCTTCTAGGAGTTTTCATTCTCCTCTGACTGTCCTATGAGGCTGCAGAACCTCTGTCTGGGCACTGCTGATTGGCCCTGTGCTGATCACATGCACCCTCCCAAGACGCTCTAGCAAGACACACCAAACCGAGCATGTGCTGTGCTCCTGGCTCCACCAGGCCATGCCCCCCAAAGGGTTTCACTCTGCCCCCCCCAGAGCTTAGTCATGGGCAGTGTACCCCCAAGGCTCTGTAATATCAGCAGATTAGTTGGGGACTGTGGAAGAAGGGGAGGATCAAACAGCCTTTTTACACAATGCAGATGATTAGCATGCTTTACTGCATACTCAGACTGATTTTACTGTTGTGGGTTTGGTAATATTTTAAACATTACAAGGAAAATCTCTTCTCTAAAATGGGAGTAGGTGTTATATTGTTACATTTAGTGGCAGCAAAACAAACTACTTTGTATGGCAGCCAAACCTGGACTGGATTAGTCGGAATCTATTAAAAAGCTGCAATCTATTGGTTGTAATTGCAAAATATGAGGAAATCAGATCGCAGGTCAGGATTTGATCCGGATCAGTCTGCTTCAGAACAACCCTAAATGTTAATTATGACAGAATAATGAACAACACGTTCATCAGGAATCAGTACCACCAGCATTACACCATCCACAATCAGCTGGCTGCCTTCACAAATCTTGAAAAGCAGGAAAAACAAACTGGCTCTCCAAATGTAAATATATTAAATAATAATCTCAGTCAATTTTCTGTGCATTATGCCTGTCAATTTGAAAAAAAAAAAAGAAATTGCTGAAGGACTTGAAAGGGAGTTTAGATAAGTGTTAGGAAAGCTCCACAGAGAATAAAATACTTCCTCATTTTGCCAACTCCTGACACTATCTCTCGGCTCGGCAGGATAAAACAGTTTTAAATGGCTTGTTTAAGTTGCTAATTTTGTATTAATAAGAGCTCAGTCAAGATTAGAGTTAAGAGAGCAAACAGTTGGCACAAAGCACAGAAAGCATACACATGGCAAAAGGTGCCAGAGGTGGTGGAGGGTAGCGAGAAGGTTGACTGGTCTCCGAGTATGCCAACAACTACATCATAAACCATCCAAAATGGACGCTTACCAGAACTCCAAGAGGGATTTTAGTCTCGAAAGACTACTTGAAGTATCACAATGCTCATATTAACTGCTCCAAAACTACAACTAAGAAAAGCATAAACTAATACTTATCAAAGTGTGATTACTCCAGTGAGCAAGTTTGGTGTAACCAGAAAATAAAATATTTTTCAAGGTTCAGGAATCTAATACTTCTACTGTATTAAATTAAGTCGAATTAAGCCCCCCTCCCCCCCAATCAAACTTTTTACTCATTAGACTAGTAACATACACCACCGATATGATTTTAACTACCGAAATGCTTTTATCCACCACCGAGACTGGCTAAAGGTAGTTTACTTTTCAAGCAGACCTACACTCGAATGTTAACACCGTTATGTTAAAGGATAAGTGCACCCCAACACTAAAATCTCTACATCTACAGACACCCACAATTTAACACTAACCTATCTAACCCTATAAAGAAATCCCCATACATACCTTTTTGGAAGCCGATCCAACCCGATCCCACGCTAAGCTGTCAGCCACGGCTTTGCTGTGTAGGTGGGTGCAGAGGGCACAGCCAACAACGGAAGACCCATAGTAAGTCTATGGGGGGGGGGGGAGGGTAACGTCACTGTTCCCACAAAGTTGGGCACAAGAGATTGTCCAAAATGTCTTGGTATGCTGATGCCTTAAGAATTCCTTTCACTAGAAAGAAGGGGCCAACCCCTGAAAAACCAATCCCACACCATAATCCCCCCTCCACCAAATGGTTTGGATCAGTACACAAATCAAGGTGAACCCCAATCCACAAGCTGATCAGGAGGAGCCAATAAAGAACAGGAGTATCTGGAAGATCCATGTGGCATATGACCCATTAAAAGTGAATTTTCTTTATAGGTCAAATTAAAAAGTGAGAGCATATGGCGACAGTCGGGGGAGTACAAGTGACTCAAGAATCTGACATAGGTATAACTTAGAAGTATAAGGGGATGGTTTCACGTGTTTATTTTATCGTAGGTATTAGCACCAGTTTATTTTTACTTTCACTTTTACTTTTTACTTTGTTTTATATGCCCGTTGGGATTTTGGATATCGTGGTTAGCTCTTTTCTACCTAGCAGAACTAGGGTCGTCAGTTTGAATCCCAATACTATCTGCCTGGAGTTTGCACATTCTCCCTGTTCCTGTGTCGATTTCCTCTAGGTATTCTGGTTTTCTCCCACACTCAAAAAACATGCTGGTAGGTTAATTGGCCATAGTATATGTATGTAAGCATGCATGCGAGATATGGACCTTAGGATTGTAAACTCCTTTAGGGAAGGGACTGATGTGAATGTACATTATACGTTTAAAGCATTGCTTAAATTGATAGTGCTATATAAGTACCTGTAATAAATAAAAATAAATATATATTGTTGAGATATTGAGGAGCTGCACGGAATTATGACAAATGATAAAGCATCAATTAGCTGACAACATAATGCAGCCCAATTCTCCCAGGCCTTCTCCCCCTAGTCCAAGCTCAAACAGATAAGACATCACTAAGAGAAACAAACTGCAAAAAAAAAAAAAAAAAAAAAAAAAAAAAGGGCGTAAAAGCAAACCAAGTACAATTTTTTCTGATTGACAGTGTACTAAAGAGGACTCAGGAGGTATTATAAGTTCAATAACTTGTAGTATTAAAGATTAATGTCCTCATCAGTATTCCTATATAACCGCCCATTAACTAACTGAAGCAAGTTGACTTATTTATTTATTTTTTATTTTTCATTTTTTTTTTAACAGAGCTGGTGCAGAACTTGAAGAAAACACCTTAGATACAATAAAATGTATTTCATTTTCTTAGAAAAGTTCCATCCTCAGGGAAACAAAATATCTGAGATTCTTGTATTATTAATAGCTTTAGGTGTTTTCTTCTTTTTTGGTAGAATGGCAAGAAGAACAACTACAATAACAAAACGATCTGGCATTCCTTGTATTACACCGCGCTGAACACCCACCTCAAAGAACGCAACACAGAAAACATTTTTATACTGAGCATTCCCACTCCTGATCATCCACTGGTCATATGACTGAAAGTATCTGGAAAAACACATTGATCACCCTTCAGTTTTCTGACGTAAACAGGGCAACAAACAATTCTCCTTTAAGACATGTTCAATCTTAAGGGTCGGTTCACACTAAGTCGCCTGACAAGTCGCGTCCCGTTCTGTACAATGGAACTGTTCTAATTGGAGCGACACAAGTCGCTATGACTTAGAAAAAGTTACCTGTACGACTTTGGGGGCAACTTGAGGCGACTTGCTTTGACTTCTATAGAGAAGTCGTTTTGCAAGTCGCCGCAGTGGTCATGTCCAGGTTGCCTGAGGCAGTCGCGCTGCAAGTCGTGCTACCCCAGTGTGAACCGACACCGATGCTTACGCCAAATATCCTGAACGGTTAATCCCATCTTGTGGCTCCCAAAGCACTACTACTTGAGGGCTAATAAAAATAAAACTGTATGCAAGATGGAACCCATGGCTCTCTAATGCTATATCTGTACTATAAACCAGCATTTCTGGATTCTGGCCACTAAAGACATAAAAGAAGGATCTACTCATCTCTGCCCACACAACTGTTTACACCTAAGCAATTTGAAGCTCAAATACAAGCTTCTTCTGGGGACTACAGATGCATCTCAAAAAATTTGAATATCATTAAAAAGTTAACTCATTTCAGGAATTAAATTCAAAAAGTGAAACTCATATCATATAGATTCATTACACACAATGCACTACATTTTATATCCTCTCTTGTTATTTTGATGATGGCTTACAGCTAGTGAAAACCCCAAATTCAGTATCTCAAAAAATTCGAATATTGTAAGCTCATGGTTTCACACTAACCAGATAATTAACTCAAAAACACCTGTAAAGGTTTCCGAAGCCTTTCAATGGTCGTTCTGGCTACAACTGTCACATTCCTTGTGTCAAGCCACTCCTGAACCAGAGACAATGTCAAAAGCGTCTTACCTGGGCTAAGGAGAAAAAGGACTGGACTGTTTGCTCAGTTGTCCAAGGTGCTCTTTTTCGATGAAAGTAATTTTTGCATTTCCATTTGTAAATCAAGGTCCCAGTGACTGGAGTAAGAGTGGAAAGGCACAGAATCCAAGTTGCATGAGGTCCAGTGTGACGTTTCCACGGTCATTACTCGGTGTTGATTTGGAAAGCCATGTCATCTGCTGGTGTTGGTCCTCTGCGTTTTATCAAGTCCAAAGTCAGTGAAGCCCTCTACCAGGAAAATCTAGAGCACTTCATGCTTCCCTCTGCTGACCAGCTTTATGGAAATTCTGATTTAATTTTTCAGCAGGGCATGGCACCTGCCCACACTGCCAAAAGTACCAATACCTGGTTTAATGTTCATGTTATTACTGTGCTTGATTGGTCAGAAAACTCGCCTGACCTAAACCCCATAGAGAATCTGTGGGGTATTGTCAAGAGGAAGATGAGAGACACCAGATCCAACAATGCAGATGAGCTAAAGTCCACTATCAAAGCAACCTGGGCTTCCATAAGACCCCAGCAGTGCCAAAGGTTGCTTGCCTCCATGCCACGCCGCATCAATGTAGTAATTCATGCAAAAGGAGCCCCAGCCAAGTATTGAGTGCATACTATACATTGACATAAGGCCTTGTATTCTCTGAAGAAAACATAATTATTTTTGAAAAATAGGAGGGAGAGGAAAGGGGAAAGCAAGCAGCAAGATACTCCTGACTTTACTTCAGTCGGATCAGTAAATGGTGCATTCCGTTTGGAAATAAATGAATTCAAACCAGGAGTTCCAGACCCTACATGTTACAAGTCAGGGACCCAAAGTATTGAAACCAGTGACCATACAAATAACTGGTTGTCAGCATGCCAAGTTCTTGATGCAAATATCTTTATTCTTAAAAACAAGGGTATCAAGCAAATGGAATTCAGAAGAGTTTCATGCATACCGGCACTTAATAAAGCGATTAGCCAAGCAACTAGCATTATAAAAAAAAAAAAAAAAAAAAAAAAAAAGGTCATTTTTCAGTAATGGCAGCCTACATATTTCCTAACTATTGCACTAACATGGATGAAAAGGGTCAATAACAAGCATACAAACCAAAACATCTTCAGCCATATATGCGAAAACTGTACCTTTTACTTTATAATATCCCATTTCTTTCCCTTATAGGGCAGATCTGGGTAACAATCAATTACTAGGACCAAACCCAAGAGCTATATTTTAGTTCCTAGATTAGCATGAGGAAGGGTACATAAGTATAGGTTACAAGAAGAATCTTTTAACACAAAGCAGACTCCACCACTGTGTACACACAATAATAGCTCCTCACACTTCGAGACCCAGGAAACAATCAGATCATTTCTTTACATTACTGTCATCTCACTCTCCAAAAAAGTCAATCATTGATATCGGCTGTATGTAAATCAGAAAAATTGCCGCTTCTTCTGCGACTTTTAAAAAGACATAATATAAAACCTTGAGTACCACTATGTGTGAAGACCGCTTCATAGAAAATCATTACATTTTGATGCAGCACATAAACCAGAAGGCTGTCATCTAATAGTTCATCAGTTAATTGATATGGAACAGGGCGCCTGGATCACAACACCAGATTTCTGCACTTACAAGTTTTAAACCCATAATAACAATCAAAGTGTCAAGCATTTAAGGAGTATCAATTACAATCCAGACCATATTTGATGTTTATTTTTTTAGATCATGGATTACAAACGTTCAGTCTTAAAACACCAACAGCCAGTCAATCTGAATGAATGACACGTTGAATGAATAGCCTGCGGGCAAGTAGATTTGTCTCCTTGGAGGCACTAGCCATTTCTATGTTAAAGACCTGTTTTCAATGCAAAGATCGTCCTATATAAATAATATACCTTGTCCCAGTTCTGAGTGAAGGTGGCAGATGTTCTTTGCCTTGATGCACAAATGTTTATGTTACGCTGGGCAGAGGAATGTAACCGGAGTTCCTTTACAGATTTGTTTCTTTTACCAACGCACACAATTTCAGGATTTTATAATGAAGCAGTGCTAGGTCTTTGTACAAAGTCTTGCTACCCAATTAACCAAATCTTAATATACTGTATTCATATTTAAAAAAAAAAAAAAGACAAATTGGGGGTGCCAATAGCTACTGTACTGAAAAGTCACTGCCCTGTTACATGAGCATTGTATAAACTTTCATTTCTATTTGCAGCTCATCAACGATCAAACTAAAGCTGCATTCACATCTGAGCGGCATGTTTTTAGGAGTTATTTTAGGCGTTTCTATGGGCATTTTTAAAGTATTTGAGCATTGGCATTTTTTTTATTATAGCCAATAAAGAAAAATATCACCCATTTCATCATTAGTTGCTATGTTTTTCAGGTTTTCATCCACTTTTAATTATCATTTATTCAATTTTTTGTAAGGTGTTATGTTATTTATTTTGTTAGGTTAGGATTAGGGGTTCATATTAGGGTTAGGGATTATTATTAGAAGTTAATATTGGGGTTAAGATTAGGGTTAGGCCCCTTTCACACATGCAGACTGTTTGTCCGTTTTTTTATCCATCCATTGACAGATGAAAAATGAAGCATCTCTATGGAAAATATGATAACCCATTTACATCAGTTTACATATGCTTCTTTCAACATCAGTATTTTTTTATTTTTTATTTTTTAAATGGATCAAAGCCCTATTTTTGTTCCGTTAAAAAAAAAAATAAAATAAAAAAAAAAAAAAGGATGTAAAAAACAGACAGACTGTCCGTTTTTACATTGGTAATGGATGTTAAAATAAAAAAAAAACCTTAAGGCCTCTTTCACACATGAGGACTGTTCATTTTATCAATTCAGTCAAGAAAAAAATGGACGAAGTTTACATCATTTGGTCATGAGTTTTTTTTATATATTTAAAATTATTTTATTTGAGCAGACAAAATGCACTAAAACACTCAAAAATGGGAGAGTCAAGTGTTTCCATGCATTTCTATGAGACAAGAAACACTAAAAACACCAATCTGTCCGATTCAAGCTACAAAAAAAAAAATAAAAAAAAAAAAAGAGCTCAATAACTATGAGCTTCAGGCATTTGGCTTCACGCAACTTGTATAGAGAGAGAGATATAGATATAGAGATTATATATATATATATATATATATATATATTACACACAGTGTTTGAGATGTGGATGGGTCCTGATACATACATAGAAAACCCTTAGGCCGCGTACACACGGGCGGACTGTTCGCCCATCTTTGTCCGCTGAACAGTGTTTGGGCGGACAGTCCGCTCGTGTGTGGGCTTTCAGCGGACAGTTTCAGCGGACAGTTGGACGGACAAGGTTTTTCGGAATTTCCGAAAAACTGTCCGCTGAAACCTTGTTTCAGCGAACAGCCCGCTCGTGTGTAGGCTTGTTCGTCAAACAAAGTTGCGCGCATGCTCAGAAAGGATTTTCACGCCGAAAGCTATAATGCAGTGTATAGGACGTCGTATTTTTCGTCCCGTCGTACGTGCTGTTCACGTCATCGCGCACGGTTTCAGCAAACTGTTCGTTCGTCGTGTGTGGGCATGTCCGTCCATGCTAATTTTGAGCGGACTGTTTGCTGAAACTGTTGGACGGACAAAGTTGGGCGAACAGTCCGCGCGTGTGTACGCGGCCTTAGGTTTTGCTTCACAGGCCGACTAATGCTTTAGGGTTAGGCCCTAGGCTACATACCCTTAAATTCCTAAGTTGATAAAAGTAAATATGTAGGTCATATACCAAAAACACTGAAGCTCATTCACACAAGAGCCGAGCATCTTTGATTATTTTTCAGTGTTCTTAGCATTTGTACAGGCGTTTTTTTGCTCCTACTTCAAGCTTGAGTACCATTTCAATTATTTGTTGCCAATGACAAGCTAGTTATTAGGCAAGAAAAACGTGCAAACACATCATATCCGCATTTTTTTTGGCACACTCAGACATTTATTTGGGCCAAAACATGCAAGTCTGTCCTAAAATAAGTTTATGTATGTTTTCAAGCAATGCTGTGGGAACAGACACCATTGAATATATTGGAAATCCAACTATTGGGCATTGAAGTGCTTTTGGTGAAGCTTCATATCATGCAGGTGTGAACAGGGTCTGAAAAATCACCATATATGTAATATGATGGTACAGAACAATAACTGCATTACAAAACAATAAATGACTCCCAATTAATAATGAGTTACTGCACATCAAACATGACCAGAGAGAAAACTTTTTAATATCATTCTTTCATTAAACTATGAAGCAGTTACTCACACGAAGCCTTGAGAAGCTTAATATTAAAGTCAAACATCCCTTCGACTTTATAAAACAAACATCTAAATTCATGCAAATGATTAGGAACAGGATGTCAAGTCTAGCTCCGGGTGGACATGTAACACATCGTGCTTGAACTGTGTTTACATACCCCTAGAGCAAGCGCTGGTGACCTGCAGAGCTTGCACTCTAATTATGGAAGATTCGCGCAACATCAAAGCATTTTTACATGGAGGGCTACTGAACACTGCACAGCACGTGGCACAAAAATGTGTAGAACACAGAGGAAAAATCCAGGCCTTTATATTACAGCAGCCAATCACCCAAGTCACCATAAAAAAAAAAAAAAAAAAAGTCAGAAAGCAGTTGTGTGCTGGCTTTCAGACAGGGTTACACTGCTGACCTTGAAAACATCCCCAAATCTGCTGTTTCCTGCAAGAAGGAAGGGGTTAATTATGGCCAATCTTCGAGGCATACCAGCAACCCAACTCCTCTCTGTGAAAGATCATTCCAAGCACTAAGCCAGCTAGCCCAGCTTTCCTCACCCCCAGGCTCTAGGCTAGCCCAGCTTTCCTCACCCCCAGGCTCTAGGCTAGCCCAGCTTTCCTCACCCCCAGGCTCTAGGCTAGCCCAGCTTTCCTCACCCCCAGGCTCTAGGCTAGCCCAGCTTTCCTCACCCCCAGGCTAGCCCAGCTTTCCTCACCCCCAGGCTAGCCCAGCTTTCCTCACCCCCAGGCTAGCCCAGCTTTCCTCACCCCCAGGCTCTAGGCTAGCCCAGCTTTCCTCAACCCCAGGCTAGCCCAGCTTTCCTCAACCCCAGGCTCTAGGCTAGCCCAGCTTTCCTCACCCCCAGGCTAGCCCAGCTTTCCTCACCCCCAGGCTAGCCCAGCTTTCCTCAACCCCAGGCTCTAGGCTAGCCCAGCTTTCCTCACCCCCAGGCTAGCCCAGCTTTCCTCACCCCCAGGCTCTAGGCTAGCCCAGCTTTCCTCACCCCCAGGCTCTAGGCTAGCCCAGCTTTCCTCACCCCCAGGCTAGCCCAGCTTTCCTCACCCCCAGGCTCTAGGCTAGCCCAGCTTTCCTCACCCCCAGGCTCTAGGCTAGCCCAGCTTTCCTCACCCCCAGGCTCTAGGCTAGCCCAGCTTTCCTCACCCCCAGGCTCTAGGCTAGCCCAGCTTTCCTCACCCCCAGGCTCTAGGCTAGCCCAGCTTTCCTCACCCCCAGGCTCTAGGCTAGCCCAGCTTTCCTCACCCCCAGGCTCTAGGCTAGCCCAGCTTTCCTCACCCCCAGGCTCTAGGCTAGCCCAGCTTTCCTCACCCCCAGGCTCTAGGCTAGTCCAGCTTTCCTCACCCCCAGGCTCTAGGCTAGCCCAGCTTTCCTCACCCCCAGGCTCTAGGCTAGCCCAGCTTTCCTCACCCCCAGGCTCTAGGCTAGCCCAGCTTTCCTCACCCCCAGGCTCTAGGCTAGCCCAGCTTTCCTCACCCCCAGGCTCTAGGCTAGCCCAGCTTTCCTCACCCCCAGGCTCTAGGCTAGCCCAGCTTTCCTCACCCCCAGGCTCTAGGCTAGCCCAGCTTTCCTCACCCCCAGGCACTGCAATAGCGCATTGTTCTTTATCCCAGGCCCTGGAATAGCCCTGCTTTCCTTATACCTGGCTCTAGAATAGCCAAAATTTTCCTTATCCCAGGCTCTCGACTTGTCCAGCAGAACAGATCACGGCTTGGGGAGAACGATCTCAGCTCCTCTGCACTAAAAGTCCACATGTTGGCCCCAAGTGGAGGAACGGATTTGAAACTGAAGTTCCCGTACCATTGAGGGCTGAGCAACCCCTTCAAAGATCTAGTCTAGACAAAACCTACTCAATTGCCATTTTCTTACCCAGGATGAACATTGGAGTACAAACCATGGGATAGATAGCCTCCTTAATGGACTATTTACTCCAAAATATATCAAAACCCAACAATAAAGCTCCATTCACACATGTGCAACTAGTCATACAACTTTGGACATCAAAGTTGCATCACATGTCGTTTCCCATGTTTTCAGTGATAACCATTCATCTATGTTATGACGGCCTCAGTTGAAGTTGGAAGTGACGTTTGCGTGTCATGGTCAGCTGGAAGTCACTAGGAAGAAACAGCGCAGTTGTTCGAATTACAAAGCGGCTTCCTACACAGCGGACTGGTGACTGCGTTATATTAATTCTCTATTGTTTTTACAAGCTAGTACATACATTTTGTATGGGGGGCATTTGGCCTAAATAAAATTTGAAAAGCAGGATTACGCTATGTGGCATTTTTACTTTCTTATATGATCCTGTTGTACTGGAGCCATTTATACTTTCACCCTGACAAAATTTGTGAATAACTTGCCCTTAAAGTGACAGCAAAGGATTACCTTAAGGCGTATGGAATAGTAACATTAGGTGAGTGTATACCCTAAGGGGAGTGATAAAAATCCAGAATCTTATACTGAAGGTGCAAGGTTTCAAGATTTCCCATCAATCTTCTGTATACTACAAACCCCCTCCAACCTGTTATGGAAAGGAGGGGTGGGGGTCTTTGTAGTCCAAACCAGGAGAGTAGCTTATGGTGACAACAATTCTCCTCCATAGGTGCCATAAGTAAGTGTTGTCGCTCCAGGACAGGAAGTGTGTTACTGGCAGGATTACTGGGTGAAAAGAAAGGAAAAACCCTGAGGCAGGCCATAGACGAGTCAAAAAGCAAAATGAAAATTCCTGGGCCTTAGTTTTTTGCATTATTAGTGTGCGACATGTCACTTTCGTATTGCAATCAAAAGTGTCTGATCCAACATGCTGGATTTTGTTTCGACAAATGAAAAATGAGGGCACAATCCTATGCGTCACTTTCGTTTTTTGATCGACCGAACGTTTGCTTTTTGACTCGTCTATGGCTTGCTTGAGGGTCCATTTAGGCTCGATTCACATCTATGCATCTTTCTTTTGAGCGTTTTTGCAGTGCTTGTCTCATTTTTGGACGCGCGTTTTTTGTTTTTGTTTTTACACTGTGGTTGCTTAGCAACCATATACAGTGAATTTTTATTTATTTATTTTTTTTAACACAAACTGCGGCAAAAACGCCGAAAAAAAACGCGGTATTTGCGTTTTTGATGCAGGTCCATTGACTTCTATTACATGCAAAACGTTGCATTTTGCATGAAAAAAAGTCCCCGGCCCTTTCCATAAACGCAGAGGCACAAAAATGCATTGATGTGAACATGTTCCATAGGAACCCATGTTAAAAAATTTCCCTGCATTTCTGCAAAATGCATCAATAAACGCGTTAGTGTGAATCAAGCCTTACACATGCCTGAGGGGTGAAACGGTGGCGCTGTGTGCCAGCAGTGGGCAGCAGTGCCTTGTTTTGTAAGGCATTGCTTACTTTTTTTTTTTCAAAGTAACATTTCATTCAAGTCATGAAAAATACGCAGCATGCACATCTACATCACAGCAGCATGGTGGTGGGAACAGGGCACATAGAAAACAAGGGCGCCCCTACGGTGACGGGTGTTGATTGGGTGTGAAAAAAATGTCAGTCGCTGCATGTAGTGTGAACAGGCCGTTAAAGTGGATGTAAACACTAACAATACATGGCTCTTCATTGCTTCCTTTTGTTATGTTAAATATTCACTGAAAGGGTTTTATTATTTCTGTTCAACAAGTGCAAATCTTTGGAGCCGATTGCTTGCCCCTCTGGACTGTTATCAGTTAGCATTGCTCCCTGCTAGCTCTATGAACAATAAAACACCTCCCCTGTCATGGAGAAGGGAGTAGTCCTAGGATGACAATGCTCCTCAGTACGGGTGTCACCCAATGACAGAAGTGTATTACCAAAACAATGTCATAGGAGGACATTCAATCAGTAGTGGGGTGTTTGGATCCTAGTCTGAACTAAGTATGAGCTCCGGCGTGTTCGCAAACCCGCACGGGCAGAGCCGCCAGGAAGTCGGCACTGCGGAGTGCTAATCACAAGCAGCGAGACATTGTCCTGATGCGTGGTTGAATTGCGTGGCTGCTCCAGTGCCGACTTTCTGGCAGGCTCTACACGTGCGGGTTGCGAACACGCCTGCGCTCATCCTTAGCCTGAACCCATGTCAGGAAGTTGTCATTGTGCTGGACCAATCACCTGCAGGCAAGGCCTTCCCTGCCGTTTATACACATACAGCTTTGGGGCGGGTAATGCCTTGGCTGCAGGTGATTGGCTCAGTACAGTGACAGCTTCCTAGGACACGCCTAAACTCCCCCTACAAGTCAGATTTACCCTTCCACTACATAGTTGGTGGCAAATCTGAAAGGCGATTGTACAGTGTAGGGTGACCTTAGCTTCACATCCAAGGAGTGGTGTGCTGCAATATTTTTGAGTTTTGATAGACTTTAAAAAAAAAAAGTCAAATGATTGCAGAGGATGGCTAATCTGCAATTCATAACAAGTTTTATCTTTTGTGCTGTAATCATAAAGCAGAGTGGGGAACGCCATTTATCACAGTGCATGCGTCACATAAAAAACATGTACCCCTCAATTCCTTCTAGACAGCGCGGGGGGGGGGGGGGGGCGAGGAGCCATTATTATTTCAGAAGTGTTGCGGGTGATGAAGCGTTGGGGGCCCCTGTGGTGGGCGGTGAAGGGTTAATGTGAGGTGACAACAATGTTTGAGATGAATGGAGGGGGTTGGGGGGTCCCCTGGGGGTGGGCGGTGAAGCGTTGGGGCGTCCCCTGGGGGTGGGCGGTGAAGCGTTGGGGCGTCCCCTGGGGGTGGGCGGTGAAGCGTTGGGGCGTCCCCGTGGTGGGCGGTGAAGCGTTGGGGCGTCCCCGTGGTGGGCGGTGAAGCGTTGGGGCGTCCCCGTGGTGGGCGGTGAAGCGTTGGGGCGTCCCCTGGGGGTGGGCGGTGAAGCGTTGGGGCGTCCCCTGGGGGTGGGCGGTGAAGCGTTGGGGCGTCCCCTGGGGGTGGGCGGTGAAGCGTTGGGGCGTCCCCTGGGGGTGGGCGGTGAAGCGTTGGGGCGTCCCCTGGGGGTGGGCGGTGAAGCGTTGGGGCGTCCCCGTGGTGGGCGGTGAAACGTTGGGGCGTCCCCTGGGGGTGGGCGGTGAAACGTTGGGGCGTCCCCGTGGTGGGCGGTGAAACGTTGGGGCGTCCCCGTGGTGGGCGGTGAAACGTTGGGGCGTCCCCGTGGTGGGCGGTGAAACGTTGGGGCGTCCCCGTGGTGGGCGGTGAAACGTTGGGGCGTCCCCGTGGTGGGCGGTGAAACGTTTGGGGGTCCCCGTGGTGGGCGGTGAAACGTTGGGGGGTCCCCGTGGTGGGCGGTGAAATGTTGGGGGGTCCCCGTGGTGGGCGGTGAAACGTTGGGGGTCCCCGTAGTGGGCGGTGAAACGTTGGGGGTACCCGTGGTGGGCGGTGAAACGTTGGGGGTCCCCGTGGTGGGCGGTGAAACGTTGGGGGTCCCCGTGGTGGGCGGTGAAACGTTGGGGGTCCCCGTGGTGGGCGGTGAAACGTTGGGGGTCCCCGTGGTGGGCGGTGAAACGTTGGGGGTCCCCGTGGTGGGCGGTGAAACGTTGGGGGTCCCCGTAGTGGGCGGTGAAACGTTGGGGGTCCCCGTAGTGGGCGGTGAAACGTTGGGGGTCCCCGTAGTGGGCGGTGAAACGTTGGGGGTCCCCGTAGTGGGCGGTGAAACGTTGGGGGTCCCCTGTGGTGGGCGGTGAAACGTTGGGGGTCCCCTGTGGTGGGCGGCGAAGCGTTGGGCGTCCCTGTGGTGGGCGGCGAAGCGTTGGGCGTCCCTGTGGTGGGTGGTGAAGGGTTGAGGTTCCCCTGTGGTGGGTGGTGAAGTGTTGGGGGCCCCTGTGGTGGGTGGTGAAGCGTTGGGGGTGCCTGTGGTGGGCGGTGAAGTGTTGGGGGTCCCTGTGGTGGGCGATGAAGGGTTAATGAGAGGTGTAAACAATGTGTGGATGAATGGAAAGACGGGAGCCATGCTGTCCTGTACAGTAGTGCGCCCCCTGCAGCCCATGACAGGATAGCACACACTTGTCTGTCTCCAGCTCTTACCTGCACTATCTCCCCCTCGGCGCTGATGGTGGCCCCGGCCCGGGAGAACCTCCCCTGTAGCTCCGTAGTGTGGGTCTTATAATCTCCATTGGGACTGGACTCGAAGAGAACCACTTCCACAAAGGCGGTCTCCTTAGCCAGGGAGCCCCCGGGGGCCAGAGCCAGTAGAAGCCCCAGCCAGCCCAGGGCCAGGCTCCCCGGGATCCTCGGCTCGTTCATCTCCTCCGCTGGGAGCTCGTCATCTCAGGACACGTACGGCTCTCCCCCCCTCCCCCGCCCGGCCCGCTCTCCTCTCACAGCCCGATCATTGTCACTTCCATGGCTCGCTCTTCTCCCTGCGCTCTGCCAGGCGGCATCCCTTTCATCTCACACACGTGACTCTCTTCCCTTCTTCTTCTTTTTTTTTTTTTTTTCTCCCAAAGGGGCTGTCCCCGCCCACCCGATCGCTCTGACCACGCCCACCCCATCGTTGTGTCCCCCTCTGTATCCACTCCCAAGCCAGGGGGCGGGGCCGGCCGGGAAGAGAGGGCGGAGCGGAGATCAACAACTTGTCTGCGGATTGTTACAGGCGAAGTGTCCTGTAATGTGATGTGTGCGGGGAGGAGGGGGGGAGGGATGGGAGTGACACCGGGGGAAGGACAAAGATCAAAGCAACAATCTCCGGGGACACGGAGGGTGGAGGAGGGGCGGGCACATACCTGCCTACTTAGTGCACACCATCCACGATTTATTCTAGTTTTACAACTGCCTTCTCCCTTCTCCATAAATGTGCGATCAACTTTACATAGAGCAGATCTCACTGATCCAACCAGGCAGGACATATACCATCCAATCTGATTGTACAATCTTCTAAAGCAGCCTAAGGGGCTCATTCAACAAACAAATGGACAGACTCGATGACTTGGTCTTTTTCTGCCATCACTTTTCTATGTTCCATTCACAGGGACAGAAAACAATGCTTATGCTGCGTTTAGATGTGAAAGAAAGACCCTGATCACATGTGAGTGGTACTCCCGCATTGCATTTACTGTAGCACCAAACATGCTGATGAGCCCCTCTCCGCCCCAAACACGACCATGGACCGCATCGTGGCATCAAGCCAAGTACGCTTTGCAACGTGTATTTACATAACAAGACAGGTGACTGCTACCCACATGTGGGGTGCCATGAACCACTTGCTTACTGGGCACCTTTACCCCCTTCCTGCCCAGGCCACTATTTAGCTTTCAGCGATGTCGCACCTTGAATGATAATTGCGCGATCATACAACAATGTACCGAAATGACATTTTTTTGAGACAGATAGAGCTTTCTTTTGGTGGTATTTAATCACCACTGGGGTTTTATTTTTGTTGCTGAAGGAAAAAAAAAAGACCAAACATTTTGAAAAAAAATAAAGTTTATCTTTTATAAAATTTTGTAAATAAGTAATGTTTCTCCTTCACGGATGAGGCAGCATTGATGGGCACTGATAGGCTGCACTGAGGAGGCACTGATGGCATTTATAGGTGCCACTGACAGGCATCACTGATGGGCACTGATTTGCAGCACTAATTGGCACTGACAGGCATCACTGATGGGCACTGATTTACAGCACTAATGGGCACTGACAGGCATCACTGATGGGCACTGATTTACAGCACTAATGGGCAGTGATTTACAGCACTAATGGGCACTGACAGGCATCACTGATGGGCACTGATTTACAGAACTAATGGGCACTGACAGGCATCACTGATGGGCACTGATTTGCAGCACTAATGGGCACTGGCAGGCATCACTTATGGGCACTTATTTGCACTACTAATTGGCACCGACAGGCATCACTGGAGGAAACTGATTGGCAGCACTAATAGGCACTGACAGGTATCACTAGTGGGCACTGATTAGCAGCACATGTGGGCGCTGACAGGCATCACTGGTGGACACTTATTGGTAGCACTGGTGGGCAGTGACAGGCATCACTGATGGGCACTGACAGGCATCACTGATGGGCACTGATTTGCAGCACTGACAGGCACAACTGATGAGCACTGACAGGCACAACTGATAGGCAGCACTGATGAGCACTGTCAGGCAGCACTGGTGGTCACTGATTTGCAGCACTGATGAACACTGACAGGCACAACTGTTGAGCACTGACAGGCAGAACTGACAGGAAGCAGTGATGAGCACTGACAGGCAGAACTGATAGTCAGCACTGATGAGCACTGACAGGCAGCACTGGTGGGCACTGTTGGGGTTGCACTAATCATCAGGATAATCAGTGCCCTGATTACCAGGGTTGATTTCTCCTTTGTCGGTTAATGTCTCTCTTCTCCTCCCACGCTGTCAGCGCGAGGAGAAGATTGCAGATAACCGGCAAATCCTGTTTACACTGTGATCAGCTGTGATTGGACACAGCTGGTCATATGGTAAAGAGCCGCTGTGATTGTCCCTTTATCCCGATCTGTGTTCAGCTGTGTACAAAGGACGCAGCGATCATTGTTCGCTGGCAATGCACAGGGAAGCATGAGTACAGGAGGACGTCATATGTTGCCCTCCTGGTAATGTGCGCCCACACTGTAGCCATCATTTGCCTATAGCGCGGTCATGAAGGGGTTCAAAAATCACTGCCTTTTTTTTTTTTGCACATCTGGTGCACATAGGCGAGTAAAATCTGCAGATCTATGTACATAAAGTCTGCAGCCATGTCCTACCTACTTTTATTGTGTGCGACTAAACGCAGCGCACATTTTCATAGGCAGACACAGCTGTGTTTATTTAGATGCCTACAAAACTATCTGCTGAACACAACTAAATGGAGAATTTTTTGTCTGCTCGTGTGAATGAGCCCTAGGGGCCGGTTCACAAAAGAATTGCACAGGAACACAGTCATCATTCCTGTGCATTCCCCTGCAGTGAAAATTTGCAGCCCATTCACTTAAAGAGGAGCTGCACAAAAAAAAAAAATATTAAAAGCCAGCAGCTACTAATATTGCAGCTGCTGACTTTTAATAATATCACACTTACCTGTCCCAGGTTCCAGCGATGTCGGCGGCAGATGACGAGCGATCGCTCGACTCGCTGCAGCCACCGCCGCCATCCTCTGTCAGGGAATCGGGAAGTGAAGCAAGAGGGCTTCACTGCCCGGTTCCCTACTGCGCATGCGCGAGTCGCGCTGCGCTGGTTCCCCGCTGTGTCTCTGGGAACTGTGTGTTTCCCAGAACACAACGGGGGGGGGGGGCGGAGCCATGCGGCGGTGGGCGGAGCCATGCGGCGGTCTGGCCGGAAGTGGGTGCAGTTACCTGGATTATCCAGGTAACTGCACCCCCCTCCCCCCGAAAGGTGCCGATTGTGGCACCGGAGGGGGGGAGGGATAATACTAGCGGAACTTCCCCTTTAGGGTGAAGAACCGCTTTAAATCACACCAGAAAGCACAAAAAGTAGTAGTAGCGTGTACTTCTTTTGAAAAATGCACCACACCAGATCACATGGTACAATGAGATGTGATCTGGTGCCTGCAAATGCAATGCGTTTGGGGTGGCATTACTAATGTATTGGCCCCCCGCAGCAGATCGCAAAGGCAATGCATTTTGAACGCAGTGAAAAACTTATGGAATGCGCTTTTTTCGATACTGTGTTCTGTTGTGAGGCAGCCCTAACTGACTTCTTGTGCTTCCCTGCCTCCTCCCCCCTCCCTCTCTTACCAAAGGACATTATTTATTTATTTTTTTACAATATACGTTATTTATGCTGCCAACCAGCACTTCCATTTTTCTCG
This sequence comes from Lithobates pipiens, assembly GCF_037356315.1. NCBI lineage: Eukaryota > Metazoa > Chordata > Amphibia > Anura > Ranidae > Lithobates > Lithobates pipiens. Next base: position 100,336,716 of record NW_027507790.1, read on the forward strand.
CCTAGGCAAGACGTTCTTTCCACTCCCTTGCATGTGCACAGATGTGCCGCAGGGCTCGGGCCCCGAAAGAGATCTGTGGCACATCTGCCCATACACCAGTTTCCTGGCCATCTGTACACACATGGGTTTTCCCATGTACGCACAAAGGCTGGCAACAGGGAAGTCCGAAATCTTTCTCGTTTTTTCTCATGTGCAGAAGCCTCTCTGTCCTTGCAGAATAATGGAGGCGCAGTTGGAGGGGACTAGCTAGAATGAGACCCCCATTCACACCAGGGCATAGCAGGAACGTGCGCTTTTTTTTTGTGCATTTGTTGTGCATTAATGTGCATTGTGCCTAGGGCAGCCCGTTCACTTGAATGGGCTGCCCTATCCCTGAAAAGTGCCCCAAAGTAGCTCCAGAATTTTTCGGTTATTTTTGCAGTGCACATATTGGCTAATCTACTACCCATTTCTGGGGTGTCATTAACAAATATTGGCACCACAAGCACGACCCACCACAAGCAGCATGTTTTCGAAAATGGGCAGGAAAATGCGCAGTTTTGACAAACGATTAGGAAATTCACAGGTGTGGATGCAGCCTGAGTCTGGCCAGTCTGACACACATGTTTATGAAACGCGTAAAGAATGTATATACTGCAACCCAAACAAAATTGGCAGGTGCCACTCAAGGCTCCACAAGGTCCTCTTATGTAGAGACCACTTGGGGTGCTTAGAAGGACAGAGCTCCTCCCAGCTCTAGACATCTAAGGCCCCTTTAACACGGGCTGTCTGATCAGGTCCGCCTGTTAGTTTTTCAGGTGGACCTGACTGGAGCCTCCACTCATGCTTATGGAGCGGCGGATGTCAGTGGTGACATATCGGCTGACACCCGCTGGTATCCGATCCTGTCCGCAAAAGCCCCTATCTCACATGTATTGACCAGATTAACTTACATTCGGATGCAGGTTTATCAGACCTAACACAAGAAGTTTGTATCCAGGTATGCTTTAATTGCCCAGATGTGGGCAGATGTGTGTTTACATTTGGCAGCCAATAGGAATTACATGGGTCTACAAGATGGAGAAGAAAACTTGACTGGACATGCACGTGGGATAAGTTTATCACCCTCTGCTGAGGGAACCCATGTGAAAGGGCCTTATGGTGTCCATACACATTTAAGCCGGCCATAGACGATGCAAACCATGTATGGGCAGGTTGAATGTATCTAAGTTGATCGATAAATGAACTTGGGTACTACCAGTCTTTCAGATTTTACATGCGATTATTGCTGTTATAGCCACTTACAATAATCGTGACTGAGTGCCATGAAAGGAAGTCATCCATTGTCTACTACACTTGTCATGTGAGCTGCTGTGATTGATCACAGCGATCACATGGTCTTGTGGACACAGCCAGTGACAGATCGGGCTGCAGTGCGGCCCGTGGGGCATGCACAAGGTGCATTCCTGGAGAACGTCATATGACGTTCACCCGAAAAGACCAATGTCCCACCCAGCCGTCATTTGACAATAGGCTTGGTGGGAAGTGGTCAGGAAACTGCATGTAATGGTGTGTAATGTACTTGTGTTTATGCACCTACAATGTTTAGAAGAACAATAAATTCATGATAATTATATATTCTAGCTGCTAGAATTAATTTACACGCATACATGTGTACCAGTGGTGGCCATTCCAATAGGGGCGCTACCCCCATAATCCATGCGCCCGGACCCTAATCTACATGCTGGGCGACAGACGCATGGATTTCAATGGTGTTTTTTTTTGTTGCAGTACATGGTTAGAGCCTGAGGCTCTACTTGGCTTCAAAAAAGGGTGGGCTAATTGCACAGAGCACTGAGATCTGAGCCCACCCAGTTGTGTTAATATTAATTCGCTATTGTCTTCCTGCTTCTCCTTCTGGCCAATCAGGAAGCAAGGAGGAGGAAATGCAGGGGGGAAGCCCCGCTCCCCCCCCAAAAAAAATGGAGCGCCAGCCACCACTGATATCTACACATGTATGTTTCCAAGAACTTAAGCACGTATGGGCAAAGTTTGCGCCAATACACTCCTTCTGGAAAGCAGGTTTTGGACTTTGCTTTAGAATACGGATCTAAACACCACAATATGCATTGACATGGGGAGGTTGATTTATTAAAGGCAAATATACTGTGCACTGCAATTGCAGATGCTCTAGATCTGAGGAGAAGCTCTGAAATGAGGGCAAGCTCTGCTGATTTGTGTCATCCAATCATGTGCAAACAAAAATGCTGTTTTTGTATTTTCCTTGCATGGGATTGCATGTATATTCTTTGAAAAGGGAAGCTTTACCTCATTTACTAAGATCTGGAGCAAGTTCACTTGCAGTGCATATTTGCCTTTAGTAAATCAATCCGGTTGTGTAAAATTATGTTGCTAGCTGTGATTGGTCACAGTGATCACATGGCACAGACAAGGCCAATCACAGCCCATCTGTACCATGTGATTAGCTTTGGCCAATAGCAGCTTACCACAACAATACAAACTGAATGAATCAGTTTCATTCAGTAAACATTGTTGCTTATACCAGTGAAATTCACTGGAATAAGCAATCATATTGTGTAAAAATTAAATAAATAAATCCCAATCACTTCCCCAGATTAGTACTGGTCACATTGTGTTAAAAAAAAATATTGAAAAAAAAAGAAAAAAATGTAATTAAGAAAATTGAAAAACATTATTAAGTTTTTTTTTGTTTTTACATACTGTCACCAGTCAGTGTCCCTGATCACCGCCACTCCAGTTTTATGATAATGCTCTACTGCACTGGTGATAGTATGTAAAAAAAAAAAAAAATTGCCAAAAAAGTTTTTTCTTTTTAATTTCTTCAAAATTACACATTCAAAAAACCTACCATGCCTCTTACTAAATACATTAGACTGCCGACTTTCCAGAAAGGGGTCATTTGGAGGTATTTGTACTGTCCTGACATTTTTGGGCCTCAAGAGATGAGATAGGCTGTCAGTACATCAAGGCTGATCAATTGTCAGATATACCAGTCTGTGGAATCTATAATATTCCTGCAAACTAAATAATAAACACCGATTTGGGTTATTTTCCCCAAAGAAATGTAGCAGTATACAGTTTGGCCTAAATATACGAAGAAAGATTATTTTATAACATAAATGAAGAAAAACAAATTTTTGTTTATTTTGCAAAAAAAATAAAAAACCCCAGTGGTGATTAAATACCACCAAAAGAAAGCTCTATTTGGGTGAAACAAATGATAAAAATTTCTGTGAACTATTGCATGACCGCGCAATGGTCATTCACAATGTGACAATGCTGAAAATTGGCCTGGGCAGGAAGGGGGTAAAAGTGAACTGTAGCAATATCCAGCGTTTATATGCATATTTAATTAACTACATTTATAATACATCCATGAGAAAAACACACGATTGTAGCCTTTTTTGGAAGTTTTTTTTTTATTTTTGTGTGCAGAATTTCTAAAATATTACATGTAAAATAGACATCCTATATATAAACAAGGCATGTTGAAAGCTAGCCCCAGGCATAACACACTTGCTCAATTCAGCTAAATTGATCATGTTTGTTAGGACTGGTTCACACCAGAACGTGGTGCAAGAAAAGTGCGTTCTGAATGCATTTTCAGCGCTGTGTTCAAAATGCCAATACATTGTTAACAGCGCTCCAAATGCAGATTGCAAACGCAGTGCATTTGCGGGTACCAGATCGCTTAATACTGCAGTACCATGCTTTGTGGCGCCGCACCCATTTAAAAAAAAGTAGTTCCTGCACTACCTTTGGTCATTTCGGGTGAGACTTGCATAGACATCTGTGATGAAGCAGCACAGATGTCGTACAAGTTGCACCCAAAGTCGCACTCATGTACGATTTCAGATGAAGTTGCACAATTTCAAAGCCGCAGTCAATGTGAACGATGGCTGAGACTGGCTATGCATTGCTGGAGATTTACAAGAAAGCAAAACAAAAATCATGTATGATGCTCAGCTCACCTAGGGGTAGCTATCTAAATATAATGAGCACTTCAAAGAATCAGAAAAGCTTATCATGGCAAGATGGAAAACCCCGGCAATAGTTCCTGTCTCCTCTTGCACAGAGCAAATGAGCTCGACCTATATAAATATTACTTGAGGTTCCTCTGTCAAGTAAAAGGGGGTTTTCATGTATTTCACTCCCATTGCTTTCATAAAGAAACCTACCAATATGTCTACTGTTTTTCTAGTGGCCGGTGGGGAAATTCGTTTTTCCCTAATTAGCAGTCTGTTTTTTATAGGAGATCACCAGTTCAGTTCATTGTAGGTGAGTTACCCACAAGGAGCTTTGCCCAGTGCCAGCTGCAGGTCTGCAGAGAACAACAGCAAAAAGTGCAAAGTTTTCCAGCCTTGTGGATGTAGGCAAAGCTAATGCTTTCTGCATTAAGTCCTCGGCATTGGACTCTTAGAGGTGTATTTATAGGAAATTTGGATAGCTGTCCATCAAAACTGCATATAAATTTGTTCTGTATGAATGGGGCAAAATCGAAAGTTCTCAGGCTATATTCTAATGTGTGAATGTGGAAAATACTGCATTATGGCCACTAATGATTATCGCCATCTAGTGCCCATAATGAAGTATGACCACTGGATGGTACTGGCTATCATGGGAAAGAAAAATGTTCCTTGGAATGTCCCCAGTCCAGCTTCTATAACATCTTCACAATCTCTGACAATCTCCAGCTGCCTATAGTCTTTAAACATGTACTATTGCATCTCTGAATTCTCTGACGGGCAACAAACTTGAAACATCTACCCCTCTCCCCCCGGTCACTCCAGCCCGCCATCCCAGCCCATATCAACCCCTCCGGGTTGCTGGCTCACCAACCGGTCGGCACTTACCCCATCCAGGTCGCGGCCACAGCTTCTCCCCTCCGTCTCCTCCATGTCCCGTTGGTCGCTGCTTCTCCTCCCAACCAATGGGGTCTTTGGACTCCCAGCCAATGGAATCTTAGGAGAAACAGGAAGACATTGACAAATATTAATTCGCTAATGTCACACAACTGGGTGGGGTCAGGGCGCAGGGCTCTGTGCCCCAAACCCACCCTTTTTTAAACCAATTAGAGCCTCAGGCTCTAATCATGTGCTTAAAAAAATAAACCCCATTGAAATCCATGAGTCCGGTGCCCTGCATGTAGAATAGGGGCCAGGCGCAGGGATTAGGGGGCAGCGCACCTGTGCCCCTAATGGATGGGCCACCACTGATTAAAGCGGTAGTAATGCTTGGTGACTTGTACCTCTAGTTTAGCTTATAATAAATCCGACCTGTAGGCAGTGGCGTCGCTAGGTGGTGGCTTTTGGGGCTATAGCCCTAAATCTGGGGCCCATAGCCCCGAGTCTCTGCAGGGGACCCCAAGGGGAGGCTCTCTGGGGACCCTGATTTAAGGAGGGGCTCTCTGAGGACACTGGTGTAAGGGAGAGCTCTCTGGGTACCCTGATGTAAGGTGGGCTCTCTGGAGACCCTGATGTAAGGGGGGCTCTCTGGAGACCCTGATGTAAGGAGGAGGCTCTCTGGGGACCCTGATGTAAGGGGGAGGGTCTCTGGGGACCCTGATGTAAGGGGGGCTCTCTGGGGACCCTGATGTAAGGAGGAGGCTCTCTGGGGACCCTGATGTAAGGAGGAGGCTCTCTGGGGACCCTGATGTAAGGAGGAGGCTCTCTGGGGACACTGATGTAAGGAGGGGGATCTCTGTGGACCCTGATGTAAGGGGTGGTTCTCTGGGGTCCCTGATATAAGGGGGGGCTCTCTGGGGACTCTTTGTGTAAGGGGGCTTTCTGGGGACCCTGATGTAAGGATGAGGATCTCTGGGGACCCTGATGTAAGGAGGAGGCTCTCTGGGGACCCTGATATAAGGGGGGTTCTCTGGGGACCCTGGTGTAAGGAGGAGGCTCTCTGGGGACCCTGATGTAAGCAGGAGGCTCTCTGGGGACCCTGATGTAAGGAGGAGGCTCTCTGGGGACCCTGATATAAGGGGGGCTCTCTGGAGACCCTGATGTAAGGGGGGCTATCTAGGGAAATATACACACACACATATTATATACATGTGTATGCCCGCCCAAGCGTATGACTTTCTTTACTACGCTGCTATGGGCTCTAGCCCCCGATCTTTTGTAGACCTAGCAACGCCCCTGCCTGTAGGTACAAGGAATATCTCCTAAATGTAAACAGTTTGTGAGATATTCACTATTTCTGCAGCCGGTGACCTCCCTGTCGCATGCGCTTTGCACTCTGAATGGGCGGCATACTGATTGAAACTGAGAAAGAAAGAAAAAAAACATTTTCCTACCCTCTTCAATCAATAATTAGAGCAGGCCTTGGTTTTTAGGGACTTGCTCAAAAAACAGGCTTCTCCTTGGCTTTGTTCTCAGACAGATATCTAACAGATATCTGCTCATCTATGGCCACCTGAAGATTGCAAGATTCATATGAATATAAGACAATTAGAAATGTCTACTGCTTATGGACTGTTTGGATCCATTAGCCATACATGGGGTTATTTACAAAAGGCAAATCCACTTTGCACTACAAGTGCAAAGTACGCTTGAAATTGCACTGAAAATGCAGTCGCTGTAAATCTGAGGGGTAGATCTGAAATGAGGGGAAGCTCTGCTGATTTTATCATCCAATCATGTGCAAGCTAAAATTCAGTTTTTTATTTTCCTTGCATGTCCCCCTCAAATCTACAGCGACTGCACTTCCAAGTGCACTTTGCAATTGTAGTTTGCACTTGTAGTGCAAAGTGGATTTTCCTTTTGTAAATAACCCCCACAGTTTCTCAGAAAAGTGAGAACACCCCTCACATTTTTATAAATATTTTATTATATGTTTTCATGTGACAACACTGAAAAAATTACACTTTTTACAATGTAAAGTAGTGAGTGCACAGCTTGTATAACAGTGTAAATTTGTTGTCCCCTCAAAATAACTCAACACGCAGCCATTAATGTCTAAACCGCTGGGAATAAAAGTACACCCCTAAGTGAAAATATCCAAATTGGGATCATCTTCCCTCCACGGTGTCATGTGACTCAGTAATGTTACAAGTTCTCAGGTGTGAATGGGGAGCATGTGTGTTAAATTTGGTGTTATCGCTCTCACTCTCTCATACTGGTCACTGGAAGTTCAACATGGCACCTCATGGCAAAGAACTCTCTGAGGATCTGAAAAAAAGAATTGTTGCTTTACATAAAGATGGCCTAGGCTATAAGAAGATTGCCAAGACCCTGAAACTGAGCTGCAGCATGGTGGCCAAGACCATACAGCAGTTTAACAGGATAGGCTCCACTCAGAACAGGCTTCGCCATGGTCGGCCAAAGAAGTTGAGTGCATGTGTTCAGCGGCATATCCATAGGTTGTCTTTGGGAAATAGATGTATGAGTGCTGCCAGCATTGCTGCAGAGGATGAAGGGGCCGGGGGTCAGCCTGTCAGTGCTCAGACCATATGCCACACGCTGCATCAAATTGGTCTGCATGGCTGTCATCCCAGAACAAAGCCTCTTCTAAAGATGATGCACAAGAAAGCCTGCAAACGGTTTGCTGAAGACAAGCAGACTAAGGTCATGGATTACTGGAACCATGTCCTGTGGTCTGATGAGACCAAGATAAACTTATTTGGTTCAGATGGTGTCAAGCGTGTGTGGCGGCAACCAGGTGAGGAGTACAAAGACAAGTGTGTCATACCTACAGTCAAGCATGGTGGTGGGAGTGTCATGGTCTGGGGCTGCAAGAGTGCTATCAGCTATCACTGGGGAGCTACAGTTCATTGACGGAACCATGAATGCCAACCTGTACTGTGACATACTGAAGCAAAGCATGATCCCCTCCCTTGGGAGACTGGGCCGCAGGGCAGTATTCCAACATGATAACAACCCCAAACACACCTCCAAGATGACCACTGCTTTCCTAAAGAAGCTGAGTGTAAAGGTGATAGACTGGCCAAGCATGTCTCCAGACCTAAACCCTATTGAGCATCTGTGGGGCATCCTCAAACAGAAGGTTGAGGAGCACAAGGTCTCTAACATCCACCAGCTCTGTGATGTCATCATGAAGGAGAAGAAGAGGACTCCAGTGGCAACCTGTGAAGCTCTGGTGAACTTCATGCCCAAGAGCGTTAGTTAAGGCAGCGCTGGAAAATAATGGTGGCCACACAATCTATTGACACTTTGGGCATTTTCACTTAGGGGTGTACTCACTTTTGTTGCCAGTGGTTTAGACATTAATGACTGTGTGTTGAGTTATTTTAAGGGGACAGCAAATGTACACTGTTATACAAGCTGTACAATCACTACTTTACATTGTAGCAAAGTGTCATTTCTTCAGTGTTGTTACATGAAAAGATATAATAAAATATTTACAAAAATGTGAGGGGTGTACTCACTTTTGTGAGATTCTGTAGATATTGGCACCAAACGTGATTAATTCTGTACACCACAAAAAAAAAAAATCCTACTTCCATTTATGTGGACATTGTCCAGATCTGAAAAGCTGAGGCTCTGTAAGAGTTAGTATAAATCAAGAAGCCCCATATGTCTTATTTGTAATGCTCACCTGCCTGCAATGTACATTTAACATTCTCCAGCATGTGCATTGCTAAAAATTTACAGCTGAATATGTCTCGGCTTCATGTTTTATGTTCAAAGATTTACACAGCAGACTCCTTATCAATTCCTAACAAATCCTACAGACTCAGTCCTTCACTGCCTTTCCTTACCCAGTATGTAATACATTTATCTGCAAGAATAACCAAAAGTGGAGATAATTGCTTGCAAATAAATAATTTTGGAAATAAAAATTAAACTTGACATATTGTAGTGGCTGCTATTTGCACATGTAAAGATTTCAGTAATCTTATTTTCTAGACACCCTCCCAACCTTTTCTAAAACAATTAGAAGAGAATTCTAATCATTTCTAAAGAAACCAGCACCTTTTGTGTATTGGGGAATTACAAGTCATACTGCCAAAGTTCAAATGTGAATCTGTCTCAGAATCCTCACCACACTAAGGGTTCATTCACATAAGTGGCCAGGGGGCGGTAAAACCAAGCTGTTCAGCTGTCGTTTTACTGTTCCCTGATCACCCACCTGAACCCTAACATGCAGGCACTCAGGGCTGCGCACATATTGCAGCCATGGCAAAAAATTTAACATAATGGCGTGCCACCGAATGTGACCCATGCAAGTTTATGGGGCTGCCCCACAACCATCTGCAATACACATGATTATAGGACAGTGATGCAGCATTTACAGGCTTAAATCAGGCAATGAGGAGGTGACATGTTGCCTGCTCACCACCTGTCAAATTCCTTCTGAAGAGCAATCCAATGCAGATCACTCTCCAGAGGGCACACCATGTGTAAACAAGACCTAACTGAGATTGACCCATTTAGTGACTTTTAAGAGGGCCATATACCGAGCAAATTTCAACCAGTTCCTAGTGAAACATTTGAAATCCTGTTGGCACCATTCTGTTCCGACATCATCAATTAAAGAAATCAAAAGGACCAGGCAAAAAATTGTTGGGTGAACAAAGGCAAATGTAGGCACTGTTTAGCTTTTCTTACAGCCATTGGTGCCAATGTCAGAATACAATAGTCACCCGCCATGCTGCTCTAGAGGTGGGAGAGGTGGGGATGGGAAATGTGGTCACACAACTTACATGCCACAGCCTGCTGCAGACTTGACCAGTCACTATTATAAGAGGACCAATTTGCACATTTATGGCCTGCTAGAATCAGTTGTAATGGCATCAACTTTTCAATGCTGTAAGATCTCAGGGCAGGTAGCAATAGTGGCCAAAAGGGTAAGTATTCACTTTAGGGAGGGTGAGGGTTTAATTCAGACCTACGCCGAGTGTTAAGATTGGAGGGAATATTAGATAAAGGGTTAGAGAAGTATGGCCAAAGCTTTCTTGGTCAAACTTCTTTTCTAGATCACAGGAGTGCACTACTTTTGCTCTCCTGTGACCCAGAATCATCCAATAGCTGGCTAAGGCCCACTATAAATTGACATCACAGAGCCACTCCAGGCTCTGGGAGGATCCCGATCGTGTTGCAAGGATCCACCCAGATGCTTAATTGACAGGTGGCTCCATCTCTCAGCTACACCAGCCCAGTGAGCACTGGAGGGGCAGAGTGGAGAGTGGTGATTCATAATCACAAATCGCCACTCCAGGAAGACCAAGAACTGAGCAATCAGCGGTCATGTGATCACTCAGGTCTCGGTCTTAGGCTAGGTTCATACTATATGCAGTCACTGGACTGCGTGTAATTGAACGTTTTCCCGTGCCCGCATCAAACATATGCTGTTATTAGCAAATGCGTGGACATGCAATTAAGAATTAATGGCACCCCCACACACTGGAAACCGCAGTGTGTTTTCCTGTGCTGGGAACCGCATATTACTATGCACTTTCACTACGGGTGAGTTTTTGGAAAAGGTGCAGGGAGTTTTTCCCTGCCACTTCCATAGGTAGAACAGTCAATTCGAATGCCTGTGCAAACCCGACCACTGGGAAACCAGCATAGTGTGAACCTAGTCTTAAGCCGCGTACACACGGGCGGATTGTATGGCCTACTTAGTCCGTCATACAATCCGACGGACAGTCCGTCATACTTTCGAATGAACAGACTTGACCACACACGGATGCACAAACAGTCCGTTGAAAGCTTGCGCGATGACGTGTACAGCACGTACGACGGGACTAGAAATAGGAAGTCCAATACACAGCAATGCAACCTTCCGCCATGTAAATCCTTTCTGAGCATGCGCCATTCTTAGTCAGTCGAACTAGCCTACTCACGAGCGGATTGTCCGCTGAAACCAAAGTATGACGGACAATATTACGGAAATTCCAAAATACTTAGTACGCCAGACTGCACGCTGAAAAAGTCCGCTGAAGCCCACACACGAGCGGACTGTCCGCTGAAATGTGTTTCGGCGGACTAAGTAGGCCATACAATCCGCCCGCGTGTACGCGGCTTAAGAGCCGATATGGGACAGCTGTAGCATCCCACTGAGTGCCCATTAATGCCACCTGATCATGATCATCCCCATCAGTGCTGCCTATTAGTGCCGATCAGTGCCACATATCAGTGCAGCCTCATAAGTGCACAGCAGTGCTGCCTCATCAGTGCCACTCAGTGCAACCTATCAGTGCCTATCAGTGCTGCCTATTAGTGTCCATCAGTGCAGCCTTATCAGCGCACATCACTGAAGGAGAAAAAAGACCTGTTTGGAATTTTTTTTTTTATAAGAGAAACTATACGAAAAATATTTTTTTTAATTTTGTAAAACTTTTTGGTAATTTTTTGTTTGTTTAGCAAAAAAGAAAAAACCCAGGGGTGATTAAATACCACCAAAAGGAAGCTCTATTTGTATGAGAAAAATGATAAACATTTCATATGGGTACAGTGCTGCATGACCACGCAATTGCTAATCAAATTGTGACAGCGCTGAAAGCTGAAAATTGGCCTGAGCAGGAAGGGGGTGAAAGTGCCCAGTAGACAAGTGGTTAAAGTAATAATTAGTAGTTATAAGTACATCAGTAAAGGCATATTCAGCAGAGGACATTACATGTTTGCTACAGAAATATTTTCAATTTTCTATTCAAGTGATAGGCTTAGTTATTGCTAAGGCTATAAAGTAAAACTAAAGGTAAAATAAAAAATAAATAAATAAGGTATACATGTTACACTTACCTGCTCTGTGCAATGGTTTTGCACAAATCAGCCCCAATCCCTCTCTTCTTGGGTCCCCCATCAGCACTTCTGGCACCTCCGTCCTGATGAGTGCCCCCATAGCTAGCAGCTTGCTGTGGGGGCACTCATGCGTGCTCGCTCCTGAGGCCATAAGACACACCGAGCAAATCTCCGCTCCACCAACCCCCCCCCCTCCGCTCCCTCCTCACTGGTTGTGATTGAAAGCAGCAAGAGCCATTGGCTCCCAATGCTGTCTCTGAGCCAATTGGGAGTGAGAAAGGTAGGATAGCAGCTGTTCTAGTCCACATCGCTGAATAGAGATTGGTCTTAGATAAGTTTTAGGTGGGGCTGGGGAGCGAGCTGCATACTGAAGGTTTTTTACTTTCATGCATAGAATGCATGGAAGTAAAACATCTTCAGTCTTTAGATTAACTTTAAGCAATAACAAAGTTATTGCCAAAATGCCCATAACTAAAAATGCTCTGGACCCTAAGGCTGCGTACACACGCGCGGACTGTTGGCCCAACTTTGTCCGTCCAACAGTTTGAGCGAACAGTCCGCTCAAACTTAGCATGGACGGACATGGCCACACACGACGGACGAACAGTTTGCTGAAACCGTGCGCGATGACGTGAACGGCACGTACGACGGGACGAAAAATACGACGTCCTATACACTGCAATGCAACCTTCCGACGTGGAAATCCTTTCTGAGCATGCGCGAGACTTAGTTGGCCGAACAAGCCTACACACGAGCGAACAGTTTTTCGGAATTTCCGTAAGACCTTGTTCGGCCAACTGTCCGCTGAAACTGTCCGCTGAAGCCCCACACACGAGCGGACTGTCCGCCCAAACACTGTTCAGCGGACAAGGTTGGGCGAACAGTCCGCGCGTGTGTACGCGGCCTAAGGGGTATACAGGTGTGAGAACTGTACATTAGGGTATAAGAGAGGATACTGAAGGTGGAAGAACTTACAATCTATTAGGATAAAAGAAGGATACAGAAGGTAGAAGAACTTATTATCTATTAAATTACTGTATGAGGGAAGATACAAAAAGAGGAAGCAATTACAGTTTATTTAGAGATAACAAAGGATACAGTATGTTGAAGTATTTACCATCTATTAACCATATGGCTGCCCGCCGGCCATCATACGGTGGCCAGGCACCGGGGCTCTCGTTCTGGGTGGGCGTCATATGACGTCCGTCCATTTAAACGGTATGTACGCGATCGTGTGCGCGCAGCCCTGTACCTCCGGTGGCAGTGTGTCACAGAGACACCGCTCCTCACCAAGGGGGGTGAACAGCCATTGGGCATGGCTGTTTACCATGTTATCAGCCGTGATGAAGTCACGGGCGATAACAGATGGTACCACCCCACTTTGCACGGCGCATGCGCGCAATCGGTGGCAGCATGTTACCGGGAACACTGCTTGTCACCGATGCTGGTAAACAGCCATTGGCTGGCGGCTGTTTACCACGTGATTGACTGTGATCCTTTCACAGCTGATAACTAAATGTAAACATAGAGCGGTAACAAGATGCTACCGGGTTCTCCTCCTCACACACTGATTGTGTGTGAGAAGGAGATTGCGGTAACATCTCGTTACCGCTTACAGTGTACACCAATCACACTGATTGCCCCCCCACAAAGAGGACCTGTCACCACCCAACAAAGTACCTGTCACCACCCATCAAAGTACCTGTCACACACAGTCCATCTGAGTACCTGTCACAGTTCATCTGAGTACCCGAGTACCTGTCACAGTCCATCCAAGTACCCGAGTACCTGTAACAGTCCATCGGAGTAACCGAGTACCTGTCTTGGTCCATCTGAGTACCCGAGTACCTGTCACAGTTCATCTGAGTACCCGAGTACCTGTCACAGTCCATCTGAGTACCCGAGTACCTGTCACAGTTCATATGAGTACCCGAGTACCTGTCACAGTGCATCTGAGTACTCGAGTACCTGAGTACCTGTCACAGTCCATATGAGTACCTGAGTACCTGTCATAGTTCATCTGAGTATCTGAGTACCTGAGTACCTGTCACAGTTTATATGAGTACCTGTCACCACCCTTCATAGTACCCAATTACCTGTCACCAGAGTTCCTGAGTACCTATCTGTAGCCCATCAGAGTACCCGAGTACCTGGTAACAGACCATCAGAGTACCCGAGTACCTGTCACCAGGCCATCAGAGTACCCGAGTACCTGTCTGCAGCTCATAAAGTTACCCGAGTACCTGTCTCCAGCCCATCAGAGTACCCGAGTACCTATCTGCAGCCCATGCCTCATAGAATATATGTTGGGGCGTTTGCTTTCCAAAATTCGGTCATTTTGTGGGTAATTCCACTGTCCTGGTGCTCAAGGACCTTCAAAAGTGTGATAGGTAGGAATTAAATGAGATGTGTAATTTATGCTCCTAGAACGCCTGAAGGTACTACTTCAATATTGGGCCTCTGTATGTGGGCAGTAAAAGTCTCACACATGTGTTATCCCCATACTTGGGAAGAGTAGCAGAATGTATTTTGGTGTGTCATTTTTGCTATATACATGCTATATGTTAGAAATGTCTTATAATTTGACAACTTTGTGTAAATTAAATGTGTTTTAATTTTTTTTCCACATATTCCAAAAACTTCTGGAAAAAAGTAACCGTTCAAAAGAGTCATTATGCCTCATAGTTTATATGGTGGGGTGTTTACTTTACAAAAAAGGGTCATTTTCTGGGCAATTCCATTGTCCTGGTGCTCCAGGGCCTTCAAAAATGTAATGGGTGGTTGAGAAATGAGATGTGTCATTTATGCTCGTAGAATGCCTGAAGGTGCTACTTTAATGTTGAGCCTTTGTATGTGGCCCGGCTGTATAAAATTCTCACACATGTGGTATTGCCATACTCAGCAAGAGTAGCAGAATGTATTTTGGGGTGTAATTTGTGGTATGCATATGCTGTGTGTGAGAAATAACCTGATAATATGACAATTTTGTATATAAAAAAAATCTTAATTTTGCAAAGAATTGTGGGAAACTTAAAAAAACTCACCATGCTACTTACTTAATGCCTTGGAATGTCTACTGTCTACTTCTTAGTCCAGCAGAGCGGACAGCAGAGAAGTGGAGCAGAGACAGAGTACAGGACAGGAGGAGCAGGGCATCCATTTTGGAGGTGAGTCGAGCAGTGAGTTTCCACTGCACATTTTACAGTCATACCACCCTCACACCCCTGCAAAGGACAATGCGGACTGACAGAATTTTACAGCTGAACATAGCAACGTGTCCATCTGTAAAATTCTGTCAGTGGTGACTGGTGTGGAGTCAGTACATACTGTACATAATGTATGTACTGACTCCAGTACATACATTGACAGAATTTTACGGCTGGACATAGCTAGCTCATTAGAGTTGGCCCTTTATAAGACAAATTTTTGTCTATAGGTCATGTTAAAGGGACTCTCCAGCTTTCTTCTCAGAAGCATCTTCATAAAAGTCCCTAGTCAGACTGAAATGTTGATGCTCAAGTGTATTGTATATTGCATGAATAAAACAAAGGTGAATTTGTAACAAGACCTCTGGCGTTCATTCTATTCTTGAAATATATGTACAGTAGTGAGTGTACAGCTTGTATAACAGTGTAAATTTACTTTCCCCTCAAAATAACTCAATTAATGTCTAAACCGCTGGTAACAAAAGATAGTATACTCCTAAGTAAAGGATATCCAAATTGGGCCCACTTAGCCATTTTCCCTCCCCGGTGTTATGTGATTTGTTAGTGTTACAAGGTCTCATGTGCGAATGGAGAGCAGGTGTGTTAAATTTGGTGTTATCTCCCTCACTCTCTCATACTGGTCACTGGAAGTTCAACAAGGCACCTCATGGCAAAGAACTGCGGATCTGAAAAAAGAATTGTTGCTCTAGGGCCTAGGCTATAAGAAGATTGCCAAGACCCTGAAACTGAACTGCAGCACGGTGGCCAAGACCATACAGAGGTTTAACAGGACAGGTTCCACTCAGAAAAGGCCTCGCCATGGTCAACTAAAGAAGTTGAGTGCACGTACTCACGGTCATATCCAGAGGTTGTCTATGGGAAATAAACGTATGAGTGCTGCCAGCATTGCTGCAGAGGTTGAAGGGGTGAAGGGTCAGCCAGTCAGTGCTCAGACCATATGCTGCACACTGCATCAAATTGGTCTGCATTGCTGTCATCTCAGAAGGAAGCCTCTTCTAAAAATGATGCACAAGAAAGCCCACAAACCATTTGCTGAAAACAAGCAGACTAAGCACATGGATTACAGGAACCATGTCCTGTGGTCTAAAGAGACCAAGATAAACATATTTGGTTCAGATGGTGTCAACCAGATGAGGAGTACAAAGACAAGTGTTGCCTACAGTCAAGCATGGTGGTGAGAGTGTCATGGTCTGGGGCTGCATGAGTGCTGCTGGCACTGAGGAGCTACAGTTCTTTGAGGGAACCATGAATGCCAACATGTACTGTGACATACTGAAGCAGAGCATGATCCCCTCCCTTCAGAGACTGGGCCGCAGGGAAGTATTCCAACATGATAACTACCCCAAATGCACCTCCAAGACGACCACTGCCTTGCTCAAGAAGCTGAGGGTAAAGATGATGGACTGCCCAAGCATGTCTCCAGACTTAAACCTTATTAAGCATCTGTGGGGCATCGTCAAAAGGAAGGTGGAGGAGTGCAAGGTCTCTAACATCCACTAGCCCTGTGATGTCGTCATGGAGGAGTGGAAGAGGACTCCAGTGGCAACCTGTGAAGCTCCAGTGAACTCCAATGACCAAGAGGCTTAAGGCAGTGCTGGAAAATAATGTTGGCCACACAAAATACTAACACTTTGGGCCCAATTTGGACATTTTCACTTAGGGGTGTACTCACTTATGTATCCAGGGGTTTAGACATTAATGGCTGTGTGTTGAGTTATTTTGAGGGGACAGCTTACTCCCGTAGGAGCCACTGGAATATTTGCCAGGTTCGTCCCCAATGGATTACTCCACAGCCAGGCACACTTTTAATCAATAACCAGTCTAGGGGTGTTTTTTTTTTTTTTTTTGAGAACTTGGATAAGGTTGAGGGAACTCCTTTCTATTAAGCTTAAACAGAAGTCCTTGTATATAGCAAACTGAGGACTTGACTTGTAGTAGAAGCAGTCAAAAGCGGCATATAAACTTATTTCTTTAGAGCAATATAAGCAATAGTCTCTTCACAAGGAATTAGATAAACTAAATTTTTCAGGACATGAGCCGGTGCCCCTTTAGCAAACACACAGCTGACCTTCTAGCACAAGAGAGGGGTGTCAGCAGCTGTCAGCAGTCTGTACTCACAAAAGGATCTAGGTATGCCTTCTAACTTCCAATCGACACTTTCCTCCAGTGATTAAGCATTCAGCCCCCCAGGTTGCCCACCTTAGGCCTCACGAACAGCAAGCATATGGCAGCACTGCCATACCTTCCAACTTTTTGAGATGGGAACAAGGGACACCTATTAACAAAAGTATGTAGGCATAGGACGACACACACCCTGCCACATCCCCTTAAAGGAGAATTATACAAAAATAATATTGATTAAACCCACAACTGTTTTTTTTTACCACTACTATTCCTTTGCATTGGCTTTTAAAATTTACAAATGCAGCAATTTAGAAATTGGATGAAAGGGTAAGCACCAGGAAACACTTTTTGAAAGATAAAAAGTGCATCTTATATACAGTGCCTTGAGAAAGTATTCGCCCCCCTTGAACTTTCCAACCTTTTGCCACATTTCAGGCTTCAAACATAAAGATATAAAATTTTAATTTTTTGTGAAGAATCACCAACAAGTGGGACACAATTGTGAAGTGGAACGAAATCTATTGGATAATTTTAAACTTTTTTAGCAAATAAAAAACTGAAAAGTGGTGCGTGCAAAATTATTCGGCCCCTTTACTTTCAGTGCAGCAAACTCACTCCAGAAGTTCAGTGAGGATCTCTGAATGATCCAATGTTGTCCTAAATGACTGATGGTGATAAATAGAATCCACCTGTGTGTAATCAAGTCTCTGTATAAATGCACCTGCTCTGTGATAGTCTCAGGGTTCTATTGAAAGCGCAGAGAGCATCATGAAGACCAAGGAACACACCAGGCAGGTCCGTAATACTGTTGTGGAGAAGTTTAAAGCCGGATTTGGATACAAAAAGGTTTCCCAAGCTTTAAATATGCCAAGGAGCACTGTGCAAGCGATCATTTTGAAATGGAAGGAGTATCAGACCACTGCAAATCTACCAAGACCTGGCCATCCCTCTAAACTTTCAGCTCAGACAAGGAGAAGACTGATCAGAGATGCAGCCAAGAGGCCCATGATCACTCTGGATGAACTGCAGAGAACTACAGCTGAGGTGGGAGAGTCTGTCCATAGGACAACAATCAGTCGTACACTGCACAAATCTGGCCTTTATGGAAGAGTGGCAAGAAGAAAGCCATTTCTCAAAGATATCCATAAAAAGTCTCGTCTAAAGTTTGCCACAAGCCACCTGGGAGACACACCAAACATGTGGAAGAAGGTGCTCTGGTCAGATGAAACCAAAATCAAACTTTTTGCCCACAATGCAAAACGATATGTTTGGCGTAAAAGCAACACAGCTCATCACCCTCAACACACCATCCCCACTGTCAAACATGGTGGTGGCAGCATCATGGTTTGGGCCTGCTTTTCTTCAGCAGGGACAGGGAAGATGGTTAAAATTGAGGGGAAGATGGATGCAGCCAAATACAGGACCATTCTGGATGAAAACCTGTTGGAGTCTGCAAAAGACCTGAAACTGGGACGGAGATTTATCTTCCAACAAGACAATGATCCCAAACATACAGCAAAATCTACAGAGGAATGGTTCACAAATAAACGTATCCAGGTGTTAGAATGGCCAAGTCAAAGTCCAGACCTGAATCCAATCGAGAATCTGTGGAAAGAGCTGAAAACTGCTGTTCACAAACGCTCTCCATCCAACCTCACTGAGCTCGAGCTGTTTTGCAAGGAAGAATGGGCAAGAATTTCAGTCTCTCGATGTGCAAAACTGATAGAGACATACCCCAAGCGACTTGCAGCTGTAATCGCAGCAAAAGGTGGCTCTACAAAGTATTAACGCAAGGGGGACGAATAATTTTGCACGCCCCATTTTTCATTTTTTTATTAGTTAAAAAAGTTTCAAAAATCCAATAGATTTCGTTCCACTTCACAATTGTGTCCCACTTGTTGGTGATTCTTCACAAAATATAAAAATGTTATATCTTTATGTTTGAAGCCTGAAAGTGGCAAAAGGTTGAAAAGTTCAAGGGGGCCGAATACTTTCGCAAGGCACTGTACACCTCTATAAAGACATATTAGGAGGAAAGAGGGACAGAGGGATTCAAAATCAGAAACAGTTGAGAGCTATGGCACTATCCTTGAGAGCAGCAAGCCCTCCAGGCTGAACTGATCCTCTTCAGGAAAAGACCCTGAGCTCAGTGTGCTCAGAGAATATATACTGTCTCCCAGCAGCCTTCAGGGCCCTG
This sequence comes from Lithobates pipiens, assembly GCF_037356315.1. Taxonomy (NCBI): domain Eukaryota; kingdom Metazoa; phylum Chordata; class Amphibia; order Anura; family Ranidae; genus Lithobates; species Lithobates pipiens. The sequence goes on from NW_027507790.1 coordinate 100,355,993, forward strand.
CTACATGGGATTGAGCCAGAGCAGTATAAATATTCATGCTGATATTTGCATCGAACACACCAGCGACTGAAACACTGAGACCTAACTAATCAATGGCTGCTGCACTGAATACACTGAGCAACTAAATGTACCTAGCACAGCAATCACAGCCACATTGAATATAGTGTGACAAAACACAGCTCCACAGAACACAGTGAACCGGAACCAAATTTGTCTATCTAATCCTAGCACCTATCTAGGAGGGTGCTACACAAACAATAAAAAGATTTGGTAAGCAATACCCAGCCTGACAATATAATTCTGGGTCTGCTATACTATTTTTTCTGGCTACATGCAATTGTCAAAAGAAAAGGGAATAGAGAACAACATTCAGGGTTTGGTCTGGAAACATGATTTGGGTCACTAAGAATTTTGTTGTACCTCAGATGGTGTGGTTTCAGCTCTGTGTCTGGGATTTTGAGGACACAGCATTTCTAGTAACAAAAATCTGGCTCTGTATGCTTTTTGCTCTGGTAGATACATCATCCACTTTTTTTTACTTGCATTCAAACTTTATTTTTTTAGTGTTTTTTTTTTATCAGTTTGTGGTTATCCATAAACCATCAAAGACAAACATGGTAAATTGGTGTTTTTTTGGGCCAGTGGCAGCCTTCTCATTCCTTTTTTGTGACCCTCAGCCAGTTTAAGAATATAACTAAACATAGCTAAAACAGCTGAGTGCAGAGCTGAAATATACAGTATCATTTTTTACCACAAAGTGACGCTACCACCCCTGCATGTAGAAGGCTGTCAGGTCACCATTAAACTATGTGACAGGTTGCAACTCTCCACAATGGATGCCTAAATCATTTTTTGCTCAACTTAATCAGACTCTGTCTTCTTTCCTTTGGGAAGATCTTACTCCTAGATTTAAATTTTGCTACGCTTTGGCGTCACACCCTACAGGGGGGACTGGCTTTGCCAGACTACTGCAAATACTACATTGCTGTACAGTTGGTGACAGAGCACTGATGGCTCTACCCAGATACTTCTAATCCCTCCACAGTTCTAGAGGCTGCTGTCTTGCAGTCACTGAAATAATTTCAACTGTTACTGTACCGAGGCCCTAAGGCCCCATATCAACTGACCCTCTCTATGGTGACTACTTGGAAGTAGGGCTTAGGGTGCAAAAGGCCTCCTAGTATGGCTCTCTCCCACCATGTCCCTCTGTGAACCAACCCCGCATTACCCCACTTCTATGCTTTACCTGACCCCCAATGCTGCTCTAAGTATAAAATAAAACTAATCTCTCCCATTGTGGAGAACCGCATTTTAATGCCCCCCCCCCCTCTCCTTTCTTCCAAATATAATTTGCCAGCTTGCTTTTTCTTTTGATACCTACAAGTTTCATATGTCTACGGTTGTCATTTTGCCTCCAGACAGGTAGCTATCGAATCTTCAGAATTGGAATTGTTACTTAGAACTAAAAACCTGGAAAAACCCACCTCCACTATTTATCAGTACCTCTTGCTGGAATCCCTCCCAGATCAGTCCTCCCTCAGACAGAAATTGCTGAGGGCTATCCTGGATCTCGATGCAGATCACTGGTCAAATATGTAGGACTCCTCATTTAAACAATTCAATTCCATTAGGGACAGATTAGTTTGAATAAAAATTCAGCACATGGCCTATTTTACACATTTTCGGCTTTACAAACTCAACCCGTCTTCTTTGGCCTCTTGGAGATGCACCCATAAGATAGGAGATTTCATACATGTCTTCTAGGACATTCCAGCAATCTCAAAGTATTGGTGGGCAGTGATCGATGCGATTAACGCAGCAGCAAGTATATTGTATACCTTTTCCCCCAAAATCCGTCTACTGGGTCTGGTAGATGATCTTGCTCCTAACCCTTTAGGGTTACTTCTATCTTACACTTGAAAGGCAATTACTTTGAATTGGAAGAAGCCTTCTCCCCCAAATGTCTCCTCCTATATAATACAGATACATACATCAATAGGGGCTGTTTTAAGAAATTCAATAGAGTGCAAGGAGCAAGGTATATAGGAAATGCCTCCACTGCTTCTATGGCTGACTCCTCCCTGACTTACTGTTATTGAGTTTACCGTGTGACAGGGGTGGTGGTGAGTGGTAGGAGAGCTTTTAAATTACTCCTCTACCAATCTATTCCAACCCAAGCTTCTCGCATACTGCAAACATGACTTCTTATGGCTTTCTTTCAACAATGGCTTTCTTCCTGCTACTTTTCCATAAAGGCCAGATTTGTAGAGTGCATGACTAATGCCACGTACACACAACTGTTTTTTCTGTCTGAATAAACTCTGACGGTTTTTCCAAAGGAATTCCGCTGAAACGGACTTGCCTATACATGATAACACCAAAGTCTGATCATTTAGAACGTGGTGACGTAAAACAAGTACGACGGGATTAGAAAAAGGAAGTTCAATAGCCAGTAGCCAATAGCTGCCCTTGCGTAGTTTTTGGTCCGTCGGAACAGCATACAGACAAACGGTTTTCCCAATAGGAATTGATTCTGTCGGAAAGATTTAAAACATGTTCTATTTCTAGGTCCGTCAGAATTTTAGAAAAAAAAAGTCTCATACAACTCATACAAACCAATAATATTTAATCTTTTATTCACCAAATGTAATGCTCCAATGCAGGTTTAAATTTTACTGACTGTTATGAGTTATTTTCAATAACTTTTCAGCCTTTATAAGGCCAAATGTAATAAAAGACTATAAAAGACTTACAACACCCCAGAAATAAATGTTTGAAATATTTTTTTCTAAATGAATTGTTCTTTTAATTTTCTTTTATTCTCCACATGTGAACATCAAAGATTTCTTGAACAATTTGCCTGTGTGATTTAAAGTTATTCTTTTTCAGCACTAAATCTTGCAGAAAATGTTGCTTGCATCTAATTTGCTTTCTGAAATACTCATTTTTCAAATCATATTCATTTGTCATTTGCAGGGTAATTTTTTGAATTGCTTTTATATGAGCTTTTTGTGCTATTCTACATTGTATTACATCTTCAGGTCCTGAACTTCTTTATATCTGACATTTTTGCAAACCTTTCACAAACGTTCATCAAATAGGAAAGAGAAACTCAGGGGAAGCAGTTAAAACTTAAAAGAAAAAAAGCCATTAAATAAGCATATTTTCTAACAATAAGAAGATCCCAAAATGTTTATTTCATTTATGTTTTTTCCCAACAGGTTGCATTCCTAGTCCTCATGCAGTTGATAATCCCTCCTCTATTTGTATCTAACAATAATTTCCTGAAATGAAAACAAATACAGTCATAACTTTGGCTTTTTTTTATCTTCACAGATATATACAGTTCCTTGAAAAAGTATTTATACCCCTTTGAATTGTTCACATTTTGTCATGTTACAACCAAAATGTATTTTATTGGAAATTTATGTGATAGACCAACACAAAGTGGCACATAATTGTGACTTGAAAGGAAAACGATAAATGGTTTTCCAAAATGTTTACAAATAAATATCTGAAAACTGTATCTGGACTTTAACTGGGCCATTCTAACACATGAATATGCTTTGATCTAAACTATTCCATTGTAGCTCTGGCTGTAGGTTTAGTGTTGTTGTCCTGCTGGAAGGTGAACTTCTGCCACAGTCTCAACACAACCAGACTTTTTTCGACAGCAAAGGTCCGATGGAACGAATCTGTCGGACAATTGGATCGTGTGTGGGCTCCATCGGACCTTTGCTGTCCAAAAATCTTTAGAAATAGAACATGTTTCAAATTTTTCCACTGGAACTCTGCCGGACCCAGTTCCTAACGAGAAATCCGTTCGTTCAGAATAAAAAAAAAAAAGTCAGCTGAAGCCCCCACACGATCGGAATATCCGATGAAATGATTCTGTTTGACTTTTTCTGCCGGAAAGTCCGACCGTGTGTACACGGCATAAGAGTTGTCCTGTGGACAGATTCTCCCACCTGAGCTGTGGATCTCTGCAGCTCCTCCGGAGTTACCATGCTTCTTCTATTAATGCTATTAATTCTTCTATTAATGCTTTCCTTGCCCGGTCTGTCAGTTTAGGTGGGCGGCGATGTCTTGGTAGGTTTGCATTTGCACCATACTCTTTCCAGTTTCGGATGATGGATTGAACAGTGCTCTGTGAGATATTCAAAAGGTTGGGATATTTTTTTATAACCTAACCCTGCTTTAAACTTCTCCACAACTTTTTCCCTGACCTGTGTGGTGTGTTCCTTGGCCTTTATGGTACTGTTTGTTCACAAAGGTTCTCTAACAAACCTCTGAGGGCTTCACAGCTGTATTTATACTGAGATTAAATTACACACAGGTGTAGTCTGTTTACTAATTAGGTGACTTCTGAAGGCAATTGGTTCCACTAGATTCTAGTTAGGGATATCAGAGTAAAGGGGGCTGAATACAAATGCACACCACACTCTTCACATATTTATTTGTAAAAAATTTTGAAAACCATTTTTTTCTATAATTCTATTTTATTAAGCTTCATCATTACAAACAACACAACATTCAAAAAAAAAAGAAAGAAAAAAGAAAGGAGGTAAGTAAAAAGTTATACTTCCATTCTCAATCTGATACATAGTGTCTCAACTCTTGTATATTACTCAGTACATTTTAATTCTATACAATACATAACACCAACCATACTTTTCCTCTCAAAAAGGGGGGGGGGGGCATAGGGCAAGATTCTTCCGCTCAAAGCAAAGGACCTACGTCCCCTCCCTATCTCACATGCTATAGCATAAATTTTGTGATCTGGAGTGTTTATTATATGTGTAATGTATATATATATATATATATATATATATATATATATATATATATGTGTATATTCAAGTGTTAATCGTGAATATTAACAACAAAAAAAAAAAAGTGTAAGGAAATAGGGAGGTTCTTCTGCTCAAAGCAAGGGATCTCCTTTCATGAAGTATTGTTTCATAGTTAGTAAGGTTGAATAAAGACACCAGTCCATCTAGTTCAACCTGAGTGAGTGTCTACAATTGTCCCTATCCCTGTACATTGCACACTCACATTGGTCCCTACCCTCAATCCAAGGTCCCCATTCATATACTAGGGCCAATTTTGGACAGAAGCCAATTGGCCTATCTGCATGTCTTTAGACTGTGGGAGGAAACCGGAGTGCCCAGAGGAAACCCACACAGGCACAGGGAGAACATGCAAACTCCAGGCAGGTAGTGTCTTGGTTGGGATTTGAACCAGTGACCCTTCTTACTGCTAGGCAAGAGTGCAACCCACTACACCACTGTGCAGCCCTAAAATTGTGATCCTCTGTGTTTTATATGTGCATTATATCTATATCCAAGTTTTATATAAATGGGGAAAAGAAAAAAACATACTTTTTTTACTTTTTTTACTTTTTTTTCCCTTCATTTCCTCCCCCTCCCTCACCCACTCCCTCCCCCCCCCAAAAAAAATAAAAAGAAGGTGGGGTGAAAAACCGACAGTGTGTGGGCTCCATCGGACTGTTTCCGTCGGAATATCCGACGGACCAAGTTTTCCAGCTGGGCTATAAAATTTTCCGACAACATGATCTGATCGGACTTTGCCCAATCATGTGTAGAGAATTCCGATCGGACAAAGTGCCACGCATGCTCAGATCAAATTCCTAGACCAAAGCTATTGGCGACTAGCCTGAACGTAGTCCCGTTCTAACTAAATAACGTCATCACGTTAAGTACGATCGGATTTTCTGACAACTTTGTCCGACTGTGTGTATGCAACAGTTTCGGACAAAATCCGTCGGACAAAATCCGATGGATTTGGTTGTCAGAATGTCCGACCGTGTGTACAAGGGCTAAGAGGAACGAGACTCTGCGGCAATGTTACAACCTATTGTGCAAAATATCAACCTACATCCACCCTCTAATATATTTTAATCTTTATCAGTCTCTGAGGAGTATTGCTTCCAACCTGCCCATGTATTTTTACATTTATCTTGTTGGTTTCTAACCTTATGCACCCATCTTTCCGCCTCCATTATTATTTCAATGTCTCTTTTCCATTCCAACAGAGTGGGGCATGTGGTCTGTTGAAAACCATTATCATTTTCCTTCCACTTCACAATTATGTGCCACTTTGTGTTGATCTATCACATAAAATCCCAATAAAACTAATTTACATTTGTGGTTGTAACATGACAAAATGTGGAAAAGTATGAATACTTTTTCAAAGCACTCTAAAAATAAAAAATAAAATGAAATAAAAAAGGTCCATAAAAAAGTCAAAATTATTCCCAAAGTGATAAGCGTCCACCATGAGTAAAGGTAAAGTACCCTCTCCACCAGTATGCATATACACCACACACTCACCAGATTCTATTGACCCCTATTACGGTCCGGGAGTCAAATGCGCAAGATAATAAATCCCACAGCTTGGTCACCACCTATTGGATGGCTGCCAGCATCCATTCAGGGAATCAGAATAAGACTGCACGTCAACACTCCAATGTCACTTCATAGGCCAGGAGGTTAGATCACATATGTTTCAGTAGGGCAATGGCTGGACTGTGTCAGTAGCTGGTGACAGTAGGGCAGTGGCTGGTGTCAGTAGGGCAGTGGATGGGGGCAATATTAGAACATAGATTACTATGGTGCTTTATTGGCCGACAGGCATGACAACATTGGAGCCATGTCCTTTTTCAGACATCCAGTATAGGTTGATGAACACTGGACTGAAACATAAAAAAGTGAAAAGATGTTGAGATTTTAGGGAGTTGCACTTATTTTTGCTATCTGTCACCTATCTTGGTCCAGCACTTAACACCACCTCTCTTCTTCTGGGCACCATCCTTGTCCTCTAGTGCTCCTGCTATGTGGTGCTCCCAGTCCCGTTCGCCTCGCTCCCCCAGGACACTCGCCAAGGAAGCAAGGTAACCAGGAGAACTTTTTTTCTCTTTGCCCACGTGACTCCCCTGTGGCTAATAGCTAATAGTGCCACCCCAGGGTTCGCAAAGACATTCTCGAAGCGGTGGGCCAAGTTCGTTTGTGTGGAAAGTCCGCCGAAAGTCCGTTGGGAAGACCGTCAGACCTAGTCTGCGAGAAAGTCCGTTCGTGTGTACGCGACATTACTGTTATACTTTAATGTTACTTTGTTTTATTGTTAACCATCATTTGGTACGCCATTCAGCTGCAGCACTGATTTATTTATCTTGACAGCAACAGCGTTTGCTCCCACGATATGTAAATCAGCGACTCCAGCGCTGGAGGAGCTGATTTCACCACCACAGTTAAAAGAAAATGGTGTATGTATGCCCATCATTAAAAATGGGTGGATGAAGCACGGTATTCTAATGGTGGGCCTACCCACCGATCAGTCTCTTTTTTTTTATTCAGCCCACAGGCTGCATGAAAAAAAGAACATTACAATGTATGCCCAACGAGGACCAGCAACAATAATGGTATGTTGCTAGACTTTGAGTGGTTATACCAGAATGATGCTTGCAGGTTTAAGTATCATCTTGGTATCACTCTTTTCAGCCAACGGTCAGCTTTCATGTAAAAGCAATCCTGGCAGCTAATTAGCCTCTTGACTGCTTTTATAAGCAGTGGGAGGGAATGCCCCCCCCCCCCCATCTTCCATGGTTTTCTCTGGCTCTCCTGTCCCAACAGGGAACCCGGGAATGCAGCCGGTGATTCTGCCAGCTGAGCTGATCAGAGACCAGAATGGCTCCAATCATCTCTATGGCCTAAGAGACCAGAAGCTATGAGCATTTTTGCCAGATATAAACAGCACCATTGGGAAATTGCATTTTATCACACCAATCTTGGTGTGGTCAGATGCTTTGAGGGCAGAGGAGAGATCTAGGGTCTAATAGACCCTGATTTAAAAAAAAAAAAAGAGTACCTGTCACTACCTATTGCCATCATATGGGGATATTTACATGAAAAAATATGAAAAATGAAAGGAACAGTTTAAAAATATAATAAAAAGGCAAAATAAATAAATTAAAATAAATCAATAAATAAAAAAGCACCCCTGTCCCCCCGTGCTCACGTGCAAAGGCGAACGCAAGCATCGGTCTGGTGTCATATGTAAACAGCAATTGCACCATGCATGTTAGGTATCACCGCAAAGGTCAGATTGAGGGCAGTAATTTAGCAGTAGACCTCCTCTGTAAATCTAAAATGATAACCTGTAAAGGCTTTTTAAGGCTTTTAAAACCGTATGAAGTTTGTCGCCACTCCAAGTTTGTGCGCAATTTTAAAGCATGTCGTATTTGGTATCCATGTTCTCGGAATAAGATCATCTTTTTTATTTCATCAAACATTTGGGCAATATAGTGTATTTTAGTGCATTAAAATGAAAAAAAGTGTGTTTTTTCCCCAAAAATTGTGTTATATATATATTTTATATTTTGCCACAAGTTTCGGGAAAATTACACTTTTTTTTTTTGCACAAAGTTGCAAAGTTGTCACTAAATGATAAACATGGCGTGGTTATATGTGGAAATACACCCCAAAATACATTCTGCTGCTTCTCCTGAATACAGGGGTACATCATGTGTGAGACTTTTTGGGAGCCTAGCCGTGTACAGGACCCTGAAAATCAATCACTGCCTTCAGGATTTCTAAGGGTGTAAATTTTTGATTTCACTCCTCACTACCCATCACAGTTTCGAAGGCCATAAAATGCCAAGATTGCACAACCCCCCCAAATGACCCCATTTTGGAAAGTAGACACTCCAAGCTATTTGATGAGAGGCATGTTGAGTTCATGATATGTTTTATATTTTGCCATAAGTTGCGGAAAAATTAAATTTTTTATTTTTTTGTGCACACAGTTGTCACTAAATGATTTATTGCTCAAACATGCCATGGGCATATGTGAAATATACACCCCAAAATACATAGACAGCCTGAAGGCGTTCATTGGTTTTCGGGGTCCTCTACGCAGTTAGACTGCCAAAAAGTTCCACAGTTGTGGTATTCCCATAGAAACAGCAGAACGTATTTCGGGGTGTAATTCCACATATAACCATGCCATATTTGAACAATATATCATTTAGTGACAATGTTGTTTTCCTGAAACTTGTGGCAAAATATCAAATATTTCATGGAAACAACATGCCTCTCAGCAAAAAGCTTGAAGTGTCTTCTTTCAAAATGGGGTCATTTGGGGGGGGGGGGGGAGGTTCTGCTATCTGGACATTTCAGGGCCTCCGTAACTGTGATAGGTAGTGAGGAAGTGAAATCACCATTTTACGCCCTTAGAAAGCCTGAAGGCGGTGATTGGTTTCGGGGTCCTGTACATGGCTAGGCTCCCAAAAAGTCCCACACATGTGGTATCCCCATACTCAGGAGAAGCAGCAGAATGTATTTTGGGGTGTTATTCCACATATGTCCATGGCATGTTTGAGCAATATATCATTTAGTGAGTGAGAACTTTGTGCAAAAAAAAAATGTTTTTTATTTTCCCGCAACTTGTGGCAAAATATGAAATACTCTATGGACTCAACATGCCTATCAGCAAATAGCTTTGGGTGTCTACTTTCCAAAATGGGGTCATTTGGGGGGGTTTTGTGTTTTCTTGGCATATTATGGCCTTCAAAACTGTGATAGGTAGTGAGGAGTGAAATCAAAATGTACACCCTTAGAAATCCTGATGGCGGTGATTGGTTTTTGGGGTCCTGTACGCGGCTAGGCTCCCAAAAAGTCTCACACATGAGGTATCCCTGTACTCAGGAGAAGCAGCAGAATGTATTTGGGGGTGTAATTCTACATATAACCCATATAACCCAGCACCCATAAGTGCCGCATATTCGTGCCCCCTCATCAGTGCCCATAAGTGCCGCCTCAGTGCTCATAAGTGCCACCTCATCAGTGCCCATCTGTGCAGCCCATCAGTGGCCATCAGTGCTGCCTCATCAGCGCACATCAGTGAAGGAGAAAAACTACTTATTTACAAAATTTACTGACAGAAACTAAGAAAAACTTTTTTTTTCTACATTTTCGTTTTTTTTTTTTTTAGGAAAAAATAAAAAACCCAAAGTGATTAAATACCACCAAAAGAAAGTTCTATTTGTGTGAAGAAAATGATAATAATGTCTCTTGTTACAGTGCAGCATGACTGCGCAATTGTCATTCAAAGTGTGACAGCGCTGAAAGCTGAAAAATGGCCTGGGCAGGAAGGGGGTGTAAGTGTATTGAGGTGGTTAATTAGCATAGGATGTATTTGGTTAAAAAATATTAATATTCATTTAATTTGTGATTTTTTTTTTTAATAGGTTTTTTAGTACAATATTATTGAGTTGTACTGGATGGGAGATTATTTAGCTCAAGTTTATATTACTCCGCCATTTGGGATGGACTATCTAATGAAGATGTCTCCCAAAGTCATGTATTTTGTACAACTATGTAATTACTAATTGATACTACGTTTCTGGTTCCTATGTGTATATAAACATTGTAAAATGTTATTGTTCATTCAGTGTTTTTGACCTGAGGAAGGGCAGAATTTTACCAAAAGCTTGTCCTTATATGAAATGCTTTGCCACAACCACAAATTCAGTTCCTCTATATAATTGGACTATTAGAGAAGCACCAACTATCTGCAGTGTTGTGCGGTCTAACCTACATTTGAATTATAACTTTATTAGATACACCTTGCTAGTGCCGGGGGGACCCCCTTTTGTCTTCAGCACAGCTTTAATTCTATAAGACCCCAAATCCCCCCTCTGCCGTTAAAACCATTCAAAACAGCAAGATCAGTGTTTTTGAATGCTTTTGATTTTTAAAAATGCTGCCGATGGTTCCCGAGTAAACTGGAAGTGATGTGATGTCATCGCTTCTGGTTTACTGTTACGAACAGCCAATCAAAGCCTATCCCATCTACAGATTCCCTCCCACTGCTTGTAATAGCAATCGGGCGGCTAGTAAGCTGCTATAATTGCTATTACTAAAAAGCTGACCGCCGGCTCTAAAAAACTAGGCATTATCCCTGTTTGCCGCCCCCGAAACAAAATTACCACCAACCACCACTGCCTGCCCCCCTTAAAAATGCGACCCAAGGTGAACGCCTTGTTTGTCTCACAGTAGATATTCCCCTACCCATATATCTACAGTCTCTTGTCACAGCCACTTGGTCCTTTGATGAACTGTGCTGCTCCCAGAACATTTAGCTTGTAGAGAAGAGGGAAGGGCAGTGATAGGCAACTGCAGAAGTCAGCAATATCAGAGATGAGGAAGCAGGGGCGTAGCCTGCTGGGTGCTGTGTGTTTCAATGAATACACACAAAACCTTCTGCACGCAGGAGTGTCTCCTTAGCAGCCAGATAGCTACATGAGACACATGCAAACACCAGGGGGCATCTGTTTGGGGATCAGCTGGAAAACCAAAAGTTTTCCAGGAAGCATGCTACACAATACTAAGTAAATCTGGACTTCTGTGAGTGAAAAAACACTAAACCAAAATGTATTCTTCCGGTGACTGGGGATGGGGCTTAGAGGAGCTGCTAATATGCTATCAAGTAGAGCTGCATGATTAATCCTTAAAGAATTGAGATCCCGATTCAACCCACCCTCACAGTATTAGAACAGCATTCCCTCGATTCAGTGCAGAGCCGTTCTCTGCTCACTGCTGACAGCTGTCAACAAAATAAAAATAAAAAAACAGTCAGCCTGCCAAGTTTATCACAACATTGCTTAGGCAGAGATAAAGAAAAACATTGTAACATTTAGTTCTTTTAGATCAAAGGGATGAACTTCAGTCTGTAAATAAGGTCAGTTTAACCACTTAACTGTTTTAGTCCCAGAAGAATTTCCCCCCTTCCTGACCAGAGCACTTTTTGCGATTCGGCACTGCGTCGCTTTAACTGACAGTTGCACTCGTGCAACGCTGTACCCAAACAGAATTGACATCCTTTTTTTCCCCACAAATAGAGTTTTCCTTTGGTGGTATTTAATCGCCTCTGCAGGTTTTATTTTTTGCATTATAAACAAAAAAATAGCGAAAATTTTTGAAAACAGTGCATTATTTTTTACTTTTTGCTATAATAAACATCCCCCAAAAATATATAAAAAAAAACAATTTTTTTCCTCCGTTTAGGCTGATATTTATTCTTCTACATATTTTTGGTAAAAAAAATTGCAATAAGCATATGTTAATTGATTTGCGCAAAAGTTATAGCGTATACAAAATAGGGGATAGATTTATAGCATTGTTATTATTATTTTTTTACTAGTAATGGTGGCGATCTGCGATTTTTATCATGACTGCGACATTATGACAGACACATTGGACAAATTTGACACATTTCTGGAACCATTGGCATTAATACAGCGAAAAGTGCGATTAAAAATGCATTGATTACTGTAAAAATGTCACTGGCAGTGAAGGGATTAACACTAGGGGGCAGTGAAGGGGTTAACTGTGTTTCCTGGGAGGTGATTCTAACTGAAGGGGGAGGGAACTAGCTAATAGGAACACACGATCTGTCACTCCTGTCAGAACAGAACAGGGAAGCGTGTGTTTGCACACACTCATCCCTGTTCTGTGTCTCCTGATCACGATCACTCGTGACTGGTGGTCCCACGAGCATTGGCACCCCCACTATGCAGTGGGCACGTGTGGGTCCCTGCAAGCCCATGTACAGTTACGTGGTTTCGCGCAGGGGAGCCAACCTTCCGCAGTAAAACTGTGCCGGCTGGTCCAGAAGCAGTTAAAGACTAAACGTTTTTCTGACATTTGTTGCAAACAAGTTTAAAATCTATATTTTTTTCTAGAAAATCACTTAGAACCCCAGATATTATACTATATATACAGTATGTCACAAAAGTGAGTACACCCCTCACATTTTTGTAAATATTTTATTCTATCTTTTCATGTGACAACACTGAAGAAATTACACTTTCCTACAATGTAAAGTAGTGAGTGCACAGCTTGTATAACAGTGTAAATTTGCTGTCCCCTCAAAATAACTCAACACACAGCCATTAATGTCCAAATTGGGCCCAATTAGCAATTTTCCCTCCCAGTTTCATGTGACTCATTAGTGTTGCAAGGTCCCAGGTGTGAATGGGGAGCAGGTGCGTTAAATTTGGTGTTATCGCTCTCACTTTCTTATACTGGTCACAGGAAGTTCATCATGGCACCTCATGTCAAAGAACTCTCTGAACCTGAAAAAAAGAATTGCTGCTCTACATAAAGATGGCCTAGGCTATAAGAAGATTGTCAAGACCCTGAAACTGAGCTGCAGCACGGTGGCCAAGACCATGCACCAGTTTAACAGGACAGGTTTCGCTCAGAACAGGCCTCGCCATGGTCGACCAAAGAAGTTGAGTGCACATGTACAGCGTTGATATCCAGAGGTTGTCTTTGGAAAAATAGATGTATGAGTGTCAGTGCTTAGACCATACGATGCATGCTGCATCGAATTGGCCTGAATGGCTGTCGTCCCAGAAGGAAGCCTCTTCTAAAGATGATGCACAAGAAAGCCCGCAAACAGTTTACTATAGACAAGCAGACTAAAGACATAGATTACTGGAACCATGTTTTGTGGTCTGATGAGACCAAGATAAACGTATTTGGTTCAGATGGTGTCAAGCGTGTCTGGTGACCACCAGGTGAGGAGTACAAAGACAAGTGTGTCTTGCCTACGGTCAAGCATGGTGGTGGGAGTGTCATGGTCTTGGGCTGCATGAGTGCTGCCGGCACTGGGGAGCAACAGTTCATTGAGGGAACCATGAATGCCAACATGTAATATGACATACTGAAGCAGAGCATGATCCTCTCCCTTTGGAGACTGGGCCGCAGGGCAGTCTTCCAACATGATAAAGACCCCAAACACACCTCCAAGACAACCACTGCCCTGCTAAAGAAGCTGAGGGTAAAGGTGATGGACTAGCCAAGCATGTCTTCAGACCTAAACCCCATTGAGCATCTGTGGGACATCCTCAAACAGAAGGTTGAGGAGCGCAAGGTCACTAACATCCATCAGCTCTGCGATGTCATCATGGAGGAGTGGAAGAGGACTCCGGTGGCAACCTGTGAAGCTCTGGTGAACTCCATGCCCAAGAGAATTAAGGTTGTGCTGGAAAATAATGGTGGCCACACAAAATATTGACTCTTTGGTCCCAATTTGGACATTTTCTCTTAGGGGTGTATTTACTTTTGTTGCCAACAGTTTAGATATGAATGGCTTTGTGTTGAGTTATTTTGAGGGGACGGCAAATTGACACTGTTATACAAGCTGTACACTCACTACTAGGGATGAGCTTCGAGTTCGAGTCGAACTCATGTTCGATTCGAACATTGCCTGTTCGCCTGTTCAGCGAACAGTGAACAATTTGGGCTGTTCGCGGCAAATTCGAAAAGTGGGAACACCCTGTACAAGTCTATGGGAGAAATCTAAAGTGCTAATTTTAAAGGCTAATATGCAAGTTACTGTCCTAAAAAGTGTTTGGGGACCTGGGTCCTGCCCCAGGGTACATGGATCAATGCAAAAAAAGTTTTAAAAACGTCAGTTTTTTCAGCAGCAGTGGTTTAAATAATGATTAAAGTGAAACAATAAAAGTGTAATATCCCTTTAAATTTCGTACCTGGGGGGTGTCTATAGTATTCCTGTGAAGGGGCACATGTTTGCCGTGCTTAGAACTGTCCCTGCACAAAGTGTCATTTCTGCAGGAAAAAGAGTCTTTTAAAATCACTTGCGGCGTAATACAGAGAACACTCAATGAGTGTTCTCTGTATTACAGGAGCCGACAATTCATTCATTGACAAAAAAAAAAAAGCGTGGGGTTCCCCTAAATTCAATTACCAGGCCCTTCATGCAGGTTTCCGTTACATCAGAGGGGAGCGGGGTCACCCATACGTCATTGGGGAACCCCTGGCTTCCCTCACTAGCGTCAGAGGGGGTGGGGTCAGGTGACGGGTGGCCCCGCCCTCCTAATATAAGAAACGTCAGGCGCTGGGCTCCCCGCAGTGTCTCCTCAGTGGAGACAGAAAATGGATGCATGGATGGACTGCGCTGGACTGAAAATCACCTGTTGCTGGATCAGATCAGCCATCGCTGGACCCCGGAGAGATGATCATCCGTCGCTGGATAGCAAGAGTGGATTACCACCTCTGGAATCTTTTTTTTTTTTTTATTTATTTTTAATAAAGGAATTTTTCAAAAGTGTGTCTGTCTTATTTAACCATTTTTTACACTTTCTTTGTGAAATGGTAGGGGTACTTTTGTACCCCTTACCATTTGAAACAGGGGGGGGCCGGGATCTGGGGGTCCCCTTGTTAAAGGGGGCTTCCAGATTCTGATAAGCCCCTCGCCCGCAGACCCCCACAACCACCGGCCAGGGTTGTGGGGATGAGGCCCTTGTCCCCATCAACATGGGGACATGGTGCTTTGAGGGGTCACAGACCCCCAAAGCATCCTCCCAATGTTGAGGACATGTGGCCTGGTACGGTTCAGCGGGGGTGCTCTCTCTTTTCCTGCGGCCTGCCAGGTTGTATGCTTGGATAAAGGGTATGGTATGGATTTTTAGGGGGACCCTCACTTCAAATTTTTCACGTTTCTTATATTAGGAGGGCGGGGTCACCCGTCACCTGACCCCGCCCCCTCTGACGCTAGTGAGGGAAGCCAGGGGTTCCCCAATGACGTATGGGTGACCCCGATCCCCTCTGATGTAACGGAAACCTGCATGAAGGGCCTGGTAATTGAATTTAGGGGAACCCCACGCTTTTTTTTTATCAATGAATGAATTGTCGGCTCCTGTAATACAGAGAACACTCATTGAGTGTTTTCTGTATTACGCTGCAAGTGATTTTAAAAGACTTTCCTGACAGGCTCCATGGCAGCATACGTGTGGGTTAGCCCCGCCTCCATAATTACCCAATAGGACCTCTACTCCCATAAATCTTTGCTCCAAGCTGCTATCCGTGTTCCTTTTTTGTCCTCCTCCATAGGACAGGTGTTTCCTATCTGAAGAGATCTTCACTACGATCAAGTCGGCTGACTATCAAGCTTTTTGTTCCTCCGATAGGCCCTGTCTGTTAAGCATGGGTATGGAGTGTATGGCAGAGTAGCGCTGAAGACTTTGTTTATCCGAAGATAAGTGCGCACGGCTTATTACCTGCTATGTAAGGTGGCCATTATCTGCCCGGTGGATCGGTGGTGTGTGCTTGAACCTGTTCGGCCAGACGATCGTTGGTGGAGTGGTGAGCTGTAAAAATTCCGTTTTTCATGGCAGCAGTGTTTATGTGTTTTCTTTTCTACCTGTGTCTTTTCATATGCCAGCTGGTTCTTGTGTATAGGCGCTGACGCTTCCGCGTTCCAGCAGCCTTTCTCCCCCTGTTTCCGGGTCCAGCGCTGCGTTCTGCGCATGCGCAGACCCATATCCAAAGCGAGGCTTGGTTCCCGCGCATGCGCGCGGGCATCTCGCGTCTGACGCCGCTGATGACGTCATGGGCGCCATATTTAAAACACAGTGAGAGATGTCAGGATTTGGGAATGATTGCAGGAGATTCAGCAACTTCCCGGGGCCATTCTCTGGTTGGTGTAAGGTAGGTTATGATCTGCTCTGATGTATTGTTGCTCCTGTGTTTTGTATGGCTGCTTATGAGGGTTTATTGTTGTTACAGTCAGCGTTTTTAGTCATGGATGCCTCACTGCCTACCAGTGACCTGCCCGCTTGTAACAGGTATGTGCATGGCTGGATTGCTGTGTATTTGTGGAGTATTCCTTAGCATTTGATACCAGCCTGGTCTGTATCTCTCTCTTTTCTTGTATATTTCCTTATAGCCCTTCTAGGTCTGAACCGCATTACAGTGCGCATAGTCGCAGTGGATCGTCAAAATCGCACCACCGCAAATCATCATCAAAGTCTGGTTACCGTAGGTCTTCCAGATCTGAACAACGCAGTGGTCACTCGCACTCAAGCAGAGGACCAGTTAATTCATGTTGGGGCTGTAAGATGCCCATCCCATCAGACAAATCGCTCTGTGATCATTGCTTCTCTAAAGTCGCAGATGAAAGAGATGGTGCGGATCAACGCTTAGAATCTATGGTGAGAAGGGTGGTAAAGGAATCCCTGCAGCAGAGGGAAGCTCATCACGCTATGGAATCCCCCTCAGACCCATTATGTCCTTCAGGTGGTGAAGGGCTCTTACAAGAGACTGGGGAATCTTCTCAACCAAGCCACCACTCTGTGCTCTTGTCTGACAGCGAATCGGATCCAGAGGATCCAGGAGTAGGATTTGATTATGCTTTAGTACCTGCTCTTGTCAAGGCAGTGAAAGAAGCTTTAAAATGGGAAGAACCCACTACTTCTCCCCTCCCCAAACAAAGAAAGTTTTTCAAACAACTCAAAAAGGAACGGCAACATTTTCCTTTCCTATCTGAATTGGGAGAAATCATTACTGAAGAGTGGAGCAAGATTGATAGGAAGAGCTCCATGCAATCAAAGGTGTCTAAATTGTACCCCTTTAAGGAGGATGATGTGAAGCACCTTGAATCAGCTCCTCTGGTAGACGCAGCACTTATGCGTTTAGTAAAATACGTGACTCTCCCTTTGGAGGACACGGTATCTTTCAAAGATCCGTTAGAGAGAAGAATTGACTCAGATCTGAAAAGAATATATCTAACTTCAGGGATGGCTTGTAAACCAACTTTGGCTTTAGCCGCAGTCTCAAAGGCTATTGAAACATGGGCCGACAATGTTGAAGAGTTCTTGAGAGGTATCTCGGTGAATACGGCTAAAGACTCTCCCATTCAGGAGATCAGAATGGCATCAGCCTTTTTGGGGGAGGCATCTATTGACATTACCCGCCTTCTGTCTCGGGCTATGTTGGCAGCAGTCTCGGCACGCCGTGCTTTGTGGCTCCGTCCCTGGTTGGCGGATCCAACATCTAAGCAGGCATGGTGTCGTATACCATTTGAGGGAACCTCCTTGTTTGGTAATAAACTAGATAGCGCCATATCCCGGGCCACAGGTGGGAGGTCTGGGTTCCTCCCTCAAGACAGACGTCTTCAAAACCAAAAACGTATCTTTCCAAGAAGGCAGACCTCGGATCGCGCTAGAGAAGCGCGCAGTTATAGACCCGGCAGGGAGTTCTCTAGATCTTGGAGGTCCAGACAATCCTCCCTTAAGAAAACCTCAAAGGGGGCTTCCGCAGGTAATCAAGATTCTACCAAATCTTTTTGAAATTGGGCCCGCTCAATCATGTCAGGTGGGGGCTCGCCTTCTTCACTACCGACATGTTTGGGCGGCCTCAATTCAAGATTATTGGACCGTCAAGACGGTTTCCTCGGGTCACAAGTGGACTTTCATCAACACTCCGAGATTAAGGTTCATTCCCACAACGATTCCAGGCTCGGAGGAAAAGAAACAGGTCCTATTGACCTACGTAAGTTGTTTGCTGGATCAAGGCGCAGCCGTGCCAGTGCCAGAAGACGAACGTGGCGAAGGCATGTATTCTCCTCTATTTATGGTTCAGAAAAGAAATGGCGCATGGAGGCCAGTGATAGATTTGACCTTCCTCAATTCCTTCATTCGCAAGGAAAAGTTCAAAATGGAGTCTCTTCTTACAATCCAACAGTCGGTGCAGCTAGGGGATTGGTTAATCTCAATCGATCTGAAGGACGCATACTTTCACGTGCCAGTAGCAAGGGATTTCCAGCAATTTCTCCGTTTCGCAGTTGGCGATCAACACCTCCAGTTTACCTGTCTCCCATTCGGGTTGACAACATCTCCTCGGGTCTTCTCCAAGGTCCTCCTAGCGATAGTAGCTCTTTTACGAGTCAAAGGAGTTCGTCTCCATCATTATCTGGACGATTTGCTCCTATTATCTCAAGACAGAGATCAAATTCTGGAACACAAGAGTTTAGTCATCTCCACTCTACAGACGTTTGGTTGGCTCCTGAACCTAGAGAAGAGCCATCTGGTTCCAACTCAAGTGATCGTGTTTCTAGGGGCTCAGTTCGACACATTAAAAGGCACTATCTCTCTGCCAGAGGAAAAAATCTGTGTTATCCGGGACAGGATTCACAAGGCTTGGGAATCATCTCATCTTTCGGCTCTACAATGCTTGAAAGTGATCGGCACAATGACGTCCACCATCCCTATGGTGAAGTGGGCCCAGTGGCACACTCGTCCCTTCCAGAAAGGGTTTCTGCAACAGTGGGACTCGTCCAATCAAACACAGCGCATACTCCTTACACCAGCGATGAGGATGTCTCTCCTCTGGTGGCTTCAAGGGAAGAATCTACGCAACCATCATTCGATAGTCCCCATTTCCTGGGTAATAATAACCTCAGATGCCAGCAACAAAGGTTGGGGCGCTCATTGCCTTACGGAAGTAGCTCAAGGAAGGTGGTCGTTCCCGTCGCTGTATGTAGTCTCCAACATCCTGGAGTTGAGAGCAGCCTTTCAAGCACTCATAGCATTTCGCCATCTGGTGGCAGGGTCATCAGTAATGTTAAGACTGGACAACACAACTGCGGTGGCCTATATAAAGAAACAAGGAGGGACTCGCAGTGGGTCTCTACTACGAGAAGTAGAACCGATAATGAACTGGGCTCAGAAGAATGTGGTCAACATTTCTGCTGTATACATCCCAGGGGTCCAGAATGTTCAAGCAGATTATCTGTCAAGGGTCAAAATAGACAACAACGAGTGGTCCCTTCACAGGGATGTCTTCGAGTGGCTTCTGACTCTGGGAGTATCTCCAGAGGTCGATCTGTTCGCTTCGCCGTACAATCGCAAGATGCACAGATACTACTCGAGGTTCAGGGATCCTCAGGCGTTCGGGATAGATGCTCTCACGGATTGTTGGAAGTTCCAGAGAGCCTACGCCTTCCCTCCAGTTCCTGTAATCCTACAGTTCCTTCGCAGGCTCAGAGGGGAGAAGGTGGAAATCATTGCGATAATACCATTCTGGCCCAACAGGCCTTGGTTTCCTCTGCTGTTGCTCCTCAGCTATCAGGACCCAGTTCCCCTGCCTCTCAGGCCAGATCTACTGTCTCAAGGCACACTGTTACACCCGTGCCCATCCTGTCTACACCTCAGGGCATGGTTCTTGAGAGGGGAAGGCTAGAAGCTCTAGGTTGCCCAGAAGAAGCGATTCCAACCCTTCTTAGTGCCAGACGGAAGAGTACCAATAAAGTGTACGAGCGTATATGGGCCAGATTTATGGGCCACATGTCTTCTAGGTCAAATTCATATAATTCTCCGGCAGTTCAAGATATCTTGTCTTTCCTTCAGTCAGGGTTAGACTTGTCTCTGGCAGTTAGTTCTCTTAGAGTACAAGTTTCAGCCATTTCAGCCTTTACAGGAGTTTCGTGGGCGAATCATACATTAATACAACAATTCTTTAAAGGAGCCATCAGGCTTAGGCCACAAAGAAGGCCCAGGTTTCCCAAATGGGACCTTCCATTAGTACTGGACTTTCTTTCTGATCTTGGGAAAAGTTTGGACGTTCCCCTGTCTTTAGGAGATCTCACTATCAAGACGGTGTTTTTGGTGGCAATAACTTCAGCCAAAAGAGTGTCGGAAATTAGGAATCTTGGGTCAGTTGAACCATTTCTAACTTTCTTTCCGGACAGAGTGGTCCTGATCCCTATGCTTGGGTCAAATCCAAAAGTCACATCAGTATTTCACGAAAATCAGGAGATCGTGCTACCTACGTTTAGAATGTCAGACAACCAAGAGATTCATCCCCTGGATGTTGGTCGCACCTTGAAACAATATCTGGACGCTACAGCCTCGTTCAGACGAACAGACTTTCTTTTTGTCCTTCTTCATGGAAAAAATAAAAGGATGCGAGCATCAGTTAGATCAATCTCATCTTGGGTGGTCCAAACGATTCAAAGGGCATACAAGGCAAAGGGCATGGTTCCTCCTGAGGCAGTGACGGCTCATTCAACTCGGGGCATGTCGACCTCTTGGGCAGCAGTTCGACATGTCGCACCAGAAGTGATCTGCAGAGCAGCTTCCTGGTCTTCAATTAATACCTTTGTTTCCCATTATTGTGTAGAGCCAGCTGCGCTCTCTTCTGTTAATTTTGGTTTACAAGTATTGTCAGTGGACAATGAAAAATAAAATTCTAGTTTCTTTGCTCAACATTTTTAGCCCACCCGGGTGTGTTTGGCGAGTTATTTCCCACACGTATGCTGCCATGGAGCCTGTCAGGAAAAAGGAAAATTTATATCAAATACTTACCGTAATTTTCCTTTCCTGATGGGCTCCATGGCAGCAGGAGTTCCCTCCCAAATGTTGGAGTAGGCTAGTTACGGAACACGGATAGCAGCTTGGAGCAAAGATTTATGGGAGTAGAGGTCCTATTGGGTAATTATGGAGGCGGGGCTAACCCACACGTATGCTGCCATGGAGCCCATCAGGAAAGGAAAATTACGGTAAGTATTTGATATAAATTTTCCTTTTTTTTTCCTGCAGAAATTACACTTTGTGCAGGGACAGTTCTAAGCACGGGAAACATGCGCCCCTTCACAGGCATACTATAGACACCCCCCAGGTACGAAATTTAACCACCTTCAGACCGGACCATTTTGCTGGTAAATGACCAGAGGTCTTTTTACAATTTGGCACTGCGCTGCTTTAACTGGTAATTGCGCGGTCATGCAATGTTGTACCCAAACAAAATTTGCGTCCTTTTCTTCCCACAAATAGAGCTTTCTTTTGATGGTATTTGATTGCCTCTGCGATTTTTATTTTTTGCGATATAAACGTAAAAAGACCGCAAATTTTGAAAAAAAATGATATTTTCTACTTTTTGTTGTTAGAAAAATCCAATAAACTCAATTTTAGTCATACATTTAGGCCAAAATGTATTCAGCCACATGTCTTTGGTAAAAAAAAAGTCAATAATTGTATATTTATTGGTTTGCGCAAAAGTTGTCACATCTACAAACTAAGGTACGTTTTCTGGAATTTACGCAGCTTTTAGTTTACGACTGCCTATCTCATTTCTTGAGGTGCTAAAATGGCAGGGCAGTACAAAACCCCCCCAAATGACCCCATTTTGGAAAGTAGACACCCTGAGGAAATTGATAAGTGGCATGTTGAGCCCATTGAATATTTTATTTTTTTGCCTCAAGCGATTGAATAATGACAAAAAAAAATTTTATTTTTATTTTTTACACAAAGTTGTCACTAAATGATATATTGCTCACACATGCTATGGGCATATGTGAAATGACACCCCAAAATAAATTCTGCTGCTTCTCCGGAGTATGGGGATACCACATATGTGGGACTTTTTGGGAGCCTAGCCGCGTACGGGGCCCCGAAAACCAAGCACCGCCTTCAGGCTTTCTAAGGGCGTAAATTTTTGATTTCACGCCTCACTACCTATTACAGTTTTGAAGGCCATAAAATGCCAAGATGGCACAAAACCCCCACAAATGACCCCATTTTAGAAAGTAGACACCCCAAGCTATTTGCTGAGAGGCATTTTGAGTCCATGGAATATTTTATATTTTGCCACAAGTTGCGGGAAAATTACAAACTTTAATTTTTTTTTATTTTTTTTTCACAAAGTTGTCACTAAATGATATATTGCTCACACATGCTATGGGCATATGTGAAATGACACCCCAAAATAAATTCTACTGCTTCTCCTGAGTACGGAGATACCACATATGTGGGACTTTTTGGGAGCCTAGCCGCGTACGGGGCCCCGAAAGCCAAGAACCGCCTTCAGGTTTTCTAAGGGCGTAAATATTTGACTTCACTCCTCACTACCTATTACAGTTTTGAAGGCCATAAAATGCCAAGATGGCACAAAACCCCCACAAATGACCCCATTTTACAAAGTAGACACCCCAAGCTATTTGCTGAGAGGCATGTTGAGTCCATGGAATATTTTATATTTTGCCACAAGTTGCGGGAAAATTACAAACTTTTTTTTTTTTTTTTTTTTTTCACAAAGTTGTCACTAAATGATATATTGCTCACACATGCTATGGGCATATGTGAAATAAATTCTGCTGCTTCTCCTGAGTACGGGGATACCACATATGTGGGACTTTTTGGGAGCCTAGCCGCGTACGGGGCCCCGAAAACCAAGCACCGCCTTCAGGCTTTCTAAGGGCGTTACAGTTTTGAAGGCCATAAAATGCCAAGATGGCACAAACCCCCCCCCAAATGACCCCATTTTGGAAAGTAGACACCCCTAAATTTAGGGGTACACTAGTGAGACTAGGTAATAAATGGCGGGTGCCCTGAAACTATAAAAAAAATAACTAACCAATCAGCGTCACCTGTAACAGTTATATGGTGATCACTGGTGAAAGGGTTAACTAGGGGGCAATCAGGGGGCTTTATGCGGTAGTATATGGGGGTCCCTGGCGCTATAAAAAGCTGCGGCGAACCTAAATACCTACCTGCCTAACTAGCGTCACCTGTGACACTAATACAGCGATCAGAAAAACGATCGCTTATTAGGCTGGGTTCACACTGGAGCGATGCGGGAACGCCACGAATCCGCGGCGGGTTCCCGCATCGCATGCCTCCCGGCGGCAGTTCACACTGCCCTATGCGAACTGCTGGGAGTGTCAGTGAAATGTTAATGACACCCCCAGATCAGTTCGCATATCGCAGTGCGATCTGCAAACTCGGATCGCATGGTGTGAACACCCATGCGATCCGATTCTGCTGCGGACCAAAAAAAGGGTCCCGTGCGAGTTTGCGGCGGGTGCGGCGGGTGCGACACGAATTCAGCCATACTATCTGTATGGCTGAACTCGAATCGCACAGAGATCGGATGTGATTTGCACTGCAGTGCGGTGCGAATCACATCCGTTCTCATAAACCGCTGCAATGTGAACCCAGCCTTAGTGACACTGGCGACGGGGGTGATCACGGGGTTAAACCTTTATTGGGGGGGTTAGGGGGGGTACCTTAGAACTAAAGGGGGCTAACCCTAACTGCCCTAACAGTTATTACAGTCACAAATGACACCCGCCGGGTGATCAGGGGGTTAAACCTTTATTAGGTAATAAATGGCGGGTGCCCTGAAACTATAAAAAAATAACTAACCAACCAGCGTCACCTGTAACAGTTATATGGTGATCACTGGTGAAAGGGTTAACTAGGGGGCAATCAGGGGGCTTTATGCGGTAGTATATGGGGGTCCCTGGCGCTATAAAAAGCTGCGGCGAACCTAAATACCTACCTGCCTAACTAGCGTCACCTGTGACACTAATACGGCGATCAGAAAAATGATCGCTTATTAGGCTGGGTTCACACTGGAGCGATGCGGAAACGCCACGAATCCGCGGCGGGTTCCCGCATCGCATGCCTCCCGGCGGCAGTTCACACTGCCCTATGCGACCTGCTGGGAGTGTCAGTGAAATGTTACTGACACCCCCAGATCAGTTCGCATATCGCAGTGCGATCTGCAAACTCGGATCGCATGGTGTGAACACCCATGCGATCCGATTCTGCTGCGGGCCAAAAAAAGGGTCCCGTGCGAATTTGCGGCGGGTGCGGCGGGTGTGGCGGGTGCGGCGAATGGCTGAACTCGAATCGCACAGAGATCGGATGTGATTTGCACTGCAGTGCGGTGCGAATCACATTCGTTCTCATAAACCGCTGCAATGTGAACCCTGCCTTAGTGACACTGGCGAAGGGGGGTGATCACGGGGTTAAACCTTTATTGGGGGGGTTAGGGGGGAACATTAGAACTAAAGGGGGCTAACCCTAACTGCCCTAACAGTTATTACAGTCACAAATGACACCAATGCAAAAAAAAAAAAAAAAAAAAAAAAAAGCAATTGGTGTCACTGTGACTGGGGGGGGGGCAGGGGTAATTGGGGGGTGATCAGGGGGTAAAGGGGGGGTGTGAGTGTGCCTGGCATGTTCTACTGTGTAGTGTAGTGCTTGTGCAACTCACCGATGCTCTCTCCTCGGTGCCGGAACGAAAACTACCGACACGGAGGAGAGAATACATCACTTCCTCTCCTGTGTTTACATTACAGGAGAGGAAGTGATGTCACCGGACAATTTCATTCGCCGGGAGCGATCGCGAGGGGGTGGCCATGAATGAATGGCCGTCCCCTCGTCCGGGATCGCTCCCGAACGAATACCGACCGCCGCAGGCACCGGGCGGGGGCCCGATCGGGCCCCCGACCCGCGGGAGGCAAGGGACGTACATGTAAGCCCTTATGCCTGCCCGTGCCATTCTGCCGACGTACATCGGCGTGCGGCGGTCGGCAAGTGGTTAAAGGAATATTACACTTTTATTGTTTCACTTTAATCATTATTAAAATCACTGCTCCTGAAAAAACGTCAGTTTTTAAAACTTTTTTTGCATTGATACATGTACCCTGGGGCAGGACCCAGGTCCCCAAACACTTTTTAGGACAATAACTTGCATATTATCCTTTAAAATTAGCACTTTAGATTTTGAATGTTCGAGTCCCATAGACTTTAATAGGGTTCTAAAGTTCAAACGAAGTTTAGGTCTGTTTGCAGGTTCTGGTGAGAACCAAACAGGGGGGTCTTCGGCTCATCCTTACTCACTACCTTACATTGTAGTAAAGCGTAATTTCTTCAGTGTTGTCACATGAAAAGATATAATAAAATATTTACAAAAATGTGAGGGGTGTACTCTAAAGACCCTAGAGAATAAAATGTTGGCTGTTGCAATATTTTCTGCCACACTGTATTTGCACAGCAGTCTTGCAAACACAATATTTTTGGAAAAAATAAAATGTAATAACTTAAAAAAAAAAGACAGTTAAGTTAGCTCAATTTATTTATAATGTGAAAGATGATGTTTATGCCAAGAATCGTAATCTTTATTCTAAACAAAAAAAATGTGATTCTCATTTTAGCCAGAATCTTGCAGCTTTACTATCCAGTAACAGTCATCCTTTAAATTATGCATCTCCTTTGCTTATACACAAGAAAGAACTTGAAGCTCGTATTACGCCATGACGATTTTGCACCATATTGCAACAAAATACAAACATCCCCATACTTTCAGATAGTTAAGGGGAAATTGTCTGTATTTACAGAAAGATTTTACTTTGTCATACATTTTATTGTTGCATTGAGCAGTTACCCATTTTAGTTATATACAAACAGCAGAGTTCCCCTTTAAAACGTAGATATTCTTTCTGTGCCTGTGGAATATGTTTTCTTCTTCTAAGCAGGTGGTGATGTCATTTTTGTTTTTTACTAGTGGATTCCCAGAAGCTACTCCCAGGGGATAGCAGTTGGTTTGGCATAGAGACTCTTGTTTGTGATGCTACAAATACATTCCATCTCTTATGTCACCACTTCTCATTCACTGTAAAGCTCTACCTTTGACATGGGCATGCTTAAAGATGTAAAACTGTGCTTACATATCAAAAGCTTGCACCAAAATACTATACTTCATTCTTGAGATGAGGATATGAAACACAATTATTAATGAATAAGAAATTTACAAATTCAATAATTTAGTTTTTTGTTTGTTGAGAGTAATATTTCACATTTTGAAAGGTATTAAATGACATTGAGAATCTGCGTTGAAAATATATTATGATAGCAGAATGATGGTCTACTATGTCCTCTATGTATTAGGCCTCTCACATTTCTGATTAGTGTCATGTGTTGCTGTACATAACTAAATATTTAGCTGGACATAGATATGAGAGGACCAATCTAATCCAGCTAGATCAGACAACAGTCTTGTGTCTATTGCAACATCAAAACAACTGTTTAATTGCTTTGGGGCAAGAGATCCACCAGTTTTGAAAATGTTGCGTTGCTATTGCTCCATCTGCAGAAACTTCTGCACATTCCCTCCTCAATTCCTTTTTAATTCACCTAAATTAAATCAGTCACCTGACTAGACAGCCATGTTCACCCCATTTATTTGCTGGGTCCCTTGAATTATTTGGTATTTCCAGGTATGGGAATCATGGGACACTCTCCTCTTCCTGTCACAATGCAGTGCTTGTTCTCAACTCAGCTAATTGCCACTGGGCAAGGCAAGGACACAATCATTAGCCATTTCAAGCTCTGACACAGACCAACACTGAGCTTACAAAGCTTTGTGGTCAGTGCTCTAATGAACAGTAAAGATGGTGGATCTCAGAAAACGTAACTATGGGGAGGCAGGATGCCTATCAAGAGAACTTGACACTTTTCCCTAAATAAGAAAAGTGGCTGACTAACTTTAAGCCTGTATGTTTGAATGAAATGAATGCATACTATATGTTTATAAAATGGCAAACCAATAGACATG
Source organism: Lithobates pipiens (assembly GCF_037356315.1). Taxonomy (NCBI): domain Eukaryota; kingdom Metazoa; phylum Chordata; class Amphibia; order Anura; family Ranidae; genus Lithobates; species Lithobates pipiens. The sequence goes on from NW_027507790.1 coordinate 100,383,223, forward strand.
ACTCTTGTTGGTTAAATCATGGTTGCATAATTTACCCAAGTCTAAAGTCTCCGTAGCCTTCAAAATGGCAGTTGGTCAGTTGTTGAGAGAGTACACAACTCATTCCTTTATTTGCTTTTATACATCTTTCAGCAATCCTGTATATGCAGTCGATAGCAGAGGTGTGTTTGGATGTCTACAAAATAGCAATTTAACTTCATCAGATGAGCATTTGTTCCAGTCATGGCAGTCAATTATTTGATCTAGTATAGCGTGAGGAAGCTTTTTCTGGGAGTATAAAACAAATCAGGCTTCCCATAACACAGATGGTACAATTTTAATTCAAATGTAAACATTCAGTGTTTCTAATATTTTCCGAAGACACAGAATTTAAAGCGGTTGTATAGTCATATTTTTTACTTTTACCTTCAGGTAAGCCTATAACAAGGCTTACCTATAGGTAAAAAGAATATCTCCTAAACCTGTACAGTTTAGTAAAAATTCCCCTCGCAATGAGCCGCTGGCTTCAGAGGCGCATGCGCTCTGGGGATTCGCGGTTGAAAGTCCGGCAGACGCCAGACCCTACCGGGACGAATACTCCCGCGCACATGGTTAACATGGCTCCGTCGCTGTGAGTGGTCTGGAGGAGCCACGATACCCGGAAGATACGCCGAGGGAACATGTCAGCTCCCTCGGCGTGGACTGAGTGAGATGCCGGCGCCTTGTTCTAAGGTAAGTATTTCATAATGAGCTAGTATGAGGTGCATACTAGCTCATTATGCCTTTTCCCTTGCAGGAGTAGAAAAAAAAGTCAGCGGGTTTACTCCCGCTTTAACTACCAAGAATACTGTAGCTGTTTATAGTGGATTCACATTAAGGAGTTCAATAAAATAAAATAAATAAAAAAAGTGCCATATTTGACCACAAAACAACATGGTTTCTCCATTCAATCTGTTGTAATTTTCAGGCCAAATTAAAATAGAAATTTTAGATGTCATAGTTGTTTAAACTGTAGGCTTCTGAATTAAGTTGGTGTGTGGCTATGTGTACAATGTAATGTCCCTTTTTATTCTACCAGTGATTCATTACTTGACCATTCCTAACATCCTGTCCTATGAAAGTCCAATATTTTCAATGCACTTTTCAAAATTGACCTTGGAGTCTATAGAAACAGATACATCCAAACTACTGGTTAGATTAGAGGGTAGGGGAAAGAGAGGTGCAAATCTGCCAATAGTGCAATACATTTTATTATCTAACAAAATGTAAATCCAATAAAAAGATGGACTCACAAATATCCATAAGGAATAAGCATGTAACAAGCTCCAGACCAATCATTAGTGGGGAATTTGTGCAGGGCTGAAGCCGCCAAGAGGACAGGTCTGCTACAAAGATCTGTGCAAAACTAAAAAGGGGGAGTTTGGGACTTTAAATGAGACATATGGGTCAGATGTCTCCATCCCTAAATCTGCGAAAAGATGGGGGAGGGGGGGATTGGGTTGGGACACATGGCTAGAAGTTGAGTAGATATCAAATCCGTTTTTATTGGTGAAACAAGAAACATGGCAAAATGATATGATACATGCAGCAATGAATAAAATTGTTGATCACATATTACAGACCATATAAAAAAACAAACATTAGTAGCAACCAGCCAACCACTGCGTGGTATGGAACGAATCCTAGATCCAGTAAAAACACATAAAATTACATGGTAGATTGAGAACTCAAGATAATATATTGAGTAAGGGTGTCTGCATGAGAATAAGTGTATCCAAATTATACCGATGCGTTTCGTGGATAATACCACTCTTCAGGGGCAGGTGCACGCCAATTTATGAAAAACAAAACATGAGTGGACCAGTATGATCCAATGTTGTACACCTCAAAAGGGAGGATATGTACAAAAAGAAAGGGAGAGAGTTACTCATCCCTATGAGTACTTACATCATAATAAGTATGGAAAATGGGGGGCCCAGGAGTCAGAGGCTGTCCAAATTGTCTGTAGCGGGAGCTGTGGAAGGGACCCGCAGATGAGGGACCAGGTGCATAAACATGATCCCCAAGAAAACGAAGGACAAAGATCCAGATAGTGGTGTGAGTGGGCTTCATATCTAAAAATATATATTGGGTATACTGTAAATACTCTATATTGTGGGAAGTTGCTAGAGCCCAACACCAAGGTGCAGGCGAACAAGTGTAAGAGTGTAAAGGGAAATAGTGTGTGAGGAGGAAAGAGCAGATCAGAGATAAAAAAAGAAAACCATGAAACAGGTATGCGGGGGATTTAGTTGGCTTACCTCTACCGCAAATTGGCGTCACACTTACACGCCATGTGCAAGATGTCCCCACAGCAGTGGCAGAACTACCGCCATAGCGACCCACACGGGCACTATGGGGCCCGCAGCCTAGTGGGGCCTGGTGAGTCTGCGTGCAGTGCGGGCAAGCTGCCGAGCTGCCCGTCCGCTTGGCTCTCGCACAGTTACATTGACTGTGCGAGTGGACGCAGCTGGGCTGCTCGGCGGGCGGGTGAGAGAGAGGATGGGAAGCTGCCAGCTGGGGGGCTCGTGGGTGGACTGGCCAATTAGCGGATGGCGGAGCAGAGAGATGACATCATCTCTCACCGCCCCGGGCCCTCCCGGCATCCTGGCAGTTCCGCCCTCACTCACTGTGCCAGACTAGGACACAGAAAGTGACAATTCCCATTCCGTACCTTAGCAGGAAAGTGACAATCCGCAACTTGTGGCAAGTGACGTGGCAAGTGGACAATCCGCAATGTGTGGCAAGTGATAATCCGAAACTTGTGGCATGTGACAATCTGCATCTGGTGGAAGGCGACGGTGGCAAGTGACACACTCGGGGCTCCCACTGATTCTGCATTGTGATGAGTGGAACTATTTCATTTTGCCCCCAAAAAATAGTATTTGCTGGCAGTGCCCCTCCCGAGACTAGACTCTGGATCTGCCCCTGGGTGAGAATGAGGAATGTAAGTTTACTGTTAAGCTTCCCGGGCCCCACGAGTCCAGCCCTGTCCCAACACATGCAGCCGCATTAAGCAGCCACCGTGCCATCAAACGCACCCACTGTGCCATCAAGCGCAGCCACTGTACCCATAAATTGCAAACACTATGCCCATCAAACACTGCCACTGTACCCATCAAATGCTGCCACTGTGCCATCAAGAGCAGCCACTGTGCCATCAAGCGCAGCCACTGTGCCATCAAGCGCAACCACTGTGCCCATAAAGCGCCAGGCCGGACACCTGAATAGGGGGCGGCAGCAGCAACAATAGATAGATTCATGCATTGCATGAATCTATCTATTGGAGATTGTTGGGTGTAGGAGCGAGGGGGCAGCACTCTGATGTGGCCCACAAACGAACGGAATATCCAATGAAACGATTCCCTCTTACTTTTTCTGAAGGAAAGTGCAACCGTGTGTATGCGGCATGAGCCTTAGAATTTCTCCATGATGGAATGGAGAAGGGACTGGCAGGCAATACCCTGAAAATCCAGGTGGCTGCTCTATCAGTTTTTTTTGGGGAAGACTCCATCCAGAGAGGTCTTAATTTCAAGATTTTTTAGGGCACTTGCACGAAATAGGCTGGTAACCCTTAAAGTGTTTGTTGGGATTTGTCTGTTGTTTTACAGGGTCTCACGGGGTCTCCATTTGAACCCTTACAGGAAGCATCCTTAAAAAATGTAGTTCTTAAAACCATTTTTCTGGTAGCCTTCACATCGGCAAGAAGAGTCGGCGAGCTTCAGGCCTTGGCAGTCACAGAACCCTTTCTAAAAGTTTTTTCAGACCGGCTGATCCTTCAAACAGATCCAGCTTTGCTACCTAAGCTTTCTTCAACTTTTCACAGGAAATAGTCTTGCCCACTTTCTCCTCAGCTCCTGCCAATCCAGGAGAAGAAGCTTTCTGCACATAGGATGTGAGGCGATGCCTACTACACTTTCTAACAGTCACCTAAGAATTCAGAAAATCAAATGCTCTCTTCATGATATTCTCATGTGAAGGGGAGAAAGCTTCCAAAAGCACGCTGGGCAGATGGCTTAGATGGGCAATCACGGAGGCCTACAAAGCTAAGGGAGAAATTGTCAGGGCTGGGCTCAGCCCTTCCTTCTCTGAGCTGGCCGCTCAGGTGTTGGCTAATTGCCAGCTCCTATTTCTCCACAGTGACTCACCTGTTGATATCCTGCTCGTCAGTCCTGCCTACTTAAGCCGTCCAGTCCAGAGGAGCTCTGCCTTCGCCGTGGTCACATCACAGCAACTATCTCCTGTGATCCTGTTCAAGACTTGCCCTGCTGACATCCCTTCCGGCTCCAGATCCTGCTTGCTGTTCCATTACACTGATCCCTGACTTGTGGCTTGGCTGACTATGCATTCTGGTTACTGAACTTTGGTTATGTGTTGACTACACTTGTTCTTTTTACTTGTATTATTAAACAAGTGTGATTTCACTGTACTTCTGTCTCGGCCTGATTTCATGGTTTTTGACAGTAGATGAAGGCCATGAATTCAGAAGATGCAGTCAATCCACTTGGTAATAGTTTTTTCAGATTGGATGAACTGGTTGAGATATACTTTGAGATGCTGCCCCAGGCATTTCCCATGGACAGAAGCAAAGTAGGTTTTGTGATATCTTTGCTTTCTGAGAGAGCCTTGGCCTGGACAAACCCTCTATGGGAGACTCAAAAAACCTGTTGTCTTGAGCTACCCTGAGTTTGTGGCTTAGTTTAAAAGGGTATTTGACGTTCCTGCACACTCCGCTTCTGCTGCCAAGTGCCTCATGTCCATCAAACAGTACGAGAACTGTTGCCGACTACGTCATTGAATTCCATACTCTGGCAGCAGAGGTTGCTTGGACAATGAGGCCCTCGTGGCTGCTTTTTCTCATGGTCTCTCAGATACCATCAAGGATGAGATAGCAGCCCGAGATATACCCACTGAGCTGGAGAAGTTGATCACGTTTGCCATCCTCGTTGCCTCCAGACTCAGAGAAAGACTCTCTTTTAAGGAGCGCTTGCAGAAGCCTCCTGTACGTTTGTCTCCAAGCTTTGCAGTCCCACCAGTGCCTCCCTCACCTCCCATGCCTCCTGGTACCGAGTTGACCAGTGAAGGTGAACCCTTGCACTTGGATTTCACGTGTCTCTCTGCGGATGAGAGAGCCTTTAGAAGGAGAGATTGTGCCTTTATTGTGGCCAGGCAGGTCACTTTTTGAAGTCTTGTTCTACCCGTCCAGTGAACGCATGAACCTTGAGGTCCTGTCATGGACAAACCTTAGGTGGCGTTGTTTCATCCCTAGTTATCCAGAAGGATAAGTCCCTGGTTTCGGTCACCCTTTCTTTGGCTGAGTCCTCCATCGAGATACAGGCTCTATTTGACTCTGGGGCTGTAGGCCTGTTGCTGCCTTTGTATTGAAGCACTTTATTACGCTACAGCTGCGTGACACTCCACTTGCCATTGAGGCTCTTGACGGGAGACCAATAGACCTTGCCCATGTGACTCATGAGACGTTTTCGTTGTCCATGGCCATAGGGGCTCTTCACCATGAGGTAATCCAATTCCAAGTTATTTCCTCACCTAAGTTTCCACTGGTTATTGGTTATCCTTGGTTACAGAGGCACAACCCCTCTTTTGAATGGCTCCATGCTGAGGTTCTCTCTTGGTCACCACAATGCAGTGAGACATGCTTCCAGAAGGTAGCCAAGGTCCTGTGCACCTCTTCACTCTCCTCCCTGCCGGAGGAGTACCACATTTTAGTGATGTCTTCGACAAAGGTCAAGCCGGTAGTTTGCCTCCACACTGGCCATATGATTGCACAATTAACCTTCAACCTGGTGCCATACTCCCTCGTGGCCAGGTTTACTCTTTGTCGGTCTTAGAGGATAAGGCCAAGGGGGAGTATGTTGCAGACGCACTTTCTTGAGGTTCCATCCGCAAATCCTCGTCTCCTGCTGGTGCTGGTTTCTTCTTTCTGAAGAAGAAGAGTGGTGAACTGAGACCTTGTAATGATTATAGGGGTCTCAATCATTACACAATTAAGAATGCCTATCCGATCCCGTTGATTATGGAATTATTTGACCGCCTCAAGGGAGCAACGGTTTTCACAAAGCTTGATTTGAGAGGGGCATACAATCTTGTGAGGATTAAGGAGGGCAACGAGTGAAAAACTGCGTTTAATAATAGAACAGGCCATTATGAGTACCTCGTAATGCCTTTTGGCCTTTGTAACACCCCGACAGTTTTCCAGGAACTTATTAACGATGTCATTCGAGATTTGTTGCAGCTATGTGTAGTGGTTTTTCTTGATGATATCCTCATATTTTCCAAGTCCCTGGAGAGCCACACAAATGTCTGTTGTGTGCTTCAGAAACTAAGAGAGAGCAATCTCTATTGTAAACTGGAGAAGTGCGAGTTCCATCGTGAACAGGTTAAATTCCTGAGTTATGTCATTTCCCCTGCTGGTTTTTCGATGGAAACGCTTGGCAGTTCTACAGTGGCCCAACCCATGTGTTTATGTCCCCTGCATTGTTTCCTGGGCTTTGCCAACTATTATCAGAAGTTTATTCGTAACTGCTCATCTCTGGTCAAGCCCCTGGCTGATATGACCAGAAAGAACGGTAACCCACAGAGTTGGTCTCCGGAGTCCATTAAGGCCTTTGAGAGTCTCAAGGCTGCCTTTGTTTCTTCTCTTGTGTTGGCACATCCTGATCCTACATTACCTTTTATCCTTGGGGTTGATGCTTCTGAGACTGGTGTTGGCGCCCTTCTTTCTCAACGTCCTACCTCTGATAGCACTATGCATCCTTGTGGCTACTTTTCCAAGAAATTGTCACCTGCGGAGTGCAATTACGAGATTGGTGACAGAGAGTTGTTGGCGATCATTTTAGCCTTGAAACAATGGAGACATCTCCTCGATGCCTTGTCACAACATTTATCCAACATTATAGCTTGGACTTACTGTACGCCGCAGATCAAGCCTGTGGCAGGAAGGTACTGCAGGCAGTAGTCCCATCTTAAGGTGAGTTTCTTGGTTATCCTCTCCAAGGTTGTCCTGAAAGTCGATTTGAGAAAGACTTAGTTAGACTTACTGGTGATGGTATTTCTAAGAGCCTTTCAGGACAACCGTTACTTCCCTCCCTTTTATCTTATAAGTAGTTTTAAGTGTCTGTCATGGTTGTTTGTGGTTTTCTGTGCTTTGTTTTCCAGTATGTTGGAGACCACACAATAACTGAAGCCATGGAAGGGATTTAAAGGCTGCATGAAAAATGGGTGGAGCTGCACTCTCTCCAAAGGTTGTCCTGAAAGGCTCTTAGAAATACCGGCAAGTCTAAAGCCCCATACACATTATCAGATTTTCTGCTTATTTTTGTCTTCAGATTTACCAAAACCATGTAGTGCATGGGCCTGCCTGATTGTATACAAATTGAAACTCCTAAGTTTGACATCGTTGTTTTGGTAAATCTGAAGGAAAAAATCAGCAGAAAATCTGATAGTGTGTATGGGGCGTTACTTATGCCATGTACACATGAGCCAAATTTCCGCTCAAGCTTGGCTTGCATACACATGGTCACACAAAAGTTTGCTGAACTTTCGACTGTCAAGAACGCGGTGACGTACAACACTACGATGAGCCGAGAAAATTAAGTTCAATGCTTCCGAGCATGCGTTGAATTGTTTCCGAGCATGAGTAGGAATTTTGCGCTTCGAAATTGGTACAGACGATCGGAATTTCCTTTTTTGACTGAAATATTGAGAACATGCTCTCAATCTTTTGCTGGCTGGAATTCCGCCAGCAAGAGTCCGATGGAGCATACACACAGTCGCATTTTCTGACCAAAAGCTCTCATCGGTCTTTTGCTGGCTGAATTTCCGATCGTGTGTATGTGGCATAAGTCTTTTTAGATATGAAGCCCACTGAAACCACTATCTGGATCTTTGTCCTTCGTTTTCTTGGGAATCATGTTTATACACCTGGTCCCTCTTCTGCAGGTTCCGTCCACAGCTCCCGGTACAGACAATTTGGACAGCCTCTGACTCCTTGTCCCCCATTTTCCATACTTATTACGATGTAAGTACTCATAGGGATGACTAACCCTCTCCCTTTCTTTTAGTACATATACTCACCGTTGAGGGGTACAATATTGGATCATACTGGTCTACTCATGTTTTGTTTTTCATAGATTTGCGTGCACCTGCCCCTGAAGAGTGGTATTAGCCACGAAACTCATCAGACTAATTTGGATGCACTTATTCTCAGGCAGACGCCCTTACTCGATACATTATCTTCAGTTCTCCATCTACCATGTAATCTTAAGTGTTTTAGTACACCCAGGATTTGTTCTATACCACACAGTGGTTGACCGGTTGCTACTAATGTTTGCTTCCATATATGGTCTGTAATATTATGTGATTGACAATTTTATTCATTGCTGCATGTATCATGTAATTTTGCCTTGTTCTTTGTTTCAAGAAATAAAAACATGTGTTTGATATCTACACATCTTCTAGCCATGTGTAGTCACCTCATTTAAAGTCCCAAACTCCCCCCCCCCCCCTTTCTTTTTTCGCAGATTTAGGGATGGAGACATCTGACCCATATGTCTCATTTAAAGTCCCAAACTCCCCCTTTTTAGTTCATATCAATGTAGGGATAGAGGTAACTGGATTTGTTCCATACCACACAGTGGTTGACTGGTTGCTGCTAATGTTTGCTTCTATATATGGTCTGTAATATGTGATTGACAATTTTATTCATTGCTGCATGTATCATGTAATTTTGCCTTGTTCCTTGTTTCACCAATAAAAAAAATATCTACTCATCTTCTAGAGATCTGTGCAGAGGTCAGCGCAAGCAGCCGGAAAGCCAACATGAGGAAGACAAGTTGCCAGATGCCTGTGACGAAGGAGCCAATCAGGAATGCGTTTTGGAGACTAAGTATCGCCTCCTTTATCAGGCTGAAGGAGCCATTTGGCTGGCTTTTGTCGAAGGGGCATGACCGCAAATGGTCTGATGATCGGCTCCCTATTAGCGCTCTTAGCCAATGGTTAAGAGCGCTGACCAGAGTATTCTGGCAGGGGGCTGTGTCTCTGTCAGAACACAATAGCACAGCAGGGGACATCACTGTACTAACATAAAGAGAACCTGGGTGGAGGGCCAGCATGACTAGGGGGACAGCTGTGGTAGGTAGCACAGGGAATTTCCTGTTAGGAAGTGGGTTAGGGCTAAAGGGGGGGGGGGAGTTATGGTCAGTGGTGAGGGGTAGGTGTGGCTGTAGTTAATCTTTACCTCTGCAGAGGGAGGGATCAGCTCACTCATGCGGCAGCAGTGTAGGAGACAGGACACAGGCAGTACGTTTTTCCTGTGTGCAGCCATGGAGACTTTACAGCTGCTGAGGAGAACGGCACACAGTGGCTGAACTCTCAGCTCACTGTGTTGCTTCAGGGGTCAGGGCAGGGCTCAGCTCCTCCTGCCCCTGTACTACCGCATGTGAGGAGGTTATGGCCTCCTGCGCGTTTTCGACCTGACGAGACCCCCGGGTGAGCCGCCACTCTAGGAGTCCGGTTATGGATCCTCCAGCCCCCAGGGCAAAGCGTCCTGATATGGCTGCTGCTGCGGGGGCTGGGAGGAATCCCCATCCTGGGCAGGACCCAGCCAGATTCTTTAACGGTACTCAATCTCCTAGCTGTAGATCTTGAATTTTTACTCTGGCATTGAAGTTCTGTTTGTTGCTGGACTCTCTCACAGTAGCATGTTCTACTGCCTGCTCATATGCTTGTCTTAGGTTCTTCCTAAATCGATTTACGCAACCTTTATGTGAGGTAAGGGGGACATCATCCAGAGACGTACCAAAAGCCAAGTCAGGAGGAAGTCTGGCTTCTCTTTCGAACATCAAACGGTACAGGGAATACCCAGTGACATCACTCTCAGTGCAATTATATGCGTGACCTAGTGCTGCAATGTGATTCCCCCAGTATTGTTTCTTGTCTGGCGTCAGAGTCCCTAGCATGTTCAGCAGGGTCCTATTAAAGCTCTCCGGTTGTGGGTCACTTTGTGGGTGATAAGGTGTAGTGCGGGATTTTTTGATACCTGGGAGAGTACACAGTTGGCATACTAACCGACTCTCAAAGTCCCTGTCTTGGTCTGAGTGGATCCTCACTGACAGCCCATAGTGTATGAAGAATTTTTCCACAAGCACCTTAGCTACCATGCTGGCTTTCTGATCTTTGGTGGGGTAGGTGTGAGCATAGGACTAAGATGTTGCTTCTTCCACCTATATTGGGCTCCAAGCACAGAAAGTCAATGCACACCAACTCCAAAGACTCTTGATTCAGCAAATGACCCATAGGGGCTGCCCTCTGTGGCAAAGTCTTTCTCTGAATGCATGTGAGACAAGAGTGACAGTAGCGTTCCACTTCTCTTCGCATGTTGGGCCAGTAGAATCTAGCCCTGATCAGCCGGAAAGTTCTTTCTGCTCCTAAATGCCTGTGTTCATTGGCTAGAGAGGCTAAGACAGTAGCCCAGTGTTTCTCTGGGAGGAACAATTGCAACCTTTCTTCATTATTCTCTGTGAGGAAACTTCGGTATGGTACTCCATCCTTAAGCTTCAGTCGATTCCATTCCTTGTGTAACATTTTTGCTTCAGGCTCTCGACCCTTCATTAGCAACTCAGGGTTCTGACTCTTCAAGGCGTGCACCACCAACCTGCCCACGGAGTCTTCCACTTGGTCTCTTCTCAGGTCTCCTTTCAACAGTCGGGGCAAACCTTCTCCCCTCACTTGTGCCAGCCCACAGTATCGTCTAGGGATGCCCGATGGATGAACCCCTAGGAATTCTGGAGCCACCTCTCCACTCCTTTTCTTGTCCAGACCCTGGCACAGAGCTCACACTCCTTCCTCAGTCACACAGGCCCACTCCGTTGGTTCGTCCTCTTGTCTGTGGGGCCTTTGAGACAGAGCATCTCGAATTTCAACCCAAGGCCTGTATTTCAGACTGAACCGGAACCCAGCCAAGGCTGCTATCCACCTGTAAAGCACTCAACATACTTCAGTCTTACTTCACAGTCGCTTTGGGGGGGGAAGCCAGGACAGCCAGTTTCAAGTGCCATCAGGGATTGTTGTTGAAGTCCGGCCTCAGACCCAACTGAGGCACCATAGTTCATTGAATTTCTCCTTAAAGAGTTGTGTAGAATGCAGCATGCAAGGATTATATGGTTAGGTTTATATTCCACCATGTTGACTGGCGTAAGTAATAGGCGGTACCGGCTGGCCATTATCCCAAAAGCGTTCTCCGTCACTCTTCTAGCTCTGGCCAGACAGTAGTTCTAAACCCTCTGGTCCAGGGTGAGGGTCCTCATGGCTTTAAAATGGTCAGAACGAACTCTATACTGTGCGGAAACTTGATTATCAACGGTACATAGAAAACATGGTTCCATAGTACATGGCTAGCTATATGCATACTTCTTGCTCACCTAAGGAAATTGCTTTAGTAGCAATAACTTCCAGCCATCCTGGCAGTGCCCACTCATGAGAATAGACCAGTTTCCCTCAAGGAGGAAGCTACAAACTTTGGTTACATGTGTAGGGGTTTATTTACTAAAATTGGAGAGCGCAAAATCTGGTGCAGCTCTGCATAGAAACCAATCAGCTTCCAGTTTTTTTTTTTTTGGTCAAAGCTTAATTTAACAAGCTGAAGTTAGAAACTGATTGGCTACCATGCAGAGCTGCACCAGATTGCGCACTCTCCAGTTCTAGTAAATAAACCCCATAGTGTCATTTAGGGGCCCTTGTCTTCCTATCTAGTTGTCTAGAACCGCCTGGGTGGAACTCCCTCAAAAATGGCAATCCACAATCATCTATAGAAATATGTACCTACCTAAGCCTGATCTCAATCCAGCGATGTGCACGAGAGTTGAGGCCCTCTTGGCTCTCTTGCTCCTCATTGGCTCAGATAAAGCAGCATTGGCTGCTGTCAATCAGAGCCAATGATGAGGGAGGGAGCTTTACAATCACTTGGAATATTATATTTATCCCACATTAGAAAAGCACAGAGTGGCCTTGCCCTTGGGCCAGCTAACGGTGGGATTTGGGTCCCCCCCAGCCAACAGCATATAACCACCTAAGAGGAAACTTACAAAGCTATATGCAATCAAATATACTAAATAACAAGGGATCTATTTATAAACCACTCATTGCATGAATGTATGAAACATTTATGCAAGCTGAACTAAATTTAACTGTGTTTTTGAATAAATTAACGCCTGTATTATCAGCCCCATCTAGTGGCCAAAATGCAGTATATTTTCTCATTTAGGTATTCTAGAAAACTTTACCAAAGGTTGGCCACCAAATGGAGCTGATGATAGAGGAGTAATCTATTAAAAACATTCAGTGAAACTGAGTTCAGGTTGCATGAATGTCTCTGACATTTGTATAATGCATAATTTGTATAAAAACCCATAAGTGTCGCAGACTTACCCATGCACATTCTTGTAAATATAAAACTAGAACATTTGAACATAGTTTATGAAAGACTTACTTTTATTAAACCAAAAATTGTTTTATTTTGCAGATTAGTATTTTATAGATATTGTGACTGTATTTGTTTTATTTTTGTTTTTTCTTTATTTATTATTTTTTATTATTTTGACTTTATTATTTATTTGATTATTTTTTATTATTATTATTATTATTTTTTATTATTTTTACCTGGTGATTCAGCCAGTAAGACTGTTATTTTTCAGCATACTTTAGCAGACCAAGCTGTGAGTCAAAGTAGCAGTAGGTGTTGCTGGAGCTGGAGCTTTAATTTGTTAATCAAGTCCATTATAAATTTGCTAGTGCATCTAAAGCCCTATGCACACTATTAGATTTTCTGCAGATTTTTGTCTTCAGATTCACCAAAACCATGTTTCGAAAGGGCCTGCCTGATTGCATACAAATTGAAACACTTAAGGTTTGACCTCAGATTATATGGTTCTGGTAAATCTGAAGACAAAAATCTGCAGAAAATCTAATAGTGTGTATGGAGCTTTACAAAGGTCTCTGCACAGACTGACAATGATGCTGTTCAAAGTTGCCTCTTTTATTCCACAATCCAGAATAGAGACACCCTAAGACAAGAAATGTGTTACTATCTGGATCCCCAGGTGAAAATAAAATAAAAATAAAACCCAAAGAAAAAAAAAATGAATGCTGCCACTACATGCAGTAATTGGTAAGCTGCAGTACAGTACATTTTTGTTTTGGGGTTTAATGCTGCTTTAAAGTGGTTGTAAAGGCTCAAGTTTATTTTTACCTTCATGCATGAAGGTAAAAAACTTTCTGTGTGCAGCATTCCCCCAGCATCCCTTATACAGTACTTACCTGAGCCCAATCTTGATCCAGATATGTACACAAGAGACATGTCTCTCTCAGGTCTCTTCCTTCTCATTAGCTGAGACAAGAGTTCCCAAGGGCTCCCGCTACTGCCAATCACAGCCAGTAAGCCAATGAGGAGAGAGTGTGGAGTGGGGACAGTGCCGAGCGGAGCTCCGTGTGTGAGGTGTGAATGGACACACTCAATAGTGGCTTGGAAGTGAGCCTGCTTGGGTACTTCTTTCCGGCAAGGTCTGGCATCTGCTGGGCTTTCAACTGAGAATCCCCTGTGCGCATGCGCCACTGCAGTCAGCAGCTCATTGTGAGGGGAATATCTCCTAAACGATACAGGTTTAGAAGATTTTTTTTACTTACATGTAAGCCTTATTATAGGCTTACCTGTAGGTAAAAGTTCAAATTTTGACTATACAACCACTTTAATGTCTAAACCGCTGGCAACAAAAGTGAGTATACCCTAAGTGAAAATGTCCAAATTGGGCCCAATTAGCCATTTTCCCTCCTCTGTGTCATATGACTCTTTAGTGTTACAAGGTCTCAGATGCGAATGGGGAGCAGGTGTGTTAAATTTGGTGTTATTGCTCTCACTCTCTCATACTGGTCGCTGGAAGTTTAACATGGCACCTCATGGCAAACAACTCTCTGAGGATCTGAAAAAAAGAATGGCCTAGGCTATAAGAAGATTGCCAAGACCCTGAAACTGAGCTGCAGCACGGTGGCCAAGACCATACAATGGTTTAACAGGACAGATTCCACTCAGAACGGCCTCACCATGGTCGACCAAACAAGTTGAGTGCACGTACTTCCACAGATTGTCTTTGGGAAATAGACGTATGAGTGCTGCCAGCATTGATGCAGAGATTGAAGGGGTGGGGGGGTCAGCCTGTCAGTGCTCAGACCATACGCCGCACACCTGCATCAAATTGGTCTGCATGGCTGTCATCCCAGATGAAAGCCTCTTCTAAAGATGATGCACAAGAAAGCGTGCAAACAGTTTACTGAAGACAAGCAGACTAAGGACATGGATTACTGGAACCATATCCTGTGGTCTGATGAGACCAAGATATACTTATTTGGTTCAGATGGTGTCAGGTGAGGAGTACAAAGAGAAGTGTGTCTTGCCTACAGTTAAGCATGGTGGTGGGAGTGTTATGGTCTGGGGCTGCATGAGTGCTGCCGGTACTGGGGACCTACAGTTCATTGAGGGATCCATGAATGCCAACATGTACATTGACATACTGAAGCAGAGCATGATCCTCTCACTTCAGAGATTAGGCCTCAGGGCAGTATTCTAACATGATAACACACCTCCAAAGCGACCACTGCCTTGCTAAAGAAGGTGAGGGTAAAGGTGATGGTCTGGCCAAGCATGTCTTCAGACCTAAAACAGAGGGCATCCTGAAATAGAAGATGGAGGAGCACAAGGTCTCTAACATCCACCAGCTCCATGATGTCATCATGGAGGCGTAGAAGAGAACTCAAGTGGCAACCTGTGAAGCTCTGGTGAACTCCATGCCCAAGAGGGTTAATGCAGTCAAAATAAAGGTGGCCACACAAAGTTTTGACACTTTGGGCCCAATTTGGACTTTTTTTGCCAGCGGTTTAGACATTAATGGCATTAATGGCATTACATTGTAGCAAAGTGTAATTTCTTCAGTGTTGTGTTCAGTGTTGTGTTCAGTGTTGTGTTCAGTGTTGTCACATGAAAAGATAGAATAAAATATTTACAAAAAATGTGAGGGGTGTACTCACATTTGTGAGACACTGTATATGATGTAGTAGGACAAATCTGGACCTGCCTTCCCAAGGCACTGGTAGATAATAAATCGATTATCTCACTTTTTCTAAGACACAGTAGAAGGAAAAGTTTAACCCAAATGTTTGAGACATAACACCAATCTTGTCTAAACGATTTAGTGGCAGGCTTCCTCTGTTTTCTAATTCAATGCTTTTCTATGCAGGTACTTCTCATGAGAGATGTAAGTAAACCTAGTGAATGCCGCAATTGGATTGCTGGTTCACTTCACTAACAACAACCTTGTTCGTTAGGGTAGTGTAGGAAGTCACTATAAAATAAAAAGATAAGCCGCAGCTGTTGCTATATTTCAGCCTTGTTTTGCTGTATGTTGGGCAGTTGTTGCTGAATTCCAATACTCTCCATACTGGTGTGTGGACGCAGTGTGGTGCGGCGGCAATAACACAAGCACAGTCCAGGTGCAAATAGTAGCACTTGTATTGAAGTAAAGGCAAACAGTTAACAACAACCCAGTGGGAGGAGGCCCAACTGGGAACACTCATCATGGATACTTGTAGCAGAGCATGCTTCAGCCGAACTGACAGCGTCTGTCTGGGGGGGGGGGGGGGGGGGGGGCGGAATGCAGCTTGCCCATTCTGAGCACACACGGGAAGGTGTCCAAGGAAAGTGCAGAGCCTTAAGCTTTCCCTGCTCATCTATAACCTTTCACTGCCCCTAATACTGTCCCTGACAGACAGGTGACCTGTCCCCACAATACCTGCATGCGAATACTCACCAAACACAGGGCACAGGCTCTTAAATAGACTCAGCCACACCCAAGACAGCCACCAGTCACATGGACAACCAACATCCAATGGGATTGCTGCCCCAGTAACTCAGAAAACCATAGAGGAACCATGTTTCTCATGAATTCCTCTCCCTCTGCATTGCCGCTGTGGCTAAGCACCACCTGCAGTGGAGTCAACAGTCTGCCATGGCTTACATCTATACCAAAAGTGTAGGTGTTTGCATCATATTTTTGTACCTGTTGGTAACAGGTACATGAATCTGTTGTAAGAGGTGGCCATACCTCTATTCTAAGTGCAATTCAGTGTAACTGAGCTTCTTCTCCAGCCACTGTGGCCATCACACAGAAAGGTGCATGGTGAGTTTTACAGTGGGGGGGACGAAGTCTGATGAGGAACTGGGAAACTTGTTCCCCATCAGGCTTGCCTTGCTTTTGATTGACAGCACATGGCCATGAGAAACCCTGAGACTAGCTCCCTATCATTTCTACCTCCCTTTGACTCGTCATTGCCTTATTTTGATAATGACTGTGGGTAATCTCCCAGTGGACAGCTGAATAAGGCTAGGGATCGAGCGCTGTGCAGGAAGCTGTCACTTCATCCACAGGAGAAGTACGGTCAAACAAGCTTTGGCTATTCTTTTCCTTTAAGAATAGGCTGGCTGGCAGTATATGCTGGGTCTTATGCCGCGTACACACGACCAGACTTATGTCCGACAGACTTTCGAAGGAGTTCTGCCGGAGTTCTGACAGAGTTCTGACGGACTTTCCGAATGAGCGGACTTGGCCACACACAATCACACCAAACTCCGACGGATTCGAACGTGATGACGTACGACTGGACTCGAATAAGGAAGTTCATAGCCAGTAGCCAATAGCTGCCCTAGCGTCGGTTTTAGTCCGTCGGAATAGCATACACACGAGCAAATTTTTCGGTAGGAACTGGGTCTGGCAGAGTTCTGGCGGAAAAATTTGAAGCATGTTCCATTTCTAAAGTCTGTCAGACTTTTGCGAATCAAAAGTCCGTTGCAGCCCACACACACGATCGAATAGTCTGCCGGAATCATTCCGTCAAACTTTGGATGTTGAAAAGTCCGCTCGTGTGTACGGGGCTTTACAGTTCCTTAAATCTTCTCTAATATATCTCCCCAATACAAATTTGCAATCACAGTTCATAACTGCCATGGGAAGCAATTGCAGATTTTGCAAACTATTCAGTATGTTTAAATAGTGTTAAAATAAATAATTTATGTTCTTTTGTGTGTGTTATTTGACCTGTCAGCCATGAGTTAAAGGTAAGAGAATACCTAAGACTTTATAACATTTAATGGATGATCTATGAAGTTGAAGGTGTTACTTAAAAGCCAAGAACTAATTATTCACATGGATTCTTTCATACAAGACGAACAGTAGATCATTATGATTACCTTATTTACAGGCGAAGGAAATCGAGAATGTCATTTTGACATTATTAGCACGTCTAATATCTCAGTTTATAGAACAACTAATTCATAGTTCTGGGAAATAACTAATAGCTGGCAATTAATTTCCAAGAACACTTTACTAAGAGGCAGCAAACCAAAAGCCATTGTATTCATATAGACTTGAGTGCAGAATAATACCCTTCAAAGCATATTAACTGAACCTGGTAGGGTTTGGTTTTAAAGCATTTTCCAGAAAACGAAATCAACTCTACAATATTTCAGAGAGAAGAAAGGTATCCTTTTTCCCAGAAACAGCCCAAAACACCCAATATCGAACTGTAAATATTTTCTAATGTGGTTGTAAAGGCAGAAGATTCTTTTACCCTCATGCATTCTCTGCATTAAGGTAAAGACATTTCTGAGTGCAGCAGCCCCCTTATATTTACCTGAGTCTAAAATCAATCCAGCACTTTTCCCAAGAGCAGCAGCTCTCTCTGCCCTATTTCTCCACTCACTGGCCATGGAGGAAGCTACGGGAGCTATTGGCTCCTGCTGCTGTCAATCACAGCCAGTAAGCAGAGAGTGTGGGGGGACAAGCCACACTGTGTGTTTACGGACACAAACAGCGCTGCTGGGGATCGAGGCCTGCTCTAGTGCCCCTATAGTGAGTATCTTGCTTATGGGGGCACTTGGCAGGGGGGAGGAGCCAGGAGCATCAGCGGGGGACCCCAGAAGAGGAAATTTAGGGCAGGTAAGTGAGGATTTTGTGAGGGAAAATGTCAGCGCGGGTAAATTTGGGCAGGTCTATGCTTCAGGCTAGGCCTGCTTGTTTTGATCTGGGGGCAGGGAGTGGTTAGTGTAGCAGTGGGTGTGACCACCTGTGCCTTAGTTCTGAGGCATCTCCCCTGCTTCCAGGAAGAATGTTCTGGAAGAGGGGCAGGGCCTAGGACTGGAGTGGCAAGCAGCTCATGTGAGGAGCCCTGACCAATCCCCAACTGGAATTGGCAGGGGGCAGGCTTTCCATATAAGCTGAGGTAACAGCCTGCTGGGGAGGAGTTGTCAGCCGGGAGATGCGGAGAATGGAGTCCTCGGCAGCAGCAGGGGGTGCGAGGTGCGAGGCCTAGCAGAGGAGCCTGGGAGAGTGTGGAAGGACATTCTTCTTTGAACGGTCATGGGTGAAGTGTTCTGAAATAAAGGGGCTGGAGAATCTGTCGGAACGTACGTCCAGTTAAAGTTCTCCATCATGGACATGGGCAGGAGAAGACTGGTTGAAGATCTTGAACTCTTACTTTTAGGTCAAAGTTCCTCTTGTTCCTAGTTTCTCTGGAGTTAGAGGTGGCTTGAGCCTGCTCGTAAGCTATCTTCAAGTTCCTTCGCAGTCTGTCCACATACCCTCGATGGGAGGTCTCTGATGTGTGGTCCAAGGAGGTACCAAAGGCTAAGTCCACTGGTAGTCGTGCTTCACGGCCGAACATCAATCTGTAAGGTGAATACCCACTGACATCGCTTTTGGTACTGTTGTAGGCATAAACCAGTGCAGTGATGTGTCTACTCCAATGGGGTTTCTTTTCTGCAGTTAACGTCCCCAACATGTTCAGGAGGGTTCTGTTGAACCTTTCTGGTTGGGGGTCCCCTTGTGGGTGGTAGGGAGTAGTCCTGGCCTTTGTATGCCTATCAGATCCAACAGTCTTTTTATCAGCCTGCTCTCAAAGTCTCTTCCTTGGTCCGAATGTATCCGTTGAGGTAAACCAAAAAGGACGAAGAACTTTTCCACGAGAGTCTTTGCTACTGTGGCTGCTTTCTGGTCTCTAGTAGGGAACAACTGGGCATAGCGGGTGAAATGATCTGTAACCACTAAGATGTCCCCTTCCCCACTCAGGGCAGATTTCAAACACAGAAAATCTATGCAGACTAGATCCATTGGCCCTTGGCTCTCTTAGTGACCCATTGGGGCAGCCCTCTGAGGCAGAGTCATCCGTTGTATGCACCTGAGGCAGGAATGACAATAGCTTTCTCTTCGGTCCTCATGTGAAGCCAGTAGAATCTGTCCCTTATGAGTTGAAGAGTCCCCTTGGCTCCTAAATGACCATGGCGGTCATGCAGAGCGATCAGCATTCTCTCTCTGTGCTTCTCCAGCAGATGCAGTTGCCACTTTTTTTCGGGATCTTCAGAGGGGCCCCTTCGGTAGACCACCCCTTGTTGTAACTGCAACCGATCCCACTTTTCAGTAGTAGCCTGGCTTCTTTCCGGGGGCTCTTCTGCAGCAGATCAGGCTGTTTGTTCTCCATTGCCTTCAGCACTAACCCACAGAGTGAATCTTCCTCCTGATCTCTCCTGAGATCCTTTTTTGATAGCTTGGGAAGACCCTCTTGCATAATCTGGGAGACATTACAATAGCACCTGGGTACCCCCACTGAGGTCACTCCCACATCTTCAGCTCTGGCCCCACCTTTCCCTTGTTGGCTTGTTCCTTCACAGAGATCTCTTACTCCTTCAGGGCTAAGTTGAGTGCAGTCTTCTGAGGGGCTTTGGGAGTCATGGGGCCTTCTTGACAGTGCGTACGCATCTCGGTTACCAACTCCTGGTCTGTACTTCAAGCTGAAGGTAAGCCCCCAGAGAGCAGCCAGCCCCCTGTGGCCGGTGGTGTCCAGCTTTGCGGTGGTGAGCAAGTATGTGAGGGGGTTGTTGTCCTTCTTGACTACGAACTCTGCCCTATAAAGGTAATCCTTCAACCTGTCTACCACTGCCCACTTCAGGGCCAGAAATTCGAGCTTGTGAGTAGGGTAGTTTCTTTCCGCAGGAAGAAGACTTCGGCTTACATAGGCAATGGGCCGCAGACATCTGTCATATTTCTGATAGAGCACCCCTCCTAGCCCGTCTCGGCTGGCATCCACATGTAGCTCATGCGGTTTGGCCGGGTCTGCATAGGCCAGGACCGGAGCAATGGTAAGGCTCCACTTCAGCTGCCTGAAGGCTTCCTCACATTCTGGAGTCCACTGGTCCTGTATGGATTCTTACTTCTTCCTGGGCCCTTCCTTTGGCTTCCCAGACAGATCTGAGTCTGCACCAGCTTCTTCCTGGTTCTTCAAAAGCTCAGTGAGTGGGTGGGCTATTTTGGCAAACCCTTCCACAAACCTCCTGTAGTATGAGTAGAACCCTAAGAACGACCTGAGTTCGGTCACATTTGTAGGCCTGGGCCAAGAGGTAACGGCTTCCAATTTCTCAGGATCTGTTGCTACACCCTCTTCAGACACAATGTGTCCTAGGTAGTTCACTGAAGGTTGGTAAAATTGACATTTTGCCATGGAGAGCTTCAGGCCTTTTTCATGAAGCCTCTTGAGAACTTTCTCCAGGCATTCTTCGTGCTCTTCTAACGTTCTCCCAAACACTATAATAACGTCCAGGTATACCAGCACTTCAATCCGGTTCATGTCGCCCACTGTCTTCTCCATTAGTCTCTGGAAGGTTGCTGGAGCTCCAAACAGGCCTTACAGCATCCTATTGAATTAGAAGAAACCCACAGGAATGATAAAATCGGTCTTTTCCCTATCTTCAGGACACATGGGGATCTGATAGTACCCACTTTTTAGGTCCAGCACACTGAACCACTTCGCCCCTGACAGGCTCTGCAAAGCATCTTCTATCTGAGGTGTGGTGTACTGGTCAGGAATGGTCCTCCGGTTCAGGGCCCTATAATCAATGCACAGGCGGAGGGACCCGTCCTTCTTCCTTACCACTATTGGAGAGGCGTAAGGACTCCGGGACTCTCTAATAATGCCTGTACTTTTGAGTTCAGCTAGCTGTTCTCTCAAATCTTTGAGATCCCTCTGTCTGACTCTCTCCTGAAAGGGCTTGTCTTCTTCCAGACGAATCCAGTGAGTCGCACTCTTCGCCAGCCCCACATCAAACTCACTTGTAGAGAAAGTTGACTTCCATCTCAGGAGTTGGGCTTTAGCTCTCTCCATCCAGGCAGGAGTAATAGGTGCGTTCTTCAGGGAGAATTCTTCTTGGGGAGTCTCTCCGGCCTGTTCTCCCATTGAGCCACACGGCGAGACTGGAGTTGCTGGGCTGGCCTGTCCCAACAGTCTTCTGGCTGGCACCCTCACTGGCACAGCTGCTGTGTTTTGCGGACACTAACTGAAATCTTGCCGTCATTCCTCTTCAATGCCTTGATTGGCAATACTTCAGGGATAAGTTCTAACCCCCTATGTTCTTCCTGGTTTGAAGCCCTTAAGAACAATGAAAGGACCCGGTGTTTTCCAGCTTAACTTGACGGAAGCTCTCAGGCAGACTACTTCACCTGGCTGAACCAGTCTCTCTTTCTTGTCTAGAAGCCAGATTTCTCCCACTCCCTCCTCTGGGGCCTTCTCTTCATGTTTAAAGTCTCGGTACACCTGGGCTAATATTGGGTGCAAGTAGTCTTCTCACCAAGTTAGTGTTTGGTCCAATGATGAGGGAACTTTTGCCAGCTCCTGGAGGGCGAGGGCACACCACTGCCAAGGCGTCAAAGGTTTCCGCCTTTCCTGCTGTACTCGGGTCGAAAGTAAGCTTGACCGGCAGGTAACTGTCATATGGGAAGTTCTGGGTCCCTAATCCCCATATCTCCATCTCCTCCAGCTTTTGTAAGGGCAGGTGCTTGAGATGCTTGTCATAGAAGTCCCTGTAGAGCAATGTCACCTGTGCTCCAGTGTCCAGCAGGGCTTTGGTGTATATTCCCTCTGGATGGAGACAATTGGAGAGGGCCCCACTAACTTGGGAGGAAGTCCACGGGAAGTGGCACTTTTGGTCTGCTTAGTGGCTTGTACCTTTACAGTTGGCCTTTGTAGCCTCTCCTTCTTCCGTCTTGACTTTACTGCAGTGTCAGGGGTCTGGTGCGTACGGGTTGGATTGGAGTTTACTTTGATAACTGGGTGCCCAGTTGACTCCTTCACTGGGGCCCTTTGAAGTTTAAAGCCGGCTTTTGGGATTTTGTCCCCTTTCTTGGGCTTGGGCACACTCGCCTGAGATGTCCCACTCCTCACAGTTGAAACAGGTCATAAGTTCTTCTACCACCATGGGACTAGTCAGTTCTTTAGGCATGGGAACCTCTCTATCTGGAGAAATGGTGTAATTGGCAGTCAACAGAGCCATCATTTCCAGTTTTTCTTTCTGTGTCTGGAGCAGTTTTTCCAGTTCAAGCTGGCTTGTGGGTAGAGGGTGAGTGGACGAAACCCATGGTCTCTGTTCAGCACTTGCTGTTAGGACACTGAGTTCTTGAGTGCTTGCGGGAACCTCTAAATGATGGACTTTGCTGCTTGTGGTGCTGGGAGGTTGAACTTTCCTTTGTTTCTGATCTCTCTCAATCTCCATCTTGCCTGCCTCATTAACTTTCTTAATGAGTATCTCATCTGGAGTGGAGGGATCTTCCAGGTACTGCTTCAACTGCAGCTTGATGTAGTCACTCCTTAGTCCTGTAGTCATGGACCTCCCAAATTTTTACTGATCCAGTTCAGCTCCAAAGTGTTCTCCAGTGCCTTCCCCTTTGATGCGGACAGCAGGTGGTCCTTAAGTTCAATAGCTCGGAATAAAAAGTTCTGGGGAGTTTCTTGACTGCTCTGTGCCATATTTATTAGCTGATGGAATAGTTCAGTGGCATCTTCCTCCTCGTAATAACTCTTTAATATTCTCTTGAGCTGAGTCAGAGTCAATCCACTTTTCCTCTCCAGCATGCTCCTGACATCTTAAACCTGGGCTAATGGCATGGATTACAGCCTCTCTGATTTCGGACTCCGAATATCCTTTTTTTACCCCCAACTCAATTTCATGCAGGCGGTTTGTGAAGGACAGTTTTTCTTTCTGCTCTCTCTCTCCTATCTGGCCATCAATGCTGAAATCTTTCCAGATAGTCACTTCCTGAAGACGGCCATGAGTATGCTTCTTCATTACCGACCCAGGTTTTGGTATAGTCTGGCTGTCTTTCTGACCTCCGCATGCGACATGTAATCCATTAATGTGCTCAGCTATCATACTAGAGGTCTCCTGAAACTTCTCCTGTATATCACTGTATTGCCTTTTCAGATCAGCCAACTGTTGCTCTGACCGTGATTTGGCAGCGGTCCCTACTTCCTTGTCAAAGGGTTCTATCTGCTTCAAACCCAGACAGTCCTTTTTTGACCTGGTGGGATGTGTCAGGTAGAACTTTGTCTTCTTTGACAATTTTTACCCTGGCACCTTGAAAGTTTTCAGGGATACCCTGCCTCCACTCTAGTAATGCGTAAGTGCAATCAGTCTCATAGTCTGGTCTCACTGCGACCACATAAGCTTTTCTGTCTGGGGACAATGCTTGCACAATTTCTTTAACTTG
This sequence comes from Lithobates pipiens, assembly GCF_037356315.1. Classification (NCBI taxonomy): domain Eukaryota; kingdom Metazoa; phylum Chordata; class Amphibia; order Anura; family Ranidae; genus Lithobates; species Lithobates pipiens. The sequence continues at coordinate 100,406,889 of NW_027507790.1, forward strand.
ATTCTCCCTCCAGTCTTCTCCTGGGAGTTCAATGGCCACGCTCGCTTCAGAGCGTGTGCCTTTCTGCTTTACACCACTGGACCACTGTGAGGGGATCCATACTGGCACTGCTGGGGTGGGCTTGTTTTCAGAGTGACAGAATCCCGGACGAGCCCCCACATGTAGCACTGACTCCCGAAGAAGCAGCTGATTTGATTTGGGCCTGCACTCTAGTAACAACACCCCACTAACTATATATATATATATATATATATACATATATATATATATATATACATATATATATATATATATATATATATATATATATACATATATATATATATATATATATATTTATATATACAGTGCCTTGAAAAAGTATTCGGCCCCCTTGAACTTTTCAACCTTTTGCCACATTTCAGGCTTCAAACATAAAGATATAAAATTTTTATTTTGTGAAGAATCACCAACAAGTGGGACACAATTGTGAAGTGGAACGAAATCTATTGGATTTTTGAAACTTTTTTAACTAATAAAAAAATGAAAAGTTGGGCGTGCAAAATTATTCGACCCCCTTGCGTTAATACTTTGTAGAGCCACCTTTTGCTACGATTACAGCTGCAAGTCGCTTGGGGTATGTCTCTATCAGTTTTGCACATCGAGAGACTGAAATTCTTGCCCATTCTTCCTTGCAAAACAGCTCGAGCTCAGTGAGGTTGGATGGAGAGCGTTTGTAAACAGCAGTTTTCAGCTCTTTCCACAGATTCTCGATTGGATTCAGGTCTGGACTTTGACTTGGCCATTCTAACACCTGGATATGTTTATTTGTGAACCATTCCTTTGTAGATTTTGCTGTATGTTTGGGATCATTGTCTTGTTGGAAGATAAATCTCCGTCCCAGTTTCAGGTCTTTTGCAGACTCCAACAGGTTTTCATCCAGAATGGTCCTGTATTTGGCTGCATCCATCTTCCCCTTAATTTTAACCATCTTCCCTGTCCCTGCTGAAGAAAATCAGGCCCAAACAATGATGCTGCCACCACCATGTTTGACAGTGGGGATGGTGTGTTGAGGGTGATGAGCTGTGTTGCTTTTACGCCAAACATATCATTTTGCATTGTGGGCAAAAAGTTTGATTTTGGTTTCATCTGACCAGAGCACCTTCTTCCACATGTTTGGTGTGTCTCCCAGGTGGCTTGTGGCAAACTTTAGACAAGACTTTTAATGGATATCTGAGAAATGGCTTTCTTCTTGCCACTCTTCCATAAAGGCCAGATTTGTGCAGTGTACGACTAAATGCTGTCCTATGGACAGTATCTCCCACCTCAGCTTTAGTTCTCTGCAGTTCATCCAGAGTGATCATGGGCCTCTTGTCTGCATCTCTGATCAGTCTTCTCCTTGTCTGAGCTGAAAGTTTAGAGGGATGGCCAGGTCTTGGTAGATTTTCAGTGGTCTGATACTCCTTCCATTTCAAAATGATCGCTTGCACAGTGCTCCTTGGGATGTTTAAAGCTTGGGAAATCTTTTTGTATCCAAATCCGGCTTTAAACTTCTCCACAACAGTATTACGGACCTGCCTGGTGTGTTCCTTGGTCTTCATGATGCTCTCATTCAGAGATCTTCGCTGAACTTCTGGAGTGAGTTTGCTGCACTGAAAGTAAAGGGGCCGAATAATTTTGCACGCACCACTTTTCAGTTTTTTATTTGCTAAAAAAGTTTAAATTATCCAATAGATTTCGTTCCACTTCACAATTGTGTCCCACTTGTTGGTGATTCTTCACAAAAAATAAAAATTTTATATCTTTATGTTTGAAGCCTGAAATGTGGCAAAAGGTTGAAAAGTTCAAGGGGGCCGAATACATTCGCAAGGCACTGTATATATATATATATATATATATATATATATATATAAAAATACCCAGGGGCTCCCCCTACTTTTTAAAGCTATGCGTGAGATCTCACTTAAAGTACTTGGTCTTTGGTCTTCTTGTCTTCTCTAGCTAAAGTAATTCCCTGTGATTTGTAATCCACAGGTTAAAGTAAGTTAAGTTGAGACAAAGGTGCTCCTGGTATAACTTCAGTACTTATACTACAAGGCTTGGGATGTCAGAGTAGGTAGGCCTCAAGCCTGCTCAGTGTCAGTTGCCCTGCTCCTCCTCCGTGGAACTATAAATCCCAGTAAGACCTGTGTATGAGTCTAACTGTGTGTGAATGTTAACAAACTGTGGGCCGTAATCCGCTCACCAACTGGATCGGAGCTCCGTGTAGTAACTTTGGTCCGGTAACTGCAGCTTGCTTCTCCATCAATGTAACAAATGTGATTGATCTAAGCAAGAATCAAGCACTAACAGCGCTTTACTGCATATTAAAAATAAGTACTAATTGTCTATAATTCTAAAAATGCAGTCCACATAAGTTTGATGTACCACCATTAGCCTTAGTTATTATCATCAATCAATATCCAAGAGAAGTTTAAAAAATAAGTAAATAAATATAAAACAGTCCAACATAGAGCACATCAGAATATTTTCAACAGTCTATTTATGAGGGACATGCAGGGCAAAAGTAAAGCAGTCCTCCCGTGCAGCTGGCAGTAATCAGAGTCCTACACCTTCACCGTTTGCACCGCTGTGTGGATCCCCTTAAATGGCCGCTTACCAGAAGCTTGCAACTTAGAAGCCTGTCTGCTTAATCACGTTAGGTAGGCACCTCCTGCTCCCTCCGCTCTATTCTGGTGTCCTCGTTGGTATTAAGCGTGAAAAAAATGCAAGGGGTCCAACATCGTGTTATACCCTTTATTGTAAACACCCTCTCCCCCCATACATATTGCGCTTACTTTAAAATCAATATGATAAAAGCATCTACATAGGTTGTCAGTACTCCAAAAACGAAACGTCTCACCACCAGGCTGATATACTCTCACGTTGCTGCCTGTCAGTAGAGTCCCGGGTGTTCGTTTGGTCCTGTTCAACCTCCATACTTCGCGTGACCACGCCCTGACGCGTTTCGTGATTACGTCCATCAGCTGGCCCGTCGCTCCGTTCCACTCCGATGGGTGAGCCCGGTCCTCCGATGCTCAAACGAGTCACTGTCTCTCTGGCACCATCAGGTCACTTGCACAAACAAGCGCTGGTTGTGGGTCGCTGTCTCCGGGAGGGCCTCCCCACAGATCCTCACAGGTTTGGGAGGTGTGGGGTCCCTGGTGTCCTCAGACGTCCAGAGTCTTCTTTCCCCTATGAGAATGTAAAAAAGGAATACTTAGCATACTGATATTTGAAGGCAGAAATAGGAATATGAAACATTGCTTGGAAGTGTCGTACAATTGTCTTTTTTGGCAGATTTCAAAACTGAAAACATTATTTTAGAGACTTTCTAAAGCTGGAATACTTACTTGTTTTATGCAAGTTTGACAGATGGAGACACCCCTATAGTATCCACGTGTATGGGACACCCTAATAAAAAAGGTGTTCTGGTGTCCCACACTAGTGCTCTTGAGTCCAGATGTGTAAACAGCTACTGAGTGTCCCCTCCTTTACACTGAATCAAGTTTGCATTTCATTCTATTACAAACCCATTTAGACAACAAACTTCCTTTCACTAGAAATAGGCATGAACAAATGTAGAAGTGCAACTTTCCAAAAAATCGTATTTGAAGTGGGCAAACGAATGATGTTTACTATGGACAATTGAACCCATGAACATGAAAGTGGCCATTTTTAAACTGTACAACACTAAATAAAAGCACATGGAGCAGTATGCAAGCAATAATAATAATATGAACACACGACAACTACTTACTTTTTTGAAGAACTCGCTTGATCCTTCTGTATTGATCGTGCTCCCTCAGTTTCAGGTCTGACCAGAGTTTCCTCAGTTGATCCTTGGATCGTCGTACCCCAAAATTCTTCTGAAGACTCTTCACAACTTTAGTCATGATCTTGGCCTTGCTGATATTTGGGTTTGGGAAAGGTCCATACTTCCCATCATAATTGTTCCTCTTCAATATGTCCACCATCTCCAACATCTCGACAAAAGACATATTTGAGGCCTTAAATCTCCTCTGGGATCAGGACATTTCTGGCTCTGGGCTTTCCCCGTCCTCCTTCTCGTTAGGCGAATTATCATGCACCTGCTGTCTCTCCGCCATGTGCTTTCCCACTGTGCTGAAAGAGAAGGGGCGTGGAATAGAAAAGAAAGAACGTCGGGATGGGCGGAGTTTCACGCATGCACACTGTATATAAAACGTAGCACGCGTTGACACACAAAACACGCCAAAAAAATTACAAAGATGACCAAAATTTAAAAAAAGGAGATCTTGATTAAAAAAGCAACCACAAAATTAAAAAAAGAAATAAAAGATAAAAATCCAAAATGATTCGGGAGATCTGATGAATAAAAATATTCTATTCATGAAATCAGGAAAAAGAATAAAGAAATATGTTTTGGAGAAGTCTGTGTGAATATGAGCAGCAAAACAACTTCATTCTTCTAGCATTCTAGAATTCCCCCCTCCACATAGACATATATCCTATAATATACTTTTTCTCCTAAGGCAGACAGACACACTAGAACAATGGAATACAACCACACCCCAAAGGATCCCAGCAAAAAGTTCAACAGCATGAGACAACACACAATATATACATATATACACCATTCCTGTATGGCTGTATAGCGAGTCCGAATAGCAAAGATCAGACTGGGGTTCTCGGTCACTCTGTGCCCCTAATGGACACAGAGTGATTTACACATAGGGGCCAGGGGAGCCAGACAAGGAGTTTCCAGTGCTCTCCAAGGTAAGCTGGGTTCCACAAGCCCCCCCATTCTAAGTGACTCACGCCACACGTCCAAAGGAAGCAAAGTATAGCTGCAACAATGTGGTAAGAATTACAACAAAAATGTACATTAAAATACATAACCCAAGACTGATGGTGATAGATGCTGAAAATAGGTGGTAAGATTATCATTATCGGAAAGTGTAAAGGGAGATAATAGATTGCATCAGACAGTAGTATAGTACACTGGGAATAATTGGACTTGTATGGTATATATCAAGAATGGGGAAGAGAGGTTACTTCACGTGTGGCAGGTGAAGTGACAATCCTCAATGTTTGGCAGTTGACGTGGCAAGTGACAATCCGCAATGTGTGGCAGGTGACGTTGTGGCAAGTGACAATCTGCAATGTGTGGCAGGTGATGTAGTGGCAAGTGACAATCCACAACGTGTTGCAGGTGAAGTTGCAAGTGACAATCCGCAATGTGTGGCAGGTGACGTGGCAAGTGACAATCCGCAAGGTGTGGCAAGTGACAATTTGCATCTGAAGGCAGGTGATGGTGGCAAGTAACACGCTCAGGGCTCCCACTGATTTTGCATTATAGTGAGTTTTTTATTTTATATAACAATGTAATAATAGAAATAATGCACTTCAATCATTCTTTTTTGCGATACTGCACTGTGTCACTTTAACTGACATTTGCATGGTTTTACCCAAACAAAATTTATGTCTTTTTTTCCCACAAATAGAGCTTTCTTTTGGTGGCATTTGATCACTTCTGCGGTTTTTATTTTTTGCTCTATAACCAAAAAAAATAGTGACAATTACTTTTTGCTATAATAAATATCCCCAAAAAAAAGAATCTTCATCAGTTTAGGCCAATATGTATTCTTCTACATATTTTTGGTAAAAAAAAAAAACGCAATTAGCGTACATTGATTCCTTTGCACAGAAGTTATAGCGTCTAAAAAATAGGGGATAGATTTATGGCATTTTTATATTTATTTATTTTTTACTAGTAATGGCAGCAATCTGCGATTTTTAGTGGGACTGCGATATTGCGGTGGACACTTTTGACACATTTTTGGGACCATTGACATTTATACAGTGATTTGTGCTATAAAAATGCACTGATTACTGTGTAAACGTCACTGGCAGGGAGGGGGTTAAATTTGTTCCCTGGGAGGTGTTACTAACTGTGAGGGGATGGGACTGACTGGAGGAGGAGAGAGATCTCGGCTCCTAATCACTAAGAACAGCAGATCTGCCTCTCCTCCCCTGTCAGGGTTGCGGATCCCTGTTCTGGCTTTCTGTGGAGTAATTGCAGGTAGCCAGCGGACATCGCGGTTCTCTTTCTACCCTTATATACATGTACCCCCTGGGGTATTAAGGGTTATTAAGTATACCAGATGGTCATAAGAATCATTAATCATGGATATTTACTTGAACACTGTCTTATCCTTTCAAAATGAATGTATGAATCACTTTTGCACCCTTACCTCAGTAGGACTTTCTGTCTGTTGTACACCAGAGCTCATATTTTAAATTCCTGTGCGTACTGTACATTGTATGATTAGTGTTTTGATTAATAAAACCAATTAATTTTTACAAATCATTTGCATCCTCATTGCTGCTAAAAAAAACCCCACAGGGAATCTTTTCTTCCTTTTTTCCATATTCGGAGAGGGTTTACAACCACTTTAAGCATAAGAGATGTACAAGTCACCATAATTTGGTCACGGTGAGACTAATGCTGCGTACACACGATCGGACTATCCGGCAGACTTGGTCCGGCGGACAATCCGCCCGTGTGTGGGCTCCAGCGGACTTTTTGTTCCCAAAAGTCCGGCGGACTTAGAAAGGAGTTTTGACTCAAAATTGTCCGCCGGACAATCCGCCCATCTGTATGCTAATCTGTTGGACTTTTGAAATGAACGGACTTGCCCACACACGGAGAAAAGTCCATTCATTTTGAACGCTGCTCCAGGTAGATGGGACTAGCAAAGGAAGTCAATGTCGCCGCCTCCATCAGCGAGATTGAAACGTCGCTAGCCCAGTCACCTGGTATGGACTTAAAGGGGAAGCCCTATGCAGAAAAAACAGCGTGGGGGTCCCCCCCAAAGTCCATAGCAGACCCTTATCCGAGCACGCAGCCCGGCCAGACAGGAAAGGGGGTGGGGACGAGCCCCCCTGAGCCATACCAGGCCACGTTCCCTCAACATGGGGGGGTGCTTTGGGGAAGGGGGGGCCCTGCGGTCCCCCCACCCCAAAGCACCTTGTCCCCATGTTGATGAGGACAAAGACCTCTTCCCGAAAACCCTGGCTGTTGGTTGTTGGGGTCTCCACCCTATGTGAATGAGTATGGGGTACCATGTACCCCTACCCATTCACCTGGTGAAAAAAGTGTAAATAAAAAAAACACAACACACGTTTTTAAAATAATTTATTAGGCAGCTCCGGTGGTCTTGGGGGGGTCTTCTCGCCGGACTCCTCCGCTATCTTCTGCTCTTTTGCTAGCTAGCGGAGGCCCGGCAGAAGAACCGAAGAGGGGGACAAGACCCCGAAGTCGGAAAAAGACCCCCGGACGGTGGCGGCGACGAAGAAGAAAGCAGCACTCCGCTAGTAAAAGAGCTAGCAAAAGAGCAGAAGATAGCGGAGGAGTCCGGCAAGAAGACCCCCCAAGGCGGAAACGTGTGTTGTGTTATTTATTTACACTATTTTCACCAGGTGAATGGGTAGGGGTGCATGGTACCCCATACGCATTCACATAGGGTGGGGGGCCAGTATCTGGGGGCCCCTTATTAAAAGGGGCTCCTGGATTCCGATAAGCCCCCCTCCCGCAGCCCCCGATGGCCAGGGTTGTCGAGAAGAGGCCCTTGTCCTCATCAACATGGGGACAAGGTGCTTTGGGGTGGGGGGGTGCAGGCCCCCCCTTCCCCAAAGCACCCCCCATGTTGAGGGCACGCAGCCCAGTACAACTCAGGAGGAGGGGCACTCGCTCGTCCCCACCCCCTTTCCTGACCGGCTGGGCTGCGTGCTCGGATATGGGTCTGCTATGGACTTTGGGGGGACCCCCACGCCGTTTTTTCGGCATAGGGCTTCCCCTTTAAGTCCATACCAGGTGACGGGGTTAGCGACGTGTCAATGTCGCCGATGGAGGCGGCGACATTGACTTCCTTCGCTAGTCCCGTCTACCTGGAGCCACGTTCAAAATGAACTGACTTTTCTCTGTGTGTGGGCAAGTCAGTTCATTTAGAAAGTCCGGCAGATTGTCCGCCGCACCTAGTCCGCCAGAAAAGTCCGGGCGTGTGTGGGCAGGTCCTCGCATTCGGAAAGTCCGCCAGATAGTCTGATGGTGTGTACGCAGCATAAGGCACAGTCAGTAGAGAGGCAGATGAAATCTGAGGGACAAACTGTCTGGGGATGTATGCATGGTCAATACTAGAATATTGGGCATGAGGGTGAGAATAGCATGTATAGTCCCTGGCAATAGGAGTTTCCTCCAGATCTAAACAAGACTGAGGTTATCCAGGAGATCCCTGTATGACTTGGAGGATGCCTCTGAGTACATCTGATTCATTTAGGAATCGGATCGGTCTAATTTCAGATTCAATATTAAGTTTGAATCACTACAAAGCAAGAGGGTGATTTTGGAGAGAGTACAGAGAAGACTGAAAATAAGAGACAGAAGATGCAGTTGCCGCTCATTTGGTGCATAATAGGTGCAGATTGTAAAGAATCCATCAGGGAGCCCATGGGTAATAAATATCGACCTTGGGAATCAGAGATGGTCGTGCCAAATGAAAGGGACTACTTTAAGAAAAGACTCGTTGTGTTTTACTAGAAGCAGCAACTCAGTAGACCTGCTGGTAGACGTGTCGTTCGTTTTGTTCCGAATTAATATTCGGACAAATTTTTAGTTATTCAGAGATTTGGATATATCTGAATACCCGAATTGCAATATAAATCAATTTTACTGAATGCTCCGAATAACGTAACAGAATTCGTCTGAATTTCGGAAATTCAAATCAAATTTTTCATTGAACTCCAGTCGAATTCTAACTACACATATTGCTGAAATCAAAGTCAGTGCGTGTTACTAGAGTACCCTTTCGAAAAAATGCTGTTTTTGTTAAGCCAAAGATGATTTAAAGAGTCATTGTAATCATTTGATGAAGATTTTTCTTTTGTTTGTTCACTTTGCTGCATTCGAATCGAAAACAATATAACATTTTCGTTTCGACCGATTTGAAAATTTATCGATTTGATCATTTCGAATCAAAAAAAAAAAATCAGAAAATTGGAAAATTTCAAATATGAATTGAACGAATCAACCGAATTTAACTAAACAAAATAACTAGATTAACGGATCAAAATGAAACAAATTTTTTCGGCATGTACATGTCTACCTGCTGGTATTGTGCATCAAAATACCGGGGGATGGATAAAGAGGCAAAATATGTCTCCTGGAGACAAGTGACATCAATTTCATGAGTACAAAGATATCAAAAGACCTTGGTCTGTTTGTGGGAGGAGTTAAGGCCCTGAACATTTAGGGACAGCCAACTAAAAGCCACGGACACTGTAAAGCCCCATACACACTATCAGATTTTCTGCTGATTTTTGTCTTCAGATTTACCAAAACCATGTAGTGCAAGGGCCTGCCTGATTGCATACAAATTGAAACTCCTAAGGTTTGACTTCATATTATATGGTTTTGGTAAATATGAAGGAAAAAATCAGCAGAATATCTGATAGTGTGTATGGGGCTTTTGTGTACCTAGCCTAGCATTGTGGTATGGTCAGTGCAGGGGCAGGGAGAAACAGTAAAAAGGAAAGAAATACAGTACATAGTTAGACAAAATGGGGAAAATGCCAACAAATGCAAGAAGAAATTAAAATGGTTTCTGGCACCACTGTGATTCTGTCATGTGGCAATGCTGGTCAGTGAAATATAGTGGGGCGAAGGGTGTGGTGACATTTCTTGAATATAGCCTTGAAAAAAGTGATGTGAGAAGTTTGCAACTGAGCATCATACACTATACAGATAATTCCAAGGCAGCCAACCAGGGGCGTAACTAGAAATCACAGGGCCCCATAGCAAAATGTTGTATGCCCCCCACCCTCATCCAGAGTCTAGTCTCGGGAGGAGCACTAACAGTAAATACGTTTTTTGGGGGCAATTTATCGGGGCAATGGCTGATGTTGGCACTTCAATCATCACGGCACCATTTGTGTTATGGTGTCAGGATGATTGAAACACATTATTTCTATTATTACATTGTTATAGAAAATTAAATAGTTCAACTCACCATAATGCAGATTCAATGGGAGCCCCGAGTGCGTCACCTGCCACCGTCGCCTGCCACCAGATGCAGATTGTCACTTTTCACATGTTGCAGTTTGTCCACTTGCCATGTCACCTGCCACACGTTGTGGATTGTCACTTGCCATGTCACCTGCTACACGTTGCAAATTGTCCACTGTCACCTGCCACACATTGTGGATTGTCCACTTGCCATGTCACCTGCCACAAGTTGCAGATTGTCACTTTCCACACGTTGCAAATTGTTCGATTGCCACGTCATCTGCCACCCATTGCAGATTGTCCACTTGCCACGTCACCTGCCACCCGTTGTGGATTGTGCACTTGCCACATCACCTGCTACCCGTTACGGATTGTCCACTTGCCACGTCACCTGCCACCCATTGCGGATTGTCCACTTGCCACATCACCTGCCACCCATTGTGGATTGTCCACTTGCCGTGTCACCTGCCACCCATTGCGGATTGTCCACTTACCATGTCACCTGCCACAAGTTGCGGATTGTCCACTTGCCACGTCACCTGCCACCCATTGCGGATTGTCCACTTGCCACGTCACCTGCCACAAGTTGCAGATTGTCCACTTGCCACATCACCTGCCACCCATTGCGGATTGTCCACTTGCCACGTCACCTGCCACACATTGCAGATTGTCCATTTGCCACGTCACCTGCCACAAGTTGCAGATTGACAACTTGCCACGTCACCTGCCACAAGTTGCGGATTGTCCACTTGCCACGTCACCTGCCACCCATTGCGGATTGTCCACTTGCCACGTCACCTGCCACAAGTTACAGATTGTCCACTTGCCACGTCACCTGCCACCCATTGCGGATTGTCCACTTGCCACGTCACCTGCCACACATTGCGGATTGTCCATTTGCCACGTCACCTGCCACAAGTTGCAGATTGACCACTTGCCACGTCACCTGCCACAAGTTGCGGATTGTCACTTTCCTGCTAAGGTGGGGAATGGGGATTGTCACTGGTCTGTTTCCCAGTCGGAGTCAGGCAGCAGAGAGATCATGCTCTGCCACCCACTGATTGGCCACCCACCCACCGAGCCTCTCAGCTGGCAGCTTCCCCGCCACCCCCGAGTCACCCAGCTGTGTCCGCTCGCACAGTCAGTGTGACTGTACGAGTGCCAAGCAGCTCGGCGGCTCACCCGCCGGCCACTCACGAGCCCTCCTTGGCTGCTGGGCCCCATAGCGACCGCACGGGTCGCTAATGCTGTAGTTCTGCCACTGCAGCCAAACTGCCATGGGGTAGCGAAAAGGACCAAGGAAAGGGATCTGTGCAGGTGAGAGTAAAATGAAATAGTTCAACTCACCATAATATAGAATCAGTGGGAGCTCCGAGTGTGTCACCTGCCATTGTCGCCTGCCACCAGATGCAGATTGTCACTTGTCACACATTGCTGATTGTCCACTTGCCATGTCACCTGCCACATGTTACGGATTGTCACTTGCCACGTCACCTGCCACACATTGCAAATTGTCCATTATCACCTGCCACACATTGTGGATTGTCCACTTGCCATGTCACCTGCCACAAGTTGCAGATTGTCACGTTCCACGTGTTGCAAATTGTTCGTTTGCCACGTTACCTGCCACCCATTGTGGATTGTCCACTGGCCAGGTCACCTGCCACCCGTTGCAGATTGTCCACTTGCCACGTCACCTGCTACCCATTGTGGATTGTCCATTTGCTACGTCACCTGCCACCCATTGCGGATTGTCCACTTACCACATCACCTGCCACCCACTGCGGATTGTCCACTTGCCACGTCACCTGCCACCCATTGCGGATTGTCCACTTGCCACGTCACCTGCCACACATTGCGGATTGTCCATTTGCCACGTCACCTGCCACAAGTTGCAGATTGACCACTTGCCATGTCACCTGCCACAAGTTGTGGATTGTCACTTTCCTGCTAAGGTGGGGAACGGGGATGGGGAATGGAGACTTTAATGCATTATGGTTTATCTATAATAACCACTTTGTATCTTCAATGAACATGATTTCTTCTTCTTAGGAGCTGCACTTCTTCCTAAATAAATATATATTTTTTTAAATTAACAAAAAAAAAAAAAATAGGAGTGTTCTAATTATTTTTTTTTTTTGCATGTCTTGCATATGAAGTGCACTACTCCCTTGGTAGCTGCAAAGTTGTTTGCTTTCCCACTGGCCATCCTGGACACCTGGAGCTATCCTTTGACACTTCGGGTTCCATTTGTGTAATAACACCAACTCACTGTTTATGATTAAAATAACAGATTACGTTTACTGAAGAATAAGTGTATACAAGGGGTTACAGCAACTGCACTGCTCCATTAATGTAGTGCAACAGTACAGTGAATACTCACAACAATATATGTACAAACAAGTTGTTATTTATATAAACCTTAAGAATGCATCTCCAATTGGGACTGGTGCTCAGGATGCAAATGCCTGGCTGAGCACCTTCCCACTTCCAGCACACTCAAACTGAATACAGAAATGCAAATAATAACTTATGATGCAACACGACTACAAGGGAGCTCCCCTACTTTAATAAAGGTGCAAGGCCTTGCAGTATAAGATGCAGTCTTTGATCTTCTTTCTTCTGCTAGCTATTTGTGTTTGTAACAAATTTGTAATCCAACAGTTGAATAACAAGGGTTAACTTGAGTTGAATACTGAAACTGTTCCTGTAGTGTGATCCACTTGTAATTATCTCTGATATAATTGCTTAGGAATAACACAGTGTTAAAGTGAAGTGAAGGATAGGCTTGAGGCCTGCTTAAACTCAGTCTTTATTAGATTCTTCTCCGTGGGACTACAGGTCCCAGCAACACTGTGTTAGGACACCAGGTGTATGAAAGTGCATAATAAACTGTGAGCAACAGGCCTCTCACCAAACTGGATCTGAAGAATGTAACAGCTCTGCTCCGGTGCACGGTGTCTTGCTTCTAGCTGGCCGGCTCCGTCACACTGCTCCGCTCTGCAAGATGAACCGGGTACCTCTGATGCTCTGACAGGTGTCTCTGGATCCTTGCCAATCTGGTCACTCAGTCTCTGCAGCGATCAGATGAATGGCAGAGTCTGTATTTGTACCGCTCCACAGTGGCGGTAGGCTGTGCTCTCTGGAAACCTCCTCACAGGTCCTTACATGCAGGCCATGCGTCCAGAAAGAGACAGTAAATGGCCGCGCAGGCTCTTTTATAGCCTACCCAGCATTCTGGGTAGATAGGTCAAAATAAAAAGTAAACAACAGTCACTTCCTATCCCTTGTTCAGTGCTTAAAGAGGGATTCCACCTAAAAAAAAATATTAAAAGCCAGCAGCTATAAATACTACAGCTGCTGACTTTTAATAAATGGACACTCACCTGTCCCGGGTTCCAGCGATGCCGGCAGCCGAGGCCGATCGATCGCTCGGCTCTCGGCTGCTGCCGCCACCATTCTAGGTGAGGGAATCAGGAAGTGAAGCGAATCGGCTTCACTTCCCGGTTCCCTACTGCGCATGCGCGAGTCGCGCAGCGCAATAAGAATTGTCCGTGCTGTCTCTGGAACCCGTGTGTGTCCAGCGTGGCAGGACAGGAAGAGGCATAGACTCCCACGGGAGTCTATGCCCGGAAGTGGGTGTAAATACCTGTCTTTGACAGGTATCTTCACCCCCTCCCCCCTGAAAGGTGCCAATTGTGACACCGGAGGGGGGGAGGGTTCCGATCAGCAGAAGTTCCACTTTAGGGTGGAACCCCGCTTTAAAGAAAAGAAAACGAATCCAAGTCCATTTCCTGTTTTTGGCCACTAGATAGTGCCAAATACTAAGTTAAAATGCTTTCCATAGGTTTACATGTTAAAGCATTAGTAGGCAAAAATATCAACGCTACACATGAAAGTGCTTTAACAGACTAGAAGGAATAAATAAAATATGTTAAGCTCCATACACACTATCAGTTTTTCTGCTGAGTTTTTCCTTCAGAGTTTCAATTTGTATGCAATCAGGCAGGCCCTTGTACTACATGGTTTTGGTAAACCTGAAGGAAACAAAAACTGCAGAAAATCTGATCATGTGTATGGGGCATTCATGTTTAAAGATAATTACAATATGTCCACAGATTGACAATAGGTTTATACTGTATTTCTGTATAGCACCCTCTGGTGGTTCATCTAAACATCTGCAAAGCTTTTATTGTTTATATATTTCTAAACAGTTTATTGTAGGTTCCACAGAAATTTACATTGTAAAAACATTAGCCATAAAATAAAAGAAAAGTACATTTCCAGTTGTTCAGAAAAATTGTAGACACGCTTTGTATCAAATATGGTTAGATGATGCAGAAAAAGTAGGAGACTTGTGCTCACTTCATTGCAGACTATAGTAGGTATAAATAGATAACTCTGTTTTTAGGTTTTTAGGTTATTGAGGGGAAAACTTGAACTGGACTCTAGTAGGTATACAATGTGTACTGAGGGATAACATCATAACATTATTCACAATAGAGAAACTGCATTAAAACGGAAAACTCTGGTTGTAACAATAGCCACCCGTTTAGCTATTTGGATTGGTGGGGGGGATTAGGAAGAGAGGTGGGGACTTTAACAAGAGTGTTTGTGTGTTTAGATGAGGAAAATGTACAGTGGGGCTAGATGTGGTTGTTGTGGATTTTTGAGAATAGGAGGCAGGATAGCAGAGTCTTTCAAAAAGGGTGTCTAAGTCCTTGTCATTTACAAATAGGGTTAGGTGTGGTGAGCATAGGCTGAATTGAACTCTAAAAGAACACAAAAAGACTGTGTGTGCTATTTAATTCTTTGGTAAGGTACTACCCAGAGTATCGAAAAATAACGATCCTTGCTTTGAAATGTCAAAGGGTACAATGTATGGATCAAGTAGTGGGTCCAGGTTTTGAGGAATACTTATGAAAGAACTTTTTTCTGATGAATGCCAACTAACGTGTCTAACATCTTCAGTTTATGTAGGGTTTGTTCTAATTCTGTTGCTGGTGGCAGTTGGGGGTGAATCCATTATGTTGTTATGTGCTTATTGGCAGCCAGTATGCAAAGATGTTGAAATTTGTTCAGTTACTTTTAATTTTTGGACGTTGATAAATGACATGCAAAAGGATTGTAGTTATGGAAGGGACCCTTTAATAGTTAGTGAGCTGGAACTTATAGGCATAGGTTTCTAGCCCAAAAAGCTTGGATCTAGGAGAAATGCCACAGGAGATGGTCATCATACCTGAGAACTACTGGAATTGACCTGGCAATACTGGACATTTTATCTGGTTGCTGGGTCATTGCCAGAATCTGTTACATTTCCAGAAATTAAACAATAGTGTGTGTAATGTCATTTCTGTGAGTCACGCCTGGTTCGCTGCTTGTGATACACATCTGATATGTAATAAAAAAAAAACTATTCAGATTGTGAGTGGATTGCAAAATCTTTTATTGACAAACTTAGTGTAACAACTGTAGCAGCCCAAGAAGAACTGGAAACCTCCCTGGAGAGGAAAGAACACTCTGCTCAGGCCTCCCAAACATTTATCAACTCCCCGGCTACCTTCTGAATACTTTCCAGGGATTGGATGGAGCATGATAAATATTTATATTTAAGCTATTTAAATCTCCTTGCCCAATATCCTGAAAGCTTCCAATAATGTCTAAACCGCTGGCAACAAAAGTGAGTACACCCCTAAGTGAAAATGTCCAAATTGGGCCCAAAGTGTCAATATTTTGTGTGCCCACCATTATTTTCCAGCACTGTCTTAACCCTCTCGGGCATGGAGCTAGCAGAGCTTCACAGGTTGCCACTGGAGTCCTCTTCCACTCTTCCACTCCTCCATGAGGACATCACAGAGCTGGTGGATGTTAGAGACCTTGCACTCCTCCACATTCCGTTTGAGGATGCCCCACAAATGCCCAATAGGGTTTAGGTCTGGATACATGCTTGGGCAGTCCATCACCTTTACCCTCAGCTTTTTGAGCAAGGCATTGGTCGTCTTGGAGGTGTGTTTGGGGTCGTTATGATGTTGGAATACTGCCCTGCAGTCCAGTCTCCGAAGGGAGAAGATTGCGCTGATAAATGCTTCAGTATATCATAGAACATATTGACATTCATGGTTCCCTCAATGAACTGTAGCTCCCCAGTACCGTCAGCACTTATGAACCAAATAAGTTTATCTTGGTCTCATCAGACCACAAGACATGGTTCCAGTAATCCATGTCCTTAGTCTGCTTGTCTTCAGCAAACCGTCTGCGGGCTTTCTTGTGCATCATCTTTAGAAGAGGCTTCCTTCTGGGACGACAGCCATGCAGACCAATTTGATGCAGCGTGCGACGTATGGTCTGAGCACTGACAGGCTGACCCCCCACCCCTTCAACCTCTGCAGCAATGCTGGCAGCACTCATGTGTCTACTTCCCAAAGACAACCTATAGATATGACACTGAACACGTGCACTCAACTTCTTTTGTCGACCTTGGCGAGGCCTGTTCTGAGTGGAACCTGTGCCGTTAAACCACTGTATGGTCTTGACCACCATGCTGCAGCTCAGTTTCAAGGTCTTGGTTAGGGATGAGCCGAACACCCCCCGGTTCGGTTCGCACCAGAACTTGCGAACGACCCCCGCGTTCGGCACGAACGTTAGAACCCCATTGAAGTCTATGGGACTCGAACGTTCGAATTGGAAAGTGCTAATTTTAACGGCTAATATGCAAGATAGTGTGCTAAAAAGGGTTTGGCGATCTGCCTCCTGCCTCAGGGGACATGGGTCACTACAAAAAAAAGTTTTAAAAACTACCGTTTTGGCGGGAGCACTGATTTTAATGACGATTAAAGTGAAAAAAAAAGTGAAATATTCCTTTAAATATGGTGCCTGGGGGGTGTCTATAGTATGCCTGTGAAGTGCCACGTGTTTCCCGTGTTTAGAACAGTCCCTGCACAAAATGACATTAAACGGAAATAACACCATTTAAAATTGCTTGCGGTTTTAATGTTATATCTGGTTCCTGCAATATGGTTGAAAATCATTCAGAAAAATGGCATGGGTAGCCCTCCCTGCCCATTACCAGCCTATTTGGGTCTTGTACGCATATTAAGGGGAACCCCGTACCCATATTAAAAAAAGGAAATGCGTGTGGCCCCCAGGCCCTATATACTCAGAACAGCAGTATACAGGCGGTGCAAACAAGACAGGGACTGTGTAGGTTTGTTGTGTTAAGTTGAATCTGTTTGTCATTTTCAACCGGTACATTTTTAAAGTGTAGCTCCAGTCAAAAAAAATATCTTTAAGCTTTTTGGAAAACATAGGGAAGGGTTATCACCCCTGTATAATTTGTTTTGTCGTCCATCTTTTTTCATCTCACTTGCTGTTGTCTCCTTCCGTTTGCAAGTAGGAGATGTTTGTAAATTGGATGTTTGAAAGTAGGGGCCTGCCCTATATGCTCTGCAGAAATGGCGGAACAAGGTGTTGGTTTTGCAACAACATTGTAAGCCTTCAAAGTGACTCTTGGTGGCCGCTGGAGCGCCCTGCTGTGAACGATTATATCAAGAATTGTAATTACATGCCATTGTTGAACAGTGGTAGAAAAATTGACCTTTGGTGGTTGTGGTGCTGGTGCCACAACACTATAAGTCCTCACCGTTACTCTGGGTGGGCACAGGAAGGGGCCCTCCTGTGAAATATTATATCAAGAATTGTAATTACATGTCCCTGTTAAACAGGGGCAGAAAAATTGGGCCTTAGGCACTGGTGCCATCACACTGCAACCTCTGCCATACACTCTAGTTTTATTGCAGGAATTAGCCCTGCTGCAAAGCATTGCATC
The DNA here is from genome assembly GCF_037356315.1 of Lithobates pipiens. Taxonomy (NCBI): domain Eukaryota; kingdom Metazoa; phylum Chordata; class Amphibia; order Anura; family Ranidae; genus Lithobates; species Lithobates pipiens. Next base: position 100,424,777 of record NW_027507790.1, read on the forward strand.
AAAAATTGTACTTAAACACCCCTGTTAAACAGGGGCAGAAAAATTGGGCCTTAGGCACTGGTGCCATCACACTGCAACCTCTGCCATACACTCTAGTTTTTTTGCAGGAATTAGCCCTGCTGCAAAGCATTGCATCAAAAATTGTACTTAAACGCCCCTGTTAAACAGGGGCAGAAAAATTGGGCTGCTGGCATCACCCAGAACCAAAAATGTTCTTCCAACATATCAGCGGAGGAGGAAGAGGATAGACAATCAACATAACAGGACAGTCACTCAGCATCAGCATAGGCAGTCTTGAAGGGATGTGGTATTTCAAAAAAATTATTCGGTTACATCAGCTTCAGGTGCTTGGTAGCTGTGGGTGATCCAAGACTGATTCATCTTGATGAAGGTCAGTCGATCAACTGATTCGGTGGACAGGCGCACCCTGTGATTGGTAACGAAGCCACCAGCAGCACTGAAGGTGCGTTCCGAAAGAACGCTGGATGCAGGACAGGCCAGTAGCTCAATTGCATACTGTGCAAGCTCTGGCCAGTGATCCATCCTCAAGACCCAGTAAGCCAGAGGATTTTCAGTGGGAAAGGTGTCCAAGTCTGACCTTGCCCCTAGGTATTCCTGCACCATGTAAATTAGACGCTGGCGATGGGTGCTGGAACCAATCATACCTTGGGGCTGCGGACTAAAAAATTGTCTGAACGCATCAGTCAGACGGCCACCTTCTCCACCGCTCCTTCTGACTGATGCCTCAGCAACACGTTGTCCAGGACCAGGAGTTTGTGACCTCCCAGTCTCTGGGAACGCGTTGCACAGAGCTTTCTGCAAGGCCTCCCGGAGATGTCTCATCCTCTGCTCCCTCTGCGATGGCAAGATAAGGTCGGCAACCTTACCCTTGTACCGTGGATCAAGGAGAGTGGCCAGCCAGTAATGGTCCCTCTCCTTGATCCGAAGAATACGAGGATCCTTCCGCAGGCTTTGCAGGATCAGGGAGGCCATGCAGCGTAGGTTAGCTGAGGCATTCGGTCCGGAGTCCTCTGGGTCACTAAGGACAACATGATCCGCAGCTACCTCCTCCCAGCCACGTACAAGTCCACGTGTTTCTTGGGACTGTAAATCATCCCTATAAGACTGCTGCTGCTGATGCTGAGTGCCAGCCTCCACCTCCATGCTGACACAATCATCCTCCTCCTCCTCTTCCTCCTCCTCACCCTCTTCCTGTGTGATGGGTGGCACAGCAGGAACACTGTCTGGATAAAGGGGGCCTTGAGAGGCAAGGAAGTCCTCCTCTTCCTGCCTCTGTTCTGCCTCAAGTGCCCTGTCCATTATTCCACGCAGCGTATGCTCCAAGAGGTGGACAAGAGGTATAGTGTCACTGATGCATGCACTGTCACTGCTCACCATCCTTGTGGCCTCCTCAAACGGTGACAGGACAGTGCATGCATCCCTGATCATGCCCCACTGGCGTGGTGAGAAAAAACCAAGCTCTCCTGACCCTGTCCTGGTGCCGTAGTCGCACAGGTACTCATTGATGGCCCTCTGCTGCGTGTGCAGCCGCTGCAGCATGGCCAATGTTGAGTTCCATCTGGTGGGCATGTCACATATAAGGCGGTTCTTGGGCAGGTTCAACTCCTTTTGGAGCTCAGCCAGCCGAGCACAGGCATTAAATGATCGGCGGAAATGCACACAGACTCTCCTGGCCTGTTTCAGGACATCCTGTAAGCCGGGGTACCTGCCCAAGAACCGCTGCACCACCAGGTTAAGGACGTGAGCTACACAGGGCACATGGGTCAGTTGTCCCTGTCGGAGGGCGGAGAGGAGGTTGGTGCCATTGTCGCAAACCACCATTCCTGGCTTAAGCTGGCGTGGCGTCAACCACCTCTCGGCCTGCCCCTGCAGAGCTGACAAAACATCCGCCCCAGTGTGGCTCCTGTCCCCCAAACAAACCAGCGCAAGCACGGCATGGCATCGTTTTGCCTGCGTACTTGCGTAGCCCCTGCAACGCCTACGGAGCACCGCTGGTTCTGAGGACAGAGCACTGGAAGAGGCCGTGGAGGAAGAAGAAGAGGAGGGGGTGGAGGAGAGAGGTGTGTCACAACCAATAGTAGCATTTTGGAGGCGTGGTGGCGGAACAACCTCCAATACTACTGCACCTTGTCCTGCATCCTTCCCAGCAGCCAGAAGAGTGACCCAATGGGCCGTGAAAGACAGGTAACGTCCCTGTCCATGCCTGCTGGACCATGAGTCAGCGGTAATATGCACCTTACCGCTGACCGCCCTGTCCAGCGAGGCAAGGACATTGCCTTCCACATGCCGGTAGAGAGCCGGAATTGCCTTCCGTGAGAAAAAGTGGCGTTTGGGGACCTGCCACTGAGGAACCGCACATTGTACAAACTCACGGAAGGGGGCCGAATCTACCAACTGAAAAGGCAGCAGTTGAAGTGCTAGCAATTTAGCCAAGCTAGCATTCAACCGCTGGGCATGTGGATGGCTGGGAGTAAATTTCTTCCGCCGGTCCAGCAGCTGGGGCAGGGACATTTGTCTGCTATAATCGGACGTGGATGTACCACTAGCAGAGTTCCCGGAAGCACTTGGCTGTGACACACCTAATTCTACACCTTCATTCCTCTCAGAGCAGGTTTCAGAGAGGACTGAAGGTCTAGTGGGGTTGGAGATGCCAGCTGATGAGGAGCAAGGAGAGGTCCGCTTTGTTCTTTGGTGTGGGTCTTTGAGGTATGCTTGCCAACGAGCTGCATGGCAGGTCAACATATGTCTGGTCAAGCATGTGGTGCCCAAGCGGCTGATGTTTTGGCCACGTGAGATACGCTTGAGACATATGTTGCAAATAGCAGCGGTGCGATCTGATGCACTCGTCTCAAAAAAGGCCCACACCAAAGAACTTTTAGAATAACGCGCAGAGGAAGCGCTCTGCGCAGAGGAAGCGCTCTGCGCAGAGGAAGCGCTCTGCGCAGGCGGAGCTCTGCGGTGTGATTCAGTCGGTGTGCTGCCCCTAAGCTGGCCCCCGGAGGGCATCCTGCCTCGTTGGACATGTGCCTCCTCCTCCTCCTCCTCCTCCTCCCTCCTTCCAGGCACCCACGTGGAGTCAGTGCCCTCATCATCCCCTCCCTCTTCATCGCTGTAGCAAACCTGGCAGTATGCTGCAGCTTGTGGAACATTACTGCCAGATTGCTGTCCTTCTTGAGCATCCCCTCTCTCTGTGCTCACGCTACTGCCTTCCTCTAGCTGAGTGTCATCATCAGAGCCCACCAAACACTGGGCATCCTCCTGGAGCATGTACCCAACACTGTGCTCAAAGAGTTCAGGAGACTCCTCACGAGGACGTGGTGGGTCTAGGGAAGGAGTCACTGATGATGACATTGAGAGGAGGGACGACGATGTGTTGGCAGCTGCTTTTCTACTACCCTGAGACTGGGTGAGAGAGGATGAGGAGGATGAAGAGGGCTTGGTCATCCACTCTACCAAGTCGTTGGCATGTTGCGGTTCAACATGTCCAGCTGCAGAAAAGAAGGACAAGCATGTCCCATGGCCACGTGCTGATGACAATGCACCGCGTCCCCGACCAGCACTGTTGTCTCTAGACACAGAGCCTGCTTGCCCTCTTTTATCGGCTCGCGCCTGTCTGCCTCTCCTTGCTGGCCTTCCAGACATGGTAATGGCCTGAAGGGAGTTGGGTAAAACAGTAGTTGGGTAGTTTATATTGTGCTGGAGGCACACAACACCCACTAACTCCTGCAGATGCCTTTTTTATAGAACAGCAGAGTTAAAGGGGTATATACAGATGTATACTGTGCTGTGCTGGAAGCACACACAACTTCCAATAACTCCAGCAGATGCCAATCGGGCCCAAATACAGAACAGCTATGTAGGTGGATAATAGCGGTATGTACTGGGTACAGAGCAGGCACACAGCACGCACTATCTCCTGAGTGACACTGCTGACTGCAAGCTCTATTGTTAAAGATGGACCACTAGCTATATAGGTGAGGTGAATATCACGGTGTATACTGCGGTCAGGGCACGCAGACAATAACAAGAAAACAGCAGAGTTAAAGGGGTATATACAGATGTATACTGTGCTGTGCTGGAAGCACACACAACTTCCAATAACTCCAGCAGATGTCAATCGGGCCCAAATACAGAACAGCTATGTAGGTGGATAATAGCGGTATGTACTGGGTACAGAGCAGGCACACAGCACGCACTATCTCCTGAGTGACACTGCTGACTGCAAGCTCTATTGTTAAAGATGGACCACTAGCTATATAGGTGAGGTGAATATCACGGTGTATACTGCGGTCAGGGCACGCAGACAATAACAAGAAAACAGCAGAGTTAAAGGGGTATATACAGATGTATACTGTGCTGTGCTGGAAGCACACACAACTTCCAATAACTCCAGCAGATGCCAATCGGGCCCAAATACAGAACAGCTATGTAGGTGGATAATAGCGGTATGTACTGGGTACAGAGCAGGCACACAGCACGCACTATCTCCTGAGTGACACTGCTGACTGCAAGCTCTATTGTTAAAGATGGACCACTAGCTATATAGGTGAGGTGAATATCACGGTGTATACTGCGGTCAGGGCACGCAGACAATAACAAGAAAACAGCAGAGTTAAAGGGGTATATACAGATGTATACTGTGCTGTGCTGGAGGCACACACAACTTCCAATAACTCCAGCAAATGACAATCGGGCTCAAATAGAGAACAGCTATGTAGGTGTATATAGTGGTATGTACTGGGTACAGAGCACGCAGACAGCACGCACTAACACTACTGACTGCAAGCTCTATTATTAAAGCTAGATCACTAGCTATATAGGTGAGGTGAATATAGTGGTGTATACTGCGGTCAGGGCACAGACAGTAACCACTACACAAGAGCAAAATAGTAAATCAGCCAAAAACGATTGGTGTGTAACTGTGTTGAAGGTACACAGAACACCCACTGCTTCAGATGCTAACAAACACTACACGAGGCCGCCTGAAAGGCAGCTTTATATAGTGTGGGGCGTGCACTACACAGTCTGAGCTATGATTGGCCACAGGCAGGATGCCTGTGGCCAACCATTGCTCTTCCCGCTACTGGCGCTGCGATTGGCCAAGCATGCGGGTCACAGTGCATGCTTGGCCAATCGTGAGACAGCAATGCATTGCGCCATCGCAGTGCATTGTGGGCCACACGAATTTTGCCGCGAACGGCCCAAACGTTCGGAATTCGGCGAACGCACGAACGACCAATGTTCGAGTCGAACATGCGTTCGACTCGAACACGAAGCTCATCCCTAGTCTTGGTAACCTTCTTATAGCCTAGGCCATCTTTATTTAGAGCAACAATTCTTATTTCCAGATCCTCAAAGAGTTTTGTGCCATGAGGTGCCACTGTTGAACTCCTTTCTCTTAGGGGTATACTCACTTTTGTTGCCAGTGGTTTAGACATTAATGGCTATGTATTGAGTTATTTTGAGAGGACAGCAAATTTACACTGTTATACAAGCTGAACACTCACTACTTTACATTGTAGCAAAGTGTAATTTCTTCAGTGTTGTCACATAAAAAGATATAATTATATTTGTTTACAAAAATTTGAGGGGTGTACGCACTTTTGTGAGATACTGTAAATGGATTTCATAGAACAAAGATTCTTTCAGGGACATTAAACTTGAAATCCACACAAATTCCAGCTGAATTTTAAAAACCTTTTAGGCCAGCTTTACACATGTGTGGAGTGTTAAGACACACACGTTAACACTTGCTACGCTCAGTGTTAAAGTGGAAATGTGGAAAAAATTGCTAGCAAGAAGGCTTTATTGCAGAAAAGACTCTGTTGGGGTAATTTACCTAAACTGGAGGGTGCAAAATCTGTTGCAGGTCTGCATAGTAACCAATCAGTTTTCTTGTCAAAGCTTAAAGCGGAGGTCCACCCTAAAATGGACCTCCGCTCATCGGAATCCCCCCCCCTCCGGCGCCACAATTGGCACCTTTCAGGGGGGAGGGGGGTGCAGTTACCTGGATAATCCAGGTAACTGCACCCACTTCCGGGATAGCTGTCTGCGGAAAGGGGCGTAGATTACGCCCCTTTCCGCAACTGCCCGCCCCTTTGCACAAGTGCCCCGCTGCCTGCTGGGAAACACACAGTTCCCAGAGGCAGCGGGGACCGTCCGGATTGCGCCGCACGGCTCGCGCATGCGCAGTAGGGAACCGGGAAATGAAGCCGAAAGGCTCCATTTCCTGATTCCCATACCCAAGATGGCGGCGGCAGGACCCGATAGACGACCTAGCGATCGGCTTCGGGTGCCGACATCGCGGGCACGCTGGACAGGTAAGTGTCACTATTTTAAAAGTCAGCAGCTGCAGTATTTGTAGCTGCTGGCTTTAAAAAAAAAAAAAAAACGCGGAGTCCCGGTGGACTCCCGCTTTAATTGAACAAGCTGAAGTTGGAAGCTGATTGGCTACCATGCAACTAGATTTTGCACTCTCCAGTTTTAGTAAAGCAACCCCATTATGTTTCTTCTGCAATGCAGCTCATACATGGCACTGCGATTGGGCATTAGCAAAATGCATAAGTAGATGAAAGCCAACCTCCAGATTGTCTCACGGTTTTGAATACCTGCTATTTTCACCATATTCCAAAAGGGAACAATTTATGTTTTCTGAAAATATATGGTTTGAGGGGTTTTACAAACTCTGAAAGCTGTAAGTGAAAAATGATTATCCAGATTTTTTGAGCAATCTATTTATTTACAGTTTTGCAAACCTTTTATTTTAACAGTTTTGCAAAAAAGGCACAACTTCAATTTTACTGTTTGTTATTTATTAACTCAATACAGTTTTATCTTTTAGATTTAGTGGGAATTCATCAGGAATGGTATACATTTTGACGTGTTTGTGAACTCTGATTGTAGCAACATATCAGATTTTGTAACTTTCTATGGCAGATGGAAAGGACTGTTCCATTCTTAGGAATGATCGATTCTATTTTCCTGCCTTGAAAATGACACACTAGAACATGATGAAACAGATAAAAGTCACTCTGTGTTATTATTTTTTCTCCTAGTTGCTTATCGGAGACGGAGAGTCATTTCCTGTGCTTTAAGATGACAGGGGCATGTCAGGATCTCTCAATATTGCACTACTGCAGTTTGCAATCCCAGTACATTCAGTTGATATCCCCCTGTTTTACAGCTACAGTGTACAATAGTGAAAATCCCTCCTTCCATTTCATAGATTTATTACTGCAGTGCAGACATCCTGTTCATTAATATTCCAACTGTTACCTTCTGCAACATATAAATGAAGAGTGTTCCCTGCACACTCAACTACACTGTAATGCTTCAATCCTGGTGCAATTAGGAGTCAGAAACCAATTAGCAATATATTCGAGAGGTAGTTACAATGGGCATAACTTTAGCCAATGCAATTCATAAAGCAATACAGAGAAGATATATATGATTTCTGCTGCGACATTCAGATGGTAGGGCCAGAATTTGGAGTAAACCACATGAAAGCATCTGATCCATCCTGCCTTGTATCAACAGTTCAGGCTGGTGATGGTGGTGTAATGGTGTGGGGGGTATTTTTTGGCATGCTTTGGGCCCCTTAGTACCAATTGAGCATTGTTTAACCACTTCAGCCTCGGACCAATAAATACCTTAAGGACCAGAGGTCTTTTTGCAATTTCGCACTGCGCTGCTTTAACTGGTAATTGCGCGGTCATGCAATATTGCACCCAAACGAAATTTGCGTCCTTTTCTTCCCACAAATAGAGCTTTCTTTTGATGGTATTTGATTGCCTCTGCGATTTTTTTTTTTTGCGATATAAATGGAAAAAGAGCGAAAATTTTGAAAAAAAAAGATATTTTCTTCTTTTTGTTATAAGAAAAATCGAATAAACTAAATTTTAGTCATACATTGAGGGCAAAATTTATTCAGCCACATGTCTTTAGTAAAAAAAATGTCAATAAGCGAATATTTTTTGGTTTGCGCAAAAGTTATAGCGTCTACAAACTAGAGTACATTTTCTGGAATTTACACAGCTTTTAATTTATGACTGCCGATCTCATTTCTTGAGGTGCTAAAATGGCAGGGCAGTACAAATCCCCCCCAAATGACCCCATTTTGGAAAGTAGACACCCCAAGGAAATTGCTGATGGGTATGTTGAGCCCATTGAATATTTATTTTTTTTGTCCTAAGGGATTGAATAATGACAAAAAAAAAAAAAAAAAAATTTTTTTTACAAAAAGTTGTCACTAAATGATATATTGCTCACACATGCCATGGTTATATGTGGAATTGCACCCCAAAATACATTCTGCTGCTTCTCCCGAGTACGGGGATACCACATCACCACCACCTTCAGGATTTCTAAGGGTGCAAATTTTTGATTTAACTCCTCACTACCTATCACAGTTTCGAAGCCCATAAAATGCCAAAATAGCACAAAACCCCCCCAAATGACCCCATTTTGGAAAGTAGACACCCCAAGCTATTTACTGAGAGGCATGTTGAGTCCATGGAATATTTTATATTTTGCCAAAAGTTGCGGGAATATTACAAACTTTTTTTTTTTTGCACAAAGTTGTCACTAAATGATATATTGCTCACACATGCTATGGGCAGAAGTCAAATTACACCCCAAAATAAATTCTGCTGCTTCTCTCGAGTACGGGGATACCACATGTGGGGGACTTTTTGGGAGCCTAGCCACGTACGGGACCCCGAAAACCAAGCACTGCCTTCCGGATTTGAATATAAAATGCTATAAAAAACAAACTAACCAGAGTCACCCGTAACACTTATACGGTGATCAGTGGTGAAAGGGTTAACTAGGGGCAATCAGGGGGTTCAAATTTTTATTAGGTAGTATATGGGGGTCCCTGGCGCTATATAAAAACCTGACGGGGAACCTAAATAACTAACTGGCTAACCAGCGTCACCAGTGACACTTATACTGTGATCGCTGGTGAAAGGGGGTGAAAGGGTTAACTAGCAGCAATCAGGGGGTTAAAACCATTATTGGGTAGTATATCGGGGTACCTAGCGCTATAAAAACCTGGCGGTGAACCTAAAAAAATAACTAGCTACCTAGCGACACTAGCGACACTGATGCAGCGTTCAGAAAAATTATCGCTTAGTGACACTGGCAAAAGGGGGTGAAAGGGTTAACTAGCGGAAATAAGGGGGTTAAAACCATTATTGGGTAGTATATCGGGGTACCTAGCGCTATAAAAACCTGGCGGTGAACCTAAAAAAATAACTAGCTACCTAGCGACTGTAGCGACACTAATGCAGCGATCAGAAAAACGATCGCTTAGTGACACTGGCAAAAGGGGGTGAAAGGGTTAACTAGCGGCAATCAGGGGGTTAAAAACATTATTGGGTAGTATATCGGGGTACCTAGCGATATAAAAACCTGGCGGTGAACCTAAAAAAATAACTAGCTACCTAGCGACACATGCAGCGATCAGAAAAATGATCGCTTAGTGACACTGGCAAAAGGGGGTGAAAGGGTTAACTAGCGGCAATCAGGGGGTTAAAAACATTATTGGGTAGTATATCGGGGTACCTAGCGCTATAAAAACCTGGCGGTGAACCTAAAAAAATAACTAGCTACCTAGCGACTGTAGCGACACTAATGCAGCGATCAGAAAAACGATCGCTTAGTGACACTGGCAAAAGGGGGTGAAAGGGTTAACTAGCGGCAATCAGGGGGTTAAAAACATTATTGGGTAGTATATCGGGGTACCTAGCGATATAAAAACCTGGCGGTGAACCTAAAAAAATAACTAGCTACCTAGCGACACTAGCGACACATGCAGCGATCAGAAAAATGATCGCTTAGTGACACTGGCAAAAGGGGGTGAAAGGGTTAACTCTAGGGGCAATCAGGGGGTTAAATCTTTATTGGGGGGTGATAGGGGGCTACCCTGGACCTAACACTAACTGTCCTGACAGTTTTTACTGTCACAACTGACACTGAATGCATTGATCAGTAAAGAAATGATCAATGCAATCAGTGACACTGTGACTGGGGGGGGAGGGGGGGCGGGGGGGGATCGGGGGGCGATCGGGGGGGGATCGGGGGGGGGTTTGTGTGCCTGTGTGTACCTACATGTCAGTGTAGTGTTGGTGCACACTTACTTTTACTGTTCTCCTCGTAGTCCGGTCAAAAAGACCGCCCCGAGGAGAATGACATCACTTCCTCCTTCCTGTGTAAACAATACACAGGGGAGGAAGCTTCTCATTGGCCAGGAGCGATCCAGAGGGGGTGGCCGAAAACCAACGGCCATCCCCTCATCACGGAGCGCTCCTGGACCGAATCGGACCGCCGTAACCAGCGGGAGGGGGTCCGATCGGACCCCCCACCCGCTGGAAGGCAATCACGTAGATGTACGTGATTATGCCTGCCTGTGCCATTGTGCTGACGTACAATGGCAATACGGCGGTCCTCAAGTGGTTAAACGCCATGGCCTACTTTAGTATTGTTGCTGACCATGTCCATCCCTTTATGACTACAGTGTACCCATCTTTGATGGCTACTTCCAGCAGGATAATGCACCATGTCACAAAGCTCAAATAATCTCAAACTAATTTCTTCAACATGACAATGAGTTCACTGTACTCCATTGGCCTCCACAGTCACCAGTTCGCAATCCAATAGAGCACCTTTAGGATGTGCTGGAATGGGAGATTCGCATCATGGGTGTGCAGCCGACAAATCTGCAGGAACTGCGTGATACTATTATGTCAATAAGGATCAAAATCTCTGAGGAATGTTTCCAATACCTTGTTGAATCTATGCCACGAAGAATTAAGGCAGTTCTGAAGGTAAAAGGGGGTCTAAACCGGTACTAGCATGGTGTATCTAATAAAGTGGCCAGTGAATGTAGATCTTCTATACCTGGCTACATAATGATTTCCTGAATCTTTTCTTTATCTAGAAATGGCATGTTGCATATAGCTAGAATAAATTTAAGGTGTAAATGTGTCAAGCAGTTTGTGCCAGAAAGCTGTTAAAGTGTATCCAAAGCCACCATCTATTTGTATAGGATAGATTATAGAAGGGTTAGAATCTTTGTTACTTGTCTTTACTGTCTATATCCCTGCTGGGGAGATTTCTCCTCACTATTTGTCCTGGTTACCATTGTCATCTGGACTGAAACTGAGAGAGAATCCCAAGTATTCAATTGTCACTGAAACAGGAATAGAGGGGAAATCTTTCAGTGAGGACCCTTGTCTAAAAAGGAAAATTGTTCTTCATACTGCAATTTTCCTTTCCTGACAGGCTATATGCTGACATGGAGCCCGTCAGGAAAGGAAAATTGCAATTTGCAGTAAGTATGAAGAACAATTTTCCATTTCCCCTGATGGCTCCATGTCAGCACACGCCTGGGAATTAACTAGCTATACAAGGGTAGGATAATGCAGAACAAAAAGTTTGATCATGGTCAGAAGCCACAGCAATAATCTTTCTACTCAGCTGTTGTCAACTCTGCTAGTTCCACTCAGTAATGAAAAATGAATGTATGCATAGACGACCATGTTGCTGCCTTGCATATTGTCAATGGCCTATGAAGCTGAAATACTCCTGGTAGAATATGCTGTTATTTCAACCAGGATTGCCAACCCCTTGAATTTCTAAGCCAGTGTGAGGACCTTTACTAGCCAGAATGCTATGACCTTGGCTCAAGGCTTTGGCTCTTTTGCTTGCTCAAAACATGATCATAAATAGATGATCCGATGATCTGATACTGCTTGTAACATCGATGTAAGCTTGCAGAGTCTTTTCCACATCTAGTGAACTTCCATGCTAGTTTCAGAATGAAACAGAACATTGGCATGATGACTACCTAGTCTGGCAGAAAGTTGTAAAGGGCTCTTTAACCACCTCTTGCACAGCCTATTTTAATAATATTTGCAAGCGGGAACACCATTATCCCAGGGGGATGTGGATGTCATATGATGTCCATCAACTCGTGCGCACCCTAGGAACCATGCAGAGGCTCAATCTGTGACCTATTGTGACAGACCGTTGTACTGGGCCATCCCTGGTACCATGTAATTGCTGTGATCAATCACAGCGATCACGTGTCAGTTGTACACAGTAGCTTTCATTCACAGCCATTCTTTGTGTACTATTGTGATTGCTGTGATTGCTCACAGTGATCATAAGGTACAGGGCCAATCACAGCACAACTGTACCATGTGATAGCTGTGGCCAATCACAGCTATCACAATTGTTCACAATGACACATGAAAGGATGACATTCATAAAAAAATTATTGCTTATATAGTGATAAGCAATCATAGCATAACAAAAAAATACTGATCACCTCCCCAGAGCAGTACAGTGTCACTTTGGTCACAGTATGTAAAAAAAAGTAATTGGCTGACAGCTGATCATGTGGTAAGGGACTGGGATCAGCCCCTTACTCCGATCTGCGATCACCCGAGTCATTTGGGGATGGGAGTGTCAGAGTAGAAGGGGGTGTGGCCGCCTACACTTAGGCTCAGGGATACCTCCTCTGCTTGACGGTAGATTTTGCTAGAAAGAGAGGATGGGCTGAGACCTGAGTGGCAGGAAACCCATGTGAGAGAATTGACCAATGGTTAATTTTTATGGTCAATGGGAGGTTTCTCAAAAAAAGGGGGAGTCACGTGCTCTAGGGGGAGTCCAGGAGGGGAGTTCGTAGATCAGAAGTTCAGGGCCAGAGGCCCGGGGGTTCAGAGACTCCGGAGCCTCCGGGAGGAGGCTTGAAGGCCTGGGAGTTCAGAGATCCCGGAACCCGGATAGCCGGAGGCGAGTCCACGGAGGCGACGTCTGGTCCCTGGAGGAGAAGCTATCATGTAGTACTGGAGGAAGACCATTCCATGCGGGGATGCGCCAGACAGCATGGAGGAGGAAGTAGAAACTAAGCGGGTGGAGAAAACAGGGAATCGACTTTCTGGAGTCAACATCCACAGCATTATTCAGAGTGATGCTTATCTGTCCATACTGGAAGTCCAAGCCTGAGATAGGAATTGGAACCAGGAAAGGATCGCTAAAAGGGTTTTAACTAACAAATGCTACGGTAACAAATCAGTGCCCTTTTGGATTTAAAACTGGGGTCGGATAGGGCATCTCATACACTCTATTCAACAGTCCGCCTATTTATGCCCAGAATAAAGCTTTATAAAATCCAGAGATGACTGTCTGGTGTCCAGAAATTGCATGGGGGATCGAAAGCGGGACCATCTGACAAAAGGTAATGAACAAACTTAGCATCTCCCAAGGGGGTAGTGCGCTACATAACAAAATATAAAAAAATTTATATATTTTTTAATAATGTATTGTATTGTGGCTCAAAGTGTTATTAAAATCTCTTAGTAAAAAAAGATATACTGTATAGCTTCATACTAATTTCAGTGCCCTTGGTTTCCACCTACAGGCGGTCACCGGGCTACAAACATCCGACTTACAAACCACTCCTATATACAAACGGAGGGAGACAACAGGAAAAGAAAGGAAATCTACCCCCTAGGAAGGGAAATTCACTATGATAAGTTATTATGAGGAAAAGGTCTCCATTGAAGCTTTATCACCAATCCTTGTTTTCACAATAACCCACATTTTTCAAAATCCATTGTCATTGGGACAGAAAGTGAGGTAGAATCTTCTGAACTGGGACACAGACTGCAAAATCTTGTTTGTAACCCGAGGACCGCCTGTAATGGGTTGCCGTTCTGCCTTGTAGGGGCCTCTGTTGCTCCAGCCATAAATGGGTGCTCTTGTTTGGGGCTACAACCTGGTGGCTTTTGAGAAAGACCCACAGGACGCAATGCATTAAGCAAGGAGGGTTCTGATAGTTATAGGAGAAGAATCGGCTGCACACCACCACAGACACACTTTATTTACACATGTCCAGCATCAGACAAGATAAAACACGATACAATAAGTAGACGGGTTTCACACGAAGAGTGTGAACAGTAGTGAAGAAGCACGCTGTGTTTGTGTGAAACGTGTAAATAAAGGATTTTACTTAATTCAAGCTCCATGGTGGTGTGCGGCTGATTCTTCTCCTATATCCAGTGGCATTGGGAGGGGGGCTGATGGGGGCTGGAGCCCCGAGTGTGCCCACGAAAAAACGCCCCAGGTCTCAATATTCCTAAATGCATTATTAGCCCTGAGCCAATTACACAGGCAACAGGGAATGATCTCCTACTTATTCAGTGTGACCGAATTAAGTACAAAAAGTCCCTCCACCCAGACCTGGCTCCTATGATGGACGTCTCACTGGTCCAATGCCGAGGTCATGAATGAGATGAGTTACACTACACAGGTAAGGCTGAACTGCAGGGGTGTCAAGAGGTCACCTGTCACGGGGGGTCAATGTATGTGTAAGGGGGATCAATGTATGTGTCAGGGGGGTCAATGTATGTGTCGGGGGGGTCAGCGTATGTGTCAGGGGGTTCAGCGTATGTGTCTGGGGGATCAATGTATGTGTCAGGTGGTTCAGTGTATGTGTCAGGGGGATCAATATATGTGTCAGGGGGGTCAGTGTATGTGTCAGGGGGGTCAGTGTATGTGTCAGGGGGATCAATTTATGTGTCGGGGGGGTCAGTGTATGTGTCAGGGAGATCAATGTATGTGTCGGGGGAGTCAGTTTATGTTTAAGGATGGTCAGTGTATGTGTCAGGGGGGTCAGTGTAGGGGTCTGGTAGGTCAGTGTAATGGTCAGGTAGGGCAGTTTAGTGGTCAGCATGGATGGGCACTAGTGAGCCAGGCAGCAACCAGCAAGTGAGCCTAACCCCCTCCCCCCGCCAAGCAGCCAATTCCCCCCCTGCCGCCGCAGGACTTGGACTTCGGGCTGAGGCCCCTGTACTTTTGCCCACCTAGCAACGCTCCCCTGCCTATATCTGTGACTTTACGGTGGCGAGCCGGGGCTCTGGATTGCTGATTATTTATTCACACGAGCGGTGTACACACTCTTTGGCAGTTTGGGTGCTGATAGTGACATCATCTAGTAGGTAGGTGGAGTTACTCAAACAACTCATCAGGAGGACAGGATCTAGGGCAGGTGAATGAACCCAGTGTGAATGCCAGCTGCTTTTTTAACGGCTGTTTTTAAAAGTCTCTATAATGTAAGTTCAATTTGAGTTGGGGGGATTTTTGATGCACTTGTGAGAGATGAGAGAGCTGTGGAGGGAAAGGAGAAGGTTGTACAGAAAGGAGTGAGAAGGTTGAAGGTTTGGTGTAGAGCTGAAAAGGGGGACATTTCTGCAGAGGTAAGAGCTGAGAAGGGGGTGGGGATTGTGCAAAAAGTGAAAGCTGTTGGGATAAGCTATGGATGGGGGTGCAGAGGTGAGCTGTAAACTAGGGGTGTAACCTGTGGACAGAGGCAGGGGTTAGATGTGGACAGGGGTACAAAGGTGACTTGAGGATGGGGATGCTAAGGTTAACTGTGAGAAAGGGTTAAGAGTTGAAGAGGGGAGCTGAGGGTGGGGGGCAGAAGAGGTGAGCTGAGGTTGGGGGGGCAAAAGAGGTGAGCTACAGGTGGGGGGCAGAACAGGTGAGCTGCAGGTGGAGGGCAGAAGAGGTGAGTTGTGGATGGAACTGTGCTGATTTTGTTCTGCCCCCTGTGGGATACACACTCCTCAACACCGCACAATACACACTTCTGTGGCCTGTGTGTTATGCACTCCTATGTTGGGAAGAGAGCTGGCTGGGGAGGGTGAGTTCCTCCACCTATTCTCAGAAATAAAAAGCCCTGCAGATAAGCATTCGTTTTCACCCACAGTAACGAGAATATCCGAAGGAGCAGGATGGAAATTTTTCTCAAACAAATTTCTAACAGCGAATGTAACTTTCATTTGCTCCAAAGCCAAATGTTGAAGCAAACATTTTGTTGGATTTCTTTTGATCAACATTGACATTGTCATTTAATGTACTGTTGAGAATTGTCATATGAATGTTGATTTGAAAATCTGTTCATGCAGAGCCATCTTTTTCACTTACTGGTGCAGGCTATTTTTTTTGTATCATGTTTGATTAATCCCTCAGGTGGCTAAGAAGGCCTACTGGTATCTACATATGGTAACAATGGCAACAAATCCACCTAAAACTAGTCAGAATGACAACAACTATTTCATGCCTGTCACAAGCTTTAGATAACGAAACACTTACTGTGGTAGTAAGTGAAGTACATTAATCTCACCTACAGTATCTCACAAAAGTAAGTACACCCCTCACATTTTTGAAAATATTTTATTATATATTATATATTTTCATGTGACAACACTGAAGAAATGACACTTTGCTACAATGTAAAGTAGTGAGAGTACAGCTTGTGTAAATTTGCTGTCCCCTCAAAATAACTCAACACACAGCCAATAATGTCTAAACTGCTGGCAAAAAAGTAAGTAAATCCCTAAGTGAAAATGTCCAAATTGGCACAATTAGCAATTTTCCCTCCCCGGTGTCATGTGACTTGTTAGTGTTACAAGGTCTCAGGTGTGAATGGGAAGCAGGTGTGTTAAAATTGGTGTGATCGCTCTCACTCTCTCATACTGGTCACTGGAAGTTCAACATGGTACCTCATGGCAAAGAACTCTCTGAGGATCTGAAAAAAAAGAATTGTTGCTCTACATAAAGATGGCCTAGGCTATAAGAATGATAGAAGTATGGTCCAAACTGCCTAGTGACACCTACAATGATAGGCACCTCATCCCCCAAAGAAATTATATGATAAACATAAAGGGCAGGGGAGAAGGGGAAGAAGGAGAACTGGGGATTTTTTTGCGGTGCTAAATATGACAGAGGGTCTGATAACAATGTACTAAAAATTCATAGAAAAATATTTATTGATATACATTAAAAAACATGACAATAGCACATACAATGTGTGAAATTATTAAAAACAATATACACAGTGTTACTGAGCGGATGAAATCCCAAAGATACTGGTTGACAGGCTGACAGCACTTATTCCCAACATGTTTCGCAGATTGCTTCGTCAGGGGAATTATGCAACTAACAGCAAACAATAATAGTAATTAATATATAAACAAAAAATAACATTCACTAAATTAGTAATACATCACTGATAATTTCAAATCAAAAGATAGTAACCTCACAATTAGAAAATCTTGTAAGGTAACAAGCTTGAAGAGGTGTGATCTAATGGGATGGCACTTACCCACTGTTTGCCAGAAAGACTGCTTGCCGCAAAAAGACAACATAGATGTAAAGCAGGGTCTACACCTGACCCAATCAATTCGCCAACAGCCTCGCCCTAAAGGAGGACATAGATGGGGGTAAGTGCAGTGCTAGGGTAAAGGGGAAAAAATGATGACGGGTAATTATATGGGGAAGTTGAAGTTGTTATCCCTAACAACCAATCAGGATGGCTACTTTGGTTGTTATTGACAGCAAGTTTTCTTTTTCAATTATTTTCTTTTTTTCAGTTTCAGGCTATATGCCCAACAGGTGTATTGGCAATCAAGTCCTAGCATTTTCATGTGTTTAGGAAGCACAGATGTGGAGTACAGCCCCGCTACCAGTAGCCTAACAAAATCAATGAGAGACTAAAATCAATGAGAAACTAAAATAGGGACACGTTTTGTGTTAACCCTTAATACTGACATCTGAATGTATGTTATTTTATTATGTTAATAACAATAAAAAATATATTTGACTCTAAAATATGCAGCATCTGAGCAGTACTTGCATTTAGGCCATATGCATTAAATCCCTTTCACACTGAGCCGCCTGCTGTATTAGCGTTTTGGCGGTGCTTTTCTATCACTACTGGAGCACTTTTAACCCTTCCGCTAGCGGCCGAATAGAGTGTGAATAGCACCTGTGTTGCGCCGCTGCTGAAACGATTTGCAGCGGTGTCTATTCATTTCAATGGGCAGGACCGTTGGAGGAGCAGTGTATACACCGCTCCTCCACAGCCCCAAAGATGCTCCTTGCAGGACTTTTTTAAATGTCCTTCAAGTGCAGAGCCCCAGTGTGAAAGCACTTTGGCTTTCACACTGGGGAGCATTGAGAGATGTTTTTCTGGCGCTTTACATGCGTTATTTTTAGCTCTAAAACGCCTGAAAAACGCCTCCAGTGTGAAAGGGGTCTTAATTTGAATGCCACTCCCTATAGATTCTATCTGGATGCTGCACATGTGTCTCTTATGCCGCGTACACACGATCGGACTATCCGGCGGACTTAGTCCGAAGCACAACCCGCCAGACTTTGCAGTGGAGGTCCGCCGGACTTTCCGAACGAGCGGACCTGCCCACACATGACCGGACTTTTGCGGCGGACTAGGTCCGGCGGACAGTCCGACGGACTATGGCGGGAGTCTGGAAATGAACAGAAATGCATCCTCCAGGACTGTGACATCATATGGGGCGGGGTCACCATGTGACATCACCCGGTAAACCCACCCTTTGTCCCTATACAAGTCGCTGCACAACGCGTCCCTGCCATTAAGACTAAAGAGAGCGCTGTGCCAACATCGGAAGATGGAAGAAGAAGCAGAAGGAGTAGAAGGCGGCGATGACGGCCACGGCGACAGAAGACTGGGCCAACACTAGTAAAAGAGCTGGAAGAGGAAACCGCGGCAGCGGCGACGAAGGAGAAAGACGGCTCCTCCGCTAGTGAAAGAACTAGCAGAAGATAGCAGAGGAGTCCGGCGAGAAGACCCCCGAAGACGGAAGAAGAGAAGACCCCCGGAGCTGTCTAATAAAGTATTTTAAAAACCTGTGTTGTGTTTTTTTTATGTACACTTTTTTCCCCCAGGTGAATGGGTAGGAGTACCATGTACCCCATACTCATTCATATGGGGTGGGGGGCTGGGATCGGGGGGCCCCCTTATTAAAGAGGGCTCCCGGATTATGATAAGCCCCCCGCCCGCAGACCCCGACAACCAACAGCCAGGGTTGTCGGGAAGAGGCCCTTGTCCTCATCAACATGGGGACAAGGTGCTTTGGCACCCCCCATGTTGAGGGCACGCGGCCTGGTATGGCACGGGAAGGGGGCACTCGCTCATCCCCACCCCCTTTCCTGATCGGCCGGGCTGGGTCCGGCAGACAATTTTGAGTCAAAACTTCTTTCTAAGTCTGCCGGACTTTTGGGAAGTAAAAGTAAGTCGGAGCAAACACACGGGCGGATTGTTCGGCGGATAATCCGATCGTGTGTGCGTGGCATTGGACACCCAAAAACACTCAACACTCAACATCAAACAATTGATGCTAACAGGCGAAACCACCCACGTGCTGAGGCCTTAATATATCAGCTACTTGTATCTTAGATAAATAAAACTCTCAAGCATTCTGAAATTATGCCTAGCTGACTACTTCATAAAAATTACTAATGGTAATGAGGCTCGAGTTTGCCATTACCATGGGTTTGAAGCAAATCCTGTGAATTTGAGATTAGCATTTTTTGTGCAGGTCCACCTGTGAAATTATTTTTAAATCATAATGCACTGCATCACCATTGAACTATGGCCAGCAAGCCTGGAAGGGCCAATAGGGGGACTTTTGGTTAAGCCAATCCTCTCTTTGGAAAAGTGTAAAAGAGGGAGCAGTGAGTAGCTATAGGGTCAGTGAATTGGAAGCTGTTGTAGAGTAAAGTAAACAGCAAAGATATAAACGCACCTCCAACATACCAAACTGTGCAAAACAAATCAAATAACCAAATACTGACCCACAAAGAACAGCTGTCTAAACTAAGTATATACAGTAGATAGGGAATACCAAAATCGTAATTGTAGCCGAGCCAGGGTCATACACAGGAGATCAAGCAGTGGGAGTTGGGAGCAAGACAGGGCAGGGAAGGGGTAACAGGAGACAGAAAGAGCAGGTG
This sequence comes from Lithobates pipiens, assembly GCF_037356315.1. Classification (NCBI taxonomy): domain Eukaryota; kingdom Metazoa; phylum Chordata; class Amphibia; order Anura; family Ranidae; genus Lithobates; species Lithobates pipiens. The sequence continues at coordinate 100,444,640 of NW_027507790.1, forward strand.
GGAAGGAATCACGCTGCAGCGCAGGGGTCCAGGAACAGATGCAGGGTTCAGGAACACAGGATACAGGAATTCAGGGTTCAGGCACACAGAATTCAGCAAACACAGTTCAGGGCACATGGATAGAATACCAGGGCGATGAGTGCAAGCATTTGCCAGGTATAAATACACACCTCTTGCAATCAGTCTCAGGTGATGCCTGATTGCAGAGATGATGTCGGCTTCAGACTGCCGGGAGACACCTGCTGGTGGACACTGGAACTGCGGCCCATAGGAGAGACAGTACCACCAGCAGGTGAAACCTTTCCTGACCTACTCACTTATATATGTTTTTTAGAGATCCTTCTGATATGCTACTAACCACCATCCCCCTGAGGAAGACTCAATAAGTCAAAATGTGTCAGACTCTGGACGCATGCTATCAGGATTATAACATTTTTTTTCTGTTTGACAACTCACTACTTTCCTTTGATTCATACTATAGTTTTTTTTTTTTTTATGCTATCATGCTTTATGTCTTCTATTTCCTCTCATGATGTTTTTTTCAGGAGTCATTTTAAGGATTATGTTAATAAATACTTGATTTTATTGGCACCATTGTCTATTTTGAGGGTATCAAAAAGTCCCGTTAATTTCCCCCAGTCCTCCCCTTGTTATATTCTCATATAATTTAACCCCCTGCTTGCCCTATACTGTTTTGTTTAGTTTTTGGGACTTTTTTGTCTTTCGTTTTATTTTGATGTTAATTTTCACTTTTAGATGCTTTTTTGTTGCAAGGCTCCCTATTAAAAAAAAGCTCCATTTATTTTGGGGTATATTGGTTTATATATTATGTTGTTGTTTTTGTTGTATTGTTTTTGTTTTTTTAACTGCAAGCCTTGTTTTTTAGGTCTAATATTTGGGGGTTTTATTTCTTTTTTGGGGTTTTTTCATTTTAATTTCACATTGATAGGGCCTTTTTTTTTACAGTATTAGGGAGCTGACTTTTGTTTGCGGCAAGAACAGTATGCGCCTAAACCACCTCCCATTACACTCACATTCACCCCTCTCCCCATGGATTGAAGGTTAGATATATTCTAGTTAAACCTATTATCCCTTGATTAGACTTGTCCTGCTGTTCACCAATTTTACACTGCTGTATTCTCTACAGTATCCTAATTCTTGTAGCAAAACCCCAGCCTGTGCTCTTTGCCTCTAATTAACATGGGCCTAGCCTTGCGTTATCTGCAGTCTCTTAATTCTTATAGAAAAAAAACACCTGCCTGTTCTCTTTTTCTGTAGTACATTTTGGCAAATTATTAAAAATGTGCTGCTGCTGGCCAATTTACACTACTGTATCATCTGCGCTCTCTTAATTTTTAATTACCAATTGGCCAGCAGCAGAGTAGTTTCACATCAAAGAAAATAGGGACAGCCATAGTGAATGGCTGGCCAATTTCTATCTGCAGGATAAAGTGAGTCTATTATCATTAAAAAGTCATTATTGATAAAAAAAATAACCACATGTCATTGCTAAAGCTACCTGAAAAAAAATCCTTTTTCAAATTGAAATGAATTAGACTGAGATGCCATTACTGTATATAAGCCAAGGTAATAATAAAAGAAAAAAAACAATTCACAGCCAAATATGCCCTGCCAATGTACACAGTTTCTGAGACCGCTAATAAAATTTATTCTGTACAGCTTTAGGGCCTCCGCAAACATGTTATTCAAAGGATTTGTGCATTTTCCATGTTGTCCTCAAAACTGTATGAAAAAAACTCTCTTCTAGTTGTACAGTATTTTTTTTTTTTTTTGCTACATGTTCCCCATTGCAGTTCACAGATTCCGGTGCCCTTTTTAAAGGTAGTTTACCTATTAGCCCTAAAAATTGCCCAAATTTAACTTCATTTGGATTTTCCTCTAATTTCCTATTCACCAGATTTCGAACAAGGTTCACCAAACCCTCGGCAAATTGAAGACAGGCAGATTCATCCTGTACAACTAACTTGTCACAGCTTAAATTGCAATTTCAATGTTTAACACAAGGTGGCATGCTTCATATTTTTGTAATTTTGGTAAAAGGCAAAGTGCTAACAATTTTACACGTTATAAATTACAAGTTAGATTAATTTTAAAGTTTTCTTTTATATCTTGTTATTCTTATTATTTTTGGAGAACAAAAGCAATGTTTGCCTAAGCCCCTGTACACACGGTCGGAGATTTCGACAACCAAATCCGTCGGATTTTGTCCGTCGGATTTTGTCCGTCGGATCTTGTCCAAAACTGTTGCATACACACGGTCGGACAAAGTTGTCGAAAAATCCGATCTTTCAGAACTTGATGATGTAATTTCGTTACGATGGGACTACATTCAGGCTAGTAGCCAATAGCTTTGATGTAGGAATTTAATCTGGGCATGCGTGGCACTTGGTCCGAACAAAATTCTCTACACATGATCGGAGTATGTCCGATCGGCCCAGTTGGTCGGGAAATATTTCCAACAAGTTGGAGAATTAGGGGTCCGACGGATATTCCGACGGAATCAGTCCGATGCATACCACACACAGTCGGATTATCCGACAACCCGGTCCAATAGGACACATTCCGATGGATTCTCCGACCGTGTGTACAAGGGCTAGCACCTGAATTAACTGTAGGTAAACATCTTCTAAATCACCTACTGAATTTATCCTAGGCCTTTGCTATATGCCTATATTGACACTTCCCAGAATTTCATAAGTAGTCTTCCTCTGATGGCATGGATAATGTGAAAAGCTGTATGTGCCTGTTATGCAATAGCTTTCATTATCTTTCGGATAATATGGGTGATTGTTACCTGACTGGAGTATTCTTATCTGTCAGATGAATCGTCAAATGTGTCATAGACTGAGCCACGTGTAGCTCAGACTAATCTAGCTCAGTCCATTCTGCCTATAAATTAGTTTTTATCAGGATCTAATTAACCCCTCTAATGTAAGGTGACCAGATTTTCAAAATGAAATTCCGGGGACATTTTTTTTTTTTTTTTTATTGGCAAATGGTAAACTATTTTATAAGCATATTTTCCTCAAAAGATATATGCAGTGTATGTGGTATGTGTGACAGTTATTATTGTGTACATATTATTGTGTCCTCTTTTAGTGAAGAGTGTAAAGGTTTGGATTTGCCCACCATTTTTTGAAAATGGTCACCAGGATAAGTACAAAGTATGAATTTCCTCAGTGGGAATATGGCCAGCAAAGAACATTTGATGGATACACTTTAAATCTGCTTTTGCTAGGACTTGTGTTTCAGCAACTACAAATACTGGATGTCTACACTTGTCTACACTTGCACTAATAGTCCACTGCTAGCGTGGCTGCATTAGCAGTAAAGTGCCGCTAGTTTTAGCGGTGCTGTGCAGGCGGGAGCAGGGTGCTTTTATTCCCAAAGGGATTAACAAGGGGCTAAAAGCACCTGCAAAGCGCTTCTGCCCATTGATTTCAATGGCAGGGACGGTTTAGGAGCAATGTATACACTGCTCCCGCACCAATGACGCTGCTTGCAGGACTTTTTTTTTGGTCCTACAAGCCCAGTGTTCCCCCGGGGCATTAGGCTCCAGATGGGGACTAGGGCACTTTCACATGGTCCATCTGGCCGAAGCCAGACGGACACCTTTTTTCTGGGAGGTCTGCCGAAACAGACCACCCCAAGTACTAGGTGGGGCTCTCCTGAAGAGAGACCTCATGAGTGAGGGCGAACTAAGCCAGAAGGCCATGTCCACACCCTCCCAAGACTTTCAGGACAGGCTCGAGGACCTACACCCTACTCATCAAACGTGAGACAAAGTGTACATACTCAACAACCAAAACAAAAAACATAAAATGACACACAAGACAAACAACATAAAAGTGGAGAAAAGGGAAGTGGAGAAAGGGCAATGGTGCCATTGTTATGGTTCAATGGCCGGTCCTAAGGCCAGCAATAAAAAATTCCTCTGGTCCTGTCCAAAAGGCCCGGCCCAAGTGGCAGGTGCAAAACAAAGTTTGTGTGGTGCAGTGGCCAAGGTGCCAGAAAAACTCAAAGTGTCCCTCTCACAGTGAGTAATTATGGCACCCCTGGACTACCACTCCATGAGCACATACACCACAGGCTTTCTTTGAGACCTGGCCTTTGGCCAGACCCAGTGCCTCTCCATTCCCATCAGAAGGTAATCCTTCTGGCTTTCTCTAAAGGAGACCTACTAACGGCCCTCAGTTCATTGAGAGGTCTGGTTGGGAATCTCCCTGATACTAACCGTCCAGATTACCATTACATCTAGTGGATTTGCATAGCCACTGCCACCCCTAACCTACAGCCGTAGATCAGGGACAGTAGCACAGCGCTACCATTCGGTAACCGATGAGAACAGATATCATATTTGATCTTTGCCAAAAGGGCGAGAGGCGATTTAAAAGCTGCTTCTGTAAGGTCATAAATGGTGGAACTGATGGACAAGCTTTCTTATCACTCTACTATCATTTTGTTTGGTGTCTGCAGCACAGAAAGAAACATATAGAGAGCTTGCAATTTCAGAAGTAGGTCAGCAATAACAGCCCACATATTTCTCTCATGACAGGCTTCCTGTGAAGGAGACCATTAGCTACTACAGGTTACTAGATTCTCGGCCCAAATTGTGGATGCTCATAAATTGCAATACCGCTTCCAGACAGGAGGTGGTGCTAAGTTTCCATTAGCTTTAATTTATGCAGCTTAATTTTTCTAGAAATATGTTTTTTGTGTTCTGAACTCTGTCAAAGCCTTTAGAAGATGATACAAAAGAATTTATTTGTTTGCTCAGTTAGTTTCATTCCTATAACACAAATGAAGCTTTAAGTTTACCCCTAGCATTAAATTATCAGTGAGGACTTTAAATCTCGGGTAAAAATTCTAAATCTTGTTCTTAAAATATGATGTCAGTAATGGAATACAATAAAGAGCTTCAAGTGAAAGATGAGAAAATTCAAACTTAATCTACAAGAGGGCAGCCTTGATTTCCCTTAAAGTAGTGTGCCCATTTTAAAAAATAAAATAAAAGTCAGCAACTACAAATACTGCAGCTGCTGACTTTTAATAATCAGACACTTACTTGTCCCAGGGTCCAGCATTGCGGGGGATTGAAGCCTCGCTCGTCCTACCTTCTGTTTGGCGACACCGGCATTGTAACTGTGGGCGCCCGGCTGTGGCTTCACAGCCAGGCACCCACTGCGCATGCGCGAGCGGCGCCTCACGCCATGAGTGGCCGCTGTCACGTGTCTCAGATGATTGACAAGAGGGAGGGGGCAGAGCTGAGCCCTTCCTGCGCCGAGACAAAGTGATGTCACCAGCCCAGGCACTGAAGGAGGCAGACTATGAGGGACCCCCTAGCTACAGCCATTTAGAGGTGAGTCAAAAAATTTTTTTTTCCAAATGTTTATTTTTTATAGGAATATTAATGATTTTGTAGATAATGATGTAATATCAGATGTTTCTTCTCATGCTTGTACACAAATGATGGGTCTGTGATATCATGAGACTTGGGTAACCAATCGCATACCTCCCAACATTTTGAGATGGGAATGAGGGACACCTACTAGCAAATGTATGTAGGCATAGGACATGCCCCCTGTCTCACCCCCTTATAGGACACACCCCACCAAACCCCCTTAAAGGAGAATTAACCAAAAAAAGGTTAATTAAATCAAGTGCTTTTTTTTACCAATACTATTCCTTTATATTTGCTTTTAAAATGTACAAATGCAGCAATTTAGAAATTGGATGAAAGGTTTCAGCACTGGGAAACACTTTTTGAAAGATAAAAAGTGCATTTTATATACAGCTATATATCGAAATCAGGGACAGTCCCTCAAAATCAGGGACAGTTGGGAGCTATGTACTGTATTTATTGGCGTATAACACTCACCTTTTCACCATGACAATTGGGTACAAATAGCATGTCTGTGTTATACGCCAATACTTACATTTTAGCTGCCTCGGAGGGGACAACGAGGGGGGCGGGACAAACGTCATCAGATTACATACGGTGAGAATCTCCTGTTTATCTGGCAGCCTCTGTAATAGGAAGTCTAGTCTCCTGGACCGCCATTGGACCACAGTTCTGTCTATCATTGGAGATTCTCACTGTATGTAATCTGTCGGCACTAATATCGCCCCCTCCCCTCTGGGCTGCAGATGGGCATCAATCAGGCTGCACTGATGGCAATGGTGAGGCTGCATTGATGTGGACTGATGAGGCTGCATTGATGTGGACTGATGAGGCTGCATTGATCAGGCTGCATTGATGGCAATGGTGAGGCTGCAGATGGGCACTGACCGTTATTTTGCTTCAAAGTTCCTTATATAAAATGTAAGTTTTTTTCCTGAAACTTCCCTCTCAAAATGAATGTGCGTGTTATACACCTGTGCATGTTATATGTCGATAAATACGGTAATCGATAGCAAGGCTCATCAGTATAGCTAGTAATTTCTTTTAACCCATAAAAACTTTGGTGAGTTTTAGGTATTTAAACACATCAACTTATTTGCCAGAAAACTTCTCTTAAAAATGTTATATCATAAAGACTCTAAAGCCGCGTACACACGAGCGGACTTTTCAACGTCCAAAGTCCGACGGACTGAGTCCGTCAGACTATTCGATCGTGTGTGGGCTGCAACGGACTTTTGACTCGCCAAAGTCCGAAGGACTTTAGAATATGGAACATGCTTCAAATTTTCCAGACGGAACTCCGCCGGACCCGGGTCCCTTCGAAAACTCCGCTCGTGTGTGTGCTATTCCGACAGACTAAAACCGACGCTAGGGCAGCTATTGGCTACTGGCTATGAACTTCCGTATTCGAATCCAGTCGTACGTCATCACGTTCGAATCCGTCGGAGTTTAGTGTGATTGTGTGTGGCCAAGTCCGCTCCGCCGAAAAGTCAGTCAGAACTCCGTCGGAACTCCGGCAGAACTCCGACGGAACTCCTTCGGAAGTCTGTCGGACATAAGTCCTCTCGTGTGTACGGGGCTTAAGGAATCCTTATGTGATGTTAGCACAGATAATTAAGCAAAATTCATGAAACATGACTATTAAGATTTAAAAGAACTAGAAGAACTGTTAAATGAGGATGGACCGGAGGATAAGATTGATAGCATGGACCTAGAATGATCACTATGTTGAGATTTCAGTACCCAAAAAAATAAATATTTTTTCCACCTAGCCGGAATAATCAGAATATCTATGCTTTTCTGCAACCGGTTACTGGTAAGATTAACAAACTGGTTTGTCACAGCTCAGGTATTTATAATTTAACATCAATGCAATCCTAAACTCTGAAATAATTGATCAACAACTACAATGTTACAATAAGGTCCCCTGATAAACAGGGTACCCTTGTGGTGATGGATAGTCCCCAATATTATTGCTATTATTATTATTATAATACAGAATTTATATAGCACCAACAGTTTATGCAGCACCTTACAATAAAAAGGGGGACAGTACAATTACAATACAGTTCAATACAGAAGGAATAGGAGGGCCCTGCTCATGGAGCTTACAATCTAAGGGTGGTGAAGATGGTACAAAAGGTGAAGGCTGCAGGGGATGATCTGATGAAGGTGACTTTAGTACAGTTCTTAGGTGGAGGTGGGGTAGGCTTCACTGAATAAGTGTACACTCGTCCCTCATTTTCCTGACCAGCTGAGCTGCATGCCTATATAAGGCTCTGGTATGGATTTCAGGAGGGGATCCCATGCTGCTTATTATTATTTTTTTTCCGCCTGGGGTCCCACTCCAAATCCATACCAGACCCTTATCAGGGGTGACCCATCCATTAAGGGTGCACGGGCACTGCCTCCCCTTTCCATCACCGCCACCACCACCTATTCATGCGTCCGGCCCCTTTTAAGATGCTGGACACATGAATTACAGTGGCAAGGTTTTTTTTTAAGCACCTGATTAGAGTCAGAGGCTCTAATATGCTTCAAAATAGGGTGGGCTCTGGACGCAGAGCATTGCGCTCTGATCCCACTCAGATCTGAATTGCCTCTCCGCCAATCAGGAAGCATGGAGGACAGGTGATCATATTGGATGCCTTGGAGTAAAAGGAGGGAGATGCACGGCGGAAGCCACTGTGATCCTCAGGAGGAGGAAGGAAGAAAACTGCCACCTGCCGCACATGCTGCCCCCACTTCCTAGATGGGGTAAGTGCGGGGCTTTGATGCCCCGACCGTCCTCCTGGGGGGTGGGATTTGCCGCCGACCAACCGGGGGTGATTGTTTGCCTCCCCCCCAAAAGGAAAAAACACCAGCCCCCACTGGATCCCTCTGATCCTTATCAAGGTTAAAGGTCTTTATATACTATAACTATATACTGTAACTAATTCAGGCAACAATTTCTGTGGATTTCTACCCCTTGGTATCTGAATATAAAAATCTTTCAAGGGGAGTGTAAAGACTGCAACAACTGGGCAGAGGTAACAACTAAGGATGCCCATAGATGGTTCTTTTTTTTCTGTTTAGCCAGCGGCCTAAATGAAAAAGTAACAATCAGATTCCTCCATCTGCACAAGGCGGATGGAGGTGCCAGAACATTGTACACTGACAGCAGGACTCTCCGCTGTCATAATATTGTCAGAGAAGTTACCTGTTTGGTCACTGTGATGGCCGTGCTGGTGTGCGTCGATGTGCGCTGGCGCGCGCTGGCGCACGTGTTCCTGTGCGCGCTGTGGTGCGCGCCAATATGCGCCTGTGCGCGCTCCTGTTAGTGCTGGTGCGCGCCGATGCGCACCGGTGCGTGCTGTTGTGTGCACTTCTGGTGGCATTGGTGTGCGCGCTGGCACTCGGGCGAGCGCGTGCGCTTATGCTCGCGCCTCTGCGCATTGGCGCACGCACGTGTGCGGCGTTTGCCGCCAATCGGCCTATTTAGGTCTGCCGCATACTCCATTCAAGTGCTGCCTGATCATCAGCTCCCCCGTTCTCAGCTCCCTCACCTGTATCTGCACTCCTGTATCTCCGATCTCCTGACGACCCAGCTTGCTCTATGGACACCCCTGATCTCCGCCTGCACCTGACCTCAACCTGTTCTGACCTCGCTCCTGTCTGTTCCTATTGTACCGTTGCTGCCCGCCTGTTGCCGAATCCTGCCTGTACCCAGACCCGCCTGCTCAGCCCCTGCTCCGCACCCAATTGCCTGTGTTTCAGCCTACTCACCTGCTGCTTCGGGGGTTCATCCTACTTCCAGCTCCTGGACCCTCTTCATAGGCTCTCATACCACTCTGCACTCCCAGCCCCCTGTCTACTCTACCAGGGGGTTGTGAGTCAGACAGGTACGGGAGACCACCCTCTGCCCAAGCGGGCTCACTGGTCTGGTGAGTGGAAGTCTGACAGTATCAGGCAGCCATGACCGAGTCCGGGCAGGGGGCCTCCCCCATGGATGAACTATGCAGAGATCTGACTGGTCTGACTCAAGCCGTAAAGAACCTCCAGGAAGGTTACTCAAGATTGGAGGAGCAAATTCAAGCCTTATCCTCTTCATCGAATCCCCAGGGAACATCTTCAGCCAGCCTTTCACCCGCACCCTCCGTAGTGATGCTTCCTCCAGAGCCACGAGTACCTACACCCGAGAGATTTACCGGAGAACGCAACAAGTACCTTGCATTCCACAATGCCTGCGAGCTTTAATTTGTACTGCAACCTCGCACATTCTCTCTTGAAGCAACTAAGGTGGGCTTTGTGATATTCCTGTTGTCCGACGAGCCCCAGACCTGGGCCCACCGCCTACTGGAGCAGAAGTCTGGGTCCCTGGATAGCCTTGATACCTTCTTCTTGGCGATGTCCCAGCTATATGAGGACCCCCAATTGACTGCAACTGCAGAAGCCGCACTGCACTCTCTCCAACAAGGTCACAGAGTGGCCGAGGACTATGCGGTTGAGTTCAGACGCTGGAGTTCCGAACGGATTGGAATGACGCCACCCTGCGCCACCAATTCCGGATGGGGCTATCTGACCCACTCAAGGATGAGTTGGCACGAGTGGGGATACCTCAAACCTTGGATGAGCTTATCAATCTCTCCATCCAGATTGATCGTCACTTAAGGGAGCGTCGGTCGGAGAGATCTTCCAGCCATTTCCGCCCCACTTGGATGCTCCCCAAGGTTCCAAGTTCTGCAGGTCAGTTTCCACCCACCTCTACTGCTCCAGCTCAAGAAGCTCCCGAACCAATGCAGCTTGGTTTGCTCCGGCCCTCGCTGACCCCTGAAGAAAAACAGCGCAGATGTACCCACAACCTGTGCCTCTACTGTTGGGAACCTGGGCACTATGTAAGGGCCTGCCCCAACAAGACACTTAAGTGTGTAATCACTTCTTCCATGTGTGCATCTGTTCTGCATAAACCCAGTTCTCACCTTGCTCTTCTCATCACATTACAGCTTCCAGGAGGGAATATTCCAGTGTCAGCTCTCATTGATTCCGGAGCATGCAGCTGTTTTATCGATCAGACCTTCGCTGCCAACCATCATATGCCACTTCAACCCAAGGCCCAGGGGCTTGTTGTACACCTTGCGGTGGCTCCTCCCTTAGTTCCGGTCCAGTCACACAAGAGACCGTCCCTTTGTTGGCTACTATGGGCACCTGTCACCAGGAGCACCTACGTCTGGATGCCATCTCTTCTCCTCTTTTTTCCCATCATCCTGGGAATGCCTTGGCTGCAGGCCCACAATCCCAGCATAAACTGGGCCACAGGAGAAGTCAAATTCCTTTCGGAGTATTGCCAGCAACATTGCTTAGGCCGGCCGTCTGATGAACTCTCCCAACTTCTCTGCTTGGATGTTGATCCAGAACTACGTCAGTCCATCCCTGAACCTTATAGAGATTTTATAGACGTATTCAGCAAGAAAGGAGCAGAGACACTTCCCCCTCACAGGCTTTATGACTGCCTTATAGAACTGTTACCAGGCACCGAAGTTCCTTTTGGAAGAATTTTCTTCCAAACAGAGCAGGATCTAGATACTCTGAAAGACTATATCGATGAAAACCTGAAAAAGGGGTTTATTCGCCCTTCCACCTCCCCAGCCAGTGCTGGCATTTTCTTTGTCGAAAAGAAAGACCCTTCTCTGCGTCCATGCATCGACTATCGGGAGTTCAACAAGATAACTATTAAAAACCGTTATCCCTTACCCCTAGTACCTGAACTATTTCAAAGGCTTGGAACCTCAGTCATCTTCACAAAATTAGATCTTCGCGGAGCTTACAATTTAATCCGTATCCGAGAAGGAGATGAGTGGAAGACGGCTTTCCTTACTCAATATGGGCACTTCGAGTACCTTGTCATGCCCTTTGGGTTGTGTAACGCCCCTGCAACCTTTCAAAATTTTGTCAACAACATTTTTCGTCACTACCTGGACTTATACGTAATGGTGTACCTGGACGATATCCTCATCTTCTCCTCGTCATTAGATGATCACCGTAGACACGTCCGGAATGTTCCAACCCGACTCAGGCAACACGGGCTTTATGCGAAACTCGAAAAATGTGAGTTTGAACTCCAGTCTATCCAATTCTTGGGCTTGGTGATATCGGTCGAGGGAATCAAAATGGACCCCCAAAAGGTGTCTGCCATCCTGGACTGGCCTGCGCCTGTGGATAAGAAGGGTGTACAGCGCTTCATTGGCTTCTCTAACTTTTACCGGAAGTTCATCAGAGGCTTTTCTGCAATTCTTGCCCCCATTACCAAACTGACCAGGCAGGTACCCAATTCTCTTGGACACCCAAGGCCCAGGCGGCCTTTGAAAAACTTAAGGAGTTGTTCACTTCAGCTACCATTCTGAAAAATCCTGATCCAGCTCTGCACTTCGTCTTAGAGGTTGATGCTTCGGAAATCGCTGTTGGGGCAGTGCTCTCTCAGCGGCAGGGTGCCAAGGCCCTCCTCTACCCGGTAGCATTATTTTCCCGCAAACTCTCGATGTCTGAGAGGAGCTATGATGTAGGAGATCGAGAACTTATGGCCATTAAGGTGGCTCTGGAGGAGTGGCCTTACCTATTGGAGGGTGCTGCACATCCCATCTTGGTCTACACCGGCCATAAGAATTTGGAATATTTGAGAACAGCCAAAAGACTAAGACCACGGTAAGCCAGATGGGCCCTTTTTTTTTCCGGATTCCAATTCCATATCACCTACAGACCTGGTTCTAAGAATGTTAAGCCAGATGCGCTGTCTCGCATGTTTTCTGATTCTGAAAAGACTCTGCCTCCTGATACAATCCTCCCTTCTGGGAACTTCTTGCTCCTCCAAGGGCACCTTATCTCCCGGATCAGACAGGCTTCTGTGGGAATGCCCCCGGTCCCTGAAGCCAGCTTAAGAGAAGGTTTATTCTGGCATAAAGGCAAGATTGTGGTTCCTGAGGCCTTAAAGGTGAATGTATTGGAGCTCTGCCACAACCATAAAATTTCCAGACACTTTGGTACCCTGAAGACTGCCGAGCTGGTCCAGCGCACCTTCTGGTGGCCCCAACTACTCAATGATTGCAAGAATTATGTGGACTCATGTAACACTTGTGCCCGAAGTAAGAACAGCCGGACAAGAGCTTGGGGTCTGTTGAAACCCTTACCTGTTCCTGAGAGACCATGGAAAATGATCTCAATGGATTTCATCGTGGAACTTCCCCCATCCGAGGGGTTCTCTACCATCTTCATTGTGGTGGACAGGCTGTCCAAGATGGCTCACTTCCTCCCAATGAGGGGCACCCCCTTGGCCATGGAGACAGCCAAGATCTTTGTTAAGGAAATCGTAAGGTTGCATGAGGTCCCAGCGAGCATCATGTCCGATCGAGGTGTCCAATTCACCTCAAGGTTTTGGAAGGCGCTCTGTAGATCCCTTGAAATCGAGTTGGCATTTTCATCAGCCTATCACCCCCAGACAAATGGACAAACTGAAAGAACGAATCAGTCCTTGGAGCAATACATCCGCTGTTTTTCCACCTTCTCTCAGGACGACTGGGTCTCCTTATTACCCGTTGCGGAGTTCTCTTACAACAACTCCTTGCATTCCGCCATCAATCAAACACCATTCTTTGCCAATTATGGCTTCCACCCAGCTTTCCTACCCAGCTCGATACCAGAATGTACTGTTCCTGCAGTTTCCGAAACTATGGATTTTTTCTCTACCAACAACAAACTCCTAAGGGAGACTATGGCCAAGTCTCAGGAGTACTATAAAAAGATGTATGATAAGAAGAGACGTGGAGAACTTATTCTGGAGCCCGGCAACCAAGTGTGGTTGTCCTTGTCCACAGTTAACCTGAAAATGGCCTGTCCCTCTAGGAAATTAGGCCCTAAATTCATGGGTCCCTTGACAGTGAAGAGAAAAATAAATGATGTCAGCTATGAACTTGATCTACCTGACTCTCTTAAAGTGCACCTGGTCTTTCACGTGACCCTACTGAAACCGGTTACCCCAAACCCCTTTGCTGGCCGCACTACCGGCCCACCTGAACCTGTCATAATTGACAACGAAGAGGAGTTCGAAGTCGAAGCAATTCTCGATTGCAGAAAGAAGGGTAACATAATTCAGTACCTCATTAAATGGAAAGGGTATAGCCCTGAGGACAACTCCTGGGAGCCTGAGACCAACTTGCATGCTCAAGAACTTTTACGGGCTTTCAAGAACCACCATGCTTCCAGATTGGCCCAATTGGGCAGCCGGAGTCTGCCCTTAAGGAGGGGGCACTGTCAGAGAAGTTACCTGGTTGGTCACAGTGCTGGCCGTGCTGGTGTGCGTCGATGTGCGACGGTGCGTGCTGGCGCCCGTGTTCCTGAGCGCGCTGTGGTGCGCGCCCCTGCGGGCGCTGGTGCGTGCTGATGTGCGCCTGTGTGCACTCCTGTTAGCACCGGTGCACGCTGTTGTGTGCACTCCTGGTGGCACTGGTGTGCGCACTGGAGATCGGGCGCGCGTGCGTTTGCGCTTATGCGTGCGCCTGTGCACGTTGGCGCCCGCACGTGCGCGGTGTTTGGTGCCAATTGGCTTATTTAGGTCTGCCGCATACTCCATTCAAGTGCTGCCTGATCATCAGCTCCCCCGTTCCCTGCTCCGTTGCCTGTATCTGCACTCCTGTATCTCCGATCTCCTGACGATCCTGCTTGCTCTTTAGACACCCCTGATCTCCGCCTGCACCTGACCTCAACCTGTTCTGACCTCGCTCCTGTCTGTTCCTATTGTACCGTTGCTGCCCGCCTGTTGCCGAAACCTGCCTGTACCCGGACCCGCCTGCTCAGCCCCTGCTCCGCACCCAATTGCTTGTGTTTCAGCCTACTCACCTGCTGCTTCGGGGTTCATCCTACTTCCAGCTCCTGGACCCTCTTAATAGGCTCTCATACCACTCCGCACTCCCAGCCACCTGTCTACTCTACCAGGGGTTGTGAGTCGGACACGTACGGGAGACCACCCTCTGCCCAAGCGGACTCACTGGCCTGGTAAGTGGAAGTCTTACAAATACACCGATCAGCAACTGCAGTTGACAAAAGTTTCCCAGCAAGGACAGCCATGCACTGATCAAAATTTGGCTGGTTGCTGAAGCCACCAAATTTCATTCTATGGGCAGGTTAACCACTTCCCGACCAGCGCACGACGATGTACGTCGACAGCATGGCACGGGCAGGCATATTGGCGTACATGTACGTCCAATATTCGTTGCCGCCGTGCCATTGGGAGCGCGCCGCCGGCGGCGCGCTCCCGCGCTGGTCGGGACCTCCGTGAGTCCGGTCGCGGGACCCGTGGACTCGATCGCCGCGGGCATCCCCGCGATCGTCTCACGGAGCGGCGGAATGGAGGAAATGCTGTATAAACAACATTTTCTCATTCTGCCTAGCAACTAGTGACGCTGATCTCTGCTCCATGTGATTGGAGCAGAGATCAGTGTACACTAAATGAAAGCCCAACCCCCCCACAGTTAGTAACACACCCCTAGGAACACTTAACCCCTACACTGCCACCCACAGGTTAACCCTTTCACTGCCAGTGTCATTTACACAGGAATCACTG
This sequence comes from Lithobates pipiens, assembly GCF_037356315.1. NCBI lineage: Eukaryota > Metazoa > Chordata > Amphibia > Anura > Ranidae > Lithobates > Lithobates pipiens. The sequence goes on from NW_027507790.1 coordinate 100,459,651, forward strand.
CATTTATATAGCAGTGATTACTGTATAAATGACAATGGTCCCAAAAATGTGTCAAAAATGTCCGATGGGTCCCCGACAATGTCGCAGTCACAATAAAAATCGCAGATCGCCGCCATTACTAGTAAAAAAAAAAATAATAAAAAATTATTAATAAAAATGCTATAAAACTATCCCTATTTTGTAAACGCTATAACTTTTGCGCAAACCAATCAATAATCGCTTATTGCGATTTTTTTTACCAAAAATATGTAGAAGAATACGTATCGGCCTAAATTGAGGGAAAAAAATGTTTTTTTATATATTTTTGGGGGATATTTATTATAACAAAAAGTAAAAAATAATGCGTTTTTTTCAAAATTGTCGCTCTATTTTTGTTTATAGCGCAAAAAATAAAAACCGCAGGGGTGATCAAATACCACCAAAAGAAAGCTCTATTTGTGGGAAAAAAGGACGTCAATTTTGTTTGGGAGCCACGTCGCACGACCGCGCAATTGTCAGTTAAAGCGACGCAGTGCCGAATCGCAAAAAGTGGTCTGGTCTTTGACCAGCAAATTGGTCCGGTCTGAAAGTGGTTAAAGGCCGTTGTAAGGTTAATTTTTTTTTTTTTTTACTAAAATTAAAAAGATGTTACACTTACCTGCTCTGTTCAAGGGTATAGCACAAAGCAGCCTTGAATCTCCTCTTCTGTGGTCCCCCACTGACACTCTTGGCTCCTCCTTATATCAACAGTTCCTTATATCCTCCTTATATCAACATAGGAATCTGCTTCCTATGGGGTCCCATGTGCTGGCTCACTGCCTAGCCAGTGTGTGTTCATTGACACACACAGCGCAGCTTGGCCCCACCCGCTCTCTCATAGAATGCATTAAAGTGGTGTTCCACAAAAAAAAAAAAAGATTAAAATTCCTAAAAAGAAACAAAAAAAACAAAACATTTGGAATTTTTTTTTTAACTCACCTCTAAATGCCTGTTGCTAGGGGGTCCCTCGTAGTCTGCCTCCTTCAGTGCCTGGGCTGGTGACATCACTTCTCCTCTGCGCAGGAAGGGCTCAGATCTGCCACCTCCCTCCTGTCATTCATCTGGGACACGTGACAGGTCCCAGATGACTGCGCGGCCAATCACGGCGCGCAACGCCGCTCACGCATGCGCAGTGGGTGCCCAGCTGTGAAGCTACAGCCAGGTGCCCACAGTTGCAATGCCGGCGCCGCCGATTATTAAAAGTCAGCAGCTGCAGTATTTGTAGGTGTTGACTTTTTTTTTTTTACAGGAACTCCTCTTTAAGGTAAAAAAAAATACTTGACTTTGGAACCACTTTAAGTGCGATGATCTCTCTACGGGACCTCAAGGGATCTATGAAGATGCTTGGTGTTTTCACCTAAAACTGAAAAATATTAATGTTAAATAAAACAAAGCAAGGTTGGCAGGATAAAAGCATACAGACTAACACTCTTAGGGCCCATATTGCGGTAATCCAGAAGGAGGGGAAGGACCCGAACAGCGGTGCTTTCCCTCGGCCTCGAATCGGTGCTGGCGCTGTGACGAGGAGGAGGGAACGCTGCTCCATGTTTTCTGGTCCTGCCCTAGATTAAGGGAGTTTTGGGGGGAGGTCCGTCGCATCTCCCAGCAATTCACGGAATACATTATACCTGATGACGCGGCTTTCTTCCTCCTGCACCATTCTACAATCTCTGCTAACATCTACAAAAAGTCTTTATTGCGACATTTGCTCAACGCGGCAAAAGCCTGCGTCCCCTTGCGCTGGAAGCAACGAGCTCCCCCAACAGTGATGCATTGGCTGCGGAGGGTGGAGGAGGTAAAGAAAATGGAGGACTTGGTCCTCACCGCACAGCATAAGCAGGAAGCCCACAAACAGACTTGGGACGTCTGGAATGCCTTCATCTACTCAGCAGAGGGTCAGCGACTGCTGGGGCGATAGCGAAACCTTCCCCTGTTAGGATCTTTCTTTGCCCATGCACCTTCTGCCAATCAATTTCATGATTGATTACCACCGCCATGTCTCAGCCCCATCCCCCCCCCCGTCTATTCCTTTCTCTTCTCTCGTCTGAACTTTGCCATCCTTTTCCTTCTCTGTCTTCCCCCTCCCAACCCTCCTTCTCCCCCCCACTTGCCTTCCTCCCCCTCTTGGTACTCCCCAATATGTCCTCTTTGTAGACTCATGCCCACCTACCTTTGGGGGGGGGATGGAGATGGGGGGGTGGACCCCGGAATCTCATTCTCCAAGCGGAGGGTTCTCTCTCCTTCATGCGGTATAATTGCCCTGATTGTGGGTCTATGTGACATAGGAGATTGTTACTGACAGTTATGCTGTATTCTGCAATGTACTTACCTTGCATATTTGATTTGATCTGCATTTGTGCTGTTTTGCTTTTTGTTGATAACTGTTCCACTGTCTGTATTGCGGGGTTCCCACCCCAGGTTTGGGAGAATAATAATAAAAATTTATATTTGAAAAAAAAAAAAAGCATACAGACTAAACTGACGCAGGACATACTGCAATGTGAAGTATTTACCCTGCGGTAAGAACCGTACTTTCATATACTGTACTGATTATTAAGGAGGTGGAATTTTGAAAATGTGAGTTGGGTGTCAATCCTGATATAATGAGAACGAGTGCAGGTTTTATTTAACGCAAATGTGCAGCTGGAACCTTGAGAGAAAAAAAAAAAGTACATCTAGTGGTGATATTGTAAGGCCACTTTGGCCTTTGGTTTACTGTCTGCAGATTAGACATTTATCAGTAGAATGCCTTCCATGTTACACAATTCTGGACGTTCTGCCACATGGTTTGAAATTGGAGTTTGGTAACAGCCTTTTGTACTCAATACATGTCTGTTAGCATTCTGTGGAAATGAACTGTTGTTACCCAAACTCCACAACTCTTTACAGTAACTGGTGTTTTATATATATATATATATATATATATATATATATATATATATATATATATATAAAGGTCTGCTTATAGCACCCCGTTCAACCAACTATGATACTTTTTTCAATAAGAAGTTATTTTTATGTGCCAAATATAGTAATAACCTATAGCAGCCAATCAGAATTCATTGTGCTGAAGTCCAGCCAGAAGACATGATGGATTGGCTGTAGTGAATTTCTTCACTTAAAGTGCTACTAAACCCACAATGGTAAAATCAGTCTCTATATGCAAAAAAACATGCTTGCTATACTCACTGTGGAACTTAAGGGGTTAATCCTCCGCATTGTGTACAAAGGCTGTTTGATCCTATCTTCTCTGATCCTCCCCTTCTTCCACAGTCCCCAATCCTTCTGTTGATAGTACAACGCCCTGGGGCACTCTGCACATGCTAAGCTTGGTGTGTATTGCTAGAGGATTTTCTTGGGAGGGTGCATGTGATCAGCACAGGGCCAATCAGCACTGTCCAGACAGAGGGTCAGGGGTCATGCAGCCTCATAGGACAATCAGGGGAGAATGACAACTCCTCCTACAAGCTTTAACCAGATACTGATAGAAGTCACAAGACTGCTATATACTGCCGATGAGAAAAGGTACTTAGCAGTTTATATTTACTAAAATAATTGCATTCCCATCTTCTGTGTACTGTGGGAGACCTGAATGTAGAGTCCTGGGTTTAGTAACACTTTAACCACTTTCAGACCGGACCATTTTGCTGGTCAAAGACCAGACCACTTTTTGCGATTCTGCACTGCGTCGCTTTAACTGACAATTGCGCGGTCGTGCGACGTGGCTCCCAAACAAAATTGACGTCCTTTTTTTCCCACAAATAGAGCTTTCTTTTGGTGGTATTTGATCACCCCTGCGGTTTTTATTTTCTATAAACAAAAATAGAGCGACAATTTTGAAAAAAACGCATTATTTTTTACTTTTTGTTATAATAAATATCCCCCAAAAATATATAAAAAAACATTCTTCTACATATTTTTGGTAAAAAAAATCGCAATAAGTGATTATTGATTGGTTTGCGCAAAAGTTATAGCATTTACAAAATAGGGATAGTTTTATAGCATTTTTATTAATAATTTTTTTTTTTTTTTTACTAGTAATGGCGGCGATCAGCGATTTTTATTGTGACTGCGACATTGTGGGGGACCCATCGGACATTTTTGACACATTTTTGGGACCATTGTCATTTATACAGTAATCACTGCTATATAAATGCAGTGATTCCTGTGTAAATGACACTGGCAGTGAAGGGGTTTACCAGTGGGTGGCAGTGTAGGGGTTAAGTGTCCCTAGGGGTGTGTCACTAACTGTGGGGGGGTTGGGCTTTCATTTAGTGAACACTGATCTCTGCTCCAATCACATGCAGCAGAGATCAGCGTCACTAGTTGCTAGGCAGAATGGAGAAATGCTGTTTACACGGCATTTCCTCCATTCAGCCGTCCCGTGAGACGATCGCGGGTATGCCCGCGGCGATTGAGTCCGCAGGTCCCGCGACCGGACTCACGGGGGTCCCGACCGGCGCGGGAGCGCGCCGCCGGTGGCGCGCTCCCGATAGCAGGGCGGCATTGAAGATTGGACGTACATGTACGCCAATATGCCTGCCCGTGCCATTCTGTCGACGTACATCGTCGTGCGCTGGTCGGGAAGTGGTTAAAGCTGAAATCCAGTCAAACAGCTAAATACACAGATGAAATACATACTGTATATCAGATGTGAGCTGCTTTACCTAAAAAAAGGATTTGTATTTCTGTTCATGCAGTCCTGAGGTTTACACAGCTCTGTCCCACAGCACAGCCCTGTCAAGCAGGGGAGAGGGATTAGATCTTTCTCTCCAGCAGTTTTACTTTCATTAACAGGCGCCCACACCCAATGACTGCATAGTGAAATAAGAAGCAGCACACTGATGAGCTTATCTTTCTGTCACTCTGCTCGCTCCACCTATCAGCATGCTTTGTGCTGCATTACACATCCCCCCTCTGAAATCTACTGTACAAACTGTATAGCAAGCTGAAAGAGCCTGATACCAAGATGAATTCAGATACTTACAATACTTATGTAGCGCCAGGTCCTGAAGAGCACGCGCTATATGTTTTGAAATTTAATGTTACACCTAAACTGCAGTTTGGTTTGGGTATAATTGTTCCAAATTTTGACCTCAGCATCAGTCTGACTTGACTATAGGGTGTGTCTGACTTGACTATAGGGTGTTCGGCCTGGCCATAGGGGGCGCTGTCTATTCTGGCCGGCATGGAAACACAGTCTGGTTGGCAGTGGCGTAACTAGAACCTTCAGGACCCCGATGCAAGAAACCATGGAGGGCCCCCCGACCTCCGGACAGGGCTCTTTTCTCCGAGCCCAATGGTGGAACACCAGGGCCCGGTCCCAAGTGGGTGGCCACATATAAAGGAACCGATTTCTCCATTTCCCCCGCTTCTCCTCCTCTCCCACCCACAGGCATTCAGCGGCTGCAGGAGGAAAATGGAGAGACCGGTTCCTCTATATCGGTGTTTCACAATCTTTTTCCAGTCAGGGCACCCTTGAAGTACACCCCTAGGTGAATGGGGCTGCACTCCAACCCCCCTGCAACTGTGTGCAATTCATGCAGTTGCAGCATAGTGATGATGCATTTAAGGGGTTAAAACAGGTGGTCAGTAGGCAACATATTGCCTCTCTACCAGCTGTCAAATGCCTCTGAAAAGCGATCTGAGTGGCCGTGTGTGTGCTAGTCTGCCGGACTGTGTGTGTGTGCTAGTTCGCTGGACTTTTGAAATGAACGGACTTTCCCACAAACGGAGGAAAGTCCGTTCATTTTAAAAGCGGCTCCAGGTAGCCGGGACTAGCGAAGGAAGTCAATATAGCCGATTGATTGACACGTCGCTGGCCCTGTCACCTGGTATGGACTTAAAGGGGAAGCCCTACGCTGAAAAAACGGCATGGGGGGACCCCATATCAGACCCTTATCCAAGCACGCTACCCGGCCGGTCAGGAAAGGGGGTGGGGACGAGCGAGCGCCCCCCCAAGCTGTACCAGGCCGCATGCCCTCAACCTGGGGGGGTGCTTTGGAGAAGGGGGGCTGGTTGTGTGTGGGCAGGTCCACTCGTTCGGAAAGGCCGGCGGACTTTCCGGTGGTTTGTCCGCCAGACTAAGTCCGCCTGATAGTCTGATCGTGTGTACGCGGCATAACAGTACCTGAACTTTCTTCCTAACCCTCTGATCCTATACTAAGAGACTGTTCGTTAACCAATTTTTTGCAAATAAAAATCCCTTTAAGCATATCTGTTGTCAGTCTCTAAAGTTTCTGGGCCATCTACCACGGGAAACCCCTAGACGCAAATCGAGGTGAAGAAGATTACGGTAAGCCCAATCAAACCAGCAGCTCCTTCAGGGGGTTAGTGCTACACTTACATAAACAAATAATACATTTAATGAGGTATTAATGATTACAGAGCTGCATAAACCCTTTTATATGTGCCTTAACTACTTGCCATCCATAGGCAAGTAAAAGAAAAGTGTTGAAAAAAAAAAATTGTACAAAATAAATAATAATAAAAAAAATTAAAGTACCTTTGTCCCACCATGCTTTTGCGAAAATGCAAACACATACATTAGTTCTGCACGCATATGTAAACAAGATCACACCACACGCATGGGATATTGTCACGCAATTATTCTATCACCAGACCTCTTGTGCAGCTCTAAACTGGTAGCCTGTAAAGGCATTTAAAGCGTCATCTATGGAGAAATTTCACCGTAGTTTTCCACCATTCCACGGGCAGACACAATTTTAAAGTGTGACATGTTAGGTATCTATTTACTCGGCGTAACATCATCTTTCACATTATACAAAAAAATTGGACTAACTTTAGTGTTTTTTTATTTTTTTGTTCATGAAAGTGTTTTTTTTTCCATAAATAATTGCTACATCCATCCTTTCATTCTATAGGGCCTCTGCAATATATATATATATATATATATATATATATATATATATATATAAATTTTGGTGCTTCTAAGTAATTTTCTAGCAAACAAAAGTAGATTTTTACATGCAGGAGCTAAGTGTCAGAATGTAAATGTCTAAAATGCTACAGTGCCTTGTGAAAGTATTCGGCCCCCTTGAAATTTTCAACCTTTTGCCACATTTCAGGCTTCAAACATAAAGATATAAAATTTAAATTTTTTGTGAAGAATCACCAACAAGTGGGACACAATTGTGAAGTGGAACTAAATCTATTGGATATTTGAAACTTTTTTAACTAATAAAAAAATGAAAAGTGGGGCGTGCAAAATTATTTGGCCCCCTTGCGTTAATACTTTGTAGAGCCACCTTTTGCTGCGATTACAGCTGCAAGTCGCTTGGGGTATGTCTCTATCAGTTTTGCACATCGAGAGACTGAAATTCTTGCCCATTCTTCCTTGCAAAACAGCTCGAGCTCAGTGAGGTTGGATGGAGAGCGTTTGTAAACAGCAGTTTTCAGCTCTTTCCACAGATTCTCGATTGGATTCAGGTCTGGACTTTGACTTGGCCATTCTAACACCTGGATACGTTTATTTGTGAACCATTCCTTTGTAGATTTTGCTGTATGTTTGGGATCATTGTCTTGTTGGAAGATAAATCTCTGTCCCAGTTTCAGGTCTTTTGCAGACTCCAACAGGTTTTCATCCAGAATGGTCCTGTATTTGGCTGCATCCATCTTCCCCTCAATTTTAACCATCTTCCCTGTCCCTGCTGAAGAAAAGCAGGCCCAAACCATGATTCTGCCACCACCATGTTTGACAGTGGGGATGGTGTGTTGAGGGTGATGAGCTGTGTTGCTTTTACGCCAAACATATCGTTTTGCATTGTGGGCAAAAAGTTCGATTTTGGTTTCATCTGACCAGAGCACCTTCTTCCACATGTTTGGTGTGTCTCCCAGGTGGCTTGTGGCAAACTTTAGACAAGACTTTTTATGGATATCTTTGAGAAATGGCTTTCTTCTTGCCACTCTTCCATAAAGGCCAGATTTGTGCAGTGTACGACTGATTGTTGTCCTATGGACAGACTCTCCCACCTCAGCTGTAGTTCTCTGCAGTTCATCCAGAGTGATCATGGGCCTCTTGGCTGCATCTCTGATCAGTCTTCTCCTTGTCTGAGCTGAAAGTTTAGAGGGACGGCCAGGTCTTGGTAGATTTGCAGTGGTCTGATACTCCTTCCATTTGAAAAAAAAACGCTTGCACAGTGCTCCTTGGGAAGTTTAAAGCTTGGGAAATCTTTTTGTATCCAAATCCGGCTTTAAACTTCTCCACAACAGTATTACGGACCTGCCTGGTGTGTTCCTTGGTCTTCATGATGCTCTCTGCGCTTTCAACAGAACCCTGAGACTATCACAGAGCAGGTGCATTTAGGCCGGGTTCACACCGCTGCGATGCGGGAACGCCGCGAATCCGCTGCGTTTTCCCGCATCGCATTACTCCCGCTGGCAGTTCACACTGCCCTATGCGGACGGCTGGGAGTGTCAATGATATGTTAATGACACCCCCAGATCCATCCGCATATCGCAGTGCGATCTGCCGACTCGCACAGGAATCGGATCGCATGGTGTGAACCCCCATGCGATCCGATTCTGTTGCGGACCAAAAAAAGGGTCCCGTGCGAGTTTGCTGCGGGACCGATGCGAATTCAGCCATACTATCTGTATGGCTGAACTCGCATCGCTACGGAGATCGGATGTGATTTGCGGTGCGAATCACATCCGGATCTCCCCCCGCAGCAGTGTGAACCCAGCCTTATACAGAGACTTGATTACACACAGGTGGATTCTATTTATCACCATCAGTCATTTAGGACAACATTGGATCATTCAGAGATCCTCGCTGAACTTCTGGAGTGAGTTTTCTGCACTGAAAGTAAAGGGGCCGAATAATTTTGCACGCACCACTTTTCAGTTTTTTATTTGCTAAAAAAGTTTAAAATATCCAATAGATTTCATTCCACTTCACAATTGTGTCCCACTTGTTGGTGATTCTTCACAAAAAATAAAAATGTTATATCTTTATGTTTGAAGCCTGAAATGTGGCAAAAGGTTGAAAAGTTCAAGGGGGCCGAATACTTTCGCAAGGCACTGTACATGCACATTAGATGCAGACTTGTGAATGTAGCCCAAGGCTGCTTATAGGACATGTTTATTAAGACACACTGTTATTAGATATCTATGTTTAACTTACTGCCTGCACTTATACAATAAAATACAATAAAATATTTGACATTTTTATAACTTTTAGTACAGCCCTTTGTCCTATGACAAATGACAGTTTAGGCTACATGATGTTTAATAGTGACAGTTTATGGCATATTTATTTAGCTAGCTGTGGTTTGGAACATATTCCTCCCCTTTTCATCACCTTCACTTCTGCTATAGAAAGTTCCAGAACCTATTGATAAATGTCAACGTTAAAGCAAATGACAAGGGCTAACGTGATTTATGTTGAGCGACTCTTTAACGTCTTCATGACTAGAGGTCATTGATCTCCGGATGCGCCGGAAGTGCAGTTCTACTTTTTTTACCTTCTCCTTGACGCTGTCCCGCCACAAACTCACCATTCTGTAGGGGTCAGTCCTCTTCCAGACTGAATGTTGCCTAGCATAATTCATCCAATTTTCTGTGAGCCAAGGGTGTCATATGCACACAGTAACAAAGTGGTTTTAAGCATTAATTGTTCCAGAGTGTCTGTAGCCACATCTGCTACTTGTTACTATGTAGATACCTGAATGTCTGTAGAATGTCCACAGAATCACTTTAAGGCAAGAATAGGTTTGTCAGCATGTAGGCGGGTAGGTATCTCCTTCATGTTTCCCGTTAACTCGTTGGGCGCCAAGTTCTGAGTCACATGAGAGGACTACCCTTGGGGTGGGTTCTTTGGGCTACACCAGGCGTTGTCCAAGGTGACTTATACTAGCACCCATAAGTGTGTTTACCAATGACCGGAACCAGGCAGGGACCATGGTCATTTGAAAAAATCAAACATTCCGCCAACTGAGATGAGTTGACATGTGCATTATTACACACAGAAAAGTATGAATACAGCCACTTCAGCTCGGAGAGATTTACCCCCTTCATGACCAGGCCATTTTTTGCGATACAGCACTATGGTGCTTTAACTGACAATTGTGCAGACGTGCAACAGTGTACTCAAATAAAATTTTTGTAATTTTTTCCCCAAAAATAGAGCTTTCTTTGGTGGTATTTGATCACCTCTGCATTTTATTTTATTTTTTTGCACTATAAACAAAAAACGACCAACAATTTTGAAAAAAACAACAACATTTTTTTATTTCTGCTGTAACCGCTTCCCAACTGTCTCACGCAGATATACTGTGGCAGAAGGGCACGTACAGGCCCTTTAACCACTTAACAACTGGCCCATATCCGAATGATGGCTACAGGTCGGTTGCTTAACTCTGGGAGGACGTACTATGACGTCCTCCCAGAATTCCACTCTCGCACGCCCCCGGGGTGCGCACTTGAGAACATCCGTGACCGCTGGGTCCACAGGACCGGCGCATCACAGATCACGGTAAACGGCCACTCATTGCGGCTGTTTACTACGTGATCGCTCCGTCAAATGACAGAGCGATCACTTGTAAACAAACGGTTCCTCCCTCCCCTCTCTGTACCGATCGGTACAGTGGAGGGGAGAGATTGGTGGCAGCAGCACTGTGGGCTGGATCTGTAGTGCCCTCAGAGCTGCTTCCTGACAATTAACCCTGCAATGCCCTGCCAATACTCTGCAATACCCAGCAATGCCCTGCCAATACTCTGCAATACCCTGCCAATATTCTGCAATGCTCTGCCAATATTCTGCAATGCCCTGCCAATACTCTGCAATGCCCTGCCAATACCCTGCAATGCTCTGCCAATATTCTGCAATGCCCTGCCAATATTCTGCAATGCCCTGCCAATACTCTGCAATGCCCTGCCAATACTCTGCAATACCCAGCAATACACTGCAATACACTGCAATACCCAGCAATACTCTGCAATATCCTGACAATACTTTGCAATACCCTGCCATAAACTGCCATACTCAGCAATACCTAGCCATACCCAGCAATACCTAGCCATACTCTGCAATACCTAGCCATACTCGTGATACTCTGCAATACCCAGCCATACTCTGTAATACCCAGCCATACCCTGCAATACTCGGTGATACCCTGCAATACCCAGCCATACTCGGTGATACCCTGCAATACCCAGCCATACTCTATGATACCCAGCCATACCCAGCGATACTCTGCGATACCCAGCCATGCTCAGCCATGCTCAGTTATACCCAGCCATACCCAGCCATGCTCAGCCATACTCGGCCATGCTCGGCCACTTTATGTGGCCAGGCTGTGGAAGTCTCACACCTGTGGTATCACCGTACTCAGGGGGAGTAGGAGAATCTATTTTGGGGTGTAATTTTTGGTATGTACATGCTATGTGTTAGAAATATTGTATAAATGGACAACTTTGTGTTAAAAGAAAATGCATTTTAACCACTTGCTGCCCGCTGGCCGTCATATGACGTCCTTGCCTTTGTGCGGGAATATCTTAATGATGCCTGCAGCTACAGGCATCATTCTGATATCAGCTTTTTCAGCCAGCGATTCCCTACACCATAAGAATGATCACAGTGGCTCTTCCACTGCTTGATCGTTCTTACGGGAGGTGAGGGTGGACATCCCGCCGCCCTCCAGTGTTTCTACTGACTCACCGCTACGATCAAAGCCAGAATCGTTTTTTATATTTTTTTATTTCAGGCTTCCTAATCTAGAGGTGAGATGTGGGGTCTTATTGACCCCATATCTTACTGTAAAGAGGACCTGAATGTGTTTTGGGGTATGCATATTTGTGGTATGCATATGCTGTGTGTGAGAAATAACCTGATAATATGACATTATGACAATTTTGTGACAATAAATGCAAAGAATTGGGGGTAAAAATGACAACTTCAAAAAACTCACCATGCCTCTTACTAAATACCCTGGAGTGTCTTCTTTCAAAAAAGGGGTCATTTGGGGGGTATTTGTACTTTTCTGGCATGTTAGGGCCTCAAGAAATTAGGTCATCAGTACATCAGGTGTGATCAATTTCCAGATATAGGCACCATAGCTTGTGGACTCTATAACTTTCACACAGATCAAATAATATCCACCAATTTGTACTTATTTTTAACAAAGATATGTAGTAGTATAAATTTTGGCCAAAATTTATGAAGAAAAATTACTAATTTGCTAAACTGTATAACAGAAATGAAAGAAAAATTCATTTTTTTTACAGAATTTTCTGTCATTTTTTCTTTTATAGCACAAAAAATAAAAAACCTAGTGGTGAATAAATACCACCAAAAGAAAGCTCTATTTGTGTGAAAAAAAGGACAAACATTTCATATGGGTACAGTGTTGCATGACTGAGTAATTGTCATTCAAATTGTGAGAGCACCAAAAGCTGAAAATTGGTCTGGTTATTAAGGGGGTATAAGTGCCCAGTGGTCAAGTGGTTAAGAGGCGGCTCACGGGTGTGCCCGCCTGGAGCTCCGTGACCACGATCGCAGGTACCCGTGATTGTCTCACGGTAAGGAAGAACGGGGAGATGCTAATGTAAACAAGCATCTCCCCGTTCTGCCTAGTGACAGTGTCACTGATCAGCTCTCCCTGTAATCGGGAGTGCTGATCAGTGACTTGTCACACACAGCCCCTCTCCCCACAGTTAAAATCACTCCCTAGGACACACTTAACACGTAAACCTAATGATTAACCCCTTCACTGCAGTGACATTTTTACAGTAATCAATGCAATTTTTTTTAGCATTGATTGCTGTGTTAATGGCAATGGTCCCAAAAATGGCTCAAAATTGTCTGATGTGTCCGCCATAATGTCGCAGTAATGATAAAAATATTTTTTGGGGATATTTATTATAGCAAAAAGTAAAAAAGAATGCATTTTTTTTTCAAAATTGTCACTTTTTTTGTTTATAGCACAAAAAATAAAAACCACGGAGGTGATCAAATACCACCAAAAGAAATCTCTATTTGTGGTAAAAAAAGGACGTCAATTTTGTTCGGAAGCCACGTTGCAGGACCGTGCAATTGTCAGTTAAAGCGACGCAGTGCCGAATCGCAAAAAGTGCTCTGGTCAGGAAGGGGGTAAATTCTTCTGGGGCTGAAGTGGTTAAAACATATCCAATAAAAAAATGTAAAAAAAAAATAATTTTTATCAATATGCATTCTGCTACATATTTTTGGTAAAAAAAAACAATAAGTGTATATAGACTGTTTTACGCAAAAGTTATGTATATATACTGTATATATACAGTATCTCACAAAAGTGAGTACACCCCTCACATTTTTGTAAATATTTTTTGTTATATCTTTTCATGTGACAACACTGAAGAAATGACACTTTGCTACAATGTAAAGTAGTGAGTATACAGCTTGTATAAGAGCCGGTTCACACAGCGGGCGATGCGAGGCGACACGACTCGCCTCGCCTCGCTCTCGCAAGTCGCCCCCGTTCTGTACAATGGATTCGTTCTGAGAGGAGCGACTCGAGTCGCTCCGACTCAGAAAAAAGGTTCCTGTACTACTTTTGGGCGACCTCGGGGCGACTTGCATTGACTTCTATACAGAAGTCATTTGCAAGTCGTCGCCGAGGCCACTGCAGGTCGCGGCGAGGCAAGTCGGAGTCGCCTCGCCTCGCCTGCAGTGTGAACCGGCCCTTACAGTCTAAATTTGCTGTCCCCTCAAAATAACTCAATACACAGCCATTAATGCCTAAACCGCTGGCAACAAAAGTGAGTACACCCCTAAGTGAAAATGTCTAAATTGGGCCCAATTAGCCATTTTTACTCCTTGTTGTCATGTGACTCGTTAGGCCGCGTACACACGGGCGGACTGTTCGTCCAACTTTGTCCGCTGAACAGTGTTTCAGCGGACAGTCCGCTCGTGTGTGGGCTTCAGCGGACAGTTTCAGCGGACAGTCTGACGAACAAAGTTTTTCGGAATTTCCGTAAGACTGTCCGCTGAAACTTGGTTTGAGCGGACAGTCCGCTCATGTGTAGGCTTGTTCGTCAAACTAAGTTCCGCGCATGCTCAGAAAGGATTTACACGCCGAAGGTTGCATTGCAGTGTATAGGACTTCGAATCTCTCGTCCCGTCGTACGTGCCGTTCACGTCATCGCGCAAGTTTTCAGCGGACTGTTCGTTCGTCGTGTGTGGTCAAGTCCGCTCATGCTAATTTTGAGCGGACTGTTTGTGAAACTGTTTGACGAACAAAGTTGGGCGAACAGTCCGCCCGTGTGTACGCGGCCTTAGTGTTACAAGATCTCAGGTGTGAATGAGGAGTAGGTGTGTTAAATTTGGTGTTATCGCTCTCACGCTCTCATACTGGTCACTGGAAGTTCAACATGGCACCTCATGGCAAAGAACTGTCTGAGGATCTGAAAAAAAAATTGTTTCTCTACATAAAGATGGCCTAGGTTATAAGAAGATTGCCAAGACCCTGAAACTGAGCCACAGCACGGTGGCCAAGACCATACAGCGGTTTAACAGGACAGGTTCCACTCAGAACAGGCCTTGCCATGGTCTACCAAAGAAGTTGAGTGCACATGCTCAGCATCATATCTAGAAGTCGTTGTTGGGAAATAGACATATGGGTGCTGCCAGCATTGCTTCAGAGGTTGAAGGGGTGGGCGGTCAGCCTGTCAGTGCTTAGACCATACGCCGCACACTGCATCAAATTGGTCTGCATGGCTGTCATCCCAGAAGATAGTCTCTTCTAAAGATGTAGCCACAAGAAAGCCCGAAAACACCTTGCTGAAGACAAGCAGACTAAGGACATGGATTACTGGAACCATGTCCTGTGGTCTGATGAGACCAAGATAAACTTAATTGGTTCGGATGGTGTCAAGAATGAGTGGTGGCAACAGGTGAGGAGTACAAAGACAAGTGTGTCTTGCCTGCAGTCAAGCATGGTGGTGGGAGTATCATGGTCTGGGGCTGCATGAGTGCTGCTGGCACTGGGGAGCTACAGTTCATGGAGGAAACCATGAATCCCAACATGTACTGTGACATACTGAAGCAGAGCATGATCCTCTCCCTTCAGAGACTGGGCCGCAGGGCAGTATTCCAACATGATATTGACCCCAAACACACCTCCAAGACAACCACTGCCTTGCCAAAGAAGCTGAAGGTAAAGCATGTCTCCAGACCTAAACCCTATTGAGCATCTGTGGGGCATCCTCAAACAGAAGGAGGAGGAGCACAAGGTCTCTAACATCCACCAGCTCTGTGATGTCCTCATGGAGGAGTGGAAGAGGACTCCAGTGGCAACCTGTGAAGCTCTGGTGAACTTCATGTCCAAGAGGGTTAAGGCAGTGCTGAAGAATAATGGTGGCCACACAAAATATTGACACTTTGCGCCCAATTTGGACATTTTCACTTAGGGGTGTACTCACTTTTGTTGCCAGCGGTTTAGACATTAATGGCTGTGTGTTGAGTTATTTTGAGGGGGGAACAAATTTACACTATTATACAAGCTGTACACTCACTACTTTACATTGTAGCAAAGTGTAATTTCTTCAGTGTTGTCACATGAAAAGTTAGAACAAAATATTCACAAAAAATGTGAGGGGTGTACTCACTTTTGTGAGATACTGTATATGTGATCGTGCACAGCGTCGCCACCCTGTAGCAGTCAAACTGCTATAGAGCGGTCGGCAAGTGGAATAGTTAATCGTTAAAATAGGTCTCTACTGATTTCTGTCAATGGAGTCAGACTACTGTGTTATCTCTTTCTAGAAATAAATAAAAAAAATAAGTATATGATTGGAAGTAAATATCAATATTATATGTTTGGTCACAGTTTTTCCACTGCTAAATACTGGAATTTGTCAAGGCCATGGAAGACTTAATTAAAATACTTTTTCCTACATTATATGTTGCAGAGAACAAAGCTGATATAATTCTTATGGCTTCACACTGCATGAGATTCTTTTACAGTTTAACGCTGTGAATATGGAATTACATTAATAATAGTAATTAGAATAACTGGAGGCAGCAGAGCATTTGAACACCATTCATTTATTAAACGCAGCAGGAGGTGGTTGACATTTATTACCAAGAAAATTGCCATTTGGCACCTAGACCGGTGACGTCTACTGATCAATGTTTTTCTTTAGTAATTTTGTTTTCCAAGTTTTATAATTGTTTTAAAAGGGTAGATAGGTAAAGTTTGGTACGTGCTACCAGTTTATTAGGTTTTTTTTTCATTCGACCCAGCAGGGCTGATTGGGAGCCAATCGGGAGACACTTTTCAGTCATTTTTCAGTCATGCCCAGGGGCAGGCCATCCATTAGGGGGACACAGGCACTGCTCTCCCATAAAGCATGCATTTCAATGGTGAGGGTGTTTTTTTTGAAAGCACCTGATTAAAGCTAGAGGCTCTAATAGGCTTCAAAATAGGGTGGGCTTGGGGTGCAGAGAATGCAAACCAAGCCCACCTAGGTGTGTTATAATAGTGAATGAATATTTGCTATTGTAACACTGATCCTCCTCCTGGCCAATCAGGAAGAGGGTCTTGAGACCCATCACCTGATTGGCTGAAAGGTTAGGCAATCCTACTGGATGCCTAGAAGGAGGGGAGGAGCAGCACAATTGAAAACGCTGTGATGGAGGAGAGGACACAGGAGCCGCTGCTTTTTTTTTAGTTTTAGATAAAATTGAGAGGGATTACAACACCTGTCAGGTTTTTACTGCTGTCTGTGACCCTCTATATTTTTTCTTTTTACTTTTATAACCTAAGGTGAAGATAAAAGAAAATACCAAATTAAAGGTTGTCACCGGAACAGAAATGGATGGGAAATCTTCCAATGGGGACACTTGTCCTGGGTATTCTGGTGACCTCGAAGGATTCCCTCACCTTGGAAGGATTTCTTTTTATTTGTTGTTTTGACTATGGATCAGGAAGTGAAAAAATTGTGTTGCCTTATTTCTACTTTAAAGGCTAAGTTCACTTTTTTTTGTAAATTCCAGCTTCCCTATGTACCAATATACCATGAATGTACCCCTGTTGCATGAAAGAGAAAAAAACATTTTCTATATCTATATTTTAGAGCCTGAAGGGGAAATTTGAGGGGTAGATGATTTGTGCAAGGATGATCGATTTTTTTTTGGGGGGGGGGGATTTGGGGAAAGAGAAGATTTGAGCTTGGAGGGGGGAAAGGGGGCAGATGTGTACTAGGAGGAGGGTGAAATTATAATTAGAGGGTAAGCATGCAGATTAGTGCTCGATTATTTTTGGGAGGGGGGGGGGGATTTTTGCTGAAACATAATGCCAATACAACTTGGGTGGATGTGCAGTTTTTGTATGCTTGCCCTGGGCTCTAGATGACCTTGTCCCGGCACTGCTCCTACCGACGTCCATAGTTTCATGCTTCTCCAATGCAGGCAATGTCATTGAACACTGTTCTCCCTCAATAAACAACCAGTTTCTTCCTCTGCTAATTGAGTGTATTGTACCTTAAATTCTTCATGGATAGATCATTTGGCAGCATGTGCAGGAGCTGAGCAATTACATACCAGCCTATGTAGAAAAGAACAGACTCTAGCAAATGCTGTCCCTATGTGAAGAGAGCACAGTACTGCAGGACAAGTTTTTTTTTTTTGCAAAGTGCCCAATTAGACTAGAATATACAAGACACATTCCAGCCAGCCACTGACCACCAATACTGGAGAGGGGAAGAGTAGTGGGGTTGATCCCGTCATCCGCTGACCACCAATGCTGGGGCAAGGTTTGTTGTTCGAGTAAAATACTACCACTAATCCATTAATGCTGGGGGTGGGGGGATGTTTTTTTTCAACTACACGTTATCCACCAACTCTGGGGGGGGGGGGTTTGTATTTTTTTACAGCAAACCACTATACATGAGGCATGGAGACACAAGAGGATGGAGGCTAGACGGAGTGCAAAGGGAGTGAGTCTAGCTGTTATAGCAAGGAGCAATCTTTGCTACAAGAAGCTTCAGATACAGATTTTAGGTAAAAGCTCCAGCAATGAGGAAGACCCAAAAAGGTGGGAGGAATAGAGTTGGGTTTACACCTACATTTTTGCATGTGACTCCTTTTTTTTTTTGCACTAAGCTCTTTTTTTGTCCCTTTTATTGGTTGAACTACAGTAGATGGAATTGTTTCATTTTCAACCAAACTAATTGTAGTGCTGGCTCCTGACGAGCATGCACTATATGTTTTTTCAAAATTAATATTCCTGAAACCACAGTTGGGTTTTAGGGCTAATTTTACTAAATTATGATTTCAATACCAGTCCAGCTGGGTTGCACTGGGTTCTCCTTGGCCGCAGGTGTCGCTGTCACTGCAGGTAGAATGCAGTTTAGCTGGGTGTATTGAGTGCCATGTTTTCTTGGAACCAGCCCAGTGGGAGTGTTCTCCTGCTGTGCACTCTGGGTGGTGGTATTGACAAGGTGCTGACATCTCGTGTTAAGTTAGTTCCGTGCCAGAGGATTTTCAGTCTGTTTGGTTCTGGTCTTCCTGACCAGCCCCCTTGGCCCTCCTAGCCTGGGGTGCAGTTCCATGCATTTCCAAGTCTCGGGACTGGATAGCCTGAGGCGAAGCAACTGCAGGGATAGGCCTAAATGGATGTCGAGGCCTGGTGATTCAAGGGTGGTCTGGTGCCGTCTCATCTAAGGAGAGGCCCAGCAACTGGAGAAGCATCCAGGGGAGGACTCTTCAGGAGAAGGCTATGCACAAGGCTGGCTTCTCTGAAGCAGCCTGGAGGCTCAGTTGAAGGACACTTCATGGATCCACACTCATACGGTATCGCCGGACCGGCTGTGAGATACTGGTACCATATGATAACTCTATAAATTTGTCTATGCCCCTCAGTTACATTCAAGTCTGTGGCAGAGACTTTTCCTTAAGTATTCTATGCTCAAGTCTGTGGCAGAAACTTTTCCTTAAGTAATCTATGCTCAAGTCTGTGGCAGAGACTTACTTTACTTAACACCCTACCGGCTGCTAGGCCTAGTGAGAGGAGGTCTATCCGGGGGTTGTGAAAATCCAGTTGTGAAACGCTTATTCTCTGGATTCCTTCTGTAAAGACTTTCCATTTTTGACAGTCCAAAATACCTGAACTTCCTCCTAACCCTCTACCCTAAACTGAGAGATCTTGTTTCTATCTCGAAATAAATAACCCAAAAGAAGATTCAGTGTCAGTTTCTGCATTTCTTTGGGCCATCTACCAAGGGAAACCCTAGACAGAGACGAGGTCAAGAAGGTAACGTTAAGCCCAATCAAACCAGCAGCTCCTTTGGGGGTCAGTGCTACATAACTATGTAACAAAGTAATGAGTTCTTAACACCAAAAAACAATGTGCCAGCCTTTTGCTTCTATTTTCTTTGGGTTGGTAGAGCTACTGCTCTAGGTCCAGCCATTTTCTAGTGTCTATAGGCACATTCTGTCTTAGGTTTTGCAATGGATTTGACACTGTTGTACATAGCAATGCAATGATCAGTGAATAACTCTTTAATAATTGTATATAAATATTGATTTTATATATCTGTGTTGCTTTTTGTGCTAGGATTACAGTTTGCTGAGAATTTGCTGGGAATTGCATTATTAAAAAACACATTTCCCAGCTAAGCTGGGAAGTGTTTAACAAATGACCTGTCCAAATCAAGTGTTTTTCAAATTAGTATTTCTTTTGGTTAGGCAAAGAACCCAATGAATGTTGCAAAAACAAATTGACCTTTGTGATAGCATGTGGTCAGTGAGTAGCATTCAAGGAAAGTTGTTTATCTGATGTCACCCAATTTTGCAATAAAAGACTATTTTTGAGATTCAAAAGTTCATTGCCACTAGGCATTAATACAATGATAAAGTTGCTGAAGAGTATATTTTTGTGTGCAGAAAGGGCAGGGAAGGTCAGAGGCATATCAGGGACAATTCTATGCCATAGCAATTTGACTGTTGTATTTATGCCTAGTGGCAATGAACTTTTAAATGTTATCCTTTTATTTTCTGTATAAAACTGAAATATGGATATTTTATATGCAGTTTCTTAGGTTCCCAGAAAGTCTCATTTATTTAAATAGACATTTTTGTTTTTTCAATTACCCATATTTAAATATTCCACACAATAGGCTATTCTCTTTGGAACCTTAAACCTTAAATAATTTGGTGGCTTTTGCATAGGCTCAGATAAGCTATGAGCTATAGTGTTAAAATGGCAATGCACCATAACAGGGCTGCTGTTAGAAATCACGGGGCCACATACAGCTTACCTGACAGGCCCCCTTTCCCCATCCGAAAGTGACTGAGGATAGATATATCAGTCCTTTTCTCTGTAGCCTCAAACAAGAAGCGCTCTGCGACTCATTCACAAGATGATCCATAATAAACACAATTTACTATGCTTCACTGATGAATAAAGTTATTGGTAACAATCGCTCACTGTGTTCATTCAGGAAAGGAAGGGGCCAGTAAATGACCGGTATAGTTACCAGCCCCTTCCCTCGTTCTCCATCTTAAAGCATCCCCCTGTGTGCCCGTAGCAGTGCTGGTGGGAGAGGAGATGAGGGAAGCCGTGGGGGGAAAGCGGCACATGGAGGAACCAGACAGCAGATGGAAGGGGCGCATGTGCTAGAACCAATCCCCCTGCAGTGCAGCCAAAAGGGGAAAGAAGAGGGGGAAGCTGGCAACACTGCAGTGGGAGGCAGAAGTGGATCACTACAGCC
This sequence comes from Lithobates pipiens, assembly GCF_037356315.1. Classification (NCBI taxonomy): domain Eukaryota; kingdom Metazoa; phylum Chordata; class Amphibia; order Anura; family Ranidae; genus Lithobates; species Lithobates pipiens. Next base: position 100,480,381 of record NW_027507790.1, read on the forward strand.
AGATCTCCTGCTCAACAGGTGCACAGGACCCCCTTTGAACTGATGGGGCCTGGGCCCAGTACAGGAGGGCTGGCTGTACTGCCTTATCAGCGGCCCTGGACCTTAACTCCACAATCTGTCTGATCATTCAATTTTTTTTATAAACAGAACCTCACAAAAAATTTCATTCAAATATATTTTTCAATCGCTACAAGGAATATAAAACCACTTTGTGTGTACAAAACACTTTTACAAACCCAGATATTAGATTTTCAAATAGTTGTGAAACAATCACTGTGGTGTTCATAGCCTGAGCAGAGAACAAAGCTATGGGAGGAACCCAGCATGTCCACCCACTAAAGAACTGAAGAGAAGCTGTGACTGGTCTTCGTAAATGGAAGTTCCAGCACCAAAGTACTGAAGTTGCTTAATGTTGGATTGCGGCACACATCCTGAAGAAAGACACAAAAGACCATCAAAATTCCAGTAAAAATACAATGCTTCTTTAATTCAGCTTTAAATATTAGTACATACACATGCTTGTCCAAGTAACACAAGTATAACTATTTATGCAATAAGTAGACAGCCCCAACTCTAGAATGATCACAGCACAGCAGTATGTGGCAGGTAGAACTTTCATTCCACCAAAGTTCTATTTTTTACAAGATAATTGGAGATATTGAGATTGGTACTTCATCCAGCTAAACATATCTAGATTAGGTGTTTATTACCTAATGTCTATACAACCCATAAAAAGCAACTCAGCCAACAAGCAAAATATTTAAGCAAATTAACATTTCATCTGTTTGGAAATCAGAATGGAAATTCATTTTCCAGTGTCTGTGGTTTATATATTTTTCTCTTGATCCCAGAATTACTGAAATGGGATTAGGCATTCCAAAGCACCAGGTTACCAGAACATTTACACAGTGGGGATAGCCAGTTTATTAAAGCTAGGATGAAAAACAAAAGCATTCAGAAGGTTAGTTGGATTGATGTAAGCATGTTTAAGGCTAAAGTCAAGGTAGATATAAAAGGCACAAATAATGCAGCCCTGTAGCATTAATATACCAGTAAGTTTTTTTTTTTTTTTTTTTACATTTTAAGTACCTGCATCAGCCTCTTCTGCCCGTACACACGATCGGACTTTCCGCCAACAAAACCGTGGATTTTTGTTCGAAGGTTGTTGGCTCAAACTTGTCTTGCACACACACGGTCACACAAATGTTGACCAACAATTACGAATGTGGGAACGTGGTGACGCGCAAGACGTACAACGAGCTGAGAAAAAGGAAGTTCAATAGCCGGTGCGGCTCCTTCTGCTTCATTCCAAGCATGCGTGGACTTTTATGTGACTGACTTGTGTACACACAATCGGACTTTCCGACAACAACGTTTAGTTGGTGGAAAATTTGAGAACCTGCTATTAAACATTTGTTAGTGGAAAGTCCGACAGCAATGTTCGATGGCGCATACACGCGGTCGGAGACATTCCGACAACAAGCTCACATCCAACATTTCTCGTCAGAAAATCCAACCGTGTGTACGCGGTATTACAGTCCCAGTACAGTAGAGCTCAGGGGGGAACAAGCCACACAAGGAGCCATTCAGGTATGTTGCAGTGCAAGAAGCATTCTGATAGGTGAAAATAGCAGAACGACAGAGAGATGACCTAATCAGTTTGCTGTTTCTCCCAGATTCTCCCAGATTCAGGGTAAAAGTGGGAAGGAGACCTGTAAATGAAAGTGAAACTGCAGCATTGACCAGGTCCCCTTATCTGCAAGGCAGGGCAGTGGTGTGTGGCAGAGCTGTGTAAATCAGAACTGGGTGGATAAAAATACAAAGCCTTTGGCAGGTAAAACAGTTCTCATATATGCATTTAATTTGTATATATAGCTGTTTGCTTTTAAATCGGCTCTGAAGCATATGTTAAAGTGTTTCTAAAGCCAAGACGTATTTTACCTTAAAGCGGAACTCCAACCAAGAGGGAAGGAGTAGGAATGGCATTTTTTTTTTATTGAAAAAGCCCATAGCGTGCAAACACACCCAAAAAACTTCCACCCGGTGCATAAAAAAAGTGCACACATATATAGAGTGACACACTAAAAAGTGCAGACGGGTGTCTGATGTCCTCCCGAGGAAGGACCATACCCTGATCCCCCGGGGCGTTAGGCTCCTGACAGGGACTGAGGTACCAGACTCATCTAGTGGTCATCTAGCCGAAGCCAGATGACCTCCTTTCCCTGGTAGGTCTGCCGAAACAGAACCTCCTAGGTACTTGGTACTATGGGGCTTCCCTGAAGGTAGGCCCCCCCAATAGAGGTTGGACCAAGCCAGAGGGCCTATGTCCGCCCCCTCACAAGACTTTCAGGATAGGTCCGAGAACCGACACCCTACTCATCAAAATGTGAAGTGACAAACGTGACTCACACAAAACAAATAAAATAAATAAAAAGTGAGGAAAGGGATAGTGAAGAGGAGAGTGAAAAGGTGGCCATTGTGCAATACAATGACCAGGCCCTCCGGCCAGGAATCAAAAATTCCTCTGGTCCTAGCCAAAAGGCCGGGCCCTAGAGGCAGGTGTAAAAAAGCGTGTTAATGGTGACGTGACCTAGGTACCAAATATCAAAGTGTAAAGCACAGTGAGCATAAGGCACCCCTGGACTGCCACTCCAGGGGCACATCACCATGGGCTTTTCAACAGAAGCATCCCTGACCCCCAGTCCAGACCACGACAGCCCCCACCCCAGGCAGAAAGGCATGGAGATCCAGGAGCTTAGTGAGACCCTTTACCATCAGGTCACACCCTCGCTCCCATCACTCCTACCTAATTACATTCGGGAAGTACTGGCCGTTCCCCCCAAAGGCAAAAAGGGGAATAAACTTTCCCTCCCGAAAAACTGACCGGAGCTAAAGCTGCCACAATCCAAGCCAGAAGGCCAGGGTCCCCTCCCCTGGCGCCGACCAGTGGTTCTCCATCCCCATCAGAAGGCTTCCCTTTCGGCTACGAACCGCTCCGGGTCACCTTTACACCAGCAGGCTTTGCATAGCAACCGCCACCCCTGCTCCACCTCGCCGTAGAACAGGGACGGAAGCAAGTGCTACCTCCTGGTAACTGATAAGAACAGATACTACACTTGATCTTAGCCAAAAGGCCGAGAAGCGAGTAGGAATGGCATTAAGATGCTCGATCCAAACCATCTCCTTCCGAAGTATTTGTTTGTCCCATTCACTGCCTCATGGGTCTTTGGGTACCACAGCCAAAACGATGAATGAGACCAACGAAACATCATATTTATGATACAAATCAGGATGTCTTCTGACAGCAGTGACCATCTTGCCATTCACAGAATAATAGACATGATCTTTGATTCTGGAATGAAATTGTCTGGCTGTTTTTCCAATATAAAAAGCATTACATTGGCATGACACCAGGTACACAGCACCTTTGGTGCCACAATTTGCATAAAATGCGGGGGCAAATAGCTCTCCGTTAGGGAGACTGAACCTGGTACCTGGGGTAATCCAGGGACAAAATGCAAATTTCCCACATCTAGTGATACCATTCCGGGGACGTCTGGTTAAAGAACCACCAGAATAGTGACTAGATGTTAACTTGTCTCGCAGAGATCTTGACCTCCTGAATGTAATTTCGGGTTGTATGCTAACGTATTTAGTAAGAACGGGATCAGCTTGCAATAGTGGCCAATGATTTGCCAAAATATTGCCAAAATATTGCGTAATTCTTGATGATGCTGAGAATATCTGGTAATATATTTGACTGCTTGGTTATTGCGAGATTGACGTAGTGCTTTGTTGAAGGCACTATAACCTCTTGCCTTCAAGTGATCACGGAGTGAGTTCGCTTGCAATTTAAATTCATTAGTATGAGTACAATTTCGTCATAGCCTCAAATACTGGGCATAGGAAATGCTCCGAAACAGTGCCTTTGGATGGGCACTGCTGTTTCCTTTCTAAAAAGTGGAAGCAAGGCAGTTATCTCCATCTTTGAAGATGGTTAGGTCCAAGAAGGTAATTTTTTGTAAATCACTAGCAACTGTAAATTTTCGATTAAACTGAATTTGATTCAAATTTTCAACAAACGTATTTAAAAGGGGTCGCATTCCCTGTCTACACGATGAATATGCCATCAATATATAGCAACCAGCAAATCGCATGGTTGGTATCTATTGATAAGGATTCATCTGAGAAAATGTTACGTTCCCACCCCCCCCAAGGTACAGGTTGGTGTAGGCCGGTGCACAGCATGTGCCCATTGACACGCCCTGTACCTGGAGGAAGTGGGGATCCTTGAATCTGAAGCAATTACAAGTCAATATGAATCGCAGTAATTCCAAAATAAACTTGCAATAGTCCCATCGGTGATGGTCTTGTTCACGTAAAAAGGTACGAACCATCCCGATACCCTGCTCATGAGGAATGCTAGAGTACAACACCTCAAAATCCAACATCACGAGCAGGGCATCGGGAGGGAAGACCATACCCTCAATGGTCTTCAAAAGGTCAAGTATATATCTCTTGTATAGGACGGTAAACCTAAAACATGTTGAATGAGGATGGAGTCAACTAAACGACTGCCATTCTCGGTAAGGAACCCAATACCCGACATTCTAGGTCTGCCTGGAGGTAATGGATGTTTATGTATTTTGGGTAGGGCGTAAAATGTTGCTTCCCTGGAATTACAAATATTTAGGTAGTTATGTATGTCTTGATCAATGAGGCCCTTTTGATGGGCAGAGCCAATGCTTATTAGAAATTCAGTTTTGAACTTGGCAATGTGGGTGGCATTAATCTGTTTATACCAGTCTTTATTGCATAATATATTCAATACCATTTGATCATAGTTCTTTTTGGTCATTAGGAAAATATTCCCACTTTTGTCTGCTGCCTTGATTACAAGGTTGGGGTGATTCTGTAATGGAAAATCACTTGTGTTTGAGAAGGAGTCAGATTATTGGGTTTGGAGTTGATGTCCATATGTTTAATGTCGTTGGCTGTACCCATCAAATCGAAAGGATACGTTTACATTTGTTACATACAGCGCAGTATTTAGGGTGTAATATGTTACCAAAGAGCACCTGCCCACACCCCTTTGATACCCTACTGTGACAGTGAGCATAGGATTTTCTCCCCCACACCTACTGTTACAATTTAAAAGAGTGCGCAAGAGTTCTGTGAATGAATGAACTCCAACTACCATCTGCCATTGCAGCAGACAGCTTATAGTTCTCAATGAACTGTGAGGGTATTGGTGAGTGCTTCATTGATCTTCCTGCTCTCCAGTAACTGTCTGGCCGTACGAGAGGTATGAGCCGACAGCTATAATGAGAGTTTCCAGGAGCCTGGCATTGCTGATCGTGGGTATAATGTTCTGCAGGCTCCATAACAAAAAAAAATACTTATTATTTTACTTGCAAAAACATTTGCATTTTGGATAGATGGAGGTGCTATAACTGAAGAAAAGAAGGTAAGGTGTTATATGGGGGGGGTAGGTTAAGTTGTTTTAAAGGTAGGTGAGGTGGTATGAAAGGTAGATGAGGTGGTGTAGGGAGATGAGGCGGTATGAGGGGTAGGTGAGGTGGTTGGGGGGAAAGGGAGGGGGGAAAGGGAGGGGGGATTATCAGGAGTAGGTGAGGTCCCATGATAGGTAGATGAGGTGGTGTAGGGGGATAAAGTGGTATAAGGGTTAGGCGATCTAGTGGGGACTGGGTAATGTGGGAAGACATTTTACGGGTACTGCCACCTGAAGCATATTCAGCTCACCTGTGTAAGTGTGGCTTTAGTGCCGCTGATCAGCCTGGAATGTTTCTGCACTCAGAGCTCGACCTGTATCCCAATTTGCTTCCTACAGTGACATTTTTTCCTGCACAGTGACTGCTACTGAAGTGTGAGAAAGGAATGTTTAGTGCACATGTGTCAAACACAAGGCCCACCAGGCCATTTCATGTGGCGCTCACACCTCTCCTGCAGCCACGGCACCTCCCTCGTCTCCACTGCCACTTTGTCTCAGCAGTCAGCAGTAGAGAGGACAGAACACCTCCTCCAGATTCTGCGCAGCACCCAATATGCAACTGAGGCAAGCATTCAGTGTAATGACTTTCCAGGCTGACTAGCAGCAGCTTAATGTTCCAGTGGCCGCTCTAGGACAGGGACACTAAAGCTTTCCTTGCAGCCCTAAATGGTGGGACACAATTGTTTGCGGGACAGCTGACTGAAGAACATGCATACTGTTTCAATAGACAGATGGTGGGGATACAAGCAGAGGTGGAGTACAGCTGAATATTACTCTGCCAGGTACTGTCTGAACAGCCGCTGGTTGCAACTACAGAATCAGTGTGGTCAAATGTGGCTGTCTGCTTACTCAATGGCCAGTAGAGTGGCAGTCTTCACAGTCATGAGTAAAAATAGATCCCCCCACTACCAGTGTCCACCGGTGAAGGTACCATGAAAAAATCACTGCCCTAATTTAAGGGGTATTTCCTCTCACTTTCTGCTGCACCTTTGAAACTGGAAGTGAAGGAAAATCTCCCTAATGGGACAGAGACAGCTAAAATAACCTGAACGATCAAAATCAAGAATACACCAAAAAATACAGTGCCTTGAAAAAGTATACCAAAAACGTAAAAGTATATTTTTAGGATTTTATATGATGGACGAACACAAAGTGGAACATAACTGTGAAGTGGAAGGAAAATGATAAATGGTTTTCAATTTTTTTTTTCAAATAAATATCTGAAAAATGTGGCCTGCATTTATATTCAGCCCCCTTTACTCTGATACCCTTAACTAAAGTGGAATCAATTGCCTTCAGAAGTCACCCAATTAGTAAATAGAGTCCACCTTTGTGTAATTCAATCTCAGTATAAATACAGCTGTTCTGCGAAGCCCTCACATGTTTGTTAGAGAACCTTAGTGAACAAACAGCATCATGAAGGCCAAGGAACACACCAAACAGGTCAGTTGTGGAGAAGTTTAAAGCAGGGTTAGGTTATAAAAAAATATCCCAAGCTTTGAACATCTCATGCGCTGCTCAATCCATCATCCCAAAATGGATAAAGGATGGCACAACTGCAAACCTAAACTGACAGGCCAGTCAAGGAGAGCATTATTCAGAAAAGCAGACAAGAGGCTCATGGTAACTCTGGAAGAGCTGCAGAGAGCCACAGCTCAGGTGGGAGAATCTGTTGACAGGACAACTATAAGTCGTGCACTCCACATATCTGGCTGGAAGAATGTCAAGAATAAATTATTGTTGAAAGAAAGCAATAAGAAATCCCATTTGCAGTTTGCGAGAAGCCATGTGGGGCACACAGCAAACATGTGGAAGAAGGTGCTCTGGTCAGATGAGACCAACATTGAACTTTTTGGCCTAAAAGCAAAACTCTATGTGTGGCGGAAAACGAACATTGCACATCACCCTGAACACACCATCCCCACTGTAAAAACATGGTGGTGGAAGCATCATGTTGTGGGGATGCTTTTCTCAGCAGGGACAGGGAAGCTGACCAGAGTTAATGGATTGAGCGAAACACAGGGCAATCTTTGAAGGAAACCTGTTATGCCGCGTTTTCCCGTCAGAATAAACTCTGAAGGTTTTTCTGACGGAGTTCCGCTGAAACTATCTTGCATACACACAATCACACCAAAGTCCGATCATCAAGAAAGCGGTGACATACAACATGTACGACGGGACTAGAAAATGGAAGTTCAATAGCCAGTAGCCAATAGCTTCCGTCTTGTACTTGCTTCGGAGCATGCGTCATTTTTGATCCATCGGGACAGCATACAGACGAGCGGTTTTCCCGATAGGAATTGGTTCCATCAGAAATATTTAGAACATGTTCTATTTCTAGGTCCGTCAGAATAAAAAAAAAAAAAGTCCAATGAGGCATACACACGATCGGAATATACGATGAAAAGCTTCTGTCTGACTTTTTCTGTCGGACATTCCGCTCGTGTGTACGCGGCATTAGAGTCTGCAAAAGACTTGAGACTGGGGCAGAGGTTCCCCTTCCAGCAGGACAACGACCCTAAACATACAACCAGAGCTACAAAGGAATGGTTAGATCAAATCATGTCCATGTGTTATGCCACGTACACACGATCGGAGCTTTTCATTGGAAAATGCGACTGTGTGTATGCTCCATCGGAATTTAGCCGTCTGAATTCCCGCCAGCCAAAAATTGATAGCATGTTCTCAATTTTCCCGACGGAAAAAATTTCTGTTTTAAATTCTGATCGTGTGTATGCAATTCCGAGACGCCAAAAATCACGCATGCTCAGATTAAAATACGAGACAGAAGCTATTGGTTACTGGCTATTGAACTTCCTTTTTCTAGTCCCGTTGTACGTGTTGTACGTCACTGCGTTAGAAACGATCAGAATGCTATTAAAGTCGTCAGCTGGGGCGGATGAGCGACGAGAGGGCGTAACGTCCGCCCGAGGGGAGGGGCCGCCAGCGCTACAGCACACCGCACCGACGAGCAAGAAGCAGGACATGGCTTGGAGCGGGGAGGTGAGAGACCCCAGCCCAGCCATGCGGGAGCCCACGGGGCAGTAGCTCGGAGCGGTGTAGCAGTATTCCACAGCCCTTGGAACAGAACACTACCTGACCCTCACAGCTCTTCGGATGGCCCCCCCCTCGTTCCCCCGCACAGCTGATTCCCTCGTCTAAGCATCAGGACTTCGGAGGTATCCGGGGATGTTTCTAGCAGGAGATACAGCAGAGAAAAGGACGGTAACTTCATTAACATCACAATGTCTCGGCAGAGTAATATATATGTATATAGGGGAAAGCAATCAATGTGAAAATGGAGACAGCTTAAGCTGGTAAGGGGAGTCTTGCATACATAGATGGTTAAAGCGTGTGATGTAAGGTGTGCACTAATGTGGCTGGGTGTTCCCGCTGAGTAGAGTTGAACCTCAAGTGTCCTAAAGGGAAGTTTTTTTTGCATGGCCGGATAAACCATAAACAGGACTGCAGTTTTTTTCACATATGCCTATATCGAAAGCTGCTTGATTTATTTTGAGTCAGGAACCTAGAAGGCAATGTCCTAAGACAGTGGTAGATCCGCTGGGTTGACACATTATTATCCCCGCAAGATAAAACTGATTAATACATCACAGACTATCCCAAAAATCGCATATGACAATTACACATGTGAAACAACACGCTGGAAAAGTCGCATGGTTCTAAAAATTATGGCGATAAACACATATTGACAAGGAGAGTCGCATATAGATATGTGGAGGAAGCCTCTGAGGGTCCACTTTTATCCTGTTGAGATTGCACCTGCTGAGAGAAGTATCCCCACCTGTGAGCAACATTGATTGCAGAATCAGTTTATACATATTAGAGCACGGACATAACGGAATGAGTTAGAAAAAGCATTTTTTTTTCCGCTCTTTTTTTCTCTGGCATGCTTGGAGGTGATCAGAGAAGCAAATCTGATTTAAAGAATCCTAGAAGAAGATATAGCAAGGATGAATAAACTGTAACGGGATGTATTCGCTACCACACATTTTTAGGCCCAAACGCATGGCTGGATATATCTGGGGCAGGAAATTTAAAGGTGCAGCCCCAAGATATTGATGGCTCTATGGGATAGATGCGTATTGTCTCTGCAGCAGACAAACTGAACAAAACAAGACAGACTACCTCAATTATACATGACATTGTACATCTTAAACAGCACGGTGAAAAGTCGCATGAGTTGATTCCGGGACCTGTTCTCAGATCAATGCGCATTTTCCCCCGGACCTCTTATATATCAAATTTTTTTTTTTCCTTTCTTTCCTTCTTGTGGGGTATACGTTTGAAATAAGGCTTGGGGGCCAATTTTTACAGCCTGTCTGTCAATTCTCCTTGTACTGGGCCTGGTACATCAAGATGGCACGTTGCTAAAGACACTCGATAACATATTCGGACGACTCTGCGCTCCCCAGGTTCCACAGGCCTATGCCTAGGGGAGGGTTGGCACAACCCGAGGTCGCCCTTAGTCTAAGCAAAACATCCCCCCAGGATATATATTTATACCATTTAGAGGGGGTAATAACTTGGGGAAGCTGTTAAAGTAATAATAACGGGGTGCAGTATTAATCTACTGAGAGAGGAAGTCAACTGTGAGGGACCCCCGGGCAGTCAGCCAGTGGAACACAGGCATATGGTAGGAGGTAGGTTGGTAACCCCTAAGCAAAATTGGGGAGCAAAGAGATAAATAGGATTAATTAGCCACATAGAAGGCGAATCGTAGGAGGAAGCGACTTCAATGAGGATTCAGGACTAAAAGGAAAGAGTTACTGGGGTGCTCGGTTTCATATAAGTTTGAAATATAGTGAAATATGAGTAAATCAGCGAACAAGATGGCGAAAAGTGGAGCCTCACGAAATTTAAAAGATAAGAGCTATGATACGACTATTCAACAATATATGACACAAGGAGCAAGCCCCAAAGAATCGGGATCGGATAAAAGGCAACCAACCATCTCAGATTACAAGAAGGGAACAGGAAAACATAAGGGCGGAGGAGCACACCAGGACAGGGAGGACACAATAACACATAGCGAATGGGAGAGTAGTAAAATGGAAGAATCAAGGACAGAAGATCTCCCCCCCTCAAAAGGAGAAATGGCGGAGATGCTCTTAAAATTGGAGAATGCAATTAAAACAGATATTAGGGGACTTCGAGAAGATTTAGGAGGACTACTAGAGAGAGTAGAAGCTACAGAAAATCGCATCGACCTCCAAGCCTTAGAGTTAAACAAAGTGTCAGATCAATTAAAAATATTACAACTAACACAAAGGAATATGCTCTATAAATTGGAAGACCAGGAGAATAGAAGCAGAAGGCAAAACTTGAAGCTCCGCTCGATTCCGGAAACTAAAGGGGAAGATTTAAGATCAATACTAAATAGCATTCTATCCCCCTGCTGGGGAAATGAGACGGGAGCCCCCCTAAGGATCGATAGAATTCATAGAATCGGTAAAGCAAGAACTGGAGATTTGGATAGACCGAGAGATATAATTGTGCGGTTCACATTTTTTGATGAAAAAGAGGAATTATGGAAAAAGTTAAGGGGAAAAACCCCACTTGTGTATGAAGGTAGAGAAATACAGATATTTCCGGACATTGCACCCGAGACGCTTTTAAGGAAAAAACTTTTGAAACCCCTGTTAGTCGAACTGCAAGCCCATAACATTAAATACAGATGGGGTTTTCCTGCTTGCTTAATAGGGAACAAAGATGGTAAATCAGCAAAGCTGAGTTTCCCGGAAGATTTGGAAGAGTTCTGCGAGAAATTGGGAATATGCCCGCCTGCACTTCCAGGCTGGCAAGATGAAATAATTGGTTCAATGTAGGGGGAGGGGGGAAAGGGTTTGGGGAAAGGAAGAGGGGTGAAGGAGAAGGAAAGAAGGGAAGATATAAATCAAAACAAGGATGTGGAATTTAATACCTCCCGTCTCAGGGGAAGAGGCGGGAGAGGCGCAGGCGAAAAAGCCCCAAACCCTCATAACAAATAGATTAGGAGATGGTAGGGGTATGTACGACCATTAACCTAACAAGGGCCGATAATAGGCCATTGGGGTTGGGAGGAGGGGGGAGGGGGAGGGTTGGCGCGGGGAGTCAGGGGGGGGGGGGGGAGGAGGGAGGCGGGAGGGTGTAAGGTGGGGGAAGGAAAGTAAAGTGGAAAGAGGGGTTAGGGAGGAAAGAGAAAGAAAAATAATGTGGACCACCCAAATAAACATGAGACAAAGTACCTTTGCAGGGCTGGGGAGCACTAGGACAAATAGATGGGTAACAGCAAAATAGACGGCTTGAAATTTATGTCCTATAATGTTAAGGGCATGAATACCCCAACAAAACGCCATAAGATCCTAGCAGAGCTAAAACGGTATGAGGCCGACGTTGTATCCCTCCAGGAGACTCATATCTCCCTCGCATCAAACATAAGGCTGTACTCTAGCAACTATCCGGTCTGGTATTATAGCGATACCATATCGGCTAGAAGTAGAGGGGTAGCGATAGGGTTCTCTAAAAGTACAAGATTCCAATTAAGTGAAAAAATGTGCGATGCAGAGGGAAGATATCTGTTTCTAAAGGGTACTCTAGAGGAACTGGAGTGTACTTTGGTAAATATATATGCACCCAATAGCAATCCAATCAGTTTTTTAAATAAGACATTAAATAAACTTATGAATTTTAAAACAGGTTATGTAATTATGATGGGGGATATGAACTTCGGCCTCAATCCGGAAGTAGATAGTTCATCGGATGTAAAGAAGATGAGAAGCTCTGCACATAAAAATTTACTACAAAAGCTGTACAAAAATCAATTAGTAGATATATGGAGAGTAAAGAATCCTCTGGTACGTGACTATTCCTTCTATTCTACAGTCCATGGGACGTATTCACGTATCGACTATATTTTCATAGACCATGGGCTATTGGAATATGTGACGGACACGGGGATAGAAGTTATGACCCTCTCGGACCATGCTCCGGTAAAACTATGCTTGAATATTTCAAGGATAGGAAGGAAAACCTCTACATGGCGGTTGAATGAAGAGTTGCTGCTTGGGGAGGAGGACAGAATAAAAATTGCGAGTGCGATCGAACAATATTTTATACATAACGACACAGAGGAAATCAAAAGCCATACGTTGTGGGATGCACATAAGGCCTATATAAGGGGGATACTGATATCTATGGGATCTAAAAAGAAAAAAATGAGAGCCGAAAAAATCAACAATTTAATGAGAGAGATACACCAGTTGGAACAGGTTCATAAAAAAAGTAGGTTACAAAAAGATCTGGTACTTAAAAAGATATTAACGGCAAGGATGGAGCTGAAGGACCTTCTAGACCAAGAAGCTAGGATGGTGTTTAAAGGATTGGCCAAGGAACAATATATATGGGGAGATAAACCAAGTAAGTTTCTAGCTAGAATGTTAAAAAAGAAAAAAGGGAAAAATTTTATTGGGGTAATTAAGAATAAAAATGGGAAAATGTTCCATACCACCAAAGATATAGCAGAAATCTTCAGATCATACTTTGAGGGGATATTCTCAGATAGTAAGGTAGGTGCAAATAACGGGGAGAAAGAGAAGAAGATTAGGGAATTCTTGGGAAAAACTATACTCACTAAAATTACCCCCACTGAAAGGGAGATGCTCGAAAGGCCAATCTCGGAGGAAGAAATAGTGAGAGCACTATTAAAATCAGCTATAGGAAAATCCCCGGGACCAGATGGTTTTACAACATTTTATTACAAAACATTCAGAGAAGCCCTTGTCCCCCAAATGTGCCGGTACATGAATGGTTTGGGAGAAGAATATGGAATGAGTAGGGAAGATTTAATGGCAACAATTACATTAATCCAGAAAGAAGGCAAGGATCCCACGCAGTGCACCAGCTACAGGCCGATCTCGCTGTTAAACGCAGATACAAAACTCTATGCTAAAGTACTTGCAGAGCGAATGAAGGATTTAATGACAACACTGGTTCACCCAGATCAGACAGGATTCATAGGGGGTCGGGAAGGGAAGGACAACGGAATAAAGACACTCCTCCTACTCCAGAAGATGCGACAGGGTGGAACCCCCAGTCTGCTTCTGTCGCTGGACGCACAGAAAGCCTTCGACAGAGTAGACTGGGGGTTTATGTTTAAGACACTGGAGAAGATGGGGTTAGGATCAAAGATGATACAGAGGGTGAAGGTATTGTACGAACACCCAAAGACATGTATAAAAGTTAATGGGTGTGAGTCAGAGTCCTTTGAGATGGAGAGGGGTACAAGGCAAGGTTGCCCGCTTTCGCCCCTCCTATTTGTGCTCTCTTTGGAACCACTTTTAGCGGCAATAAGGGGAGACCCTGGAATAGAGGGGGTGAAAGTGGGAAAAGTTGAATACAAATACTCCGCTTTTGCGGACGATATATTATTGTATTTAAACAACCCCAAGACATCTATGCCAGAATTATTAAATCTACTAGACCAATATGGGGAAGTGTCAAACTTTAAAATTAATAGGTCAAAATCGGAGATAATGAATATTAATATTAGCAAGCGAGAGGCACAAAGTATGCAACAGAATTGGAAAATCCATTGGAGGAGCGAACTGAAATATTTAGGGATAAAACTATCAAAAACAGAAAGGAAAATGTACCGCTGTAACTACATTCCGTTATTAGATGAGATACAGGCAGAATGTAAAAGGTGTAGTTATAGACCACTATCGTGGTTGGGGAGAATAAACTCATTAAAGATGATAATATTCCCTAAGATCCTATATAGGTTTCAGATGCTCCCAATACCTTTGTCCAATGTATACCTATCGAAATTAAAAACCATCCTAATGAAATTTATCTGGAAAAATAAAAAAGCTAGGGTGGCCTTCGCGACACTTCGACAACCAAAAAATAGGGGTGGAGTGGCAATGCCAGACGTGCAGACTTATTATGAAGCAGTTGTAGTGTCCAGAGTGAGTGAATGGAGTAGAAGGGATAACACAGAGAAAAGATGGGTGAGATTGGAACACGAATTATGCAGAACAAAATTGGAGAAGCAAATTTGGAACCCACCACATGAGAGAAGTGTATTTTTGGAAGGGAACAACATTACACGAAACACGTTGCGGATTTGGGATAAGATATATAGGCAATTTAATGGGAAATACAATTCACCACTTATAGCGTTAAAGCACAATAATTTTTTTTTACCAGGGTGTCAGGAGATAGGAGGAAACTGGGTCAAGGAAGAGGTAAAATTAAAAGATGTAATGAAAGGGGAAGGGATAGCACCATATCACGAGTTGGCACAAAAAAAAGAGATGATGATAATTGATGAGTGGAGGTACGCACAGCTTTCAAGTTTTATTAAAAAACTCCCCCCACAGATTAGAACAGCGGAAGATTTAACTCCTTTGGAACAATTATGTTCATTAAAGACATCAAAGAAAATTGTTTCGAGATGGTATAGAACGCTGGTGGAGGGAGTAGAGCTGGGGGTACCTGTGTACATCAAAAAATGGGGGAGGGAACTAGGAACACAACCAGATAACACAATATTAAGGAAAATATTTAAATTAGTGCATGGCTCAGCGGTAGATGCTGGAACTGCGGAAATGAGTTTCAAATGTATGACGAGATGGTACTACACCCCAGAGAGGAAAAGTAAATTTCAGCGGGATGGTGTTAGGGAGTGTTGGCGGGGATGTAAAGAGTTGGGCACGATGACACATCTGTGGTGGAGTTGTCCAAAAATAGAACTGTACTGGAACCAAATCCTAGCCTTCATTAAAGAGATTACTAACAAAGAGGTGAAAGCTGATCCCTGGGTAGTGTTATTCCATGGGACAAAAATTGGGCTCAGACAATATAAGGAATCGGTGATTCCCCATTTGCTGAATGCAGGTAAAAAACTAATACCGAAAAAATGGCAAGAGAAGGAGGCCCCGTCAATGTGGGAATGGGTGGATGCGGTAGAAAAGACCTATAAGATGGAGTGTTTGAGAGTCAGCTTGGAAGAGCGGAGTAATACACCAATCATAGAGAAATGGAAGTGTTGGGTAGATTTTAGGAAGAAATGGCTCATCTCAGAGGGGTTGAGAAAGCCCTAAAATAGGTGTAGACAAGATACAATAAGGTACAAACTAGATAGAAATTAAAACTCTCACAGGGAAAACAAGATAAGGTGGTCCACAGATAGGAAGGAGGGGGGGGGGGTCGAGGTAAGAACTAGAAGGGGGATAAGATGGGAGTGTGATACCGGAGGGATGATATGGTTATTATGAAGGTTGTTAGCCTGGCATTAACACTCTCAAAAAAAAAAAAAAAAAAAACTTGCCACTATGATGTGACTGCATGGAAGGGACGCTGAGCTGTAAGCTGAGGTGGTCCCACGGTTATTAAATTGATTTCACTGAGTGGTTAAAAAAAAAAAAAAAAGAAAAAAAGAAAAAAAAAAAGAAACGATCAGAATTTGGTGCGACCGTGTGTAGGCAAGACAGTTTGAGCCGAATTCCGTCGGGAAAACCATCAGAGCTTTTTCCAACGAGAATTCCGATCGTATGTATGCGCCATTAGAATGGCCTAGTCAAAGTCCAGACCTAAATACAATTAAGAATCTGTGACAAAATTTGAAAATTGCTGTTTATAGACGCTCTCCATCCAATCTGACAGAGCTTGAGCTATTTTGCAAAGATGTCACTCTCCAGATGTGCAAAGCTGGTAGAGACATCCCCAAAAAGACTTGCAGCTGTAATTGCAGCGAAAGGGGGTTCTACAAAGTATTGACTCAGGGGGGCTGAATACAAATACATGCTACACTTTTCACATATTTATTGGTAAAAAATGTTGAAAACAATTTATCATTTTCCTTCCGCAATTATGTGCCACTTTGTGTTGGTCTATCACATAAAATCTCAATAATATACACTTTGGTTTTTGGTTGTAACAAGACAAACTGTGGAAAATTTCACGGTATGTGAATATTGTTTCTTTTTTTTTTTTTTTTTTCAAATATAAATTTTATTAAGCACCAACTAAGGGAGAAATCCCAGCAATAAAGATAATCTGAAAATGCAAAATGTATTACAGACACTATATTCATTGTGACAGGAAACAGCAAAGATTGTACATCCGAGTATTGCATGGTAAAGGTGTAGTGCACATCGTATGGGTTTAAGCATTACAGTTTATTCCGCGTGTGCCTAATGGTAGCCTGATCTCTTCCCTGCTTTTTCCACTTTTTCCTCAGTAGATACAGTTAATGGAGACCAAGGGGGCACAGGACAGTGCTAGAAAAAAGATAGAAACAAGAAGGGGAGGGGGGAAGGACAGGGGGGCAGACAGAGTGAGGGTTGGCATTGTGTAACGCTCTCAGTTCCAGGGTTATGTAGATATCAATCGGTCGTGAATATTTTTTCAAGGCACTGTAAACCGACTAATAAATAATTGGGCTATACAGGATTATTGCAGATTAGCTCTGTGGCCCAGTAATTTATGTATAGTATGCGGTCTGATGCTGAACGCTGATTGTCCTTTTTCAAGGAAGCAGAATAACAATTTATTCTGTTAAAAATGTAAAACACTTTAACTTATATATGTTTCCCCCTCTGCTTTTCCTTTGTTTTTCCAAATTGCAAATAATAAATAAAGAGCATGAATCCACCCACACACGTTGTGAATGACGCACTGCCTTAATGGAAAGTTTTACGTCTGTCGGGAAAGATCTAATGAACATTCATGTGTCATGGACAGGCAGATTACAGTTTCCAGGTGACTGTTTAAAATGATGCAAAAACAAGCTGTGTACAAAATAGCAAAGAGTCACACTATTTAGTTATACATCATTATAATAAATTCAATCAGCTACATTAATGTTATGTTGGACAATCAATACGCAAGTTTTACAAGCAATATAAAAGATTTAAAGTGGACCTTTACCCACCAAATAAAAAAAATACACAGTGCATGCAGCTCAGGGATAAACACTCACTTAGCTCATTTAAATACTTTTTTGTAAACTTATAATTTATTTTTTGTTCTTCTGGGTTACCTTGAAGCACTGATAATGGTGCACCCTGGGAAGGTTACATCACCAGTGCCTTCCAGGCACCTGATCTTGCGCATATGCCATATGAGATCTGGGTAACTTGCTTTTGAACTATAACAAGTTACAGTGGTGTTACAATCATATCTGGCACCCAGGAGCATTCAAACCTTTCCCCTCCCACAACAAAAATAAAAGAGTTGAATTAAAGTGGTGTGCACAGTGTGCCACGCCACATTATGGGAGTGGCAAAATTGTGGGCATTGAAAAGTTGTGCTAACAGTGGGAAGGGGCTTAGATAAATAAAACCTGAGCCTACTCTTCATAAACTCAACACAGTCCTTCCTTTTACACCCAAAATATACTTTCAAAGAGAAGCATGGAAATTTAAAAAAAATTAACATTTATATGGTATGGCAGTGGCAGTCTGACCAAGCACAGGCACAGTCTTGTGTGAAATGCAGACAGAAATACACTGTGATGGGGAGGGCAGGAGGGTGTCACAGTGAAGAGCTGTTCAGGAGGCGGGGGGGAGAAATCTCACTATTGTAGTAGAAAGCAGTTAAAGTGTAAAACTGACCATTCTGGAATACATGAATTTCCATGCCCTGGCATGGTCAGTTTGAAATGCAATGCAAAGAGAACAGAACTTTTTTGAATACAAGTACATGGTAACACTGGCACATATCAGAAATATAAAATGTTGGGATAACATACACTTTAAGCAGAGCATCATGTAATGTTCTGCAGAAATGGATAGTCTACTGGAGAAGAATACTGTTTACCAATGGTTATCTCATGAATTAAACAACAAATATGAGATATAGGAAAGTCTGTTGGAATTCTGCTCTGTTAGTCTGGATTCTGGGTGACCTTAAACCTTTAGTTCATGTCAGGGCTACTGAGAACAAAGATAAAAGACAATCTCTGAATATGTCAACAGATTCAGAGATGAGATGGCCCTGGTGCTTGTTAACCCTTCTGCAAAGAAATGTATAGGGCACAAGTCCTTACACACAAGCATGGTAAATATATCACCCACCATACTGAATTACTAAAAGTGATTTACCAAAGTCTGAAATGAAGCAAAGTGAACCTGTGTTAATATACTGAGCAAGGAATTTGAAGAACACATGTTCTTCACACTTAAAACAAGCACGTTAAAGCTAAATTCCAGCAAAACAAAATGTCCTCTCTTACAGTGGAGCTGCACCTACACTGCAGGGGTTAAGTGCCCAATTACATTTATAGGGACCAGTTAAAGCAGTTTTACTTACCTGATCCTCCGCTTCCACAGGCTCTTCTGTGTTGCTAGCCCCGATCCCTGCAGCCTCTTCTCCCCTGCACTCATCGGTCTTATGATGTCATTAAGGAATAGTCCACTGCTGAGTGTGAAAGCATTAAACCAGGCATTGGTAGTTTTGGCCGTGTGGGCACGTGCCAAGTCCTGCACACGTTTAATAATTGGAGCAGAGTAGCCTGAGTTCTTAGCGCAGCTAGAGAACTGACCACGCTGTGCTCTCATGCCCAGTGTGATCAGTTTTTTTTTATAGAAACGCAGAGACTAGCAGGAACACCAGGGATTTTACACAAAGGAAGCAATACAAAGAGAACAGGATACTTCTTCATACAAGCACATGGTACAGCAAGCACGTATCAGGAATATGAAATTCTGGGTTTACAGAAGTTTCTTTGAAGATATTAGCATAAAAAAATTATATAGTCACATTGCAGGTTGTTGTGGGCATCAACAGTCAGACAGCAGTGTCAGCTGGTTGTAATTTTTTGGAGGCAGGCAGCAAACAGTGCACCCACATGACAGTCTGCAGAGACACAGGCGAATGGAGGTTAAAAGGCTACAAGGATACAGATAAGAAGAGGATGGAAACCTGCAAAGGCACAGGTCAGGGAAGGTGACAGTCTGCAGGGACAAAGGGTTGAGGGTAAATGACTATAGGGATAAAGATGAGGAGAAGGTGACAGGCTGTAGAGTAGGGGTGAGTGACAAGCTGCAGAGACAAAGGTGAGCTGACAGCCTGCAAATACATAGGTGAGGGGAGGTAACTTTCCACAGGCTGTCACCTCTCCTCAAAAGCAAATTATCCATTCTGTTAAACTCCAACATCATACTTTTTTTCAGGAACCATGAATCAGACTAAGACACCGGGGTGATGGATGCATCGGTGGTAAAGCGCCGCTATTTTTAGCTGCGCTTTACCATCAATTTTGCAGCGCTATTTGGCCGCTAGCGGGGCCCTTTTACCCCCGCTAGCGGCCGAGAAAGGGTT
Source organism: Lithobates pipiens (assembly GCF_037356315.1). Taxonomy (NCBI): domain Eukaryota; kingdom Metazoa; phylum Chordata; class Amphibia; order Anura; family Ranidae; genus Lithobates; species Lithobates pipiens. Next base: position 100,500,218 of record NW_027507790.1, read on the forward strand.
AAATCCACCTGCAAAGCGCTGCTGCAGCAGAGCTTTTCCTGGTGGTATAGCCGAGCTGCCCCATTGATTTCAATTGGCAGGAGCGGTATACACACCGCTCCTTCACCACTCCAAATATGCTGCTAGAAGGATTTTTTACCGTCCTGCCAGCGTACCACTCCAGTGTGAAAGCCCTCGGGGCTCTCACATTGGAGACACAGCAGCGGCTCTTTCAGGGCGCTTTTCAGGCACTATTTTTGGCGCTGTAGCACCTGCAAAGTGCCTCAGTGTGAAAGGGGTCTAAGAGAGAAGTGCAGTAAAATGGTAAAATGGTACAAACAGTGCAAATGTAGTCAAAACATAGCCTGGGTAAGGTAACCAGAGCGGGTAGTCAGAACAAGCCAGTAAAAAAAAATCCAGAGATCAGTGTAGTCAAAAGCAGCAAACAGGATCAGGAACCAGAAGGGAAGTCAGCCAGGCAAAAGTCTTTAACAGGAAACCACAGCAGAGAGTATCTGGATATGTTGACCAAGGCGAAGGCACAGAAGATCTGGTCCAGGGAGTTTAAATAGCCAGCAGGCTGATTGACGAGCAGGATATGATCATCAGGTGAGTCACTGTAGAATGATGAGTCCTGGCAATTAACCAACAGCTCATCAGCCTGAGCTCTGAGAAGGGAGGGTTGAGCTTAGCCCTGACAATTTTTGGCTGAGGCATATTTGCTACACTTTGGTATGAGGAAAGAGCAGGAAGCTCTGAAACATGTAACCACACCCAAAGGATAGCCCACATGACGTCACTTCCACACCTTCTCCTCTGTGCACTTCAGGATGGTTACTGGCACGTCCTGTTTTGGTTTCCAGTCCTTAGCCTTCTGCACAGAGCCCGGTGGGTGCAAAAGCAAGACAAGACATCAGTGGAACTGACAGTGGTGTTCTTGTGGAGATATGCCTTTTATCTGTTAACCTAGTGAATTGCCGGTTGTATTCTATTAACCACTTAAGGACCGCCGCATGCCAATGTACGTCATCAGAATGGCATGTACAGGCACAAGCACGTACATGTACGTGCTTGCCTTCCAGCGGGTGGGGGGTCGGACCCCCTCCCGCTGGATGCGGCAGTCCGTTTCGCTTCAGGAGCGATCCGGGATGAAGGGATGGCCGTTGGTTTCTGGCCATCCCCTCTCGATCGCTCCTGGCGAATGAGAAGCTTCCTTCCACTGTGTATAGTAAACACAGGCAGGGAGGAAGTGATGTCATTCTCCTCGGGGCGGTCTTTTTGACCGGACGACGAGGAGAACAGTGAAAGTAAGTGCACCAAACACTACACTAACATGTAGTCACACAAACCCCCCCGATTACCCCCCCCGATCCCCCCCCGCCCCCCCTCCCAGTCACAGTGTCATTTATTTACTGATCACTGCATTCAGTGTCAGTTGTGACAGTAAAAACTGTCAGGGCAGTTAGTGTTAGGTCCAGGGTAGCCCCCTACCACCCCCCAATAAAGGTTTAATCCCCTGATTGCCCCTAGAGTTAACCCTTTCACCCCCTTTTGCCAGTGTCACTAAACGATCGTTTTTCTGATTGCTGCATTAGTGTCACTGATGCCGCTAGGTAGCTAGTTATTTTTTTAGGTTCACCACCAGGTTTTTATAGCGCTAGGTACCCCCATATACTACCCAATAATGGTTTTAACCCCCTGATTGCCCCTAGTTAACCCTTTCACCAGCGATCACAGTATAAGTGTCACTGGTGACGCTGGTTAGCCAGTTAGTTATTTAGGTTCCCCGTCAGGTTTTTATATAGCGCCAGGGACCCCCATATACTACCTAATAAAAATTTGAGCCCCCTGATTGCCCCTAGTTAACCCTTTCACCAGTGATCACCGTATAAGTGTTACGGGTGATTCTGGTTAGTTTGCTTTTTATAGCATCAGGGCACCCACCATTTATTACCCAATAAAGGTTTAACCCCCTGATCACCCGGCGGGTGATATCAATTAGGTTTTAGGGTCAGGGTCACCGCTAACACCCACGCGCAAAGCATAAACCTCCCGTAGTGGTATAGAATCTGAACAGATCAATATCTGATCTGATCAGATCTATACTAGCGTCCCCAGCAGTTTAGGGTTCCAAAAAAACGCATTGTTAGAGGGATCAGCCCAGATACCTGCTAGCACCTGCGTTTTCCCCCTCCGCCCAGCCCACCCAAGTGCAGTATCGATCGATCACTGTCACTTACAAAACACTAAACACATAACTGAAGCGATCGCAGAGTCAGGCCTGATCCCTGCGATCGCTAACAGTTTTTTTTGGTAGTGTTTTATATTTAAATCCGGAAGGCAGTGCTTGGTTTTCGGGGTCCCGTACGTGGCTAGGCTCCCAAAAGTCCCCCACATGTGGTATCCCCGTACTCTGGAGAAGCAGCAGAATTTATTTTGGGGTGTAATTTGACTTATGCCCATAGCATGTGTGAGCAATATATCATTTAGTGACAACTTTGTGCAAAAAAAAAAAAAAATTTTTATATTCCTGCAACTTGTGGCAAAATATAAAATATTTCATGGACTCAACATGCCTCTCAGTAAATATTAGGGTGTCTACTTTCCAAAATGGGGTCATTTGGGGGGTTTTGTGTTATTTTGGCATTTTATGGCCTTCGAAACTGTGATAGGTAGAGAGGAGTGAAATCAAAAATTTGCACCCTTAGAAATCCTGAAGGCAGTGATTGGTTTTCGGGGTGCCGTACGCGGCTAGACTCCCAAAAAGTCCCACATATGTGGTATCCCGTACTCAGGAGAAGCAGCAGAATATATTTTGGGGTGCAATTCCACATATAACTATGGCATGTGTGAGCAATATATCATTTAGTGATAACTTTTTGTAAAAAAAATTTTGTGTCATTATTCAATCACTTGGGACAAAAAAATATATATTCAATGGGCTCAACATGCCCCTCAGCAATTTTCTTGGGGTGTCTACTTTCCAAAATGGGGTCATTTGGGGGGGGGGGGGGTTGTACTGCCCTGCCATTTTAGCACCTCAAGAAATGAGATAGGCAGTTATAAATTAAAAGCTGTGTAAATTCCAGAAAATGTACTCTAGTTTGTAGACACTATAACTTTTGCTCAAACCAATAAATATACGCTTATTGACATTTTTTTTACTAAAGACATGTGGCTGAATAAATTTTGCCCTAAATCTATGACTAAAATTGAGTTTATTTGATTTTTCTTATAACAAAAAGTAGAAAATATCTTTTTTTCCTCTAAATTTTCGGTCTTTTTCCATTTATATCGCAAAAAATTAAAATCGCAGAGGCAATCAAATACCATCAAAAGAAAGCTCTATTTGTGGGAAGAAAAGGACGAAAATTTCGTTTGGGTACAACATTGCATGACCGCGTAATTACCAGTTAAAGCAGTGCAGTGCGAAATTGTAAAAAGACCTCTCGTCCTTAGGCTGAAAATTGGTCCGAGGCTGAAGTGGTTAAAGTGGCTAATTTTAATGCTACACTTAGTGGACGCCCCCTTTCTCCCTTTTTGTTTAATTACAGAGGCTGCATTCTAATCTGGGGTGGCTGCCCGAAGTGAGCCTGTGGATAACATTACAGGACTATTTGTTCAAGTTGGACTTTCATGGACTTGGGCTGCTGTCCTTATTAGTGCCATTTATCTCTTATTTTATGGCCATAAGTGTTGCATAGTATTCCTAACCCACTGTGTATCCGTTTAACACTATGGGACCTGCACAGAGTTGGCAGTGGTTTCACAAAGCAATTGTTTGACCTGCCAGGGCTGTGACCTCCCACATAAATCAAGCATTGCTAAAACCTCCCATACTGGCTGCCCTGGCTGTTTACTCAGGGAGCCGACCTGCTGCTGTTTGCAAAGGAAATGTCACCTTGACTTCCTGCTGTTTAAAATGTTAAACCTCCACTGGAGGTAAAAAAAAAAAATGACAAGGAACAACACAGTTCCATGAAGTATATCATATCTTATTTTTGGTTCCCAGCAGCTGACCCCAATGGGATTTACGTAGTTTGATTGCTGTCTGTGTCCCACTAGGGGGGATTTTCTTTCACTTTTTGCCTTTAGATCCAAGACACATCACTGGAACAAGTGTCCCCATTGTAAGATTTAGACCTCCATTCCTGTTCTGATGACAACTCAAAATATTGGATCCTAACTGACTTCCATTCCCAGTGACAAAGATGATTAGGACAAAAAGTGAGTGTAATTGTCCCCAGTGAGGACACAAAGAGCAATACCTGACAGCGGTTCTAACCCTTCCACTTTTTATCCAACATACAAAAAAAGTGGCTTTACACCCTAAATGTATTTTCAGCATATTTGGCATTGTGCCTCACTGTATACAGTTTTTTTTTTTTAATATCTGTTTCTTACCTGTTGATCCTGCCCAATAACTGCACATCTTGCTGAAGGCTGACAACTCTAAACCACTGCCTCTTGCATCAGTAATGCAGACCTGCCATAGTAGGAAAATATGTTGGAGCTACACAACTCATTTTGACGCACAATGAATTTTGCTGAATTTGATGTGTATGCTGCTAAAGCTGATCCTTCCTGTTTGTTGGTGTTATCAGTGCGATTCTAAGTACTTCTCCACGTGAGAAGTTTTTTTCGTTTTTTTTAATGATTTTAATACATTTTTATTGTTTTACACTATGTTGAGCTTAATTTTTATCTTGTTAAACTTTTAATACAACAGTGGAGATGTTATAAAGCTGAAGTTATTTTCTGTGCTGTGGATTCATCCATGTATTCATTCAGCTGTGGTCAAAAAAGACCAGAGTTTGGAGCGTATATGATGATTAATGCGTTTATGACCTTCTTGTAACAAAGAGGTCATTATGTTCTGGCGAGTTCCCTGTGCTTATAAAGGTGATGGGAGATGTCAGTGCCATTTTTTTTGTAGCAAGGTTTGATATGTATAGAAGATTTGTGCAAGCTGAACAGTTCTCAAACACAGAATGACTTTTTGTTGATACATATTACATTTGTTTGGATTTTTGTTATAGGGATGATACTATGTTTTCACATTTGTTTTACTTTATTTAAAGCGGAGGTCCACCCTAAAGTGGACCTTCCGCTCATCGGAACCCTCCCCCCCTCCGGCGTCACAATTGGCACCTTTCAGGGGGGAGGGGGGTGCAGATACCTGTACAGTACAGGTATTCTGCACCCACTTCCGGGATAGCTCTCTGCGGAAAGGGGCGTAGATTACGCCCCTTTCAGCAAGTGCCCGTCCCTTTCCGCAAGTGCCCGTCCCTTTCCGCAAGTGCCCCACTGCCTGCTGGGAAACACACAGATCCCAGAGGCAGCGGGGACCGTCCTTATTGCGCAGCGCGGCTCGCGCATGCGCAGTAGGGAACCGGGAAATGAAGCCAAAAGGCTCCATTTCCTGATTCCCATACCCAAGATGGCGGCGGCAGCACCTGACAGACGATCTAGAGATCGGCTTCGGGTGCCGACATCGCGGGCGCGCTGGACAGGTAAGTGTCACTATTTTAAAAGTCAGCAGCTGCAGTATTTGTAGCTGCTGGCTTTTAAAAAAAAAAAAAAAAACGCGGAGTCCCGGCGGACTCCCGCTTTAAGTGCAATGTATCAGTTCTTTGCTTATTCAGTGTTTTTTCTGATTCTTAAAGTGTTACTAAACCCACAACAGTACAATTATTCTGTATTAGCAGTAAAGCATGTTTGTTATACTCACCGTGGAACCTAAGAGGTTAATCCTCTGCATTGTGTAAAAAGGCTGTTTGATCCTGTATGCACAGATTCACCTCTGCTTCAACTGACTCAAAAACATTTCGGGATAAGACAGAGTTAGTGGAGTCAGGCTGCACGTGCTCAGTTTGGTGTGTATTTCTAGAGGTTTTTTTTTTCTTGGAAGAGTGCATGTGATCAGCACAGGGCCAATCGGCACTGTCCAGAAAGAGGGTCAGGGGTTTGTCCTATGAGGGGTTATCCTCATAGGACAGCAAGTGCAGTATGAAAACTCCCCCTACAAGCTTTAACAAGGCACTGATAGAAGTCACCAGACTGCTACAGTGGGGCAAAAAAGTATTTATTCAGCCACCAATTGTGCAAGTTCTCCCACTTAAAAAGATGAGAGAGGCCTATAATTGTCGTCATAGGTATACCTCAACTATGAGAGACAAAATGTGGAAACAAATCCAGACAATCACATTGTCTGATTTTTGAAAGAATTTATTTGCAAATTATGGTGGAAAATAAGTATTTGGTAACCTACAAACAAGCAAGATTTCTAGCTCTCACAGACCTGTGTCTTCTTCTTTAACCACTTGCCGACCAGCGCACGATGATGTACGTCGACAGAATGGCATGGGCAGGCAAATGGGCGTACATGTACGTCCCTTTAAATTTGCCGCCCTGCCATCGGGTGCGCGCCGCCGGCGGCGCGCTCCCGCGCTGGTCGGGACCCCCGTGAGTCCGGTCGCGGGACCCGCAGACTCGATCGCCGCGGGCATCCCCGCGATCGTCTCACGGAGCGGCCGAATGGAGAAGTGCCGTTGTAAACAACATTTCTCCATTCTGCCTAGCAACTAGTGACGCTGATCTCTGCTCCATGTGATTGGAGCAGAGATCAGTGTTCACTAAATGAAAGCCCAACCCCCCACAGTTAGTAACACACCCCTAGGAACACTTAACCCCTACACTGCCACCCACTGGTTAACCCCTTCACTGCCAGTGTCATTTACACAGGAATCACTGCATTTATATAGCAGTGATTACTGTATAAATGACAATGGTCCCAAAAATGTGTCAAAAATGTCCGATGGGTCCCCCACAATGTCGCAGTCACAATAAAAATCGCTGATCGCCGCCATTACTAGTAAAAAAAAATAATAAAAAATTATTAATAAAAATGCTATAAAACTATCCCTATTTTGTAAACGCTATAACTTTTGCGCAAACCAATCAATAATCGCTTATTGCGATTTTTTTTACCAAAAATATGTAGAAGAATACGTATCGGCCTAAACTGAGGGAAAAAAATGTTTTTTTATATATTTTTGGGGGATATTTATTATAACAAAAAGTAAAAAATAATGCGTTTTTTTCAAAATTGTCGTTCTATTTTTGTTTATAGCGCAAAAAATAAAAACCGCAGGGGTGATCAAATACCACCAAAAGAAAGCTCTATTTGTGGGAAAAAAAGGACATCAATTTTGTTTGGGAGCCACGTCGCACGACCACGCAATTGTCAGTTAAAGCGACGCAGTGCCGAATCGCAAAAAGTGGTCTGGTCTTTGACCAGCAAATTGGTCCGGTCTGAAAGTGGTTAAGAGGCTCCTCTGTCCTCCACTCATTATCTGTATTAATGGCACCTGTTTGAACTTGTTATCAGTATAAAAGACACCTGTCCACAACCTCAAACAGTCACACTCCAAATTCCACTATGGTGAAGATCAAAGAGCTGTCGAAGGACACCAGAAACAAAACTGTAGACCTGCACCAGGCTGAGGAGACAGAATCTGAAATAGGCAAGCAGCTTGGTGTGAAGAAATCAACTGTGGGAGCAATAATTCGAAAATGGAAGACATACAAGACCACTGATAATATCCCTTGATTTGGGGCTGCACGCAAGATCTCACCCCGTGGGGTAAAAATGATCACAAGAACGATGAGCAAAAATCCCAGAACCACACAGGGGACCTAGTGAATGACCTACAGAATGCTGGGACCAACGTAACAAAGGCTACCATCAGTAACACACTATGCCGCCAGGGACTCAGATCCTGCAGTGCCAGACGTGTCCCCCTGCTTAAGCCAGTACATGTCCGGGCCCGTCTGAGGTTTGCTAGAGAGCAATTGGATTAGACATGTGCATTCGTTTTCATCCAAATGCATATTCGTCCGAATTTCAGGTATTTTCGTTATCGTTTTAACAAACGATAACAAAAGTGCAGAATACGAAAAACGAAAGATCCGACATAAACAAATGCTTTATTTTCGTTTTCTTTGTGACAACAGTTCGATATAGATAGGAGATTCGACATGACGCTGACAATAACAATCTGTGTCTATCGAACCTGTAGTTGAATGTGCCTAACCTTAAAGCGGGAGTCCGCCGGGAGTCCGCCGTTTTTTTTTTTTTAAAGCCAGCAGCTACAAATACTGCAGCTGCTGACTTTTAAAATAATTGACACTTACCCGCCCAGCGCGCCCGCGATGTCGCAGCCAAAGCCGATCTCTCGATCATATCTCGGGTGCTGCCGCCGCCATCTTGGGTATGGGAATCAGGAAGTGAAGCCTTTCGGCCTCATTTCCCGGTTCCCTACTGCGCATGCGCGAGTCGCGCTGTGCAATAAGGATGGTCCCGGCTGTCTCTGGGATCCGTGTGTTTCCCAGCAGGCAGCGGGGGACCTTTGGAAAGGGGCGCAGATTCTGCAGAAAGGGGCATACCTTCTGCAGAATCTACGCCGGAAGTGGGTGCAGATACCTGTACTGTACAGGTACCTGCACCCCCTCCCCCCTGAAAGGTGCCAATTGTGGCGCCGGAGGGGGGGAGGGTTCCAATGAGCGCAAGGTCCACTTTAGGGTGGACCTCCGCTTTAACTCTATTAGTCCAGGATTATTCTACATAGAGAGAAAAGATTACTGCTGGAATTGGGTGGGGGAAGTAAAATAAAAATAATGATGATGATGAATGATGAATGTTATTGGCTAATTTTAACCAAAGAGAAGGAGCAGTAAAACAGCTAGAACTGAGTACACAAGTACAGCCAACTTACTTTCACTTACGATTGCTAGCAGAGAGACACACACACTGAATCATTTCAGAAGACAGTCAATCTTATCTGGTCCGTGTGTCAGAGAACCTGAATTATTTAGCAATTATGCATAAGCACAGCAGCAGAACAATAGTGAAGCAAGCTACAGTTCAACTTAACTTTTTTATAATAATCTGCTGCTATTGTGTTAGTGTTGTGAACTTGATAGTGATACTAGTGTTGCTAGTGTTGTGATAGTCTCAGAGGCTGCCCATGTTGTGGGGGGGGGGGGGGGTGGGATTTATTAATATAGATTCTATATTATAGATTGAGATTCTATATAGATTCTATATATCTTCTTACCTGTCTGATCAGTGATCACTATCTATCACCAGTCCATTTTCTGTTTGAACTATATACATTCAACATGAATGACAAAGATTCGACAAAGCAGCGTAAAACATACAAACGTTGAATCTTTGGCTTATGGTGTCTGTCGAAAGTTCTAAGAAGTTTAGAAGGAGCAGCTAAACTATACGGAGTCATACAGTTTAGCTGATCCGTCGAATCTTCTTTGAACATTCGACAGACACCATCAGCCTTCAATGACAGATTCGACCTTAATTAATTTGGATTTTCAGACCAATGCAATTTTTAACGAAAAACTAAATAAATAAAAACTCATTTTGAGAGTAACTAAATAAATGTATTTATGAAATTCCAAAACTAAATATTTCAGTGTGCACATGTCTAATTTGGATGATCCAAAGTAGAACTGTTTGGTAGAAACACAACTCGTCGTGTTTGTAGGAGAGAGAATGCTCAGTTGCAATCAAAGAACACCATACCTACTGTGAAGCATGGGGGTGGCAACATCATGCTTTGAGGCTGTTTCTCTGCAAAGGGAACAGGACGACTGATCCGTGTACATGAAAGAATGAATGGGGCCATGTATCGTGTGATTTTGAGTGCAAACCTCCTCCCATCAGCAAGGGCATTGAAGATGAAACGTGGCTGGGTCTTTCAGCATGACAGTGATCCCAAACACATGCTAGGGCAACGAAGGAGTGGCTTCGTAAGAAGCATTTCAAGGTCCTGGAGTGGCCTAGCCAGTATCACGATCTTAACCCCATAGAAAACCTTTTGGAGGGAGTTGAAAGTCCGTGTTGCCCAGCAACAGCCCTAAAACATCAGTGCTCTAGAGGAGATCTGCATGGAGGACATGGAGGTCAACATACCAGCAGCAGTGTGTGACAACCTTGTGAGGACTTACAGAAAACGTTTGACCTCTGTGCCAACAAAGGATATATAGCAAAGTATTGAGATGAACTTTTGATATTGACAAAATACTTATTTTCCACCATAATTTGCAAATAAATTCTTTCAAAAATCAGACAATGTGATTGTCTGGATTTGTTTCCACATTTTGTCTCTCATAGTTGAGGTATATCTATGATGACAATTACAGACCTCTCTCATCTTTTTAAGTGGGAGAACTTGCACAATTGATAGCTGACTAAATACTTTTTTGCCCCACTGTATATACTGCTGATGAGAAAAGGTATTTAGTATGGGTGCACCGAATGGAAATTTTGGTACCGAAACGAAAATGCAGGATGCACCGAAACTGAAAATGACAGTTTAAAAAAAATATATTTATATTTTTATATATGATTGTATTATATTCAACTTTTTACTTAATATCATCAATTTATTGTTTCCCATTATTGGCACCTTTAGTGCAAGAAAAGCTCAGGAAAAATGCAGTTTGCGGTCTCTGACCATCTCTTGTATCATGTCCTCCTCAGTCTCTAACCATCTCTTCTATCATGTCTGCAATAACTTACTTAAACTTAAACACACTGCTAATAGAATTAGCAACATTTCCATTTGGTGCACCTCTAGCAGGCATGATACCAACAATGTATCCAGGCCTAGGGCTGCACTTTGCAGGGGGGCAGCACTGAAAGATTCCCCGCTAGCTTGCTCTACACTGTTAAGCCCCATACACACTATCAGATTTTCTGCTGGTTTTTGTCTTCAGATTTACCAAAACCATGTACTGCAAGGGCCTGTCTGATTGCATACAAATTGAAACTCCTAAGGTTTGACCTCATATTATATGGTTTTGGTAAATCTGAAGACAAAAATCAGCAGAAAATCTGATAGTGTGTATGGGGCTTTAGTGTAGCTCCTGTCTTATGGGTGGACTGGGCTGAGAGGCAAATTAGTCTAGCGCCCCCATAAAGTGGCCGCACTGCTTCCAGTATGCAGGTGGCTGGCATCCCGCAACTGTGCGCGGGGGGTGGGCTGCTTCTAATTTTGACTGTCCTATCATCCTGCATCACAAACCTTCCTCACTGTGCTATATGTTTTCTGCTGCACCATTGGCATGGTTATAGCTTGTTAGTCCTCTCCATAAAATTATCAGAAATATAGTATAAGTATAGGCACTATAGAACTATAGGCAGCACTTTTTTGTTTAATTTTGGATAGAATAAGGGAGGGTTATAGCCCCTGTCAGTTTATTTTTTATGCCTGCCCCATAGCCAAACAGGAAGCGAGAGGAAATCTATGCAAATTAAGGGAATCCATTGCCCCCCAGCCCTCAGAACTAGTGTCCCCACTCAAAAATTTCAGGGCAGGTCTTAAACAGCAAGGGATATGGCCTTGAAAGGAAGGGGTGGATCATATTTAAATTAGGGGGTGCACAAGTTTAGTCAGGCCTAGGGCAGCACAAAACCTAAATACACTACTGCATGATACAGGAGATGGTCAGAGACTGCAGACATGATACAAGAGATCAATGCAACCTCACCAATGTCCATCAAATGCAGCCACACTGATGCCCATCAGATGCAGCCTACCAGTGCCTCTCAGATGCAGCCTGCCTGTCAGATGCATCCTACCAGTACCTGTCAGATGCAGCCTACCAGTGCCTGTCAGCGGCAGTCTCACCAGTGCCTGTCAGATGCATCCTACCAGTGCCTGTCAGATACAAACTACCAGTCAGATGCAGCCTACTAGTGCCTGTCAGACGCAGCCTGCCTGTCAGATGCATCCTACCAGTGCCTGTCAGAGGCAGCCTGCCTGTCAGATGCATCCTACCAGTGCCTGTCAGATGCAGCCCGCCTGTCAGATGCAGCATAACAGTGCCTGTCAGATGCAGCCTGCCTGTCAAATGCAGCCTCACCAGTGCCTGTCAGATGCATCCTACCAGTGCCTGTCAGATGCATCCTACCAGTGCCTGTCAGATGCATCCTACCAGTGCCTGTCAGAGGCAGCCTGCCTGTCAGATGCATCCTAACAGTGCCTGTCAGATGCATCCTACCAGTGCCTGTCAGAGGCAGCCTGCCTGTCAGATGCATCCTACCAGTGCCTGTCAGAGGCAGCCTGCCTGTCAGATGCATCCTACCAGTGCCTGTCAGATGCAGCCCGCCTGTCAGATGCAGCATAACAGTGCCTGTCAGATGCAGCCTGCCTGTCAAATGCAGCCTCACCAGTGCCTGTCAGATGCAGCCGTCCTGGAGGATTTTACATGCAATTATTGCAAGCAGCTGTTAAAGCTGCTACCAATAATTATGGTGTTCTCCTGGTGGGGACATCTTCCCCAATTCTCACCAGGAGAACACCCATGGTTGCAGGAAAGAAATTTGCTCCTTCTATTTCTATTTGTGCTAAAAGTAGCCATTCCTTCTCTCTGTATTATACTGTAAGGTCTTTGTCTACTTCTTCAGTTGTCTTTAAAGCAGAACATTTTAAAATGGTTAACAGCAGACTTTTATGTGAGTGCTAATGGTTTTAAAAGCAAAAGTTGTTTGTATGTATTCTATAAGGTGCTGATCTTTACTTTTATTCCGAGATGGGCCCAGCTGTGCTCCCTCCTGCTGGGAATAGATTGCCTAACCTTTCTGATCTCTGAGCAGTGCTAATATTTACTTGTGTTCTGTACATTTCTGCTCTCTTGCACAACAGTGTTGACACTTTCTCATGAAATAACAATGTACTCCTCCTTTTCCTTTCCTCTTCCCTTTAATTTCCACAGAACAGTCAGTGCACCGGAGATGAAATGGATATATCCTATTTCTGGCATAACGTGAAACTCTAGTTTTGCTGAAGAGGAAAAAAACAATTGTTCCAGGCCATGTCGACACACAGCTAGGAATTTAGCATACTATGTTGCAAGTCTTTATCTGCTTATTTTCTATGGATATTAGGATAGAGTAGACCATTATAATGTATTTTCTGATATCTTGGTAAGTAGGAAGTCCCATGTTGTAAAAAAAAATAAAACAGTACATCCTGAACATATCGTTAGGTGTGTAGGCTATCACTTAAGCCTCTTACACACGATCGGATTTTCCGCAGACAAAACCTCGGACTTTTGTCCAAAGGGCGTTGGCCCCAAACTTGTCTTGAATACAAAAGGCACACAATTGTCAGCCAACAAACACAAACGTAGTGACGTACTACAAGCTTTTTAGCGCCACCCTTTGGGCTCCTTCTGCTAATTTCATATTAGTAGAAGTTTGGTGAGTGTTGATTTGCGCTTTTCATTTTGCGCTTTTCATTTCACGCTTTTCATTTCGCCTTTTTAATTTTGCGCTTTTTATTTCACGCTTTTCAGTTTGTTTCTGAACAGCTGTTCGTCAACCAGACATGTGGCGGAATTGGAGGAGATAATGTGTTATTTATTATTGGCTTTGGAGTTATTGCTCTGACCCAAGTCCAGTCCAGTAACAGGAGGAGGAAGATTTCTTGGACCAAAAATTGGTTGCTTTATTAATCGTGACCAATTATGTCATATGCCTTTGCTGCTGGAGTTCCAGGAGAATAATCCGGATGATTTTCGGAATTATCTCCGGATGATGGACCCCTGCTTTTACCAACTCTTGGCATTGTTGACCCCCTGTATTAAGAAGCAGAACACATGCATGAGGCTTTTATGTTATTCTTTGGTTGAATAATGATTTGATCTGGTATATTTTCTATATTTTTGGATGTATAGAATGCATTTTTGGTGAAGTTCTATTGGCAGATAGCATGTCTAATTTTATTTTTTTTATTTTTTTAATGCACAAAAAAAAAATTGGAGAATAATACTTGGCTATGGGTTTTACTTCAAATGACAGTTTGGGAGTAGGCAGTTACATTTAAAAAAAAAAAGTTAATTGCCTACTAAAATACAATGTAAAATTAACAAGGGACACCAACATAGTTGTATCTTTGATCTTAAAAACTAAATAATTCCATCAGTATCACCAGCAAAGCAGCTTCATTATTATCCCATTAAAGCAGAAGAGAATGTGCGCTGCATTTCGAGATTTCATAATTTGCCACGTCACGAATGTTAATTCTCCATTACGAACGCTACCTTTAAAGATAGGGAAAGAGGAAAGAGGAGCTGGAGGGTAACCAACCCCCGGGACTTTTAAACCGGTACCGGATAGAGAAACAAGATAATCACATACCAAAGAGGTAAAATCAATGGAATTACAAATACAAAAGATGCTTCCTAAAAAAAGGAGAGTATGGATATATGTAACAATTACTCAAGTACAAAAGATGGTACAGATTCACAGATCACCATATATATTACCAAACTTGTACAAAAGTATGCTGCATTTCTCTCTACATGTTTCGCTCTCTTGAGCTTCCTCAGGATGTTGCAGCATATACAGTTACAAAGAAAACTGAAAAATAAAATAATGGATAAATAAATACATTACCCAGATACATATAAAGCATTTGAAACAGAAATTTCTATGATAGTTTAAGTATCTGCCTCAGTCAGGATTACTGATCCCAGCAGATACACAGTTTTTAGATCAGATTATCAGAGACAAGGACATAAGCTATGTCATAATCAGTAAACAATAACAGATATATATTAGTATGTCAGAGAATGTGTAAACAAAACATCATTCCTGCTAGTTAATGAACAAACAAAGTAAGCAATTCAACCCTGAATAGATACATACAGCATATGGCCGCCTTACCCTATTGGGTCATAAATCCATGCTTGATATACAATTGATCCCGGAATGACTTTTTTTGCATGTAAAAAGTCACACACACACACGAGTGTGCTAAACGAGAAAACTCGATATCCCCCGACAGTCTGCAGAGGCACGAGATATATAGTAGAGTGAACAGAAAGATATGGTATAGTGTTTAAAACGAAAATCAAACATATATTTAGCCCAAAAGGGACATACCTATAAGGTATCAGAAGTATGGGCATTCATTGAGCCAAATTTTGACTGTAGAGGGCAATATCCCTCCAAAGTGATCAGAATGATGTCAGGTATTGAGTATGATTAGATCCTCAAGATAGATAGTTAGCCTATGGAAATTAAAGGCAAAAACATTTGGTTACAATAGTTTACTATCTGTTTGATAGGGAACAAAAACAATGTTCCACTGCCTCATTAAAAAAAATTTTAGGTAATCATTTGAAAAGCTCCTATATGGGAATCTCTCATAGTGATGTAGTAAGCAGATTATACCTTTCCGCAAGAGAATTGTAATGATTCATCCAGACTGCTCCAGAAGGGGATCCTTCACCGTCAATTGCCAAATAGGCAATGACAGTGAAAGTGTTTTATCTCGTGGCTCCAGCCCGGCGGCGTCTGACGTCACCACCGGGCTGCGGGCGTGTTTTTAAGATGATTGCCCTGTTTGTGAGAGATTTTTTGATCTGCACATGCGGGAACGACGTAGTACACGTCGGTATAGCGCATCGGCCATTTTTGAAAATGGCAAACAACAGGGTATTGCGAACCATGTATGTGGCGCCTGCGCGGATGATGCAAATTGCGTCATTCCCACGCTGGCGGCCATGATGGGGAATGGCAAAAATGCCCATTCTAATACATAGACCAGGGGAAGCGCTGGGTACAGGGAGAGACGGAGCGGCAAGATAAAAACTCTGACATCTGTCATCACCCAATCTCCAAAGGAGAGACACAAGCGAATCGACCCCTTGGCAAAAAAAAGAAAAAAGCATCTACTTACAAAGGGGGCAAGTTTGCAAAGATCGCATTGGCCAAACGACCTATTCACAACTCTTGCCCTCGGGCGCCCGTACAGACTGCCATTGAAGGATGAGAAAGAAAGAAGGTTTCTCTTTACGGCACACTAATCTTAAATAAAAGTACTCAAATAATAATGTAACAAACAGATCATGTTATGAATAATATGGTCCAATTTAGAAATAAATTACAAGCATGGGAACACCCAACAGGGCAGTGCGGCCATCATATACAATAAATTAAGGGAAAAAAAAAATTACGAACGCTAGTTTACAAGACCGACCGCTTCTGGCTCGTCCTAGTTTCCGAGCATGCGTGTTTGTAATATGGACTTTTGTCTGATGGACTTGTGTACACACGCTCCTAAAATCCGACAACAGGCATTTGTCCGCGGAAAATTTTAAAGCCTGCCATCCAACATTTGTCCGAGGAAAATCAGACAAAAAATTTCCGATGGAGTGTACAAATGGTTGGATTTTCCACCAACAACCTGTCATCACACAATTCCCGTGAAATCCGATAGTGTGTACGAGGCTTAAGGCTCAATCTTTCAGTGCAGTAAACCTAATTACTCTAACAGGTGTGCAAAAACAATATATTTGTAGTGATCAATACAAAAATACGCATGTGAAAAAATAAGGTTAACTCCTATTTAACCATAATAAACCATGTGCAGCAAATAAATGATAAAATAGCAGTCCCATAACATAGAATTCACGTATACATAACAAAGAAATGATGAAAGTCCACGTGTGAGAATCCCAAATCACCTCACAGACAAGTGTGCAAGTTCCCTTACGGAACAGTAATGATCTCCAAATGATAAAAGATCAACATCCCAGAAATCATCCAATTGGGGGACCACCATTCAGGATACCACTAACTCCACCGCCTCCACAGTCCTTCACTGGTTTTCCAGAGCCAGCACCTCTTAGTAGTAATGGGTAGGAGAAAGAACAAAAGGCCAAAGAGTAGTATGGTAAAATCACATGATTTATTACAAGCAGATGATCTCACAAAAGTTAGAGTAAAACAGGCAAAACACACCACAACAGGGATCAACAGCGAGTGTACAACATCATATGTCATTGGCCTCACCCTATGCAGGTTTCGTCTGTTGCAATGGAAGTCTTCAGGGATTAAAGTGCAGTAAATCTAAATACTTTGTCAGGGATGTACATTATGGTTACCTTTGTATAGACTCACATACCTGTGTAGCACCCCGGCAGGGTTTGTTTCTGGTTACTTGTTAGAAGATCCACTGATCCCTCTCGAATTCTGGAGTTGCTGCACCTTTTCTCTTCTGTCAATGGGGGGCACTGTTACTGGTGACATTAGATGGACAGGGGCATAGCAAGGTCAGATTACAAATGTATGGGGTGTCTCAGCCAATTGGCAGGTGTTACTTTAGTCCCTTGACCTGCTGGGAGAGCTTATTTATTTGGGTGAAGTCAGGTGATCGGGGTTCTGTGCCACCTGGATGGCTGTCTGGGTGGACGTGTGTTATGTCGTCCCGGGTTTCTAGGCCAGAGGTCTGCGGGCCTATCCCGGGGACACCTGGCTCCTAGGCTGCCTGAGGCCTATCCAGGAGAAGAAGAAGCAGCATAGGGTTGGGACTGCAGAATTGGAGTCCAACCAAGTCATAGAGGTTCCGCTGGATGGTGGTCAGAGGTAAAGGGGAAGCAGTTGCCACTAAGGGACCATCTACCTTAAATCCTAGAGACTTCTGTGAGTAAGCCTGAAGAAGTACCAAAGCAGTCTTCTCACCATCTGGGGAGGGTGAAGAAGTGAGAAAGCTTCAGTAAGTGGCAAGCCAAGGACCCAGCGGGGTTAGCGGGGGTGATGCTTGAGGAATATATAGCGGGTTAGCTGTGGAAGAGCTCAGGGGATCCAGTGGGTGGCTAGGATCTGGAAGTCTAGTGAGAGACTGGGAGCTCACTGATTGAAGACCTACATTGAGAAACTGTGAGATAAGAGAAGAACCGTATTCTGTTGCCAAGTTCTATGTGTGAAGATCTTTGGAGACTGTTAATCTTATTTGCCATAGGAGACAGCTGTTCTGCCAATACAGAGGTTGCATCCGGCTGGAGGCTTTGAACTGTATATCTGTCTGCACAGCTGGGACAATGGGGCGGTGTCACATGGGTTGATGTCACATGGGTTGGTCACATGGGTTGATGTCACATGGCGACAGTCCCAGCATCCTCCGGGACTGTGACATCGTAAGGGGGCGGGGTCACCACGTGACATCAACCCATGTGACCAACCCATGTGACATCAACCCATGTGACACCACCCCATTGTCCCTATATAAGTGGCAGCGCAGCGCGTCCCTGGCATTGCGGCCGGAGAGATCGTCGAGTCAACATCTCCTGGAGAAGAAGAAGAAGAAGAACGGGCAGCGGCGGCGGCGGCGACAGAAGACTGGGCCGGCAGAAGAACCGAAGAGGGGGACAAGACCCCCGAAGTCAGAAGAAGAGGCCGGCGGTGAGGAAGAAAGCCCGGCTCCTCCGCTAGCAAAAGAGCTTCAAGAAGATAGCGGAGGAGTCTGGCGAGAAGACCCCCGAAGACGGAAGACCCCCGGAGCTGTGCAATAAAATATTTTAACCCTGTGTTGTGTTTTTTTTGTACTTTTTTTACAAGTGAATGGGTAGGGGTACATTGTACCCCATACTCATTCACATAGGGTGGGGGGCCGGTATCCGGGGCCCTCTTATTAAAGGGGGCTCCCGGATTCCGATAAGCCCCCGCCCGCAGACCCCGACAACCAACGGCCGAACATGGGGACAAGGTGCTTTGGGGTGGGGGCCGCACGCCCCCCCCTCCCCCAAGGCACCCCCCCATGTTGAGGGCACGCGGCCTGGTATGGCTCAGGAGGGGGGGCGCCCGCTCGTCCCCACCCCCTTTCCTGGCCGGCCGGGTAGCGTGCTCGGATAAGGGTCTGGTGTGGATCTGGGGGGACCCCCACGCCGTTTTTTCGGCGTAGGGGGTTCCCCTTGGAATCCATACCAGACCTAAGGGCCTGGTATGCTCTCGGAGGGGGGAACCCACGCCAATTTTTTTTCCAGGTGACATAAGGGGCGTGGTTTATGAGAAATGGGAGGGGCCAAAATGATGGGCGGGGTCATGATGGGCGGGGTCTGGCGCCCCCCCATCCAAAAACTTCACCAGCTGCCACTGCTGCCTACTGTGTCTCTGAGTCTGCTAATTGTCATTGCATCTACCTAAGGGTGTCCTGGCCCTAATCCCCTCTCCTACAGTTCTTGTTGAGAGACAATAAATCTCTTTATTTGCATTCAAAAAGTGACTGGCGACCATCATTATATCTTCCATTACACCCACTATATCTGGTAATCCACTCTACGAGCATGGATGTCATCTCTCTCTGAGCTGACATCCATCCTCGTAGAGTGGTAAGATCCTCTTACCATCAGGGCTCTAGAGGTCCGGGAGCCCGCTACACCTGTATAAAGCACTGAGACAAAAAAAAAAAACCTTTTCTATAGAGTGATCACATTTACTATGGTTGCAAGGAGAACTATATAAAAATCACAGTTGACTGAAAACTGAAATGGAAAGGTTTTTTAAGAAAATGTAAAAGCAGACCTTCCATCTCAGTAGTAAGTTCCCCTATTATAATGTACTTACCTTTCCCTGACTTCTTCCCACAATGCCTAGGGTGAAGTCATCCTGCTTATGGATGGATCTCAGAATGCTGAGTAGCCCAAATCTCGTAAAAAGACAATTCTGTGCTACAGCATATTCTTGCGAAATTTGGAGAAGTCACATACATGTGTGTGAAGGGGCGGAAATATTTTCATATGCCTCTTGGGCATTAAGAAAGATCTTTTGGCAGTTGAATAATTTCTTAACATGCTATAGACGTCTATGGTCCTTGAAAACTTAAAGTGGTATCAAACCCAAACGCAACCATATATTATATTGCTGTTTAGCATTTCTTAGTTGTAGCGGCATTCATTTTCTTTTTAAGGCTTTCTTTCTTCTATTTTCATCTGATGATTCAGCAAATAAGCCCGACCATACATTATACAATTTTCTTTACAATTTTCCTTTAGATTTACCAAAACCATATAATATGAGGTCAAACCTAAGCACTTTTAATTTGCATGCACACAGGCAGGCCCTTGTACTACATAGTTGAAGGAAGGTAAATCTTAGGCCCCTTTCACACTGGGGCGGGAGCGGCGTCAGCGGTAAAATGACGCTATTTTTAGCGCTGCTTTACTGTCGTTTTAACGGTGGTATGCGACCGCTAGCGGGGTGGTTTTAACCCCTGCTAGTGGGCGAAAAAGGGTTAAAACCGCCCGGCAGCAGTATAGCCGCGCTGCCCCATTGATTTCAATGGGTAGGAGCGGTTTAGGAGCGGTGAATACACCGCTCCTTCACCGCTCCAAAGATGCGGCTAGCAGGACTTTTTTCACCGTCCTGCTAGCGCACCGCTCCAGTGTGAAAGCCCTCCGGCTTTCACACTGGAGTGAAAGGGGGCAGATTTTTTTCAGGCGTTATACAGGCGCTATTTTTAGCGCTGCAGCGCCTGAAAAACTGTGAAAGGGGCCTAAAGGAAATTAAGTAAGAAAATTGTATAATGTATGGCCAGCCTAAGCTTGTTGTTTTTCAAAATGACAAGCAAGTGCTCCAGCAGAATGCATCAGTTAGGCCGCGTACACACGGGCGGACTGTATGGCCTACTTAGTCCGTCGAAACACATTTCAGCGGACAGTCCGCTCGTGTGTGGGCTTCAGCTGACTTTTTCAGCGTGCAGTCTGGCGTACTAAGTATTTCGGAATTTCCGTAATACTGTCCGTCATACTTTGGTTTCAGCGGACAATCCGCTCGTGAGTAGGCTAGTTCGACGGACTAAGAATGGCGCATGCTCAGAAAGGATTTACACGGCGGAAGGTTGCATTGCTGTGTATTGGACTTCCTATTTCTAGTCCCGTCGTACGTGCTGTACACGTCATTGCGCAAGCTTTCGACGGACTGTTTGTGCATCCGTGTGTGGTCAAGTCCGTTCATTCGAAAGTATGACGGACTGTCCGTCGGATTGTATGACGGACTAAGTAGGCCATACAATCCGCCTGTGTGTACACGGCTTTTGAGAAGAGATAAACAATTTAACACTAGAAGAGGTGCTTACAATGGTCATCTTTTATTTATGTACAACATTAATCATAAAAGGGGAAAAAAAACTTTTTCTGTAACTGCTTATAAACTACAGTAAAACCTTGGTTTGAGTTGCGTTTTGCAAGACAAGCTACATTTTTTAATAAGTGTTAACTTGATATAAAAGCGATGCCTTGATATACAAGTAGCGTCACGTCACAACTGAGTATAAAAGAGAAGAGAGGTGCTTTTAAGTGTAGCAATATGGTCACATTTAATGAAGGTACAACATTTAGCAACATATTGCTACTCTTATGCCACGTACACATGATCGGACTTTCCGGCAGACTTGGTCCAAACCAGAGTCAGTAGGACAATTAGATCGTGTGTAGGCTCCAGCGGACTTTTTCTTCCCAAAAGTCCCAAAAGCGGACCTAGAAAATTTGTCCGCTGGACTCGGCTTTTAGTGGACAATCCGTTCGTCTGTGTGCTAGTCCGACAGATAAAACCAATGCTAGGGCAGCTAATGGCTACTGACTATGAACTTCCTTATTCTACATCATCACGTTCAAATCCGTCTGACTTTTGGAGTGATCGTGTGTGGCCAAGTCCGTTAGTTTGAAAGTCCGGCGGACCTCAGCTGCAAAGTCTGTTGGATTGTCCGCCGGACTAAGTCTGTCAAAAAGTCCGGTCATGTGTACGCGGCAAAAGCCTCTCTTCTCTTTTATACTCTGTAGCTTCTTGCTTGATTAGCTTCTAATCCCCTTGTGGAGGCTTCCATTTGTGGATGGACATTTTATGATTACACAACCTGGTCATATTGCTATAATATTTTTATATGGACTATAAACTGAAGGACTTATGAATAAATTGTTGCGGAACAAATCATTTGAGTTTCCATTATTTCTTAGTGCTTTGGATTACAAGCATGTTTCTGGAACAAATTATGATCGCAATCCAAGGTTTTACTGTATTAGCTGGAGTTTGGCTTCAGTTTGTTAGTGTATTTAAAATTGCTAATACATTTAACGCTCCCCTCTCACAGACTGGCAAAGTTGCCCCTGTGCTCCTTCATCCAGAGTAGGGGCACCCTAATACAGGAGGTATGTTACTGGTCAGATGACCAGGTGAAAACAGAGGGAAAAAGCCTAAAAGAAAAGAAAAAAAAAGAAAAGAAACGAATGCAGCCACCACATTTAAAACGGTTGTAAAGGCTGAAGGTTTGCATAGAATGCATAAAGGTAAAAAACCTTCAGTGTGCAGCTCTCCCCTCTGCACCCCCCCCCCCCCCCCAACAATTACCTAAGCCCAATCTCGATCCAGCGATGTGCATGGGACCTGAGACTCTCCCTGCTCTCTCCCTCCTGAGATGCAGCAGCGGGAGCCATTTAATCATAGTCAGTGAGGGCTGAGCCGTGTTCTGGGTCTTATGGACACAGAGAGCTGGCTCAGGAGTGAGCAGGCACAAGTGCCCCCACAGCAAGCGACTTACTATGGGGGCACTCGGCAAGGAGCCCAGAACACTGGCAGAGAACCAGAGAAGAGGAGGATCGGGGCTGCTCTGTGCAAAACTACTGCACAGAGCAGATAATTATGACATGTTTGTTATTTATTTTTATTTTTATTTTCTTTACCATGTAAAGAATAAGTGCACTTTTAAGTTGAAAAGTTAACATTTTCCTGGCTTTTCTCATCAAAGTAGTAAAACATAAACAGCGTTCAGATGCAAAAGCCTAAAACAGCAAAAGGCCACAGGAAGTATAGTCTGAGGCCCTTACAGGTAAATGGCCACCTCTGAGGTAGTTCCAAAACCCTAATTATATTACTTCCAAAAAGCAGTATACTTCCCCTATTGTACAGAACAATACAACTGGTAATGTGGATGAGTATATAAATTGCACATTTGTACTGTGTTCTAGAAGAAGTTACATGCTGTACGTCATACCATGGTTTACACGGCTTCATAAACTCAATCATTATTTGCTTTTCTTATAGTGACAGGTCCACCCAAGTCAATTGTAGATATAAAAGTAAACTGTACTTGTTTAATTTTGGCGGTGACAGACAGAGTGTTATTGGAAAATTCTGATGGTGAAATGTGTGCTGAATCTTTATACAGGGAATATAATCACCTAATATCAATACTGTTTTTTTCTAAGCCCAAAAGTATAAAAGAGTGATTGTGTCTCATTACATGAAGGAAAGTGTAAATGTTATGCATGCTATTGAACCAGTTACCTAGCAGTAAAACAATCTACATGTAGCGTGGTATAGGAAGTCTAACAACTGATCACCTTTTTCTGCCTCAAAAACATAAAGAGGTCTTTTGTAAATACGACATGAAAATTGTACTATAATAATCAAAATAGTTAAATAAAAAGTACATAGGCAGTGCTCTATAGTCTGGCATGCTTTACATTTTTATATAGTGTAGTCAAAATAAAGTATGATTTTAGGGATTCTGACAGATAGACTGTAGACGATGACCAGTGTTAATTTAGTCGACTAAAAGGACTAAAACATTTTAGTTGACTAAATGAATACTATTTTAGTCAAGCAAAATACGACTAAAACTAAAACAATTGAGATGACTAGAATATGACTAAAACGAAAAGCCATTTTAGTCAAAAGACTAAAATGAGACTAAAACCAAAATGCCATTTTAGTCCTTATGCTGCATACACATGACCGGACTTTTCGACGGACTAGGTCCGACAGTCTTCCCGACGGGCTTTCGGCGGAGTGCCGGCGAACTTTCTGAATAAACGGACTTGGACACACACAATCACACCAAAGTCCGACGGATTCGAACGTGATGACGTACGACCGAACTGGAATAAGGAAGTTCATAGCCAGTAGCCAATAGCTGCCCTAGCATCGGTTTTTGTCCGTCGGACTAGCATACACACGAACGGTGGGAAAATTTAAAACAACACAAAAAACTCCTCTCCAAATTGCTACGCAATAGAAACCAATTTTAAAGTCCTAGCTCGTTGGTATTTGGTGCCAGCCAGAATAGCTAAATTTATCCCCTCTTACCCAACAACATGTTTTCGAGGATTCCCATCATCAGGTACCCACTTTCACATTTGGTGGCAATGCCCAATTGTTCAAACCTTCTGGATAACATTTTTTGATATGGCTTCTAAAGCCTTCGAAACTCCAATATCTCCAGACCCGGCCATAGCACTTCTAAATCTTAAACCTCCTGGACTTACCCGGACTCAATTTCAATTACTAGTACATCTCACAATGGCAGCTAAACAAACCATAGCTAAGGCATGGAAATCCCAGACGTTGGTTGTGGCCGAAGCTAAACATCGTCTGAATAGGGCTCTTATCTTTAATAAAATGTCGTCTATTAAGGATAATAATATGAAAAAATACAATAAAATCTGGCAACCATGGGTTAAGTACCTTCTATCTACAAACTTTCATCTATCATTGTTGATGCCTAATTGATACTCCTTACATCCTTTTACTATTATCTTTTTTACTTCTAGGTGCTTCTGGGGCGGGGGCTGGACCAATACCAGGAGAAACTTTTCTTATCTTCTTTTCTTTCACTCACTCTTTCTCTCTCTCATCTTATCTTCTTCTACTCTTCTTCTTTTCTTTCTTCTTTTCTTTTTACTTACTTTTTCATATAATAGTTACCAATACGGGATCTTGATTCACTCCTTTTACTCACATATATATCTTAAGCCGCGTACACACGGGCGGACTGTCTGTCCAACTTAGTCCGCCGAAACACATTTCAGCGGACAGTCCGCTCGTGTGTGGGCTTCAGCGGACTTTTTCAGCGTGCAGTCTGGCGGACTAAGTATTTCGGAATTTACGTAATATTGTCCGTCCAACTTTGGTTTCAGCGGACAGTCCGCTCGTGAGTAGGCTAGTTGGACGGACTAAGTATGGCGCATGCTCAGAAAGGATTTACACGGTGGAAGGTTGCATTGCTGTGTATTGGACTTCCTATTTCTAGTCCCGTCGTACGTGCTGTACACGTCATTGCGCAAGCTTTCAGCGGACTGTTTGTTCATCGTGTGTGGTCAAGTCCGTTCATTCGAAAGTAGGACGGACTGTCCGTCGGATTGTCTGACGGACTTAGTTGGCCAGACAGTCCGCCCGTGTGTACGCGGCTTTAGAATCTCTGTCACTCATACTTGGCTGATTTCTCATTAATAATTGATTACTTATGTTATCAAATATAGGATAAATGAGAATCATATAGTCTGCTACATAATTTTCTTTTTTCCTCTTTACTTTAATTAATATACTTTTAGTCTCGATACATTTTATCTTATGTCCTAAAATACCCACACGCATTCACAGCTTGAACCCAATTGGGGTGAACGTGTGGTTGGGAATTCAGAGATGTTTATTTAAAGTTATATTAACATTCCTTCTTCTTTGTATATTAGTTGTCAAATATTATATCTATATTTGCTCAAATGTGATTATATCTAAGAAGTTCTGATTATATTGTTCTGTATCGTATCCCATGCTTGTAGTTTATTCTCATTTCATTTTCTAGACATTATTTGTCTTTTCCTGTATAAAACACAATAAAAAGATTGAACAAGAAAATTTAAAACATGTTCTATTTTTAAAGTCCGCTAGATTTTTGGCAAGCAAAGGTCCAATGGAGCCCACACACGATTGAATTGTCCGACGGACTCGTTCCATCCGACCTTTGCTGTCAAAAAGTCCAGTCGTGTGCACTTGGCATGAGACTAAAATGAACACTGACAATGACATACAATTACTATCAGCAGGAAACTCTGCATTCGCTTTCACTCACAATTTTATTTTTATGTCTGGGGAATGATTGGTCACCCTACCCCCCCCCCCCCCCCAAGACAAATAAAAGAGTCTATCATGAATGTAGAACATCTGGTACTGCAGGCTGACTTGTGTGACTAGTTTTAGGCCTGTCTGCCTCAATGCTTGGCTGGCTCTCTCTTGAAAAGTATTTCCAGTCTTGAGGCACACCTTTCCAAGGCTTGGTTCACGTTACTGTGTGTCGCAGAACACACGCAAAATCGCTCTTGTTTCTGACACACAGACAAAAGCTCTGCTCTTTAGGGGTGCCATTAATTCTTAATTTTACCCCCCCACATTGGCAAACATGGGGTGCTTTTGGTGCAGCACAATTTTCAAAAAAGGGTCAGCTACTGCTTTCCCTGCATTTGTGTGGATAGAGAAGCCCATTGAAATTAATGGGCTGCCCTACACGCAGCATGCATCCACACAGATGTGAACCAAGGGCTTGTTCACATGTCAGGTTGGAGGTGTGGTAAAACCACATGGTTGAGCTGTTTTTACCACCTCCCATCTTCTCCCCCTTTAGCTGAAGAGGCAGCAGCTGGGGGTGTACACATGCTGTGGCTGCAGCTGGAGGTATACCAAGGGTGAATGGGGCTGCACTGCAACTACAGACACATGTACAGAGACATGTCCACAAATGTGTATATACACACGTACACACACATATACACACAGACACATGTAGACACACAGACACATGTACACACACACATGCACGTGTAGACACACACACATGTAAAACACACACACACACGTGCACACACACATACAAATGTATAAAGTCCTTTAAAACATTCTAGCACAGTACCTTTCCTCATTCAACCGGGTATTGCGCTGCAAGGGGAAGCAGAGAGCACAGCACACACTCCCTCCCTTTACTTTCACTTAGCTGAGACTGACAGTGCTCCCTCACAGTGCAGATGTACAGTTTGGCAGAGGATCGGGAGAATGGGCTCATCTGACAGCCCTTCTTTTCCCTGATCTAGTGGCACACCCGAGGACCTCCGGCAGCACCCTAGTGTGCTTGAGAAAGGCTGTGCTAAGACCGCCTTCACATAGCCGTTTATCCACATACACTGGATTTTAGGAGCAAGAATCTGTGGCTAGAGTTATAGGTGCTTGTGAACAGCAAAAGGTGCACAGCCTGTACAAAGTGTTGAAAGGCTAATAGCGGACATCACTGTTCACATATAGACAAAGATTTGGGGGGGCACAAACTAAAAGGTGCATTAAAGATGGTGCAGCCATAAGACCATATAAACAGAATAAAATATTACAGTGCACACATGCAAAAAATTAAATTTACCTCCTGCAAGGCTATTTGAAACACCTAAACATACCCACATTCAAAAAATATGGGTATTTAGTCCCACCATATAGCTATATGGTGCTTAATAGGAATGGGCGAACGGTTCAGCCCGAGCATAAGTTCAGGCGAAACTTTTTTTGTTCGGACGTTCAGTGAACAGCCGAATAAACAGGTCGTTCGACTGTTTGATCGCCCCCGCCCCCCCGAACCGACCACAATGCATTGTGGCACTGAACAGTGCATTGCAAGCCCTGATTGTGTGCATTACTGCCAGTTTAATGCCATATAGTTCTGTGTGCGTTTCTGCCAGTTTAACGCCATATAATTTTGTGTGCATGACTGCCAGTTTAACACCATATAGTTCTATGTGCGTTACTGCCAGTTTAACACCATATAGTTTTGTGTGCGTTACTGCCAGCTTAATGCCATATAGTTCTCTGTGCATTACTGGCAGTTTAACACCATATAGTTTTGTGCGCTACTGCCAGTTTCACAACATTTACTTTTGTGTGAGTTACTGTCAGTTTAACGTCATATAGTTTTGTGCATTACTGCCAGTTTAACGCCATTTCTGTGTGCGTTACTGCCAGTTTAACGCCATAAAGTTCTCTGTGCGTTACGGCCAGTTTAACGCCATATAGATTTGTGTGCGTTACTGCCAGTTTAACACCATATAGTTCTGTGTGTCACTGTATGTTTGGTGCATTATATTGCAGTATATTATAGTGTATCCGTGAAGCATGTGTGTAGTGTGAGTACTCAAATTAAAGTGCACCAAACACCTCTTTACATTGATTAAAGTGCATCTATGGACAGATTTCAACTTCTTCTTTACATTTGCTTATAAGCACCACCCCCTCCCTCCCAATAATGTCTGGGAGGACAAGGAGAGGCAGATGTTCCCTTGGCACTGTAAGGGGGCCAGCAACAAGTGTCCACAGGCAAAGGTGGGCGTGGTGGTCAGTCTTCAGGCAGGGCATCATTTCCTCTGTTTAGTGAGTTTGCTTGTGCTATTCAGCCACAGCACTTGCCTTCTTGTCCACATCCATTCCTGCCATAGCCCCAACATCAGCCATTGAGGAATCAGCTGAGTTTTTTCACCACAGCGTCAGCCACTTGCTCCTCAATGATGCCCTGCTATAACTGGATTCAGATGTTGGTTCTGAGGTTGAGGATCTTGAGGAACATGAGCCTAGAGAGAGTGAGGAACACTAGTAGACAAATTGTCATTCATGTTCCTCAAACCACAGCTTATTGCCAAGTTGTCTCCAGTGGTAATTATGGAGGAGATGGAGATGATGCGGTCACTGATGCGACTTGGGTGCCAGATAGAGCAGAGGAGGAAACTGAAGGTGAGGCGGCACAACCCCAAGGAGGCCGACATCAAGAAAGAGTAGAGAGCAGCCACCCTAATCCATCACATTCTGCAGCTATCTCCAGGCCCACTCCACAAAGCTCAGCTGTCTGGGCCTTTTCAGCACATCTGCAGAAGATCGCACTGTTGCTATATTTGGGTACCACATGCTTAACAAGGCATTTAATGTCCAACCACTCAGCCCATTGGCAAGAGCACCTAAAAGCCACACGAAATGGCCACAAATCTGTCCCTCCTCCTCCTCCTTACCCACTTCAGTCTGCCCCTGCTATACCAAGTTATTACCTCTCAGCAGCCTCCACTGACAGGGATGATGGTATAGCACAGGGTGTCCCAGGTACTAGCAGCACATTTGCTAGCAGCACACCCCCAGCTATAGACTGTAGCTGGCAAATTTCTCTGCCCCATCTGCTGCAGTGGAAAAAATAATACAGTGCCTGCCACCCACATGCCCAGCATCTAAATGAAAACT
This sequence comes from Lithobates pipiens, assembly GCF_037356315.1. NCBI lineage: Eukaryota > Metazoa > Chordata > Amphibia > Anura > Ranidae > Lithobates > Lithobates pipiens. The sequence goes on from NW_027507790.1 coordinate 100,529,094, forward strand.
TGTCAAAGCTGTTGGCTCTCCAACTTCTGCCTTTCAGCCTGGGGGATTCTGCTCCCTTCCGTAAATTCGCACAGTGAATTCCGATCGTGTGTACGCGGCATAAGTGCTCATTCAAACAGAAAATCAGATCCATCTTCTGATCTGAGTTACTGTCTGCAGTGTGTGTGAATCCACCACCTAGAGTTGCCTGCAGGCAGATCACAGAAATGGATCAGAACCATCCTCAGATCTGAGCTGTAGCTTGCTGCATATGATACCACCTGGACTGCCTGCAGGCAGCCCATGGAAATGGATCAGAACCATCCTCAGATCTGAGCTGTAGCCTGCTGCATATGATACCACCTGGCACTGCCTGCAGGCAGCCTATAAAAGTGGATGCACATGCATCGGCTGCACAGACACAATGTGGGCAGGAGCGGGTGTACGGATCCAAATGCACAGTGTCTGAGTACAGATCCATGCATCCGCTCCTGCCTGCATGTCATATTTTGACGTGCAACTGTGTCTTTGCAGCTGCTGCATGTGCATCCACTTTTACAGCCTGCCTGCGGGCAGCTCCAGGGTGGATTCACATGCAGCAGGCTACAGCTCAGATCCGAGGACGGTTCTGATAGCCTGTCTGAATGAGCCCTAAAAGTACAGAAATAGACTGCAGTTGAATTCAGACACTGATATAAGTGAGAGAATACAAATAGATGGGAGTATGGTAAGTGAAAGCCACAAGCAGCAATGACCATGGGTTTGTCTGCCCCAAAAGTTGTGTTTGTACACAAATTACTCAAGAAAACCTTGTGAGAAAGCTCAAAGATCTGCTAGCACAAAGCTGATAACATATCCAGGTTGTATTTACAAGAGTTAGATTTTCCGAAGCTTTTTATTTATACAGGTCGGCTGTGTATTTATAGTCATGCCAAGATCGCTGATGTACGGAATTATATGGCACATACTGAAGAAACATAGCATGTAGGACATGAGGTTACAGGAGAGGAAATGTACACACAGTGAAAGATATTTAAATAAAGGCCATTCATTATGGGATTATTATGTGTCAGTGAAGCAGAAGAATGGATTAAGCTGACAACAAAGCTTTGTTTTTTTCTCTGGGAAGTCCAGTTTATATTCTATTTTAAAGTTCATTATAAATCAGGAAAGAAAAAGCTACAAAATTTCCAAAGAGTGCGGACTACTGTTAGTTGAAAAAAGTGGAAAAACTTTATTGATATTCAGAGATGTACAATGCTTTGAAAAGGTATTCACACCCCTTGAAATTTCCCGCATTTTGTCATGTTACAAACAAAAACATGTATTTTATTGGGATTTTATGTGATAGACCAACATAAAGTGGCCCATAATTGTGAAGTGGAAGGAAAAGGATAAATGGTTTTCAAGATTTTTTACAAATAAATATCTGAAAAGTGTGGCGTGCATTTGTATTCAGCCCCCCGAGTCTTGTATAACTTGACTTTGTATAACCACCTTTTGCTTCAATTCAAGAGGAGAGTGTTGAATGTGCTGTTAGGCAAGGTATGTTGGGGAAGGTGTACGCACAGTGGAGGTGTCCTCACAAATTGCATCAATCTTGTCTTTGAAGTGATTGGCAATCTCTTGGGCAGTGAGTGAGTTGGTGGGTAGAGGAGGTGGGGGGCAAAGCAGAGAGTTAAAGGTTGAGAAGAGCCGATAGGGACTGGATGACAAGGTATTAATAAGAGACACAAAGTAGGCTTGTTTGGCAGCATGGAGGCAGGAATTGTTCTTTAGAAGGGCAGATTTATATAGGGTGAAGTCTTGCAGACACTTGGTTTTACGCCACTCGGTTCAAGAGCATGGCAATGTCTCTTGAGATTTCAAGTGTTGTCAGTTTCGGGCCTGAGGTTGAAGAATGAAGAATGCTGACAATAGGAATTTTAAAGCCAGGCTTCAGGGGTGGTGCAAATGGCCTACAGCAGGGGTCTCAAACTGGTGGCCCTCCAGATGTTGTAAAACTGCAAGTTCCATCGTGCCTCTGCCTGTGGGAGTCATGCTTGTAACTGTAAGCTTTGCAATGCCTGGAGGGCCATCAGTTTGAGACCCCTGGCCTACAGACATGGTAATAACATTAAGCATAATTTTTTCAAAGCTGCACTATTTTTTTTTATCTATTTGGTCCCCCTGAGTACATAGTAATTTTATTCAAAAGGTGAAATGTATTTTATTGCAGCTTACCAGTCGATAGATGTGGGGCTGCATTAGTTTTCAGTTTTTAGGCTTGTTTACCTCTTTCTTTACCTGGTGATTTGGCCTATAACCCACCTCAGCATAGGTGCGCCTTTGGACAACAGCATTCTCAGACTGGGGGGAGGTGGGTGCTAGATGGACTAGCAGACTTAAATACACTAGCAAATTGAAGCCAAACTACAGCCAAAACTTTATAAGAAGTTACAGTAATAGTTTGTTACTGGGATAAAGGTTATACATAAATAAATAAAAGCTGATCATTTTAAGCCCCCTCCCCCCCCCCCCCCAAACAGTGTTATATGGTTTGTCTCATCCCTGTAACTGCTACATCTGCAGGACAGCTTGTTCTGTTGAAAAACAGGCTCACTGGCCAGATCACCAGGTGAAAACAAACTCTGTCTACAACTCTGTCTCCTCCTCTCCATTGCCCCTTACTGTGGGGGTCCCCCAAGGCTTCATTCTTGGACCCCTTCTCTTCTCTACCTACACCTCCTTCCTTGGTCCCTTGATAACCTCCCATGGCTTCCAATACCACTTATATGGTGATGACACCCAAATCTATCTGTCTACTCCTCACCTCACTTCAGTCTCCTCTCGCATTACTAATTTGCTAACTGAGGTATAAGCATCTATGTCGCACCACTTCCTTAAACTAAATCTCTCTAAAACTGAGCTATTAATATTCCGCCCCGCCCATGCCCCCCTCCATGACTTTTCCATCAAAACCAACAATGCGACCATCAGTTCCTCCCCTCAAGCCTGGGTACTAGGTGTTATCCTAGACTCTGACCTGTCCTTTCAGCCTCAAATTCAATCATTGTCAAAAGTTTGTAGACTTCACCTCCGTAACATCTCTAAAATTCGCCCCTTTTTAACAAATGAAACCACTAGGCTCCTCATTCACTGCCTTGTTATCTCTCGTCTTGACTAGGGATGAGCCGAACACCCCCCGGTTCGGTTCGCACCAGAACTTTCGAACGGACCCCAAATTCGTACGAACTTTAGAACCCCATTGAAGTCTATGGGACTCGAACGTTCGAAATTCAAAGTGCTAATTTTAACGGCTTATATGCAAGATGCTGTCCTAAAAAGGGTTTGGGGACCTGGCTCCTGCCCCGGGGGACATGGGTCAATGCCTAAAATGTTTTAAAAAATGGCCGTTTTGGGGGGAGCACTGACTTTAATGACGATTAAAGTGAAAAAAAAAAGTGAAATATTCCTTTAAATATCGTGCCTGGGGGGTGTCTGTAGTATGCCTGTGAAGTACCACGTGTTTCCCGTGTTTAGAACAGACCCTGAACAAAATGACATTTAACGGAAATAACATCATTTAAAACTGCTTGCGGTTTTAATGTTATATCTGGTTCCTGCAATATGGTTGAAAATCATTGAGAAAAATGGCATGGGTAGCCCTCCCTGCCCATTACCAGCCCCTTTGGGTCTTGTACGCATATTAAGGGGAACCCCGTACCCATATTAAAAAAAGGAAATGCGTGTGGCCCCCAGGCCCTATATACTCAGAACAGCAGTATACAGGTGGTACAAACAAGACAGGGACTGTGTAGGTTTTTTGTGTTAAGTTGAATCTGTTTGTAATTTTCAACTGGTACATTTTTAAAGTGTAGCTCCAGTCAAAAAAACTATTTTTAAGCTTTTTAGAAAACATAGGGAAGGGTTATCACTCCTGTATAATTTGTTTTGTCGTCCATCTTTTTTCATCTCACTTGCTGTTGTCTCCTTCCGTTTGCAAGTAGGAGATGTTTGTAAGTTAGATGTTTGAAAGTAGGGGCCTGCCCTATATGCTCTGCAGAAATGTCGGAACGAGGTGTTGGTTTTGCCACAACATTGTAAGCCCTCAAAGTGACTCTTGGTGGGCGCTGGAGCGCCCTGCCCTGCCCTGCTGTGAATGATTATATCAAGAATTGTAATTACATGCCATTGTTGAACAGTGGTAGAAAAATTGACCTTTGGTGGTTGTGGTGCTGGTACCACAACACTATAAGTCCTCACAGTTACTCTGGGTGGGCACAGGAACGGGCCCTCCTGTGAAATATTATATCAAGAATTGTAATTACATGTCCCTGTTAAACAGGGGCAGAAAAATTGGGCCTTAGGCACTGGTGCTGTTGCCACGACACTGCAACCTCTCCCATATACTCTAGTTTTAGTGCAGGAATTAGCCCTGCTGCAAAGCATTGCATCAAAAATTGTAATTAAACGCCCCTGTTAAACAGGGGCAGAAAAATTGGGCCTTAGGCACTGGTGCTGGTGCCACCACACTGCAACCTCTCCCATATACTCTAGTTTTAGTGCAGGAATTAGCCCTGCTGCAAAGCATTGCATCAAAAATTGTAATTAAACGCCCCTGTTAAACAGGGGCAGAAAAATTGGGCTGATGGCATCACCCAGAAACAGAAATGTTCTTCCAACATATCAGCGGAGGAGGAAGAGGATAGACAATCAACATAACAGGACAGTCACTCAGCATCAGCATAGGCAGTCTTGAAGGGATGTGATATTTCAAAAAAAATTATTCAGTTACATCAGCTTCAGGTGCTTGGTAGCTGTGGGTGATCCAAGACTGATTCATCTTGATGAAGGTCAGTCGATCAACTGATTCGGTGGACAGGCGCACCCTGTGATCGGTAACAAAGCCACCAGCAGCACTGAAGGTGCGTTCCGAAAGAACGCTGGATGCAGGACAGGCCAGTAGCTCAATTGCATACTGTGCAAGCTCTGGCCAGTGATCCATCCTCAAGACCCAGTAAGCCAGAGGATTTTCGGTGGGAAAGGTGTCCAAGTCTGACCTTGCCCCTAGGTATTCCTGCACCATGTAAATCAGACGCTGGCGATGGTTGCTGGAACCGATCATACCTTGGGGCTGCGGACTAAAAAATTGTCTGAAAGCATCAGTCAGACGGCCACCTTCTCCACCGCTCCTACTGACCGATGCCTCAGCAACACGTTGTCCAGGACCAGGAGTTTGTAACCTCCCAGTCTCTGGGAACGCGTTGCACAGACCTTTCTGCAAGGCCTCCCGGAGATGTCTCATCCTCTGCTCCCTCTGCGATGGCAAGATAAGGTCGGCAACCTTACCCTTGTACCGTGGATCAAGGAGAGTGGCCAGCCAGTAATGGTCCCTCTCCTTGATCCGAAGAATACGAGGATCCTTCCGCAGGCTTTCAGGATCAGGGAGGCCATGCAGCGTAGGTTAGCTGAGGCATTCGGTCCGGAGTCCTCTGGGTCACTAAGGACAACATGATCCGCAGCTACCTCCTCCCAGCCACGTACAGGTCCACAGGTTTCTTGGGACTGTAAATCATCCCTACAAGACTGCTGCTGATGCTGAGTACCAGCCTCCACCTCCATGCTGACACAATCATCCTCCTCCTCCTCTTCCTCCTCCTCATCCTCTTCCTGTGTGATGGGTGGCACAGCAGGAACACTGTCTGGATAAAGGGGGCCTTGAGAGGCAAGGAAGTCCTCCTCTTCCTGCCTCTGTTCTGCTTCAAGTGCCCTGTCCATTATTCCACGCAGCGTATGCTCCAAGAGGTGGACAAGAGGTACAGTGTCACTGATGCATGCACTGTCACTGCTCACCATCCTTGTGGCCTCGTCAAATGGTGACAGGACAGTGCATGCATCCCTGATCATGCCCCACTGGCGTGGTGAGAAAAAACCGAGCTCCCCTGACCCTGTCCTGGTGCCGTAGTCGCACAGGTACTCATTGATGGCCCTCTGCTGCGTGTGCAGCCGCTGCAGCATGGCCAACGTTGAGTTCCACCTGGAGGGCATGTCACATATAAGGCGATTCTTGGGCAGGTTCAACTCCTTTTGGAGCTCAGCCAGCCGAGCACAGGCATTAAATGATCGGCGGAAATGCACACAGACTTTCCTGGCCTGCTTCAGGACATCCTGTAAGCCCGAGTACCTGCCCAAGAACCGCTGCACCACCAGGTTAAGGATGTGAGCTACACAGGGCACATTGGTCAGTTGTCCCTCTCGGAGGGCGGAGAGGAGGTTGGTGCCATTGTCGCAAACCACCATTCCTGGCTTAAGCTGGCGTGGCGTCAACCACTTCTCGGCCTGCCCCTGCAGAGCTGACAAAACATCCGCCCCAGTGTGGCTCCTGTCCCCCAAACAAAGCATGGCATGACATTGTTTTGCCTACGTACTTGCGTAGCCCCTGGAACGCCTAAGGAGCACCGCTGGTTCTGAGGACAGAGCACTGGAAGAGGCCATGGAGGAAGAAGAAGAGGAGGGGGTGGAGGAGAGAGGTGTGTGACAACCAATAGTAGCATTTTGGAGGCGTGGTGGCGGAACAACCTCCAACACTACTGCACCTTGTCCTGCATCCTTCCCAGCTGCCAGAAGAGTGACCCAATGGGCCGTGAAAGACAGGTAATGTCCCTGTCCATGACTGCTGGACCATGAGTCAGCGGTAATATGCACCTTACCGCTGACCGCCCTGTCCAGCGAGGCAAGGACATTGCCTTCCACATGCCGGTAGAGAGCCGGAATCACCTTCCGTGAGAAAAAGTGGCGTTTGGGGACCTGCCACTGAGGAACCGCACATTGTACAAACTCACGGAAGGGGGTCGAGTCTACCAACTGAAAAGGCAGCAGTTGAAGTGCTAGCAATTTAGCCAAGCTAGCATTCAACTGCTGGGCATGTGGATGGCTGGGAGTGAACTTCTTTTGCCGGTCCAGCAGCTGGGGCAGGGACATTTGCCTGCTATAATCGGACGTGGGTGTACTGCTAGCAGAGTGCCCGGAAGCACTTGGCTGTGACACACCTAATTCTACACCTTCATTCCTTTTAGAGCAGGTTTCAGAGAGGACTGAAGGTCTAGTGGGGTTGGAGATCCCAGCTGATGAGGAGCAAGGAGAGGTCTGCTTTGTTCTTTGGTGTGGGTCTTTGAGGTACGCTTGCCAACAAGCTGCATGGCAGGTCAACATATGTCTGGTCAAGCATGTGGTGCCCAAGCGGCTGATGTTTTGGCCACGCGAGATACGCTTGAGACATATGTTGCAAATAGCAGCGGTGCGATCTGATGCACTCGTCTCAAAAAAGGCCCACACCAAAGAACTTCTAGAATAACGTGCAGAGGCAGCGCCCTGCACAGGCGGAGCTCTGCGGTGTGATTCAGTCGGTGTGCTGCTCCTAAGCTGGCCCCCGGAGGGCATCCTGCCTCATTGGACATGTGCCTCCTCCTCCTCCTCCTCCTCTCTTCTACCAGGCACCCACGTGGAGTCAGTGCCCTCATCATCCCCTCCCTCTTCATCGCTGGAGCAAACCTGGCAGTATGCTGCAGCTTGTGGAACAAGACTGCCAGATTGCTGTCCTTCTTGAGCATCCCCTCTCTCTGCATTCACGCTACTGCCTTCTTCTAGCTGAGTATCATCATCAGAGCCCACAAAACACTGGGCATCCTCCTGGAGCATGTACCCAACACTGTGCTCAAAGAGTTCAGGAGACTCCTCAGGAGGACGTGGTGGGTCTAGGGAAGGAGTCACTGATGATGACATTGAGAGAGGGAAGATGATGCGTTGGCAGCTGCTTTGCTATTATCCTGAGACTGGGTGAGAGAGGATGAGGAGGATGAAGAGGGCTTGGTCATCCACTCTACCAAGTCATTGGCATGTTGCCGCTCAACATGTCCAGCTGCCGAAAAGAAGGTCAAGCGTGTCCCATGGCCACGTGCTGATGATGACGATGCACCGCTTCCACGACCAGCACTGTTGTCTCTAGACACAGAGCCTGCTTGCCCTCTTTTATCGGCTCGCGCATGTCTGCCTCTCCTTGCTGGCCTTCCAGACATGGTAATGGCCTGAAGGGAGTTGGGAAAAACAGCAATTGGGTAGTGTATATTGTGCTGGGGGCACACACAACTTCCAATAACTCCTGCAGATGGCAGATGGCTCAAATAGAGAAGAGCTATGTAGGTGGATATATCGGTGTATACTGGGTTCAGAGCACGCAGACAGCACGCACAAGCTCCTACCGCTGACTGCAAGCTCTATTTAAAACGAGCAAGATAGTTTGCTATATAGGTGGATATAGCGGTGTGTACTGGGTTCAGAGCACGCAGACAGCACGCACAAGCTCCTACCGCTGACTGCAAGCTCTATTTAAAACGAGCAAGATAGTTTGCTATATAGGTGGATATAGCGGTGTGTACTGGGTTCAGAGCACGCAGACAGCACGCACAAGCTCCTACCGCTGACTGCAAGCTCTATTTAAAACGAGCAAGATAGTTTGCTATATAGGTGGATATAGCGGTGTGTACTGGGTTCAGAGCACGCAGACAGCACGCACCAGCTCCTACCGCTGACTGCAAGCTCTATTTAAAACGAGCAAGATAGTTTGCTATATAGGTGGATATAGCGGTGTGTACTGGGTTCAGAGCATGCAGACAGCACGCACAAGCTCCTACCACTGACTGCAAGCTCTATTTAAAACGAGCAAGATAGTTTGCTATATAGGTGGATATAGCGGTGTGTACTGGGTTCAGAGCATGCAGACAGCACGCACAAGCTCCTACCGCTGACTGCAGGCTCTATTTAAAACGAGCAAGATAGTTTGCTATATAGGTGGATATAGCGGTGTGTACTGGGTTCAGAGCACGCAGACAGCACGCACAAGCTCCTAACACTGACTGCAAGCTCTATTATAAAAGATAGATATATCGCTAGCTATATAGGTGAATATAGCGGTGTATACTGCGGTCAGGGCACGCAGACAACAACCACTACAGAAGAGCAAGAACGAAAAATCGGCCAATAACGATAGGTGTATACTGTGTTGAAGGTACACAGAACACCCACTAACTGCTTCAGACGCCAACACACTACACAAGGCCGCCGCGCTGGAGGCCTTATATAGTGTGGGGCCTGTACTACACAGCCTGAGCTATGATTGGCCACAGGCATCCTGCCTGTGGCCAATCATGGCTCTCCTCGCTGCCGGCGCTGTGATTGGCCAAGCATGCGTGGTCACAGTGCATGCTTGGCCAATCATGAGCCAGCAATGCACTGCGCCATCGCAGTGCATTGTGGGCCGTGAGTGCCACACGAATTTGGCGTGAACGGCCCATAACGTTCGGAATTCGCCAAACGGGCGAACAGCCGATGTTCGAGTCGAACATATGTTCGACTCGAACACGAAGCTCATCCCTAGTCTTGACTATTGCACCGCTCAGCGTCTGCCAACTCGTTCCTCCAATACCTACACTGGCTTCCAGTCGCACAGCGAATTAAATTAAAAAAACTAAACGCAACATACAAAGCCATTCACATCTCTGCCCCAATATCTCCCAAACTGTCCTCTTCGCTCCTCCCAAGCCCTCCACCTCTCAAGCACCCTTGCCTCCTCCTCCTATGCTCGTCTCTAGGATTTCTCCAGAGCTTCTCCCATCCTCTGGAACTCGCTACCTCAACCTGTTCGGCTATCTCCTTGCTACCTTCAGGTGATCCCTGAAAATTCACCTCTTCAGGGAAGCCTATCACACCTCCAACTAAACTTTTACCACTTCCATCAGCTCATTCCCAACAGTTACAACCTTTTGTACCACCTGCCCCACCCTATTAGATTGTAAGCTCTTCTGTGTAGGATCGTCTTATTCCTCTTGTATTTTATTGTATTATAACGGTATTGTCTCCCTTTTTATATTGTAAAGCACTGCGTAAACTGTTGGTGCTATATAAATCCTGAATAATAATTACAGCTGCAAGTCTTTTTGGGGATGTCTCTACCAGCTTTGCACATCTAGAGTGTGACATTTCTGCCCATTCTTCTTTGCAAAATAGCTCAAGTTCTGTGGACGGAGAGCATCTGTGAACGGCAATTTTCAAGTCTTGCCACAGATTCTCAATTGGATTTAGGCTTAGACTTTGACTAGGTCATTCTAAAGCCGCGTACACACGGGCGGACTGTCTGGCCAACTAAGTCCGTCAGACAATCCGACGGACAGTCCGTCCTACTTTTGAATGAACGGACTTGACCACACACGATGAACAGACAGTCCGTTGAAAGCTTGCGCGATGACGTGTACAGCACGTACGACGGGACTAGAAATACGACGTCCAATACACTGCAATGCAACCTTCGGCCGTGTAAATCCTTTCTGAGCATGCGCCATACTTAGTCCGTCCAACTTGCCTACTCACGAGCGGACTGTCCGCTGAAACCAAAGTTGGACGGACAATATTACGGAAATTCCGAAAGACTTAGTCCGCCAGACTGTCCGCTGAAAAAGTCCGCTGAAGCCCACACACGAGCGGACTGTCCGCTGAAATGTGTTTCAGCGGACTAAGTTGGACAGACAGTCCGCCCGTGTGTACGCGGCTTAACACATGAATATGCTTTGATCTAAACCATTTCATTGTAGCTCTGGCTGTATGTGTAAGGTCGTTGTCCTGCTGGATGGTGAACCTCCGCCCCGTCTCGAGTCTTTTTTCGATAAGAATTTTGGTCGGAAAAAGCTCTGATGGTTTTCCCGTCGGAATTCCAACGGGATTTCGCTCAAGCTGTCTTGCATACACACAGTCACACCAAATTCCGACCGTCGAGAACGCGGTGACGTACAACACATATGATGGGACTAGAAAAAGGAAGTTCAATAACCAGTAGCCAATAGCTTCAGTCTCGTAGTTGAATCTGAGCATGGTTTTGTGCGTCGAAATTGCATACACACGATTGAAATTTTTGATAGAAACTTTTTTCGTTGGAAAAATTGAGAACCTGCTCTCAATCTTTTGCTGGCGGAAATTCGGCCAGCAAAATTCCGACGGAGCATACACACGGTCGCATTTTCCGCCAAAAAGCTCTCATCGGTCTTTTGCTGGCCGAAATTCCGACCGTGTGTACGTGGCCTAACAGGTTTTCTTCTAAGATTTCCCTGTATTTGGCTCCATCCATCCAACAGAAAAGCATCCCCACAACATGCTGCTTCCACCACCATGTTGCATGGTGGGGATGGTGTGTTCAGGGTCATGTGCAGTGTTAAGGCCCGTATACACGGTCAGAAAGTCCGATGAACGATCTACTAATTTTCTGATCATTAGTATGCTGCTTTTGACAGCCAATTACAAATTTTCAGCAGACAAAAACTGATGTCTGATATGACCACAACATCCTATTTTTTTTTTCATTAGTATGGTTTTCTGCCAAAAACTAAATCTGAATAGCAAGACTAGGCATGCTCAGAAATAAAAGAACACATACAAAACAAATTCAACACATTACGTCACTTCTGACGGTGAATTCTGTCGTCAGCAAGTTTTCTGATGGTGAGTGCCCTCCTCACTTTCTATTTGAGACTAGCATCCAACAAAAACTGAGAAAAAAAAGACTTGCGCAATGGGAAATTTTGCTTAGTTTTGGTTCGTTGTCATTCGTAAAATATATAATTTTGTTCTGTTATATTCGTTATGTTACGTTAATACATTTTCGGATAGTTCATTATTTCTGTAGAGTGTCGATATTCGTTATACTGAATCTCGAACCTTGTCAAATTCATTTGTTATATGCGCTATCATTTTATTCGTATTCGTTGAAATTCGATATTTATGTATGTATATATAGTCCTGATAATGATTCGTAGTTTGGAAAGTTGTTTGTTTATTGAATCTTTTAACACACACAATGACAATATGTCTTCTCCTCTGCTCAAATACAATACAACACCCTTCTCACCCAGTTCTCAGGAATGCACTTTGCCAGTAATCCAACCTCCAGCACAAAATTAATCAGCTGATTGGACTGTAAGATTTACTTTGAGTTGACCTTTTGTTTCATTAGATCTTTATCAAATTAACGAATCATGACGAATTCATTCGTATCCACTATAATTTCTTTTGTATTCATTGAAATTTGATATTTGTGTATGTATATTGATTCGTGATAACGATTCGTAGTTTGGCATATTGTTTGATTATTGAATCTATTAACACACACAATGACAATATTTATTCTCCTCTGCTCAAATACAATACAACACCCTTCTCACTCAGTTCTCAGGAATGCACTTTGCCAGTAATCCAACCTCCAGCACAAAATTAATCAGCTGATTGGACTGTAACATTTACTTTGAGTTGACCTTTTGTTTCATTAGATCTTTAACGAATTACCGAATTATGTCGAATTCATTCGTTATATTCACTATAATTTCTTTCGTATTAGTTGAAATTCATTATTTTTTTATTCGGACATTCGGATGCATTCGAATGTCCAAAAGATGCAAGATTCGGCCAAATTTCCATTCGTTACGAAACAAATTGCACAAGCCTATTCATTTTCCGCCACACATAGCCTTTTGGTTTTAGGGCAAAAAGTTCAATTTTGGTCTCATCTGACCAGAGAACCTTCTTCCACATGTTTGCTGTGTCCCCCACATGGCTTCTTGCAAACTGCAAATGGGACTTCTTATGGCTTTCTTTCAACAGTGGCTTTCTTCTTGCCACTCTTCCATAAATGAGGGACAAATGAGGAGGAATGCGAGACAAAGGGACATTACTCCAAATCAGGGACAGTCCCTCGAAATCAGGGACAGTTGGGAGGTATGCAAGTGTACTTTTCTAAAAGAATGTAGGATTGCGACAGGCAGCTTACATGTGCTAAACTGTAAAAATACAACATCCTGGTCTTTTTTTTGAGCAGCACAGTGTTTACATCGTGGACAATACTGAAAATAGCACAAGTTGAGGACAGGGGTGTATGGTTTGTGTAGGCTGGCTACACATTATACCATTTTGTTTGTTCAATTTCCTTTAGATTTCCCTTCAACTATGTAGTGCAAGAGCCTGCCTGATTGCATACAATTTGAAAATGTTTAAGTTTGACCTCATATTATATGGTTTTGGTAAATCTAAAGGAAAGCTAAAGGAAAGTTGTACAAGAGAATTGCATAAAAGTTGTATAATGTGTTGCCAGCTTTAGGATCCCTATTATTCACTATGAGATAACCGCTTTCTATCGCTCTGTTGGGGTATAGTTGCAAGGTGACTGCTTTCTATTAAAAGGCACAGCTTGCTGTTTGGTCTGGCAACACCTATTTTAACCCCTGCATTTTTATTGAAAAGTACTCTAATCCTTTAATCTGCTTATGTCCATCATATTTCATGAAAATATTGGACAATGCCTTGCTTGTTTTTTGTGTAATGTGCTTTTCTTATATGCAGGAACTTTCTGATAATAATAGCAGAGATCTTTCCTGGGTGACGGAAAAGACATGTAATATTTCTTTGTCTCGCTATGACACATGTGAAAGAAAAACTAATCTCACATTAACCACTAAACAGCTGTCAGGTGGACGGAGATTTCATAGAAATAGAACAACTTGCCTTCTAAGTCCTAAAAAAAAAGTTCACATTTTTCAGTTGCAGAGGAATACTTTTGTTTCATACAGTATGTATCACAACGTATGCACAGCACAAGATTTCTAATTTACACATATCAATGGTAATAATCCATTAATCATCATGGTCCTGTTATTTTACACTTGTGTTATATACACATTTAATCGTTTTTAGAAAGAATATCCAGAAAATATACATTTATCTAAACTAATTTGCATGTGTTTTTCTGTTCTCGGTGCATTTCTCGAATGGTGTAATCACGCAAATGAGTGTGCAGTTTCATTTCCCATGTCCTCTTAAGTTGGTAGTGGCCCATGTTTTATAATTGACCAGTTTTACGTTAAGCAAAACTTTTTTTTTTTTTTTTAAGTTCTTTCATTTCCACAAAAAATTGTATGCAATACTTGCAACGATGAGAAAACACATGGCACCAATTACATTATTACCTTAGGTTAAAGTGTAACTTCCCCCAAAACTGTTTCTTAACATTTTTTGGTTTTTTAGTGGGGAATGTTAAAACTAATCTTCATAACCTTTAACCACTTGTGGACCAAAGGCATACTTCTGTAGGTAAACCCTGCAAGACTTCAGTTAAGCCCATAAGGTGAACCCTGTATGTCTTATAATAATCCCAGCACCCCTAACTCCTGTGTGCACTCCTACATCTGCCTAAAGATTGACAGCCAAGGTCTGTCACACTGAAATCAGCTCTTTCTTCAATGATCAATGGAACAGCTAGCTAAATTGATCATTCATAGGTATCATGTACGATAACTACCAGTATTTAGTTCCTTTTCAATCACTTCAGCTGTTATATGCAGGTGACAGGCGTTTCCCTTTATTTGCTTTGCACCTGCAGGAACCATAAAAAAAATATGTAAATTACCTTTCTTTAAAAGAAAAAATACTTTTTGTTTTTAGAAGTTAAACATACAGTGCTCAATTGAAGATGATACTGAAAGATTGATGAGTAGTCATATCACTGATATTATGAGCGTGGAAATAGTAGGTCATTATTGTAGATATAATATGCAACCAAATGGTTACCCACTTGATATATTTCTTTGTACAGTTGCACTAACTAGCTGTGGCTGGTCTTTTGTTTACAACGTTCTTTTCACATATCAAAATTAGCAGCGTGATCATTCTTATGATTCTCATTATGAGCTGAATTAAATGAAATGTCATAGATTGAAAATTGTGCATTGTGTACGGATATTTAATAATATTTTGTAACTATTAGGCCCCTTTCACATCCGCAGACACCCGCTATCGTCCGCCTCCGCTATTGTCCAATTCTGCAGATGGAGGAAAATCCTATTTTTCTATCCGTCTGCAGAGTGGATCGGATGAACGCGGTCAGACGGTCCGTGCTCATCCGATCCCCCATAGAGGAGAGCGGAGAGCTGACAGAGCGGTCCCTGCACAGTGTGCCGGGACCACCCTGTTATCCGCCAGCTCAGCGGGGACAACGGAGCGATCCTCGCTGAGCAAGCGGATCATCACGGGGCGGATCATTACTGATCTGTCCCATGTGAAAGGGGCCTCAGTGGGGATTCACACTAGTTCAGTTTTTGATGCCACCTGAGTCACACAGATTCGCAAGACAAAGGTAATTCACATTATATTCAGCGGTGCCCATTCTCATCAATCAGTGCGATTTACGGTGCAACTTGGCCCCATAGATAATGCAAGAACACAGCCCCATCATTTCAAATTCACACTACATAATTACTACATCATTGAACCGACCTTACCCTTTTGTAAAATGTAATAAATATTATTGACAAGAAATATATAATGTTTTTAAAAATTATTTTGGTTAATTTTTTTGTCCAGTTTTGTAGTAAGGCTATAAAAAGTTCAAAAATGTTAAATATGATTTATTTCCTTTGTAAATGCAAATTGCACAAAAAAATGTATACTTTGCATCTACAGTAACGTTAGATGTTTTAAAATAGTCTCTGGTCAAACTGGAAAATATGCATAGTTTTCTATTTTCTTCCTTTTATTGCCTTTAAAAAGCCGCATATGAAAAATGCATATTTAGATGGGCTTGACTACCAAATTAAAGCTGAACTCCAGCAAACACTTTTTAGGCTGGGTTCACATCTCAGACAGATGCGGCTGACAGCTGTGGTCCGGTGCGTTCCTGTTCTCCGTTTCAGGGACGAATCAGGGCCGAATTCTTGCCTGAATTTGGACTTGAAACAGAGCCAAAGACGCATTCCTGTGCAAGCCAATCTGCTGCCGCAATGGAGATATGTGAACTGGCTCCATAGACAGCTAGCCACAATCTTCTGTCATGCGAATTGGATACAAAGAAATCCACATCCAATTCACATAGTAGGTGTGAACCCAGCCTTAAGCAATTACAGAAAATAATTTTGTTTTTTTTCTTGAGATAACAGTTTTATACACATGAGTAAAAGCTGATCATTGCAATTACCCCTGTCAGTGGTAAATGCTTTGTCTCATTTCTCTAACTGCCATAATTGCTGCACAGACTGGTCTGTTGAAGACAATTTAAAAACAACAGACTTACCTGCTGGATCAATAAGAGGGAATAAAAGGAAAACACACCTGAAAAAGGGAAACAAATGCAGCTGCCATATCTAAGGATTGGTGAGTTGCAAAATATTAAATTAAACAGTTTAGGGTTTAATACTGCTTTAAATTGGAACACCAAGTATGATCTTTATTGTATATGTAGCACTACCCCCGTAGGGGTTGCAGGGTTCCTCAATACTGCACAGCCAGGCACACAACATCTTCAGCTTTCATCCAAACACAGTGAACAGCCCTTAAGTTTTGTTTTTTTATGTTTTATAATGCCGCGTACACATGATCAAACAAGCGGGTGGAAAAGTCCGGCAAACTCAAGTCCGCCAAACAATCCCCCCGTGTGTAGCCTCCGGCATACTTTTTTGACCTGAGAGTACGGCGGACTTAGAATGTAGTTTTACACTCCAATCTTCCCTCCGGACTCGCATTTCGGCGGACAATCCGGCCGTGTGTATGCCAGTCCGCCGTACTTTTGAAATGAACGGACTTTTCCCGCCCGGAGAAAAGTCCGCTCATTTCGAGCGGGTCTCCAGGTAGGCGGGGCCCGCGAAGGAGACGTCGCTGGCCCCGCCGCCTGGTATGGACTTAAAGGGGAACCCCAATGCCAAAAAAAATCGGCGTGGGGGTCCCCCCAAAGTTCACAACAGACCCTTGTCCGAGCACGCTACCCGGCCGGCCAGGAAAGGAGGGGCCAGTGAGCGCACCCCCCTCCTGAGCTGTACCAGGCCGCGTGCCCTCAACATGGGGGGTGCCTTGGGAAAGGGGGGCCACGCGGCCCCCCACCCCAAAGCACCTTGTCCCCATGTTGATGAGGACAAGGGCCTCTTCCCGACAACCCTGGCCATTGGTTGTCGGGGTCTGCGGGCCTGGGGCTTATCGGAATCCGGGAGCCCCCTTTAATAAGGGGGCCCCCGGATACCGGCCCCCCACCCTATGTGAATGAGTATGGGGTAAAAAAAACACAACACACAAGATAAAATAATTTATTGCACAGCTCCGGGGGTCTTCTCGCCGGACTCCTCCGCTATCTTCTTGTAGCTCTTTTACTAGTGGAGGAGCCCGGCATTCTTCTTCGTCGTCACGGCCTCTTCTTCCGACTTCGGGGGTCTTGTCCCCCTCTTCGGTTCTTCTGCCGCTGCCGCCGCCGCCTTCCGTTCTTCTTCTTCTTCTCCTGGAGATGTTGACTCGACGTTCTCTCCGGCCGCAATGCCAGGGACGCGCTGCGCTGCGACTTATATAGGGACAAGGGGCGGTGTCACATGGGTTGATGTCACATGGGTTGGTGATAGTACGGCGGACTTAGGGCGGATAGTACGGCGGACTTAGTACGCCGTATTAGTCCGCTGAAAAAGTGCCGTGTGTGGGCAAGTAGCCCGTTCGGAAAGTCCGACGGAAAGTCTGGCGGGAAGTCTGCCAGACTAAGTACGTCGGACAGACGGCTACGTGTGTACGTGGCTTTAGGGGTAATAACTTTGTAACTTGGATGGGGATAGGAATTATGAGATGCCCAACTTTATAGTGACAAAACCAGAGACAAGAGACAATAACATGCATTGTGGTAGGCTGCAACAAAAACAATAGTTAATTGAGTATATTCCTTTTGCGCACCATATTTGAAATGACCATGTGGTTAAACAACTTCCACTCGGTCACGGTATAAAAGATACCTCAGCAGCACACCAACTGTTGTGTCAAATGACTATTGTTGCTTGTGGGGTCAGCATTCGTTTGCTAGATCTTTTGTGACTTGTTGTTGATGTATATTTTCTGTCAGTTGTAATGCTGTTAACACCCCACCACCATCTTTATTGGAGGTAAGTAGCAATGCAGTTAAGCCCCTCCCTTCATTGGTGGTCAGTTGCAGTGCTATTTACCTATACCCCCTCTACATCAGTGTTCAGTGGTTGTGCTGTTAACCCTGACTGTACCCCACATTGGCAGGTAGCAGCAGGGTTATTTAACCCCACTGTGTGTTCACTTACCAAGATCACACCTTCCTGCACCGCTTTCTCTTTGGTCACTTCAACCGTAAACTATACTTCTACTGTTGGACAGAGATCACGTCGCCTGACAGCATTTGCCTCATTATAGTGCTAAGTGCAAAAATTCAGACCATGTCCCAGCACCTGGCATGCCACTGCCACTCTGCACTGGTGCCCAACAGGTGGCATATCCTGCTCAAGATGTAGCAGGCTGCACAGAATGTAGCAGGCTGCACAGCGAGCCAGCGGCCTCCAGTCTCTAGGTTATTTGCTCTGATCTTTGAGATAAAATAACTTAAACGCATCAAAAGAGGTCAGGGATGACTTGTTTTGTGTCAAAGGCCTGTGAAAAAAAAAAAGACACCAACATATACCTAAAGTGGTTGTAAATGCATTCTATGCCTGAGCCCGATCCAGCGATGTGCATGACAGCTCTGTCCCTCCACACCGCACAGATAGATAGGCCTGAAGCAAAAAAAAATAAAAATAGGTGTAGGGCCCCATGACATGGAAAACAAGGCTGGACGGGATTAAAATGGCATTGTTGTTTTAGGGGAGGTCCACTTACGGATTGGTTGGTTTGCAGTAGTAGGTGGGGACTGCTGGGGGTATGCTGGGAGGTATCCCAAAAGCGTGGTAGATCCTTGGAGCAATAAATGAGCAGAAAGCCCGCACTCCCACCCTGGATCATGTTGGGTTTGGAACGTTGTTTCGGAACATCTTGGTGTTTGGGGTGTTTGGAGGAGTTAACATTTTTGGTACAGTTCATAGTGTGACCCATCTAAGGTATTGTGTCCTCTATAGGATCCCAGTTAATGGTGGTTTAACTGGGAAGTGGTAACAAAGTGGTATCTGTGGAAGTGTGGGTGTCCCTGAGCCTGTGTTGCGTGACTGGGGACTATTAAGATGTAACACAGATTTATAACCTGAATTTGGTTCTTTGGTGCCTCCCAAGATCAGCAACCTATATGTTAGGGGTACTTCTTGTTTATGTTGTAAGGAATGTTATTTTGTTCTATTGTTAATAAATGGGCGAAACTGGCCAAATTTTCTCCAGATCGATGTCTGTCATTATTTGCTCAAGGGTTATATGTTTGGGAGGTTTTGGTGGGAACTGTGTTATAGTGGGAGACATCTGTGGTACCCTTGTCATGATGTCATTGCACAGAGCAGGTAAGTACTGTATATGTAATATGTTTGTTATTTTAAAGGGAAAGAAAAGGAACCTTTAATGTGACTTTAATGAAGTTCATGGGCTCCATTTTTTCAGGAAGACCTCTTACAGAAGAAATTCACCTGTTTTTCAACAGAACAAACCTGTCTAACAATCACTTCATCTAAGATTTTAGAATATGCTACACAGAGGGATTTGTCTTCCTTATAAAAGTAGTTCAATCCAGAACAGAGTGCATTTGACATTATTGCAAAACTTTTAGGCTGAACATTGTCCCCCGGTGAGAGAAAACAAAATTCTACAGAACAATGTACTTGGGTTCATTGCTGACCGAGTCTGAGCCCCAGTGCACAGTGAGAACAGATCACTTCAGTGCTTCTCATAACAGTACATTGCTTTTTAAAGCGGACCTTCAGTTATTTTTTCAACTTTCCATCTATTAAATCTGCCCTTGTTGTTTTAACTTTGGATAGTAAAACATTTTTTTCTGCCAGTAAATATCTTATACAGCCCACTTCATGTTTCTTGTCCGGTCATTAGCCCAGGCTTATGACATCATACACAGCTCTCTCTCTCACTCTCATGAGAGTTTGCCAGGAAGGGAGGGAGGATGAGTCATAAGAGGGCCAATGAGAGCTGCAGAGCTGGAGGTGAGCCTCTGTGTGTCTGTGTAAATCCAGGAAGTGAACAGGCAGCAGCTTCAGCTGGCCACAGTTAAAATGGATGCAGACAGACTTAGTGGAGGAAGATTTCTGTATTTCTACATTTACAGTATATATAAAATAATATGCAAAGTGGTTGGAGGGAAGCTCTTGAGAATGGCAAATATGTTTTTATTACAAATTATGTGAGCAGCCTGCAGTTCCTCTTTAAACCGAAAAAAAAAAAAAATACAAAACATTCCAAAGACTTTTAAGCAGCCCATGGATTATGCAATTTTCCTTGCGGTGAAGAAAATTGCTTGATTCCCCCATTACCCAGTGAGTGTTGTTGGGTGAATCCCTCTTGTGAGATATTGTGTCCTCCTGGCAAGGGGGTCAGGGAACGCAATGATTATTGCTAGCAGCTATAACAGACCATTATAACTCCTCCCTGCACTGAAAAAAAGGTTTTAGTGAAGGCAGGCTTTAAGGGCTCTTTCAGATAGGCAGTAATGTTAACTGCCCTCTATAATAATGACCCATGGCGGATTGCTTTTCAGAAGGCAGTATAGCAGCAGCTTGTAGGCATTCAGGAGATGCTGGGAATCCCAAAATATTACAGCACTGCACCTGTGTTGTAAAAAATGCTCATATACTGTAAACTCATATAGCACAATCCTAAAATTTTAATCCAATACATATAGTCCAAAAATATCATTTGCGCTCAAAAGGTTATAAAGTGCTCTGTGCTTGGTAAAGTGTCCATGTATATTAGTGAATCCTGTTCTAGTGAGGTGTCACAAAGACGTGCTCCCCTGGTTTGTTCCCCTACTTACCAACAAAAGGTGTAAAACAGGCACTGATCGTGTACCAATGTGTGGCATCTCCTTTCTTCCTCCACTTCTTATAATCTCCAGGAAACAATGTATGTTTTTTTCATATAGATATTGAGTGTGCATAGCTCCCAACTGTCCCTGATTTTGAGGGACTGTCCCTGATTTGGAACAAAGTCTCTC
Source organism: Lithobates pipiens (assembly GCF_037356315.1). Lineage (NCBI taxonomy): Eukaryota > Metazoa > Chordata > Amphibia > Anura > Ranidae > Lithobates > Lithobates pipiens. Next base: position 100,550,044 of record NW_027507790.1, read on the forward strand.
TGTCCCTCCTTATTTGTCCCTCATTTTGGTCTGATCTATATAGTTGTATATAAAATGCACTTTGTAGCTTTTAAAAAGTGTTCTCCTTTGCTAAACCTTCCATCCAATATCTAGATTGCTCTATGTGTACATTTGAAAAGCCAGTAAAAAGGAATAATAGTGGTAAAAAAAGCACTTGTGGGTTTAACCAATAATTTTATTTGTACAATTCCCCTTTAAGGGGCCGTGGTGGTGTGGGGGGTCCTGAGCATAGATATTTTTGCTAATAGGTGTCCCTCATTCCCATCTCAAAAAGTTGGGAGGCATGAGTGTGGGTAAGTGGTCTCCCCTTTTATTCCTCTCCTTCTCCACTCCTCCAATGGGGCATTTGTATCATGCAGGGAAGGATGGGAGAAATCTCCATAGTGTGATATAATTTCATTAAATTAAAATATTAAAACATAATTGCACTTACATCAGCATAGAACCATAAAAGCAATATACAACTCCAAAGGGCCGCCACTACGTGCGGGGTGGCTTTGTAGGTCGCCACTGACTGTTTGACAGGCAGCACCGTCTGGCAAATTCTGCAGCCTGGGTTAAAATTACTGTGGCGCCCCACAGCAAAGCTCGTAATATTAGAATTCCAGTGGGGTATCTGGTGGTGTGGGGGTTGTGAAAGAATGCCTAAGCTGCCTGATTTTACCACCTTTCTCACTGCCAGCATGAAAAAAAGCCCTTAAGTCCGAGAACAGATATTTAGGATCAGTTCACTAGATACTGGAGAGAAGATTTCCAGCCAAAACAACATTTTTCTATTGACTGGATAGAGTTGACAAGGGATAAAACCTCTAGGTAGATTTTCACTCACTTCCTGTCCTGATAGCACATTTGAGGAACAGGAAGTGAGATGAGATCCTTCCAACAGTTATAGTAGTGTTAGGTAGAGTGAGGTTGGCCCTCACTTGCTGTCATGTTGACAGACACTTTTTTTTTTTGACCCACTGGGTTGATCACAAAAAACTTACAGCTCAGGTCTGAGCCATTGTACTAACAATCTGATGTTAGTACAGTGATCTCCCCTGCTGTTCGACAGGGGAACACCCCTGCTCCCCCGCCAGAACACTCCAGTCTCAGCCAATGGCTGAGAGCGCTAAATGAGAGTCAGTCGGCAGACCTTTTTCTGTCGTGAGCCTTCGACACAACCCAGCTGCCATACACACAGGCTGAATATCGACCGTTTTCTATTGAACCGGCCGATGTTGCCCCACTTTCGGCCCGTGTGTAGTAGGCTTAAGATAAATAATAGAAAGTCTCACCATGTGTGGACAGAGAAATCAATAACAATACAAATATTCTAAGCTTCCCCTACTTTATTCAAAAATAAATGACTGGAGTTACACTTTAAATAACCTAATGGTTTCTTATGTATCTCAGGGGATAAGTGTTAAGTCGCATATCGTCACATCTGCCATGACCATTATGGATCTTTTCACTATCTCTGCTAAATGTTTAATTAATATTATAGACAATGTAAGGAGTGGGAACACCCAAAACGACATAATAGCAGAGTCTGTAAGAGATAAGAACCAGCAGGTGTTTGCACCATTCAGAATCCACCTAAAATGACTTACGGATTAATGTACATTCTACACTATGCAAAGGAAACGTAAGTGGGGGATAGATGAACAGGGATGGTCCAAACACCCCCCCCCCCCCCCAGTTTGGTTCGCACCAGAACATCTCGAACAGGGAAAAAGTTCTAACAAACATGCACTCTGTTAAAGTCTATGGGACACGAACATGAAAAATCAAAAGTCCTCATATTAAAGGCTTATATGCAAGTTATTGCCATAAAAGTGTATGTTGGTCTGGGTACTGCGCTAGGGGACATGTATTAATGCAAAAAAACGTTTTTAAAACAATAGTTTTTTAAAAGGAGCAGTGATTTTATTGATGCTTAAAGTGAAACAATAGAAAGTATTAATTTAAATATTGTCCGCCTGTAAAGTACAATGTATAGAACATGCCGCAGCAATAATGACATTTCTAAAGGAAAAAATTTAATTGTAAATGTAAATGTAATTTAAACTTGCTCATGGATGTATTGCCGGCTGTCAGCAATACACATTAAAAATGAAAAAAAACTGACAATTATTTTTTTTTTAAATGTCATGGAGTCCCCCCCAAAATTCATACCAGACCCTTATTCGAGCATGGGTTTTTTCTTTTTTGTGATAAAAGTAGAAAAAGATTGAAAAGTTTGAAAAAAAATCACTATTTTTTTAGTGTCTATTGTAAATTTTTCAAATAAGTAATTTTTGTTCATAAATTTGGGCCAAAATTTATACTGTTACATATCTTTGTTAAAAGTTACCAAAAGTTACTTTGTTAAAAGTTACCCAAATTAGTGGATATTATTGGCATGGTGAGTTTTTTGAAGTTGTAATTTTTTCCCACAATTCTTGGGAAAATTAAGAAATATTTTTATAGTTATTTCTCACACACAGCATATGCATACTTCCAATTACACCCCAAAATACATTCTGCTACTCCCCCTGAGTAGGGCGATACCACATGTGTGAGACTTTTTCCCAGCCTGGCCACATAGAGAGGCCCAATATGCAGGAAGCACCATCTAGGAGCATACATTTCATTCCTATCGATCACACTTTTGAAGGTCCTGGATTTTGGAAAGAAAACACCCCAACGTATATTCTATGAGGCATGGGTTGCAGATAGGTACTCGGGTACTCTGATGGGCTGCAGATAGGTACTCAGGTAGTCTAATGGGCTGGAAATAGGTACTCGGATAGTCTGATGGGCTGCAGGATGGAGGGAGTGTTCCTGCTGGCATCATTTTACAATGCGCCGGTAGGGAAGTGGTTAAGATCCACACCAGACCCAAAGGGTCCCCCCACACTGTTTTCACCAATTTTAAAAAAAATTTACATTCTTTTTTTAAATTTATCTCTCATCGGGGTAACCTTAATAACCTATTAACTGTGCGCTCGGTGGGCAAACATCCCACTAAGTGCCCAGAAAGTTTGGGTGTTAAGCAAGTTTCTGAATGGGCAATCTTCAGGCCAAAGTTATGCTCGGCCCAAATCATTCGCTCATCCCTAGTGGTGCCTGAATACTGTAACCTCTCAACCTTACTCTTGGTAGGGGCAGTAATTGGCCCTGCTGTTAAAAATTTGAAAAAAATAATGAAATACCTGCAGAAAAATTGAGCCCTAGGTGTTGGTGGTGCCTGAACACTGTAAACGCTCACATTAACTCTTGCTGGGCACAGGATTGGGCCCTGCTGTTAAAAATTAGAAAAAAAAGAAGAAATTACAAGCCCTTGTCAAACAGGTGCAGAAAAATTCGGCCTTAGGTGTTGGTGGTGCCCTAGAAACATGCTGTCCAGAAAATGGTAACCTCCCAGTGTCTGGAAAGGCGTTACACAAATTTTCTTCAAGGCGTCCTGAAGATGTTTCATTCTCTGCTCCTTCTGTGAAGGCAGGATGAGCTCTGCAACTTTACCCTTGTAACGTGGAACAAGGACTGCCAGCCAGTAATGATCCCTCTTCTTGATACCAAAGAAATCATCGGGTCCTTTTGCAGGCTTTGCAGAATCAGGGAGCCCATGCAGCGTAAATTTGAAGAGGCATGAGATTCTAAGTCCTCTGGGTCACTAAGGATGACATTGTCAGGAACTACCCCCAGCCATGTACAACTCCTGGAGTTTCTGGGGACTGAAATCCATCCCTTGAAGACTGCTGTATGTTATCTTCCATACCATCCATGCTGACACAATCCTCCTCTTCCTCTTGTGTGCTTGGTGGCCCCGCAGGAATGATACCTGCATAAAGGGGGCCTTGAGAGGAATGGAAGTCCTCCTCTTCCTCCCGCGGTTCTGCCTCAAGTTCCCTGTTCATGATTCCATGAAGTGTGTGCTCCAGCAGGGAGACTAGAGGGACAGTGTCACTGATGCATGTATTGTCACTGCTCACCATCCTTGTGGCCTCCTCAAATGGTGACAGGACAGTGCATACATCCTTTATGGGTAGCGACCGGTGTGGTGAAAAGAAGCCAAGCTCCCCTGAGCCTGTCCTTGTGCCATACTCACACAGGCACTCATTGATGGCCCTTTGCTTTGTGTGCAGCTGCTGCAGCATTGCGAATGTTGAGTTCCACCGTGTGGGCATGTCATAAATGAGGCTGATGGTGGGCAGGTTGAATTCCCCTTGAATGTCAGGCAGCTGAGCACTGGCATTGTATGACCACCAGAAATGGCCACCTGTTCAAGAAATGCTGCACCACCAAATTCAGGACATTTGCCAAGCATGGCACCTGTGTCAAGTGTCCCTGTCGGAGGGCATGAGGTACCATTGTCGCATACAACCATTTCTGGCTCAAGCTGCCGTGGCATCAACCACCTTTCAGACTGCCCCGGCAAAGCTGACAGAATTTCTACAGACCAACTGAAGCACTGCATAGCATCTTTTAGCCTGACTGCTTGCATAGCCCCTTGAATGCTTAGAGAGCACTGCTGGTTCAGAGGATAATTCAGCAGAAGAAGCCATAGAGGAAGAAGAAGAGGAGGGGGTGGAGCAGACAGATGTGGCAGAATCCCCACCAGCTTTTTGGAGGCATGGTGGTGGAACAAGCTCCAGCACTGAACACTGTCCTGCATCCTTCTCAGCTGCCAGCAGAGTTAGCCAGTATGCCGTGAAGGAAATGTAACCTCCCTGACCATGCCTGCTGAACCATGAGTCAGCAGTAATGTGAACCTTGCTGCTGATCGCTCTGTCCAACAAGGCCAAAACATCACCTCCCACATGATCAGGGCTGGACTTACCATTGGGCTTGACTGGGCTCAAGCCCATGGGCCCCGCCAAATAGGGGGCCCCGCAGGCCCCACTGAGATACATATTTGAGTGTACTTGGCCCGGCTCCACTCACAGTCATGCCCAGTCCCGCCCTATGATGGACATAACACAGGGACTGGCCGTGACTGTGAGCCGAGCCGAGTACACTCGGCTACTCTCGGCTCTGCTCGGGACTGAGAGAGGACAAAAGAGCCGCCGAGATACACAGGACTCCCTGTATCTCAGCTGCGCTATTTTTAAACTTCAAGACTGCAAATGACAAGGCTGCAGTGACACTGGACAAGGCTGCAGATGGATGGGCAAGGCTGCAGATGGACACTGATAAGACTGCATTGATGGGCATTTAAATGTAATTTTTTTTCCTTAAACTTCCCCTCTAAAAGTTTTTTTCCTTAAAATTCCCTCCTAGAACTTGGAGTGCGTGTTATACACAGATAAATACGGTAATGTATAGAAGGTAGGGCCCGAAAGTGACTCAAGCCCAGGGGCCCCCACCACCCTATGTCCTGCCCTGCACATGATGGTACAGAGCTGGAATGGCCTTACATGAAAAGAAATTTCTTTTTGGAACCTGCCACTGTGCTACAACACATTCTGCAAATTTACAAAAGGGGGGCAGAGTCTACCAGATGAAAAGACAGCAGTTGTAATGCTAGCAATTTGGCTAAGCTAGCATTTAGACGCTGAGCATGTAGATGGCTGGGGTAGTATTTTTTTTACGGTTCAGCAACTGGGGTAGCAAAATTTGCCTGGTGAAATCAACAGGTGGTGTACTGCTAGCAGTTTGGATGCAAGTACCCGTGACACCCATTGCTATACCATCATTCCTCTCAATGGAGGTTTTTGAGAAGACCTAATGTATAGTAGGGGTAGAGATCTTAGATGAGGAGCAAGGAGAAGTCTTTTATGATGTGGGTTTTTCAGGTGTTGTTGCCAACAGACTGCATGGCAGGTCGTCATATGTCTTGTCAAGCATACGATGCCCAAGCAACTGGTGTTCTGGACACACTTGATCCACTTCAGATGGAGATTGCAAATAGATGCAATTACGGTCTGCTGCACGTGTTAAAAAAAGCCCACACCAATGAACTTTTGGAAGTCAATGGGGAATCAGCAGTGCCCTGCACCTGTGGAGCTCTGTGGTGTGATGCAATAGGGTGGCTGCCCTTGAGCTGGCCCCTGGAGGACATCCTGCCTCATTGGAGTTGTGCCTCCTCCTTTCCCTCTCACTTTCCTCCTCTGTTCTCGCAGGTACCGAAGTACTGTCAGTGACCTCCTCATCCCCTCCCTCCTCATCACTGAAGAAAACTTGGGGAACATAACTGTTAGTTTCTTGTCCGTCATTGGCACCCCCCTCTCTCTAGGCTCACGTTACTCCCTTCCTCAACCTGGGAGCCAACATTAGAGCATTCAAATTTCTGCACATCCTCCAGCAGAATGTAACTGACACTATGATCGAATAATTCAGGTGACTTCTCCGGGTATGATTGTGGGGCTATGAAAAGAGTTGAAGGGGTGGGCTACCCTTCAGTCTACCTGCCCTCTTTTATCCATCAGAATGCATGTGCCCCCACTGTGGGGACACTCATATTTTAGTGTTAGGATCACAGATACCAGGGTGCCGTGATGTGGCTCTGTGGCTCACGCATGCGTTTGCAAATGCATGTGGACTAAACACCTGTTTTTAACGCATACTGTTAGACAGGTTTATTTGGTTGTCTGCGAGCTGGTGGAAAGTGGGTTTTGTTTTTTTCCTGGGCATTCCCCAGGCTTTTGTTGCTACGAAAAGTGTAGCTGTGGGGACAAGGAGATGGTGGAATAGGCTGCCTTGGCAGCTGTTGTGGAAGACAAACTAGTATGATCCTAGGTGACAGAGGATGAGGAGGGCCTCTTTTAGTGGCCTGTGAGAGTCTTCCTCTCCTTGTTGGCCTTTTGGACAAGGGGATTTTTTGGGGAGATTTTTACAACTTTTTATTATAGAGTGTGGGATGGAAATATGTGCTTGGGTGCAATACTTTTGTGTTTGGTGGAATTATGCCCTAAATGTTCTAAGTGCTGCTGCGCCGGCAAAAAAAAAAAGAAGCAAAATAAAAAAAAAATTATATCACACTGCATCGCTGGAGGGCTTTTTTTTTACAGGTAAGTCTGACATAATGTGCTAAATATGCTGTGCATACTAGCACATTATGGCATATACCTGCAGGGTGCCCCCAAAAAGATAAAAATGACCAGACTTTACTACTGCTTTAACGACAATATTGAGTCTTTATTTAGTATAAATTATGATATACGATGAATTGTTTCTGTAAAGCAGACCTTTGTATTGTACATTAGATGTGTATGCATTCAGTTCAGTTGGCTAGGCCCCTTGTACCAGGCAGATAGCCAAACCACACACACGCATTTTGTAACAGGCTGTGCCATCTGATGCAATCAAACTATTTAAACATTTTCATGAGATTGCGGAGCAGAAAGGGCTCTCTTTATGGTGAAACTGCGCCATTGTCTGCAACGTTAATCAGAATAGGCTCACCACAACTCATTATCATTATACAGGGATAGAGAAACTGACCGAAGGAGGAAACTAGATCATCTATCTGATCATTCAATTTAACTGCCAGCACACTTTTGTACAGCTTCACATGAAGACCCAAAACTACCAGCCTGGGGGGGGGTGCAATATTCAGAGCCTTTTTGCACTAATTTATTCTTTTATAATAAACTGCCTTTAAAATCAAACTCCAGATTGAAGCGTGAGCAAAAAAACATACCTTGGTATAGAGCAGCATGTAACCGACTCCATATAACGTCTACACAGGCAAAGCAAAGGTTCACTTTAACATTTATGCCCTGTACACACGGTTGGAATTTCTGACAGAAAAAGTCAGGCGGGAGCTAATCATCGTATATTCCGACCGTGTGTATGCACCATTGGACTTTTTACGTTAAATTCTGATGGACCTAGAAAGAGAACATATTCTATATTTTTCCGACGGAACAAATTCCTATAGTGAAAACCGCTCGTCTGTATGCTGTTCCAACGTACCAAAAACGACGCATGCTCTGAAGCAAGTACGAGACGGAAGCTTTTGGTTACCAGCTATTGAACTTCCTTTTTCTAGTCCGGTCGTACATGTTGTACGTCACCGCCTTCTTGGTGGTCGAAAATTGGTGTGATCATGTGTACGCAAGAGAGCTTCAGCGGAATTCCATCGGAATTCTGTCAGAAAAACCCTCAGAGTTTATTCCAACAGGTAAACTGGTCGTGTGTACAGGGCATTAGGTGTTAGCTCACAGAGAACCTTCACCCATTTCCACAACATGCTCTCAACGGCCTCCTCCCCTCACTCTTCCTTGTGTAGCACTACCCCTGCTGGAGCTGCTGGTAACTTGCTCCCCTATTCCTGTGCAGCCAGGCAGCATGAATTTTACACTTGCATCTAGACACGAGAAATCAGTCCCTGGGCTCGTTTTTGTAGTTTTTTTTAGGGATAATAACACGGATGGGGTAGAAGTGTTATGGGATGCCCAACTTGACTAAAACAACAGACGGGCACAACTTCCTTCCTAAGGTAAGATTCCTTCTCAAACCGGAAGCCGAAAGGATTCTTCCCAGCCAGCTAAAGCTCAGCCTGAAAGCAAAGCCCCCCCGGACCTAGAGGGCCCATCCTAAGCCACCGACAGCCTCCTTAGCACTCCATCTTCCACCCAACTCTCTTGCTGGCATGGCTCCACCATATTAAAGGGCTGACCTAGCCACCCTGCTAGGAGGTTGGCCAAGTTCTCTTAAGTATGCAGATCAGAACTTCCTGGCCTCTGCCCACTAACTTCTAGAAGCTTCTACAAGCATCTAGATCTAGGGGGATCCAAGTGGTCAATAGATGTTTTGCCTGCTCTCCCAATCTTTTTTGGTGGGTTTCTGTCTGGTTACGGCCCACTTGCCCTGTGTGATATATATTGGGACAGTGGTCTGGTTCAAGAGTGAGGGGCCCAGGGAGTTGTCCTTGGTCTTGTAAGATAATTTATTGTAAGACTCGCAGGGGATGGAAATGGATTAGGAGACCGGCAGAAGTAGGAGAAGGTTGTCTGTTATAGCCTGCAACAAAGACTTTTAGCTAGGGTTCACCCTGAAGATACCAATGATGGAGTATGCTTCCAAAGGACTTGCACTTGTGTGAGAGAGCCTGTAGATTATGGATACTGGAATGCACTTTGCAGGTATGCCAGGGCAGCACCTAAGCTTGTAGCCATAGTTAGGTGAGCTTGTGATATAATTTACCTGTTGGATTGTAAATGTTTATTTTTGCCCCTTTTCTAAGTAAATCGTTTGAAACGTTATCCTTTGCCTGGACTGAAGTAATAAATGAGGTGCATTGATTCGCAAGGAACCGGTACACACTTAGTTCAATGACTGAATCTTTAACACACTGGGGTATGAAGACATGAGTATGGAATGCAGTAATGTGAAGATATAAATAGTTGCCAAGAGTAACAGAAGTATAACAAGCAGCCTGTCAATAGCGTGTGCCTGTCATAGGTGGCACGGCCTCTAGCAGCAAGGCGCTCCTTGCGCCAGCAGTCTGTCTCCCATAGCAACAGGAGCGGATTGCACTACAGAGGTTCCCCATCCTGTACAGAAGGTTCAAAAGTTAAGCTAAGTGTATGTGTGGAGTCCATGTAGAGTGCACAGGGCCCACTCTGCTACTGGGGAATCATAGTGGAAAATGCTAGATGGGTGGTTGTGGACATTGGCTCAGCATGTCCCTCCAAAATGCTAGTTATTGTGAAGGTGTACATCATACAACCAAGAGTTAACTGGAGAACACTTGCAGTGCAATGTACATGGTGTAAGTTCATCTCTAAGATCGGAGGCCCGCCTTAAGGTTGAGTAATCCCCCAGGCTCAACCTTTTCCCTGGGCATTGATGAATATGACACAAAGACAAAGGTACCCCGTGTGTAATAAGCTGACCCCAGAACAAAGTGGCTAACGTAGCTCAGAAAAATCAACATGGCACACGGGGCAGGCCTCACATGTGACCCAGTACTTGGTGCCCAACGAGTTATAGGAAAAGATGGACAAACAAGGAGGAGGACATAACAAACAAACAACCACACCACCACCCCACCTGCTCCCAATCTCAGTAGTACATGTGCTGGATTTGGTGCATTCAGGTCATTGGAACCTGGCAGAGACCTACGGTGTGTCTGTGCATGCACCAGAACTATCTTCAACATGGTAGCACTGGAAGCAGTGCAGCGTAAAATCTGGTACGCACTACTAGTGTATTTTTCATTCAACCCAGCGGGATTGAATGAAAAGGATTACTGGAACGATGTCCTGTGGTCTGATGAGACCAAGATAAACGTATGTGGTTATGATGGTGTCAAGCGTGTGTGGCACAATCTGCACAACCTGGTAAGGAGTACAAAGACAAGTGTGTCTTGCCTACAGTCAAGCATGGTGGTGGGAGTGTTATGGTCTGGGGCTGCAAGAGTGTTGCTGGCACTGGGGAGCTACAGTTCACTGAGAGAACCATGAATGCCAACATGTACTGTGACATACTGAAACAAAGCATGATCCCCCCCCCCGCCCTTCGCAGAGTGGGCTGCAGGGCAGTATTCCAACATGATAACAATCCCAAACACACCTCCAAGATGACCACTGCCTTGCCAAAGAAGCTGAGGATAAAGGTGATGGACTGGCCAAGCATGTCTCCAGACCTAAACACTATTGAGCATCTGTGGGGCATTCTCAAACGGAAGGTGGAGGAGCGCAAGGTCTCTAACATCCACCAGCTCTGTGATGTCATCATGGACGAGTGGAAGAGGACTCCAGTGGTAACCTGTGCAGCTCTGGTGAACTCCATGCCCAAGAGGGTTAAGCCGGGTTGGAAAATAATGGTAGCCACACAAAATATTGACACTTTGGGCCCAATTTGGAAATTTTCACTTAGGGGTGTACTACCTTTTGTTGCCAGCGGTTTAGACATTAATGGCTGTGTGTTGAGTTATTTCGAAGGGACAGCAAATTTAGACTGTTATACAAGCTGTACACTCACTACTTTACAGTGTAGCAAAGTGTCATTTCTTCAGTGTTGTCACATGAAAAGGTATAATAAAATATTTACAAAAATGTGAGGGGTGTACTCACTTTTGTGAGATACTGTACCTGAGCCCCATCTCTCTCCAGCGATGTCCACGAATGTCTAAGCCATCTGGGACACTCCTCCAGGGGAGAGAGGGGGCGGGTCTGAATGTACACACGGATCTGTGACTTGGCTCCAGTGCCCCCATAGCAAGCTGCTGGGTGTGGGGGAACTCAATAGGAGGGAGGGGCCAGGAGCAGCAAAGAGGGACCCGAGAAGTGGAGGATCTGAGCTGCTCTGTGCAAAACCAATTGCATGCACGGAGGTAAGTATAACATATTTGTTATTTTTTTTTTTTTAACAAGACTTTACAATCACTTTAATCATGGGGATTCCAAGGAAAGGGGAGGTTAAATGCATCATCGGCTGCCGCATAATTGGAAAGAAAAGGTGTCCAGTACATGGTAGCCTGGTCACAGAGACATAAGTCCTGTAAACTTCATATATATATAATGGAGGGCAAACAAAAATAAAAATAGTGAAAAAAATAAAACAAAAAGCACCTAATATGGAGAGCTTGAATTGTAATGGTTAATTTAAAAAATCACTGTAGTGACAAACTTTTCACTCACACGGTATTTTTTTAAATCTTTTAACACACTGTAATATAAATGGACATAATGTATTCATATTATTGACTTAAGGTTTTCATTGAATAAATAGAAGGAAGTTTAGTTGAGGTAAAATTACTAGACAAATGTCATTGGCAGATGGCCTAAAACAAAATTATAACTGTTAAGAGTAGCATGTATGCTAGTAACAATAAAGACATAAAATATAGTAATATCCACGCTCACAACTAATATATTAAAACCATAACAAAACAGTCTCAGATGGACGAAAAATATGAAACAGCAGCCAGCATAAACATAGTTGATCACAATATGAGTAATAGTAGAAAGTTCATATGCAGCACTTAAAAGGATGTATGCAGGGGCGTAACTAGAAATTGCAGGGCCCCATAACAAAATGTTTTATGGGCCAATCCCCCCCCCCCACCACCCAGGGGAGTATCCAGAGTCTGGTCTTGGGAGGGGCTCTTACAGAAAATAAATTTTTTTGGGGGTAATTTATCGGGGCAATGGCTGATGTTGGCGCTTCAATCATCACGGCACCATTTGTGTTATGGTGTCAGGATGATTGAAACACATTATTTTTATTATTACATTGTTATAGAAAATGAAATAGTTTAACTCACCATAATGCATAATCAGTGGGAGCCCTGAGTGTGTCGCCTGCCACAGTCGCCTGCCACCAGATGCAGATTGTTTGTTACTTGTCACACGTTGCAGATTGTTACTTGCCACGTCACCTGTCACACATTGCAGATTGTCGCTTGCCACGTCACCTGTCACACATTGCAGATTGTCCACTTGCCACGTCACCTACCACACGTTGCAAATTGTCCACTATCACCTGCCACACATTGCGGATTGTCCACTTGCCATGTCACCTGCCACAAGTTGCTGATTGTCACTTGCCACACGTTGCAAATTGTCCACTTGCCACGTCACCTGCCACCCATTGCGGATTGTCCAATTGCCACATCACCTGCCACCCGTTGTGGATTGTCCACTTGCCATGTCACCTGCCACACATTGTGGATTGTCCACTTGCCACATCACCTGACACCCATTGCGGATTGTCCACTTGCCACGTCACATGCCACCCATTGTGGTTTGTCCATTTGCCACGTCACCTGCCACCCATTTCAGATTGTCCATTTGCCACTTCACCTGCCACCCATTGCGGATTGTCCATTTGCCACATCACCTGCCACAAGTTGCAGATTGTCCACTTGCCACATCTCCTGCCACAAGGTGCGGATTCTCACTTTCCTGCTAAGTCTGAGTCCCAGTCTGAGTCAGGCAGCAGAGAGATGATGTAATCTCTCTGCTGCCTGCACAGTGAGTGAGGGCGGAACTGCCAGTTTGAAAGGCGGGCATGTGGCGGTGAGAGATGATGTCATCTCTCTGCTCCGCCACCCGCTGATTTGCCACCCACCCACCGAGCCTCCCAGCTGGCAGCTTCCCATGCCCCCCCCCCCACCACCGCCGAGTCACCCAGCTGCATCCGCTCGTACAGTCAGTGTGACTGTACGAGTGCAGAGCGGACGGGCAGCTCGGTGGCTCACCTGCCGCCTGCTCACCGGGCCCTCCTTGGCTGCGGGCCCCATAGCGACCGCATGGGTCGCTCCGGCGGTAGTTCCGCAGACTGGATGTATGAAACCCAAAAGGACAAGTGGAAAAGAAGAAAGAACCAGGGTCCCCTGTGCCCAGGGCCCGACTGGAATAAAAACCAGCCCTGGAAAAGATGCCATACCAGCCCCATAGCATTATTATATCAGCCCAACATTAAAACCATCATTACATCATTATTCACATAGGGCTTTATATATATATATATATAAAGCCCTATGTGAATAATGACATAATGATGGTTATGGTGATGGTGATACTTATGGATATAAGTAGAGTAAGGCCTCGTACACACGGGCGGACTGTCTGTCCAACTTAGTCCACTGAAACGTGTTTCAGCGGACAATCCGCTCGTGTGTGGGCTTCAGCTGACTTTTTCAGCGGACAGTCTGGCGGACTAAGTCTTTCGGAATTTCCGTAATACAGTCCGTCCAAACTTGGTTTCAGCTGACAATCCACTCGTGAGTAGGCTAGTTCGACGGACTAAGTATGGCGCATGCTCAGAAAGGATTTACACGGCCGAAGGTTGCATTGCAGTGTATTGGACGTCTAATTTCTAGTCCCGTCGTACGTGCCGTACACGTCATCGCGCAAGCTTTCAGCGGACTGTCTGCTCATCGTGTGTGGTCAAGTCCGTTCATTCAAAAGTAGGACGGATTGTCTGTCGGATTGTCTGACGAACTTAGTTGGCCAGACAATCCGCCCGTGTGTACGTGGCCTTACAGTGCCTTGCAAATGTATTCACGCCCCTTGGCCTTTTTTTCATGTTTTGTTGCCTCACAATCTGGAATTAACATGGAATGTGAGGATTTGTATCATTTCATTTAAAGAATATGCCCACAACTTTGAAGATGTTTTTTTTTATATTTTTATTGTGAAGCAAACAACAAATAGGACAAAATAACAGAAAAAGTAAATGTGCATAACTATTCCCCCCCTAAAGTCAATACTTTGTAGAGCCACCTTTTTCAGCTATCACAGCTCCAAGTTGCTTGGATAAGTCTCTATGAGCTTGCCACATCTTACCACTGGGATTTTTGGCCATTCCTCATTGCAAAACTGCTTCAGCTCCTTTAAGTTGGATGTTTGCACTAGTGAACAGCAATCTTTAAGTCTGACAACAGACTGAGGACAGGGCTTTGACTAGGCCATTCCAACACATTTACATGTTTCCCTTTAAACCACTCAAGTGTTGCTTCAGCAGTGTGTTTGGGGTTATTGTCCTGCTGGAAGGTGAACCTCTGTCCTAGCCTCAAATCACACACAGAGTGGTACAGGTTTTGCTCAAGAATATTCCTGTATTTAGCACCATCCATCTTTCCCTCAACTCTTACCAGTTTCCCAGTCCCAACTGCTGAAAAACATCCCCACAGCATGATGCTGCTACCACCATGTTTCACTTTGGGGATGGTGTTCTTCGGGTGATGTGATGTGTTGGGTTTGTGCCAGACATAGCATTTTCTTTGATGGCCAAAAAGTAAAATTTTAGTCTCATAAGACCAGAGCACCTTCCTCCATACATTTTGGGAGTCTCCCACATGCCTTTTCGCAAACTGCCATTTTGTTTTTTGCTGAAAGTAATGGCTTTCTTCAGGCCACTCTGCCATAAAGCCCAACTCTATGGAGCGTACGGATTATTGTCGTCCTATGTACAGATAGTCCAGTCTCTGCTGTGGAACTCTGCAGCTCCTCCAGGGTTACCTTGTGTCTCTGTGCTGCCTCTCTGATTAATGCCCTCCTTGCCCGGTCTGTGAGTTTTGGTGTGCAGCCATCTCTTGGCAGGTTTGCTGTTGTGCCATCTTCTTTCAATTTGGTTATGATAGATTTGATGGTGCTCCTAGGGATCATCAAAGATTTGGATATTTTTTTATAACTGAACCCTGACTTGTACTTCACAACAACATTGTCCCTTACTTGTTTGGAGAGTTCTTTGGTCATCATGGCAATGTTTGGTTGGTTCACTTCCTTAGGTATTGCAGCCTCTGGGGCCTTTCAAAAGGGTGTGTATATGCAATGACAGATCATGTGACACTTAGATTGCACACAGGTGGTCATCATTTCACTAAATATGTGACTTCTGAAGGTAATCGGTTGCACCAGAGCTTTTTATGGTCTTCATAACAAAGGGGGTGAATACATATGCACATACCAATTATCAGTTTTTTATTTCTGAAAAATAGTTTTATGTATATATTTTTCTAATTTTACTTCACCAACTTAGACTATTGTGTTCTGATCCATCACATATAATTCAGATTAAAAAAAACATTCAATTAAAGACTGTAATAACAAAATAGGTAAAAAGCCAAGGGGGTGAATACTTTTGCAAGGCACTGTATATGCTTACTCATATATTAAAGAGGAAGTAAACCCT
This sequence comes from Lithobates pipiens, assembly GCF_037356315.1. Lineage (NCBI taxonomy): Eukaryota > Metazoa > Chordata > Amphibia > Anura > Ranidae > Lithobates > Lithobates pipiens. The sequence goes on from NW_027507790.1 coordinate 100,565,620, forward strand.
GATGGGTTTACTTCCTCTTTGATTCCCTGCAAAGGTAAAGCATAATGGACTACTATGAATCGCATAGTAGTCCATAGTAGTCCATTATGTGTCACTTACCTGACACAGGAGCCAGCGAAGTCACCGCTGTCCCCTGTAGTTCCGAGCGTCCATCTTCTTGGTGGGTCTCCGTGGGTCTCGCTGCTCCGGCGCTGTGATTCGCCGGAGCAGCGATCACGTCACTCCCGCGCATGCGCACGGGAGCCAACACTTGCGGCATATCGCCACGATCTGCGGCTTACCCAGTGCGCCTGCGCGCCGCTGTCTACAGGTAAATATCTCCTAAACCGTATAGGTTTAGGAGATATTTCTTGGACCTAGGGGTAAGCCTTAATCTAGGCTTACCTGTAGGTCAAAGTGGTTTGTAAAGGTTTAAACCACTTTAACCTATATTCTGGGTACACATATCTGACTGTTTGATATGATTGTGCACATGATCTTCATCACAGTTCTATGTTTTATAGGTCTAAGACCTCCTTTAAATTGATTACCTACCAATCACCTGGCCTTGGTATGATGGTTGAGGTCAAGTCAGTGCAATAGCTTATATACACGTCATCAGGAAGCTCTTCCTGATGATGTGTCAAACGAAACGTACGTCGAGGCGGTACCTAGTCACGTTCGTACACGTACAGTTCCGGACGTTTTTGGTTGTCGGCTGTTTCTTGGTGGAACGCACGCCCTACACAACGAGGAACTACGCATCCATTACGAAACGATTTTTTTAAGCGAGCAGCCCCAGTGCCAGGTCGGGCACCGGCATATGTAAGCAGCCATTTGGCCTTATGTTTTTTAATTTATTTTTATTATTAAACGGTGTCACGCTATGGATCTTGTTTGCTCTCCTTTTTTTATGACCTGTCTGAATCTATGAGTAGAAGGTTTTTTCCATAAGAGGTCCACCTTATTCCATGTGAGCTGGGAATTCACCTGCATAAGCCTATTTGACTATCTTTTTAAACAAAGTAGTCAACAGCATCTGGTAAGAAGACAACTTTATCTTCACAGTTAGGGTGTTTTCTGTGTCCAAAATTTTGGTGAAGGGACTTGTCACAACTTTGTAGAAGATTTTACTGAATGAATCACTGCCTTGGACTGTGGATATATTTTTAGTTTTTTTTGTTTTTCTAGTATCCAATTGGGACTTTATTTATTATTTTTTATTGTCTATATTATCCATTTCTTTGCAACTATTTGTTTTTAATTCATGGTGATAGGTTGTCTATTACTTGAGGTGTTCTATGATTATTAATTTTCACATTTGTAATTGACATTTATATTTAATTTTTTCAGCGCCCCTACTATTACTTTAATCCCTTGAGGACCCCCAAGTCACCAGAACTAGTGTCACCATTTGAAGAATTCCCCTTTATTACTTTTCTAAGGACAAAATTTGAGATTTTCTTTTACTTTGACTTTAAATGACAAATGGTACACAGGACAACCTGAAAGGGTGAATCTCCCTAACGAGGGCACAGACAGCAATAAAAACCGACAAGCATTTTAATCCCTCTCCATTCCATCCAAAACTAAAAACAAAGTTTTGCCTTTAGTTATACTTTAATCCCAGCCCATGCTTACAAGAGGTTGCATGTAAAGCTGCTCCATACTCACTGTCAATGGTTTTTCCCTGTAGACTAATCCATAAAAACTCCTTTCTCCCCAAGATTTCTGGTGTATGTGCCACTATCCTTCCCAACCACAATATTGGCTGGTTATGTGTGCTACAAAATATATTAAAGAAACTGCACCGCTACAGATTTTGTATTCTGGTTTTGTTTAATTAATATCTATAGTGGACATACGACAAAAACCAAATGTTGTTTCATACATTCTATATATCGCACCAATTTACACACATTCACTTGTCAGCTCATAGGCAAAGGCCCTTGGGATGTAGAGTTTCAATAGTTCTTTCAGCTGGATGGTGTTTCATTTATTCAGTATCTAAAAGTTGGGAAACCAAGATTATAATGTAATCTTAATTTACTGGCAGCCAATGGAAGGTGTTCAGAACTAGATTAATGTGTTATTGGTGGGGCTTTGTCAGATATTTTTATGCATGTAAGGAAATATATATTTGCTTACACTACTGGGATGATTTAGACCAGAGAATATGCTTAGTTTTAAATTACCAATATAAATTATCATGTGTAAATAAAACATACAAACACCATTATATAGGTATCATAATTGCGAAACAAAGACTATTAAAGCGCTGCGCAAACTGTTGGCGCTATATAAATCCTGTATAATAATAATAATTCCATTTTTCTAGCACTAGTGCTATGGCAGTAAGCCTCAAGCCTGAACTTAAACGTTAACAATAATATGATTTTTCTATAAATGTGAACAGATTATATGAGGTATTTAAGGAGAAACTTTTGTCATTATTGCCATATGCAGCTATGTGACTTATCGGAGCATTGTTAGTAACATATCCCCATTGCACAGACAGTGATATCAGCAGTGATTGTCTCACATTGCCATGAAATTCCATAACAAATGACCATTTTTAGAAAAACATGTTATAGGAATATAGGACATGGTTCGATTTTCTTCTTCTCATTCATGTGTGCAGAGAGAAGCAAATAATGGCTCACTCTATTCTCACAGTGTAATGTATGGGCTTCTGTTAAATTTGTATCCACACCCAAAGCTCTTTATTGTAAATGATATAAGGGTAATCAGAGAGGTCTGAGAAACAGGAAATTCCATGTGTGAAAATAGAATTAGCTCAGTCCCATGGAACTGCAGAAAACAAAAACCATAACTGTGACGTCCAGGATAATTTACAATTATCACCATTTATAAGGCACAAAGCAAACTATATACCCATCCCACCCACTAATTAAACCAACCATAACTTTGCAAATAAGCATCAAGCCAGTGAATGAGTATTTGTATTACCTATCTACAAGAGAAAATCGTGAAGTCTGTAACATATCCAACACAAATAAAGGCAATTAAGGTGACTCAAATTTAGTGTGGACATGCATAGAATTAAAGGGGAACTCTAGGTAGATATAAAAGATACAAAGTAAAGCACCTTTGCAATCATTAAAGAGGTGGTCCTCCTAAAAAAAAAAAAAAAAAATTAATAGCCAGCAGCTACAAATACTGAAGCTGCTGACTTAAAATAAATGGACCCCTACCTGTCCCAGGGTCCAGCGATGTCGGCAGTCAAAGCCGATCAGTCGCTCGGCTCTCGGCAGCTGCCGCCGCTTTCCTCGGTGAGGGAATCAGGAAGTGAAACGTTGCAGTGCAATGCACTTCCTAACTGCTCACTGCTATCTCCTGGGACCCATGTGTGTCCTAACAGACAGCACGATGGGACGGGAAGAGGCATAGACTCCCGTGGGAGTCTGTGCCCAGAAGTGGGTGCAAATACCCGTCTTAGACAGGTATGTGCACCCCCTCCCCCCTGAAAGGTGCCAAATGTAACACCGGAGTGTTCCAAAAAGCAGAGGTTCAATTTTTGAGTGAACCTCCATTTTAATATACCAATCGTTCATATATTTTTAAATACAAGCATTGTGAGCGCCTGCATTTGATCTGGTATTAGCTTGCTGCAGCCCCTGGCAGAGCTGGGAGAGGATATCTCTCCAAATTGGAGGGAATTTCCGTATCAAAAGAGATATCATTACAACAGGTGTCACCACTGGAGGAGGTGCTCCCATCTCTTGCCCTGGCGACATCCTTAAAATTTTGGATTTTGCTTCACTTTTTATTTCTGTGACAACAGTCACAAGGGCAAATAGAGGGGTGAATCTCATTGGCGGCTGGTGCGCAATTTTTTTGGGGGGAAGGGGGGTGGTAAACATACCTGGCCCCCTCACCTCCCCTCCCCCATCGCTCAATCGATTGCCCACACGATCGCCCACTTGCATATCTGCCCGCCAGCCCCGAATTTACCCCATCCAGGTTGCGGCTTCCCCCCTACAGTGCTCTGCACCCTTTTTAAAACTTATTAGAGCCTCGGGTTCTAATCATGTGCTTAAAAAAAAAAAATTGAAATCTATGCGACTGGCACCCTGCATGGAGATTAGGGACCAGGCGCATGGATTAGGGGGTCAGTGCCACTGCACCCCTTATGAGAGGCTGCCACTGGTGAATATTCTGAGCTAGGATATACAGTAATATAAACTTGACAAAGCCTCTAACCCTTTCCATGCTATCAAGAACTAACAAAAATAACTTTATAAACATTTTCTTTGGTCTACTTATAGGTGTGCGCACAGTGTGTGCCGGGTGGCTTCCCTCCTTTCCCCTCCTGCCAAATGCTACTGCGGATCATTTCAAGGTGGAAAGCAGGGAAGGGGCCAGTAAATACAGTGCCTTGAAAAAGTATTCATACCCCTTGAAATTTTCCACATTTTGTCATGTTACAGCCAAAAACGTAAATGTATTTTATTGGGATTTTAAATGATAGACCAACACAAAGTAGCACATATTTTTACAAATAAATATCTGAAAAGTGTGACGTGCATTTGTATTCAACCCCCTTTACTTCGATTCCCCTAAAATCTAGTGAAACCAATTGCCTTCAGAAGTCACCTAATTAGTAAATAGAGTCAACCTGTGTGTAATTTACTCTCAGGATAAATACAGCTATTCTGTGAAGCCCTCAGAAGTTTGTTAGAGAACCTTAGTGAACAAACAGCATCATGGAGGCCAAGGAACACACCAGACAGATCAGGGATAACATTTTGGAGAAGTAGGATTAGGTTATAACAAAATATCCCAAGCTTTGAACCTATCCCAGAGCACTGTTCAATCCATCATCCAAAAATGGAAGGAATATGCCACAACTGCAAACCTGCCAAGACATGGCGTCCACCTAAACTGACAGGCCGGGCACGGAGAGCATTAATCATAGAAGCAGCCAAGAGGCCCATGGTAACTCTGGAGGAGCTTCAGAGATCCACAGCTCAGGTTGGAGAATCTGGACAACTATTAGTCGTGCACTCCACATATCTGGCCTTTATGGAAGAGGGGCAAGAAGAAAGCCATTGTTGAAAGAAAGCCATAAGAAGTCCGAAGAAGTGTGCGAGAAGCCATGTGGAGGACACAGCAAACATGTGGAAGAAGGTGCTCTGGTCAGATGAGACCAAAATGTAACTTTTCGGCCTAAAAGCAAAATGCTATGTGTGGTGGAAAACTAACACTGCATATCACCCTGAACACACCATTCCCACCGTGAAACATGGTGGTGGCAGCATCATGTTGTGTGGATGCTTTTCCTCAGCAGGGACAGGGAAGCTGCTCAGAGTAGATGGGAAGATGGATGGAGCCAAATACAGGGCAATCTTAGAAGAAAACCTGTTAAAGTCTTCAAAAGACTTGAGACTGGGGCGGAGGTTCACCTTCCAGCAGGACAACAACCTGAAACATACAGCCAGAGCTACAATGGAATGGTTTAAATCAAAGCATATTCATGTGTTACAATGGCCTAGTCAAAGTAAAGACCTAAATCCAATTGAGAATCTCTGGCAAGACTTGAAAATTGCTGTTTACAGACACTCTCCATCCAATCTGACAGAGCTTGAGCTATTTTGCAAAGAATAATGGGCAAAAATGTCACTCTCTAGATGTGTAAAACTTGTAGAGACATACCCAAAAAGACTTACAGCTGCAATTGCAGTGAAAGGTGGTTCTACAAAGTATTGGGGGCTGAATACAAATACACACCACACTTTCCACATATTTATTTGTAAAATAATTTGAAAACCATTTATCAATTTCCTTCCACTTCACAATTATGTGCCAGTTTCAGTTGGTCTATCACATAAAACCCCAATAAATACAAAAAAAACAAACCCAATAAAATACATTTACGTTTTTGGTTGTAACATGACAAAATGTGGAATATTTCAAGGGGTGTGAATACTTTTTCAAGACACTATATGTAATTTACTGGTGCCTCCCTTTTCTAAATAAACACTATGGGGTTTATTTACTAAAGGCAAATATACTGTGTACTGCAAGAGCTGAAATGAGGGAAAGCTCTGCTGATTTCTATCATCCAAAGCAAAAATGTTTTTTTTTTTTTGTTTTTTGTTTTTGTTTTTTCCTTGCATGTTCCCCTCAGATCTAGAGAAACTGCACTTGCAGTGCCCATACTATTTGCCATTAGTAAATCAAGCCCAATTAATGACTGGTACCGATCACTCCCTGTGTTCATTAATAACCGAAGCATAGTAATCTGTGTTTACTATGCTTCAGTCTGTGAATGGACAGGAAGCCGCTCAGCACAGAGCACCTCCCTTTCAGTCACTGTCCAGTGCAGCTGAGGTTGCAGAGAAAGGAACTTAGGAATTTCTGTCTCTCAAAAGTGAGAGGGTTTGAGCTTTAGGGTGCACATGCTAATGCAATAGGCTGCGCACACCTATTGGTCTACTGTTGGTAATAAATGTGTTCTTCTCCAAACCCACAGCAGGGGGGATCCAAGGAATTACAAGTCAGTGGATAATCACAGCAAATCCAGCAGCACTAGGGTCATTGGTTCGAATATCATCCATGGCACTACCTACCTGGAGTCTGCATGTTCTCCCCGTGCCTACATGGGATACCTAGGGTACTCCAGCTTCCTCCTAAAGACATGCTGATAGGTTTATTGGGTCCTGTGTAAATTGTCCCTAGTATGTATGAATGTGAGTTAGGGATTGTAAGTGTCTTAAAGACAGGGACTGATGTGAATGTATAATATATATTGTATGTAAAGCGCTATATACTTACCCGTAATAAATAAATAAAATCTGCAATTGCAAATATACATTTTCGCAGAGGAAAAACTTTCTAATTATAATTTCCTATAATCACTAGCCTAAATATATGAATCAATATAAGAGTTATTTATTATGTGGTTGGAAACTACATGTTTGGGGGAGCTTTGGCTTTTGATGCACAAAGACTGTCATTTAGAGTGCTTTTATAAGAATACACAAAATTAAGTTTTTAATACAATATGCCTTCATTCCAATAACATTTTAAATATGTGCAGCCAGCTAATATAATACTTTATTACACTTTTACTTTTATAAATCAAAGTAGACAGACAGGTTTGCCGACTGCTCTGTTCCTTATAGCTATCTATATTCACCATCTGGACTACAGCAGTAGGTGTATGCATACCTGGGTGTGAACACCAGTTTACATCAACTATTTTCCATTTAAAGAATTCAAAGACCATTCAAAAGATGCGTGCAAGATGACCTCACACATAATCTTTGATTGACAAAATAGATTCCTACACCAGAAAAAGGTTTAGACCACACCCTTAACAATATTGATAGGAATGGCTGGCCACTTTCATATAAATTAACTCACTAAATACCAATGTCTGACATTCATCTCTACCATACCTCCCAACTTTTTAAAATGGCAGCAAGGGATACTTATTAGCAAAAGTATGAAGGCATAGGACACATTCCCTGCCATGCCCCCTTAAAGGAAAATTATAAAAAAAAAATGATTAGTTAAAGGGGAGTTTCCATTTGAAAACAAAAATTAAAAGTCAGCAGCTACAAATACTGCAGCTGCTGACTTTTAATAATCGGATACTTACCTGTTCCAGGGTCCAGCGGTCCCCTCCGCTCGGCGGCACAAGCATTGCAACTGTGGGCTCCCAGCTCCCTGCTGTGATTGGCCGCGCAGTTATCTGGGACCAGTAACGGGGTAGAGCTGAGCCCTTCCTGCACCGAGAGGAAGTGATGTCACCAGCCCAGGCACTGAAGGAGGCAGACTACGAGGGACCCCCTAGCAACAGGCATTTAGAGTTTTTTTTTAGGAATTTTAATATTTTATTTTTTCACTTTAAACTCACAAGTGCCTTTTTTTACCACTACTATTTCTTTATACTGGCTTTTGAATTTTACAAATGCAGAAATTTAGAAATTGGATTAGCACTGTTAGACACTTTTTGAAAGATAAAAAGTGCATTTTATATACAACTGTATAGATCAGAAAAAAATGAGGAATAAAGTGGGACAGAGGGACTTTGTTCCAAACCAGGGACAGTCCCTGAAAATCAGGGACAGTTGGGAGCTATGTCTCTACTACTACTATGTAATGTTTGTGTACCAAGGTCATCTGCTACAATGCTTTATGTGTCATAAGGATACTGATGTTTGTATCTCTAATACCCCGTACACACGATCAGAAAATTGTACGGAAAATACTGCTTTCCAAGCGATCGTACAATAATCGGATCATTCATCTAGAGCTTTCGAGAGCCGATCAGGACAGTTCATCAGATATTATTCTACCGGACATGCATGGAAATTTTTTCTGTACGATGCCAGATCGTACAATTTTCATTTAATCAGTACAACTATCATTCGAAAATGCAATACAAATGCACTGCAGCACATGACATCACTTCCGATTTTTTTTTCTTTTTTTTTCTATCGTGCGGGAATTTTCGAGACTTTAGTAAACTCATCAGATTCGATCTGAGATTAGCATGCAATAAAAAACGGACAATCATTCGTCCGATAATCTCATTGTGTGTATGGGGCATAACCCTATATATCCTGAATCAAAGGACATAGATCTAAGGCCGCGTACACACGCGGGGACTGTTCGCCCAACTTTGTCCGCTGAACAGTGTTTCGGCGGACAGTCCGCTCGTGTGTGGGCTTTCAGCGGACAGTTTCAGCGAACAGTCCGCTGAACAAGGTTTTTCGGAATTTCCGAAAAACTGTCCGCTGAAACTTTGTTCTATGTAGGCTTGTTCGTCAAACTAAGTTCCACGCATGCTCAGAAAGGATTTACACGCCGAAAGTTATAATGCAGTGTATAGGACGTCGTATTTTTCGTCCCGTCGTACGTGCCGTTCACGTCATCGCGCACGGTTTCAGCAAACTGTTCGTTCGTCGTGTGTGGCCATGTCCGTCCATGCTAATTTTGAGCGGACTGTTTGCTGAAACTGTTTGACGGACAAAGTGTGTACGCGGCCTAATTCCTATGCACTACTTGGTGTTCATACAATCCTGTTATTAGGTACCCTACCTGGTAATTGTTTAAACCATTATCTACATGTTGCCTCTTCAAAGACTGTGCTGAAAAAAACAGGAAAGTTTTTTTTTTAAATATACATGACTATTCTTTAATAATGATTGTTAGAAATCTGTATTTGTGGGTATATTTCTCAAACTAAATAAACATACATTATACATCCACAGATCCAGATCTGCAACATGATAATTCATGTGTTACCCACTGTAAGCTGCCAATATTACACTTACTATCAATTGACAATATACTGTAGATACGGAATAAGATGTGTAATGTTATTCCTATTTAAATGTTACATTTATGTTTATATCTCTCTATCAGCTCCACCTACCTTATTAGAGCCATGTAATTCAGCACCACAGCAGCCATTCATCAACTTTAGGGACACCTTTATTAAGCATGTCTTCATGGTGGGTTAATGAATCACAGTGCGATGGAAACTTTGGTAGGACGGAGGAGCAAAAATTGCATCCCTTGCTCTTATCCCAATGAACTAAGTATAATCAATCATTGTGCACATAAAAAGTCAAATCGGGTTCCCAACTTCACATTGGTGTAGCCAAATCTGAGTGATTTGGTTGTTTTTTTTTATCCAATATGAACTTTAGGAGAATTAGGAGAAAGCAAAGAGTGCACTGTTCTAGATCTACATACACAGGCAGATGATGTTATCAGCCATTCAGGTCTTCCATCTCACCTATTTGTCATCTAAGCATATAATGAATAAGCATGAAAGTTCAAGAGGCCGCAAATATGGAGCAGTAATCAGCAGCTTATGATGTAAATGGATTAACATAACACATGGCTTTCCTGAAGACGCGACTTGTGAAACTAGTCTAAAGCCTTAAGGTCTGCGTCATTTCTGGCTACATCTAACGTCACATCCAGCCCAGAAGGGAGGTGGTGGTGGTCATGGAGGTGGAATGCACGCTGGTCCTGGAGGGGAGAAGTGGCGGTACATTTAAACTTAAAGCGGTTGTAAACCTAGTTACACCACTTTTACCTACAGATAAACCTATAATAAGGCTTACCTGTAGGTAATGGAAATATCTCCTAAGCCTGCATGGTTTAGGAGATATTTACCATATACGCTTTAGCCAACTTCATCGGCGCATGCGCACTGATGAAAGGGCACAATTGTGCCATTTCTAAAGGGCCGTGCCTTGACTGGCGACCCCCGAGAACGTCACTCGACTCCGGCCAGTCACAGAGCCGGAGTCCACGGCCTCGGAAGGAAGAGGGGTGACGATGGATACGGCCAACAGCGGGGACATCGTGGGTGTCGTTTTCAGGTAAGTGCAACATAATGGGCTAGTATGAGATGCATACTAGCCCATTATGCTTTTACTTTTTAGGGGGAAAAAGAGAAAGTAAAGCCCATCAGGGTTTACTTCCTCTTTAAAGGCTGTATACAGTTGTGCCAAGTCAGGGCACAAATACATGTAAATGTGAAATTGTATCATACTTACCGTAAGTTTCCTTTCCTGGTGCCTATCCATGGCAGCATACCTGTGATAGAGCTTTGTCTCCCCTCCTCCCTCAAGACCAGTGAATAGCATAAATTAAAGACATAGTCCCTCCCCCAACATTCTGCATAATATAGAATATCGAGGGTGGGAGCATATGCTGCCATGGGCAGGCACCAGGAAAGTAAAAAAAACAGTAAGTATGATACAATTTTCCATTTTCTTGGTGCCTCCATGGCAGCATACCTGTGATAAATAACTAACTCACAGGGATGGGTTTAATGCTTAACAAAAAAGTTTTTAATCAGTCACTGACATAGCCGCATGAACTGGTCTTCTTCCCAACTCTACCGTTGTAAGAGCCCCTGGTTCAATCTGGTAGTGCTTAAGAAATGTGTGCCGAGAAGACCAAGTGGCAGCCCTGCATACTGTTTCTGAAGAAATGCTCGCCCTCGTCGAATTAACATTCACTTGAGATGGAGGTTCCATGTTCTTCACCCTGTAAGCTTTTTGTAGCAGCTTGACAACCTAGGATGCCAAGGTTCTGCCGGAATCTTCCTTTCCTCTGTTTCTGCCCCAAGGGATGCTAAACAATCTTTCGGAGTTCCTGAATTTTGCCGTAGCTTCCATTTAGGCCCTGAAGACTCTTGATATATCTAACTCATGACAGGAGTCTGAATCTGAGCCAGAAAAACTGGCAACGCTCATGGCTCCATTAGATGTGCCAGCGTGGTAACTTTAGGTGTGAACCCTCGGAGAGGGCAAAGCTCTACCCTGTCCAGAAAAACTGAGATATGAATGCTCATCCCCTATGCCCAAGGAGTTGAGATTCTTCTGCCAGATATGATGGCTAGAAGAAATGTTGTTTTTAGAGTTAGATTCCAGATTGAAGTTTCTTCTACAGGTGCAAACGGATGACTGGATAAGTCTTCTAGTATTAATGGAAGATCCCAATTAGGAAAGGGGCGCCTGACGTATCTTCAGCACCCCTCTGAGGAATGTGGCTACTAGGGGATCTTCTGCTCATTTTGTATTAGTCACTGCAGAAATTGCTGCCACTTGCACTTCAAGGGAGTTCTGGCTGAGCCCCAACTTGAGACCGGTTTGAAGGAACCCTAAAACATCGGAGGTAGAAGGAGAGACTGAATCAAACCCCTTGCCGGTAGCATAGGATAAGAACTTGTCCCAAATCCTTGCATATATTGCATTTGTTGTTGGTTTGCTAGCTTCAAGCAGGGTGGAGATGACCTCCTGGGAGCAGCCTAACAACTCAAACCTCCTCCATTCAACTTTCATATTCAAAGATCCAGGTTTTGTAGGTCTGGATGAGTTTGCCTTGAGTCAAGGGAGGAATTCTGATAGGACTCACACTGAGTGGGAACCATGGTCTCTTCAGCTAATAAGGCAATACTGCTAGTACTTGGACTGGTTCTCTTAATAGCCTGAGGAGAAACTCTGAGATGAGTGGGCGAGGAGGAAAGGTGTATTCCTTCATGATGTTCCAAGGGCGTGATCATGCGTCCACTCCCTCTGCCTATGGATGAGGATGGCGAGAGTAGAATCTCCTGAGTTTGGTATTCTCCTGGGTAGCAAAGAGATTCCCCTGTGGGGTTTGCCATAGTTTTGAAATTTGGTTGAATACGTGGGGATGAAGTGTCCACTCGTTGTTGTTCCAAACTTCCTTGGCAAGATGTCTGCTTCTGTGTTCATTCTGCCTGGGAGATATATCACTCTGAGATCTACCAGGTTTCTTTCGGCCTAGGTCATTTACGTTCCACCTCCCTTAGAAGTGCTTAGCTGTGGGTGCCTCCCTATCTCTGTAGGTAAGAGACCACTGCCCTGTTGTCTAGGCGCAGAATCGCACGCTCCATTTCTTGACCTGAGGTGCTAATGAGGTCAAGGCTAGAAATGCTGCTCTCATTTCTAGGATGTTAGATACTATTCCTCTGGTAGGAAAGGACCGTCTTCCCTGTATCCTGAATTCTTTGCAATGGGTACCCCACCTATGTCGGCTTGCATCGGATGTGATTATGGTCCATGAGTGGGAACCCAAATGATGGCACTAGGAGAGATTCTATGGATTTGTCCACCAGTGCAAGCTTCTGCTCATTAGTGCGGTTGACAGAATTGTCTGAGATAGTAGCTTCCCCCTCCATTGTGCTAGGAATCCTGTCTGGAAGTGTCTCAAATGCCAGTGAGATCACGGGACTAGAGGTTTACATGAGGACATTGTGCTTATGAGGCTCAGGCACTGTGAGGATGTTAGATGAGACCTCTGCATGGTCTTGGACATCCTTTGAATGATGCCCCTCATCTTCAGCCAAGGTAATGATACTGTGCCCTGGCATGTACTGAACATTTCCCCTAAATAAATCATGTGCTGCGTTGGTACTAGCTGGCTCTTTCCATGATTTACCAACCATTCTAGCTCCGATAGTGACTGCAGAAGTATGTCTCTGTGAGCTATAAGTTGATTCGGGTTGTCTGATAGCAAGAGGATATCATCCAGATAGTGGTAAATCCTTAATCCCTTCTCTCTCAGAGGGGCCAGGACGGATATCAATACTTTCGTGAATACCCGAGGAGAGGTGCATAGGCCAAAGGGCAGAACCTGAACTGCAAGTGGACATGACCCACCACAAATCTTAGATACTTCTGGAAAGATAGTAGAATAGGGATGTGAAGGTAAGCATCCTGCAGATCTATTGATATTAACCAATCTCCTGGTTTTATGGCTTGGATGACTGTTTGCAGCGATTCCATCTTGAAACTCTCGAGATGGATGTATCTTTTGAGCCTTTTCAAATCTATTACCGGTCTCCAACCGCCTGTTTTCTTCTGCACCAGGCAGAGGGTGGAATAAAACCCTGTAAATCGTTCCGATGGGGGGACAGATACTGCTGCCCCTTGATGCTGTAGTGACCCTAGAAACTGGTTTAAGACCAGTGCTTTCTGCAGGAAAACCGGTGTCTCTGTTCCTTTGAAGGATGTGTGAGAAGGCTGATGAGAAAAGGTCCAAAAGTTACCATACTGAACTGTTGACAGGACCCATGGTTCCTGACATCTGACAGTCCAGACTGGAAAAAAATGTTTTAGTTGGGCCCCTACTGGGAGTGTCCCCGCTCTTCTGGCATCAAAAAGACTTTGTTCCCTCCTGGGGAGCGGAGAGGGCCTTGTCTCTTCTGGCTCCTGGAAAAGATGCCTGAGTGCCTCTCCACGACCTTTTGTTGTCTTTAAACAGTCGTGACTGCCTAAAGTCTCTAAAAATTTGATTGCCGGAATCTAGATAAATAGGCTCTTGTTCTCTGGACCCTCCTATCCCGGTGAAGCATTCCAAATTTGCCCCGTTACTTGGGAAATAGCTATGTCGAGTTTTTTGCCTAACAAGGATTTGCCATTAAATGGATTCTTGCACCAATTTCGTTTTGATGCCAGATGTCGTCCAAGGTTTTAGACATAAGGCTCATTTTGCCATAACTTGTGAAGCATTCCAAATTTGCCCCGTTACTCGGGAAATAGCTATGTCGAGTTTTTTGCCTAACAAGGATTTGCCATCAAATGGATTCTTGCACCAATTTCGTTTTGATGCCAGATGTCGTCCAAGGTTTTAGACATAAGGCTCATTTTGCCATAACTAAATGCAGCATTGAGTTGGCCGAACAGCGAATCGTGTCAATCGCTGCTTCCTCTAAAAAATCTGCCACCAGCTTAAGTTCCTCCAGAGCTTTGATTATGTCATCTTTGAGAATGTCTTGGTGCAGAGCCTCGATATTTTCCATCCATGACCTGATAGCGTTAGAAACAGATGTTAGTGCACAATGGCTGGCCTACAAACCGCCCCTGCAGCCAGGTAGCTCCTTTTGAGATCCAGGTCAATTTACCTATCCAGGGGGTCCTTGAATCCTCCATGGTTAAGGTTATGTTTTTTTCCAGATGCACCACTGCCCCATCAACCACAGGTATCAAACTTAAAGACTGTATATCCGTATCTGCTAATGGATACAATTTGGTAAATCGGGCTAGGGAAAACTTCTTGTCTGTTTTGCTTCATTCGTTTTCTATAATCTCTCTGATTTCCCCCATTAACGGGAAGACAATCTGCTTTCTCTTAAGAAACGGAAAATACGTTTTTGATTTTTGTGGCGGTTCTTCCAGATCTTCCCCGGCAATAGCATCCTTCACCGCCAGGATAAACGGCTATACCAGAGAAAAACTGAAACCGGATGTTTCAGGGTCTTCTGAAGACTCCTCAGAAGGATCTTCCGGTGGTGAATGTCTAGCTGTCCTTCCTGATAAAGACAGAGGAGTACTGACAGCTGAGGGCCCCGGGTGCTGGGGTCTAGGTCTTGTATATGAGCAGCTTGCGGAACCGGATGAGCGGGGATTATAGCCACCAGTTCTGAAAAGGAGTCTTTCATGGTCTGCTTAAGTAGATTGACCACTTGCTGGCTTTCCAGTTCCTGGTTGGCCGCAAAGTCCCTGAGACAGTCCTTACAGACTAATTTATCAGGAAGTGGTACAGCGCCACATGCTCAGCACTTTTTTCTTGACGTCCGAGGTGGGGTTGAAGGAGAGCGAGGATGTCTCCGATACCCTGACCTTCTTGAAGACCAATGGTATGATGAGTGTGATCTCTGCTCTGGACTGTTGTTATTGTAATGGTGTTGAAGATTTTCTGGATCAATTTGAGGGAACAAAGTTTGTCTGCCAGTGGCGCACTCTTTTTTTTTTTTTTTTACACTCACGTACAGATGTTCCCATACCTATTGGACACAGGGAGGTCTTGGTTTCATGATGAATGGCTCATGGTGAAATGGGCAGGAGGATCAGCTGCAAGAAGATAGAGTGAGAGTAAAGATAGAACCCTTTAGGAGAAGAAAACAGTACCACAGTCTCAGCGATGAAAGACCACATACCTGCTTGCTGATATGACTGGACCTGCAGGGCACCACTGGCTATCAAACGCAGCCCTGAACCCAAATGGAGCCAAACTTTTTAAAAGCCAAGGGTGGGCGAGTTATTTGATATGTCACCCCCTTTGGCACCTTTAAATGACCCATAGTATTGTTTTCCCTAAACCAAAAAGGCTCCTAAGGGCTCGCTGCCATGTGCGCCTGCGCATTAACAGCAACAGAGGCCCCTGCTTGAATCACATATTCGCACCGTATTCCGAGGCCACGCATGTGCTTTGTCCCCAGGAACACGCCCTGCTGTGTCAGAGCATCTATACACGCCCCGCAAAGTCAGGGAGCCTGTAACTGCCCCTGACTCTCCCTCCCCGCTGCTCACGGAGCGAAAACTGGAAGCGGCCAAGGCTCCAAGATAGCACAAACCTCAAAAACGAAGGGCAGGGGCTACTATCTCCCGAATTTCCCCCCCTTTCAAAAAAAAAGAAAAGAAAACCCGAGCCGCACCAGCTGAGTCGCACATGCGCAGTTCGGAAATAAAAAGTCTTAAAGGGGGAACAATATATATATATATATTGTTTTTTTTTTTTACACATTTTTTTTTTTAACAAACGAGGAAGAAGTCTAACCTGCCCAGGGATGTAAGAAGCTGATCCTCCTGCTGTATCCACCAGCATTCATCGCTTTGATACACCAGCAGACTGCGTTCCCATGAGGAAACTCTGAAAGACCCCAAAAGATCCACACATGAGGTTCCCATTCAGCCCTAATAGCTGCTCAAGAACAGGGACTGCACACGGGAGAGGCTGAACCCAGTGGACGCTGCCAATGGCAGAGGTATGGACGTACTGCTACTCTTCATCAGCTCAAGGGGTATGAGGAAAAAAAGGAGAATGCTGGGGGAGGGACTATGTCTTTAATTTATGCTATTCACTGGTCCTGAGGGAGGAGTCAAGGCGGAGCTCTATCACAGGTATGCTGCCATGGAGGCACCAGGAAAGTGCAATACCATTTTGTTACTTTTTAACTGGTGAATAAAACATACTACACTATAGTATCGCTTTGGTTTATGGTGGCGATATAATTTGAGAGAAGACTAGGAAAACTATCTGGAGAACTAACTGGAAGACTGTGATCAATTTTGGTGAACCAATTAATATCCAGAAACGCTTATTGATTTAGAGGTCACTAGAGCTACAGTGAGTGGGCACTTCTCACATTTGTGGTGGCTATTGGTGTTTTGTTGGAATATCACTCTTCAGATAAAAAAAATTAATGGTTTGAGATTATCACGTTTGATTTATAGACTTTTTTTTGTAGTTGATTTGTGCTCAGGTTCAAATAGCGCCAATTTCCCCTTTTTTGGTTTCACTTATTATGTAAATGGCCTTTCATGGACAAGATCAGATCTTGCATGCTTGGCTTACATAGACTTCATATTTTTCATTCGTAGGTTGTTTTTTTAGTATCTTCTGTCTTCCTCATTACACAGTTCTTAAAAGATTATTGGTGCAACAAATATAAAATAAGGTAATAACACTAGCCTCCCCGTTGTGTTGGAGGAATTGTGGGAACACAGCGACCCATGCACACATCTGGTGGTCATGTCCGATTATTCGCCCCTTCTGGACCACTGTTCTCCAGCTTATACAGCAGATCTCCCTAATGACCCCTGGATTTTCCTCTTCCATGCTACCAAGGAACCCATGGGAACCTATAAACGTTCACTCATACCACATCTGCTCAACATGGCCAAGGCTTTAATACCCTCCCTCTGAGGGCAACCCATCAGTGCAAAGCTGGATACAAAAAATATCAGAGGTACATCTCATGGAAGACATCATCCATCGCAACAGGAACACCTCCCATCGACACACCCTAACCTGGACCCCATGGATAGAATTCACAACCACCCCTTATTACAAAGAGCTTATAACTCAAACCCACTGAGACTGAGACCACCTTTCCTGTCGAGCTCCCCTTGCTTCTTCTCACCAGACGGTTGGCTCTCCTATGGTTTAAAGATCTGCCTTTGTTTTTGAGTGACCTTTAGGATATAGTCATACTTTTCGTTATTTTGATGCCACGCATGCCAACGCCCCCCTCCCCCTCTCCTTTTCTGGGTCCCCACTTTCTCCCTCTTCTTCTCTCTCCCCCCTTGATATCCTCCATGCAATTCAATGGCTTTGAATACCCATCTGAATGTATATCCTCACCCGACCAGTGTCATATGCGTGGTCGATGGTCTTCTCATAAGCTTGGAACCTTATATCTAGTACATTAGACCTTTAGATGTCATAAGCTGCTGGTATAGACTATTCCACTTTTTCTGCAACACTGCATGGAACATGTTTTATGTTATATGTTCATTTTTCTTTGTCTCTACGTGTTTTAGTAAAGATTTATTAAACAAAAAAAAAACTAGCAATATGTATGTAAAAAAGTTATCTTTGCTGTTTGTCTCTCAGATGTTTATTCTACAAGTCCAGTTTGGCTTTAATGAGCTCAGTCTTATCTGTGTTACGTAAGATACTAAAATAAAACAGTGGAAATAAATACCTGAAAAGAAATATCCATCCATGATGCTGTAAATTATCTTTTTTGCTCGAGCCATTCTTGTTTTCTCTCAGGAGGTATAACAGGTGTTTAACTTTTCGTTCTCTTAGATATGGACAACCTTGGGATTATTAATGAGGTAACGTGACTGCTGGGCAACGATGGCTTTTAAAATACATTTTCTTGATGGGATTTCCTATTCACCAGCACGTGCGGCTTGCTGCTGTATAGGATAGATATAAAGCAGGTATATAGAATCTACTTCATAGGTATACGAACATGTGGGCCTATTTCCAGGAGCTAAAGGGGGTAACAAGAGGTCAGGGGATCTTAGCATAGTTGCAACTGTCTTTTATTTCCAAGCTACAAATGCTGTAAACAATTTTACCCAGTTCTTATTTGTATTTTACAATACTGGATAAAATACCAAAAACATTTAAATATAATTTTCTAAAATCTCTAAATTCTAAATTCTACTCTAATATCTAAAGTATATCTAAAGGCCAAACAATTTTTTAAATTTTTTTTATTTTGTAACTATTGTTTTATCTTTTGTGCCACCCCGAGCTACCAAAGATTTCCGCCACAGCCTTAGTGCCCACTGCACCCACAGCCACCCTTGCATCTCAGAGCTTATATCATTTATTGAAATGGAAAAATCCCTTGCAAAATGAACATTCATTTGCAAAGTTAGGTCCTGCTAAATCAGTTAATGCTGGCCCCTTTTCCTGGTATAGCTATTTAAAACGTAAAAAAAATATACTATTAAAAATCTAGAAATATACTGTCGCGCCCTGCTTTGCACGTACTCAGTGGCTCTCCATTTTTGGTGTTATTTGCCCAAAATCAGTGCCACTCTATCTATGGCATAAGGTCGGCCATAGATGAGTGATTTTCTTTCCTGCAACCATGGGTTGCAGGAAAGAAAATTGCTCAATTCCCCCATCAACACTGACTGTAAATCCCATGGAGCCACTGTGTTCCCCCCATGGCAGGGAGGGGGGGGGAGCCAATATCACAGGGAGAACACAGCAGCTAGCAATAATCGCATGTAAAATCTGACAGGCTGGTTGTAACCAAGTTGATTGCTCAATCAACTTGGATACATTCAGCCTGCCCATACATGGTTTGAATCTTGAGTCGATCCCTGCTAAACCGGCCGAGATGCAAACCGTCTATGGTCGGCTTAAGATTTACTGCTGCTCAAGGGCTCTGGGCTTCAGTAAAATGGCAGCCTCCGGAAAGAAGAAACAGGCTCAATGCTGGAGACAATTTACAGCACACACAAATTTTGGTAGTATTTTAATTAATGTTGAATGTATGTTCCTTGCTAAAGAGCATTCATTTTTTATCAAGTTGTTATGGGTAAAGTTCGGCTTTAAGAACACCCACTTTCAATTCAGCTGTTAGAGTTGCTCCATAGCAACCTAAATTTTATTATACATGGCACTATTGTTTCAATTATTAGTAGCCTAGATCCTTGGCACTATTATACTGCTAAAAGGCTCCAAGGCAGCAACCAGTTGTTTGGAACAAGTAGGAACAGACAATAATATCAGTTTATACATTTATACATAATAAAGGAATGCACAAAACTATGTTGAATCCAACCTGATTTGATTAAACCTAAAGATACCCTTTTAAACTATCCTAACTTTCTATATAGTTTTTAGGTGTACCTTTTTAATTAATACTAAGTAAGAAATAGATATATTGGGTTTTTGTTTTATATCAAGTTCATAAATCATCGCTTACACAGTTCATAATGAAATTGGTGAAATAGGAGTAGAAGACTAATGTATTGTATTGTTACAATTATGTAGCTAGCTTATGTAACTTTCCAGAGTCTTAGGAATTGTTGCAAACACCAGTAAATAAGTAGGGACAGCCAAACTGCCCAAGGTCAGGGTGTTGGGACTACAGACCATGCCCCAGGACATCTCCTGCACAGCTTCTACCAGTGAAAGGAGCCCAACCTGTCATTGTTGTTTCAGTGGAGCCGCTAAAAAGTCTCCTGGAGATCCACCTGTTCTTTTATCTAGATTATATGTATTTAACATTAGAAAAGATTTTAAATCCTTAAAATCACTTATTACAAGCTCTGTCTTTTAATGTTTTTGGATATACGGGATGTACAGGGGATCAGCTAAATATAAATGAACATATCACCTATTAATGTTTTAAAATTCTTGTTTGTATAAGTTTTGATTGTATGTGAAGGTAGGGCCGCCATATTTCTTATTACGTATTCAGGTTCTTCTTTTAGCTAAGTATTTCTGCACAATGATTATTTACTTAAGCAGGCCATAGATGGGGTTTTTTCTGATTAACCACAAGGTCAAAAGAATATAAAAACAAACTGATTTTTTTCTGGTGGGCTGCATTTGGGCACTTCATTAAAAAAATGTGGGGTATACATGGACAGGGAAAAGGCAAAATGAGGTTTCGCCTAGGGCATGAAAAATCCTTGCACTTCTCTTTATCAGCTTTGGGGTCTCATTAGCTAAGTGATGGAGAAAAATTGAGGAATAGTGATGGCCGAACGGTTCGCCCGGCGGTCGTTTCGCGGCGAATTTCCGACTTTCGCCGTCCGCGGGTTCGAACGCCTTTTTCCGTCGTTCGCCCCGGCGGACTTACGTGTTTAATGTATACAAGAACTTTAACCTTTCGTGACACGTTTATCATGTGTTACAGGACAACCAATTGAGACATGACAGCTCATGGACACTTGGACATTCCCCCTAACCTATAAATACACCCGATCCGGTGGCCATTTTACATTCTTTCTTCTGTCACTGTAGGGAAAGGATCCTGTGTGGAGTAGGGACAGAGAAAACGCTAGCTATTTGGTACACAAAAGTTCTTTTCAGGACTGGTATAGGTGTTAGGTCAGCAGCCTGAGTTTCTTTTGTCAGTTTAGATAAAGGGACAGAGCGCTGTATGCTGCTATTTTAGGGACAGCTCAGCCAGATTAGTCTTTCTTCATCATCATCATCATCATCATCATTAGCTGTTACTATCAGGTCCACAAAAGAGCTGTTCCAGCTAATCGTTCCAGCCTACTCTTTTTTGCCAATTTGTATAGGGACAGGCAGGAAGCAGTGTGTCAGGCAGTGAGGATAATTTTAAAGACTTGCTGTTACTATTAGTTCCACAAAGGTTCTTTTCAGGACTGGTATCAGTGGTACGGTAATAGGCTTGTACACGTATAATATTCTTTCTTCCAAATATAGAAAGAATATTATACTTGACTGCTGCCCTTCTGCTGCAGTCTGCTAATCATTCACAACTCACTTGTTCCACAAAAGTTCTTATAAGGACTGGTAACTTGGTCTGTCTAGGGTGCTACGGTACATAGGCTTGGGTGCGGTACAGTCTGCTGTTCTGTAAGGACCGCTATCGGTCCACAATAGATAGGGTTGCCGTGCACTACTGCTGACCGCTGCCCTATACTGCAGCAGTCCTTCAGCGGTATAGGGACTGACGCACAGTCTGCTAAACACTAATACACAACCTGCTTGGTCCACAAAAGTTCTTATAAGGACTGGTAACTTGGTATAGGGTGCTACGGTACATAGGCCTGAGTGCGTTACAGTCTGCTGTTCTGTAAGGACCGCTATCGGTCCACAATACATAGGGTTGACGTGCACTACTGCTGACCGCTGCCCTATACTGCAGCAGTCCTTCAGCGGTATAGGGACTGACGCACAGTCTGCTAAACACTAACACACAACCTGCTTGGTCCACAAAAGTTCTTATAAGGACTGGTAACTTGGTATAGGGTGCTACGGTACATAGGCCTGAGTGCAGTACAGTCTGCTGTTCTGTAAGGACTGCTATCGGTCCACAATACATAGGGTTGCCGTGCACTACTGCTGACCGCTGCCCTATACTGCAGCAGTCCTTCAGCGGTATAGGGACTGACGCACAGTCTGCTAAACACTAATACACAACCTGCTTGGTCCACAAAAGTTCTTATAAGGACTGGTAACTTGGTATAGGGTGCTACGGTACATAGGCCTGAGTGCGTTACAGTCTGCTGTTCTGTAAGGACCGCTATCGGTCCACAATACATAGGGTTGCCGTGCACTACTGCTGACCGCTGCCCTATACTGCAGCAGTCCTTCATTGGTATAGGGACTGACGTACAGTCTGCTAATCACTAACACACAACCTGCTTGGTCCACAAAAGTTCTTATAAGGACTGGTAACTTGGTATAGGGTGCTACGGTACATAGGCCTGAGTGCGTTACAGTCTGCTGTTCTGTAAGGACCGCTATCGGTCCACAATACATAGGGTTGCCGTGCACTACTGCTGACCGCTGCCCTATACTGCAGCAGTCCTTCATTGGTATAGGGACTGACGTACAGTCTGCTAATCACTAACACACAACCTGCTTGGTCCACAAAAGTTCTTATAAGGACTGGTAACTTGGTATAGGGTGCTACGGTACATAGGCCTGAGTGCGTTACAGTCTGCTGTTCTGTAAGGACCGCTATCGGTCCACAATACATAGGGTTGCCGTGCACTACTGCTGACCGCTGCCCTATACTGCAGCAGTCCTTCAGCGGTATAGGGACTGACGCACAGTCTGCTAAACACTAACACACAACCTGCTTGGTCCACAAAAGTTCTTATAAGGACTGGTAACTTGGTATAGGGTGCTACGGTACATAGGCCTGAGTGCGTTACAGTCTGCTGTTCTGTAAGGACCGCTATCGGTCCACAATACATAGGGTTGCCGTGCACTACTGCTGACCGCTGCCCTATACTGCAGCAGTCCTTCATTGGTATAGGGACTGACGTACAGTCTGCTAATCACTAACACACAACCTGCTTGGTCCACAAAAGTTCTTATAAGGACTGGTAACTTGGTATAGGGTGCTACGGTACATAGGCCTGAGTGCAGTACAGTCTGCTGTTCTGTAAGGACCGCTATCGGTCCACAATACATAGGGTTGCCGTGCACTACTGCTGACCGCTGCCCTATACTGCAGCAGTCCTTCATTGGTATAGGGACTGACGTACAGTCTGCTAATCACTAACACACAACCTGCTTGGTCCACAAAAGTTCTTATAAGGACTGGTAACTTGGTATAGGGTGCTACGGTACATAGGCCTGAGTGCGTTACAGTCTGCTGTTCTGTAAGGACCGCTATCGGTCCACAATACATAGGGTTGCCGTGCACTACTGCTGACCGCTGCCCTATACTGCAGCAGTCCTTCAGCGGTATAGGGACTGACGCACAGTCTGCTAAACACTAACACACAACCTGCTTGGTCCACAAAAGTTCTTATAAGGACTGGTAACTTGGTATAGGGTGCTACGGTACATAGGCCTGAGTGCGTTACAGTCTGCTGTTCTGTAAGGACCGCTATCGGTCCACAATACATAGGGTTGCCGTGCACTACTGCTGACCGCTGCCCTATACTGCAGCAGTCCTTCATTGGTATAGGGACTGACGTACAGTCTGCTAATCACTAACACACAACCTGCTTGGTCCACAAAAGTTCTTATAAGGACTGGTAACTTGGTATAGGGTGCTACGGTACATAGGCCTGAGTGCAGTACAGTCTGCTGTTCTGTAAGGACCGCTATCGGTCCACAATACATAGGGTTGCCGTGCACTACTGCTGACCGCTGCCCTATACTGCAGCAGTCCTTCAGCGGTATAGGGACTGACGCACAGTCTGCTAAACACTAACACACAACCTGCTTGGTCCACAAAAGTTCTTATAAGGACTGGTAACTTGGTATAGGGTGCTACGGTACATAGGCCTGAGTGCAGTACAGTCTGCTGTTCTGTAAGGACCGCTATCGGTCCACAATACATAGGGTTGCCGTGCACTACTGCTGACCGCTGCCCTATACTGCAGCAGTCCTTCATTGGTATAGGGACTGACGTACAGTCTGCTAATCACTAACACACAACCTGCTTGGTCCACAAAAGTTCTTATAAGGACTGGTAACTTGGTATAGGGTGCTACGGTACATAGGCCTGAGTGCGTTACAGTCTGCTGTTCTGTAAGGACCGCTATCGGTCCACAATACATAGGGTTGCCGTGCACTACTGCTGACCGCTGCCCTATACTGCAGCAGTCCTTCATTGGTATAGGGACTGACGTACAGTCTGCTAATCACTAACACACAACCTGCTTGGTC
This sequence comes from Lithobates pipiens, assembly GCF_037356315.1. Classification (NCBI taxonomy): domain Eukaryota; kingdom Metazoa; phylum Chordata; class Amphibia; order Anura; family Ranidae; genus Lithobates; species Lithobates pipiens. Next base: position 100,589,770 of record NW_027507790.1, read on the forward strand.
CACAAAAGTTCTTATAAGGACTGGTAACTTGGTATAGGGTGCTACGGTACATAGGCCTGAGTGCGTTACAGTCTGCTGTTCTGTAAGGACCGCTATCGGTCCACAATACATAGGGTTGCCGTGCACTACTGCTGACCGCTGCCCTATACTGCAGCAGTCCTTCATTGGTATAGGGACTGACGTACAGTCTGCTAATCACTAACACACAACCTGCTTGGTCCACAAAAGTTTTTATAAGGACTGGTAACTTGGTATAGGGTGCTACGGTACATAGGCCTGAGTGCAGTACAGTCTGCTGTTCTGTAAGGACCGCTATCGGTCCACAATACATAGGGTTGACGTGCACTACTGCTGACCGCTGCCCTATACTGCAGCAGTCCTTCATTGGTATAGGGACTGACGTACAGTCTGCTAATCACTAACACACAACCTGCTTGGTCCACAAAAGTTCTTATAAGGACTGGTAACTTGGTATAGGGTGCTACGGTACATAGGCCTGAGTGCAGTACAGTCTGCTGTTCTGTAAGGACCGCTATCGGTCCACAATACATAGGGTTGACGTGCACTACTGCTGACCGCTGCCCTATACTGCAGCAGTCCTTCAGCGGTATAGGGACTAAGAGTTTTGTCACAGGGTGATTTAAAAAATGACAGGCAGAGGAAGAGGCAGGCCCTTCCGCAGGGGTGGTAGGGGTAGGGCAGGAGCAACAGCCTTGAGCCAAAGTGGGAAGTTGCAGAAGGTGCGTTCAATTACTTTAAAGGACGCACCAGACTTGGTTGAGTGGCTCACTCAGCCTTATTCTTCTGCACCCTCCTCATCCTCTCGATCTGCACCCTCTTCTTCACTCTCTGCTATGTGCACCCCCAAAGACACTACCACCAACAACACCACCACCACCACATACCTTCCGCTTGAGTGCAAATGGGGGCCTTCATGCTCCAGTGTTTTAATAGGGACCCCCGTATAAAAAGCATGAGGGTCAAGGACCAGTACTGGGTGGCAACGTACTTAGATCCCCGGTACAAACACAAAATGGCGGAAATGTTACCGCCGTCGCAGAGGGCTGTCAGAATGCAGCACTTCCAGGCCTTGCTTCGAGAAATGCTGCATTCTGCTTTTGCGTGCGCTGGCAGAGGAGCAATTCCCACTCCCAGAGAAGGATTTGCGGGTACCAATCCAACAGCGCCTGCAAGAAGAGGCCGGTTTGAAGATGTGTTGGTGACTTCGGATATGAGGTCATTCTTTCAGCCGACCCATCGACAGGTGTCATCCGGATCCAGCATCAGGGAACGCCTAGACCGTCAGGTGTCCGACTACATTGGGTTAACGGCCGATGTGGACGCTCTGAGGAGTGATGAACCCCTAGACTACTGGGTGGGCAGGCTTGACCTCTGGCCAGAGCTTGCCCAATTTGCAATCGAACTGTTGGCTTGCCCCTCATCCAGTGTCCTGTCCGAAAGGACGTTCAGCGCAGCAGGGGGGATTGTGACCGATAAGCGTACTCGCCTAGCTCACGACAGTGTTAACTACCTCACATTTCTAAAAATGAATGAGGCATGGATCTCGGAGGAATTCAACACATGTGATCAGTAGACCATGTATATGTCTATAAACAATTTTTGGAATCAAGCACACAGACCTTCTTAATTCATTTGGCTCACTTCCCTGACCCAAAAAAGCACACCGTACTATATGCCCCTACCCTCCTCTTTGAAGAGGTTGAGCGGTGTCATATTTCTACTGGGGCTGCTTATTATGAGGGGTTCCCACCATCCCTGTGCTGTGCTGACTTCCTCCTGGGTGTTCTTATTATGAGGGGCTCCCACCATCCCTGTGCTGTGCTGACTTCCTCCTGGGGGTTCTTATTATGAGGGGCTCCCACCATCCCTGTGCTGTGCTGACTTCCTCCTGGGGGTTCTTATTATGAGGGGATCACACCATCCCTGTGCTGTGCTGACTTCCTCCTGGGGCTGCTTACGGTGCTGCTGTCAGCGCTGTATGTCACGGAGCTGCTGTCAGCGCTGTATGTCACGGAGCTGCTGTCAGCGCTGTATGTCACGGAGCTGCTGTCAGCGCTGTATGTCACGGTGCTGCTGTCAGCGCTGTATGTCACGGAGCTGCTGTCAGCGCTGTATGTCACGGAGCTGCTGTCAGTGCTGTATGTCACGGAGCTGCTGTCAGCGCTGTATGTCACGGAGCTGCTGTCAGCGCTGTATGTCACGGTGCTGCTGTCAGCGCTGTATGTCACGGAGCTGCTGTCAGCGCTGTATGTCACGGAGCTGCTGTCAGTGCTGTATGTCACGGAGCTGCTGTCAGCGCTGTATGTCACGGAGCTGCTGTCAGCGCTGTATGTCACGGAGCTGCTGTCAGCGCTGTATGTCACGGTGCTGCTGTCAGCGCTGTATGTCACGGAGCTGCTGTCAGCGCTGTATGTCACGGAGCTGCTGTCAGCGCTGTATGTCACGGAGCTGCTGTCAGCGCTGTATGTCACGGAGCTGCTGTCAGCGCTGTATGTCACGGAGCTGCTGTCAGCGCTGTATGTCACGGTGCTGCTGTCAGCGCTGTATGTCACGGAGCTGCTGTCAGCGCTGTATGTCACGGAGCTGCTGTCAGTGCTGTATGTCACGGAGCTGCTGTCAGCGCTGTATGTCACGGAGCTGCTGTCAGCGCTGTATGTCACGGAGCTGCTGTCAGCGCTGTATGTCACGGTGCTGCTGTCAGCGCTGTATGTCACGGAGCTGCTGTCAGCGCTGTATGTCACGGAGCTGCTGTCAGTGCTGTATGTCACGGAGCTGCTGTCAGCGCTGTATGTCACGGAGCTGCTGTCAGCGCTGTATGTCACGGAGCTGCTGTCAGCGCTGTATGTCACGGTGCTGCTGTCAGCGCTGTATGTCACGGAGCTGCTGTCAGCGCTGTATGTCACGGAGCTGCTGTCAGCGCTGTATGTCACGGAGCTGCTGTCAGCGCTGTATGTCACGGAGCTGCTGTCAGCGCTGTATGTCACGGTGCTGATGTCAGTGCTCTGTATTACGGTGCTGCTGTCAGTGCTCTGTATCTCCTGCACCCTCTTGTTTGCCTACCCTGGTCCCTGACCTTCCCTCTCCTCCATTGCCTTCATTAGCTCCATAGTCCTGAATTGTCAGAACAATTTCCCAAATAAAAAAAAAATGCTTGTAGTTATCGATCCCAAATTCACCTCATACATGTATTATGCTATTGTCCAGGTGGTGGGACTACGTGCTACCCCCTAATAATTACCCCGTGGCCGCAAATTCGACCTAAAGGTTTGCGAAATTCGCCTCCCATTGAAGTCAATGGAGCCCGCGGCGAACGGTCGTTTTCGCGAACGTTTGTGCCCGTTCGCGTTTCGCGTTCGCGAAACGTCCCGTCGGAAGTTCGTCCATCACTATTGAGGAATAAGAGAAATACTGGAATACTAGTCAGTACCAGTTTGCAAAAGTGTATTTGCTTTGGAAGAATAAATCACCTATAACTTTGGGTGTCCTACATGTATTAATATTGCTGCATTATATAAAACTATTAGAATAGTTTTTACATTTTAGAATGGGGTGCCTCAAGATTGCCCATAATTTTAACAGGCGCCTTGACTGAAAAAATATTGAGAAACACTGGTGTACATTAACCTTGCTCTGTAGATTTATTTATGGACGTACTTATTTTTATTGTGTTTTCACTGACTGTTCCAGGCTGAATAAATACAAGATCATTAGAATGACTATGTGCAGTAGGACCTAATCAGAAAATTATTATATTAATGAGTGAATAGGATACTGCTCACCTCATCATCAAGATCTAATCAACAGATTACGTTGGTGTGAGTCATCTGCATGTGTCATCCTGGCAGTGAAATCTCATGAAATCTATTTTGCTTTTGCTCAGAAAACAAGATATTACAAGTAGGTAGGAAAAATCTGAGCAATGCCAAGAAGAAGCAAGAAAAACCCAAACAAACTGAAAGGCAATTCTGTGCTTTTCCTGAAATTATGCAGTAAGACTATGTTTTACCTGGCAAAATAATAAAACGTAATTCAAATTGGACCTGTGCACTTTTTCATACACCAAATTAAAAAAAATCAAATGTATCGGATGAAATGAATAGGACAAATGTTTGTGATTTGTAAATGCGATGGCAACACTGGAGTACATGGGGCGGAGTATTCCCAGTAAGAGGTGCATTTAAGCGCATTTACTTATTAAACACACCCATTTCAGTGAAAAGCCTGTTTTTCCTGCCCAAATTAGAGATGTCACTGGATACATAAAATGTATATATATTTTTTTTTTTTTAACTCAAGGTAACCTTGCATTAATTTTTTTGGTTAGTTGGTATATTAATACAGTAATAAAAAGACAACGTAGTTTAAAAACATATACAATAAAAACCCAAGCATCAAACAAACGTGTGTGTATGTGTGCGCGCATGTGTATATAACACACACACTATTATAAATAAATATAAACAAACATTTTAAAATGTATTAAAACATCAACGGTGTCATGGTGTCAGTAGGGCAGTGGACAGTGTCAGTAAAGCAGTGGATGTGCCAGCAGGGCAGGGGTTGGTGTCAATCAGCAGAGCAGTGAATGGTGTCAGTAGCAAAAACATAATATAACTGCAGACCTCCCCATACTGGGAGGGTAATAAGCAAATATTTTCTGTTTCAATCATTTTTATTCAATTTAACAAGTAGCTAACATGTTATTGTTCCGCCCATGCAGGGGCTAGCATTGACAGTGATGACAAAAGTTAGCATACAAAAAGAAGCAAAATGCAGCAGGGTGAAAAAGCAAACTGATGTAACAACAGGAGATAGGCCTTTTCATCATGCCCATAGGGCCCTGGGATCCTGGGGAGGTTCCCTACAACGGGGTATGCACGAGGCGCATGTAGTGGTGCAATTTATAGACGCAGATTAAAAAGAAGAAGGAATAAGTCATAAACCAGGAGGAAGATAGGCAGAAAGGTGGCGCTAAGAAAAGAGAGGAGGGCGAACCTGATGTGTAGGTAGCCAGGGAGAGGATGAGAGGATGAGAAAAATTTGCGAGGAAAGGGGCCCAGTTTTAGGACCTGGGAACATCAAGGTCGTCCATCACAGGAAACCCAAGCCGGTGGGGGGGGGGGTTTGGGTAGGAAAGGCATAAGACAGCCATGGTTCCCAGACTTGCTTAGCATGCGTATCATTGCAGATCCCTTCGTTGAGTATCAACCAACGCGTTTATGCAATCTCTTACCCCTGGAAGGGAACAGATGGTTATCTCAAAGCTTGGGCAATCATTCTTTTGGCTGAAAAATTAGATAGGAAGCTAGTTTCTGCTGGTAAGCAAATAGGCCCAGAACCGGGCAATGTAGTATGGAAAACTTGGCTTCTCTTTGTATAATGAGGTCGAATAAATTGAAAAGGAGGCCAAAAACTTGAGACCAAAAATTAATTAGTCTAGGTTATGTCCACCTGTGCGAAGGACATCACCCCGATGGCCACAGACCTGGAAACAGTGGTCACTGTAGGGTGGATTGTCATGGGCAATACGGGTATGGACCCAATACCAATGGAGAAGCACCTTATAAGCCCCCTCTAAGGTGGCTATGTTAAATGAGCATTTGATCACAGAAGACCAGGCGATCTCAGTTGCCAAGTGTCCAGTGGCGTAACTAGAACCTTCAGGGCCCCGATGCAAGAAACCATGAAGGGCCCCCCTGAACCCCAGCCAGGGCCCTTTCCTCCGAGTCCGGCGGTGGAACTCCAGGGCGTGGTCACAGGTATGACCTTTGTGAGCCCTGTTGTTCCACCACTGGTATCAGTAGTTTTTTTTTATTATTTTATTTTTTTATTTTTAGGTGCCCCATTGGGGGCCTGTCCCTAGGCAGGATGGGGTCCCCGTCCCCAGAAGAGATTAGGTCCTTTTCTCCAGGGCAGATGAAGTTACTGCCCCCAGGTGAGAAGGGGTCCCTGTCCCCAGGGGAGGTGGGGGTCCCTGTCCCCACGTGAGAAGGGGTTCCTTCTCACGTGGAGATGGAGGGGGTATGTAATGATGTGTGGGGGATGGGGTCCTCTCACTCACCATGACCAAGCTGTAGGCCACGCACTCATCCATGTTGGCCTGGGCTCCATCCAGTGTGCTGGACGGGTGATCAGCATATCTCCCAGAAAGACCTTTCATCATCTATGTATGACGGGGGAGGAGGAGGGCTGGCAGACAAGCCTGCGGTGTCCTCCGGTGAGCCGGCTCTCATAGGGCTGCACTGCATCTGTGTGCTTAAAGTTGTTTACCCGGGAGAAGTATGCAGTGCAGAGTGGGACGGACTCGAGGGGGGGGACAGGACTCTGGCTGGGGAGAACAGACATTGGACTGAGCGGCAATGCATGGAGCAGGAGAGGGGTACTCTGAGGAGCCGGCCGAGGACACAGGTCATGCGGGGAATGCACAACTAAAGAGCAGCCAGTGCGATAGTCGAGCATGGAGCTCTGCTAGTCACCCTCCACCTCCAACCACCCCTGTGCATGGTGCACTGGTACCTCTAGCTGCCTATGCTGCTGCCGGCCATATGTAGAGGGGGCTGCATGGGCCCCCTGCATCACAGGGCCCGGTTGCGGTCGCGACTGCTGCACCCCCTATAGTTACGCCCCTGCAAGTGTCGTTCCCACTGAGCTACATAGGTGAGAGGGGTAGAAGTGCGGCTATCCAGAGAAGCATAGAGGGCTAGAGAGTGTAGGCAGGTGTGTTCAAATTAGTTTTTTTTGGAATGGGTATAAGGAGGTTCTATGCAGTGAGGCGAGTGCAATTGGAGATAGCAGAAGAATTTCCACTCTGGAATGTCATGGGACTCCTGAAGCAAGGACCACGTTGGGAATGATCTGGCCATTAGAAAGTGTTGGATGTGTGAGAACCCATTACCAACCCTCCAGGAAAATGTTTTAGATGGTCTCAGCCTTGGGGAAAAAGAGGCTTGTGAGTGATCGGAAGCAAGGGAAAAAAAGGGTGGCATTAAGCCAGCGGAGTAGCGTATGGAATCCCAGACCTGCAGGCTATGAAGCATCAGCAGACTCAATAAAGGCAGGTGAAGGTTACAGGGGAGCCAGAGGAGGCATGATACAGTGACAGGAGCGCAGTTGGGCAGTTCCAAAAGGACCCACAAGGGAACATCTATTGAGGCATGAAGCAGGGATAATTGGGTGATCTGAGAGGCAATATTTGACAATGTTGGGAACCCCCAGCCCCCCATGTAGTCCATGCATCATAAGGGTCTTTCTGGAGATCCTAGGGCTTTTTTTTAGCCCAAATGAACCAGAAAATTGTATTCTGGAGCAGGCGCAGAAAGTGTGACAGGACCCGCACTGGAAAAGTGCAAAAATAATATAAAAGTTTGGGCAGAATAGTAATTTTTACGGAATTAATCCGGCCTATCCAGGACAAGTGTGGAAACTGCTAAGACTGCAAAAGTGCTGACAAGAGCGAACTAATGCATAATAGTTAGATGAGAAGAAAGAGGAATAAGAGGAAGTCAACCTAATACCAAGGTATTCAATGTGGGAGGATGCCCAGTGGAAGGGGAAGTGGCTTCAAACATAAATCTAGATAAAGAGTGTATATAATAGTGCTCTGAATAGCAGGGCCAGGCAGATAATGTCCATATTGAGTAGAGGTATTCAGATGATGAGGTTTTCAAACACTTAGGGCAGCATTCAGAGAGGGGAGAAATCTCTAGTAAAAGACAAATAGAAGAAAAGACGCCTCTAAGTGCAGAATTAAAACTTCTAATATCCCCAAAAAGGATTAAAAACACTTACAGGATATAAGAATGAAGGGAGCATTTCACATGTTTTTAAGGCAGGTGATCTGGCATCAGGAAGGTTCCAGTGTGTTATAGGTTTCCAGGAGTGTTGATATGCAGCAGCAGAAGATCTCAGGTTGACCAGCAGATGGAAGTCATAATCGGATTGCAGCCCACGCTGGTTGTTGTCCCCTCCCGCTGACGTAATTTTGAGGGATTCACATTCCCCCATGACCCTGACAGCGTGATTGCTCCACCAGTGCTTCCAGAGCTTGTGGCTTCCATATGCTGACCACCCTAGGATCTTCTGCCACTGCATATCAACACCCCTGGAAACCATTAACACACTGGGATCTTTCTGATGCCGGATTACCTGCCTTAAAAACATGTGAAATGCTCCCTTCATTCTTATATCCTGTAAGTGTTTTTAATCCTTTTTGGGATATTAAAAGTTTTAATTCTGCATTGAGAGGCGCCTTTTCTTCTGTTTGTCTGAAGGGGATGTGGGGCTGTGAGTAACCAGTTCCGGGGGATAAGGTGACATTAGGGACGACCATTTTATCTAAGTTAATGCGTAGGCCAGAGATCGATGAGAAACATGACAGAGTTTGCTGCATGTTTGGAAGGGTGGCAAGTGGGTTGGTCAAGGTAAAGAGGACATAATCTGCAAATAAATTAAGCTTATATTCGTGACCCGTGTAAGGGACGCCCGAGACATTCTGATTGGCCCATAGAGTCATCGCCGGAGGTTCTAGCGTTAGGATGAAGAGAGCTGGGGAAAGAGGGCATTCCTGTCTCGTACCTCTGAAGATCAAGAAAGGGAATTGGGAAAGCCCTGTGTATTGCACCGAAGCAGAAGGGGACCAATACAAGGCCTGGATCCAGGTTAAGATGGAATAAGCAAATATTTTCAGGTAGTAATGTGCACATTTTCGAGCAACATATCCATAATGGTAGTGACCAGATATACAGTATCAAAAAAAAAAGAACCATTCAAATACAAGGATAATGACGGGATGGCACCCAAAGTGCAATTGAAAAGCAACCAAATGCTAGATGTGGTTTAATGCACGTCAGGCAGGACGGTGAACAGAACATTTGTATGATAAAGTACCTAGAGTAGATGTCAACCACCCTGCATAGCCTTGTACAATTAACCAATTAAGAATATAGAAAACCAAGGAGTAAGTAGCTCCAAACCCGAGCATGTTGTAAAAAAGAAAACAAAGAAGAGGTGGTAAAAGAGAAGGGCAAAAGCGATTGGGGCATCTCCACCACCATCTCAGTCATCAACGTTTTTTTTATATATATATATATATATATATATATATATATATATATAATTTTTTACAATTTTTTTTTACTTTTTATTCTTTTTTTTGGGCGCCCTTTTGGGGGCATTGGTGAAAAATCAGGGGTCTACACAAACCCCTGATGTCTCACTTTTGAGACCGAGAAATGGAGAGAGATTCCCCAGTCCCTTGCTCTGCAGAGTGCTGTGGGGTATCCAAAGACTTGATTGCGCTAATTATTGGTATAATTAACCCTTTCACTCTGCTGCCATAGCAGTATTATGGCAGTGAAATGACTAAGGATCAGTTCACACAATTTCTTTGTAGTAACACATGATAAGGCACCTTACGTTAATCTGTGTTCTGAGGTGCTATTTGTGAAAGCCACCTTAACGCAACTGCATTGCATTAAAAGGTTAAGTAGTGGTTGTTGCCATAATTAGGTTGATTAAAAGCCCATTAATAATTAATAAGCTGTCTTATCGCATATGTAATGTGTGTTAACAGCAATGCAATACCAATATAAACCTGAAAGTGCTCAGCTATGAGTATAATCAGCTTTGCAACTGTCAAAATACTGGCTGCAACATTGAGTAAACGGCAGATTGGAGACTCTCTGCCTCCAATTTGCATGGGGTACATGGCAGGAGGTGACATCAGATGACTATGGTGCCCTAATAAAGAGTACCTGTCACTACTATCACATGGAGGCTGATAACTGTAGTAAATGAAACATTTGTTTAACCACTTGCCAAACAGCCAGAATGGCACAGGTGGGCGAAACGACATTATGTAATGGCGCTTCGTCCTGTGGCCACTAGGGGCAGTCACGATCACCGCTGGGCTCCCGCGATCGCTGCTGACACACAGAGAACCGGGATTTGTGTGTGTTAGCCCTTGTACACACGGTCGGAGAATCCGTTGGAATGTGTCCTATCGGACCGTGTCGTCGGATAATCCGACTGTGTGTGGTATGCATCAGACTGATTCCGTCGGAATATCCGTCGGACCCAATTTTCCAACATTTTGGAAATATTTCCCGACCAACTGGGCCGATCGGACATACTCCGATCATGTGTAGAGAATTTTGATCGGACCAAGTGCCACGCAGATCAGATCAGATCAAATTCCTACATCAAAGCTATTGGCTACTAGCCTGAATGTAGTCCCATCATAACGAAACTACGTCATCACGTTCTGAAAGATTGGATTTTTTCGCCAACTTTGTCCGACCGTGTGTATGCAACAGTTTCGGACAAGATCCGACGGACAAATTCCGACGGATTTGGTTGTGGAAATCTCCGACCGTGTGTACAGGGGCTAAGAACAGACAGATCGTCTGTTCATACAGAGTATGCACAGCGATCTGTCATCACTCTGCACAATCCCCTCCCCCCTCAGTTAGAACATACACTAGGGAACACATTAACCCCTTGATTGCCCCTAGTGTTAATCCCTTCACTGTCAGTGACATTTTGACAGAAATCAATGCATTTTTATAGCATTGATCGCTGTATTAATGCCAATGGTCCCAAAAATGTGTCAAAATTGTCTGAGGTGTCTGCCATAATGTCGCAGTCCCGATAAAAATTGCAGATTGCCACCATTACTAGTAAAAAACAAATCATAATAAAAATCATAATAAAAATGCCATAAAACTATCCCCTACTTTATAGACACTACAACTTTTGAGCAAACCGATCAATATACGCTTGGTGCGGTTTTTTTAACCAAAAAAAAAATTTATAGAAGAATACATATCGACCTAAACTGAGGGAAAAATATTTTTTTTTAAGATATTGTTGGGGAATATTTATTATAGCAAAAGGTAAAAAAAAAGTGTTTTTTCAAAATTGTCCCTCTTTTTTGTTTATAGCGCAAAAAATAAAAAAACGCAGAGGTGATCGAAAAAAAGGACGTCAATTTTGTTTGGGTGTAATATCACCCGACCGCGCAATTGTCAGTTAAAGTGACGCAGTGCTGAATTGCAAAAAGTGTTCTGGTCAGGAAAGGGGTAAAATCTTCCGGGGCTGAAGCGGTTAAACAAAAATACAATATAATCCAAAAAAAATGTTTAAATGGAAGCCCCAGTCCCAACACACATACATACAGTGCCTTGCTAAAGTATTCGGCCCCCTTGAACTTTTCAACCTTTTGCCACATTTCAGGCTTCAAACATAAAGATATAAAATTTTTATTTTTTGTGAAGAATCACCAACAAGTGGGACACAATTGTGAAGTGGAACGAAATCTATTGGATTTTTGAAACTTTTTAACTAATAAAAAAATGAAAAGTGGGGCGTGCAAAATTATTCGCCCCCCTTGCATTAATACTTTGTAGAGCCACCTTTTGCTGCGATTACAGCTGCAAGTTGCTTGGGGTATGTCTCTATCAGTTTTGCACATCGAGAGACTGAAATTCTTGCCCATTCTTCCTTGCAAAACAGCTCGAGCTCAGTGAGGTTGGATGGAGAGCGTTTGTGAACAGCAGTTTTCAGCTCTTTCCACAGATTCTCGATTGTATCAGGTGTGGACTTTGACTTGGCCATTCTAACACCTGGATACGTTTATTTGTAAACCATTCCTTTGTAGATTTTGCTGTATGTTTGGGATCATTGTCTTGTTGGAATATAAATCTCCGTCCCAGTTTCAGGTCTTTTGCAGACTCCAACAGGTTTTCATCCAGAATGGTCCTGTATTTGGCTGCATCCATCTTCCCCTCAATTTTAACCATCTTCCCTATCCCTGCTGAAGAAAAGCAGGCCCAAACCATGATTCTGCCACCACCATGTTTGACAGTGGGGATGGTGTGTTGAGGGTGATGAGCTGTGTTGCTTTTACGCCAAACATATCGTTTTGCATTGTGGGCAAAAAGTTCGATTTTGGTTTCATCTGACCAGAGCACCTTCTTCCACATGTTTGGTGTGTCTCCCAGGTGGCTTGTGGCAAACTTTAGACGAGACTTTTTATGGATATCTTTGAGAAATGGCTTTCTTCTTGCCACTCTTCCATAAAGGCCAGATTTGTGCAGTGTATGACTGATTGTTGTCCTATGGACAGACTCTCCCACCTCAGCTGTAGTTCTCTGCAGTTCATCCAGAGTGATCATATGCCTCTTGGCTGCATCTCTGAGCAGTCTTCTCCTTGTCTGAGCTGAAAGTTTAGAGGGACGGCCAGGTCTTGGTAGATTTGCAGTGGCCTGATACTCCTTCCATTTCAAAATCATCACTTGCACAGTGCTCCTTGGGATGTTTAAAGCTTGGGAAATCTTTTTGCATCCAAATCCGGCTTTAAACTTCTCCACAACAGTATTACGGACCTGCCTGGTGTGTTCCTTGGTCTTCATGATGCTCTCTGCGCTTTCAACAGAACCCTGAGACTATCACAGAGCAGGTGCATTTATACAGAGACTTGATTACACACAGGTGGATTCTATTTATCACCATCAGTCATTTAGGACAACATTGGATCATTCAGAGATCCTCGCTGAACTTCTGGAGTGAGTTTGCTGCACTGAAAGTAAAGGGGCCGAATAATTTTGCACGCACCACTTTTCAGTTTTTTATTTGCTAAAAAAGTTTAAATTATCCAATAGATTTCGTTCCACTTCACAATTGTGTCCCACTTGTTGGTGATTCTTCACAAAAAATTAAAATTTTATATCTTTATGTTTGAAGCCTGAAATGTGACAAAAGGTTGAAAAGTTCAAGGGGGCCGAATACTTTCGCAAGGCACTGTATGCGGTTAGGATTCACGTAGGTTGGCATTAAAAATACCTACACAAGGATAACCCCTCAAAAGCTACTCCATTAATGCCACAGAATGTTGGTTATGGGCGATATGCATTCCAAATGGGTATTGATGCTCCTGCGTTTTATCTTGTCTGTTGTGCTTGAGTATTGCACCATACACAATGAAAAATATCAGAAACACTATGTATTACTGATCCCAGTGCTCAATGGAATAAAAAGTTGATGCACTATAGCAGCTATTATAAAAATAAAATCAATACATAAAGATGCCGCAATAAAATATAAACAAAATTATCACAGCATTAACAGCACTTGGAAATAAATAAATAAGAGTATTTAGTGCAATTAAATGTATAGCACACACAGATAATACATGTGTGACAAAGTCCCAACAGAAGTCCGTAAGGTAGATGTATTGCTCCGTTACCCCTTAGAAACGTTGAGAAGCCTCAAAAGCTATATACCAACACCAGAAAGAATCCTCATGCTCAAAGTGATCCCCACTGGTAATGCACTTATCACAAACGGGATAAAAGACAGCCTTATAATCTCCAGGCACAACTGGGTAACATGATATTCTAGTGATCAGATCCTTCATAAGGCAGCAATAGATTAAACCTTGTCTCTCTTTGTGGTATGGAACAAGATCCTGCCTTCATATATTTCATGATAATATCTTTAGGTAGCTCACCCAATGTTACATGCAAAGAAAGCACCAGGTGAGGAGTACAAAGACAAGTGTGTCTTGCCTACAGTCAGGCATGTTGGTGGGAGTGTCATGGTCTGGGGCTGCATTAGTGCTGCCGCCGCTGAGGAGCTACAGTTCATTGAAGGAACCATGAATGCCAACATGTACTGTAACATATAAAGTAAAGCATGATCCCCTCCCTTCGGAGACTGGACCGCAACGCAGTATTCCAACATGATAACGACCCCAAACACACCTCCAAGATGACCCCTGCCTTGCTAAAGAAGCTGAGGGTAAAGGTAATGGACTGGCCAAGCATTTCTCCAGACCTAAACCCTATTGAGTATTTGTGGGGCATCCTCAAAAGGAAAGTGGAGGAGCGCAAGGTCTCTAACATCCACCAGCTCTGCGATGTTGTCATGGAGGAGTGGAAGAGAACTCCAGTGGCAACCTGTGAAGGTCTGGACCTCCATGCCCAAGAGGGTTAAAGCAGTGCTGGAAAACAATGGTGGCCACACAAAATATTGACACTTTGGGCCAAATTTGGACATTTTCACTTAGGGGTGTACTCACTTTTGCTGCCAGTGGTTTAGACATTAATGGCTGTGTGTTGAGTTATTTTGAGGGGACAGCAAATTTACACTGTTATACAAGCTGTACACTCACAACGTTACATTGTAGCAAAGTGTAATTTCTTCAGTGTTGTCACATGAAAAGATATAATAAAATAGTCACAAAAATGTGAGGGGTGTACTCACTTTTGTGAGATACTGTACATACACGACAAACATGCTAAGCAACCATATTATGATGATGTCTGTATCAAAATATATTCACTGTAATAAATTGGAGAAAATCTTTAAAACTAGACATGAATGTTTTAAGTCAATCAAATATATACTGGTATTAGTCATATATACTGTATGTTAATTTTTTTTCACAATCTCATATTCTACCTGGTAGACATATGCTGGTAAGTTAGAATATATATTAGAAAAACATGCCATAGACCAAAGATTACATAAAGGACCCCAGCAGGGGTTCTTGTGATGATCTGCTTGAGGCTGCACTATTATGCCGTGTACACACGATCGGAATTCCAGCCAGAAAAAGACCAATGAGAGCTTTTCAACGGAAAATGCGACTGTGTGTATGCTCCATTGGAATTTAGCTGTCCGAATTTCCGCCAGCCAAAAATTGATAGCATGCTCTCAATTTTCCCGATGGAAAAACTTTCTATCGGTAATTCCGATCGTGTGTATGCAATTCCGACAGCCAAAAATCAAGCATGCTCAGATTCAACTACGAGACAGAAGCTATTGGCTACTGGCTATTGAACTTCCTTTTTCTAGTCCCGTCGTACGTGTTGTACGTCACCACGTTATAAACAATCGGAATTTGATGTGACCATGTGTAGGCAAGACAGCTTGAGCCGAATTCCGTTGGAATTCCGTCGGAAAAACCATCAGAGCTTTTTCCGACGAGAATTCCGATCGTATGTATGCGGCATTAGAAGCAATGGGAGGCTGCTGGCTCCCGAAACTAATTGTGCCAATTTGGGTGTAATCACTCATGCAGTGATCACATGCGAGTGATTGGCCCTGGACACGCCCTAAGGGTACACACAGGCAATTGGCATACTGCACAATTTCTAGAGGCAAGTGTCTGTAAATTTCTGCATTTGGGATGGCAGGTGTGTAATAATAATTGTGATAACTCTACAACGCGACAGCCTGACAGCGGGTACAGCTATTCTTGACTGTTTGCACAGCCAGCGATTACCTGCAGTGATTGTGGCTGGATGCATTTTGCACACACCGTAGATTCTTACCTCTTGAAATTACAGGGAGTGCTAATCAATGGCGTGAATGGACCCTAAGTGATTAAGGCAACAATACATTTAAAGTGGTTGTAAACCCCAAACATGAAATAAAGATCACATTGTGTCTTTAAGCACAGATTGACATGACTGTGGTGGGAGCAGACGGGCCATTATGTCCCAAGGAGAGAGGCATGGGGGAGGGGGGTCATACAGTAGCTGTGAGCCCGCCAAAGCCAATGGAAATTTTCATAGTCACTCTTTGGACCAATGTGCAAAAGGTCACCTGTTTTGTATGATTTGACATTCACTTTTGTAAAGGCATCTGTACATTTACATGTTTTCTGCTTGAATGTAATGTAATGTATTTTGATGAAAACAAAAAAAAATTAATAAAAAATTACTTTACCATTTGTCTTCTAATTTTTACATTTGTTTGCATGCTTTTGGGTGGGTTGTCCTTGTATGTGCACTATTGTCATTTCACCTGTAGTAGGCATTATTGTCACAGGTGTCCCTTGGCTGACTGAGATGGCAGTAAAAAGTCTGGCAGAGTGGCCCAGCTTGGAGGTTTGTTGATGAGGGCTAGAATCTGCACAAAATCTAGTCAGCTGATCGGTCCCAATAACACCGGGGGAGCGAAAAATGTTGTCTTTTTAGATATGTCAGTTATGTGGTAACATTTATTGCAGACTGAAACTCTGTTACGCTTCCGAACCAGAATAAGTGGTTGGGGGCAGTATTTGGCTTCATGCATAAATACGTTTTATGTGTTTTTGATAGAATGTAGTGATTTTTGGTAAAATCTCAGATCAGCCAAAAAGGCATGGCTTCTTTTCGTTTTTGGTATGTTTTGGACATTGGTGTCTATGGTGTGTTATTTTTTTAAGCTGTGGCCGATATATACATTTACATAAATTCTATATCATTCCTGCAAAAAAATGGTGTGTCATTTTTTATCAGGGTGTAAAGTAATTGAGAGGAAGTTGTGGTTATGGGGGAGTAAAGATGACCGCTACACTAGTCATGAACAAAGCAAATCCCTCTATAGCGCGTACACACGACCGGACTTTCCGGCAGAAAAAGTCAGACGGAATCATTTCATCGGATTTTCCAATCGTGTGTGGGCTTCATCTGACTTTTTTCTTCAAAAATTCTGACGGACCTAGAAATAGAATATGTTTTAAATCTTTCCGACGGAATCAATACCTATCGGGAAAACCGTTTGTCTGTATGCTATTCCGACGGACCAAAAACGCCATAAGGGCAGCTATTGGCTACTGGCTATTGAACTTCCTTTTTCTAGTCCCATTGTACATGTTGTACGTCACCGTGTTCTAAATGAACGGACTTTGGTGTGATTGTTTGTAGGCAAGTCTGTTTCAGCGGAACTCCGTCGGAAAGACCGTCAGAGTTTATTCACACAATCACACCAAAGTCCGATCATCTAACGCGATGACGTATGACGGGACTAGAAAAAGGAAGTTCAATAGCCAGAACCCAATAGCTGCCCTTGTGTCGTTGTTGGTCCGTCTGACCTGCATATAGGTCTGACGGACCAAAGTCCGTCAAAGTCCATCAGATTTTTCCGATCTTTCCGAAAAGATCCGATGAAGCCCACACATGATCAAATTGTCCGACGGATTCATTCCGTCTGAACTCTGCTGTCGAAAAGTCCGGTCGTGTGTACACAGAGTAAGTGTCACTTTTGTCTGCTGCTTTGTTCTTCTGCTATCAGCCTGAGTCACTTATGACAAGTTTTCCTGACACTAAGAGAAAAAAAGGTGATGGTGAGAGAGCTCCAGCTGTTCACCAGCCCCAGCTCTGCTCCTGTCTGCTTTATGAAGGGGGTGTGTCCCTTCCCTCCAACCAGCTCTCAGATCTCTCTCCAATAAACTCTGCAGAGTGTAACTTCAGCTCTCCACCCCCTTTTTTTCCAAACTCTCACACAAGCTTTATAATGCAGCACTTTGTACAGATGTAGAGAAGGCTGCAGATAGGCAGGTCCAACTTATGGTAGAGGATTTGTTTAATCTCTGTGTATCACCTGAAGCCAGTCACTTCACTGGGCATAAGCATTTAAAACCACTTTAAAAAAAGAGTGGCGATGGACCAACAAGAAACTTTTCTAACCCTATTCCTCGGACACTGCAATAGTGCTGTTGCGATTTTCCCACACCATCTGACTTTTTCCAAGTTCAGTGTCGTTAGGCTATCTAACACAATCATTTTATCCCTTGCTGTCTTTTTGTACTATGCCATTTTGTTTCACAATCGTTTACCAGGCAGAAAACTCAGGAGAACAGTTACAGTAAATCTGTCAGAATGTTTCATCAACACATGAGAAATTTTTATACATTTATACATACTTCTTTTTTCTATCCAATCCACTCCGCTGAGAACCAACCTTGTAAATTTCCCTATGTTTTTTTAAGGTAAACATTATGGCACAGTGGTTTATGCAGAACTAACTGAATCCATGTAGTACATTTGTAGAGTGCTGGAGGACAGAGGGGCAAGATCTGCCCCAGGAACACACAGATCACTTCCCTCTCCACAGCACCAGAGGGTTCTACATTTTAGCACATGCAGCTCATGCCCTAGCCAATCCTATACTTCTCACTGGAAGGTTGCAAAACATCCAATCCTAATTTATAGTGGAAGAAATATTTTATAATTGTTTTCCTCCTCTAGAGAAGTAGCTGTGTTAGCATCTGTCCAATAATCACCTTTACAACAACAGATCCTCCAAAACCTCTGGATTACACACAGTGACTCATCCCTCATTATATAACCTATATGTCATGCCTTTCTATTATACACTCCCTATTACGCACAATTCTCCATAACTTTGTATTACATGCAGTGCATACCATCATACCTGTAACACACATTGCCTCATGCTACTTTATAACATGCTGTTAGAGCAGTGGTCATCAACCCTGTCCTCAGGGCCCACTAACAGGTCAGGTTTTATGTATTACCTTGGGGAGATGCAGACTAGAATACTGCAATCACTGAGCAGAAAATGCTATCACCTGTGATGTATTTCAGTTATCTTGCAAACCTGGCCTGTTAGTGGGCCCTGAGGACAGGGTTGATGACCACTGTGTTAGAGCATGACTTCAAGAAGTATGGCTAATAAAAATGTGCATGCGTGCAGAATTCTTGGCAGAATGGTGACTAGGTGTGTGCACGCTCACGGGCAGGGCTGGACTTACCATTGGCCTTGACTGGGCTCAACCCATGGGCCCCACCCAATTGGGGGCCCCGTGGACCCTCCCGAGATACATAGCCGAGTGTACTCGGCTCGGCTCCACTAACAGTCACGCCCAGTCCCGCCCTATGATGAACATAACACAGGAACTGGGCGTGACTGTGAGCCGAGCTAAGTACACTTGTCTACTCTCGGCTCTGCTCAGGACTGCGAGAAGACCCGAGAGCAGCAGAGAGGACCCGAGAGCCGCCAAAAGCCGTCAAGATACACAGGCTCTTTGTATCTCGCGGCGCCATTTTTAAACTTCAAGACTGCAATGACAAGGCTGCAAATGACACTGGGGTGAGGTTGCAAACGACAAGGCTGCAATGACACTGGACAAGGCTGCAGATGGATGGGCAAGTTTGCAGATGGACACTGATAAGGCTGCATTGATGGGCATTTAAATCTAAGTTTTTTCCTTAATCTTCCCTCCTAAAAGATTTTCTCCTTAAAATTCCCTCCTAAACTTGGGGTGCGTGTTATACGCCGACACGTGTTATATGCCGGCACGTGTTATACACCGATAAATGTAGTAATGTATACAAGGTAAGGTCTGAAAGTGGATAAAGCCCAGGGGCCCCCGCCACCCTAAGTCCTGCCCTGCTCACGGGTGTGCACATATGAGCATGGGCGCACACTCAATGCATGTTGGCGCCAAACGGACAATTTAAAGGGGCTCATGCTCCAGTGCCGACTGGTCTTTCAGCTGCTCCCTGTTATTACTCTGCTTGCTCCCTTGTTGCAGACTCGGCTTGCCTCTGACCTGACCTTGCCTCTGCTCTTTTGCCATTTCCTGACCCTGGCTCTTTTCTTGACCACGTCTCTATCTCATGTCCCGGGTACCCCGCTGCCCACCTGCTGCTGACCCCGGCTATCCCTGTGACCATGCTGCCGTTTCCAGCTCTGCTCTCACATCTGGTTCAAGTGCCTATCTGGTTGTCATCTGCATCAGTTTTGATCATCACAGCGAGTTCCTGTCTCAAGCCTGCCGGGAGCTCTCAAAAGCCTTGCATCTGGAACCTGTAGCCTGCGTGGAATGCCCCTCTAACGTTGGCTGGATCAGCTACTGTTCCTGACCTGATCAGTGGCAGCTGGTGGCTTTTATTTTGGAGGGGCGGCAAACAATCCACCATGACGACTGCCCCCTCCCCCCCAGTCAGTTGGGTCATGGACGACATCCACCCGCCTCCCAACCTGGTCTGTTGTTTGGCAATTAGTCCATCTCACAGGCTCTGAGCTGCAGCGGCTTCTCTGTGGGCTGTGGGCAGCTGCTTTCTCTTCCATCTTCAGCAGGACCTGGGCTGGAGATACAAGAGAGGCCAACCTCGTAATTTCCGTCTCCGTTCAGGTACGTGACACATGCAATGACTCAAACTTTTGTATGAAACACTGTGGGGGACAAAAAATGTGACAGGGGAGGGATCTCCAGCTGATTGACAGCTTCCAGCTCTGTTTCTGTGTGCTGTGTGAAGAGGTGTGTGTCCCTTGCCTCCAATCAGCTCTCAGAACTCTCCTCACTGAGCTCTGCAGAGGGTAACTTTGGTTGCCCGCCCCCTTTTTCCAGAGCTGAGAGGTCTTGTTTAAATCCCAGGCTTTGAATGGCTGTAGAGGATAGATGATCATAGATAAACAGGTACACCTTATGAAGGAGGATCTGTTTCATCTTTATGTATCATCTGAGACTAGTCACTTAACTGGGTATATGTAAGGGTTTACAACAACTTTAAGCTTTGAAAGTTAAATCTGGAAGCTGATTGGTTTCTATGCAGAGCTACACAAGATTTTGCACCCTCCAGCTTTAGTAAATCAACCCCAGTGCCTAATAAATCTCTATTTCCCAAAGGACCACACTCTTCTGTGTCCCACACTATGCAAGCTCAGAACTTAAAGTGAAATGTACTGCATATTTACCCTTGTTTAACCACTTGCCAACCCGGCCATAGCCGAAAGTTGGCTTATTCTGGGAGAGCA
This sequence comes from Lithobates pipiens, assembly GCF_037356315.1. NCBI lineage: Eukaryota > Metazoa > Chordata > Amphibia > Anura > Ranidae > Lithobates > Lithobates pipiens. Next base: position 100,610,344 of record NW_027507790.1, read on the forward strand.
TCCCTGGGGTGCACACCTGGGATATATCCGTGACCACTGACAGCGGCCATTTACGTGATCACTCCGTCAAATGATGGATCAATCACTTGTAAACAAACCGGTGTCATGTCCGGTACCTCTCTTCCCTCTCTGTGCAGATCTGTACAGATCGCCCTTTTGGCGAATTCGGAACGTTATGGGCCGTTCGCGACAAATTCAACTTGCGTGTCACGGCCCATAATTCACTGCGGCATTGCAGTACATTTCTGGCTGCTGATTGGCCAAGCATGAACTATGACTCGCATGCTTTGGCCAATCACAGCGCATAAAAAACGGAGAGTCCTGATTGGCCAAAGCCAGGGTGGCTTTGGCTAATTATGTCTCAGGGGGTTTAGTACACGCCCCACACTATATAAGGCCGCCTGCTTGGCAGCTTTGTGTAATGTGCCGCGGTGGCAGAGAGAGATAGACAGAGAGACAGTGTCATTTGATTTAAGTTAGATAGAATAGGCAGACGAGTCAGTTACAGTGTGTAGAGGATATATATGCATCCCAGGTGCATTGCATATATATTTATACAGTGTATTCAGTTTAGCTAGATCCTCTCCTGTTATTCTCTTCATAATATACTGACAGGCAGGGAGCTGCACTATTTTCACTTAGTGTACTGTGTCCTTTGCACAGTGTGCACCTAAAACTTTACCAGAATACAATTGCCGACATTCTCGTACAAATACAGGCAAGGAGCTGCACTATTTTCACTTAGTGTACTGTGTCCTTTGCACAGTGTGCACCTAAAGCTTTACCTGAATAAAATTTCCCGCGTTCTCATACAAATACAGGCAGGGAGCTGCAGTATTTTGTTTTAGTGTCCTTTGCACAGTGTGCACCTAGAGCTTTACCTGAATACAATTGCCGGTGTTCTCATACAAATACAGGCAGGGAGCTGCAGTATTTTGTTTTAGTGTCCTTTGCACGGTATGCACCTAAAGCTTTACCTGAATACAATTGCCGGCGTTCTCATACAAATACAGGCAGGGAGCTGCAGTATTTTGTTTTAGTTTCCTTTGCACAATGTGCACCTAAAGCTTTACCTGAATAAAATTGCTGGTGTTCTCATACAAATACAGGCAGGGAGCTGCAGTATTTTGTTTTAGTGTCCTTTGCACGGTATGCACCTAAAGCTTTACCTGAATACAATTTCCGGCGTTCTCATACAAATACAGGCAGGGAGCTGCAGTATTTTGTTTTAGTGTCCTTTGCACAGTGTGCACCTAAAGCTTTACCTGAATACAATTGTCGGGGTTCTCATACAAATACTGGCAGGTATCTGTAGTATTTTGTTTTAGTGTCCTTTGTACAGTGTGCACCTAAAGCTTTACCTGTATACAATTGCCGGCGTTCTCATACAAATACTGGCAGGGATCTGCAGTATTTTGTTTTAGTGTCCTTTGCACAGTGTGCACCTAAAGCTTTACCTGAATACAATTGCCGGCGTTCTCATACAAATACAGGCAGGTAGCTGCAGTATTTTGTTGTAATGTCCTTTGCACAGTGTGCACCTAAAGCTTTACCTGAATACAATTTAGACATTCTCATACAAATACAGGCAGGGAGCTGCAGTATTTTGTTTTAGTGTCCTTTGCATGGTGTGCACCTAAAGCTTTACCTGAATACAATTGATGGTGTTCTCATACAAATACAGGCAGGGAGCTGCAGTATTTTGTTTTAGTGTCAGTTACACAGTGTGCACCTAAAGCTTACCTGAATACAATTGTCAGTGTTCTCATACTAATAATACAACAGGCAGGCAGTTGATTCTGCTAGTTGCAGTATAATCAGTATATATATATATATATACATCCCAGCTTTGTGCAGCTACATCTCCCTGCAGGCCATTAGTATGTCTGGAAGGCCAACAAGGAGAGGCAAACAGTCACGAGCCAATAAAAGAGGGCAAGCAGGCTCTGTGTCTAGAGGCAGCAGTGCTGGTCATGGACATGGTGCATCCTCATCAGCACATGGTTTAACAGGGGCATGTAATTAAAATTTTTGATGCAATATTTTGCAGGAGAGTTCGTTGCTTCACTCAACTACAATATCTGTGAGGGGTTGCCACATAATTACAATTTTTAAATCGAATATTTCACGGCAGGGCTCGTTCCTGAGCTCAAGAACAGAATCTGTGAGGGGTTACAGTGTTGTGACACCAGCACTAGTGCCTAAAGCCCAATTTTTCTGCCCCTGTTTAATAGGGGCGCATAATTACAATTTTTAAATCTAATATTTCACAGCAGGGCTCTTTCCTGCGCTCAATAACAGAATCTGTGAGGGGTTACAGTGTTGTGGCACCAGTGCCTAAAGCCTAAATTTTCTGCTCTTGTTTAACAGGGGCATCTAATTACAATTTTTGCTGTACTATTTTGCAGCAGAGCTCGTTCCTGCACTCAACTAGAGTATCTGTGAGGGGTTGCAGTGTTGTGGCACCAGCACCAGTGCCTAAAGCCCACTTTTTCTGACCCTGTTCAACAGGGGAATGTAATTACAATTCTTGATATAATATTACAGCAGGACCCATTCCAGCGCCCACCAAGAGTAACTGTGAGGGCTTACAGTGTTGTGGCACCAGCACCACCACCACCAACGGCCCAATTTTTCTACCACTGTGCAACAATGGCATGTAATTACAATTCTTGATATAATAGTTCACAGCAGGGCGTTCCAGCGCCCACCAAGAGTAACTGTGAGGGCTTACAGTGTTGTGGTAACACCAATACCTTAGGCCCAAATTTCTGCAGAGCATATAGCAGGCCCCTACTTTCAAACATTCAACTTACAAACGACTCCTACTTGCAAACGGAAGGAGACAACAGGAAGTGAGATGAAATCTACCCCTGGGAAGGCAAATTCTCTCCTGTAAGAGTTGATATGGGAAAAGTGTGTCTCCTCTCCACTGATGCTTTATCACCAATCCTTGTTTCACTATAAACCCCAAATTTTCAAAAAGCATTTGTCATTGGGACAGAAAGTGAGGTGCACAGACAGCAAAACAAATGTTACAGGGGTGATAACCCTTCCCTATGTTTTCCAAAAAGCCTAAAAATCTATTTTTTGGCTGGAGCTACACTTTAAAAATGTACCAGTTCAAAATTACAAACAGATTCTACTTAACAACAAACCTACAGTCCCTGTCTTGTTTGCACCGCCTGTATACTGCTGTTCAGAGTATATATGGCCTGGGGCCCCACACCTTTATTTTTTTTATTTGGGTGCAGGGTTCCCCTTAATATCCATACAAGACCCAAAGGGCCTGGTAATGGACTGGGGGGGGGGTACCCATCTCGTTTGTCTCAATGATTTTCATCCATATTGCCGGGACCAGACATTACATTAAAGCCGCAAGCAGTTTTAAATGACTTTTTTGCATTGATACATGTCCCCTTGGGCAGGTCCCGGGTCCCCAAACCCCTTTTAGGACAATAACTTGCATATTAGCCTTTAAAATTAGCATGTTTGATTTTGAACGTTCGAGTCCCATAGACTTTAACAGGGTTCTAAAGTTTGCGCAAATTTTCGGTCCGTTCGCAGGTTCTGGTGGGAAATGAACTGGGGGGTGTTCGGCTCATCCCTAGCTGTGTGTGAGAAATAACCTGCTAATATCAAAATTTTGATTAAAAAAAAAAGAAAAAAATCTAGATTTTGCAAAGAATTGTGGGAAAAAAATAGAACTTTAAAGAACTCACCATGCCTCTTTCTAAATACCTTTGAATGTCTACTTTCCAAAAAAGGGGTAATTTGGGGGGTATTTGTACTGTCCTGGGTTGTTAGGGTCTCAAGAAATGAGCTAGGCTGTCAGTACATCAGGTGTGATCAATTTTCAGTGATTGGCACCATAGCTTGTAGACTCTATAACTTTCACAAAGACCAAATAATATACACCGATTTGGATTATTTTTACCAAAGATATGTAGCAGTATAAAATTGACTAAATTACTAAATTTGCTAAATTTTAAAACAGAAACAAGAATTTTTTTTACAGAATTTACGGTCTTTTTTCATTCATAGCGCAAAAAAATAAAAAACCCAGCAGTGATTACCGTAAATACCACCAAAGTTCTATTTGTGTGAAAAGTGTTGCATGACTGAGTAATTATCATTCAAAGTGTGAGCTCACCAAAAGCTGAAAATTGGTCTAGTTAGGAAGGGGATTTAAGTGCCCAGTGGTCAATGGTTAAAGATACTGCACATGTAGAAAAATATTTGTTGATCTGCCAGATATGCACTCAGTTCTTAAATCATATTGTGTGCTGATAACAGTTTTTATGGGCTGAGCATTGTCAGCCCTGCCCAATGTCTTTTGCTAAACTACTTTACCACTACCAATGTGATTTCTAGAACTTTGGGCCAATCATTCTGTAGTCCAAGATAACAGTAATGCCGTGTACACACGGTCGGACTTTCCGGCAGAAAAAGTCAGACAGAATCATTTAATCTGATATTCCGATCAGGTGTGGGCTTCATCTGACTTTATTTTTCAAAAATTCTGACGGACCCTAAAATAGAACATGTTTTAAATCTTTCCGACGGAATCAATTCCTATTGGGAAAACCGTTCATCTGTATGCTATTCCAACAGACCAAAAAGCTATTGGCTACTGGCTATTGAACTTCCCTTTTCTAGTTCTGCCGTACGTCATCACGTTCTAAACGAATGGACTTTGGTGTGATCGTGTGTAGGCAAGTCCATTTCAGCGGAACTCTGTTGGAACTCAGTCGGAAAGACCGTCAGAGTTTATTCTGACGGAAAAACGGTCGCGTGTACGCGGCATTAGGAGGGCTTTGAGATAACACAGGGCAGTGATAATATCGCCACCAGGACAGGAAGTGAGGTTATTCTTTAACAAGACAAGCAATAAAAACAAAAACACTCTGTTCAGAAGGGGATGGATAGAACTCTTGTCAACTTTTTATTGCTGCCCTGTTGGTGTCCCTCCATCACAATGTTATTGGTCACAATGTTATGCATATCTGTCCGACTGGATAAGTACATCACAATCTGCACTTTGAGGAACAGGCAGCTTACAGACTCAAATTCAAACTCTAGGCTGGGAAATGTTCTCCACCATCAATATAGAACCCCACACTTTTTTTTTCTTTTAACCTGTATACACACTTTATCTGCTGTCTTTGGTTAGGTCATGTGATGTCACAGGTTCTCTTCCATTGGGTCCTGAATGCTGTAGAGAGCAGTACCATGTAATCAAGCCATCAAGCCGGCTGCCCACAGAGGAGAGTTGATCTTTATTTTAAATTTTTCTAGTGACTTATTTTTAATGTAATTTGAGCTTTAAATTTCATATATGAAATACTTGTGTCATTTGTTATAATGAAAAGATAACTATTTTATGCTGGTGCTGGAGCAGAAATTCAAAGATAAAGCCATATCCATTCCTCCCTGTCCTCTGTGATGAATCAAGCCAGAAGTGAGGAGGATTTCATCGCTTCCGGAATTGGTTCTGTGTTTACCTGGCAGGTACTAGCTAAGGAAGCAGCGGATCGAACCAATCTGAGTTTCATCAGCTGCCTTGGAGGGAAAAAGAGAAATCGGGGATCTAAATTACCCCTGATCTTTCAATAAAGAGTACCTATGTTGTTCCTCCCCTGTGAGAGCAATAAAGTTGAATGAAAAAAATGTAAATAAAGATTTTTTTAAAATAAAGTCCTGCTGTGCTGCTGCACAGATGCAAATGTACATGTAGGTCCTACACCCATATGTAATCAGGGGTTGCACCACCACACATTTGAGGTAAAACTGCAAACATCTAGAGCAATAGTTCTAGCACCAGAGCTCTCGCTTAAAGGCAAACTTCACCCTTAGAATATGTTACATGTTTCACCCGTATTTATTGTGGAACATGTACCATGGTCACATCATTCATTCACAGAGTACTGTAAGAGAATGAACAAGAAGTACTGTTGGCCACTGCAGCCGATGGCTTGTATTTATCAATGAACTGTAAGGGCACTGGTTAGGGCTCTCGTCGTTCATTGATTCTTCCTGCAATTCAGTAACTGCATGCCCATAGCTGAGGTATGGACCGACAGTGTACTGGGAGCCTGCCGGATCCTGGGATTGCACCTGTGATCTGCTGATTTTGGGTGCAATGCTCTACAAGCTCCAGTGTAAAAAAAGCAACCTTTATCATTACCATTATTATGAAGGATTTATATAGCGCCAGGAGTTTGCTCAGTGCTTTACAATATGAGGGCAGATAGTACAGTTGCAATACAATTCAATACAGGAGGAATCAGAGGCCCTGCTCGTTAGAGCTTTCCATACCTGGGAACTTTTGGAATATTGGATACCTGAGACTGGGGGGTGGAGTAGGTGGTGGAAATTGCCATGCCAAATTCTGGGTGTGGTAATATTGTGCTGAAAGTGGAAAGAGCTTAAAGGATAGGTCTTCAGAGTCTACAGACCACTCCAGCGACACTGACAGTACTCCTGGCTTCTACCTATACACCATTCCACAGAAATAATGTTATCTTGACGTGACAGCCAGGTGCACTGTCAGTGGCACTAGAATGATCGATAGGTGGGAGCCAGGTGCATTGTGTGTACACCGTTGACAGTGCATCTTGGTTGACACCTATCTACCCCCTACTAGTTTGGTTAAATATCTAGTATATCTGCCTACCACCAAGCAAGTGACCCATTTTTTCCTTGGTCCCTTGCTGGCCAGACAAGACCCTCCACTTTCCCTTCTACTCCATCCCCTGGACTACAGTGGGCTGAGATCTTACCATGTTGCTGGCTCGGCTCCCACTTACATCGACCAATAAGGCCTAATTCACACCTTCGCTCCACGTGAATGTGTGTGTTTTTTGTGCATTTTTGAGCAACACACATAGGACAGCACCTCTGCCTGCAATGTTTGTAAACATACAGGCAGCAAGCATGATGTCATTCTTGTGAGCCACGTATGCTGCCCTGCAATGAGGTGAAGCCAGAGGAGAATACGGGTGGCTGGGGGTTTCTGGGAGCATGCCCACCAGCAGTTCTTAGGATCCATTTACATTTGTGCAGTGCCATTGATTGTTAATGGCACCCCAAACGCGGCCAGCAGTTTTGTGTTGTTGCGTTTGGCAAAAAGCTTGCTTCTTTGGCATGATTCTCCTACACAGGGCAGCCCATTCAAATGACTCATGGTGCAGCATCACTCAGACTGTACATTCTGCAGATGTTGCGATTCTGATAATGACACAGCAACTGGACCAACATTCCAGCACTGCCATTACTCTGCCATGCTTAAAACAAGACAACAAGATATTAAGCACTCATTCAGCATCTTTTCATTTGTTCTATACCTCACATAAGTTCTCCTTGATCCAAAACCCTGAAACGTAGACTCATTCATCCATAATGCTCTTTTTCAATCATTAACCATCCAATGTCTGTGTTTTCTTTTTGTTTTGTTTTTTACCCCTTTTAGCTTTTTTATTTTTGTTTTAGATATGGCTTTTTTTGAAACTCTGTTCCAATGCTAATATACAAGAGTCATCTTTTCATTATGAAAAATTACACAAGTATTTGGTATGTGAAATTTAAAGCCAAAATGACATTAAGAAGAAATCACTACAAAAATTAGAAAAATAAAGATCAGCTCTGGCTACTATACTGACCTCCTCCAGGATGCAGACACACCACTGCCATCCGGTACACATCCTCTTCAGGCTTATTTACTTGCTGTCTGTTTTGAGGTTTTTCATCTTCCAAAATAAATTAACATTTTTTGCTAGAAATTACTTAGAACCCTCAAACATCATATATTTTCTGAAAGCAGAGGTCCTGGAAAATAAAATCTTTTTCTTTCTTTTTTCTTTTTTTTAAGATGATTTTTTCACAGCCGCTTATCAATTGCAATCTTTAACCACTTGATCACTGGGCACTTAAACCCCCTTCCTAACCAGACCAATTTTCAGCTTTCGGTGCTCTCACACTTTGAATGACAATTACTCCTGCAACACTGTACCTATATGAAATTTTTGTCCTTTTTTCCACACAAATAGAGCTTTCTTTTGGTGGTATTTGATCACCGCTGGGTTTTTTATTTTTTGCGCTATAAATCAAAAACGACTGAAAATTTGGTAAAAAAATAAAATTTCTTTGTTTCTGTTATAAAATTTAGCAAATTTAGTAAATGTTATACTGCTACATATCTTTGTTAAAAAAAAATCCAAATCGGTGTATATTATTTGGTCTTTGTGAAAGTTATAGAGTCTACAAGCTATGGTGCCAATCACTGAAAATTGATCACACCTGATGTACTGATGGCCTAGCTCATTTCTTGAGACCCTAACAAGCCAGGACAGTACAAATTCTTTGTTTCTGTTAAAATTGATTGCAGAGTATTGGCAGAGTATTAGCGAGTATTGGCCAGTATTGCAGAGTATTGCAGTGTTGCAGAGTATTGGCAGAGTATTGGCAGAGTATTGCAGAGTTGCAGAGTATTAGCAGAGTATTAGCAGAGTATTGGCAGAGTATTGCAGAGTATTGCAGAGTATTACAGTGTTGCAGAGTATTGCAGAGTATTGCACAGTATTAGCAGAGTATTGCACAGTATGGGGAGAGTATTGGCCCAAGATTCTGAGAGGACGTCTTTGGACGCCCACCCAGAAAAACACGACCGCGCTGTAGCCGTCTTTCGGCTATGGCCCGGTCAGCAAGTGGTTAAGAAAAAACACAGTTAAATGCATTTTAATGCACACAAACACAATGGGGGTTATTTACGAAAAGGCAACTACACTTTGCACTACAAGTGCAAACTACAAGTGCAAATTGCACTTGAAATTGCACTGAAAGTGCACTTGGAGTTTGCATTTTTCGCTTTAAATCTTAGGGGTAGAGGTGAAATGAGTGGAAGCTCTGCTGATTTTATCATCCAATCATGTGCAAGCTAAAATGCTGTTTTTTATTTACCTTGCATGTCCCCCTCGGATCTACAGCAACTGCACTTTCAACTGCATTTTCAGTGCAATTTTAAGTGAACTTTCCACTTGTAATTTGCACATGTAGTGCAAAGTGGATTTGCCTTTTGTAAATAACCCCCCATGTAATACCCCAAATTTTGATGTTGTGTTGAGTAAATAGATACCGAACATGTCAAGATTTAAAATTGAAATTGAAATGGCAACACACTACGGTACACTACGGTACCTAAAAATCTCTATAGCTGACACCTTAAAAGCTTTTACAGGTTACTAGTTTAAAGTTAAAGGATAAGTTCACATTTTATTTAAAAAAAAATAATAATAAATTCACATCTTTTTGCAGATAAAAAAATGTGCATTTATTATTTAGTGCTGGTAAGGTTGTACACAGAACAGTGTAAAATGAAGAGTGCACAGAATAATGAACCAGAAAGGTTCCACTTTATTTTACAATTTCATGCACTCCCTGTGGTCAACACATATAATTAGTGCTAGTTTTCTTCTACAGTAGTACAACAATGTAAAGCAAGCTTCTAAGCTATGCAAAGCCTATTTGGTGGACAAAATAGAAGCGTATCTACTGTCCAATTGACTGACTAATGCAATCTGCAGATCTCAATTCATTAGAGCTCTGTGCAGTATTTCCACTAAAGGATTCTGTAGGCACAAAATCTTTGGCACCCAAAGCAACACCCTTTTTCTATAGGGACAGGAAGAAAAAAACCTAGGCTTAAGACAGTTTCACAAAAAAACTGGTTAAACCACTCATACCGGCTAGCTTTCCATTAAGTAATAAAAAGTTTAAGGAAGAAGGAAGTTGGACATGAACTGGGTGTAATCCTTCTTAGTGCTTGAATTTGCTTTGCATATATTACAACACAGCTTCACCTATTTACCTGTCTACTGTATATCTACATAACTATCTGAAAGGGAAAGAAAATACAGCTTTTACTTTAAGAGCTGTATAATAAAAAACAACAAAATCATTACTTTTTCTTTTGCCCTATTTTGCTATAAGATTTTTCCCTTATTATTACAAGTTAGAAAAACAAGAATAGTCCATTCTCTGGCTCAACATCACAAACAATAAAATGAGTATAGAGGGACGTAAATAATTGTCAAAATTTTAGTAAATTTTGGGAAATAAAAAAGTGCAAAGTCCTTTTGAACTGGCAAGTGTGTTGGGTCATTGTCACCAAAGCTAAAGCATAGTAAAAAAGTGGAGAAGTTGTCTAGAGCATTTTTAAAAATAGGTACTTATAACGGCCATAGACCTTTGATGAGTGTTACCCAATCCCATTTTTGGAAGGATTAGGGGACCGTATTATGTCTATGCTACCAGCAGAGAATGCTGGCCAACTTCGACTGACTGGACAGAGTTGAACTCTCTCTCAGGTAGTTGTAGCTGTAATGCCCCATACACACAAGCGGAATTTCCAACAGAAAAAGTCAGACGAGAGCTTTTCATCGTATATTCCGATCGTGTGTATGCCCCATCTGACTTTTTACGTCGAAAATTCTGACGGACCTAGAAAGAGAACATGTTCTAAATATTTCTGACGGAACCAATTCCTATCAGGAAAACCGCTCGTCCCTATGCTGTTCCAAAGTACCAAAAACGATGCATGCTCTGAAGCAAGTATGAGACGGAAGCTATCGGCTACTGGGTATTGAACTTCCCTTTTCCAGCCCCGTCATACGTGTTGTATGTCACTGCATTCTTGACGATCGGAATTTGGTGTGATCGTGCGTACGCAAGACAGCTTCAGTGGAATTGCGTCGGAAAAACCTTCAGAGTTTATTCCAATGGAAAAAACAGTCGTGTGTACATGGCATATGTTTGCACTTTTTCCCCTCTCTACATGTATGATCCTGTACACTTGCCAGAGTTGGGTATACATTGTTATGATGCAGCTGACAGTCAAGCTTGAGGGTAGATAGATCATGCCTGAATATTCTACTGCCTTCCTAAGTTTACTGGCAATTTAGGGCTCATTCTTATCAGAAGACATGCCCTGACATGTGTTTAGTTTTAAAAAGATCCTATTTGGATTGAGATTAACAGTGAATTGCATATTAGTTCACCATACAGGACAGAAAATGTCACTCCCATGCCTCAGGAAGATGTCCGTTGAGACGAAACATGCATAGGGGGAGCTTGGCAGTGATGTCAATACGCATGCTGGAGAAAGGTGAGCATTTTCAGTGTTATGCTGCATGAATCTTTTTCTTTGCAAGTACCAATAATTATTTTAATAATAAATAATGTATATAATACTACAGTAAACCAAAACAAAATCCTGCACTCGGTACACCCTAGATGGAGTCTGATTGAATACACCCTAATGGGACTGCTGCAGACTATAAACAGCAGACACTAAGTGAATACGCAAATCTTACAAAAAATAGTGCGCTCTCCCTCTAAATACTAAATATTATTCACATTCATAATCAAAACGTGTGAAAAATTGCATGAACCACCCATATCACTTTGACAATTAATAAGAGTGCACTTTTTTTTAGCACTATATCTGCACTTTATTAATTGTCAAAGTGATATGTTTGGTTTATGTCATTTTTCACACTTTTTTAGTTTTGTTTTTTACACATGTTTGCTTACGAATTTGAATAATATTTAGTATTTAGAGAGACAGCGCACTATTTTTTAGGCTAGGTTCACATGCACTATGTTGTCAAAAGTATTGCGACGGCTGCCTTTACATGCACATGAACTTTAATGGCATCCCAGTCTTAGTCCATATGGTTCAATATCGAGTTGGTCCATCCTTCCTAGAAGAGTTGAAGCTGTTATAGCTGCAAAGGGTGGGACAACTCAATATTGAACCCTAAGACTAAGACTAGGATGCCAATTTCATGTAAAGGCACGTGTCCCAATACTTTTGACAATATATTGTATATGCAATGTAAAATCGCACCATTTTGTAGTGCAATTCAATCATGCGATTCACATGCGGTTGTATATGAATACTAGTCCATTTGTGGTGGAATTGTACGGCTTTCTCATGTGTGCAGAGAGGATTAGAAAAGGAGTCTGTCAGTAGCTGCCAGAGTGATGTGTAAAGCCGTCAGTCAACAGACATTAGCAGGGAGCGGTGCTGAGGGATGGATTGTGGAAAGCACAGCCAAAGGCCGCTGAAAGGCACAGGCACCACCAACTAGTAACAGCTCCGCTGATCCACAAAGGGCTTCACTGAAAAGATGGACCAGAGGAAGCACCGCCAGAAGGAAACTGAGGCAGCCGCTGAAACACAAACACTGTCAGCATGCAATCTCTCTCTCTGCCACATAGCACCTCCTGCCTCCCCCAGGAAAGGCAGTACAAACAATTTAACCACTTCAATACCAGGCACTTAAATACCTTCCTGCCCAGACCAATTTTGAGCTTTCAGCGCTGTCGCACTTTGAATGACAATTGGGCGGTCATGCTACACTGTACCCAAATGAAATTTTTATCATTTTTTTCCCACAAATAGAGCTTTCTTTTGGTGGTATTTGATCACCTCTACGGTTTTTATTTTTTGCGCTACAAATAAAAAAATACTGAAAATTTTGAAAAAAAAAATGTTTTTTTTTGTTTCAGTTTCAAAACTTTGTAAATAAGTACGTTTTCTCCTTCACTGATGGGCACTGATGGGGCTACACTGATGGGCACTGATAAGGCGGCACTGATGGGCACCAATGATGTGGCACCAATGAAGTGGCATTGATGAGGTGGCATTGATGGACACTGACATGTGGCACTGATAGGCGGCACTGATCGGCGACACGGATAGGCGACATGGATGGACACTGATAGGTGGCACAAATTGGCACTGATAGCTGGCACGGATTGGCATGGATGGGCAGCACAGATGGGCATGGATAGGCGGCACAGATGGGTATGGATAGGCGGCACAGATGGGCATGGGTGGGCACTGATAGGCGGCACAGGTGGGCACTCATAGGCGGCATTGGTGTTATACTGTACTAATGGATGCCAATCAGTGCCAAACAATAATGCATGCCAATCAGTGATGCCCATTGTGGGCACTGATTGTCATCCATTATGGGCACTGATTGGCATCCATTGTGCTGACTGGCATCCCTGGTGGTCTAGGGAGGATTACCTTTTCCCTGGTGGTCTGGTGGCGTTCCTGGTGGTCCAGTGTGGGCATCCTCGGGGGGGTTGTGCTGATAATCGATCAGCACAGACCCCCCCTGTCAGAGAAGCAGCCGATCGGCTCTCCTCTACTCGCGTCTGACAGACGCGAGTGAGGAAAAGCCGATCACCGGCTCTTCCCATTTACACTGTGATCAGCCGTGATTGGACACGGCTGATCACGTGGTAAAGAGTCTCCGTCGGAGACTCTTTACCGAGATCGTAGTTGCCGGGTGTCAGACTGACACCCCGCAACAACGATCGCCGCGATGCGTGCCCCCGGGGGCGCGCAGCGGCTCATAATCCTGATCACGTCATATGACGTCCGATCAGGATTATGAAACCACTTTGCCACCGTCAATTGCCTATAGGGCGGGCGGCAAGTGGTTAAAGCAAAAATGCTTTGCTTTCTTAATAGTCCCATTCTAATCGCTATTATTTTTTGAGAGTTTGAGCACAGTATTTTGGTTTACTAATTCAAACTGATTACCCTAGTGTGCAGATGTGCTATCACAAGGCCACTTTGTTTGACAAGTTACAATCCATATTAGAATATAATCTTCCAATAATCAGCCCAGTAATAAGGCAAAGCTGCTGCCCAGAACTGATCAATAATAATCTGTTATTAGATAAACTAGCAAGATGATGGGGGTTATTTGCGAAAAGCAAATCCACTTTGCACTGCAAGTGCACTTGGAAGTGCAGTCACTCTAAATCGAAGGGGTAGATCTGAAATGAGTGCAAGCTCTGCTGATTTTATCATCCAATTATGTGCAAGCTAAAATGCTGTTTTTTATTTTCCTTGCATGTCCCCTTCTGATCTACAGTGACTTTATTTCCAAGTGCACTCGCAGTACAACGTGGATTTTCCTTTAGTACATAACCCTCAATGTTAACATCTGCTAATGTGTGCAGTAGTTTAACAACCACATCAAACATTAGTTAACCACGGAAAAATTATATAGATGGTTAAACATATAAACAAACTATTGAACATAGCTCCCAACTGTCCCTGATTTCGTGGGACTGTCCCTGATTTGAAACAAATTCCCTCTGTCCCTCTTTCCTCCTCATCTGTCCCTCATTTTGGTCTGATCCATATAGTTGTATAAAAAATGCACTTTTCATGTTTCAAAAAGTGTTTCCTGGTGCTAAACTTTTCACCCAATTTCTAAATTGCTGCATTTGTAAATTTCAAAAGCAAGTATAAAGGAATAGTAATGTAAAAAAAAGCACCTGTGGGTTTAACTTGTGGGTTTAAGTGCCGTTTAACGATTTTTTTTGTATAATTCTCCTTTAATCACTTCTGGGCTGCCTTCCGCACATTTACTGCTCTTACAGGTGGGAGACTGCGCGGGCCTGACTACCTCAGTTGAGGGTCTATAAATGAGTGGTGGTGGGAGTGTGTTAGAGACGTTAGCTCTTGGTGAATCAGGCCCATCTTGGCAGGAAAGGTGGCGGTGAGCTCTTTTGAGGGGCTTGGGCTACCACCTCTGGGTACGACCTTGAGGTCATTTCCACATGTACTTGTGAGGTAAAAGGAGCACCCTGTATCCAATTAGAAGTGGAACACAGGTGAATATGTGGTTGTTTTATTGATAGGCGTAAAGCATGATAAAACCAGCGTGTTTCGGGGGAACAAAGACTCCACCTTCTTCAGGGCTGCTGCTGTATGGTATGATGAATGGGGAAATACCCACACTGGTGTGTCTGTGACACTGAAATCGGGAGAATTGGAGAATACAGACATTCTTTTCATGCTTTACGACTTTCAATAAAACAACTACATATTCACCTGTGTTCCACTTCTAATTGGATATCGGGCGCTCCTTTTACTTACCCTCACAAGCACATTTACTGCGGCAAGGCGGCCCGGCTGCGCAAAACTACGTACCTGTACATTGTTACGTGCCACATCCTCTGGAGGTGTCTGCCCGCTGATTGGACAGAGGGTGAGCCAATCAGCAGGTCTGGCAGACACGATGTCCGCTGGCTAACTGCGGTTGTTCCCCAATAAACAAGGCAGATCGCCGTTCGGACAGGTGAGAACATAGAGATCTTGTGTTCCTGCTAAGCAGGTGCACGGATCTCTGTGTTCTCCCAGTTAGAGCAATCCCCACACAGTTAGTAAGAACCCCCTAGCTACACACTTAACCCTTTGATCACCCCTGGTGTTAACCCTTTCCCTGCCAGTGCCATTAGTATAGTAACAGTGCATATTTTTATCACTGATCACTGTATTTGTGTCACTGGTCCCCAAAAAAGTGTCAAAAGTGTCCATTAGGTGTCTAATTTGTCCGCCGCAATCTCACAGTCCAGCCATTACTAGTAAAAATTAAATAAATAAAAATTCAAAAAAAAATCATAATTTTTAGACGCTATAACTTTTGCGCAAACCAATCAATATACATTCATTGGTTTTTTTTTTTACCAAAAATATGTAGCAAAATACACATTGGCTTAAATTGATGAAGAAATTATATTTTTTTTTTATTGGATATGTATTATAGCAGAAATTGTCTATCTTTTTTGTTGATAGCACAAAAGATAAAAACTGCAGAGGTGATCAAATACCACTAAAAGAAATCTCTATTTGTGGGAAAAAAAGGACATACCGGTACATTTTATTTGGGTAAAATTGTCAGTTAAAGTAACGAAGTGCTGTATTGCAAAAAATGACCTGGTAATGAAGGGGGTAAAACCTTCCAGGGCTGAAGTGGTTAAGGGGGTGTGACTACATACTTTTGCTAATAGGTGTCCCTTGTTCCCATCTCAAAAAAGTTGTGATGTATGCAGTAAATACAATGTGAAATAAAGATTAGAATACATGATAAATAACAAACATTATCTACATCAGTTTGTGTTTAAACTAGCATATTTTCAACATAATCAACAGACCTAAATCCAATAATCCATGCTATAGGTGTATCACGTTAGCAATGTCACGAACAAGGCATTTAATTATTAATGTGCTCTGATGTTATGTTAAACTAGATACCTACTTAACTTTTTTCCCGGACCCATTAAATCTCCTAAAAAGAGTGACCTACTGATGCATGTTGCACACCCATGCTCATCTAGGTTTTCATTACCTGCAGCCAATTAGCAACTTTCTTAGTTTCTGATCCATGTCATTATAGTGCAACTTTGTTATTAAATCAGATTAACCAGTATGCAAATGGATAACTGGATTAACCAACAAGGACTAGTCTTTCTCATCTCTTGCCTGCCATTTAAGCCAGACAACAGGCTCTATTATTAACCACAGTGTGATTTTTAATACTTACGGATTTCTGTCAAACCTACTGTGCTAATCTGATCACTGTATTAAATATATAAGGAAATTAACTTTTTTGGTGTGGAAAGAAGACAGTAAATACATTTTAAAGCTGCCCATAGACTTTACATGACAGTATTCTGTTCTTATTTTAGATGGATTGGATGGCAACCTAATGTCTGCTGGGCTTGGGATTGGCTGAAGTTCCCAGGGGAAAAAATTATCAGACAGGTTACCAAAACAGCTCCCAAACTTTCAAGTATAACATGTTTGTTATTTTTAATAAAAATTTAATAAATATTTTAATAAAAAAATTACTTTAAAATCACTTTAATATGAGGCATAATTATACTTTTCCTCCACTTTGTGTCCAGGGCCAATCATCAGGCCAGAACGCCATCATATAGGGGGCATGCCTAATGCTAACCACATACCAATTTACAGAACGTTTGAGCAGCTGTGAGAAGATACCCACTGTATAGCCCCAAGTTATGTTTTGGTACACAATCACTTTACCATGTTATCACACATCTTTAAACAGCCATTTGGACACAGAACTGCATCTGCTGAATGATGCAAGACCTCAACATTTCACAAACAGGAAAAAGAATACAATCTCTAACTACTAAAAGTAACACTTTTTATGCTTACAGTTGTCAGAAACTTCTCATTATATGAGTCATAAACAATTGGTAGTATTAATGTTTCTGCACCAACAATCTGAAGCATATTGAAAAGCATCCATAAAAACAATGTGTAAAAAAAGTACTACAAACTTCTGATACATTTTCAAAGTGGACCTGCCACCTATGTACAACAGCACAGCATATAATTACACATGTGGCCACCCTACAGAAAATGTTTTTTACAAGTGATTTGTAGATCATTTCCGATTATTAGTTGGCCTAACTCGTGTTACAGTGATCTTCTAACATGTTAAGGCTTATGTACGCGGGACGTTTTACGACCTCCCCTGAATGATTTAACTTGACAGATGGTAAACAACGTTAAAAAAAAAATAAAAAAATAATGCGTTTACATGCCACGTTTAGCCACATTTGTGTTTAGGAGCATTTTTTTTTCAAATAGTCAAAAATATGAAATGTGGCTAAACGTGAGTTACCACGTTTACACGTGTTTACAAGCTGTTACAAGCATTTGGCGTTTCAAATGCTTCTGAACATCTGTCCTGAATGCATTTTTTTGCTTTCCAAAAAATGCTTCTAGACTCAACTGCCTAGAAATGACCCTGTGTACATGTACTGATAAGATAATATAGAGGAAAGTTCAGGGGCAGCTGAAAAAATCTACCAACTGCTCCTAAACGTCCATTTACCAGCAGCAGTGTACATGAAGCCTTAAGGATCTTTGCATATGTAGCAAAGTCCTGAGGCCCCTGAAGCCCAATTGTGGCCTCCAGAGTTAAGGAGAGCTGACACCCTTCAGTGTAGAGTGGGTTACAAGGCATGATGGGTGTAATGCAAGGTGAACAGGTGGGCGCCAAACACTTTTATTGTTTCTTAAATAAGAAATGTGGGAGAGAGAATTAGGGCCAGGACACCCTTAGGTAGATGCAATGTTAATTGGCAGACTCCGAGACTTCTATAGGTAGACAGCTATACAGGTGAAGGCCTCCAGCCTGTATAGGTAGGACCGCTGTCTCCTATGGCAACAATCTTGTAGCTGTTACTAACGGTAAAGGTATTCAACTTCTGCAACACGAACTGTTCTCTTTACCCCACACTCACTCACTGCGGGTCTTCACTCAACAAGATCCCAGTCTCTCTCACTAGACTCCAGATCCTATAGCCACTGGATCCCCTGTGCTCTTTCCCTGTAGCACTCAGTATCTTCCTCAAGCGTCACCCCGCTTCACTGCTGGGTCCCTGGCTTGGTACTCACAGATACTCCTCAAGCTTAACCCCTGCTCATTCACTGTGGTCTCTGGTAGCAAGGTGGATGGTCCCTTTGTGGCGACAGCTTCCCCTCTACTTCCGAACAGGACAGGTTCCCCGACCGGCGGAACCGCTACTTCTGGTTGGACTACAAGGCCGCAGTCCTAACCCTGCACTACTTATGGATAGGATCTCAAGAGCCTAGCAGCCAGATGTCACTAGAATAGGCCTTAGGTTTCTGGCCTAGCAGCCTGGGGCAATACAACATATGTCCACCCAGACAGCCACCCAGGTGGCACAGAACTCTGATCACATGACCCACCACCCAAAAAAATAGGCTCTCCCAGCAGGCCAAGGGACCCAAGAAAATCCCTGCCCATTCATTCCTAATCTGTCCTTGCAATGCCCTTGTCTTATCTAATATCACCAGATACCCGACCACCTAGTGACAGAAGAGAGAAGTGCAGCAATTCCAGAATTAGGGTGAAATCAATTGACCTCCTATCAATTGGTCAAGGCAACTATCAAGTGGCAAATAAATGTAATATATGTATATAAATAAGTTGCGCTCATATACAGCATTAGTGATCACCAAAAAAAATTTTTTTTAATAAAGTGCAAGTGCAACTCAAATATAAGTCTATAAGTAAAGACTCTGCATAAAAAGAAATAAAAAAAACATACTGAGTCCACACATAAAGGATCCCACAGTGTAAGAGGGGGTGATTCCAATGAGGTGATGAACTCCAGGTCACTTCCACTGTGACCAAGCAGATAGGGGTATCTTGAATAGAAAAAACCCACTCGATACGTGGGGACTTTTACCGGAACTGGTGGACCCCTAAAGAGTAAGGTCATATATGCCAGCAGACTAAGCCCTCTGCAGGGTTTACAGGTCCTCCTTGTCACTGGAGCTCTCCGACAGTAGCTGGAAGTCCTCCTCAATATCCAACTTGAAAATGGGAAATCACATCTAAAAAAGGGGGGGGGGGTGCACGTTTTCACCAAGTGGCAGTTATTATATCTGTAAGTATTGGGGACCAAGCAATATGTCAGTGTATGAAAGCTTGTTATAGTATTTTCTAAGCATGAAATCTCCTGCCCCACATCACAAAGCAGCTAATTTTGTATTACTATCACTTATTATCCTTGACAACTGTAACATCCATCACTTTTGTTATTCTGAAGAAATCCATGTGTGTGCATAAGCGGCCATGCAATAGGTAAGGATAGTGTTTGACAGGTGATCGGCAGGGTCATCAAATTGATGAGCCCTGGTGACACACCTGTGCATCCAATCTGTGCGGCGGGGCATCCCACTAACAATACTCTGGCTCGTGCAGCGACCAGCGGCAGATGACGCGATGATGTTGACGGAGCCACCGACACAGCAAGTGGGTGGCGACAGGTGGTCAGATGGAGAAACCAAGTGCGCAGGCATAGGCTCGCAATGAAGAGAGCCCTCAATAGCACAATACTGCTGCAACCCAGATAAAAGGAAGGCCCCGTGTCGCATAAACCACCAGGGGGCCCCCCAGGTGAGCCTCGATGTATCAAGGGGCGAGCAATATGACGCTACAATACAATGTAAATAAAGTATATATATAATGTGGAGAAGCCTGGAGTGCGGAAGCATCAGCCATCGCTTGTACATCTAGAGAATTGCAAAATTAGATTAGAATTTGTCGGACAGACAGTGCAATGACTACTAAACAATCCAATATTTATCCGAGAGAAAATACAGTAATTACACTAATCAGCACGGTATAACCGTTTATATTTAAATACATTTAACAGCAACCCTGCCTAAACATCAGGGTGCTACACATACAATAGAGCTGTTCTCTACGTATGACTGTATGTGTAACATATTCCATATTCAGCCAAAAGAGGAAGACAAACTGTTTCAGGTCCCAGTGTAGCTTAGTTGGTACAAGGATAGGTAGGTATACTGTGTGGTCAGTTGGCCACACATCTTGGACATGCAGAGGCTATTTTCCCTAAGTTATGTCTACACTTACAGTACTGTGCAAATGTTTTAGGCAGGTGTGAAGAAATGCTGTAAAGTAAGACTGTGTTTTTAAAAATATATATTTGTATAATATAAGTGAGCAGACAAAAGAAAAATCTAAATCAAATCAATATTTGGTGCTTGTGCACACAGTTATTGAAGGAACTCGGCAAGTGGGCTGCTCCAAAAGTCTTATGCCACGTACACACGAGCGGACTTCTCGACGGACTGAACTCTTTTCAACGAAGTTCCGACGGAGTTCTGCCGAAACGGACTTGCCTACACACATTCACACCAAAGTCTGACCGTCTAGAACGCAATGACATACGACGGGACTAGAAAAAGGAAGTTTAAAAGCCAGTAGCCAATAGCTGCCCTTGCATTGTTTTTGGTCCGTCGGAATAGCATACAGACAAACGGTTTTCTCACTAGGAACTGGTTCCGGTGGAGTTCCGGCCGAAAGATTTGAAACATGTTCTATTTCTAGGTCCTTCAGAATTTTGGAAAAAAAAGTCAGATGAAGCCCACACACGAGCGGAAAATGTTCGATGGAATCGTTCCGTCTGACCTTTTCTGCCGGAAAGTCCGCTCGTGTGTACGCAGCATTAGAGAATTAGCTACACAACTTCTGTGGATGCAAAAGCCTCAAATCTTCCTGTCTCTTCATGTAATCCCAGACAGACACGATGATGTTGAGATCAGGGCTTTGTGAGAACCAAACCATCACTTCCAGGACTCCTTGGCTGTATGTTTGGGGCAGGGCTGGATTGGGACAGAAATTTGGCCCTGGACTTCATCCAGACTGGCCCACTTACATTATGAGTGTCCCATCAGCACCCCTTACATCAGAGGGTCCCATTACCAACCCCCTTACATCAGTGTCCCATCAGCACCCCTTACATCAGAGGGTCCCATTACCAACCCCCTTACATCAGTGTCCCATCAGCACTCCCTTACATCAGAGTATCCCATCACCAGCCCCCTTACAAAAGAGTGCCCCATCAGCACCCCTTACATCAGAGGGTCCCATTACCAGCCCCCTTACATCAGAGTGTCCCATCACCAGCCCCCTTACAACAGAGTGCCCCATCAGCAGCCCCCTTACATCAGAGTGTCCCATCAGCAGCCCCCTTACATCAGAGTGTCCCATCAGCAGCCCCCTTACATAAGAGTGTCCAATCAGCACCCCCTGACATCAGAGTGTCCAATCAGCACCCCCTTACATCAGAGTGGCCCATCACCAGCCTCCTTACATCAGAGTGGCCCACTGAGCCATCGGCCCACCGGGAAACTCCCGGTAGTCCCAATGGCCAGTACATGGCTGGTTTGGGGTCATTGTCTTGCTGCAGAAGAAATTTGGGGTCAATCACACGCCTTCCTGATAGAATGGCATAATGGATAATATGTCTGCCTGTATTTGTTAGCATTGATGGCACAATTGATTTGGCAACGTTGAGGATAGTAGACGCAATGGTTGGTGAAGGAAACTTAATGCAGCAACAGTAATTTTTAGGAAAGATGTGCATCTATGAAACACACACCATACTTGCTTCCTTTCTACATAGGAAGATGTCCAGCAGTGCCATTAGCTCAGAACTGGGGGAAACCAATGAAAACCAGGTTCTCTCATCTACTGTCTGGAGAGGTCTGGCCTCAAGTGGTTCTTAATGGAAGAATTGCTGTCAAAAAGCAATACATCAGACATGGAAACAAGGCTAAGTGACTCAACTATGTATGAAAACATAGCAAATAGGGTGCAAAAAATTGCAGCAGGTGCTCTGGACTGACAAGTCAAAATTTGAGGAGGTAGTGTGTTTGCTGAAGGGCTGGGGAGCGATATAATAATGGGTGTCTGCAGGCAACAGTGAAGCATGGTGGAGGTTCCTTTGGGGCTGCATTTCTGCAAATGGAGTTGGAGATAGGTCAGGATCAAAGGTGTCCTCAATGCTGAGAAATACAGGCAGATACTTATCCATCAGGGAGGCGTGTGATTGGTCCCAAATGTATTCTGCAGTATTCTGCAGCAGGACGATGACCCTAAACATACAGCTGAGTTCCTTCAAAAACTGTGTGCACAAGCTATGTGTGTACCTAAAAGAATTGCTGCTGGTTTGAAACCAA
This sequence comes from Lithobates pipiens, assembly GCF_037356315.1. Lineage (NCBI taxonomy): Eukaryota > Metazoa > Chordata > Amphibia > Anura > Ranidae > Lithobates > Lithobates pipiens. The sequence continues at coordinate 100,632,776 of NW_027507790.1, forward strand.
AAAGGTAGTTACACCAAATATTCATTTGATTTGGATTGCTCTTCTGTTTATTTACTTTCCATTTTGTTAAGTGATAAAGATAAACTGTTAACAATGCTACTACTGAAAGTATTCTTATTTTACAGCATTTCTTCACATCTGCCTAAACATTTTGCACAGTACTGTACATGTTCATATCCTATGAGTAATGGAGCCCAAAGCCTCAGATCAATTTTTGACACTTGATACATTAGCCAACAAACATGATACTTGTTATGACATTGCCATCATATAGTCAGCAATACATATAAAAATATTAGGGAGTGCCTGTGAAAGGTTCCCTTTCACTTCCTGTTGGGTCTCCAGGAAAGAGGTGATGTAAAATCTTCCCATTGGGGCACAGATGGCAAGATACCTTAACCATGCTATTTAAAAAAAAGTTTTGGCTTTTCATATACTTTTCAAAAATACAGGTTGACCAGAAGTGGTGTTTTCCCAGACCATTAAACCTTGTTGTATTGCTAATAAAGTATCCAACATTACATTCAAGACTCATCTGCTGGTATTTCTGATTATCCACACGCACCTCACATGGAAAGACAAAACACAAATTAGCACAAATCAAGCTTATAAAGTCATGACAACATTTATTATGTGATTTTTTTTTTTTTATGCGTGTTAAGAAAACGTCTCTGTACAGTGCATGGAAAACTTGGAATTATGCCTATCTGCTATATTTCGTGTAACCCCTATACAGATTTATAAGAATTGTATAACATCCATCATAAGGCAGCAGTTGGAGGCATCTGCTCTTGAGTTTGAATAATGAAGATGGCATTCCAGTACCCATAGGCAGTAATCATCCACCAGATTAAATACCAATCCTCCAGTCAGTCTGTACACCTTATCCCCCCACCAAACTGTCCAATAAGTAATTAACAGAAATCAGCTTCATTGGATACTTTTAGTGAATCAGTATTGATTTCCCTGATATAAGCAGGTGCCAGAAATGGTCTAATATGCAAGTTTCTATGCACTAATCTATACATGTGAATTGAAAGACCTGTAAAAGTCTACCCAATGTATGTGTCCTTTGCGTAGGCAAAAATAATTCTGTATTAAGTGCTAACGGTAGCACCCTTCTCAATACAGCACATTCAAAAGGTAAACACATGTATGTACATTAGATTTCATTAAACACTTGTATGGGAGGAGTGGGCTTTGAAAACAATGACACTGACTGTATTGATTGCAGGAATTTACTTTGATTTGGGTGTCATAGCCTTGGGCATGTCTCCTTATCTCCTTGTTCCTCATGCCATGAGTGTGTTGTATAAGCAGTGTGCAAAAAGTAAATACATTGTCAAAGAGTTCAAATCTTATTCCATTGCTGCTTCATTCAACATGAAGAAGAAACTTATTTATGTGTGCAAGCGGTCCCCGGGTTACAAACAAGATAGGGTCTGTAGGTCTGTTCTTAAGTTGAATATGTTTGTAACTTAGAACAGGTACATTTTTAAGTGTAGCTCCAGCCAAAAAAAAAACGATTTTTAAGTTTTTTGGATAACATAGGGAAGGGTTCATGTTTGCTTTGCTGTCTGTACCTCTGTTCAGAAGATTTCACCTCACTTTCTGCCCCAATGACAATTGGATTTTGAAAATGTTGTGTTGTTGTGGAAACAAGCCTTGGTGATAAAGCATCAGTGGAGACACCTTTTTCCCATAATAACTCTTACAGGAGAGAATTTCCCTTCCTAGGGGTAGATTTCCTCTCACTTCCTGTTCATTTGTGAGTAGGAGTCATTTGTAAGTCAGATGTTTGTAACTAGGGACCGCCTGTAAATGGAATCCTATTCTGCCTATACATGATAAATAATCATAGTTTTAAAGCCACTTTCACATGGGGCAGATTCTGTTCCGATCAGGAGGGGGTTAGCTAAGTGATCCCCTCCTGATTGTAGCACAAGGGGCAGATGACACATCCATGTACATTCAGTTTCTGCAGCAGAATCTGCTGTCCGTTTACACCTGACTACCCTCCAATCTGATCCACCTAAATGGAAGAAGATGAATGGCCTTCTGTTTTTTTTTTAGCAGACTGGATTGAACCCGGAGGTAGGCAAGTGTAAATGGACATAAGTCTATTTACACCCACCTGTCTTTGGGAATGCATGGGCCTTCTGATCAGGTCCAGCTGAAAGACTGACAGATGGACTTGATTGGATCGCCCATGTCAAAGGGACCTACCGTATATACTCGAGTATAAGCCGAGATTTTCAGCCTCTTTTTTGAGGCTGAAAGTGCCCCCCTCGGCTTATACTCGAGTCATCGCTGTCTGCCCGCTCGATCAGCGTGTCGAGCAGACAGACAGCGGCCATTCTATCATTCAAAAGCCGCGCCTCCGGCTCCGCCTTCGCCTGTGATAGGCGGAACACTGAATTTCCCAGCAGCCTGTGTTCCGCCTATCACGGACATCGTATCATCCTCGTACTACGGACGAGGATGATACGATGTCCGTGATAGGCGGAACACAGGCTGCTGGGAAATTCAGTGTTCCGCCTATCACAGGCGAAGGCGGAGGCTTTTGAATTTTACAATGGCCGCCGAAGCGCCGACGAAGAGGGCACGGGACGGAGGCAAGGCAAGGCACGGCACGGCACGGGACGGGACGGGACGGAGGCAAGGCAAGGCACGACACGGGACGGAGGCAAGGCACGGCGGCAAGGCACGGCACGGGACGGAGGCAAGGAGGCAAGGCACGGGACGGAGGCTCGGGACAAAGGCTCGGGACACAGGTAGGCTGGACACACACACACACACACACACACACACACACACACACACGGATGGATGGATGGAGACACACACACACAGGGATGGATGGATGGAGACACACACACACAGGGATGGATGGATGGATGGATGGAGACACACACACACAGGGATGGATGGATGGATGGACACACACACACACAGGGATGGATGGACGGACACACAGGGATGGACGGACACACAGGGATGGACGGACACACAGGGATGGACGGACACACACACAGGGATGGACAGGCATGTCTCACCCTCGGCTTATACACGAGTCAATAAGTTTGCCAGTTTTTTTGGGGGTAAATTGGGGGCCTCGGCTTATATTCGGGTCGGCCTATACTCGAGTATATACGGTAATTGTTTCCAATGTATTTACTCGTATACATCTGCTAAGGACACAACAAGAAAAAAATCAGGTTGGTCAAATTTTACTGTTATTGTCATCATATTGTCCCTTTTTGATTACAGTAATTGCTTTAAACTAGAAATTATGGCTTTGTGTAATTCTTTCCTGTAATGCTACATTCGCACAGGGCATACATAACCTTACGTCCATAGAGGGTTGTGTTTGTGATGCACAGGTGTTCCTTGCATCCCCATGCAGTCAGTCTCATTGCTGTCAATTGGGACGCAGAAGCTGCACCGACACAGCCACTTCTCCCAATGTGACATCAATAGGTGTGGGGGATCCGAAATGCATTCAGGACTCATACAATTACACATACCCTATGTGAACGAGGCCTTAGATGCACACCTTTCCTAAAAAATTACTGTTGCAAAAGATTAAGAACTGAAAAAGTAAGAACTACTGGAATTTCACACATGTCAATACTAACATTGAAAATCTTGCTCAGGTTTTATGAATTTGGTGCTAGGCTAGACAAGCAAGGTAGATGGAGGAATCCTCCCCACTGTGTTATTGCATTATGACAGCAGGGACTCCCCTGATTGGCTACAGTGCTGATCATACAAAATTTTTCCAGTAAGCCTGTTCATGAGAGGTCGGTCATTAGATTGACTTCCCACAAACAAGAATGGCCATATATGGATTGAAATTTGGCTGGTTCCTACTCAACCAGCCAAATTTCAATTCATCTATGGCCAGTTTGTGTTCACTTTTCAGGCTAAAGCCAGCCATAGACGGTGCTATTTTCTTTCCTGCAACATCGCCCAATTCCCCTATCAACACAGTCAGTGTTGATGGTGCAATCCCTCCCATGGAGCTATTGTCTTCTCCCAGCCGGAGAGGGGGGTTGGGAGGTTGGGGCACAGGGAACTGTCCCTGCCAGGCTCATGAAAAATCAGACATGCTGTTGGTACCCAATCTGATCAATAGATCAACTTGGGTACAATCATCCTGCCCATACATGGTTCGAATGTCGGCTGGTTCCTGCTGAACCAGCTGAGATCCGAACCGTCTATGACCAACTTAAGAATATTTTCATCTAGTACATAAGATACTTCTCAGAAATGTAGTGTCCTTCTCACATCTTGTAATCTTAAGAGAAAACACAAAGAACATTTTCTTTCTTGTGTAAAGTGCTAGTTACATCAATCCACCATGTCTTGGACAGGCAGACATGTTTGATGTCCAGGATGTGTGACAACCATGGCTTTTTCCATAGACTGTGAAGAAAAAAAAAAGCATAGACAAGAACAGAGAGGGCGTGTGTTATTAACATGATTACCATGAGGGGAAAAAAAGAAAACTAACACAACCACTACATCTAAGGATTGGTAATCTGCAAAATTAAATTTTTGTTTTTGGGAGTATATATGCATTATTGTATCTATGTTTTTTTTTTCTATTGGATATCTATACATAGTCTCAGTTTTGCCAGAACTAACTGCCACCCTATTAATTGAAACAAATGACATTTGCTAGCTGCAAATAAACTGAAGGCAATGCAGAAGTATTCACCACTAGTGTCAGGTCCCTGCAGCAACTAACATTTACTTTGATTATTTACAAAGACAGGCGTCACTGCAGGAGAGCAGGGAAGATTTTCCAGTCATTTGTGTATCTTGCTGTGGTCAAACAGGCTTGACAAAAACAAACAATGCAGCAGATCCAAGCATTGCATTCACTAATTAAGCTGTCTTTAGGTTAAAAAAAACAAACAAACAAAAAAAAAAAAACAGCAGTAACTATTGTTTTAGTGTTGAAAAACCTTATTATTGCACACAATGATCCTCCAGAATGATTCTAAAGCTATTAGCGCCCTTATGCCGCGTACACACAATCGGACTTTCCGGCAGACTTGGTCCGACGGACCGGAATCTGTTGGATAATACGATCGTGTATGGGCTTCAGCTGACTTTTTTTTCCCAAAAGTCTGACGAACCTAGAAATAAAACATGTTTCAAATCTATCTGACAGACTCAAGTCCGATGGGCTACAAATCGGGAAAAACTGTTTGTCTGTGTGCTGGTCCGATGGACCAAATACGATGCATAAGGGCAACTATTGGCTACTGGCTATTGAACTTTCTTGGTTAGTCCAGTTTACATCATCACGTTCAAAACGAACAGACTTTCGAACGGACTTAGTCCGGTCGTGTGTGGCCAAATCAGTTTCGTTCAGAAAGTTTGTCGGACCTCCGCCGAAAGTCCGTCCGGGAAGACCGTCGGACCTAGTCTGTCGAAAAGTCTGATCGTGTGTACGCGGCATAATACTTATGTTTGGCAGTATTAGACCATCATCCAAGATGGAAACAAGGTAGCGGAGTGTCTGCAGAGCTGTTATCCTCACCCTTGCCTTGGTGACTCACTGATTTGGAATAGGCATGTGCACAACAGGCATCATATACTTTCACTAGCTGCATGCTTCTTCAAAAGCAAGGCAGCTTCTATAGCTCATGGCTTCTTCTGACAGATGCATTGCCAGATAAGTCTGGAGACTGACTCACGGCTAAAGCTGTGTAAAGTCTTACAGGTTGTTTTTAGAACCACAGACTGAGTAAAAGAAAATGTCTGTTGCCAGAATGCTGCAAAGAAGGACCCCCGCTCTCTGCCTGGAAGCAGTGGTCTCTCTGCAGATGTGTGATACACCCCCTGCTGAGGTAGAGCTTCCCAATCAGGGAGCAGAAAGATTAGAGTGCTATAGCTGCAACTCAGAATGGGAAGTGTTGGACCTCTGCAGAAAGATCCCTGCTTCCACACAAAGAGCAAGAGTCCTTCTCAGCAGCATGCTGGCAGAGGGCCGCTTTTTCTACTCATTATGTTGCTGCTTTCAAACAAAAGCAAATTGTAAGACAATGCACACCTCTTTTTTTGATACACCGGAAATGGATAAAGTAAAAATTTGCTTGTAATTTAAACCTTACAAATATTCCATTAACCAGATAATTACAACAATGAGGATTGAAAGGTAAGGAATGGAAAGAAACAGAAATTAATTAAATTAAGGGGGGAAAGTTAAATGAATGGAAAAAAAAAGGAAATGAAAGGAAAAGGATGAAGGAAAGGAAATAAAGAAGAGGACAGAAAAGGAGGAGAATGAAGGAAGGAAATACAAGGAAACAAAGGAAAAGCAAAAAGGAAAGACGAAAGGCAGGAGGGTGAAAGAAGGAAAGGGAAAGAAAAAAGGAAGGGTAATGGAAAAATGGAAAGAAATGGAAGAAAGGAATAGAAAGAGGAAGGAAAAGAAAGGAAAACCAAAAAAAAAAAACGGAAATGGAAATAAAGGGGGGAAAAGGGACATATGGATAGGAAGGAAGATAGAGAAAGGATGAAAGACAGGGAAAGGAAAGAAAGAAAAGGTAAGGAGAGGAAAGAATAGGAAAGAGAGAAGGAAGGAATAAAAGTAAACGAAGGAAGGAAAGAGGAAGGAAGGTCAGGAAGGAAAGCAAGTTGGAAGGAAATGTAATAAGAAAAAGGTAGGAATGAAGGAAAGGGGAAATAGGAAGGAAGATTAGGAAGAATAGAAAGAAGGACATAAAGGAAGACAGGAAAGGGAAAGAGAAGAATGAAAGAAAAAGGAAGGAAAAGAATGAAGGAATATAAGGAAATGAAGGAAGGTAAGGGGAGATAGGAAGGAAGATAAAGAAGGAAGGAAAGGGAAAGATAAGAAGACATTAACATGGAAGGGAAGGGGGGAAACGACAGGAAAGGAAAGGAAAACAGGAATGGGAAAGAGAATAAGGAAGAAAAAGAAAAAGAAGAAAGAGAAGGAAGGAATAAAAGTAAACGAAGGAAGGAAAGAGGAAGGAAGGACAGGAAGGAAAGCGAGTTGGAAGGAAATGTAATAAGAAAAAGGTAGGAATGAAGGAAAGGGGTAATAGGAAGGAAGATTAGGAAGAATAGAAAGAAGGACATAAAGGAAGACAGGAAAGGGAAAGAGAAGAATGAAAGAAAAAGGAAGGAAAAGAATGAAGGAATATAAGGAAATGAAGGAAGGTAAGGGGAGATAGGAAGGAAGATAAAGAAGGAAGGAAAGGGAAAGATAAGAAGACATTAACATGGAAGGGAAGGGGGGAAAGGAGAGGAAAGGAAAGGAAAAATAGGAATGGGAAAGAGAATAAGGAAGAAAAAGAAAGAGAAGAAAGAAAAGGAAGGAATAAAAGGAAATAAAGGAAGAAAGGGGCGATAAGAAAGGAATAAAATAAAATGAAGGAAGGAAGACATGAAAGGGAAGGAAAAGGAAAAAAGGGAAGGGGGGAAAGCAAAGGAAGGAAAAGAAGAAAGAAATGCTGTCTGCACTCCTATGTGTTCCCCTGCAGTGCCATTTTGCAGCCTAGTAATTAGAATGTACTGTAAATTACACAGCAACGCACAAAAAAGTACTTTTGAAAAACACGTTGCACCAAATCGCAGGGCACTGTGGTAGTGCCCTCAAAAGCAGTGTTTACCATGCCATTACCAAACACGTACAGAACACTGCGCTTTCCCACACTGCGGTTTGGTGTGAACCCACCCTTGGGAAGAAATTAATGGGGATTAAGGAAGGAAAGAGAATGAAAAATGGAAATGAAGAAAAGAGGGAAGGAGGAGGAAAGAATGGAGAGAAAGAAAAGAGAAGGGAGAGAAGAAATGGAAGAGAGGAGACCAGAGAAGCATTCCTCTCCCTCCCAGCTCTCTATAACACAACCCCCACACGGACCCCGTGCACCTCTCCCTGCACACAGCCTACAGCCCCGCCCACACCTCCGGGCACTCCGCCCCCCACCCTCACACCAATAGCGACAGGATGGCCGTGACATCACTGGGCCTGTCCAATAGGGAGGAGACACGCTGGGTAGATATGAATGGCCTCAGTGCTCAGTGTAGTAAAGTCTCCCCGTCTAGTCTGCCGTGCTCCTCCTCCCGTCCCCGCTCCTCCACCCTGACACCCATCCCGACCATGGTGGTCATGGGAGCCCCCAAAGTCATCTTCATCCCCGGAGGACAGTCCGAGCAGGGGGAGTGCCAGCAGCTCACCTCCGTCATGTTACCCATACACAGCCCGGACAGTCCGGAGTCATCGTGCAGCGACGTACCGCCGAGGAAGAGGCAGAGACTCACCCATCTCAGCCCGGAGGAGAAGGCGCTCAGGAGGTGCGATCCCCTTATTACATATCGTGTGTGTGTGTGCGCTGGGACTTGTAGTGCACCTATGGTCGTGTCATGTTGGCTGTCAGCTGAGATGAATGGAGGAGGCGATGACAGGTCCCCATATGGTGCAGATGCCGGCTTCTCTATGTACGGGGCAGTGCTGTGTGTGTGAGATCCCTGAGAGGGGTCCTGTGTGTGTGTGTGTGTGTGTGTGTGTGTGTGTGTGGCCCTGTGTCATATGATGGGCTGATGTCTTATTACATCTTCTGATAGAAGGAAAGCCTGGCTTGTCCTAGAACAGTCACATTCCAGCTGTCATTGTCCAGCACAATCGTTTTTGTATATCATCGATGTATCCGGCTTCGTTCAATATTCGATCTATCCCTGGGCACTCACCCTATCAGCAGTGTAACCCACTTGTATTGTTGTGGCATTTAAGCCCCATACACACTATCAGATTTTCTGCTGATTTTTGTCTTCAGATTTACCAAAACCATGTAGTGCGAGGGCCTGCCTGATTGTATACACATTGAAACTCCTAAGATTGGACCTCATATTATATGGTTTTGGTAAATCTGAAGACAAAAATCAGCAGAAAATCTGATCGTGTGTATGGGGCTTTACCTATCACACCCACACTCTCTCCTAGGGGAATGTCCCCATGCCCCCTCAGATCCTGAGATCAGGGATTGTCTGCAAGCCCCCCCCCCTAGATCCTGAGATCAGGGATTCAGGGATTGTCCGCATGGGTCCCCCCCCCCAGATCCTGAGATCAGGGATTGTCCGCATGGCCCCCCTAGATCCTGAGATCAGGGATTGTCCGCATGGCCCCCCTAGATCCTGAGATCAGGGATTGTCCGCATGGCCCCCCTAGATCCTGAGATCAGGGATTGTCCGCATGGCCCCCCTAGATCCTGAGATCAGGGATTGTCCGCATGGCCCCCCTAGATCCTGAGATCAGGGATTGTCCGCATGGCCCCCCCCCCCAGATCCCGAGATCAGGCATGGTCCCCCTGTAGATCCTGAGATCAGGGAATGGCCCCAGTGGGAAGATCCTGAGCTCATGTTGCCAGCATATCTTGTAATCGGAGATGGATAAAAAATAAAAATTAAAAAATCGTCTATAATTTATTCAGGGAATGTCCCCTATATACCCTGTCTTTAGGGAATGTAGGCAGCTGGAGGGGGGTGGATGGCTGATCCTGCCTGCGTGGCAGCTCAAGGAACTGGATGCCTTGACGTCACGTAGAAATCATGAATATCTGTTGGTTTTATGCCAGACCTCCTCTTCCTGGAACTTTTCAAGTTTGCACAATTTGTAACATTTCTCAACCATGTGGTTGCTATTTGGTTAGCCTTTTATTTAAAAAAAAAAAAAAAAAATATTTCGTAATAGGGAGTAGGTAGATGAGTAAAGTCCTAGTAAACTAGGTTACTAGTGACGGGTGTTGCTGCTGCACCTAGTTAATCGCTCTTTTTAAAACGTGTGCAGCTTAAAATATGCTCCTTTACACAGGACCTCAAACACCAATGTTTCTGTTTTTTGTTTTCTTTCTTGTTTGGTTTGTTCTTTTTTTGCAAATCTGAATGCAGAACAAGTTTAGTGATAAACAGCTGTGTGCATGGGTCCATAGAAAGCTATACAGCTGTGTTCAGACCTTTAAACTTGGGCACAGATGTTTTTGCACCCATGTTTATGATTTTATTTATTTATTTTTTTATTGTCTGCCTCTTTTCATTTCCATAACGTTTGAGTGTATTTGGTGTTGTTTTTATAGCAATAATCAGAGTAGATCTAGCTACAAGTTGTCTGTACTATGAGCCCCTGCTGTCTTGTCAGTAACTTCAGTGTTAATCCTCTGAGGACTAAAATAAAACTGCCAGTGTGGCCAGCACCCAGCCTATCTCCTGATCTGAGAATAGTATCCTGTTTTTAAAGAGAAGTGAAGCTTCCAGTTATCTGCTGAAAGAGGAAATTGACTTTTTGGGTTTTACTCAAAAATGCTTCTGATGTATGTGTCATTCTTTTTGTCCTTACACTCAGGAATGCAAAAAATGTGCATTTCTATTTTTCTTCAAATAACTTCCTTGAAATAGATGTTTGCCCTAGGTCTTTCACACATCTCTACTTAAAAGGATAAAAGGCTAGATCAAAGGAAAATATGTTGGTCACAGCAGCCAATTAAAGTCAATCAGATGACTTATGGGGGTTGATTTTTACTAAAACTAGAGAGTGCAGCTCTGCATAGAAACCAATCGGCTTCCAGGTTTTATTGTCAAAACCTAACCAAACAAGCTGAAGTTGGAAGCTGATTGGCTACCACGCAAAGCTGCACCAGATTTTTGCATTCTCCAGTTTTAGGAAATCAAACCATGGCATGCGTGTCTATTTTGCTCTGTACCTGAATTTGCGCATGAGGCTCATTTTATAATCTGTAGGAATTGGCAATTATACCCAGGGGATGTTCTGCCCCGGAAAAGACTTGTAAAACATATGTTGTGGAATATCTGTAAATGCTATTAGCAGGATGGATATACACTTAATCTCTAGAGTGCAGCCAACAGTAGGCTTCATCCAAATGCTGCTTAGTAGTCTGGAGGAACATATGGTTATCTAGATGTTCCTAATAATAAATTAGTTATGACTTAAGAATGTGTACATAGCTCCCGGTTGTAACCTCCCCTGCAGTGCAAATACCCTCACACCCATCTGAGTATCCGCCACTGAACACCCCTTATGTTAATATTTGGACAAGTCACAATTTTGTTGCTTGTGTTCCATTGCAATACTGTAAACCTGTACAAAGCCATAACAATGGTATACCAGATACTGATCTTCCATTGTCCCTTTTTAATACGGTCTCCTTGACTTCCAGTAAACTTTAGCCTTTATAATAAAGTCAGTCCTTTGATGCAAAGGTTAACTAGAGGAAACTTGTGATTAAAAAAAACTAAATCACGTGGATGGCCAGCTGTTAGATGTTGTAGGTTAAGGTCGGTCAAAACTTGAACTTCTGTTTAACCAGATGTATGCAGCAAAGGCAGGATTAAGACCAGTGTCTGTGTCTCACCTATTACAGCTATGCTGTGTAGATTTCCTATAGATTGCATCTTTTTAATACAATGGATTGATGCCGAGTGGTACATGACTCAGTAGTTACCAGGCCATCTGTTTATTACTTATTCAGCAGCAACACTTAGCTGATGCAACACTCTGTAATTGGTTTCCTTCAGGACTAGAGGAAACTTGCTCATGAGTGACATTTAACTGGGGCTGGCAGGAAAAAAATAACCTTTCCATTTTATCTCTTCCTGATGGTCTAGAAATTCCTCAGCACTAATTTCCTAGCATTAGAGGAACTATGTATCTGTATAGTTCCTCTATCTGTAAAGAATGCCTACTATAATTTTCTGTAATAGTATGATGGGTGTGGAGCAAATCTGCTCTTTGTCTTCACCACTTTTGCTGGTTTGCATTCTCACAATTGGTTGAGTGTATGTAAAGTTTGGACATAAACGTAAGGATAGTATGGGGTGAAAGAAGATAGCCGTCCAATTGCTCTCAGGGGAACATTGGCTGGATAAGTTTTTAGAAAATCTCTGAGGGGCACTAGCGACATTTTTGTTTGTGCATCACCAAATTCTCAGCCAAAGAGAGGGAGCTCACATCATTATGGTCTTCCTATGTCTTTGCAGACCCTGATCATCAACCAGATGTGATTATGTGCAGAATAGCCATATCTGGACAAGTTAACAAAACGGATAACAACATCTGGATTTTAGAGAAGGCAAACACCAAAAATCTGATATTTTAGGCAGATGTAACCAGGTGGTAAAGTTGTGCACTCACTATGTTTTTACTACCACAGTCTAGTGGCACATAACTGCCTTTCGTGTGTGTGTTGGTTTGTATTTGTTTTTTAAGCTTGGCTTACCATGACCTGTATCTTTGACCATGCTTCTGCTTGTCCTGGTAACATCTGAACATTGTGTATTCTTTTATTTTTTTATATAGGAAATTAAAAAACAGAGTAGCAGCACAAACGGCACGAGACAGAAAAAAAGCCAGAATGGGTGAACTTGAGCAACAAGTTTTGGATCTAGAGTTGGAGGTAAAGTCGGCATTAATCGTGTTTTTTTTCTTCTTTTTTTTCTTTATTAGCCATTGTGAAAGCTTTATGATCTAGTTGCGAGAAATGTTACATTTATCTAAATTTTAACCAGAATTACTATAAATATAAAAAATAGGCTTCCTCCCTTTTCTCAGTGGATTTACTGGTAGCACATCCCCCTATTATTACATTGGTACAGGGGAGTGTTAAAGGTCACACATTGTTGAAAATCAGTAAACGGACATTACACATGTTTTATAGTTCTCCTATATCTAGGGGACTGCAAAAAGACAAGACACCAGTCAAGATGTAAGTTTATTTCTGGCTAAATTGGTACAGAAAACATTCCCTAAACGGTGAAAACCATTAAATAGGACTTTAATAGTAGCACACCAAAAGTATAAGCCATCTTTAATTAGTAAAACCTTAAAAGGTTAAAATCCCAAAAAGAAGTAAATACCATAAAACATGAATCAAACTGCATAGTCTGTGCCACACTTTAGATAGAAATAAAGCTATAAGCCCAGACATGAATGGGGAGTCATCAAGATGGATTCTTCAATGTGTTTCGCTGGACAAAGCCAGCTTCTTCAGGAAGAACTAAACTTTTTTTAAAGGGTCTTGCGAAAAGCATCAAAGAAACATCTAGATGGCTCCTATTCATGTCTGGGGATATGTCGCTTTATTTTTGTCTACAATGTGGCACAGACTATACAGCTTGATTTATGTTGTCTTATATGGTATTTCAACTTTTGTAGATTTTAACTTTTTAAGGTTGTACTAATAAAAGATTTTTATTGTTGTTTTTTTGTGTGGTACCGTTAAAGTCCTATTTAGTATTTTCAGTTTAGGGAATGTTTTCTCTATCAATTTAACCAGAAATAACATTGTTTTGACTGGTGTTTAGTGGCGGTCAGATCTAATGGGTAGAATTGCTCTTTTCTGCATGCCCTTTCAAATCTGTAGCAGAATTTGTTTAATATGCACAGCCCACACACCCTGGCTATAGCAGCACTATACAATGTGTGTGTAATGTCAGTTAACTCATTTACAACCCTTTTATAGACCCCTGGGGTGGTGGTCTATAAAGGGCGTTTACACACATTCCAGGTCAAGCTTGTCCTCTAAATTTTCAGCTCTGCTGAATTCAATTCCCTACTATTTTATGAAGCATGATTATATTTTTCTCTTCCTTATGAGATTCTACAGTTCAAAGTACACTCAGCTTACTATTGCTGACTTCATTCAGAAATATGTTTCTCTGCTTTCTCTTTTAACACCTCCTGCCAGAGAAAGGGTTCACTTGTCTTGAGTAATAGGGTTCCAATTATATAAAATTGAATAAAAAGTATTCTTTTGGCTCTACTGGTTCAAAAACCTTCCATATGTATGCCTTACTCAGAACATTTCCACACAATTTAGTATGCATTCATTCACTAGCTAAGAGTTGCTTTTTGGTATAAATTTCGCTAATCAAAGTGCTTCTCAGTCCCTAGTACATCAACAATTACAGCTTATGGCTCCAACCCCAGGCCTTCTCCCATTTAACGGCTTGTTTCCAACCCTAGACTTTTCCCATACATCACATGTGTCAAACACAAGGCCCAAGGGCTGAATCCAGGCCATTTCATGTGGCCCTCACACCCCTACTGCAGCTACGGCAACCCCCTCATTGTTGCCCTAACCTTGTTTCAGTAGTCAGCAGCAGAGAGGGCAGAACTCCTCCACCAGATCCTTCACTTTTCTATGTAGCCACAGAGAGGCTTGTTTCTGCCCCTCCCCATCTCAAGTCAGAAGCAGAGAGGACAGAACTCCTCCTACAGATCCTGTGCAGCTGCAGCGCCCTCTCTTCTCCACCTTCTCTGGTCTCGGCAGACTCCAGCCATCCTCTGGCCCTTCTCCAGACTGTGCACTTTCTGCTTCTCAGCTCTACCCCCAGCTTCTTCCTGGTGGCAGCACTGTGGGGGTGAGGGACTCTTGCCTTCTGATGGTGGGGGGGGGGGGGTCTCTTGACCTCAGATGTGGTGGGGGAGGCTGTGTGCGCTCTGGACATCTAGTGTTACAGATACAACAGCCATAACATTGATGCGGCCTGCGATTAAATTCAATTTGACACCCCTGCCATACATGGTACCAGTACAGTGGTTGCTGGAAGAAATGGTTCTGCAGCAGGTGGTTACATCAGTGCTGTGATATGCCTCTTCTATCATTACACACCCCTAATACAGTGTTAATTGAAATGCATTCCACCAATGGAGGCTACATTTTACCAATCATTTTCTATTTGACTTGACAGACAGGTTTTTCTTGCCTGACTAGTAAATACTCCTTTCATCCAAGTAAACCACCCATTCCTTGTCATGAGGTCTTACACTCCTGCCAATTAGCTTGTTTTAGCCTGGTGCAGTCCTAATACTATTTTTTCCCCCCCCAAATTATTACAAGCCTTAATTGGTGCCAATTAAATATTACTACTGCTTTGGAAAGTGTTGTTTAAAACCTGTGCCCATTAATGCAGTTTATACAGCATGGTAGTTAGGGTGACAGTTTTGTCTACTTTATGGCTTCTTTATTATGTTCTCCATGGTCGGTGTTAACACATTTTTTTTTTTTTTGTTCCCTTTTCCAGAATGAGAAACTTCTGATTGAAAACAAGCTTTTAAGAGAAAAATCCCATGGTTTGATAACCGAAAACCAAGAACTACGTCAGAGATTGGGCCTTGATGCCCTTGACGTAAAAGAGGAAGAAGAGATCGAGGTAATTATCATAACATGATCTCATATTAACCTGGGCCAGCAGTAACCAATTCTAGTAGAAATGATATTAAAACAGGAACAGAAAGTAGAATGTGCAGAAACCAGCAAAAAATCCAGTTAATTGCAGCAAGGCCAATACCAGAAGTATTCTGATGGTTTATAATGGGTACTGTACTTTACACTTTTCTACTTGTGGTGTTATTGATTTAGTCCATAAAAAACAATGAAGCTAGCTCATGGACTCTGAAAAGGGACTTTCATCTCTTAGAGCTGTACAAATGTTGCTAGGTTTGAAAATCAGTCTTGTCATAATCTGATTATAATAAAGCTTCTGTGGCACTCTGCGGAATGCTGAACAGAATTCTCTCTATCAACATTCTAAAACAAACTGCCAAGAACTTAGACACTAGTTAGATATTTATAAAATTATGATTTATTACAGGTACTTGTATAGCACCATCCATCTAGCAGTGCTTTACATATATATTCTACGTTAACATCAGTCCCTGCCCTCAAGGAGTTTACAACCTACCTAATCTATCTATCTCCTATTCATACATACTAGGGACAAGTTAGACAGGAGCCAATCAACCTACCAGCATGTCTTTGGAGTTCTTGCAGAGCTGGAAAAGCTTGCTAAGTGACCTTGTTGCTCCATAACGTTAAGGCTCCATTCACACCTTGGCGTTCCGTTTTGTGGGTGGAACCAGAAACGCCACAAACTGCAGGATGCCCTTGCGATCCCTGCCATTTTGGCCTGATTTTGCCGAGATTGTCGCAATGGACCAATCGTGGTGAAATTGCAGCAAGGACGCGCAAACAGAATTGCGGGACGCCCCAAAATAAAATTTTCTACTTTTTTTGGTTGTCCCATGATCCTGTTTGTGTGTTTCAAACCACGATTCTTCAGGAGGCAGAATCGCTCAGTGATTTGGTGCCATTCAAAATAGCAGGGATTGCAAGGATGTCCCCGCTATTTGTGGCATTTTCGAATTGCGGCAGTTCCGCCCATAAAACGGAACCACCAAGGTGTGAATGGAGCCTTATTGGAGGACTTCAGAACTTTTGTGTTCTAGTTTGCAAATGGTTGCAAGGTTTGGTTCAGAAAGAGGCATTTGAAAGAGTAGTACATTGTATCAGATGATTTGGGAACAGGCTGTAGGCCAGCATTTATTTTATTTACTTATTCGTTCCTATAGCATAGGTGGCAAGCGTGGGATGCTCATATTTCCTTGTCTTTGGGGGAAGTAACGTTTTTAGTATTTGCTCACAGGTTATGAATAAAGGGTGGGTTTTGCTGAAATCATTTTCCTTGAAATGGATGCAGTGTTCTGTGTACTGTATCATGGCATTATGAGTCTCTTGGGACTGATATATATATATATATATATATATATATATATATATATATAATATACATTTTTATATTTATTGGGAAGCAATTTTTGATGCTTCTGGAGGCACAGATGACACAACAGCAATACATTTCATGTTAATGTTAACAGCAAGCTTTGGCGCCTAATTAGCGCTATTTTTATGACTGTTATTTATTATCTGCTTTACTGCCATTGTTGACTCTTAATCTTTTTATATTTCCCGTAGGTTTTTGTACAGTCCAGAGAAGATGAAGTCAGTCCGGTGACCGGGTCCGCTGAGTCCGCAGCACTCAGACTACGTGCCCCTCTGCAGCAGGAGCAGGCCCAGACGTCCACGAACTTGACAGCATCTGCATGGATCCTGACAGCCCTGATTCTTCAGACAGTGAGGTAAGCAGCCAGATTCTGGTCTTTAGACTTTCATGTCATCTATACAGTATATATAGTTTCCAAACTGTGTGCTGGACACTGGCAGATAATATCAGTGATAAAATGACCAGTAATTGTCCATACAATAACCATGAATGCTGTAGCCTCTTTAAATTCAAAAGGTTTATTATTTTCTTACAGTAGTGCAGTCATTTCTTTGTCAGAAAACTACCACTCTTTTCTGTAATGTAGTGCTTAAAGCCTTGGTGGGATTGAGATTTTTGACAAAAACGTTCTTGTGCTGATCCACAGATGTTTTCCAGTAAAAGATGGTAACCACGATTTACTAAAGGAGTAGTGCATGTTCATGAATTTTCTTCTTCACAATGCCACATAAAAGGTTGTAAGAAATCCATAATATGTAACGAGCATAAAACTAGCCTACTTCAAGACGTTTAGGCCTCATAGACACTGGACGTTATATTTAATGTTATAAAGATGCCAGCAGCTTTGCAGTGAGTTTCAAAGTTTTTGCAAGCGTTGGAGCATTTTTACTGCTGAAAAACGCTTCTCAGAACCCACTCGTGTGTGTGTGTTTTTTTTTTTTTTTTTTTTTTTTTTTTTTTTCTTCAGCCAAAAAACAGTTTAACAGCCTATGTGTGCATGGACACACAAGATATGTGCTGGAGAGTTTGATTGTAGGAAAAAAAAAAAAAAGTCTCAAGCCAAAAACGGCAACTGTAAAAACCTATGAGGCCTTATTGTTTGGGATGCAATTCTACATAAGTAATTTTAATTCGTGCCTAGAGACAGAGCTTGTGACTATTTAGGTCCCCTGTATAAATTCGTCTGTCTGTGTTGGGTGTGATTGCAAGCATTTTAGATTACTCATGAGACCATTAGTATGCGTTTGCAGCCCCCAGCTATTGACACCCTCCCAGCTGAGTTGCACTGTACAGTCAGCTGCTTAGTTTGGTGACAGGATGCACCAGGGCTTAGTGAAGCAAGAACAGCAAACAGACTGTTAAATCAACAGAGACTTCAAACAATAAGACATTGAAAACCTCACATTTTTAAGAATAAGTTGACCTTTTTAATACTGAATGGTGGAATATGGAGGTGGTGCCAAATAAAACATATTAAGGTGCCCTTACCAAATTCTAGGTTGTCCTGTAATGTTTGTTCATTTCGGAACAATACTTATTTTATGTAGAACAATTACACATTGTCTCAGCAGTGAAAAATTCAATGATGCCCTTTATTTTTATTGGTTAATGTTCAATGTGGTTGGGTATGTGGGGTTTTATTTTTTTTTTATGTATAGCAATATATCTTATCAGTTTTTAGATGTGCATTAAGTTATACCATATTTATATATATATATATATATATATATATATATATATATATATATATATATATATAATTTTTTTTTTTATATCTTTAGTCTGATATCTTGCTTGGCCTATTGGAAAGCCTGGACTCAGAAATCTTACTTGGCTACCAAGAATCACTGTCCTGGGACCAGCAGCAAGAGGTTAGCAGTGAATCAGATTCCATACCCACCGCCCCCTCTTCTCCAGTGGGGACCCCATCAATCAAGCTGGAAGCCATTAATGAACTAATTCGATTTGACCACGTCTACACAAAGCCCCTGTGCTCAGAGCAAGATGCAGAGCTAGGAATTGAGTCCAGCGTAGTAATTAAAACAGAGGAAGCATCTTTCAATACTACTTGTGTTGTCCCCATTTCCGTGAAGGAAGAGTTCCAAGAAGAAGAGCCCACCCCTGCCCTTGGCATACAGAGCTTATTGTCTTGTTCAGAAAACACGGAAAAAGCAGTAAACCTGCTGGATACAGGCAGTGACTCTGGCTATGAGGGCTGCTCATCCCCTTTAAGTGACATGTCCTCACCTTTGAACTGTGGCCAGGCCTGGGAGGACTCTTTTACAAGCGAACTTTTCCCTCAGCTCCTCAATGTCGACTTGCACCAGTCCTGTGCAACTTCACCCCTTGCTGATCCTACCCTCTTCTGGAATCCCAGCCCAGAATTTGAAGATGAACCATTTTAAATATCCGTCTGTGTTGTCCGACTCCTACGAACTGGTTATTTATACATATCTAATCGTCTATTTTTTAATCTAAAGATTATATTGGAAAGTAAAGTATTGTTAAATGTTGACAATGTAATGAAAATTGGTGCCATCCAAACAGCTTCTTTAATGAACTGTGTTTTTTAAGTTGCTTCTTCAGTCCGTGTAAAGCTGTTTAATAACTTAAGTGTTTCCCTTTGGTAGAAGCATATTTTCTGTAACATTGTGGAGATCTGTTCTGTTCGGACGTGGGTAGTCGCCTAACGGCTTTGCTGTAGACTATTCTTGAGTAATTGTCTTATGGCATCAACACTTATCTGAAAAGTCTATACAAGTTTCCCTACCCCTTCTTCTCATATTGGGTGTGTGGGAAGTACAACACCTGCAGTTTTTTTTTCCATCACTGTTCTTGATAAGTTCAAAGTCAAGCATAATCTAAAGAAACCTCTTTCTACTAACCAGTCCGAACGGTGGCGTTTCATGTTTAAATGTTTTATCTTCAGATAATTTGCTCATTGTGTAAAATCAATATACTTGCATAAAGAAACCCACATACACATTTCAATATAAAAACTGTTCAGCCACCCATGAATTTTGGGTGCATGAGGCAGAAGGAATCCAAGTGAACCTATTCCCCCTTCTTTTTTTTATTTTTTTTTTTGTCTTTTGGTAAAGGCAATTTTTTGTTTTTTCCTCATTTGGTGGAACAGATGTCCTGCAATCTAGATTAGCTTACACGTAGGGGTACTAAGCTTTGAATTGTTTAATTCAGCAATGTGTAGAAGTTTGAATACCCCCCCACAACTTGGATTTATATTTAGTAAAATTTACTATGTAAATGAATTCATCGATTTTTATATCCCTCCCTGTATATGAGTTGCTTCCTCGGTTTTAATATTTAAAGAAAAAATAATTAAAAGAGCATTAACTATTTAATACAGCTGTGCATTTATTGCTGTACAAACTAATTTGGGTGTATGTACTGTATGAATGTTTGTGTATTTCGAAATCTGTATAGGAAAGCAATGAGTAGCGCTGCATGGGACTTTACTCCAGCTTTTTAAGGGTTTTAAGTCTACATTTAAATCATACAGAAAGTCAATGCTTAACCCAAGTCATTCTCTCTTCACTTTAATGTATTTTTGTGTGGTATTCAACTGCATTAGGATGTTCTTTTGTAGTATGCTGTCATTGCTTTTGCTGTGCTTTTCCAGGGTGGCAAAAGCGCATTAAAACTATTCCCCAATAAATCCTATGTAACTGTTCACACTGCAGGTGCCCTGCGCTTTGAAAAGTTCTGCAGGTTGTATCTTTGGTGCAGTTTCTCAAAAGCGCACCAAATGGGCACCTTCCATTGTGATAGGGAAAACCCAGAACTTAAGGGCTTTCAGTAACGTTGACTGCTGAAGCTGAATTCAAGATGATGTGTTTTAATATACAAGCCTATGGTTTTAGCCATAGGCAGGGAGAACAATATATTTGAATGTATACCATGTACTATACAAAGTTGTTCTCCCTGCCTATGGCTAAAACCATAGGCTTGTATATTAAAACGCATCATCTTGAATTCAGCTTCAGCAGTCAATGTTAAGGGCTTTCAGTAACGTTAACTGCTGAAGCTGAATTCAAGATGATGTGTTTTAATATACAAGCCTATGGTTTTAGCCATAGGCAGGGAGAACAATTGTAAGTCAATAGAAACGTATTAAAAGTGCATCAGTGTGAAAGGGTCCTTAGGCCTATTATACAGGTGCCAAATGTCGACATTAGCCGGTTCAATAAAAAACCGTCTGACATTTGGCCCGGTTTGTGTTTCCCATCTTCTGTTCTTATATTGATGCACTTAGCTGGATGTGTACCCTTGCATATTCTATGCTATGCAAATTCCTTCTGCATACCTACAGGTCAGAGGGTCTTGCTGAGTATGCTGGTGTTTCCACTATTTCCTGCTGGAATTTCAGTAGTCTGACTTGCCTTGCCTTACTTTTCCCTTTAGTGAATCCCTCTATGTGCCCTGAAGGGAAGTGTTACAACATTTTAGAGAAGAGTGTTCACCTCCAAGTAGTGAACCTTAGCCCCCACAGTAAAAGGTGGTTCCTTTTTTCAGTTCCTTGGTGGCAATATAGGAAATAGATTGAGTTTCCAATTTTCTATTCCTGTAGTGATGATTTAGCCCTTGTGATAGGGGGGGGGGGGGGAGAGAGAATCTCTCTATGGTAACATAAGTACATGGTAAAGCTTCATGTATTCATAATGTGAGTATTGCTGTTTACTAATTTTGCATTTGCAACAGTTTTTCTCGTGTGGAATGTTGCTATAGCAGTGGCTTTATCAATATAAGCCATTAAAAAACTGACACAAAAGGGGAGATTTACTAAAATGGGAGCATTCAGAAGATAAACCCGCTAGCTGTCAAAACGGAGAATCGGGAGGAGCAGAGGCCAGTGCATTGGTAAAAAAAAAGTTACATGTTAGTCCCCTTTCACACGGGGCTGTCCATCTCGACGGACTCTGCTTGGTCAGTGCGGGATCGATCCACTGAGCTGGCGGATGACAGGTCTGTCTCCGCTCACTGTACAGGGAAGGACCTGTCAGATCTCCGCTTTCCTCTATGGGGGATCGGATGAAAACAGTCTGATTTGCCAGACCGATGGAAAATAGGGTTTCCATCTGTCCGGATGTCAGTGGACATGTCACCGCTGTCATCCATAGAGATGAATGGAGCGTCCGTTTAGGTCCGCCTAAGAAACTGACAGGCGGACATGAATGGTCTGCCCATGTGAAAGGGGCCTAACACCCTGAATATGGGTGTAAAGCTAGATACACATTGTACAATTTTTGTTGTTCAATTTCCTTTTAGATTTGCCTTCAACTATGTAGTGCAAGGGCCTGCCTGATTGCATGCAATTTGAAATTGTTTAGGTTTGACCTCCTATTATTTTTTGCTTTGGTAAATGTAAAGGAAAGTTGTACAAGAAAACTGTATAGAGTGTGTGGGGCCAGCTTAACATGTTACAAAATGTAAGCGTATCTTTTGGCGATTAAAAACCTGCCAGACAATTGTTTTCTATGCAGAGCTGCACCAGATTTTGCATTCGCAGGTTTTGGTAAATCCCCTCCAACATGTTGCTTTACTGTAGTATAATTAGGAAAAGTTAATATACTAGCCTTTCAGCCCTGGGACCCTGGAATAGTCCCCATTAGGATTATAATTGGAATGAACAGACGCTTATTACATGAACTTTTCTATAGCACCATCAATTTGCACAGTGCTTTACATACGTATTGTACATTCACATCAGTCCCTGCCCTCATGTAGTTTACAATGTAAGGTCCCTAGCTAACATTAATACATACTAGGGCCAGTTTAGACATTGTCTTTGGAGGGAACCAGAGTACCTGGAGTAAACCCACACAAGGAGAACATGCAAACTCCAGGCAGGTAGTGCCATGGTTGGGATTTGAACTGACAACCCTAGTGCTGCCCGGGGGAAGTGCTAACCACCCACTGTGCTGTCCACTTTATTCTCATAATGTTATGGAGTATTGTTTTACATTTGTATATGCAGCATGTGTAGGCTCTAAAATGGGGAGTTTTGGCTAAGGTTGGGCTTTTTATGGCAAACTAGTGTGAGATATGAATTGCGTTTGGGGGGGGGGGGTGGACTACAAGTAAATTACACAAGGATCTCGCTATTAATTACAAAGAGGCTAGATCGCAGAAGAATCAAATGATCTAGTCAAGAACCTTAGTTAACATATTGTATCTGTTATATTAAGGTGAATTCCTGCCTTATTCTAAGGAGCCTGATATAATAGAAGGGACAGGAGTGGAATGGGTTGAAAAAGTTGTTGACATCAGCCATGTGCTTAGACTGGAGCTGCTGAAACAAAACTGAATGAGGGAAGATGCTGAAGTGGGGCATTCTGACAAAGGAGATTACATCACAGTCATGTTACAATCATAAGATTGGGCTAAAATGCCAAAGGTGACAGTAGTTTTGTTTTTGCTAAGCAATCCATCCAGCTCAGTTAGGGTGCTGTAACTAATAATGGTGAAGGTGTTACAAACCCTTTTGTGTATTTATTTTAACTTTCATTTAAACTGTAAAAAAATAAAAAATTATATTTGGCACTAGGGGCAAAGGGATATGGTTACTGGTAACAGTAAGGTTTGTTTTATAGTTCGCATTAATAGCTAAGAATTATGTTTAGGTTTTAAGGCAAATGGTTAGACTTTGTGCTTGGGATAGTAATAAGGTTTTGAATAATGAGATGACCTCATATATATATAAAAGAATAATGTAAAGTGTTCGCTAAACCAACATTTCATATTCCTGATATGTAAATGTAAAAACAATCCCGTTCTCTGTATTTCTTATGTTGAAATACCTGGTGATCCTTTCAGCCCTCCTGCCTTCCTATTTAAAACTTGCCATGCTAGGCTTATGCCGCGTACACACGTCCGGACTTTTCGACGGACTAGGTCCGATGGTCTTCCCGACGCACTTTCTGAACAAACAGACTTGGTGACACACGACCGGACTAAGTCTGTTTGTTTTAAACGTGATGACGTAAACGGGACTAAACAAGGAAGTTCAATAGCTGCCCTTGCGTCGTATCTGGTCCATCGGACTAGCACACTGACAAACGGTTTTCCTGCTTTTTAGTCCGTCGGATAGATTTGAAACATGTTTTATTTCTAGGTTTGTCAGACTTTTGGGAAAATAATGGTCCGCTGGAGCCCACACACGATCGAATTGTCCGATGGATTCCGGTCGTGTGTACGCGGCGTTAGGAGCACATCCCAGTGTGTTCAGTTTGCCTCCAATGATCAAGCTTGTGCTGACATGTCCCCCTGTACAACCCTTCACTGGGAAGATGAGTGTACTGCTGCTTCCCTACCTCCTGCTGACATACACCCCCCTCCACCCTTCAGTCTCCACCCCCATCTCTCTAAGCCTCTTATGCAGGTGAAAACATGAGAACAGAGGTCATGTGATCGCTCATATCAGAAAAAAGGTATTTTATATATATATATATATATATATATACACTTTTTTGAATAAATACTTTCAATACAGTATATACTATGTGTGTGTGTATATATACATACACATGTATTGCCTTTAAACTGAATGTATTGTTTTACAAGATAAAAGACCTTCAAACTCCTCTATTCTAGCCTTCCATGTTCTTAATGAAATGAGTCCACAATTATGGTGTTAAAGCGGAGTTCCACCCGTTTTTACATTTATTAAAAGTCAGAAGCTACAAAAAGTGTAGCTGCTGACATTTAACATACAGACTTACCTGTAGCATGGTCCAGCGATGTGGACGCCCAGAGCTTCACTTCTCTCCCCCTCCTCTCTGCGGCGCCATCATAGCCACTGTGGGCACCCGGTCGTGACAGCTTACAGCTTCATGGCCAGGCACGCACTGTGCATGTGCAAGTCACGCTGTGCTCTGCTATTAGCCAGGCAATCTTCAGGGACCTGTGACGTCCAAGATGACTGCTGGCAGGGAGGGGCCGCCTAGGTGGCCAAGAAGAGGAAGGAGGAAGTGGGACAGGAAGTCTCACTAAAAATAATGTACACTCTCCCCCCCCCCCAAAAAAAATGACTTGCCAAATGTGGCATGTAAAGGTGGCAAGGAGTGCTTAAAGCGAAAGTTCCACTTTTGGGTGGAAATCCGCTTTAATGTGATAAGTATTGAGAGGGAGAATTCAAATGATGCAGTCAGTGATCTCATTGTAGTTTTACCTATTGGTAAGGCCTTAAAGCAGGGGTGCCCAACCTTTTGAGGAGCGAGGGCCAATTAAGCGACTTGGTAACCGGTCGCGGGCCACAATGAGCGGAGCAGGTGGATGGCATATCCGTGTCCACTCTGCATTTGCAGAGCGGACACTGACGCAGCCCACAATACCTTTTGGCAGATCATATTGGAGGTAGAACACAAGTAGGTTTACGTCTGCCACTACTTAAAGGTAAATGGAGGATCCAATTGGTCGGACTGACCCTGTGAAAGGGGTGGGGTCCAAGGCTGCTTTCACACCGATGTGCTGCGGTTTACCCGCACCACATGTGCAACGCAGTGTACCTTTGGCTTTCCTGCAGTTTGCGATAGATTTCTATTTTACTCTGCAGGTTTGGTGCACTTTCAGAAAGCTCACCAAACTTGCGGGTAATAATAAAAGTCTATGGCTCAGTGCAAGTAACCTGCAGGTAAACTGCTCTGCACCTGCGGATCAGTTTGAAAGCAGCCCAGTACCCACTGCAGAAAAGATATGCCCAGTATTCTTTCTATTCTATCCCAGAGCAGGAGGTCGCGGGCCACATCAGAGGGCTCCGTGGGCCACATGTGGCCACCACTGCCTTAAAGCCTGCCATACAAGGGACCGACCAGATTTCGATCCATGCATGGGCACTGTGGTTGTACACCGATTTTATCCACCGATTGACTTCTGTACAACCCCCCTGGCTATTTTACTGGCTTGATCAGCACTGCAGGCTATAGCCTACAACACTGATCAGTATAATCTACCGGCTGTCAAAATACAACAGCTCATCGAGGAGGATTCCCTCAACCATATTCAGTGTGTGGATAGGGAAAGTGAGATAGTTTTATTCGTTCAACCCACTCATTGAACAAAAAATAACAAAAAGCGCACTCATCTATGGGAGGCTTTAGCCTAAGCACAGGAGCTGAATTAAACATTTCTTTAGGAGAGTTACAGGAAATGTCTGCATACACCACTCCAACGTTACACATCTTGAATATTTTCCAAGAACTGACTTGGTGTTTACAAAGCTATTTGTTGAACTTTACCCATTTAGCAAGCACAGGCCTGCAATCTGCTGACCCTGGGAGGAGATGCAGATAACAGGGTATATGTAAAAAGCCAACCATCTAATGCAGGCTGTAAGGTTTTATTGCTATGTGCTAATAAGATAATCTTCTAAACCTCTGTTCACTTCAACTACATTTTTTAGAGAAGACCTATGTATTCCATACAACTGCTCTGAAATCTATTTAGTTTGTTTTTATAGTTTTACAGGAGAATAAAAATTTGAGTTTTCAATTCTGTTATATTTATATATCATTGTTTTGATAGATACAGTAGATAAATTGATAAATTAAAATGCAAATAAACTGTTCAATTTCCACAAAGATTATGTTTAATCTGATGTGTGGAAATGAGTAGACGTTTATTTGAGGGTTTTTTTGTGGCCTGTGACCCCAATGCTTAAACTTGATCTTACTTCCTCCCCCTGTGACAACAGGACAACGATTGGGGGGATGTTGTCACCTTGTGTCCCGATTGGTAAGGAGAAGTCTTCTCAGTAAGGACACAGTTGGCAATAAAAACCATAAGAGACACTAATCTTTCCCTGCTCTAACCATGAAATAAAAAGTATTGGCTGGGATTATGCTTATGACTGTGCCTGAAGCGGCTGGCAGTAGATACTACCTATGTCCTAGGACATCCAACCACCAGAACAGAAAACAAAGCCTTAGGGATAGCCACAAGTGTAAGGTATTATCAAGCCACATCTTCTTATACCCCCTTCGTTATTCTGAAGTCTGTGGCCCAAGGGTACCTACTGATGAGTTCAAGCATCTATCCGAGAACAGTACAGTAGGTAGTAGAGAGATATCTGCTGCTAGGTATCGTCAAAATGCACAAATGTGAATGGGCCCTTAAAGCGGAGTTGCACCGGAAAGAAAAAAAATTCTAAGTCAGCAGCTACAAATACTGCAGCTGCTGACTTTTAAAATAATATCCAGGGCATCTACGTCCTCGCCCGAAGCCGAGCCGCCTCTCGGCTCTGGGTGTAGGTGTCAGCATCTTCAGTAAGGAAATCAGGAAGTGAAGCCTGGTGGCTTCACAGCCTGTTTCCCTATTACGCATGCACGAGTCAAGCTGCACGTTCTGATTGGTCCCTGCAGTCTTCTGGGACCTATGTGTGGGGAAGGGGGACAGAGGAGGGGCCAGACATGACATAGTTTGACGTGGATTCTGCGGTGCTCTTTTGCCAGAAGTAGGAGCAAATAACTGTATTAGAAAGGTACCTGAAAGGTGACAAATGTGACACCAGAAGGGGGAGGAACTTGATCAGCGTAAGTTCCATTTCTGGGTGGAACTCTGCTTTAAAGAGCAGATTTTCGTTTCCGCCTCAACAACTGAAAATGTCAGACTATACAATCTCCATAAAAAAAAAAAAAGGATCGTTAAATGGGTCATGCCTGTTTTTTTCATCAGTTGTGATGTAATGGTAGGCCTTCAATGCAACCTAAGAAGTGCATAAAGCAGTTGTCTAGTCTGTAAAAAAGAAAAAAGGAGGGGGGGGGGGTGGGCAAGGAGTAAACCGTCAAAAGTAGGTACCTGCCCCCCCTCCAAAATGACATGCTAAGTTAGGCAGAGGAGGGGAGGGAGGGTGTAATGACTTAAAGCAGAGCTTGCCCTTATGGGTAGAGCTCCACTTTAAGTGTGAATAGGCCCTCAAAAAAATCCATTAAAAGGTGCTTGCAAAACCCCCCTGAATACTTGTTTCTCAATTAGGCAGTGAGTCAGAACTTCACTGTCTTCAAGTGTTACCTCACTTATATAAGTACTGTCCATTTCACAGCAAAAGGCTCATTCCTAAAGGCGCAGAGGCAACACTGTTCATCCCCGCCAGATGCCCACCTATCTCTGACCTCTTTAACCCTTATGGGCTTAGTCATATAGAGTTGGACTAAGGACTAAGCATATAACGGTGAAACATGTCAAAGAGGGGTGATCACCTGGTGGGGATGAACTGTTGTTTTTATGGCTGATTAAAAATTGAGACAAGTAACATCATCGTGTGTGGCTTTTCCTTTTCAGGGCAATCAGGTATTTGCCGGCAGCCTGTACAAATCAATGCCCGTTTGACAGATGCTGAGGCTATATGTACATCCAAGCATTTACATTTGCACAGGCAAGGATGAGTCTTGGATGCAAACTATCCATATCCAGGTCCCAGGATATCCATGCATGTATCCACTCAGAAGTGCATACCGCCATGGAGTATGTCGGTCTGTCATTGACTTGTACAGGCTACTGGCCACACCTGTGTAGAAATACCCTGAATTCTGGTGGTGTATGGCCCTCTGTGCCTGTGTGAACCAACCCAAAGCCACAATCAAAGAAGTCAAATCTTTTCTTCTCCACCGGTACAAGCGGCATTTATAACAAGAATCCCACTATGGCCAATAGATTTTTGGTGGTAAAAAACACTTTCAGTAAACACCTGTACAGGGGAACAAGCCAGCGTCAGTGTTTACTGCATTTCATTCAGTTGCCCCTGCTAATCACAAAGGGCATAATGTGGAAACAGCTGGAGAGCTGAAAGTAAAACCACATTATTATCCATGACTGATTCTGAAATGAACAGCTGAACCACAAATAAACCAGTACAACATTCATACACATCACAGAATTTGATGCTTCATCTTGGAATTTACATTGCTCTCGGATTTCACTACCTCTGTGCCATAGTTTTGTTTACCAGTTATTATAAGAAACTATCAGATAGCTGGGGATTTTACTGCTCGCCTTTGTGCCAAGCTGTTTTTTACAAAAGATTTTAATGATTCCCCTGTCTTAAACCAGAGCTCCAAGCAAAGTGAAGCTCAAATAAATGGACCACATACAGTACGTCCTTATTTTTTAAACTGAAAGCACCCCATATGTGCACAGTTCAGCATCTGTCTTCCCTTTAATCATGAAGATGGTATTCACACATCTGATATAATAAGTAGCACCCTCCTAGATAGGTGCTAGAAATGAGATAAGTGTTGTGTTTTTGATGGGTAAATTTAGTTGCCACACTGTAGTTAGCGTGGCTGTATTCATTTTGGTAGGCAAAAGCATATTTTGCTCACTGTAATCAGTGAAGCTGCAATTTGCTAGTCATGTATGCTCTGTGTGTTCAGCTTCTGCCACTGTGGCTTATAGCTTCCTCTGTATCCAGGGAGCTGGAGAGGTTTCTGGACGATAGGAGTAAAGCTATGCAGATGGCTGCATGAATAATGATACAGCCCTGGCCTATACCAGAGAAGCAGGCTCTGACGGAATGCTGGGTAATTGTGAGCACACTGAGCTCTGGGTCTTTTCCCAGAGTGGATTAGTCCAGTTTGTGTGGCACTCTGCCCTCCCAGGCGGAAGCTGCTGTTGGTGATACCTCAGGTGGGATACATGAACAGCTTGGATGCTGAGATGCCAAAGATCGGATCTGATATCATAGGAAGGTTTCGCTTGGATGTTGGATGGAGGCTACCAGCTGCCTTAGGGCCTTGTGAGTACAGACAATTGATAGATCTTGGAGACCATCGTGCTTCTGCTACCCCTCTGGTGCTTTATAGTCAGCCATTGGTCTATTTAAAGAGGACTCTGTTCTTGCTCTAACTACTACTACTAAGCTGAAGTCTACTGTTTGTTCTAAGCCCAGACTTCAATATAGCTTCTCCTAAAGAATACTCAGTTGTACATAGTTCTTGTTTTTGGAGGATCCCGCCACTAACATCTACCCTATCCAAGTTCTCCAAAAATAAAAACCACAAAAACAATATCCCCTAGACCAGGGATATGCAATTAGCGGACCTCCAGCTGTTGCAGAACTACAATTCCCATGATGCATAGCAAGACTCTTAGAGCCACAAGCATGGCAGCCAGAGGCAGAGGCATGATGGGACGTGTAGTTTAGCAACAGTTGGAGGTCCGCTGATTGCATATCCCTGCCCTAGACTGGTTATTAAAGAGACGTGTGAAAGAGCCTGTGTGCCTGGCTGCAGAGTAAAGCCTATGGGGAAGACCTGGACAGAAATCCTGTGGCTCCTACAGGGGTAGTGCTACATATAGGAAAAATGGTTGTTAGAGTTTGGCTTTATTAGGCTGCTCAGAAACCTACAAGGAGCGGACAAATGTATATGCACAACCTACCCTTCCTCAGGTACCAAGAGCAGAAATGTTCAACTTGGCCTGAAACTTTTCATATCAAAGAAGAATGGGGGAGGAGAGTATCACTAGTACTTTCCAATTAACATCCCCCCCCCCCCGACATAACCTGGCTGATGGGGTAGGGGCCCCCCATAGAGATGAAACTGTAGATCGAGCAGAAAATGCCTGAATTTGCTGACGTAATTTCATGTCTATGGGTTATTTCAGTCACTTCTGCTTCAGCCTGCTATCTTGACAATAAAGAAGCATCAGCATATTGATGCGGTCATCCCTGTGCTTATTCCTTTTAGCATATTCACAATGCAAGACTGACAACTTTCTATAAAGTCTCCCTCTCTGATTATTAACTCAGAGAATTATTATCATGTGGCAGTGTATTGCAGAACATTGAGACACCAATAGACATTAGGGGACAACCAGAAAAGGCCAATAACAGCCAAAATGAAATTTGGCTCTGGCCCCTTAGGACAGCAGAGCCACCATGGCAGTTGAAAACAATAGAGTTTGAATTGTGGATGAGTAAATAATTCATAGCTGAGCCTTTTAAGGGTAGCCATAGAGAATGGTCAAATGTGCAAGCACAGCACAGATTTTCTCAGGGTAAAGTCTACCAATTATTCTCTAACCTATTTTTACTGATCACAAACACACATACATATACAAGGTCCATCTTCTAAAAAAAAAAAAGATGGATCAAATCTTATGACTATCGTTTTGGAGTGGAGACTCCTGACAGTTTTTTTTTTTGCTGTCTGTGCCCTCATTAGGGAGATTCGCTCTCTATCTGTCCTGTTTACCATTACCATTGAAAATTAAAGTAAAAGAAAAATCACAAATTTTGGGTTGTCCCCAAAAAAGTAAGACCCCTTACTTGGTCGTTTTGCAGGTGCTATTGCGCTAAAAATAGCGCCTGCAAACCGACCTGAAACAGCAGCTGCGGCTTTCACACTGGAGCGGTGCGCTAGCAGGATGGTAAAAAAAGTCCTGCTAGCAGCATCTTTGGAGTATATATACTGCTCCTGCCCATTAAAATCAGTGGGGCAGAGCGGCTATACCGCAGGTTAAAGCGCCTCTGCAGAGGTGGTTGCGGTGGTTTTTAACCCTTTCTCGTCCTCTAGTGGGGGGTAAAACCACCCCGCTAGTGGCCAAATATCGCCAAATTTTTAGTGAATGTAACATACATTTACAAAGATTTATAAGGTGTCAATTGCCCTGGGCCCCCTTGTCAGAGGGGCTCAAGGATTCCTTTCTAAAAAAAAATGTAATCATTATAAAATTTGTTTTATTATTTAAAAAAATTAACAAAGTGTGTATGGGTGTCAGGATATGGATCAGTTAAGCCAGACTTTAGAGGCATAGAAAGGCATGAGGGGTTCTGGTAGATGTTTTACATTTCAACTTCTCATATTATTAGATGTTTGTTCCAACATGACTGTTTCACGGAATTTACTGCCTTGTTTATGAGAGACAAGTGGGTTGGACAAGAGAAAGGTAACAAAAAAGTTGGAAAGTGCCAGGCAACAGCCCCGACCACATCATGTGGGACAGAAATTAATGACCAGCATAGGTTTTTTACAGTGAGAAATATGAGACAGAAGCTCACAGCCACTCCCCCCCCCCCCCTTGCCCCTCACGGGGCACTGGTAACATTTTTGGCAATTTATCAGGGCAATAGCTGGTGTTGGTACTTCAATCATCACGGCACCGTGGTTGTATGGTGTCAGGTTGATTGAAGCGCATTATTTCTATTATTACATTGTAATGTATAATGAAATAGTTCAACTCACTATAGTGCAGAATCAGTGGGAGCCCTGAGCATGTCACTTGCCACCATCGCCTGCCACCAGATGGGGATTGTCACTTTCTACGTCTCCTGTTATCAGATGCAGCTTGTCACTTGCCACATTCGCCTTTTACCAGATGCAGCTTGTCACTTGCCATTGTTGCCTGCCACCAGATGCGGATTGTCACTTGCCAGTGGCTAGTGACAGTGTCCCTGTTGTCCCAGAGTGCGGGCGGGCATTGAGAGATGATGTAATCTCTCTGCTGCCCGTGCCTTCACAGTAATGGCAGTCTTCTTTTAGATTCAGAAATGCAGTGATGCAAGGGGGCAGTGAGAGACAATGGTGTTTCCAGCTTTCATATTTAGAGGGGAACATGGGAGGACAGGGACAAATGTAGGGGGAGGGACTATAAAATGCTATTATATACACACACACATATAAATACACGTCTTGAAAAAGTATTGGTGGTTGCAGCCAGGTAGAGAGAGGACAGGGTGCATGCAGCCAGGTGGAGGGGAGGACAGAGTGGGAGCAGCCAGGTGGAAGGGAGGACAGAGTGGGAGCAGCCAGGTGGAGGGGAGGACAGGGTGGATGCAGCCAGGTAGAGAGAGGACAGGGTGCATGCAGCCAGGTGGAGGGTAGGACAGAGTGGGAGCAGCCAGGTGGAAGGGAGGACAGAGTGGGAGCAGCCAGGTGGAGGGGAGGACAGAGTGGGAGCTGCCAGGTGGAGGGGAAGACAGAGTGGATGCAGCCAGGTGGAGGGGAGCACAGGGTGGCAGCAGCCAGTGATAAGGTCATGTACCTCTGGAAGCCTGCATCCCTGCCCCCCCCTCATCCCCCCACCTGGAGGTAAGTTCTTACCTTGGGGGATATATAGTAGAATCATTGCACTTTCTCTCTGGCTCTCTAACCCGACAACCTCGTGGCCCCTCTTCTCCTCTCTCGGTCGGTCCACTCTGTCCTCCTCCTCTCCCCTTCTCCCGCTCGGCATGTTGGTAGCTGCAGTGCACTCTCAGGGCCTGCTGGTATCTGGGACTATATGTCCCATAATCCTCTAGTTGTTAGTTTCCCAGCTATTGGCCCTGAATGTAGCCAATAGGAGCGGGCATTGCCGGTGAATGAGAGCTGCTCAGCTCAAGGAGGGTGAAAATCCCCTGCAGCTGTGGCTCTGCCTGTGTCCCTTCACAGAGCCTGTCAGTTTCTACGCCACTGCCCTGTGTACTGTAGCAACAGCGGCTGATGCAATGTGCGAGGGGGGGTGTCAGCATCAGCACCCGCTACACAAAAAAAAGGCATTTTAATTGGGGAGGGGGGGGGGACAGTATAATGTTGCCACTGGTGAGAGATTTCATCTCTACTCACTCAGCAGCCTGCTCTCTCACACACCAAGTCACCTGCCAGCCTGCTCACTCACCCGCTCAGCAGCCTGCCCACTAAGTCACCCACAGCCTGCTCACTATTTTCTCTTGGGCAATTGCCCTGTTGCCCCCCTGGATCCACCCC
Organism: Lithobates pipiens; assembly: GCF_037356315.1. Taxonomy (NCBI): domain Eukaryota; kingdom Metazoa; phylum Chordata; class Amphibia; order Anura; family Ranidae; genus Lithobates; species Lithobates pipiens. Next base: position 100,666,087 of record NW_027507790.1, read on the forward strand.
TGTTGCCCCTTATTGGATCATAGGGCGAATAGGGTAAAACTTTGTTAGCAAGTTTTACCCAGGACAAGTGTGGGGTTTTTATTTCAGTTCACGTTTTAATTTGTCTTATAATTTCATTGCTATGTTTATGGGCCCCCCTACTTGAAGTGTCCTGGGCCTTCCCTATGTGATTCTGTAAATGTATCTTGCTTTCCATCTGGGGAATTATAGGAACCAGTGTAACGTTAGGTGAAACATACATAAACTCTTTTCTGTTATAAGTCACTATGGATCCAGGCTATGCTCACAGGGGGCCTCTACACAATTGCATTCTAAAGAGATTTTTTGATATTCTGCTCTAGACAGCCTGAAGCCATATGATAGGGTGTTAAGAGAAAAATGTTGAAAAATGTCTCTGAACTTCACTAAATAGGAAATAACTTGGCCAAAGGCAATGTGAGTTCATTCTGATCAAATCTTATGAACGTCAGCAGCTGTTTCAGGAACTGCATGCACTCAGGGAATTTGACTGCCTAAAAACATCTCATGCTCTTACAATCTCATACCGCCTTGATAACTTGTGATCAGGATTAGGAAAAACATTTAGTTCAGTCATCCTGAAAAGTATTTTTAGCTATGTTTAATAAGCTATTAAAAGAGAAGAATGGAAAACAATGGGCAAAGCTTGCATGTGGATTACAATTCACTCCTTTTCACTAATAGACATGGGCCGAACGAGCCCCGGTTCGGTTTGTGGCAGAACTTTTGAACATCGCAAAATTTCAGAACTGAATAACAAACCCCATTGAAGTCTATGGGACCCAAACTGGAAAAATCAAAAGTACCCATTTTGAAGGCGTATATGCAAGTAACAGGGCATACAAAGGGTATGGAGGTCCGGGTACTGCCCTGGGGGACATGTATCAATCAAAATATATTTTTAAATGAGCAATGCATTACTGATGCTTAAAGTGAAACCATAAAATGAGAAATAACAATATAAATGTAAAATTCCTTTAAATATAGTTCATGGGGGTCCCCTTAGTTTGCCGTGGCACATATGTACCATGTATTGAACCTGATGCAGCAATAATGATTTTTATAAAGCCAATAAATTACATTTTTATCAGGGCCCAACTGGCCTACCGGGATACCGGGAAATTTTCCGGTAGGCCGGCTGCCCTGGGACCGCTTTAAGCGGCGGCTGCAGTGCTCCCCTCCCTCTGTGTCTAGAGATGGCTAGAGACTGTGGACATGATACAAGAGATGGCTAGAGACTGAGGACATGATACAAGAGATGGCTAGAGACTGAGGACATGATACAAGAGATGGCTAGAAACTGAGGACAGGATACAAGAGATGGTCAGAGGTTGCGGACATGATACAAGAGATGGTCAGAGGCTGCAAGCATGATACAGTAGATGTCAGAGGCTGCAAGCATGATACAGTAGATAGATTATGTTATTTTATTTCACTTGAGGGGTGTAGTGTTGTACACTGATGCACATGCATATATATGTGTCATACTAGGAGGTGATTTCCTAGGTATTACTTTTAGGTTTTGTACTTTTGTTCTTATACATACATACATCCTGTTCACTCTGGGATTTTGAGGTTAAGCGCAGTTCGCCCTTTTTTTCTTATGATACAGTAGATGTCAGAGGCTGCAGACATGATACAGTAGGTGTCAGAGGCTGCAGGCATGGTACAGGAGATGGTTAGAGACTGAGGACATCATACTAAAGATGGTCAGAAACTGCACACATAGTACAAGAGATGGCCAGAGACTGCAGACATGGTACAAGAAATGGCCAGAGACTGCAAACATGGTACAAGAGATGGCCAGAGACTGCAGACATGGTACAAGAGATCAATGCAGCCTCATCAGTGCCCATCAAATGCAGCCTTAATGTGCCCATCAATGCAGCCTCACTATGCCCATCAAAATGCAGCTTTATGGTGCCCATCATTGCAGCCTCACTGTGCCCATGATTGCAGCCTCGCTGTGCCCATCAATGCAGCCTCACTGTGCCCACCAATTCAGCCTCACCATGCTCACCAATATAGCCTCACCATGCCCACCGATGCAGCCTCACCATGCACACCATTGCAGCCTCTGTGTGCCAGTCACTGTAGCCCCTGTGTGCCCACAATTTCAGCCTCTGTGTGCCCACCATTGCAGCCCCTGTGTGCCAGCCATTGCAGCCTCTGTGTGCCAGCCATTGCAGCCTCTTTGTGCCCACCATTGCAGCCTTGCTGCCTCTGTGCCTACTGCCTACCAATTGCAGCCTCGCCATTTCCTGGATCACAAACAGCGGCCGATGTATGGCATGGACGGAGCTGGGTCTGTGTATGTAAGGTGGCGCTGTAACAAGGTCCCGTCCCCTTGACCAGCTCGTGTGATAGGCGGAACACTGATTCAATCAGTTTTCCTTCTAGAAAACTATCAGACAAGCCGATCTAGGGGGGCGGGACCTTGTTACAGCACCGCCTTACACACACGACCAAGCTCTGTGCCATACAAGAGGAGGAGCCGGAGGACAGAGGGAGGGGAGCACTGCAGCCACCGCTTAAAGCACCCCCAGGGCAGCCGGCCTACCAGGAAATTTTCCGGTATCCCAGAAGGCCAGTTCGGCCCTGGTGAGTGTTGTAATATATATATGTTTTTGTTTTGTCAAGTGAATAGCACCTTATGTACAGCAGCTGCAATATATTTTGTAAAAAATCCTTTTCAAAATTGCTTCACTTATAGTGTGAGTATATATATTTAGAATATATTTGTTCACAGGAGTTGTAAAGCCAGCAGTTTTGAGAAGCTTGAATTTAGATGCTGGGCATGAGGGTGGCAGGGACTGCATTTTTTTTTTCGCTGCGGCAGATGGGGCAGAGAAATTTGCTATAGTCTACAGCTGGTGGTGTGTTACAGGCAGACGTGCTGCAAGGACCTGTGACACCCTTTGCTATACCATCATCCCTGTCAGTGTAGTCTGCTGAGAGGCCATAAGTGAGGAGGAACTCAGGTGCTCTTGCCAATGGGTTGAATGGTGGGAGGTTAAATGCCTTGTCAAGCATGTGGTACCCAAATGACTGGTGTTTTGCCACACTTGATCTGCTTGAGGCAAAGTTTGCAAATTGCAACAGTACGATCGCCTGCATATGCTAAAAAAAGTCAATGATAAAATGATAACTGTAAGTGCAAGAGACAGTGTGGCTGTGGACATAAAAGTGGCCAATACATGAACAATATCAGTCCATTAGTCCATTAAAATCAGTTCTTAACATAAGATGAGAGGCGGCAGCTGTTCTCAGAGAAAAGCCAGCTCTGTAAACAGGATGAAAAGAAGGGGAAGACACAGGAAGCGCCACCTGAGTGTAGTATTTAGGTAGAGTTTAATTGCATAGTACGTAATGCACTTACAGGATACACGATAAAATAAGGCTCATCTGTAAATAGATGTGGAGGCCTGTAGAAGAATCTGATGCTCCGTGCGGGTAGCCTTGCCTGTCTAGTTGTTCTCTCCCTGCTGTTCCTCCACTTCCGTTGATGTAATTTTTTTGCATTCCACGCTGGTTCTGACCGAATTCCTGGTGGCCACAGGATGGATTGTGCCCCCCCTAACAGCTCGCCATATTCGTGGATGCCTGTCTCAGATGCCGGGAGAGCTACACTTCACATCTATATATAGATAAGCCTTATTTTATTGTGTATCCTGTAAGTGCATTACTTACTATGCAATTAAACTGTACCTAAATACTACACTCGGGTGGCGCTTCCTGTGTCTTCCCCTTCTTTTTTATGCTAAAAAAAGGGCCAGTTAACTGAGCTGTGGGAAGTGGACCTGGAGAAAACAGCTCCACAATCTGGTGGGTGACCTCTTCTACACTGTCTGGCACCCAAGTCACATTAGTGACTTCATCATCATCATCCCCTCTGTCCTCATCATCACTGGAGCCAACTTGGCAATACATTGCAGCTGGGGGAACATGACTGCCAATTTGTTGTTTATTATTGTTCTCCCCTCTCTGTAGGCTCATGTTTCTACCTTCCTCACCCTCAGAACCAAGATCAAGTAATGGCTGTGCATCGTCAAGGGGCAAGTGGCTGACACTGTGTTCAAATAACTTAGCTGACTTCTCCATGCCTGATGCTGGGGCTACGGCAGGAGTAGCTATGGACAAGGAGACAGAATAAGCCACTCTGGAAGCTGCAGGGGACTGCACACTACTCTCTGCTTGGATGATGGAGGATGAGGATGGTTTCGTTAGCCAGTCCACCACCTATGAATATGAAAATCCATATTCATAGTAAAAAATAGCCTGGGGATAGGCAAAGAGTGAAAGTCTAAAACACTTGAACACTAAGGGCAGGAGCTCTTCTCAGGAGTAAACATCGATTCTGTGAAGCTAGTGCATAAGAAAACAGAAAAGCACGTCTAAGTTTAGCTTTTGATGGGACATGGAATAGCATATATGACAAATGAACACTCACATGATAAATGTAATAAAAAGGCTTGTCTGTTATAAGAAATTTGCCAATGAAGATGTTATCCAGCACTCCTGTCCAGGTATACAGAGACTGCAGTATGACAGCAAGAGCAGCTGGCAAGATATGTGTCGTTCTGGGTTTGCGATGGAGAGCAGCATGGAGAACAGTGCCGTGACTGGCATGTGTGATCACCGGGAAGCAAGGCACACAATGCGTTTCAGAGCACGGTCGAGGCTCGCACTGAGCATACACACTCCTACGCTCACTTGAGAAAGGAGCGTACATGTTCAGTAGGAGCCTCGCACATGCTCTGAAATGTGTTGTGTGCCTTGCTTTAAGGTGATTACATGATTCTCTCCACCACACAAACCCAGAACAGCAAGGATCTTTCTGGCTTCTCTTCCTGTCGTACCATGGTCTCTGTATACCTGGACGGGCATGCTGGATGCCATCTTCATTGGCAACTTTCTTATAACAGACAAGCCTTTTTATTACATTCATCCTGTGAGTGTTAATTTTCTGTTTCTGCTATTCCATGTCCCATTAAATGCTACACTTAGAGGCGCTTTTCTGTTTTCTTATGCACCACCCCCTCTGCATGTTGTGGCTGGAAAGCATGGGCAACAACACTAAACAGAGGTAATGATGCCATGCCCCGAGCACAGACTATGTCCACCTTTGCCTGTGGGCACAGACACTGTTGGCCCCCTCACAGTGCCATGGGAACATCTGCCTCTCCTTGTTGGCCTCCCAGACATGATGGGTGGGGGGCTTATTAACAAAATGTAATAAAGATGGGGAAATGTGTTCATAGATGCACTTTAATCAACATAAAGTGGTGTTTTGGGGCACTTTAACTTGAGTACTCACTACACAGACACACTCCACTGACACACTACAATATACTGCAGTAAACGTGCACTAACGCACTGCAATATACTATGATAAATGCATACTAATGCACTGACATATACTGCATTAAACTAGCACTAACACACTGCAATTTACTGCGATAAACCTGCAATAATGTATTAAAATATACTGCGCTACACATGCAGTAATGCACTGCAATATACTCCTGTAAATCTGCACCAACGCACTGAAATATACTGCGGTCAATGTGTACTAACACACCACAATATATACTGCGGTAAACCTGCAATAAAGCACTGAAATATACGGCATAAAATGCTCTGCCATATACTGTGGTCAACCTGCAAAAATCCACTGAAATATACTGCGTTAAACGTGCAGTAACGCAGTGCAATATACTGCGGTAAACGCACACCAACGCACTGAAACATACTGCATTCAATGTGCACTAACACACTGCAATATACTGTAGTAAACATGTAATAACGTAGTTCAATATACTGCATTAAATGTGCAATAACTCACTGCAATATACTGCCGTAAACCTGCAAAAAACACACTGAAATATACTGCGTTAAATGTACAGTAACACACTGCAAAATACTGCAGTAAACGTGCACCAATACACTGAAATATACTGCAATTTACTGCATTGAACCTGCAATCATGCACTTAAATATACTGTGTTAATTGTACAGTAACGCACTGCAAAATACTGAAGTAAACGTACACCAATACACTGAAATATACTGCAATTTACTGCATTGAACCTGCAATAACGCACTGAAATATACTGCATTAAACATGCAGTAACACTCTGCGGTAAATGTGCACTAAAACACTGCAATATATACTGCTGTAAACCTGCAAAAAACACACTGAAATATACTGCGTTAAATGTACAGTAACACACTGCAAAATACTGCAGTGAACGTGCACCAATACACTGAAATATTCTGCAATTTACTGCATTGAACCTGCAATAATGCACTGAAATATACTGTTAATTTTACAGTAACGCACTGCAAAACACTGCAGTAAATGTACACCAATACACTGAAATATACTGCAATTTACTACATTGAACCTGCAATAACGCACTGAAATATACTGCATTAAACATGCAGTAACACTCTGCAATATACTACAGTAAACCTGAAGTACTGCACTGCAATATACTGCAGTAAACCTGCAATAACGTATTGAAATATACTGTGTTAAACATGCAGTAACGCACTACAATATACTACTGTAAACGTGCACCAATGCACTGAAATATACTGCGGTAAATGTGCACTAAAACACTGTAATATATACTGCTGTAAACCTGCAAAAACCCACTGAAATATACTGCGTTAAACGTGCAGTAACGCACTGCAATATACTGTAGTAAACATGCAGTAACCTACTTCAATATACTGCATTAAATGTGCACTAACTCACTGCAATATACTGCAGTAAACCTGCAAAAACACACTGAAATATACTGCGTTAAATGTACAGTAACGCACTGCAAAATACTGCAGTGAACGTGCACCAATACACTGAAATATACTGCAAATTACTGCATTGAACCTGCAATAATGCACTGAAATATACTGTTCATTTTACAGTAACGCACTGCAAAACACTGCAATAAATGTACACCAATACACTGAAATATACTGCAATTTACTGCATTGAACCTGCATTAAAGCACTGAAATATACTGTGTTAAAAATGCAGTAACACTCTGCAATATACTACAGTAAACCTGCAGTACTGCACTGCAATATACTGCAGTAAACCTGCAATAATGCACTGGAATATACTGCATTAAATGTGCAGTAACGCACTGCAATATACTGCAGTAAACCTGAAATAATGCACTGGAATATACTGCATTAAATGTGCAGTAACGCACTGCAATATACTGCGGTAAACCTGCAATAACGCACTGAAATACAGTATCTCACAAAAGTGAGTACACCCCTCACATTTTTGTAAATATTTTATTATATCTATTCATGTGACAACACTGTGGAAATTACACTTTGCTACAATGTAACGTTGTGAGTGTACAGCTTGTATAATAGTGTAAATGTGCTGTCCCCTCAAAATAACTCAACACACAGCCATTAATGTCCAAACCGCTGGCAACAAAACTGAGTACACCCCCATGTGAAAATTTGGCCCAAAGTGTCAATATTTTGTGTGGCCACCATTTTTTTCCAGCACTGCCTTAACCCTCTTGGGCATGGGGTTCACCAGAGCTTCACAGGTTGCCACTGGAGTCTTATTCCACTCCTCCATGACGACATAACATAGCTGGTGGATGTTAGAGACGTTGTGCTCCTCCACCTTCCGTTTGAGGATGCCCCACAGATGTTCAATAGGGTTTAGGTCTGGAGACATGCTTAGCCATTCCATCACCTTTGCGCTCAGCTTTTTCAGCAAGGCAATGATCGTTGTGGAGGTGTGTTTGGAGTCATTATCATGTTAGAATACTGCACTGCAGCCCAGTCTCCGAAAGGAGGGGATCATGCTCTGCTTCAGTATGTCACAGTACATGTGTGCATTTATGGGTCCCTCAACGAACTGTAGCTCCCCAGTGCCGGTGATGTATCGAATAGTGTCCCCCATCAGATAGTGTCCGCCCTGTACTGTGCTTGTGCAGTATGGAGAACAAGGACATTCCGAAAGTCTCTGAAGATGAACGGCGCCTGCACAGTGAGTCCAGGTTCAAGCCCCACCATCCAAGTGGACATAGAGTTAGAATAAAAAATAGCCGAGTGAAACAAGGCCGTGCCCGAAGCGTGGCGAGCGAAGCGAGCCCGCGAGGGGCCCTGTTACTATGTGCAACCGTATGTTCACTTGGATGGTGGGGCTTGCACCTGGACTCAGTGCGCAGGCGCCGTTCTTCTTCTGAAACTTTCAGAGTCTCCTTCTCCTCCGTACTGCGCAAGAGCTGCGCCTGCGCAGTATGGGGCGGACACTATCCGATGGCCAGACACTTTTTGACAGAACACCGGCAGCACTCATGCAGCCCAAGACCATTACACTTCCACCACCATGCTTGACTGTAGGGAAGACACACTTGTCTTTGTACTCCTCACTTGGTTGCTGACACACACACACTTGACACCATCTGAACCAAATAAGTTTATCTTGGTCTTATCAGACCACAGGACATGGCTCCAGTAATCCATGTCCTTAGTCTGCTTGTCTTCAGCAAACTGAGGGATTTCTTGAGCATCATCTTTAGAAGAGGCTTCCTTCTAGGATGACAGCCATGCAGACCAATTTGATGCATTGTGCAGCGTATGGTCTGAGCACTGACAGGCTGGCCCCCCACCCCTACAACCTCTGCAGCAATGCTGGCAGCACTCATACTTCTCTGGAAATGCTGAGCACATGCACTCAACTTCTTTGATCGATCATGATGAGGCCTGTTCTAATTGGAACCTGTCCTGTTAAACAGCTGTATGGTCTTGGCCACCCTGCTGCAGCTCAGTTTCAGGGTCTTGGCAATCATCTTCTAGCTTAGGGCATCTTTATGTAGAGTAACAATTATTTTTTTCAGATACTCAGAGTTCTTTGCCATGAGGTGCCATGTTGAGCTTCCAGTGACCAGTTTGAGAGAATGAGAGCGATAAAACCAAATTTAACATACCTAACTCACCATTCACATCTGAGACCTTGCAACACTAATAAGTCACATGACACCAGGGAGGGAAATGGCTAATTGGGCCCAAATTGGACATTTTCACTTAGGGGTGTACTCACTTTTGTTGCCAGCTGTTTAGACATCAATGGCTATGTGTTGAGTTATTTTGAGGGGACAGCAAGTGTACACTGTTATACAAGCTGTACACTCACTATATTAAATTGTAGCAAAGTGTAATTTCTTCAGTGTTGTCACATTAAAAAATAGAATATAATATTTACAAAAATGTGAGGGGTGTACTTACTTTTGTGAGATACTGTATACTAAAAAAGATATTCAGTGAGCTGCAGTTGTGTGGACGAAAATGCCTTGTTGGTTTCAGAGGTCAATGCAGAATGGACAGACTGGTTTGAGATGATAGAAAAGCAACAGTAACTCAAATAACCACTCATTACAACCAAGTTGTAATCTTAAGTTACCATCTCTGAATGCATCATGTCACAAAGCTCAAATCATCTAACCACTGGGTTCTTGAACATGACAATGAGTTCACTGTACTCCAATGGCCTCCATAGCCACCAGATCTCAGTCCAATAGAGCACCTTTGGAATGTGATGGAACGAGTCATGGATGTGCAGCCGACAAATCTGCAGCAATTGCGTGATGCTTATATGTCAATATGGACCAAAATCTCTGAGTAATGTTCCAACATCTTGTTGAACCTATGACACAAAGAATTAAGGCAGATCTGAAGACAACCTGATACTAGCAAGGTGTACATAATAAAGTGGCCGGTGAGTGTACATTATATATCATTATACATCAACATATATCTCATTATGAATACCTTTTTTTTTTGTGATTACATGACAGCTGTTCTCAGCTGCATAAAAGACTTGGGAGGTGAGAAGAGACACCTTCTGAGTCTTATGGACAAACAGAACCGGCTCTGGAGCAAGCATGCGGCTTGCTTTGGGGGCACTTGGCAGAGAGGAGGGGCCAATATTTCTGGTAGGGGACCCCAGAAGAGGAAGATCGGGGCTGCTCTATGCAAACCCATTGCACAGAGCAAGTAAGTATGACATATTTGATATTTAACCACTTGCCGACCGCCGCACGACGATGTACGTCCTATTTTTGAAGAGGGATATCTCGGTAACGGCAGCAGCTGCTGCCACAACCGAGATATCCATCTCTTCAGTCGGCGGTCGGCTGTACGATAACGGTGGTCTCCGCGGCGGATTCGCCGCGAGATCACCACTATCGGCGGCGGGAGAGGTGCCACCCCCCCTCCCGCCGCCCTCCCGCACCTTCCGCCGCTTACCGGAGCCGTCGGTAGCGGCGGAGGCGATCGGGTCCTCTTCCTAGCTGGGCATAGAGACAAGTGAGGTTAAGATGGCCCCCACTCGTCTCTATACCATAGGAGGGCGGAAGCGACGTCAAAACATCACTTCCGCCCATACCTCTTAAAGGAATATTTTTTTTAAATGTCAGATTTTCTTTCTTTTTTTTTTTGTTGCATTTTAGCCCAAATATGAGCTCTGAGGACTTTTTGACCCCAGATCTCATATTTAAGAGGACCTGTCATGCTTTTTTCTATTACAAGGGATGTTTACATTCCTTGTAATAGGAATAAAAGTGATCCATTTTTTTTTTTTTAAAACAGTGTAAAAATAAATAAAATCAATAAGAAAAAAAAAAAAAATTTTTTAAAAACACCCCGTCACGACGAGCTTGCGCACAGAAGCGAGCGCATAAGTGAGTAGCGCCCGCATATGAAAACGGTGGTCAAACCACACATGTGAGGTATCGCCGCTATCGGTAGAGCGAGAGCAATAATTCTAGCCCTAGACCTCCTCTGTAACGCAAAAAATGCAACCTGTAGAATTTTTTAAATGTCGCTTATGGAGATTTTTGAGGCTAAAAGTTTGACGCCATTCCACGAGCGGGCGCAATTTTGAAGCGTGACATGTTGGGTATCAATTTACTCGGCGTACCATTATCTTTCACAATATAAAAAAAAATTGGGATAATTTTACTGTTGTCTTATTTTTTTATTCAAAAAAGTGAATTTTTTCCAAAAAAAGTGCGCTTGTAAGACTGCTGCGCAAATACGGTGTGAAAAAAAGTATATCAATGACCGCCATTTTATTCTCTAGGGTGTTAGAAAAAAAACAATATAAAATGTTTGGGGGTTCTAAGTAATTTTCTAGCAAAAAAAACTGTTTTAAACATGTAAACACCAAGTCTGAAAAAGAGGCCTGGTCCTTAAGTGGTTAAAAAAAAAAGTTTGCCAGTTTGCCACTAGAATCACTTTTAAATGCTAGACTACCACGCTGTTTTGGTCATCATTCTTCACTACCCAGAGATGAGGAGTGCTACATAATCTTTCAAGTATGGGCTAGTAACACTAGTTAAACATTCCCACATCATTCTGCAATCAAACATCTGTAAACAAAAGCTTGTCTTTTATGTGCTGCACTCATGCACATCTGTTTTCAACTTGCCCTCTGCTTTACAGACAGCACATCAGGATTTTGTTCCATCATGACCCTTGTATCTGTGTTGCAATACCAACTTAACTTAGAAAGCTGGTGATTTAAGTTTCCCAAGAAACCCTGATGGTAGTCAGAATGCTTTTCATGGCCAAAACAACATTTTTAGACCTACCTGACTGGAAACTGTAGTATGTACATCAGAAAATTCTCCAATCACTAATGACCACATAGTCAATAAGTTGCGTGTAACAGTATGGGTAGTAGATGCAGTTAGATGGCAGATGGATCTGACAAACAAACTCTCATCAGCACTTTCACAACTCATGCATATAGAGTATGACCCAGCTGCCAGGTGAAGGCTAAATTCTCTTTTTTTCTTTTTTTTTTTTGCTAATTATTTTTATTATTTTAGTACAAAAAGTACAAAACAGAGCCTCTGGGCATACCCCTGCTCAAACAAGGTGCAGTACAAAAAACAAAACAAAACAATTAAACTGAAACTACCCCATGCTTGCTACTCAAAAGACATGAAAAAGTAAAAAAAAAAGCACAGAAAAAATATATTTGGTCTATGGCCTAATCCTGACAGAAACAACAATTTAGGGTGAGCTATCAAGGTCATCTTGCCAGTGGTGGTGTCAGATTCCAACCAGATGTTCCAGACTTTGTTACATTTTTTGGGACATCCCCCGTTTTCCTTAAATTAAAGTGGAAGTAAACCCTAAAATTTCACTTTTCATTAATATTGCCATCCATTCATCCAAAACTCATTTTCGTTCATCATTTTTTTCCTACCTGCTTCCTTCCTGTACAATCAGTATATGTCTCACTGCTTACGTCACCGCGCATGCGCAGTAATGCCCGAAAAATCCGGCAGCCCGAGCCCGGCCGGAATTATTCTTGTGTCTGTCGGGGCTGCGTCATTTCCTGTTGTAGACGTCAGCCCCGACATCCCGCGAGGACTGCTCATGTTTATTTTATGAGAGGATCTGCATTATCACGTGACTCCTCTGTCACGTGCGACAGTAGTTGGCAGCACACCTCCGTTGGCTATGAGAAACCTTTACTCGTTTCCATAGAAACCGGAAACGAATACGAGGCTTGAATATTGTGCACGTATTGCGCATGCGCGGGATTACAGCGCAGCGCGAAGTGTGGGCGGAAATACAAATTGAAAAGAACTAGGATAAACCACATCCGAGATGGCGCTGAGTTAGACACTGACAAACGAAATGCAAACATCACGGATTATACAGTAAGGACACATTTTTTCATAATGGCACCTAGCTATATAGTTTTATGTTGTCTCGCTAATTACAAAAATGGTCTTATCTAAAAACAGAGGGTAGGGTTTACTACCACTTTAAGGTATAACAGAGTTCACCAACGACTTCCACCTTTTCAAAGTGGGAACAGTTGCAGCTCTCAATTCGTGTATGATATATTTCCTGGCATAAAATAAGAGTAACCTTAGTAGTGTGCAAACTGCTCTGGAGGGGCCACGTATACAGATGTCCACCTGTTGGTGTATAGGGATAGTGGTCAGACCTGTGATAAATTGTAGGACACTTGTCCAAAACGGTTGTAGGGAAGGCAACGACCAAATCATATGGAAGTAGTTAGCCGAATCAGCTTGGCAACGCCATAAAGGCGGCGAGCATTCTGGATAGATCTTGTGGAGCCTACTGTATGAGGTCTGAAATTAAACTTGTGTAACATTTTAAAACTAGATATCAGGGGCCTTGTAGTTGGTTGATAGGGATCCCTCCTGGAGAAGTGACTCCATGTCAAACTGTCATATAGTTAAAGGGGGGCTCCCGAACTGTGCAACAAAGGCATGGCGCAGCTGGAGTAACCAGAAGAAGCAAGAATTGGGCAAAGCAAATTTTTTTTTGAGATGATCAATTGTCTGCAACCCTCACATACATGGGTCAAATAACAGACATCACTGGCAGCCCAAAGGGTACATTTAAGTTTAAAAGAATAAATAATGAATGCACATGTTTTTGCAGGTAAAAAAGGTACATTTATCTTTTTTTTTTTCTACACAGGAGCCTTGCAAAGTATTCCATCCACAACCAGTGGATTAATACAAATAAGCTGATTATGGCTATAACTTTACTGGCTGCATACTTGTTACAGGTCAGTGTTTCAGAATGTGTTGAATTCCTTAGAAAAGCATGAAAGCCAGCAACTGGATTTCCACAAATATGACAATAACAATCTCTATATTTTTCCTAGCACTATTTTTTTGTGCTAGGAATTAGTTATCTAATTAAGCTTTTTTTCTGTTTGTGTATGTGGGTTATAAGACAATACTTGATTCTGTAGTAAAGGTATATATACATTTTTGATGTGCTGCTGAAAAGTAGCTTGCAGCAGTTAACTTTGGAGCAATATAGGTGACTACATGGAAATACTGATATGCAAACATGATTTCCATACATACACTGTACTTTTTACACAGCAGTACATTGTGTTCTTGAGCCCATAAACTACTCATCAAGGTTGTGTGCAGCACACCCTGTAAGAGGAACTTTAGCTGTTTGTTGGCAGGTGTTAGGCCGCGTACACACGCGGGGACTGTTCGCTGAAACTGTCCGCTGAAACCAAGTTTCAGCGGACAGTCCGCTCGTGTGTGGGCTTTCAGCGGACAGTTTCAGCGAACAGTCCGCTGAACAAGGTTTTTCGGAAATTCCGAAAAACTGTCCGCTGAAACCTTGTTTCAGCGGACAGTCCCCGCGTGTGTAGGCTTGTTCGTCAAACAAAGTTGCGCGCATGCTCAGAAAGGATTTTCACGCCGAAAGTTATAATGCAGTGTATAGGACGTCGTATTTTTCGTCCCGTCGTACGTGCCGTTCACGTCATCGCGCACGGTTTCAGCAAACTGTTCGTCCGTCGTGTGTGGCCATGTCCGTCCATGCTAATTTTGAGCGGACTGTTTGCCGAAACTGTTTGACGGACAAAGTTGGGCGAACAGTCCCCGTGTGTGTACGCGGCCTTAGAGCTCATTTAATTGTTGGCCTCCCTGCAATGATGCAATAGGTGCCCCTTTATATGCCTGCTGTGGGTGGAGCCCAGTGCACCCCTGATCTGCAGAGATGCATTGCTAAGCTGGTGCTAAACTAAAAGGCCCTGCATGGCTGAACTGCCAGGCTAATAAAAGAGGACACTTAGGAGCAGACACAGAGAGAAGCTTCCACCCATGTCCCTCGGCCGCGAGTTTGTGGCTAGGATTTGATGGGCCCTTGAGCGTATGTAGGATCTCCTTTTGTGTGGGAGGAAGGAGGGAATAAGGCTAGGTTCACACTATTGCTGCTTTGTGTGAGTGCATTTGTATGAGTTTCCTGCACCTGAAAATGAGCTGTGTTTTCAAGATACACGGTGGTGCCATTAAGAATTAATGGAACCCCAACGTGTCTGTAAAGATCAGCGCATTTTGGCTGTGGGTTCAGGAATGCGTGCGATTTACATGTAATTCCACGATAGTGTGAACCTACACTTACACATGGCTCAATAGACTAACATCTGGGGAACATGCAGTCCAAAACAATGAAAAAAGTACCGTTCAAATTCCCCCCCAAACCGGTATCAGTTAGATCAGCATGTAAATAGACTGGTGCAAGGCAGCTAGGATTGCCTCGTCAGGCTCCAGTAGACTTCAACAAAATGGTGGCCATCTGCACACAGTTGCTGACTCCTAGTTGCATGTATGTGAAAGGAACTGGTGAAATATGGCATCAGCTCCTGTTCTCCACCTGTAGGCAATTCCTCAGACGCATTTCGCCCTTTTAGAGGAAGGTGGCTTTGCTGACCTGGGAGACTATTGAGTGTTCTTCACTGTGTTATCAGTGAGTCTAAACTGCCAATGCGCTACAATGTTCCTGTAACTGAACAATTGTGCTGGATTGCTGAGAATTACCTGCTCATCTGCAAGGCCATGACCAAGTGAACGTTCCAACCCACCTGACACTCTGGGTTCAGACATCCTGTTAATACTATAGAGCAAGAATCAAGCAACTCAGTGATATAAGGTTCTAAACTGTTTTACTTGAACCAAATAGGAAAAGTTATTTTACAAAGCGAGGAGTAAATCTGCTGAGCTGTGATAACAGCGCCAACTCAGCAAACAGACCCCTCCGAAGACATAACAATGTTTAAACAATGAATAATGCTATCTACACAAGGATGCACTTTTTTTAGAACCAAAGTCACCCCCTAGTGGATGTCCAGTTAACTACACAAGTGGCCACTCTTAGATAGATGTAATCTAGACAGCCTATTCTATTGTAATGGTAGAGCTAATATCCCGCTGTTGTTTTATATACATGCTTCCCATGAGTAATAGTGATAAAGTTCCACATGGCAGATCTGTTGTTCTTCACTAGCTAGTTGGAGCTCGTTAACTGTAATCCAATTGGTTGCAGATGAAAACAATAGATTCCAAGTGGTGAAGGCCTAAGGCATCGGAGTACAGTGTTCCAGCAATGCAGTAAAGTGTTCTTGGGTAGAGATGTGTGCGCACTGTGTTCTGTAATGGTGGTTAGTGAATAGA
Organism: Lithobates pipiens; assembly: GCF_037356315.1. Classification (NCBI taxonomy): domain Eukaryota; kingdom Metazoa; phylum Chordata; class Amphibia; order Anura; family Ranidae; genus Lithobates; species Lithobates pipiens. The sequence continues at coordinate 100,682,124 of NW_027507790.1, forward strand.
TAAAGATTGAGCAGCTTGCACTCTCACCAACAACCCAAATTGATATGTAGTCTTCTGGACAGGAACACGGACGGCAACACTTCGGAAACAGATCCTCTGTCTCTACTTTCTGTAGTGACTTTCTCCACACGTCTGCACCGATGGGTAGACGCTGTAAATGATGCTAGTGACAGGGTGTCCAACAGCAGGTAGCAGAACTGGGCCCCTCAGGCCTTGGGGTGAAAGTAGTGTTACACGTGGTAGGTCGCAACCTCTCTTTCTCTGCCACACAGAGAAGTCCGGCTTGCGTCAGGCCCAGGAGGAAGAGAGCATGCGCAAACTTCTAAGCTCCTTTTATTGTCCCTCCCAGCAACCTTCAGGCCACTCCAAGGGTCCCTGGGATTTGTAGTCTTGGGTACTTGGATGCATAGCAGGAGATTCAAAGAGGACTATACTCCCCATAACTCTCTCCACTTGTACACAGGTATGAGGTCCGCTGCACGAATAATCATGGTGACAAACGATCTTTAGAACACTGGAATGTACGAAGCTTTCTGATAACAGTCCATATCACTACATGCAGTGAAGTAGTGAAAATGCAAATATGTCTGGACATTTTATTAAGTATAAGAGAAGTCTTAGGCCGCGTACACACGCGCGGACTGTTCGCCCAACCTTGTTCATCAAACAGTTTCGGCAAACAGTCCGCTCAAAATTTGCATGAGCGGACTTGCCCACACACGAGCGGACTGTTTCAGCGAACTGTTTGCCAAACAGTTCGCTCAACTTTTGAAATGAACGGACTCGCCCACGTAAGGCGGATCCAAGTCCGCCCATTTCGAGCGCGTGTACAGGTAGGCGGGGCCCGCGAAGGAGACGTCGCGGGCTCCGCCGCCTGGAATGGGCTTAAAGGGGAACCCCAACGCCGAAAAAAATCGGCGTGGGGGTTCCCCCAAAGTCCACACCAGACCCTTGTCCGAGCACGCTACCCGGCCGGCCAGGAAAGGGGGGCGAGCGAGCGCGCCCCCCCTCCTGAGCCGTACCAGGCCGCGTGCCCTCAACATGGGGGGTGCCTTGGGGAAGGGGGGGCCGCGCGGCCCCCCCACCCCAAAGCACCTTGTCCCCATGTTGATGAGGACAAGGGCCTCTTCCCGACAACCCTGGCCGTTGGTTGTCGGGGTCTGCGGGCGGGGGGCTTATCGGAATCCGGGAGCCCCCTTTAATAAGGGGGCCCCCGGATACCGGCCCCCCACCCTATGTGAATGAGTATGGGGTACAATGTACCCCTACCCATTCACCTGTGAAATAAAGTACAAAAAAAAAACACAACACAGGGAAAAAATATTTTATTGCACAGCTCCGGGGGTCTTCCGTCTTCGGGGGTCTTCTCGCCGGACTCCTCCGCTATCTTCGTGTAGCTCTTTTACTAGCGGAGGAGCCCGGCTTTCTTCCTCCCCGCCGCCGGCCTCTTCTCCCGACTTCGGGGGTCTTGTCCCCCTCTTCGGTTCTTCTGCCGGGCCACCGCGCCTTCTTATAGCTCTTTTACAGGCGGTGGCCCGGTCTTCTGTCGCCGCTGCCTTCCGTTCTTCTGTCGCCGCCTTCGGTTCTTCTGTCGCCGCCTTCGGTTCTTCTGCCGGGCCACTGCGCCTTCTTGTAGCTCTTTTACAGGCGGTGGCCCGGTCTTCTGTCGCCGCTGTCGCCGCCGCCGCCGCCTTCCGTTCTTGTTCTTCTTGTTCTTCTTCTTCTTCTTCTCCTGGAGATGTTGACTCGACGAGCTCTCCGGCCGGAATGCCAGGGACACGCTCCGCTGCCACTTATATAGTGACAATGGGGCGGTGTCACATGGTATATGTCACATGGGTTGGTCACATGGTGACCCCGCCCCCTTACGATGTCATAGTCCCCATGTGACATCAACCCATGTGACCAACCCATGTGACATATACCATGTGACACCGCCCCATTGTCACTATATAAGTGGCAGCGGAGCGTGTCCCTGGCATTCCGGCCGGAGAGCTCGTCGAGTCAACATCTCCAGGAGAAGAAGAAGAAGAAGAACAAGAAGAACAAGAACGGAAGGCGGCGGCGACAGCGGCGACAGAAGACCGGGCCACCGCCTGTAAAAGAGCTACAAGAAGGCGCGGTGGCCCGGCAGAAGAACCGAAGGCGGCGACAGAAGAACCGAAGGCGGTGACAGAAGAACGGAAGGCAGCGGCGACAGAAGACCGGGCCACCGCCTGTAAAAGAGCTATAAGAAGGCGCGGTGGCCCGGCAGAAGAACCGAAGAGGGGGACAAGACCCCCGAAGTCGGGAGAAGAGGCCGGCGGCGGGGAGGAAGAAAGCCGGGCTCCTCCGCTAGTAAAAGAGCTACACGAAGATAGCGGAGGAGTCCGGCGAGAAGACCCCCGAAGACGGAAGACCCCCGGAGCTGTGCAATAAAATATTTTTTCCCTGTGTTGTGTTTTTTTTTTGTACTTTATTTCACAGGTGAATGGGTAGGGGTACATTGTACCCCATACTCATTCACATAGGGTGGGGGGCCGGTATCCGGGGGCCCCCTTATTAAAGGGGGCTCCCGGATTCCGATAAGCCCCCCGCCCGCAGACCCCGACAACCAACGGCCAGGGTTGTCGGGAAGAGGCCCTTGTCCTCATCAACATGGGGACAAGGTGCTTTGGGGTGGGGGGGCCGCGCGGCCCCCCCTTCCCCAAGGCACCCCCCATGTTGAGGGCACGCGGCCTGGTACGGCTCAGGAGGGGGGGCGCGCTCGCTCGCCCCCCTTTCCTGGCCGGCCGGGTAGCGTGCTCGGACAAGGGTCTGGTGTGGACTTTGGGGGAACCCCCATGCCGATTTTTTTCGGCGTTGGGGTTCCCCTTTAAGCCCATTCCAGGCGGCGGAGCCCGCGACGTCTCCTTCGCGGGCCCCGCCTACCTGTACACGCGCTCGAAATGGGCGGACTTTCCGAGCGGGAACAGTTTGCTCATTTCGAAAGTGGCCTACACACGGGCGGACTGTTCGCTCAAACACAGTTTCAGCGGACAGTTTTTCGGAATTTCCGAAAGACTTTGTCCGTCCAACTGTCCGCTGAAACTGTCCGCTGAAAGCCCACACACGGGCGGACTGTCCGCCCAAACACTGTTCAGCGGACAAGGTTGGGCGAACAGTCCGCCCGTGTGTACGCGGCCTTACTCCTGATAGCCCATGAGCTATGTTAAGGCAGAAAGCAGCTTCAGTCTAGGCTCCTCCCAGGCCACGCCCTCTGATGTATATCACTCCACCCACAGTGCTTAGTCATAGAGCACATGTGTGAAACACAAGGCCAGCGCGTCGAATGCAGCCTGCCAGGCCATTTCATGAAGCCCTTTCACCCAGGCCTTTTTTTCAGTTGCATCATGGTGGAACTCCATTCCACCACATCCAGCTCTCACCCTCCATTCCCCGATCACCACTGTACTTATAAACATAGAAACTTTCTGTGTTTTCAAGGATAGCTTTCCACTCCGAGGGTTGGTTCACACTGAGGCAGCACGACTTGCAGCGCGACTGCCTCAGGCGACATGCATCCAACTTCAGCGGCGGCTTAAAAAATGACTTCTGTATAGAAGTCAATGAAAGTCGCCTGAAGTCGCCCCAAAAGTTGTACAGGAACCTTTTCCTAAGTCAGAGCGACTTGTGTCGCTCCTATTAGAATGGTTCCATTGTACAGAATTGAGCATGACTTGTCAGGCGGCTAAGTCACCTGACAAGTTGCCCCAGTGTGAACCGAGTCTGAGGCTCTCACAGATCCCTGACTGCCCTGCACTCCTGGCAGGGACAAGGGAGATGCAGGTGCAGTGTGGGATGGGGCATCACATGGTAAGCTGCACTGTGATCCACATCTGTGTTCAGGTGCACAGATGCCAACCAATGATCTCCCTGAAAGAGAGGAGAGAGGCAGAGCTGGCCACACTGATGTGAGATACTATGTGAGATGCAAGGAAGCTTGTATATGTGGGTAAGGGAAGTGTGAGATGAGGGATGTGGAGGGAGATGTGTGCAGGGGTGGGGAGTGGGAGAGAGCGGTGCAGAGGTCAGAGTTGAATAGGGGTGGATGTGAGATGTGAACAGCCTGTGAAAGAGAGCTGAATCCTGCACACTGCATAGCACACCCTTAAACCCTGCACTCTGTATGCAGCGCACTCCTCAACTCTGTACTCAGTACACAGCGTACTCTGTGTATAGGGCACCCCTAAAACTTCACTCAGTGAATAGTGCACCCCTAAACCCTGCACTAGGCTGTTGGAACTTCTAAACACATGGACTACAAAAGACCTACGGAATTTGAAAGCGGTTGCACTGCTGAACAGGATCAACAATAACAATCAACCATGAAACCCATGAAACAGCAGAATAAACTTGGCCATACATGGAAGAATTTTGTTTAAAAATGTTTGTTTCAAGACTTTTTTTTTTTTAATTGTTAGTTTGTTGACCGGTGCTCATTTTGCAACCACAGTAGTGAGAATTTTTTTTTCCAACCAACAACTTTCTAATGGTGAATGTAGTTTTTGTTCATGAAATTACTTTTGTGCCAAAATTTAACCCCTTCAATACCAGGCACATATACACTTTCCTGCCCAAGTCAATTTTCAGCTTTCTGCGCTGTCGCTGTTTAAATGACAATTGCGCGGTCATGCTACACTGTACCCAAACAGAATTTTTATAATTTTGGTTGTATTTGATTACCTTACTGCAGTTTTTCTTTTTTGCTAAACAAATAAAAAAAGGCCAACAATTTTGAAAAAAAAAAAGTTTCGCTTTTGTTTCTGTTATAAAATTTTGTCAATAAGTAAGTTTTCTCCTTCACTGATGGGCATTGATAAGGCAGCACTGACGTCTGTCAGACGCAAGTGAGGAAAAGCCGATCAACGGCTCTTCCTGTTTACATTGTGATCAGCCGTGATTGGACATGGCTGATCACGTTGGTAAAGAGCCTCCATCGCACGGTGGCTGTTATCCTGCAGGACGTCATATGACGCCCAGTCAGGATAACTGAACCACTGCCCGGCCGTCATTCTTCTATAGGCCGGGCGAGATGTGGTTAATGGTAACAGCACACAAAATGTGGAAGGTTTTTCAAATGACATTTACATAGTTAGGTTGAAAAAAGACACAAGTCCATCAAGTTCAACCAAAAAAAAATACAATCTCATATACACAAACCTATACCCACAGTTGATCCAGAGGAAGGTAAAAAAAAAACGAGCAAAGCATGCTCCAATTTGCTACAGCAGGGGAAAAAATTCCGCCCTGATCCCCCAAGAGGCAATTGGATTTTCCCTGGATCAACTTTACCTATAAATGTTAGTACCCACTTATATTGTGCACTTTTAGGAAAGTATCCAGGCCTGTTTTAAAGCAATCGACTGAGCTTGCCAGAACCACCTCTGGAGGGAGTCTATTACACATTTTCACAGCTCTTACTGTGAAGAAATCTTTCCATATTTGGAGATGAAATCTTTTTTCTTCTGGACATAAAGAGTGCCCCCTTGTCCTCTGTGATGACCTTAAAGTGAATAACTCAACACCAAGTTCACAATATGGACCACTTATATATTTGTACATGTTGATCATATCCCCCCTTAATCTCCTCTTCTCAAGAGGGAATAGATTCTGTTCCTCTAATCTTTGCTCATAGCTGAACTCCTCCATGCCTCTTATTAGTTTGGTTGCTCTTCTCTGCACTTTCTCCAGTTTCCTGATATCCTTTTTGAGAACCGGTGCCCAAAACTGAACTGCATATTTCAGATGAGGTCTTACTAGTGATTTGTACAGGGGCAAAATGATATTTCTCTCTGGAGTCCATACCTCTCTTAAAGAGGAAGTAAACCCTGATGGGTTTACTTCTTCTTTGCCTCCCTGCAAAGGTAAAGCATAATGGGCTACTATGCATCTCATAGTAGCCCATTATGTGACACTTACCTGACACAGGAGCCAGCGATGTCACCGCTGTCCCCTGTAGTATGGAGCATCCATCTTCTTCTTCCGGGTGTCGCTGCTCTGGCCACTCACAGTGACAGAGCAGCGATGACGTCACTCCCGCATGCTGCTAACGGCGATAGTGCGCCATGCACGCAGCTGTCTACGGCGCATGCGCCATAGACAGCAGTGCCTGTCTTTTAGTAAATATCTCCTAAACCGTGTAGGTTTAGGAGATATTTCTTGGACCTACAGGTAAGCCTTAATCTAGGCTTACCTGTAGGTCAAAATGGTTTGTAAGGGTTTACAACCACTTTAATACAAGAAAGGACTTTTTTTTGAAAATATTTTTTATTGAGTTTTAGAAAGACAAACGAACATTCAACAAAAAACAGTGACATGCCACAGTATTATGGTTAGACCCACGCAGGGGCCGTCAAGCGATTCCAACAGAATAATCGACACCTGTAGCACATCCACAACAACAACCACTAACTTAGTGCTAGGTTGGCTCCCGCTCCATATAACAACTTAGGACCAACTTCTGCAGTCGGGCTGCAAGGGGCACCAGAATAAGTGAACTAGGCTCATAGGATTGGTTACACTAAAAAACATAAGACATTGAAGTGGAGCAATGCCAGGGACCCACCCCAACCACACTCCCATCTTCCCTCAGGATGACATCCCGGACATGTTAATCTGTAGTCACTGTGGAGGCATCAGCCAGCCACTTAGACCACACTTTCATGTATTTTTTGGGGCAACCCCTGTTATGATATGTTTCCTTATAATGTGGTAAGACTTTATTGACATGGGATTTCCACAGTTGTAATGACGGCGGGGCCTGCTTTTTCCAGCATAAGGTGATCATTTTCCTGGCATAAAAGAGTAGAAGTCCTATCAGGGTTCTGTCTGCTATCCTGGGGGCCACCCCCTCCACCAATCCCAGAAGGCATATCCGCGGGGTCTGGGCTACATCTATTCCCACCACTTCATGAATTATGGATAGTACCTGTGACCAGTAACGCTGAATTACCGCGCAGGACCAGAAGATGTGTATAAAGTCACCCGGATCCCCAGTACATCTCCAACATTCCGAGGACAGGGAGGTTCTCATTTTATGTAATCTATACGGGGTAATATATGCCCGGTGTAGAATTTTGTATTGTATGAGGCGGTCACGAAGGGAGACCAGGATGGTGAAGGGAAAGTCCCACATGTCCTCCCAGTCCTCGGAATCCAGATCCGATATGTCTTGAGTCCATCTCTGCCGGAGCTTTGACAGATCTGGAAAAGAGACCCTAATAAGGTGCGCATATAGGACCGAAGTCGGCTTCCTAGTACATTCAGATCTTGTAACCTTTTCCAGGGCGGATTGCACAATTTGCGTGGTATTGGGTACCACTTGGGCCTTGAAAGCATGGGATAGCTGCATATAGCGGAATAGATGCGAGGGGGGTACATTACTGCGAGATACCAGGTGATTAAAGGGGTGTATAGTCGTACCGGACGTGAGGTCAGATAAGAGTTTTATGCCACATCTGGCCCAAATTTTGGGGTCTGGTAGTGAGTAGAGGTGAGGTAAGGTAGGATTATTCCATAGGGGGGTGTGTGGGGAGATTGCAGTCCCCGGAAACCCCTCCAGTCCCAGTCCCGCCCGCCAGGCCCTTAGAGTTGTGTGCATAGAGGGTGTCAGGTCATAGGGAGCTCTGGGACCCCGCAGGGGTAAGTGTGTCAGGGCCTCCACGGATCGGACCACCGCAGCCTCCAGAACCACCGCAGGGTTGGACATGTCTGGTGTCATCCACCAGACTACCGTGACCAACTGTGCTGCCAGAAAATATTTCTGGCAGTCAGGAAACGCCAACCCCCCCCGCAGCACCGGACGCATCAGCGTGGATAGTTTAAACCTATGGGGGCCGGAGCCCCAGAGGAAGGAAGAGAACAAACGATTCAATTTCGTAAAAAATGAGGAAGGAATCCATTGTGGGGAGTTACGGAATAGATAGGTAAATTTAGGGATTATCTTCATTTTGATTAGGTTAATGCGGCCTAAGAGGGATAGGGGAAGGTTTTCCCAGGCTTTCAACCTGGCCTTGACATTTTGAACCACCGGATCTAGATTGAGGGGGATAAAGCTGGATACGTCTCTCGAGACCCTCACTCCCAGGTACACCATGTCATCTACCCATTGCAGTTGGATATTTGGCGGGGCTAGTCGTTTTGCCTCAGGGTCAATAGCAAGTAACTGGGACTTCGTCCAGTTCACCCGCAGTCCAGTTACAAGAAAGGACTTTACTTGCTTTGGAAACCGCAACTTGGCATTGTATGCTATTATTGAGCTTATGATCTACCAAAACCCCCAGATCCTTCTCCACCATTGATTCACCCAGTTGTACTCCCCCTAGTATGTATGATGAATGCATATTCTTTGCCCGCAAGTGCATAACTAAACATTTGTAACATTCAATCTTAAATCTACAACTGCAAATAGTGACAGGCTAGCAAAATGCAGCGTAATAAACACTATGCATTTGAAGATTAGCAGCGCACTTCATATTTTGTACCCATGGGTACGCATACAGAGCTACCATAAACTAACACTCAATAATCAGACATTACTGTGTGTAGGACCTGTGTCTGGTGATCTCACAACGAAAAAATTCAGGAGTCACTCTAGCCTTAGTAATTAGAGCTTTCTTTAACATGGTAAACATTAAAACATATGCCAGATGGTTCCCGTTTAGTTTCCTGCTATGTTCACAGGGTTGCTAGGTAAAAGGGGGCAGCAATGAAATGTGAATTGTTCTCCAATGGACATTTTATAAGGGGGTGTTGCATTAGAGACTCTATAAACATTAGTGACAAACCTAAAAGAAGACAGTCCGTGCTAACAAAGTTCATTGTGCATTTAGAATATTGTGAAATGTATTCATATTTACCATATTTAATACTGTGTCTGCAAATCAGAATTTTGATAATAATGCTTGAGGTGATAGCAGCTGCATTAGGGGACTTGTGACAGAAACAACTGCGTACTGTCCGTGATACTTTTTTTTTATTTGCGCTAACATACAATTTTGCAGGAGGAGCCTGAAAAGCTTGTCGTGAAAATGTGTATGTTAATGCACATAAAGTATCATGGGCAGTACTCAATTGTTTCTGATATTATTAATAAAACTTGATAAAGTACAGTAAATGTCTGCTTAAAATGAACTTGTCTAAGTTAAGTTCAATAAATTTGATACATTGTACAACAAAAAACAAAATTCAACAGAAAACAAAAGCAGGACATCAGGCAAAGAGATATATACACAGATGAAATTTACATGTTGGTGGGGAGGTGTCAGTAATTACACAGACTCCGGTTGTAAATAACAGAAATTGTATTCAGGGTAGGGCTTATTTTCTGGGAAACGGGGTAGGGCTTATATGGGGGGTAGGGCTTATATTGCAGCCATCACGACAATCAAGCTAGGTCTTATTTTCGGGGAAACAGGGTAATCACCGTCCCTCTCATACGGGTGACCTGTCCCTAGACTTCCTACATGCGAAATGTGCACCAAGCCTGGTAGCTAGTCTTTGAGAAAAAAAAAAAAAGCCTGGGAGCTAAGGCCCTAAATAGGCTCTACCCGACCCAAGATTACTAGTAGAGTCACATGGGATAGCTTCCCCAATGACTCAGGAAACCATAGAGGAACCATATTCCCCTTGACTTCCTGTCCCCCTGCAATGTTGCTGCAGTTGAGCACCACCTGCAGTGGAGAAAGTAGACTGCGCCTGCCTACATGTAAACTATATTATCTGCCATGGGATTTGTATTTTTGTCCAGCCAGTTCTTTTCTCTATACAGATTACCTATACTGCATACCTTCCAACTTTCTGAGATGAGAACAAGTGACACCCTTTAGCACTAAGTGTGTAAGTAAAAGATACCCTGCCATGCCCCCAGTTATGTGGGCCATGAGTATTAATAAGCAAAAAATTATGGGCTAAACGCAAAAGTGCTTTTTTTCATCAGCATGTCTCCTTTATGCTGGCATTTTCAAACAATGATATGATGAAAAAAGATTTGTGTAAAAGGTTTAATGTAGTGGAACACCTTTGGTACAGTAGTTGCATATTGCATTTATTATACATGCCTACACATCTCTTCAAAATGAGTGACAACTGAGAAGGAAAAAGGGACACAGGGATTTGGTTCCAAAAAAGGGACAGTCCCACCAAATGAGGAACAGTTGGGAGGTGTGATACCGTACAAGCAGATTACATTGTTTCCTGGTTTAGATTTGTACTTACATTTCCTTCAGTGCCAGAATACAAAAGCATCTTCTTGACTCTTATCAAACCTTAACCTTAAGGAAGAATACCAGGTATGGCAATTTTTGCATAGTTACATTAATACAGCTTGGACCAATGCAAGCATTCGAGTGCCATACTCGTGGGATCCCCCTGGAAGCTGGAAACCACTGTAGTAGTCACAGGTACTGCAGTGATATCCACTATCTTTTGAGTACCATGCTGAGTGGCTGCCCTGCTGTATTGTGAATGGGCAACATTCAGGGATCACTTTGCATTTTCTCAGTAAATACAAAATACTATCTGATTGGATGAGGTGGGACAGTGACATCAGGATCTCCACCTTATTCAATCAGCAAACACTTTGCATTCATTGGGAAAAGGAAAAGTGTTCTCTGAAAGGGGCCCGGGCAAAGCGGGCAACCTCCTGTGTTCAGTAAGTATCAGGGCAACTACTTAGCAGAGGACCATATACCCTGTTTCCCAGAAAATAAGACCTAGTGTGATTGTGGGTGATGGCTGCAATATAAGCCCTACCCTGTTTCCCCGAAAATAAGCCCTACCCTGAAAATAAGACCTGCAAGGACTTTAACTAGGGTTTATTTGGGGGGTAGGGCTTATATTGCAGCCATTATCGACAATCACACTAGGTCTTATTTTCGGGGGAAACAGGTTATTAGTAGCATTCCCTGTAGCAGCAGTGACCACTACAATGATTTCAAGCTTCCAGGGGATCCCACAGCTACTGTATGGCACGTACATGATTACATTGGTGTAAGCTGGACCAATGTAACTATGTAAAAATTGCCATACCCAAACTTTGGTTTTAAATTTTAAGTGCACTTTGAGTTGAGGACCTCCCCATGCTGAGCATTTTACTAATAAAGTCTGTTTACCTAACAGAGGGACCTGGGAATCACTCTGCCTGCCTGGCACCATACAGTTCCCCCAGCTAGTGTGGCCCCTGTGCGTATGCACACTGTGTGCAGAACATAACTTTGTAACTGTAAAGGAGGCACCTCCAGCATCATGTATCATCTTATGCACGCTAGATTTGGGAGTCCTCAATTTTGATTACCTCTTGATACTCCTTGCAAACAATCTGAGACTTTCTATTTTTAAATCCTGTTTGTTTATTGTTACTGACTGCTTGTAATTTTGTCTCTCTCTTGTAGAATATTTAATAAGCTCCTGAAGAAGCATTCAAATTGCGAAACATGTGGAGCTTTTTTCTTGCATATTTTAAAATGACGTAGGATTCCATCCCTGCAAATGTTATACATTTACTGTATATAACCCATACTAGAGAGGTCTAGCTAGCTGTTTGCATTTTAATTGCAATGTTTTTAAAGTTTATTTTTGTACTATTTGCCTTATAAAAACTCATGTATTTTTTATAATTGGTGCCTACAAAGTCCATTTTTGTTTTTGTCTTTGTTCTCGTTCTACTCAAAATTGCTATTTAGGACACGGGTCTATAACAAAATTCCCACAGTCCCATCCTGTGCTGGAGTTTGGCTAACTTGTTGATATAAACTGACAGATGGTGTAAAGCTGGCCATACAGTATGTGATATTTGGCCAGATCCTGATGAACTGCTTGCATTTTGCTAAGTGGGTGACCCTGTTGGCTACTTCCCACCCAACATTCTTCGTTTGCAATATCCTAGGAGCCAGACAGAAAATTGTCTGCTAAACAGCAGCTGCATCCAATCGGATTCTGCCCCTGATTTTGTATTTTGTTAGCCGGAGGGGCAGGTTGTCAAAAATTCAATAGCCACAGTAGAAAATTCGTCCATCCGTGCTGCATAGCATGGATGGAGGAATTGGTTCGATTTTTCAGACTGCAGACTGAACCAAAAGAATCTATAAGGGTATGGCCATCATAACAGTCATCTCTTCTGTTTTGGCCATAGGTGCTTAGCTTCTGTTAGTTTACTTAAATATTTAGGAAGATATTTTTTAAATATGTTTCATTTCATTTTAAAATATAAGCTGCATTACCATGAAATTCAAAGCAAATAATCACACTTAACTTAGAACTAAATACCAGGAAGGAAGATATGTTCTTGATTGGCTTGATACAGAATTAGCTTTAAATTACTTACCTATATCAGATAGGGAGCTTCTTTGAATTACACATGAAGGCCAGTCACCACAGAAACTGAATTTTGCTGAGTGCTGTTCAATCTGCAGGAAATTCGGTTAGATATGGGGATGTTGTGCTAAGACAATGCTTGGCACAAACTGTTCCATTGAACATCTGAGCACACAAACCTAGGGGAAATAAAAACTTCATATGGGTCCACAGCAGGAGTCTTTATTTTTTTGTAATTAGGTGTGGCCCAACTGTGATGTGTACTAGCACATTATGACATTACCTTGCAGAGAGAATTTTTTTTTCCTTTTCTTTTTATGCACGTTTACTACAGCTTTAAGGGCTGGTTTATGCTGGTGTTCCCTCTGAAGAGCTATCTGTGGTGGATCTCTTTTCAAATGGGTTTGAAAGGCATGAAGAGTTGTTATGTTGCCTTCTCCATTGTACATGATGGATGGGGGGTAGTTGCAGAGCAGCCCAATTCAGTTGAATAGGTCACATTCAGCAGGCAGTACTGCCTGCTGAATGCAATGGAGGCAGATAACCTTTCCATGCTGTGATGAAAGTTTATCATGTGTACACTCCTGTTTTCTCCCATTCAGGGGTGGTAGTATGACCGAGGCCAAGTATATTCAAATTTCAGCAACGGGGCCAGTACAGAAGGCATATATCAGGAAAAAGAAAGAGGGCTCCGGATGGTGTAGGTAAAAAAAAACGATTGGTTTTATTAAAAGTAGACATATTGTACAAATATAAAAAGTGATCACAAAAAAACTAATTGGATAAGAGAAAAAAAAGCAATGTGGGGTGCAAGTAATGCAACATTACTTGCACCCCACATTGCTTTTTTTCTCTTATCCAGCGACTGCTGTCTTTTCGCGGTGACAGCTGTTATATAGGCAAGGGCGGGGCCACCCGGTGATGTAAGCCAGTGACCCCGCCCTTTCTGACATCACAGCTAGCTCCCAAATCCAAGCATCAGGAATCTGCAATCCTCAGAACAATGAGCAGAAGGAACACAGCACTGGTCTCCATGGACTGGTAAGGCCTGATTCACACCTATGCATTTTTATAGCTTTTTGCATTTTTGCAGATTTGCACAGTCCATTTAACATGGTTTCCTATGGAACACGTTCTGTAGTGAAAATCTGCAAAATGCATAGGTGTGAACCAGGCCTGAGGCTTGATTCATACTAATGCATTTTGAGAAATGCAGGGAAATTTTTTAACATGGGTTCCTATCCTATGTGAAAGGGGGCTTCCAGATTCCGATAAGCCCCCCACCCGCAGACCCCAACATCCACCGGGCAAGGGTTGTCAGGAAGAGGCCCTTGTCTCCATCAACATGGGGGCAAGGTGCTTTGGGGTGCCCCCCCTGCCCCAAAGCACCCATCCCCCCATGTTGAGGGCATGTGGCCTGGTATGGTTCAGGAGGGGTGGGGGGCGCTCGCTCATCCCCTCCCTTTCCCGACCTGCCATGCTGCATGCTTGGATAAGGACCTGGCATGGACCTGGGGCGGGGGACCCCACGCCGTTTTTTCTCTCGATTTTTTTTGTAGCCGGCAATTTAGTTTTACATTCAGCAGGAAGCCAGCTGACAGCGGATGACTCATCGGTTGATAAGGACGCGACGGCCGGCTCCCTCCTTAGCAACCAGCTATAGACAGTGTATAAAAAAAAGAGCAAAAAGCAAAATTGCGGCAAAATTGCGGAAAAATCACGTGTCCAAAAACACGGCAAGCACCGCAAAAAGCACTGCAGAAATGCTCAAAAGCGGCATGCATACATGTGAATTGAGTATCTGTTTCACCAGCTACAAAATTTGTAGCTTCTGACTTTTAATTTTCACATGCCAGATGGAAGATCTGCTTTAAAATTCATCCTAACAGGTTTACATCTCTAAAATAGCAGAATAATACAATGTAAATAGCCTTATCTTTGAATATTTACTTTGTAATGACAACCCTGTAACCATATTGGCAACTATTGGCAGTACACCATTAAAATAGCACTTGTTGCGACATTTATCCTAGTGCGCCAAATAAACAATGAATCACAATGTATGTTTCTGTGGAATGAATGCATGCCTCAGAAGCAGGAATATCCCTATTTTCCACATGCTGCATGAATTACACAATTTGTGCTCTCTACAAAATGGAAAAGATGGCATATATTTTATGTGCTTGTAATAGTGCACCAAGCAGTGGGTATCACAGGACTCGTAGTTGTATGGCATGGATGTATAACAATGTATTTGTACTCCATCCAACTTTTAGCACTTTAGTTTCAGAACTCAGCAGCTTGCTCTGTGGCTTCTCACCTCATAGACATCTAAGCGCATATGCAAATTCAACCTTATTGTGACTTAGGCTGGGTTCACATATATATGAATTGGATGCATTTTTAACCCCATCCAATTCACATAACATGTGAATGTGACCGGCTTTAAATGGAACCGGTACACAAATGTCCGAGACAGCCACAGTGCAGCTTTGAAAGGGTTCCTGTGTGTTTTTGGCTCTGGTTTAGGTGCAAATTTAGGCAAAAATTTGCATCTGAATCATACCTGAACCGATGAACAAAAACGATCTGGACTGCAAACCACAGACAGACATGTGTGAACCCGGCCTTATGGTTATAACAGATAGTTTGCTGCCATTGTTGACTTATTTTTGTGACTATTTTGCCCGTAATTTGTCTGTTGCAGTTTCTCACTCTGCACCACTGATAGTTTATAGGGCCCACTGTGTTTCCCTAAACACTATATCAGGGATATGCAATTAGCGGACCTCCAGATGTTGCAGAACTACAAGTCCCATGAGGCATAGCAAGACTCTGACAGCCACAAGCATGAAACCCAGAGGCAGAGGCATGATGGGACTTGTAGTTTTGCAACAGCTGGAGGTCCGCTAATTGCATATCCCTGCACTATATGATCTCTGGATATGCCAAATCTATACTTCATTTGATTTTACTAGCTGTTTGGCAAAGGTGGTAATTGTGCCTTCTGATTCAGAAACTTTACACTTGTTTGTCAAAATATGGGCTCACTAAAAATAGTATACGGTTTTACTGAATGACATCAGTCTGCTGTATACAAAACATTAAATATGAAAAGGGCAGAAAGTGACCAAATGAAACAAATCACTACTATGCACTCACTATGCATATTGATATTCATGCTTAGGCTGCCATCTAGAGTTTGAAAAGGATATATGAAAGAAAAAAATAAGGTACCATCAAGGAAGAACATGGTTCAAATCCATAATATTATTATTATAATAGAAAAAAAACCATACCATTATTGAACCAGATTGGTTCATGCATATACATACTTATATCATATACTACTTTACTTCTATGCTATTATGACAGCATCTATTGATACATATGCATTTATGTTTCAATTGAAATTATTAATGGATACTGGGAGATCTTTGGTGACACACGACTCCATCCTGGCCATGTCTTCCTCCCTTTTATGCTCTGTTGGGTTGGTTTTGTCCTCTGCCTCCTCAGCTCCTGGGCCGGATGCTCATTACTGCTGCCTCTGGGTATTTTTTAGTCTGATCCAGCCTTTGGTGAGTATAGGGCCATGTGTTTGGACCCTCTTGACTAATTGTCACAATACCATCTCTGTGTTGATACTTGTATTTGGTTCATTATACCCCCTACAGATGTACTACACACGCATCCATCCCTGATGAAGAGCATGGTCTTACGAAATGCATTTGGATACTTTTCATGCCTGTGTACGTTGCAATTTACATTTTATACCATGATACGTGTAATGACATTTTTTACTGTATGTATCATATCAGTGGCTTGGCTATCATTCATGTTGTTTATATTTGCATGACAATTTTATATAATTTTGAGGCGGCATTTACTCTGTCAATTGTTGGCTAACCACATTCACCTCATTTAACTACTTCCCACCAGGCCAAGGTATATATACGGCCGGATGGGAGCCATCTCCTTCTGACTGGACGTTCAGGAACGTCCGTCAGAAGGAGGGGGATCACGCGCGTGCTGTGATTGGCCCTCCTGATCACATAATGGCCGTGTCCAGTCACAGCCATCATGTGATGTAAGCAAACAGCCGGTTGCTAGGCAATCGGCTCTCCTTTCCTCACACGGAAGTCGTCGATGAGGAGAGGAGAGCAGAGCAGATAGCTGCAGCCGGCTGGTGATCAGTGAGTATGAGCTGTTTTTACAGCTTTTTACTCACTGATCACCAGTCTAGTGTAAAACACAAATGTCCCCAAATAATAAAAACACGTGTCCCCCACATATGTCCCACTAATTATCTGCACACATCTGTACATGATCATTTGCGTACATATGTCCTTGATCACACAAACCAATTATTATACACTTTTTTTTTTAACCAAAAATATGTAGCAGAATACATTTTGGCTTAAATTTATGACAAAATTTGATTTTATTGGATTCCTTTTAAAATAGAAAGAAAAAATATATAGTTTTTTTTCCCAAATTTCCACTTTTTTCACAAAAAAATTTAAACGGAGTAGTGAATAAATACCACCAAATTAAAGCTCTATTTGTGCAAACAAAATGATCAAAATTTAATTTGGGTACAGTGTAGTATGACCACGCTATTGTCATTGAAAGTGCGAGAGCGCTGAAAGCTGAAAATTGGGCAGGGAAGGAAGGGGGCGAAAGTGCCCTGTATTGTAGTGGTTAAAGTCCTGGGGTGATTTCCTGTATTTTGAAGCACTAACCACTTAGCCACGGTGCTGCCCATTGAAACCTTTTGATGCAATCATATTTTAAAGAGGAAGTAAACCCTAATGGGTTTACTTCCTCTTTCATTCCCTGCAAAGGCAAAGCATGATGGACTACTATGCATTGCGGTGCCTGTCTTCAGGCAAATATCTCCTAAACCGTATAGGTTTAGGAGATATTTCTTGGACCTACAGGTAAGCCTTAATCTAGGCTTACCTGTAGGTCAAAGTGTGTTGTAAGGCTTTACAACCACTTTAAGATGCATAGTGTCTATTTGTTCTTATAAAATATCTGTTCTATTTTGTAATTTATTTTACTATTTTCAATGAAGAGAGAATGTAGAGCATCTGCTTTGCAGCAGTTCAACTTTTTACGTGTAGACAGTTACGTTTTCCTGCACTCTGCCATTGGACCTTTTTTGTGTTCTCAAAATGAGCCAGTACTCAAATGTAAACATAAAGCAGTGTTAGGAGTCTAAAATGGATGGCTAAGAAAAGAGGAACAGAAGGGCAAAAATATTTGTTTTCCTGCAGAAAATGCTGCTCCGGCTCTCTTCAGTACCTACCACTTGTCTGAAGGCCTGAGGGTCATATAATCTCTCTCAATTTGTTTTTTCTAAAGTTGATCTCCAGCCCTAGCTTTGGTCTTCCACGTTTGTACAGGTTCCTCTGCAGTATTGAAGTTGCTTACCTACAGTATGCATTAAAAACTGCAGCGAGTCAGATAGAATATGCCTCATTTTCAGGCTGGAGGACATTCAGAATCATCTAGCTCCTTTGTCCCCAGCCTAATTGTCCTTTGTATTCATTGGATTTAAAGCCTAAGCCTACTTAACCGCTTCCTGACCAGCGCACAATGACGGCAGAATGGCACGGACAGGCAAATGGGTGTACAGGTATGTCCCTTTGAATTTGCCGCCGTGTCATTGCGTGCGAGTATCCCGGTCGGGACCCCCATGAGTTTGTCCGGGGGTCCAGCGGGCTGGATCGCCGCGGGGATACCCGCAATCATCTCAGAAAGAAGGGGGAGATGCCGATGTAAACAGCATCTCCTCATTCTGCCTAGCAACAAGTGACACTGATCTCTGCTCCCTGTGATTGGAGCAGAGATCAGTGATCTGTAAAACACAGCCACGCCCCCACAGTTAGAAACGCACCCCTAGGACACACTTAATTCCTACACTGCCACCTCCCGGTTAACCCCTTCACTACCAGTGTCATTTACACAGGAATCGGTGCATTTGTATAGCACTGATTGCTGTATAAATTACAATGGTCCCAAAAATGTGTCAAAAATGTCCGATGTGTCCGCCATAATGTCACAGTCACAATAAAAATCGCTGATCGCCACCATTACTAGTAAAAAAAAATTATTAATAAAAATGTCATAAATCTATCCCCTATTTTGTAAACGCTATATTTTCAATTTGTGGAAAAAAAATCTTTTCAATTTTGTTTGGGTGCCACGTTGCACGACTGCGCAATTGTCAGTTAAAGTGACGCAGTGCCAAATCGCAAAAAGTGCTCTGGTCTTTAGCCAGCAAAATGGTCCGGGGCTTAAGTGGCTAAAGAGGAGATCCAGCCCACCCCCACGAAAAAATTAAAAGTCCTCAGCTACAAATACTGCAGCTGCTGACTTTTAATATATCAACACTTACCTGTCCAGGGAGCCCGCAATGTAGGCACCCCAATGTAGGCACCCCAGCCGATCACCATTCCAGGTAAGGGAACCCGGAAGTGAAGCCTTTCGTTTTCACAGCCGGTTCCCTACTGCGCATGTGGGAATCTCTTGGCTTTTTAATTGGTCCAGTGGCGGATAAAGGAGGAGGGAGCCTAACTTCTGCGAGATTGGGCCGTGGCCCCGTCTCCTGGAAGTGGGGAAAGGTACCTGTCAAAAACATGTACCTGTTCCCCGCTTCCCTCTGAAGGTGTCAAATGTGGCACCAGAGATGGGGGGGGACGGATACACGGACGACAGCCATGCAGACAAATTTGATACAGTGTGCGGCGTATGGTCTGAGCACTGACAGGCTGACCGCCCACCCCTTCAACCTCTGCAGCAATTCTGGCAGCACTCCTACATCTATTTCCCAAAGACAACCTCTGTATATGACACTGACCACGTGTACCTTTGGTCAACCATGGCGAGGCCTGTTCTGAGTGGAACCTGTCCTGTTAAACCACTGTATGGTCTTGGCCACCATGCTGAAGCTCAGTTTCAGGGTCTTGGCAATCTTATAGCCTAGGCCATCTTTATGTAGAGAAACGATTCTTTTTTTCAGATCCCCAGAGAGTTCTTTGCCATGTGCTGTCAGCTCTGCATGGGCAGGCTCAGAGGTGGCTGACGCCACACCAGGTTTAGCTAGGAATGGTTGTATGTGACAATGGCACCAATCTTCTCTCCGCCCTCTGACATGGACACTTGACCCATGTTCCATGTTTGGCACACATCCTGAATTTGGCGGATCAGCGTTTCTTGACCAGGTAGCCAGGCTTACAAGATCTCCTGAAGCAGTCCAGAAAAGTCTGTAGTCATTTCCGCAGGTCATACAACGCCAGTGCTTGGTTGGCTGACATTCAAAGGGAATGGAACCTGTCCATCGACCATCTCATTTGTGACATGCCCACCAGGTGGAACTCAATGTTGGCAATGCTGCAGCGGCTGCACACACAGCAGAGGGCCATCAATGAGCACCTGTGCAAGTATGGCACCAGGACAGGGTCAGGGGAGCTTGGCTTTTTTTTTGCCACACCAGTGGCTTCTGATCAAGGGTGCATGCACGGTCCTGTCACCACTTGAGGAGGCCACAAGGATGGTGAGCAGCGACAATGCATGCATCAATGATAGTGTCCCTCTAGTCTTCCTGCTGGAGCACATGCTTCGTGGAATCATGGACAGGGCACTTCAGACAGAACAGTGGGAGGAAGAGAAGGACTGCCTTTCCTCCCAAGGCCCCCCTTTATCCAGATAGCATTCTTGCGGGTCCGCCAAACACACAGGAAGGAGAGACGGAGGAGGATTGTGTCAGCATGAATGTCAAGGATAACACCCAGCAGTTTTCAAGGGATAGTTTTCAGTCCCCAGAAACTCAAGGAATTTTAAGTGGCTGGGAGTAGGTAGTTACGAATGTGTTCCTTAGTGACCCAGAGGACTCGGAATCGTATGCCTCAAACTTATGCTGCATGGCCTCCCTGATTCTGCAAAGCCTGCAAGGACCCTAGGATTCATGGTATTAAGAAGAGAGATCATTACTGGCTAGCAACCCTTCTTGATCCACGTTACAATGGTAAGATTGCAGAACTCATCCTGCCTTTGCAGAGGGAACAGAGAATGAAACATCTTCAGGCCTTGAAGAAAAGTGTGTGTGTGTGTGAGACGCAATTCCAGACCCTGGGAGGTTACCATTTCCTGGT
The DNA here is from genome assembly GCF_037356315.1 of Lithobates pipiens. Lineage (NCBI taxonomy): Eukaryota > Metazoa > Chordata > Amphibia > Anura > Ranidae > Lithobates > Lithobates pipiens. The sequence goes on from NW_027507790.1 coordinate 100,702,619, forward strand.
GCTGGAGTGTGTTTCTCAGGCTTCGTTCCGATGCCTTTAAAGAGGAAGTAAACCCTAATGGGTTTACTTCCTCTTTCATTCCCTGCAAAGGCAAAGCATAATGGACTACTATGCATCGCATAGTAGCCCATTATGTGTCACTTACCTGACACAGGAGCCAGCGATGTCACCGCTGTCCCCTGTAGTCCGGCGCATCCATCTTTTCGGTGGGGTCTCGCAGCTCCGCCGCTGTCATTCGGCGGAGCCGCGATGACGTCACTCCCGCGCATGCGCACGGGACCTGAAACGCGCGGCAGCTCCGTTGTTGGAAATGCCGTGCTCAGTGTGCCTGCGCGCCGTAGACAGTGGTGCCTGTCTTCAGGCAAATATCTCCTAAACCGTATAGGTTTAGGAGATATTTCTTGGACCTACAGGTAAGCCTTAATCTAGGCTTACCTGTAGGTCAAAGTGGTTTGTAAGGGTTTACAACCACTTTAAACAATTTTTCAGTCCTCAGCGCCAAGGTCTGATAGGTTCCAGCAACCATCGCCGGTGTCTGCATTATATGGTGCAGGAATATCCAGGGGCAAGAGCAGACCTGGAGACCTTTCCAACAGAGCATCCATTGAGTTACTGGGTCCCACTGGCCAGAAATTGGTCAATGTGCAATTGAGCTACTGGCCTGTCCTGCATCCAGCGTGCTTTCTGAACACACCTACAGTGCTGCTGGAAGGTTTGTAACGGATCAAAGAACACGCCTTTATTTACTCCGAGGAGTATGGATGGCTAATTAACCAACCCCATGAAGGGGAATAATGGCAAAACTTCATGGCGGGGATGGAGGTGACTGACCGGGGAGACATGCTCTTCCTTCCCCCATGCACCCCCCCCCCCATTTTTTTTTCTCCTTCTTCCTTTCGCTCTCTTCCTACTCACCTCCTATGCTCTCATCTCATATTTGTCTCTTCCCCACATTTTAATTTCTCCTTTTTTTATCCCTTTCCTTTTCCATTCCTCATGCTACCCGAAGCGGCGGTGTAGGACGTAGACTCTCCAGGATCGGTGTGAACCGGCTCCAACCCTACACCTAAACCCTTAAAACACGGCGTTTGCCAAAAAAAATTACGGGGGCCAGGCAGGGTGCGGAAGTCCCCTGTTCGATAGGCATACATTCTGCATTGATCCAGAGAAGGTAAATTATGAAGGATACCCCTAAGAGTACGTGTAATAGGGGTGAAGAGTTATACAATGTGCTCTATCCTTCTAACATGCCTTGCTGTGCCTTATGTATCACCGACTGTTAAATAAATAAAGAATTTACAATAAATAAATAAAAAAAGAGTGTGCCTGTCCACAGACTCTGTTAATAGGCTCACATTTATAAAAATCAGTCCTTGATCAGCAGCTATCAAGCACCTGATGCTGATTTAACTGATTGAATTTGCTATGGATCTGGGATCCCTTGAAGACTGCCTATCCTGTTCCTCCTCAATCATGATGATGGTAGCTTCCAACAATATTTTTAGTTTAGGGCACCACCACCACCCAAGGCCCATTTTTTCTGCCCCTGTTTAACAGGGGCATGTAATGAAAAATGTTTAAATGATATTTAACAACAGGGCCCCGTTCCTGCACCTAACAACAGTAACTGTGAGGGGTTACCGTGTTCTGGAACCAACACCTAAGGCCCAATTTTTCTGCCGCTGTTTAACAGGGGCGTGTAATTACAATTTTTGAAATAATATTTAACAGCAGGGCCTGTTCTTGCAACCAACAAGAGTAACTGTGTGGGGTTACGGTGTTCTGCCACCACCTAAGGCCCAATTTTTTGGCAGAGTATATAGTGCAGTCTGTATAGAATATATACTGCGGTTCAGAGTATGTAGTGCAGACCATATAGTATATAGTGCAGTCAGTTTAATATATATCAGTGCAGGGTATATAGTGTAGTGTACAGTATATAATATAGTGCAGTGATGGTGAACCTTGGCACCCCAGATGTTTTGGAACTACATTTCCCATGATGCTCATGCACTCTGCAGTGTAGGTGAGCATTATGGGAAATGTAGTTTCAAAACATCAGGGGTGCCAAGGTTTGCCATTACTGATATAGTGTATTGAAGTGGTTAGGGGGAGCCCTATGAAAGAATTAAGAAAAATACAGCATGGGTTCCCCCGGGCCATACCAGGTCCTTTGGATCTGGTATAGATTTTGGGGGGGACCCCCAAGCCATTTAAAAAAAAAAAAAAAATAGTGAGGGCCTGGTGTGGACTGGGGGGACCCATGCTGTTTTTTTAAATTATATATCCAGGATCTGGCAATACATTACAGCCGTGAACAATTTTAAATGACATTTTTTTTCCTTTAGAAATGTCATTTTGCTACAGTACTATTCTAAACATGGGAAAAAATTTGCTATTTTACAGGCAGACTAAGGAGACCCCCTAGACACAATATTTAAAAGAATATTTCATTTTTATTTATATTATTATTTTCACTTTAAGCATTCTTAAAATCACTGCTCCTGAAAAAACGGCGGTTTTAAAAACATTTTTTTGCATTAATACATGTCCCCTGGGGCAGGACCCATGTCCCCAAACACATTTTATGGCAATAACTTGAATTTAAGCCTTTAAAAATGGCACTTTTGATTTTTCACGTTCGTGTCCCATAGACTTTAATGATGTTCGGAGGAATAGCCAGCTTGATAGAACTGAAGGCCAAATTCATATCCCAAAATGGGAAAAAAAAAACTTAGATGATATCCTAAGGGATATGCTGCTGTAAAACCCTGCCTATCCTGCAGCCTTGAAGAGTCGCTGGTTTAACCGCTTCAGCCCCGAAAAATTTTACCCCCTTCCTGACCAGAGCACGTTTTGTGATTCAGCACTGCATCACTTTAACTGCCAATTGTGCGGTCGTGCGACGTGACACCCAGACAAAATTGATGTCCTTTTTTCCCGCACAAATAGAACTTTCTTTTGGTGGTATTTGATCACGTCTGCGGTTTTTATTTTGACACTATTTTGTGACCATTGTCATTTATACATCGATCAGTGCTATAAAAATGCACTAATTACTGTGTAAATGACACTGACAGTGAAAGGGTTAAGTGTGTCCCAGGGAGCGATTCTAACTTTGGGGGAGATGGGCTTCAAGTCCCATGACAGCGATCACCGCTCCCAATGACAGGGAGTGGTGATCTCTGTCATGACACAAGCCAGAATAGAGAAAGGCCTTGTTTACAAGGACATTGTTCTAATATTGAGCAATACACGCAGCGGTCACGCTGTACACCCATTTGCCCACTACTGCCATTGCGCCAACATATATCGGCGTGCAACAGTCAGCAAGTGGTTAAAGAGGCTCCTGACTCCCTAGATCCAACAATGGGTCAGTATGTGAAGCAACAGTCAGTACTCTTATCAAAACAAATCATGTGGCAGCCAATCACAGTGATCCTCTGATCACCTAATGTTTCCCATTCCTGGTGTTCAGTACTTTTTAAATAGACACTTGGGTGGTAAGGCTTAAGCTGCAAAAGCAGCAGATAGATGTAAACATGTCAATGGCAAGAATTTATCTCCCTGTTGCGTTTGTTAGGCAATATAACCTGCCAAACGCAACCCATTCAACTCAATGGGACTGTGCCAGTAGTGGTGTGGGCTTTTAGGGGTTAAAACTGAGCAGATGACATACCCTCTGAAACGCAATCCACAGTGGATCACTCACTACTAATTTTTGTTTGTTCAACCCAGCAGGGCAAACGAAAAAAGAAAACCGCTCAGAAGGAGCCGCTGTACTAACCACACAATGTTAGTACAGCGATCTCCCCCACCGTGCTATTGTGTTCTGACAGGGGGGCAACCCCCACCAGACCGCTCAGATCAGCACTCTTAACCATTGGTTGAAAGTGCTGATCAGGAGCCAGTTGACAGGCCTTTTTTGGTCATGCCCCATCGACCAGCTGTCTTCTGTCAGACCAGCTGCAGTACACACCGTCCGACATTCGGCCCATGTGTACTAGACTTTAGAGGGATAACGCTAGTGTTAACTAGCCCTCAGAACCACATAAGGGCCCTTAGTTAAATACATCCTATAGTGTCCTCACCCTCCCAGCTCCCCTCCACTCTTCATACATCTCCACCTACACAAGGGCAATTTTCCTTTCATGTGAAACCACTGACATGGGGACATTTTTCCTTCTAGGTAAACCACCAGCGTGAGGCCATTCTTTTTCTTTCCAGTGACACCAGAGGTGCAGGGCCTTTATTTCCCCCCCTAGTGAAACAGGCATTTTTCCCAGTGACACAACTGGCCTAGGAGCATCTTCTCTTTTTTTTTTTTTTTTGTGACACCAGTGATGAAGGTGGCATTTCTTCCTTCCAGTGATGCCACCAATATGTCTTTTTCCCCTCACATTGTTGCTGGGGCAATTCTTTCTACATCACTATTAGCCCCATGAATAAAAGGTGTACTGCTATCACGCTAATATGCAACATATGTTTCAGTGCAGTGTGTTGTATGCTTCACTATTAACTGAACCCCACTCCCTAATTCACCACCCAAGGGGGGTGCGCAATTTGGCATCTTCTCTCTGGGCACTGGATGATCATGCCAGTTTGATCTACTCATGGAATGGGTATTCAAAGAAAAGAGAAGTGCTAAGGCATTGATAACAGTTCTAGACCTGGAAATCTCTCTGCGGATAACTTGTTATAAGAACAGAGTCTGACATCATGTGGAACCCAGAGCCTGGAGACCACTTCCAGCCTAGCCCTGCAGCAGGCAGTAACTGCACTCCAAAAGTCAGGCTGAGAATAGGCAGCACCAGATAGCTGCAATTATAAAGTCCAGCTCTGGCTGCAACGGGGAGAATAATCTTAACCACCTCAATACCAGGCACTTAAACACCTTCCTGCCCAGACCAATTTTGAGCTTTCAGTGCTGTCGCACTTTGAAAGACAATTGCGCGGTCATGCTACACTGTACCCAAATTAAATTTTTATCATTTTTTTCCCCACAAATTTATTTTGGTGGTATTTGATCACCTCTACGGTTTTTATTTTTTGCTAAACAAATAAAAAAAGACCGAACATTTTGAAGAAAAATATGTTTTTTGTTTGTTTCAAAACTTTGTAAATAAGTAAGTTTTCTCCTTCACTGATGGGGCTGCACTGACGGGCACTGATAAGGCAGCACCAATGAAATGGCACTGAGGTGGCATTGATGGGCACTGATAGGCGACACGGATGGAAACTGATAGGTGGCACAAATTGGCACCGATAGCTGGCATGGATAGGCGGCATGAATAGGCATGGGTCCATTGTGGGCACTGACTGGCATCCCTGGTGGTCTAGGGTGGCATACCTGGTGCTGGGCATCCCTGGTGGTCCAGTGTGGGCATCCTCGGGGGGGGGGGGGGGGGGCTGTGCTGATAATCGATCAGCACAGACCGCCCCTGTCAAAGGAGCAGCCGATCGGCTCTCCTCTACTCGCATCTGACAGACACGAGTGAGGAAAAGCTGACCACCGGCTCTTCCTATTTACACTGTGATCAGCCGTGATTAGACACTCTTTACCGTGATCGTAGTTGCGGGGTGTCAGACTGACACAAGTAATGATTACACAGAGTGTTTGGGTGTTCGTTTAGCTGGGTTTAGAGAACATAGAATGCCGGGGGCCTGGATCGGATTAGAAACTCTAAATGGGGCAAAAACCTGTTTTAGTCTAGGTTCGCATTGAGCCCTAGTTCACACTGGAACGTTTTGACATGCAATTTAGCATCTGCACATGGCACCAATTTCAAAAAGTAGTTCTGTACTACTATTTGCGATTTTGGGCTGCAATTTAGATTGACATCTGTGCAGAAACCTGCACACAGATGTCTCTAAATTAATGGCTATAAATCAGGACCGACGTGCAGGAGTGGCATCGTCGCAGCTCAGTGTGAATCTGGGCTGAGGGTGGGGTTTGAAATCAGCAATGCACAGATGTCTATTCAAATCGCCCCCGAAGTCTCCGGTAAACGCAGCAAAATCACGACATGATTTTCCGGCGGCCAAAACATTCTTATCCTGAACACAATTCTTCCGCATTCAGGAGAGGGAGATTGAAGCTCACCTAAATGCGGTAGCTCCCAAACTCTGGTAAAAGCCTATGTGTACATGGACACAGGCTTTTATGGAGTAGAGTTTAGGGGGGAAAAAAAACAAACAAACAATAGCTCCTAAACTCAAGCTTAGGAGCTGTAGTGTACATGAAGCTTAAAAATGAGAACTTCTCCTTTGTTTAGAAAAGGTAAATACAGGAGTGCCAGTCTGATTGAGAGCCTTAAATTGGGAAAAATGTCTGTCATTACCACCTAGTCAGTATCATTGTAATAAGAAATGCCATATTAATGCCTTGGTCAGAAGCTCAATTAACCACTTCCCGACCAGCGCACGACGATGTACGTCGACAGAATGGCACGGGCAGGCATATTGGCGTACATGTACGTCCAATATTCGTTGCCGCCGTGCCATCGGGAGCGCGCCGCCGGCGGCGCGCTCCCGCGCTGGTCGGGACCCCCGAGTCCGGTCGCGGGACCCGCGGACTCGATCGCCGCGGGCATCCCCGCGATCGTCTCACGGAGCGGCCGAATGGAGGAAATGCTGTATAAACAACATTTTTCCATTCTGCCTAGCAACTAGTGACGCTGATCTCTGCTCCATGTGATTGGAGCAGAGATCAGTGTACACTAAATGAAAGCCCAACCACCCCACAGTTAGTAACACACCCCTAGGAACACTTAACCCCTACACTGCCACCCACTGGTTAACCCTTTCACTGCCAGTGTCATTTACACAGGAATCACTGCATTTATATAGCAGTGATTACTGTATAAATGACAATGGTCCCAAAAATGTGTCAAAAATGTCCGATGGGTCCCCCACAATGTCGCAGTCACAATAAAAATCGCAGATCGCCATTACTAGTAAAAAAATAAATAAAAAATTATTAATAAAAATGCTATAAAACTATCCCTATTTTGTAAACGCTATAACTTTTGCGCAAACCAATCAATAATCGCTTATTGCGATTTTTTTTACCAAAAATATGTAGAAGAATACGTATCGGCCTAAACTGAGGGAAAAAAATGTTTTTTTATATATTTTTGGGGGATATTTATTATTACAAAAAGTAAAAAATGCGTTTTTTCAAAATTATCGCTCTATTTTTGTTTATAGCGCAAAAAATAAAAACCGCAGGGGTGATCAAATACCACCAAAAGAAAGCTCTATTTGTGGGAAAAAAAGGACGTTAATTTTGTTTGGGAGCCACGTCGCACGACCGCGCAATTGTCAGTTAAAGCGACGCAGTGCCGAATCGCAAAAAGTGGTCTGGTCTTTGACCAGCAAATTGGTCCAGTCTGAAAGTGGTTAAAACTACGGTACTTTAGCAGGGATCTGAAAATGTGACTTCAGCCTTAGGACCGACTTATGGGAAAAGCAGTAAACCAGTGTCATAAACAGAAAATCATTTACTAACAGGTTACAGAATGCCTCTAACTGCAGACATTTAGATCCGTGTGTGGCATTTAGGATAGGAACATTTTGACCACAGGAAAGGGCCAGAAAAACTTGCCACGCTTTGCATTTTTCCCACAGAGGCTGTAAATTTAGACCAGTGTATATGAAGCCTTAGGCCTCATGCACACGGACGTTTTTACAGCCACCTTTTTGAGCTTTTTTTGCAGCTTAAAAACGGCTGTCCATGTTAGTCTATGGCTTCATGCCCACCTAGGCGTTTTTGAGCTGCAAATGGCATAGGCGTTTTTAAGCTGTAAAAAAAACCCAGGACCAGTGCGTTCCATGGCGTGGAGCTAGAGCTGTAAAAACGCGAATCGCGGGAAAACGCGCAAAAACGCGCAAAAACGCGCATAAACACGCAACATATTTTCTTTGTTTTCTGAGTGCTATAGCCAAGAGATGTGTTTCTTAAAAAACGCTACTTAACGCTAACGCTAAAAAATGCGCAAAAACGCGCAAAAACGCCAATGCAAAACGCGGTAAAAATCACGTTTTTAACAACAATTTTTCCAGGCATCGGAGCTAGCTTTGCAGCCAGTTTTTTAAAACGTCCGTGTGCATGAGCACTTAGGGTGTAATAGTAGTCTATGCTGTGTGTGAGAAATAACTTAAAAAAATATTTTCTTAAATTTTCTAAACATATTGTGACAAAAAAATTAATTCCAAAAACAACCTCACCATGCTTCGTATTAAAGTGGCTGTAAAGGCTAAAAGTTTTTTTTTTTTTTTGTACCATAATGCACTCTGGCCTGATCTCTGTCTAGTACTGTGCCAGAGAGCAATGGCACTGCTCTCTCTATCTCCACACTGGACTCATAGGCTCCTGCTGCTGTAAATCAAATCCAGTGAAAGTGGGGGCAGAGCCAAGGCTCATTGTATATCACATAGTGTGGCTCAGGAGCGAGCCCGCACTAGTACACAAAGACAGGAGGACCCAGGGGTGCCCCCAGGGGACCCTAGAAGAGGAGAATCAGGACTGCTCTGTCTCTGTGCAAACCCAGTGCATAGAGAAGGCAAGTATAACTTTTTTCCTTTCTTTTAATAACAAAGACTTTAATATCAACTTAAATACCCTAAACTGCCTAATACAAAAGTTGTACAAGCTAGGACTTATACACTGAACCACCCAAGGGTTATGTAGTTGGCTAAAAGGATAGATACCAGAGTGTCGTAAACCAGGTTCAGTCAGAACAGAGACCAGACACTAGTGGGGTTCCACAAGGCTCTGTACTGGGTCCTGTTCTATTTAACCACTTCTCACCCAGCATATAGCAGAATGATGGCCAGGAAGTAGTTCAGTTATCCTTACCGGGCGTTGTAAAACTTCCAGCAGGATAAGCTGCGATCACACATGGCGATCGGTGGTGTGGTTCCTCTACTTACGCTGACAGACTCGAGTAGAGCAGAGTCAATCGGCTGCTCTCCCCAAAGGGGGAGGGGTGCTTGGACTGATTGATTATCAATGCACCCCCTCAAGGATGCCCACCCATGGCCACTAGAGCCCATCAGGGATGGCAATCATTGCCCATTAGGGATGGAACTCTGTGCCCATCAGTGCTACCTACAAGTGCCCATCAGTGCTGCATGTAAGTGCCACCTCATCAGTGCTAATCAGTACAGGAGAAAACAAACTTCTTTAAAACAAAAAGGAAAAAAATATTTTTTTTCCAGGTTTTTCATTCTTTTTTATAGCGCAAAAAATTAAAAACTCCAGAAGCGATGGGGTTCAAATACCACCAAACGAAAGCTCTATTTGACTGCGCAATTGTCATTCAAAATGTGAGAGCACTGAAAGCTGAAAATTGGTCCAGCAGGAAGGTGTATAAGTGTCCTGTATTGAAGTGGTTAACCTAAGTAAGTGATATAACTAAAAAGGTTTGTTAGGTAGGTATTTTTGCTGATGACACAAAGGTGTGCAATATATCCCTGGAGGTGTCCAACATGGAACACAATTTGGCATTGGTGGAAGATTTGTCAAAGTAATGGAGACTGCAGTTCAATATTTCTAAATGTAAAATAATGTAGCTGGGGAAAAATAATCCTTTGAGATAGTATAACATTAGGGGTACAGTGTTGGCACTACAGAAGATTTGGGGGTGTTTATTTTAGATAATTGCAAAATGAGCGAACAGTGTGACCAGGCAGTTTGAAAAGCAAAATTAATTCTAGGACGCATCACTAGCAGGAGGAAGGAGGTTCCAATTCCTCTCTATCAGGGGTCTCAAACTGGCGGCCCTCCAGTTGTTGCAAAACTACAAGTCCCATTAGGCATTGCAAGACTTGGCAGTTACAAGCATGACTCCTTTTAGGCACAGGCATGACGGGACTTGTAGTTCTGCAACAGCTGGAGGGCCACCAGTTTGAGACCCCTGCTCTATATAGACCTTTAGTGAGACCTCATTTAGAATACTGTGTCCAGTTCTGGAGAGCTCACTTACAGAAAGATATTGATAAGATGGAACGATTCTAGAGACAGGCAAGGCGGTGAAAGGTTTGGGGGATAAAATATATCAAGAGCAACTTCAGGAACTTAATTAGGTACAGTCTGGAGGAAAGAAGGGAAAGGGGAGACATACTTGAAACCTTTAAATACATGAAGGGGGTGAATGAGCTTCAGGAGGGCAGTTTTTTTCAATATAAAATCAAGAACACAGGGACATGACCTCAAACTAATTGGAAGAAAAGTTCAAAACGATAAATGGACTTCAGACATGCTTGGGATAAACAAATCTATAGGTCAGGCAACAAATTTAATGGAAAAAAAAAATTATAATATATATAAAAAAAAAAAAAAAATGGGCAGACTCGAAACTCAGTATTTTCTGCCATCGCTTGCCTATATTTCTACTTTGCAATAAGAGGTCATTTATACTCTCCTGGCTTTTTAGGGCCCCAAGAAATGAAATAGGCAGTCCATACAACAGGATTCATAATTTTTCAAAATATTACACTCTTTTTTATAACACACAGCCAGAATTTATGATTTTTTTTTTTGGCCATTTTTCTAAGAATACGAAGAACACCAACTTTTTTCACTCCTGGTTAGTGTTTGGCTGAAGCCATTTATTATCAACCAACTGTGTTTACGCTTTTTAAATCAGAATAGCAACAGAAACTACCCAAATGACCCTGATCAAAAGTTGACATACCCCAGTTCTTAATACCATGTATTGCCCACTTTAACATCAAATGACAGCTTGAAGTCTTTTGTGGTATTAGTGGATGAGGCAACTTATCTTCTCACATGGTAAAGCTGCCCATTCCTCTTGGCAAAAAGCCTCCAGTGCCTGTAAATTCTTGGACTGTCTTGCATGAATTGCACGTATGAGATCTCCCAAGAGTGGCTCAATGATATTGAGGTCAGTAGACTGAGATGGCCACTCCAGAACCCTCACTTTATTCTGCTGTAGCCAATGGCAGGTCGACTTGGCCTTGTGTTTTGGATCATTGTCATGTTGGAATGTCCAATTACAGCCCATGCGCACACTTCTTAGCTGATGAATGCAAATGTCCCTCCAGTATTTGATAACATATTGCATTCATCTTGCCAACAATTTTGACCAAATTTCCTGTGCCTTTGTAGCTCACACATCCCCAAAACATCAGCGATCCTCCTCCGTACTCATCATCATAGGTCTTGTTGACTCCTCTCCAACTGTAGCGTTTATGGTTGTGGCCAAAAAGCTAAAATTTTGGTCTCATCACTCCAAATGACTTTGTGCCACAAGGTTTGATGCTCGTCTGTGCTGTTTGGTGAATTGTAAGTGGGATACTTGGTGGCATTTGCATGGTAATGGCTTTCTTCTGGCGACTCGACCATGGAGCCCATCTTTCTTCAAGTGCCTCTTGAAACAGCCAAACCACATGTTTTTAGAGAGTCCTGTATTTCATCTGAAGTTAGCTGTGGGTTTTTTTTTTTTTTTTGGCATCTCAAACAATTTTCCTGGCAATTGTGGCTGAAATTTTAGATGATCTACCCAACTGTGGTTTGGTTTCAACAGAACCCCTCATTTTTCACTTCTTGATTAGAGTTTGAATACTGGTGATTGGCATTCTCAATTCCTTAGATATCTTTTTATATCCCTTTGTTTTATATAGTTCAACTACCTTTTCCCGCAGATCCTTTGACAATTCTTTTGCTTTCCTCAGAACTTGGAATCCAGAAACCGTGCAGCACTGGATGAAAAATGCAAGGGTTTGTCAGGAGTCCAGAAACTCATAAACCTTTAAGCTGGGTTCACACCGATACTACACAACAGTCATCCTTCTTTGCTCTGCGACATCAGTCCGATCCGACTTTGTGATAGTCTGACTTGTGCTTTGACCACTCAAAACAATCCCAGTGTAACAAATTCTTTTACTGCTAATGTAATCACCATGTTAGATGTCACAAGTTGGATGTTAGGACAAAGATCCTACTTCAATGATATTCAATGGGATGAAGTAGGATCAAAGTTGAACCAAAGTCCAGGGAGCATTTTCAAAGTCTGACCAGTTAAGACAGCTCTCATAAGGAAACATTGATTTTTCACACATCATGAGCTCCCACTGTCTGCGGTTGTTGTATAAGTGTGAACCCAGGCTTATATGCACTGGCAGGGGTTGCATTGGCCACCATCATCTTGGATAAAGTATTCATATTGGATTAAGTATTGCACTTCAGCAATTGCACAAAGCGAAAATACACAACAGACTTCTGCAGAACATTAAACAGAGTACAGGTGACCCAATTCTCCAAACTTTTTCTTCTCTCATTCATGCTTCCTCTCAATCTCCCCACTCTGTATCATGCACTCTCTATTTTTCCTTCTCACAGTTGCATCCTCTCTGCTTAAAATTCTCACTCCTTCACCACACATCTCTATATCTATATCCCTCACTCCTGTCTTCACCTTATTACTGCACTCATCAGCTCCTGCTAACTCTAAATCCATATACCAATAAAGCTTGCAGGCCACTGGGATGGGTCCCCCCACATAAGTCACACTCCCATATCACCTCTCTCACCCTTCTCCTAACTTCTGGAGATATTTCCCCAAATCCAGGACCACAGTCATTTACCTTCAACCAACATACCTGGCACAACCCATCCTCTGCTAGCAGCCACAATCCACACAATCTCATTTCTGTTCCTCTTAAGCCTAGAGCCAGCCTGCCCTTCTCCTGTGCCCTTTGGAATGCCCGCTCTGTTTGTAACAAACTCACCACCATCCATGACCTATTTATCACCAACTCCCTGAACCTACTTGCAATTACTGAGACCTGGATTCAAGAATCTGACCTTCCTTCTCCTGCTTCTCTCTCCTATGGTGGCCTCCTGTGGACTCACTCTGCCAGGCCTAGTGGACGGAAAGGAGGTGGTGTTGGAATCCTCCTATCCCATCAAAGCACTTTTCAGGTTCTTCATCCACCCGCTCTGTCCCTCTCTTCATTTGAAGCTCACTGTATTCGCTTATTTTTCTCCGGTTTCATTGAGAATTGCTGTGATCTATCAGCCCCCTGGACCGGTATCAAACTTCCTTGACGACTTCTCCGCCTGGCTATCCTACTGTCTCTCCTCTGAAATTCCAACACTCATTCTTGGTGACTTCAACATCCCTGTTAATCTTAACACTCCTACTTCTAAGCTGCTGAGCCTAACCTCCTCTTGATCCAACAATGGACAAGTGCTTCCGCTCACTCTGTTGGCAACTGCCTTGACCTCATCTTCTCCTACCTATGCACTCCGCACACCCTTTCCAATATTCCTTTGCCTCTATCTGATCACCACCTTATTAGTTTCAATCTCTCCTTGTCTGCCTCCTCCTTGCCAACTACCAAACTATTACCCGTACAAACCTTCACCATCTTAACCCTTGTCTTCTTTTCTCTGCTACAGATTGTCTCTACGACAAAATCTCATCCTTGTCCTGCCCCAACCTGGCTACTTTTGTTTACAACAGTTCGCCGTCATCCACCCTGGATACCTTCGCCCCCCTCACTACGCGCAGAATCTGGCCTCCGACCGCTACAACCCTGGCAGACAGACAATACCAGAAGCCTCAAAAACGTAGCCGTGCTCTTGAGCGTCTGTGGCATAAACCTAAGTCACAGCAAGACTTCAGCCAATATAAATCTGCCCTCCAAAAATACCATTCCTGCCTGCACGCTGCCAAACAGACGTACTTTATCACTCTCATTAACACCCTCTCACGCAGTCCCCGTCAACTCTTTTCTACCTTTACCACTCTACTTTGTCCTCCATTACCCCCACCCACTAACTTACTCACTGCCCAGGAGATTGCGTATCACTTCAAAAATAAGATTGAGACGATTCGTCTCGAGATCTCCACTCTACAGACATCTCCCTCACCTTACACTCCCTGTCCTCCTGCGCAATCAATACTTTCCTCTTTTGACCCAGCTACTATAGAGGAAGTCACTAAACTTTTTTCTAATGCCCACCTAACCTCCTGGACCCTGTTCCTTCTCAAATACTACGGTCACCATCTGGCTCAATCCTACACACTCAACTCATATCTTCAACCTCTCACGCTCTACTGGCATCTTCCCCAACCCTCTAAAACATGCACTAGTCACTCCCATACCAAAAAAGGCCTCAGACCCCACAAATCTTAACAACTTAAGACCCATCTCTTTACTCCCTTTTGCCTCCAAACTCCTTGAACGTTTAGTCTACAACCACCTCATTGAAAATCACTCTCGATCCTCTTCAGTCTGGATTTCGCCCACAGCACTCCACAGAAACTGCCCTCCTAAAACTCACTAACGACTTACTAACAGCCAAAACCAACGGTCATTATTCCATACTCTTACTCTTGGACCTTTCTGCTGCCTTTGATGCAGTTGACCACCCCCTCCTCAAAAAAACCTAATTTGCTTGGTCTCCATGGCTGCACTCTCCGTTGGTTTGAATCTTACCCATCTCATCGCACCTTCAGTGTCACTTACAACTCCACTTCCTCTTCTCCAACTCACCTTTCCGTTGGGGTCCCCCAAGGTTCTGTCCTTGGACCTCTACTATTCTCGATCTACACGTCCTCCCTGGGTCAGCCGATAGCCTCCCATGGCTTTCACTATCATTTATATGCTGATGACACCCAAATCTATCTCTCTGCCCCTCAGCTCACCACATCAATCTCCTCAAGCATCACTGATCTAACAGACATATCAGCCTGGATGTCACACCACTTCCTCAAACGTAATCTAAAACTGAGCTCTTAATATTTCCTCCTCCACGTGCCCCTTCGCCTGACTTCTCTGTCAAGATCAATGGCACATCTATCAGTCCATCCCCACATGCCAGGGTGCTAGGGGTAACCTTAGACTCCGAACTGTCCTTTCAGGCCCACATACAAGCCCTGTCCAAATCATGCCGCCTTAGCCTCCGCAACATTTCCAGAATACGCCCCTTTTTAACTAATGACACCAAGCTTCTAATTCACTCCCTGGTCATCTCTCACCTCGACTACTGCAACTCCCTCCTCGTTGGATTACCTTTACATAGACTATCCCCCCCTTCAGTCCATAACGAATGCCGCTGCCAAACTCATCCACCTTACCAGCTATTCAGTGTCCTCCACCTCTCTGCCAATCCCTGCACTGGCTTCCAATCACCCAATGAATAAAATTAAAAGTACTAACAATAATTTACAAAGCCATCCATAACTCTGCCCCTAGTTACATCACTAACCTAGTTCCACAATACCAACCAAGCCGCTCTCTTCGGTCATCCCAAGACCTCCTGCTCTCTAGCTCCCTTATCACCTCCTCCCATGCTCGCCTCCAGGATTTCTCCAGAGCTTCTCCCATTCTTTGGAACTCCCTACCCCAATCTGTCTGACTGTCCCCTAATCTATCCATCTTTAGACAATCCCTGAAAACCCTTCTCTTCAAAGAAGCCGATCCTGCTTCTAACACTGTTTTACTTCCTCCATCAGCTCATCCCCCCACAGCTATTACCTTTTGTATCAATTGCCCCATCCTTTTTTAGATTGTAAGCTCTAACGAGAAGGGCCCTCTGATTCCTCTTGTACCAAAATTGTAATGTCTGCCCTCATGTTGTAAAGTGCTGAGCAAACTGTTGGCGCTATACAAAACCTGTATAATAATAATAATAATAATAATAATAATAATCACACACACACACACACACAACAAGCAAACAGATCACAGGTGAGGATGGTTACCTTTACTAGTTAACATGCACACAAGTTATGAGGTCAAAATCACCAGGGTATGTCAACCTTTGATCAGGGTCATTTGGGTAGTTTGTTGCCATTATGATTTAAAAAGCGTAAACACAGTTGGTTGATAATAAATGGCTTCAGCCAACACTAACCATGAATGGGGAAAAAAAAAAAAAAAATTGTATTATTCATAGTCTGAAAAATTGCCAAGAAATCGAATTCTGCCAGGGTATATAAAATTATACAGTTGTGCTTACATACACACACCCCAAAAGTATTAGGACACCTGCCTTTACACACATGAACTTTAATGGCATCCCAGGCTTAGTCTGTAGGGTTCAATATTGCGAAGGCCCAACCTTTGCAGCAGTGTCTATGGGAATGTTTGACCATTCTTCCAGAAATGCATTTGTGATGTCAGGCACTAATGTGGGACGAGAAGGCCTGGCTCAGTCTCTGCTCTAATGCAGCTATCATTCTGTTCTAATCAGTTTGAAGTCAGGACTCAGACCGGTCACGTTCCTCCATGCCAAACTTGCTCATCCATGTCTGCTTTGTGCACTGGTCCACTGGGGGGGGGGGGGGGTTGGTGTGTGCCTTAGTTCCAGTGAAGGGAATTCTTAAGGTGTCAGCATACCAAGACGTTTTGGACAATTACATGCTCCCAACATTGTGGGAACAGTTTAGAGATGGCCCCTTATTGTTCCAACATGACTGCACACCAGTGCCCGAAAGCTAGGTCTATAAAAGATATGAATGAGCGTGTTTGGGATGGAGGAACTTCACTGGCCTGCACAAAGTCCTGACCTCACCCCAACAGAACAACCTTTGGATGAATAAGAGCAGAGACTGCAAAATAGGCCGCCTTGTCCACATCAGTGTGACCCCACAAATGCACTTCTGGAAGAAGTGTCAAACATTCCCATAGACACTCCTAAACCTTGTAGACAGCCTTCTCAGAAGAGATGAAGCTGTTGTAGCTGCAAAGGGTGGGCCAACTCAATATTGAACCCTACAGATTAAGACTGGGATGTCATTAAATGTTCATGTGCCCCAATACTTTTGAGAGAAATATTATATAAAGGATGTGTGTTTATACACACAGTATATATTTTTTTAATTTATAAAGCAAAAAAATTATTATATATATATATATATATATATATATATATATATATATATATATATATATATATATATATATATATATATATATATATATATATATATATAATAGTTACTTGAGTTTAGTGTTGCATGACTAATTGTCACGCAAGGTGTGGCAGCACTGAAAGCTACAAATTGGCCTGGACTGGGGTGAAACTGTTCGGTCTTGATGTGGTTAAATCAGAGATAAAAATATAAACTAATCATATAGCTCGTTCTTTCCTGTCCCATTTGTGGTAAGCTTTTCCATGTCCTATGGCTTTACCAACCCAATGCTCCGGGTATTACATAGGTATCATGACAGATGAAATTAAACAACTTGCCAATATTTTAAGAAATGTATAAAAAAAATAAAATAAAAAAAAAGCAGAGTGTGAAAAATATTTACATTATACATGACTGCAGATAAAAAAAAAAAAAAAATAATCTACATATAGATATACATGTGGTCATTTATTGAAAAACCCAACACATTCCATCATTTTAAAGTGCACCCAGCATAAACACAATAAAAGGACTTTAAAACAAGCCTCTTTCATCACTGCAACTATAAACACTGAAGAAATTCTCAGAGACACTGAAATCACAGCTTCCCATCCCCTCCGCAGCCGCGCCACACACACACACACACACACACACACACGTTTTAAATGCAGAGCAAATCTTTTCAGCAGGTTTCTAATGTACACACTTAGCAGAAGCTTTAAAGTGACACTAAACAGTCTCTTTATTCTAAAATTTAAAAACCCACAATACACATCCACTTCTTAATGATCATGCAATCCATTTTTCACAAAATGTTTACATTTGTATGCCTTCTTGTAACATTCTCCGTGCATACCCAATCCTCACACCCCCCCACTACCAAAATGGTCAGTGCTAATTATTGCAGTCATGCACACACTGGTGAAACCACAGAAGAGGAAAAGCAATGGGGCACAGAAAGCTACCCTATAGCAACAAGTCTGGTAGAAAATAAAAAGGAGTTTTTATTTAAATTTTGGAGGCAAGAATATACCTGAATACAATTTTTTTCAGACTAGAATTAGTGTCACTTTAAGCCGTTAGAAACTTACTGAAAGTGGTCATCAAAAAGGGTCTCTCTTGTGATGTTCAAATATAAGAGTTACACAGAGGTCAGGAATTTGTTTTAAAGCTCTGTTACTGTTTGTAGGGAAGATGTAACAATTTTACATTTCTGTAGTCTGGGCAAAGGGTGCACTTTAAGACAAAATTCAAGGATATTCAAATTGACTGAAAAAAACTTGAGTGCTAATCACAAACTGGCCCATGACCTTTTTTCTTCAAGCGAAACGTCTCAGTTTAAAAAACTGGTTTCACCATAAGTTTACAGAGCAAAACAGAAAGTTCCCACTCCGCAATAAGGGGAATGCCGACTAGTGGACACGAAACTTGTAGCCCCTAAAGTCCCATGTGAATCAGCAGTTTTAAAATGGTGTGAATATACTGAAGGCTGGAAAGCCCAGTCTACATAAGGACAATTTCAGTCAGTCATTCTCTGGAAAACTCACATATTCAGAAAAAAAAAAAAAAAAAAAAAAAGGGAACTCCAGAGAAATCAACATATCAGACCAAAAATTTATAGCTGGCAATATTCATATAAAAAAAAAAAAAAAAAAAAAAAAAAAGATTGCTCAAAGTTCCATTTCCTCCTCTTCCCTGTCCCACAAGGGGTCATTATCACAGTCTAAATTCAAAATGTACGATTTGTCTTCCTCCAGTGGATAGACTTGCCTGAGGAATGGTGTTTTAGGAGTATGTCTGGATGCTTCTCTTCCCTCCTTATGACAACTGGTAACGTTCTGGAGTTTGTTAACAAGAAATTCTGGTTGGGGTTTCCAAAGGACAAGCTCCATGGATGGACGATTCCTACAACATAAATACAAGCGTATTCTCTTATATTTTGGTACTGCAATTAAAAATGTTAAAAAAAATAAAAATAAAAAAAATAAAAATAATTTTAAATTGTTCAGAGCAATTATGTTCCAAAATTTTTATTTAATTATATTAACAAGTATTAGCTCAGTTGTGCATTATAAAAAGGAAAAAATAAAATAAAAAGTTTTATTTTATACTTTATTTAACCACTTCCATATAGGGCATTTTCACCCCTTTCCTGCCCAGGAAAATTTTCAGCTTTCAGCACTGTCACAATTTGAATGACAATTGCAGTCATGCAACGTTGTACTCAAATTTAAATTGATATTTTTCTTTCCCCACAAATAGAGCTCTCTTTTGGTGGTATTTGATCACCTCTGTGGTTTTTATTTTTTGCGCTAAGAAAAAATAAATAAATAAATGCCATAATTTTTTTTTTTCCTCCTCAGTTTAGGTCGATATGTATTTCTACATATTTTTGGTAAAAAAAAAAAAAAAATCCCAATAAGCGTATATTGATTGGTTTGCGCAAGAGTTATAGCGTCTACAAAAATGGGGGATAGATTTGTATTTTTTTTTTTTTTTTTACTAGTAATGGCGGCAATCTGCGATTTTTATCACGACTGACATTGCGGAGGGCAGATCGGACACTTGACACTATTTTGGGACCATTCGCATTTATAAAGCGATCGGCGCTATAAAAAAAATACGCACCGATTACTGTATAAATGTGACTGGCAGGGAAGGGGGGTTAACACTAGGGGACGCTGCTAGGGAGTGAATCTAACTGGGGGGGGGGGGGGGGGGACCGATGTGGGGAGAAGACCGATCGGTGTTACTCTGTACAAGGAACATCCGATCAGTTCTCTCCCCTGACAGGATGTGGATCCACGTCCCAGCTCTGTTACCGGGCAATCGGGGGTGTCCAGCGGACATTGCGGCCACCGGGTCCCCAGCGATGCGGTGATCGTGTGCCCCTGTGCTGCCACTCACAGAAGTGATTGAGTGGCCATTCTCAAATCACTTCTGCTACAAATGAAATTCCCGGATGAAAATTTCTTACCAGGATAGTCCCCATGGGTGCAGACATCATCCCGGTATACCCACTGCAAACCGAGGACGTCAGAACACACACACCAATATATATAATCCAGCTCTTCTGAGTGATCGTGCACAGCAGGAGCCCAGCAGCGAGCCCCCGGCGATGATCCAGCAGAGAGGCAGAACGCCGGTCTGACAGGAGGGAAAAGGCATGGATCCTGTGTCTCTGCAAAGCAGGGACATAGATCCATGCCTTCTCACTAGGAAGAGCACCTCCCACACATTTAACCCTTTGATTGCCCCGATGTTAACCCCTTCCCACACAGTGTCATTTGTACATTGACCGTGCATATTTTTAGCACTGATCACTATATTAGTGTCACTAATCCCCAAAAAGTGTCAGTGACAGAATGTCCACTGCAATATCGCAGTCCTGCTACAAGTCGCTGATTGACACCATTACTAGTATAAATAAAAAACCCATAGTGTGGGATACCATAACTTTTGCGCAAACCAATCAACATACGCTTATGGGGATTTTTATTTTATTTTTTTTTAACCAAAAACACCATATTGGCCCAAGTTTAAGAAATGTGAGTTTTTAAATTTTTTTTTTTTTGGTTTTATAGCAGAACATTTTTTTTTTTGTCGGCCTTTGTTTATAGCGCAAAGGAAAAAAAAATAAAAAATCCTTTTTGGGGTACAGGGTCACATGACCACGCAATTGTCAGTTGAAATAAAACAGTGCCGTACCGCAAAAAGATGGGAGGGTGTAAATATTCTGGATGTCAAGTGGTTAATGAAGTCTGGCTGATTTGTAATGGTGATGCGTTGGCAGCTGTAAGTGGAGTGCTCTGAGAAAGGCTGTCAGGAGCTGGATCTTGTGACAGCAGAGAGAGACCACTCCTCTTTGCAGTGTATTACACGGAGGCTCATTTTGGTCTAGTCTTCAGCACAGCCTGTCAATCACAGGAGAAGGGGTGCCACCATTTTTTCCTGGTCTCAGATTTTTCTGTTCAGAAGAGCAGGGAGGATTTCTGGAGAAGGGGAATGCTTTGAGATACAGAAGATGCAACTTAAAAAAAAAAAAAAAAAAACAGATGATATTAAGACTCACATGGAATCTACAATCTTCCTGGTCAGTGATTCATCCAAGCCTTTTTTCAAGCTTTCAAGAAGTACATCAGACATTACAAGTGTGGGTAAACGATCATTTTCATTTTGTTCTTCATCATCTTCTTCAATGACTAACCTAAAACAGAAAAAGAATTACAGCGATACTTTAACAAAATGGTTTTTTAAAATTTCATAATACTAAACACACAAGTCATTAAAAATATAAGAAGCACCAAATGTAATTGAGCCGTTTTATATTGGACTTCCAGTGCCTTGCGAAAGTATTCGGCCCCCTTGAACTTTTCAACCTTTTGCCACATTTCAGGCTTCAAACATAAAGATATCAAATTTTTATTTTTTGTGAAGTATCACCAACAAGGGGGACACAATTGTGAAGTGGAACGAAATCTATTGGATTTTTGAAACTTTTTTAACTAATAAAAAAAATGAAAAGTAGGGCATGCAAAATTATTCGGCCCCCTTGCATTAATACTTTGTAGAGCCACCTTTTGCTGCGATTACAGCTGCAAGTCGCTTGGGGTATGTCTCTATCAGTTTTGCACATCAAGAGACTGAAATTCTTGCCCATTCTTCCTTGCAAAACAGCTCGAGCTCAGTGAGGTTGGATGGAGAGCGTTTGTGAACAGCAGTTTTCAGCTCTTTCCACAGATTCTCGATTGGATTCAGGTCTGGACTTTGACTTGGCCATTCTAACACCTGGATACGTTTATTTGTAAACCATTCCTTTGTAGATTTTGCTGTATGTTTGGGATCATTGTCTTGTTGGAAGATAAATCTCCGTCCCAGTTTCAGGTCTTTTGCAGACTCCAACAGGTTTTCATCCAGAATGGTCCTGTATTTAGCTGCATCCATCTTCCCCTCAATTTTAACCATCTTCCTTGTCCCTGCTGAAGAAAAGCAGGCCCAAACCATGATGCTGCCACCACGTTTGACAGTGGGGATGGTGTGTTGAGGGTGATGAGCTATGTTGCTTTTACGCCAAACATATCGTTTTGCATTGTGGGAAAAAAGTTTGATTTTGGTTTCATCTGACCAGAGCACCTTCTTCCACATGTTTGGTGTGTCTCCCAGGTGGCTTGTGGCAAGCTTTAGACGAGACTTTTTATGGATATCTTTGAGAAATGGCTTTCTTCTTGCCACTCTTCCATAAAGGCCAGATCTGTGCAGTATACGACTGATTGTTGTCCTATGGACAGACTCTCCCACCTCAGCTGTAGTTCTCTGCAGTTCATACAGAGTGATCATGGGCCTCTTGGCTGCATCTCTGATCAGTCTTTTCCTTGTCTGAGCTGAAAGAGGGACGGCCAGGTCTTGGTAGATTTGCAGTGGTCTGATACTCCTTCCATTTCAAAATGATCGCTTGCACAGTGCTCCTTGGGAGGTTTAAAGCTTGGGAAATCTTTTTGTAGCCAAATCCGGCTTTAAACTTCTCCACAACAGTATTAGGGACCTGCCTGGTGTGTTCCTTGGTCTTCATGATGCCCTCTGCGCTTTCAACAGAACCCTGAGACTATCACAGAGCAGGTGCATTTATATAGAGACTTGATTACACACAGGTGGATTCTATTTATCACCATCAGTAATTTAGGACAACATTGGATCATTCAGAGATCCTCGCTGAACTTCTGGAGTGAGTTTGCTGCACTGAAAGTAAAGGGGCCGAATAATTTTGCACGCACCACTTTTCAGTTTTTTTATTTGCTAAAAAAAGTTTAAATTATCCAATAGATTTTGTTCCACTTCACAATTGTGTCCCATTTGTTGGCGATTCTTCACAAAAAAATTTAAATTTTTATATCTTTATCTCTGAAGCCTGAAATGTGGCAAAAGGTTGAAAAGTTCAAGGGGGCCGAATACTTTCGCAAGGCACTATAGTATTCAGCTCAGCCAGTGACATGCATGATTTATCTCCATTGTAGTAAAAGGTTTACTTCAAAGTTGCATCACAAGCCACCTTTCACCGGTACATTTTTGTTTTCAGAACCAGAGCTCAATCACATTTCACATCACAAGTTGGTCTTGGGAAACACTGGTTACTCTGAAAAATGATAAGTGACATTGCAAGGTATTTTTTTTTCCTTCATTAACAAAAAAGAGGATGTAGTTAATTAGGATATCTAAACCGAAAAACAGAAACTGTAATATTGCAGTCTTTAGGAGGTAGCGCTGCCATAATTTCCACTTTTGCAGGCAAATTGCAACAACATCTACTTAATATTTCTGTGAGTGTTCATTCATGTGTACATTTATTAACTCCGTTTTTACTAAAAAAATAAATAAAAAAAAAAAAAAATAAAAAATAAAAAGCCATCATTTTTGACAAAGCACTTCCCTATTCTTCACTTTAGGGACATCTCATCAAAAGCAGTACCCCATTGAGGATTGGATAACCAAAGAACACAGACACACCAAGAAGCCCTCAGAAAAGGGACAAGAGAACTGGGACACCTGCAAAACCTTGCAGTATAAACACATATCCAAACAGCAACTTTGTAAAATTAAAAGGTGTGTACAAACGACTAGGTAGCAGCCCTGCAAACCTGAGAAAACAGATGCCTGAAAGCCCAGGAGGCACAAATCGCTCTGGTGGAGTGCCAGGGAAGGGAGGTGGCAGAACCCTTAAAAGCATAACTCTGGATACCAGTGTGCCGATTGTGAAATAGCGACAGAGGAAGTCGTGAAGACTTTCCTTAGGCCGTCTGCCATCCCGTCCCACACACACACACACACACACACACACACACACACACACACACACACACACCTCCAAAAAAGTGTCCGTAGCAGACAGATACACACGAACCGCCTGAAAAGATATCAAGGCGTGCAGCGCAACCTTCTCAGAATGTAAAGAGTGCAGATACAGAAAATGATGGACAATGTTCTCATTCAGGTGAAAATCAGGATAGCAACTTGGGCAGGAGGGATGCAGACAGAACCACCTTATACCTGTGTAAAACCAAATGGGAGCTGGCAGCCTTATTGTGCAAGTCTCCTCCCAACATGCAGTGTGCGGAAAAAAATAGCAACTAAAAAATGCGACATTCTGGAAGAGGGGTGCTTGAAAAGCACCAGAAGGATAAGGTTCAGCTTCCACAGTGGCAACAAAAATTGGACCGCATGAGCTACATGCTGAACCTCTTGAATAATTTAGAAAAATGCAAGTGCAGAAAACTGGCCCTTAAAAATGGAACTCAAGGCAAGCTTCTGAACAACACGTTATTTAAGAAAGGACAAAATCCAAGAAAAGTTGTGGATGAAATCCAAATTCTCACACCATGAAATGCAAGCCTTCCAAGTACAATGGTAAATCTTCCAAGAGGTGGATTTATGTGCCTTCAACATGGTAGGAATATCAGAGCCCAACAATCACATCTCTTAGAACCGTGCTGAAAAGCCAGTGACTGTAAAGCAGTATGGAAGATCAGGCCTAAAACAGAATCTTCCCATAGAGGAATCCACCAGGGGATGTCCGTATACCAGGGCCTACGAGGCCAATCCAGAGCCACCATAATCTTTCGCCTCTATCCTGCACAGCAGGCGAGGAAGTTGAAAATGGCACCACCAGGGGGATACCCTACCTCTTGCATCAAAGCAACAGCTTCCCATTATGACAATGCCAGAAGATTCACATCCTGGGCACCCTACCAAAAACATATTGGATAAAAAAATAAATAAATAAAAAAAAGTCCAGATGCAAAGACCACTCTCCTCAAAGCAGCATTTGGCAGCTGATGTAGTCCAGCTGACAATTTCCTACACCCAAAATGTAAACGGCAGAGAGAAACCAGCCATGAAGTTCTGCCCAACAAAGAATGTGTGAGGCCTCCAGCGTTGCCTACAATCTTCTAGTCCTACTCTGGTGATTGACATTGGTCAATGCCATGGCATTGTCAGACTAGCTCCTGACTAGGCACCTGCGAAGCAGCTCTATCCAGTCTGATCGCTTGTAGCTCCAGGATGTCGATAGGTAACAGAGACTCCTCCGGTGTCAAACAACCCTGGATCGACCACGGACTCAGAACCCCCCCACTTAGTCAGAAAGGCTGGAGTCAGTCGTCACCACCCTCCAAAAAGTAGTGGAAGAAACAACTTCCTGGCTCAAAGAGACAGCTTGAAGCCCCACCAAATGCGGGAGGCCCCGACTGATCTTCCAAAACAGATCGGATTGTCTAAAGAAACAGGAGACTTGTGCCACTTTGATAAGCAGTTCTTCTGCAGGATCTTTATAGAACTGTGCATACGAGACCACCTTGAAAAGGTGGATACCATGAGGCCCCAAACTTGCAAGCAACACCACAAGGTGAAAAAAACCTTTAATAGAATGGAGGCAGCAAAACAGCCTTTTAAGGCTCAGAGGAGGAGTCACAGACCAGTCCTCAGCAGGAAAAGTGCTCAGACATGTGACCAGGGATGTAAATTTAAAGTCCCTCCAGTAGACATATGTACACGATTTGCATGATGCATCACACATACAACTACTCAGGTACCCCATGAAAATCTGCAGGCACACCAAGATACACTAGCAGCATATGCAATGGCATATCCATCGGGCAAAAGGGAGGTGTGTCCTAATAGGGACTGTCCAGCCCCAAACCCACTAGTTGTCAGATTGGGCCAGCAATGGTACCTGTGCAGCCTCTGCATCCCAATAGACACAAATGGGACTACCTGCACGGATAAGTACACCCATATAAATGAGACCTAACTAGGTAAGCGATTAAATTTTTTATATATATATATATATATATATATATATATATATATATATATATATATATATATATATATATATATATATATATATATATATATATATATATATATAAAGTTTAAGCTATCCTGTGAATGGGAACACAAACCTAGTTGCATTTTCTCAAAACGTAACTGCAAATTGAAGATTAAAGAAAACAAAAAGTTTATTTATTTTGAGCTGGTTAATTTGCGGCCACCACATCTAAGAACTGGTAAGTGGTAATATACGATTTGCTCTTCAGTAAAGAAACTATATGTCAGAAATGATAGACTATACACAGTTACCTGTTTTCAATATCCTGAATTCTTCTAAGAGCAGTATCAGATTGGGATTCTACAGTGGTTTCATCCATGCCCTCAGTAGGAGCTGTCTGCATCTCAGATGCTGGTATAGATAGTGATGGAGCTACAGCTGCTGGCATGACTTGTGAATGGCTAGGTCTCCAGCAAGGCTGTGATGCATCTTCGGTATAAGTGGTTAGAGCTTGACATCCTTCAAGAACAGGGGATGCACATAGCCTTCTTCTCTTTGATGGATAGCTAAAAAAAAAAAAAAAAAAAAAAAAAAAAAATTATATGAAAGAAAAAATAAACCCGATTAGAGTCACAAAAAAGCTCATGGATGCCCTAATGTTTAAATTAAACTGTCAGCAATTCCAGGGGCTGCCATTGCACAGATAACATTCTTGTTCTGCCCAACACTGCCCAAATCTTGGAGAAGGGGAGACCCACAATGCCCTAAACTGGCTGGAGTTTTCAAGATGTTTTATTCATGCATGGCATGCATGAACCTTCTCCACAATCTTCATATACTTAACCACTTCCATACCGGGCCTATTCTGGCACTTCTCTCCAACATGTAAAAACCCCCAAACGTTTTATTTATTTTTTTAGCAGACACCCTAGGGAATAAAATGGCAGTCAAAGCAACTTTTTATCTCACACAATATTTGCACAATCAATTTTCAAACGCCTTTTTTTGGAAAAATGGTTTCACAAATAAAAAAAAAAAAAAAAAAAAAAAAGGAAAGTTAGCTCAATTTTTTTTGTATAATGTGATAGGTAGAGGTCGACCGATATGGGTTTTTTCCTCTGGCTGATGCCGATATTTAGAAATCATGGCGACCGATGGCCAATATATGAAGCCGATTTTTTTTGGGCCAATATGTTAGGCCGATTTTTTTTTCCTTTTTTTATCCCCCTTCATCTCATAAAATCTAACAGACACCTTTCCCACTGGGGCGTTGTTCGGGCACTTTTGGGCTAAATGGCTAAAATGGCTCTCCCGCAGTCTGTGTGAAAAACAGAGTGCTTTCACACTGAGGCGATGCGCTGGCAGGATGTTTGGAGTGGTGTATACCGCTCAGCCACCACTCCTGCCCATTGATATTAATGGGCACAACTGCCGAAGCGCATGCAATGCGATATGGCAGCGGAGCTTCACAGGCGCATTTAACCTCTTCCTCAGCCGCTAGCTGGGTTATATGTGCCCCACTAGCAGCCGAATAGCACCACTAAAACTAGCAGCATTTTACCATCAACGCCTGCCCGCTCCAGTGTGAAAGCAGCCTTCATAAGTGATACAGAAAATTTCTTACATTTTTACAAAACAAACCTATCAGTTTACTTGTATGTATGATTTAGATATAAAAAAAACAAAAAAAAAAAAAAACACACTATATATTAAATAAAAAAAAAAAAAAAAAACAGGTAGTCAAAACTTTTGGACGAAAAATATAATTTTTTTTTTTTTTTAAATCAGTATTTTTTTTCCCCCCCAAAAAAATTGCATTTGAAAGACCTCTGTGCAAATGCCGTGTGACAAAATATTGCAATAACCATTATTTTATTCCCTAGGATCTCTGCTAATATATATATATATATATATATATATATATATATATATATATATATATATATATATATATATATATATATATATATATATATATAAATTGTTGGGGGGTCCAAATAATTTTCTGGCAGAAAATACAGGATTTTTACTTGTAAGCAACAAGTGTCAGAAAAGATTTAGTCTTTAAATGGTTAAAGAGAGAACTCTACACACTGAGTTGAGTTCATTCAAGTGTAAACATTGTATCTCTACTCTTTTCTTGGCAGACTGCCTAGAGAGGAGGAAAGTCGCTTCTATGAAGACTCAGACCTGGTTTACACTGAGGCGACACGACTTGCAGCACGACTGTCTCAGGCGACCGGGATCCGACTTCAGCGGCGGCTTGCAAAATGACTTCTGTATAGAAGTCAAAGCAAGTCGCCAAGTCACCCCTGTGTGAACCAGCTCTCAGGCAACTTGCATTGACTTCTTAAAAAAAAGTTATTTGCAAGTCGCGCTGTAGTTCTAAATCAGCCTTTTTATCAGCACAATCGGCCGATGCCGATTAATTTAAATAAATAAATAAAATAATAAAAAAAAAAAAACAAATAATATCGGCCGACCTCTAGTGATAGGATTTGATTTTTTTTTTTTTTTTTTTACAGGTTACCAGTTTAGAGTTACAGAGGAGGTCTAGGGCTAGAATTATTGCTCTCGCTCTAATGCACGTGGCGATACCTCACGTGTGTTTTGAACGGTGTTTACATATGTGGGCAGGGCTTACATGTGTGTTTGCTTCTGAGCCCAAGCTACTGCGGCTTTTGTTTTATTTATTTCATTTTTTTGATCACTTTTATTCCCATTACAAGGAATATAAACAACCCTTGTAATAGGAATCTATCGTGACAGGTCCTCTTTATGGGGAGATGCGGGGGTCAATAAGGCCCCACATCTCTCCTCCAGGCTGTAAAACATAAGATCGGGAAAAAATTTATAAAATAAAAAAATTCTCCGAACTCATGCCGACAGCAGGCATGTACTGGCCATTGGGACTACAGGGAGTTTCCCGGTGGGCCGATGGCTCAGTGGACCGGTTTCAGTGACAAAGTAATGGCTGCGCGGCTTGCCCCTCAACTTCACGCAGTGATGTGAGAAAGATGAGAAAAATACAGAGGAGAATAAGTGAAATAATAAAAGAGGTTAGTGAGGACGCCTTATGTTATGCTACTTATGTTTTTTTTTGCACAATTACGTATAGTTTTATATACTGTTTTTGTGCGTGTTTGCAAAATTAAAGTGGGCTGGTCTGGATGAAGTCCAGGGCCAAATTTTTGTCCCAGTCCAGCCCTGGCTGACAGCCGTGATCGTGGCTTTGTTTACAATGCGAGGTCCAGGCGCGATGTTATGACGCTACGCTCGGACTCCACGTCGCCTATATGAACGATCAAGCAGCGGAACTGTCGACGTGATAGTTCTTATCATGCACAGAATGGCTGGAAAGAATGATGCCTATAACTATAGGCATCATTCAGATATCCCCCCACAAAATAGAGGATGTCATTTTACTATGGGCCAGTAGGGAAGTGGTTAAAAACCCACAATTTGAGTCAAGCCAAGAGTGCTCCAACAAAGCCTAGCACTAGCCCACTCATATGCTACATAGGCGTTAGTACAGCATGGTAAAAAAAAAAAAAAAGTGTAGGTACAGCCAGGGCCGCTGTTAGAAATCATGGGGCCCCATACAGCCTACCTGACGGGGCCCCATTGACCCCGCCCACAACCCATCCTGGCTCCGCCCATAACCCCACCCCTGCCTCCACGCTGTCAGGGCAGGAGGCAGGAGCTGGAACATTTAACATTTACAGCGCCCCACCAATCATAACTGCATCTGAATGGGAGAGATGTCAGTGTTTTGACATCTGTGCCCATTCAGTTTGTGTCTTCATACGGAGCTTTCAATCAGGTCTGCATGAAAAAGGACCTAATTGCAAAGCTTGGGTGAAAGGTTATGAAAGGAGAGTGGTTTGGGGGTGGTAAAAATGCAGCTTGGCTATGTATTTTTACTGTCCCTTCCCCCATCACATGTGTAAAAGTAGCATCTCACTATGTGCACATGGTCATTATCATTATGATGATCAGTGCACAGCAGGTGCTGTGTGGCTCTGTCAGTGTAACATGACTGTGTGATGCTGACTTTGTTATGGCTGTGCTGAGTTATAGTCTGTAACACACAGTACAGTCATATATCAGGAAAGTCAGCACCACACAGTCATGTTACACTGACAGAGCCATACAGCACCTACTGTGCCCTGATCATCATAATGATAATAACCATGAGCACACAGAGTCTAGGGACTGCACATGCTACAATAGTGTGACCTGTCAGTGTGTGTGTGTGTGTGCAGGGGACTGCTTGCCTGTGCACCACTGCCATTGTCCAGATTACTCCTGCTGCTCTGTCTGTCTCAGCCGTCCCAGTGATAAGTCCCTCAAGCTGCAGCACTTACTGGATGAAGGGAGCCGTATAACAGTAATATCCATCCGCCGGAGAGGCATACAGTGAGCAGGAAGAACTTTAGTTTGTGCAGGTATACTGAGAACAGCATGCGGCACAGCATTGTATCCCTGCACCCGAAAATAGAAAAAAAGTCCCTCTTCTGCTTTCACCTCCTGGGCCCCTCTGGTAACCTGATGGGGCCCAGGAAATGAATATATATTCCTTATATATGTTAGTAATCAAGTGGGTGCAGGTTATAGTTATTTCGTTTTTTTTTTTTTTTTTTTTTAGCTAGAAGTTAAAAGCTGCTCGGGCCCCCCTGCTGGCCGGGCCCGGTACAACAGGGCTGGTTGTACTGCCCTATCAGCGGCCCTGGGTACAGCCTGTATTTCTGGAAGAATCGCCTACCAATATGGACCTAACAAAAGGGGAAGAGAAAAAAAAAAGGGGGGGGTGCAATTGCAATAGGGGTGTGTTCTGCATAAGCTATTACTTTTATAATTAAAATAAAAATGCACAAGTTTAGAAACAATGAACCGTTACTTACTCAAAGCCATCTTGATCTTGTCTATGCTTTTTCCTTATCCGGCTACTGGGTCTAATGTCAAAGAAAAAAAATAAATAAATAAAAATGTAAAACTTAAACACCATCACAAATAGCACTAAGGCCCCTCTCACACCTGGGAGTTTGCGAAAGTGGGCAGAACTGCTGCAATTCTGCCACGACCCCAAAATGCTCTGCTAAACTGACAAGTCACAAACCAGTGTGGTATGATTTTTTTCGCAGAGGGTTTTGGGATTGCGGGAAGAACTGCTGCAATTCTACCTATGATTCCAAACGCCCAGATGTGAATGGAGCCTAAAACAATGCAAATTAGTGTTCGTTTCATTGCCAGGTATGGAATTTTTGCATATATTGTTTATCATGTTCAGAAAAAAAAAAAAAAATTAAGTTAGACTTACCGGTGACGGTATTTCTAAGAGCCTTTCAGGACAACCCCCGGAGAGAGTGTAGCTCCACCTTGTCATTAGGAAACACATGCCCACTTTAAAAACACCTTCTCTTCCTCCATGGCTTCAGTTATTGTGGCCTTCCGACACTGGAAAACAAAGCACAGAAAGCACAACACCATAGTAGAACTTAATACATTTACTATGCATAACCTAGGGAGGGAAGTAGCGGTTGTCCTGAAAGGCTCTTAGAAATACCGTCACCGGTAAGTCTAACTTAATCTTTCTCAAATCGCCTTTCAGGACAACCCCGGAGAGGATAACCGAGAAACTTACCCTAGGGCGGGACTACTGCCTGCAGTACCTTCCTGCCGAAGGCCTGATCTTCCGCAGACAGTAGATCTAACCGGTAGTGCCGGAGAAATGTCGAATAACTGGACCAAGTGGCAGCCTTGCAGATTTGTTCAGGCGTTGCACCGGCCCTTTCAGCCCAGGAAACTGCCGTGGATCTAGTAGAGTGAGTAGCAATACCTGAGGGAGGTATTTCTCCTTTTGCTTTATAGGCTTCTGTTATAGCCAGCTTAAGCCACCTACCCATCGTACTCTTAGAAGCTTTCTCCCCTTTGCGTGACCCAGAAAATATCACAAAAAGGGCGTTTGATCTTCTAAAGTCTTTAGTCATCTTCAGAAAGTGCAATAAACATCTTCTCACATCCAATGTGTGGAAAACTTCCTTTCCTGCATTAGCTGGGGTTGCAGAGAATGTAGGTAACACTATTTCCTGCGATCGATGAAAAGCTGAGGATACTTTCGGTAGGAACGCTGGATCCGTCCTCAGTACTACTCTGTCCGGATAAACTCTAAGGAAGGGTTCTGCAATAGCTAGAGCTTGGAGCTCGCTGACCCTCCTGGCCGAGGTGATGGCCACCAAAAAGATTGTTTTTAAAACCACCTTCTGTAAAGAAGCTTCTTGTGAGGGTTCAAACGGTGCTCCCAAGAGACCCTGCAAAACTGTAGACAAATCTCAACTGGGAAAGTCTTTAAGGGCTACTGGTCTACTTCGAGCAAGAGCCCTAAAAAATCTAGAAATTAAAGTCTCTTTAGATAAAGTCTTTTCAAAGAAAACTGATAAGGCAGCCACCTGAGTCTTCAGGGCACTGGCTGCTAGACCCTTCTCCATTCCTTCATGGAGAAACTCCAAGACGGACACCATGCTCTTGACCTCTCTAGAACTACACCAGGAGTTGAACTTCTTCCAGACCTTCATGTAAATTGCCTGTGGAACTGCCTTCCTGCTAGACAGCAGGGTCTTTACTACTTTATCTGAGAGACCTTTGGCTTTTAAAGAGGTCCTCCTCAGAAACCAGGCGGTTAGCTGTAGAAGTTCCACCTCTGGATGATTTACTGTCCCCTGGGATAACAAATCTTTTCTGAGTGGTAACCTCCATGGGGGCTTCGAGGCTAGGTTTCGAAGACCCGCGAACCAAGGCCTTTTTGGCCAAAAAGGAGTGACTAGTATTAAGTCCGTCCCTTCTTCCCTGAATTTCCTCAGCACTAGTGGAATTAGAGGAAAGGGGAAAAAGGCGTAGCACAGCTGGTAGTGCCAGGGGTGAGCAAATGCATCCAGCCCTATTGCTGCATCTCCTCGGTGAAGAGAAAATAATCTGTCCACCTTTGAGTTCTGCTGGTTGGCAAAAGGGTCTACCTGTGGAACCCCCCCCAAGCCTCGGAGATCATCAGGAACACCTCCTGATTCAGGCTCCATTCTGCCTCTAGCAATTTCCGCCTGCTTAGGAGGTCCGCAAACAAATTCTGAGAGCCCTTCAGATGCACTGCCTATAGTGAGGCTGTGTTCTGCTCTGCCCATGCTAACAACGGATTGGCCAACTCCATCAAGCTCCTGCTCCTGGTCCCCCTTGTTTCATTATGTAGGTAACCGCTGTTGTGTTGTCTGACAACACCTGGACATGGTGACCTCTCAAATTCTGCTGAAAGGCCACCAAACCCAGAAAGATCACCTTCAACTCCCTGCAGTTGGATGATCTTTGAGCTTCCTGCTTGGACCAAACCCCCCCCCCCCCCCCGAGATGTTTGACCATCCAGGTGGGCCCCCCAGCCCCAGGCACTTGCGTCTGTTGTTAGACGCTTGTCCAAGGGAAAAGTCCACGTCAGACCCCTTGAGAGGTTTACCTGGTCTCTCCACCACCAAAGAGCCCTTTTCGTCCTTGACGAAATTCTTAACAGCTTTTCCAAAGGATCCCGATAGGACCAGCTTGACAGAACCTCCCTCTAAAGGGGTCTGGAATGGAACCTGGCCCACTGAACACCCGATATTGCTGCCGTAAGCAGGCCCAGAACTGCCATAGCCGTCCTGACCGAGACTGCCTGGTTGCTCTGTATCCGCTGTACAGCTAGCTGCAACTTTCCCTGTTTTTCCAGCGGCAGGAAAACTTTCTGGAGAATCGAGTTTAACGTATACCCCAGAAATTTCATTTCCTGTGAGGGGGGGGGGATCAGGTTCGACTTCTCTAGATTTAGAAGCCACCCCAGGCCCTTGAGGTGAGACTGGGCCCTTTGGAGATTGACTAGGACCTGCTCCCTGGAGTCTGCAAAAAACAAAAGGTCGTCCAGATAAGGGACGACTGAAATCCCCTTCAACTTCAGGGGCTCCAGAGCCTCTGCCATAATCTTTGTAAAGACCCTGGGAGAGGACGAGAGTCCGAATGGCAGAGCCCTGAATTGGAGGTGCCATACCGAACTCCCCACCTTCAATGCCAGGCGCAGGAACTGCTACGATGCCTGATGAATGGGTATATGAAGGTAGGCATCCCTTAAATCCAGGGATGCCATAAAGCATTCTGGGGTCAACAACTTTGTGATGGAAAAAATTGTATCCATCCTGAAATGTTTGTACCGAATGAACTTGTTCAAAACTTTCAGATTCAGGATTAAACGGTACTACCCTGAGGGTTTTTTCACCAGAAAAATATGCGAGTAAAAACCCCTGCCCTGCTGGTTCATTGGGACTTGAATTAGAACCTCTTGCTGTATCAGCTCCTGTAATAAAAGCTTCATTGCAGAGGCCTTCTCCTGATCCCTTGGCAATGTTGTCATATAAAACCTGCTCGGGGTGGTTCTGAAAATTCCAACCTGTACCCCTGATCGACAATGCTCTTCACGAACAGATTTGGAGACAGCCTGTCCCATTGTTCACGAAAAGCTGACAGTCTTCCCCCCCCCCCCCCCCCACTGGGGAGAGAATGTCTCTTGCTCTTGGGGGAGATCTAAAAAGAGGACTCCACCCTTGCCTTTGCCCTTCTGTGAACCCCATCTGCTCTTGCGATCCTGTTTTTTTTTATGGGACTGCTGAAAAGCACGAAAATTCTTTTTGGCAACCTGCTTTTTCTTAGCTGGAAAAGCCTTTTTATCGGCCGTCCTATCCAGCACAGACTCTAAATCGGGTCCAAAGAGCAAGTCACCCGAGAAGGGCAGACCACATAGTTTGACCTTAGAGGCCGTGTCTCCAGACCATGTTTTCAGCCAAACTGCTCTCCTGGCTGAACTTACAAGAGCCGAGGACCTGGCGGCCAGTTTGACCGATTCTGCTAATGCATCTGCCATATATTTGACAGCATTCAGGATCAGTGGAAAGGACTCTAAGAGATCCTTGCGGGGTGTCCCCGCTTCAATATGGCTCTTCAGTTTCTCTACCCCACATGCCAGGTTCTTGGCCACTACCGTAGCTGCCATAGCTGGCTTTAGACTAACTGATGCAGCATCCCAAGCCTTTTTAAGGATGGAGTCAGCTTTTTTGTCCATTGGGTCTTTAAGGATCCCCATATCCTCAAAGGCTAGATCCGTTTGTCTGGATACCTGCAAGAAAGCTGCATCGACTCTGGGTTTTTTGTTTCAAACCTCTGAGTCTTTATCTTCAAAAGGGGTCCTTCCACTCCTTTGTCACCGAATCTGAGAGGCCCCTGTGGGCTGGAAAAACTCTGTTTTGTTTCGTCCAACCCCTGGTACATTTTGTCATGAATTGACAGCTGTACTTTTTCTTCTTGAATTTCTAGAGTAGTGTAGATTGCTTTAAGAACGTCATCTACTTCCTCTAGTGATAGCTTGTACTTAGAGCCCCTGCTATCTTCTTCCTCTTCCTCCTCCTCAGAGTCCCTGAAGGAGATGAGAGTACTACCCCCTTCGTCTCCAGAATCCTCGGTCTCCACCTGTCTGGAGGACGACGCCCTGGGGCTGGGCGGCAAGTTCTGAGGCTCGGTCTGTGCGGGAGGGTTTTGTATCAGGATGGACCTGACTGAACTCAAGGAGTTTGTCAGCTCTTTAACCGAAGAAAACAAATCCTTATACTGCTGGGATGTTTCCCCTTCCACCAATTCTCTGATACAATTTCTGCACATTGCCTTCTGCCATGAATCTCTGAGGGGGGTCTTGCAAGAAGGACATTTTTTCTGACCTGGTCTAGCTTTTCCTAGTGATTTTTCATGAAACGACATGCAGGCTTAACTCACTAAAAGCTCTCAACAACCAGTTGCTTAACACCAAGCCAGTGCAGAGACCCACCAAACAGACCACTAGTGAGACCCCAGAACTAGGCTGCAAAGGTCAGAGCGAAGTCACCTCTGACCTGCAGCGACAGGCCCCCCAAGAGGGGGGAACAGACAAAGACATAGCCCAATAGTGAAGCAGAGGGTGCCACTGCACCTTACATACCTGGGCTGGACCGGTGCTTGGGGCGCCTGTCTCCGCCATAGCTGGCTTACATTCCTCCATCGCTGAGTAAGGCAGCTATACACAAACAGCGCCGTCATTTTCTTTTAATTTTCCCGGCCGCCGCGTCATCAGGGCCGGCCGGAAGCGGAAGCACGCGGTCACCTGACCTGCCCCATGATCCCTGCGTTCCAGTCGCTTAAACCACGGCGCCACGCCCCCTCAGAGCGCCCGCGCGTCACCGTAAACGACGCTGACGCCGCCCGGGACCCGACGCCGAAAACGGAGCCACGCCGCTGACCTGCAGCGACCTCCGCCAGCGACGGAGCCCTGCCTGTGCTAGTCCAGCGGACACCAGGTACCCGACGCCGGCACTCCGAGGGTCCTTACTCCCTTGAGATGGCGGGACCAGGAGCTCCAGGAGTCCTCTCCCACTGGAGATGCTGCTGGGGGTCAAAAGAAGAAAAAAAAAAAAACAGTACCTAAGGTAAGCCTTACTCCCCTGCAGAGAGTGTAGCTCTCCCCTGGTTCAGGCACATGCTTCCTCCATGGAGGAAACACAATAACTGAAGCCATGGAGGAAGAGAAGGCG
Source organism: Lithobates pipiens (assembly GCF_037356315.1). Classification (NCBI taxonomy): domain Eukaryota; kingdom Metazoa; phylum Chordata; class Amphibia; order Anura; family Ranidae; genus Lithobates; species Lithobates pipiens. The sequence goes on from NW_027507790.1 coordinate 100,738,954, forward strand.
TTTTTAAAGTGGGCATGTGTTTCCTAATGACAAGGTGGAGCTACACTCTCTCCGGGGTTGTCCTGAAAGGCGATTTGAGAAAAATTTAAAAAATTATTTACTCAGATAAACGTGACATTTTGCATGTTAGAGTGCAGATTACATGCACATCTGAGGAAGTCAACCTCTCCTGCAGGTCAGGTCAAAATGATTATAGATACACAAAAAGCCCACTCATATCACTACCTGGATTTCTGTCTTGTTTTTCCTGGGGATGCCGTTTTGTGCACCCAGTCCCTCTCCTGTGGGCTCCTTCCACAGCTCCCGGTACAGACAATTTGGACAACCTCCGATTCCTCGTCCTCCATTTTCCAGGACTTATGTTGTAAGTAATCAGAGGCATAAGTAACGCTCTCCCTTTTCTCTTGTAAACATCTTCGCCGTTGAGGGGTATAACGTTTGATCACACTGGTCTACTCATGTATTTATAACAGTAAACTGCGTTTATATCGTGACATACAGGACTTAGAACTCTGACTGGTTAGATGTTGAATTTTAAAAGCAGCAAACTTCTGTGAGATTAGTAAACCTTTGAGATGAGCAGGGATGCCGCCGCTTTTAAAATTTAACATCCAACTAGTCACATGGAGTTCCAAGTACTCCATTTCACTATATAAACTCACTTTATTGTTATAAATAAGTGTAAAATGCAAAACTCCGGTGGGTTTAACAAGATGTCCGCTTTCTCCCTTCTTAGTGTATCCTTACTGTGGACGAGTGTGGGGTATAGAAAGATGGCGGTGACGCAACGTCACTTCCTTAGCAAACTGCGATGGGTCACCGAATGGGTCTTTACACCATCGCTTTGATATGCATATGGGCAGGACCCGGCAGCTATCAAACACCAGCCAATGGGATCTGGGTGGGCCGCTACGTGTATGTGGCCCCGCCCCTTTTCTTAAGCAGCCCAATCATTGGCTGGTGTTTGATAGCTGCTGGGTCCTGTCCACCCCGGCTGGGTCCTGCCCCACCCCCGCCATTAAGCTCAATTCTGACAGCTCCTCCGTTACTTGTCAGTTTCACACAGTTACTGAGTGCTCAGTGTGAAAGCTGCCAGTGCCATCTGCTGGTGCTGACCAGTGCCACCCATCAGTGACAACCAGTGCCAACGATTGGCACATGCCAGTGCCATCGCCAATAGTGCAACCTGCCAGTTCCAAACCAGTGCCAATAGTACCACCTGCCATCGCTAGCCACTGCCAGTGGCACCTGCCAGTTCTATCTGTTGCCAGCCTTAATCTTTCTGGTCAACCCATAACCCTCCAACTACATTGGAGTTATTGAAAGGGTGCTCCGTTGTGAGTTAGGGGGCAAAAAATTACTGGCCTTACAGCGGGAGCTGACAATCCATACAAAAATAAATTAAAAAAAAAAAAAACACACACTGGCGCCCAACTTTTTTAACTGGCTCCTAGATTCAAAGCAAACTTGTCAAGCCCTGTATTTAACCTTTTACTATATGCATCAATGTTATGTATTATCAGACATTACATATAGTTTAAATTTTCTCATCCCCACAAATCAATAGCCTCACTTAAAGTCCCACCTTCCTTTTTCTCATACCTGAACCAGGGATGGAGGCACACACCATGCTTCATTTAATGTCCCAAACTCCCCCCTATTCTACATTGTAAACCATAACATACACCTTACTTTACACTTACCCAGTACAAGCCTGAGATAGAAGATGGGTTCTCTCTGGATTCTGCACAGATAATGCATTTCCCAAAAATACACCCATATTTTCTCCTCCAGTTGGGTTTGCAATAAAAGGATTGCACATATTGAAGCAAGAGCCATTATTACTGATTCCAGTAGCAATGGGAATACTGTTCATTTGGTTATGCTCATTGCCAGATGCATTGTGGAAAGGAGAGTCTACAATCCCTGATGTGTTGGTCCTTTGAAGGAATGAGTCTGGCTGGTGGTATTCCATCATGCACAACGGTATTGCACTAAAAGCTCTGTTAACGGCAGCCATTCCAACTCTCCCCTGTGAGAGAAACAAATGTTACAAACAAAATCCATTCCAAATATAAGCACTAAATATCTGTCACAAAAAAAAGAAAAGAAAATAATAATTTCTCACATGTGTGGTTTGAACACCGTTTACCATTACAGGCGTGACTTACGAATGTGCATGAGCAGGGATGGATGGGGTGCTTGCACATTTTTATACTGTCCCTTTTATAAAAAAAAAAATTAATAAAAAAGTCTTTTACTCCCATTACAAGGAATGTAAACATCCCTTATAATAGAAATAAGCATGTCAGGTCCTCTGACAGATCGGGGGGGTGAATAAAAAATAAAAAAGCAGACATTTTGCCGGTAAGCTTGGAAATGACCGGGCCACCTGTCCTGCTGCCTATAAAATTGATCCTATGGAAAATATAGTTGTGGCATCTAGCTACAACTATAACCCCAGCATTTAACTGTAAAGAGTTATTTTCCTGCCACAATGCCCCTGCACGTATTGGCTGTTATTTTTCCCTGCCTCTAAACTCCTCAAAGCCCTCGTTCACACTGAACGCAGGTTTGAACCAGGCCTTAGCCTCTGTTCACATCAGCATAATTTGAGATGTCAAATTGCATGCCAAATCAGCTAAACTTGCACGATTTCCGTGCGCATTCAAGGGCGATTTGAAAGATATCTGTGCAAATTCATACCCAGATGTCTATTGAAGTCACCCCCGAAGTTACTAAAAGTAGCACAGGAACCCTTTTTTGGAAATCAGTGCGGTACCACAAAGTCAGCATCGCACCAATTGGGACAGTGCCGTAGCCGGAAATAGGCTTGCGATTTGGCATACAATTTGACATGTCAAATCACGCCTATGTGAACGGAGGCCAAGCCCTGGTTCACACCTATGGATTTTTTGGTGATTTTTTGGTGTATTTGCAGTTTACAGTCCATTTAACATGGCTTCCTATGGGTCATGTTCACACCTGTGCATTTTATGGACTTCAAATGAATCAAAAAGGTGTATTGAAAAATGCACCTGGAATATGCAAACTGCAACCTGTATACATGTGAACCAGGCCTAAGATCCCTTTCACACTGCCAGCGTTTTTCAGGCGCTACAGCGCTAAAAATAGCGCCTGAAAAAAGCTGCTCCACGCACTCCAGTGTGAAAGCCCTCGGGCTTTCACACTGGAGCGGTGCGCTGGCAGGGCACCACAAAAAGTCCTGCCAGCAGCTTCTTTGGAGCGGTGAACTCGCCACTCCTCCACTGCTGCTCCCCATTGAAATAAATGGGGTTAAAACCACCCCCCTAGCGGCTGAATATCGCCATTAAGACGGTAAAGCAGCCCTAAAAATAGTGCCGCTTTATCGCCGACGCCCCTGGTGTGAAAGGGCTCTTAATGTTCATGTGTGCATGGACACATGAGGGGAAATTTACTAAAACTGGTGCATCTGTGCATGTAACCAATCAGCTTCTAACTTCAGCTTGTTCAATTAAGCTTTGACAATAAAACTTAGAAACTGATTGGTTCTATGCAGAGTTGCACCAGCTTTACAAAATCTCCTGCACAAGGAGATAGATTACCAAAAAAAAAAAAAAAAAAAAAAAAAAAAAGCACGTGATTTGCATAGGTAAAGGGATTAAAAAACCTGCATTAAAAAACGCAACACGGGTGTGTTTTTGAAGATTTTTTTTGGTGTGTGTTTTCAGTGCATTTCAATGGGGAGGTGCTTTGCAATGGAAGTGCAACTGACCAGTGTAACTGTAAAGACATACAGTATCTCACAAAAGTGAGTACACCCCTCACATTTTTGTAACTATTTTATTATATCTTTTCATGTCACAACACTGAAGAAAGGACACTTTGGTACACTGTAAAGTAGTGAGTGTACAGCTTGTATAACAGTGTTTATTTTCTGTCCCCTCAAAATAACAGCCATTAATGTCTAACCAGCTGGCAACAAAAGTGAGTACACCCCGAATTGAAAATGTACAAATTGGGCCAAAAGTGTCAATATTTTGTGTGGCCTCCATTATTTTCCAGCACTGCCTTAACCCTCTTAGGTATGGAGTTGACCAGAGCTTCACAGGTTGCTACCAGAGTCCTCTTCAATGATGACATCATGGAGCTGGTGGTTGTTGGAGACCTTGCGCTCCTCCACCTTCCATTTGCGGATGCCCCACAGATGCTCACTAGGGTTTAGGTCTGGAGACATGCTTGGCCAGTCCATCACCTTTACCTGCTTTAGAAAGGCAGTAGTCATCTTGGGGGTGTGTATGGGGTCGGTATGTTGAAATACTGCCCTGCGGCCCAGTCTCCTAAGGGAGGGGGATCATGCTCTGCTTCAGTATGTCACAGTACATGTTGGTATTCATGGTTCCCTCAATCAACTGTAGCTCCCCAGTGCTGGCAGCACTCATGCAGCCCCAGACCATGACACTCCCACCACCATGCTTGACTGTAGGCAAGACACACTTGTGTCTTTGTACTGCTCACCTGGTTGCCGCCACACATATTTGACACCACCTGAACCAAATGTTTATCTTGGCATCATCAGACCACAGAACATGGTTTCAGTAACCCATGTCCTTAGTCTGCAGCAAACTGTTTGCAGGCTCTCCTGCATCATATTTAGAAGAGGCTTCCTTCTGGAATGACAGCCACGCAGACCAACTTGATGCAGCATGTGGTGCATGGTCTGAGTATTGACAGGCTGACCCCCACCCCTTCAACCTCTGCAGCAATGCTGGCAGCACTCATACGTCCATTTCCCAAATACAACCTCTGGATATGATGCTGAGCATGTGCATTCAACTTCTTTGGTCGACCATGGCGAGGCCTGTTCTGAGCAAACCTGTCCTGTTAAACCGATGTATGGTCTTGGCCACTGTGCAGCTTAGTTTCAGGGTCTTGGCAATCTTCTTATAGTCTATAGACCATCTTTATGTAGACAATTCTTTTTTTCAGATCCTCAGAGTACTTTGCCACGAGGTGCCATGTTAAACTTCCAGTGACCAGTATGAGAAAGCAAGAGCGATAACACCAAATTTAACACACCTGCTCCCCATTCACACCTGAGACCTTGTAACACTAACAACAGGGAGGAAAAATGGTTAATTGGGCCATATTTGGACATTTTCACTTAGGGGTGTACTCACTTTTGTTGCCAGCAGTTTAGACATTAATGGCTGCGTGTTGAGTTATTTTGAGGGGACAGCAACTATACACTGTTATACAAGCTGTACACTCACTACTTTACATTGTAGCAAAGTGTAATTTCATCAGTGTTGTCACATGAAAATAAAATAATTACAAAAATGTGAGGGGTGAGATATTGTACATAGAATTTAAATGGATGCCTTTTTTCCTGAGCTTTACTTGTTTTTTTAATGCAAAAGCACTTCAAAAATGATTAAAACAATTATATTTAAAACAATTATATTTAAAACAATATACATTTTTAAAAACTGTCCATTTGGGTTTTCGGCCAAGTGCATCCTGAATTTTCGTTTCCATGCCAAAATTTTAATTTCGGTGCACCACTAGTATATTGGCCGATGCATGTGCAGAACAGCCCACAATCCTCTAGATCAGTGGTCATCGGCCCTGTCCTCAGGGCCCACTAACAGGCCAGGTTTGCAAGATATCTGAAACACATCACAGGTGATATCATTTGCTGCTCAGTGATTGCCGTATTCTAGTCTGCATCTCCCCAAGATAATACATAAAGCCTGTCATGTTAGTGGGCCCTGAGGACATGGTTGATGACCACTGCTCTATATGGAGGGAAGTGCTGATATCAATAGAAAGCTGAGGCATCCATGTTGGAATTACATAACCAATGTCAGCCTAATGGGTGAAAATAGGACAGCGCTAGCAGGAATGAAGTGGAGTTGGGAAGCTTGGACTTAACATTACTGAAGGAAAGCACACCCAAAAGGTAAGGGTGTCATAATGTGCAAGCATTTCCAGCATACCTGCAAATTATAGAAAAAGCCATCTCAATTTTTTTATTACACTTGTCTACTGCCCTTAAAACTACATGCTTGTTGGCAGATCTAAAAAATAAATTGTACAAATTGTATAGCTTGTGGTGAGCCTAAAGCAAATTACACATCACAATTCTAGGTACGCTTTACTGACATACCCCAACCCCGATACAAGATGCCAGCTTTCATATTTAAAAAAACAAAAACAAAACCCCAGCTGACTCATCCTTGGCTCTCACCCATTTCCTGCCAGTAATGCCACCGCACCCCAACGCCACCCCCAGGGAAATCTGGGCACTCCTAAACAGCACTGATGTGCTATGCAGGAGTGTACACCAATCAGCCTTACCATTATGACTAGTGGCAGGTAACATGAATAATTGATCATCTTGTTACAATGGCACCTGAAGGTGGGTATGATATATTAGCAAGCAAGTGAACATGTTGGTCCTGAAGTTAGTGTTGACAGCAGAAAAAAAAAAAATGGGCAAGAATAAGTATGAGTGACTTTGACAGAGGCAAAATAGTAATAACTACAAGACTGGGTCAGAGCAACTATGAAACTGCAACTCTTAGGTTCTATTCACACCTAAGCGTAGCTCAGCGACAGCTGCTACAGTTTTTTTTTTTGTTAGTGGAACATCACCATTGATTTGAAAGCCTCCCCCGGCTCCAAAATAGTTCATCTACCAAAACTTGGCACAGAGCTAGGAGTGTTGCCGATTTTTGCTGCAAGTGTAGCATGACAATCACAGCAAAATCCCACCACATTTGAATGATCAGGACTAATCAAAAGTGGCTTAAGGAAAACAGGTGAACCAGCGACAGGGTCATGCATGCGGGGAGCGATCAACGAGCTGTGTAATCCCATCCAATAGAAGACCCGCTGAAAACATTTGCACTGGTTCTAATAGAAAGGTGTCAGAACACACAGTGCATCGCAGTTCACTGTTTAGCCGCCCATGATGACCCATGTTCGCAGCCAAAAGCATCTACAATGGGCATTGAGCATCACAACTGGACCACAGAGCAATGGGCGAAAGTGACCAGGACTCATGCATTTAAGAATGGTTTGAGACACAATGAGTTTGAGGTGTTGACTTGGCCGCCAATTTCTCCAAATCTCAATCCATAAAGCACGTGTGTAATGTGGTGGACAAACAAGTCCAATCCATCGAGGTCCCACCTTGCAACTTCCTGAACTTAAAGCGGGATTCCACCCTAAAGTGGAACCTCCGCTGATCGGATCCCTCCCCCCCTCCGGTGTCACAATTGACACCTTTCAGGGGGGAGGGGGGGTGGAGATACCTGTCAAAGACAGGTATTTTCACCCACTTCCGGGCATAGACTCCCGTGGGAGTCTACGCAATTTCCTGCCCTGCCGCGCTGTCTGCTGGGACACACACGGGTCCCAGTGACAGCGCAGAGATTTCCTATTGCGCGGTGCGGCTCGCGCATGCGCAGTAGGGAACCGGGAAGTGAAGCCGATTCGCTTCACTTCCTGATTCCCTCACCTCGAATGGTGGCGGCAGCAGCCAAGCGATCGATCGGCCTCAGCATCGCTGGAACCCGGGACAGGTGAGTGTCCATTTATTAAAAGTCAGCAGCTGTAGTATTTATAGCTGCTGGCTTTTAATATTTTTTTGGTGGAATCCCTCTTTAAAGGATCTGATGTTTTGGTGCCGGATACTCAGCAACATCCAATGAATCCGTTCTGTATTGGCTACAGATCAGGATATGACAGTAACACATTTCAGCCACAGTCTTACTCATCACATGCTACAATGCTATCCGTAGCGCTTCAGCTGAAATGCGTTAGCATGTTACGGTTGTACCTGCCATTAGGATTATGACTCGGGCCTGAGCATGGGTCCCAGGGTACAGCAGGTTTTCATTGTAGGACAGGTCAGGGCCGTTCTGGTAGCACAATTGGACCTACTGAAAAGTAGGTAGGTGGCCATAACGTTGTGGTGTATATGAAGATCCCCCATCCCTCTGGGAATGAGTAGATGCATGTAGAATAGACACTGCTCCATGTCACAGACTCTACAGGTGGTCTCCTCTGCAGGGTGAAGCGGGGACACTCTACTGCTGTCAGGTTTGTGTTTACTATGACAGAACAATAACAAGAGGCCACGTGTGTTTGTGCACACGGCGACACTCACCCGTCACCAGGCGCCACCTCTCCCCCCCCTCAGAGGTCGCCACACGTCCGAACCAGCCAGGGGCCCACAGAGCGCGCTCACTTCCCCAACACACACACTACGGCGTGCACTGCTCCCCTCAGACGTACATATCCATTACTGGGCGGAGCTTGTGCTTTTCTAGAACGCTCCGGACCCTTCCAATCGGCCACCATAGAAGAGGCTTCTGATAGGGCCACTGGAGGCGGACGGCGGGGGGCGTGGCTCGGGAGCTGCTATAGCGTCCATAGAGGAGACAGCCAGCAAGGGCAGGGGGCGGAGTCTGGAGACTGACAGCTAGGTCCCCGAGCAGCGCGCTGACATATTGTTGGTTACCTTCGTTTTAGTCTAAATCGTCAAATGTGTATAAACTATATACGATATCTGTTCAATGGCCAGCAGTTCTGTGGTGGGAAGCACCGACTAATACATTTATACCCAGTAAGATGGGCCCTGATGTCATTTTGTTTGCTAATTAAAAAAAAAAAAAATAGTATAGGTGAATTGTATTGTGTGCAGGCCAGTGTAATATTCAGCACGTTTTCTGCTCAAACAAGCATTATCATGCATCTTGTTCATTTAGATGTGCAGCCTAATGCCTGCCAAAGAAGTGCAGGCGCTATTTTTTTGTGTTGCCGTACGTTTGGCTGCCATTAAGAATTAAAGTTCCTCTGTCACAAACCGCGAGCAGGAAGGCTTTATATTGCAGAAGAGACATGCAAGAAAAAGCACTTAATATAGCCTTGAAACCGAGCAAAATTGTGCATAAAGTAAAATACCAGTGGGCTGCAAATACAAAAAAGGATCTCATAAAGTGCTATAGATAATAAGTATGGCACTAATAAATAATCAATATGAAATAATGACAGATATAGCATAGCTCCCAACTGTCCATGATTTCAAAGGACTGGCCCCCATTTGGAGCAATGTCCCTCTTTCCCTCTTTCCCCCCTCATCTGTTACTTATTTTGGTCTGATTCATATAGTTGTATATAAAATGCACTTTTTATCTTTCAAAAGGTGTTTTCAAGTGCTAAACATTTCATCCAATTTCTAAATTGCTGCATTTGTGCATTTTAAAAGCCAATATTAAAAAAAAAGCCCTTCTGGATATAATTAACCATTTTTGTTGGCTAATTCTTCTTTAAGGGGGCGTGACAGGGGGAGTGTCTTATGCCTACATACATTTGTTAGTAGGTGTCCCTCATTCCCATCTCAAAATGTTGGGAGGTATGGATATAGTAACCACAAATACAATCCCAAAAATATAGTTCCAAGACGGCTTTCACACTGCCACGTCAATAGCGTCAGTGGTAAAACGCCGCTGTTTTTAGCAGCGGTTTACCATTGGATTTGCAACGCACTTCGGCCGCTAGCAGGGAGCTTCCCCCCCCCGCTAGCAACAAAGAAAGGGTTAAAACCACCCGCAATATGCCGCAATAGCGGCGTTTTTCCGGCAGTATAGCCACGCTGCCCCATTGATTTCAATGGGGAGCAGCGGTGGAGGAGCGGTAAACACACTGCTCCAAAGAAGCTGCTGCCAGGACTTTTCCCTGACGTCCTGCCAGCGCACCGCTCCAGTGTGAAAGCCCTTGGGCTTTCACACTGGAGACAATGGTGCAGCAGTTTGAGGGAAGATTGCAGGCGCTATTTCTAATGCTCTAGTGCCTGCAAAACGCCCTCGGTGTGAAAGGGGTCTTAGTGAAAAAATAAATAAACCTAAAACAAGTCCCATTTAAATATTTCAAATGAGTGGAGCGCTTCTTCTCCAAATAGCCAAATATCACTAGTGTCAACCATCACCAGCAATGATAGATAAGATGTAGGCTTACCAGATACAAATGACCCCCTAAGGCTCCATTCACACCTATGCAGTTTGCTTTTGAGAGTTTCTGCAGTGCTTTTTGCGTTTTTGTTAGAGAGGTAAGTGGTGTTGCGCTCCTAAAATTATTATTTGAGGTTCATAACATAGTTGTGATATATTGAAGTGATAATAAATATAGATGGTGTAGACATGTCACTGGAAAAGTGGTTGAGGGGGTGTACATCTCACCTAGGTTGCTACACAGTGTGAGATGGTAAATCCAGGATGGATCAGTTTCTCAGCAGCGATATGCTGCTGAGTTGTTATTTAATCTTGCCGGGCCTGGGTTTATATGGAATGGCAGGTAGGTTTGGTAGAGGGACCTGTCATTCCACACCCCCCATCCCTCGTTCCAGTTCTGGGTTTTGGATCAGGTGAGCTTTGATCCTAATTAGCCTGGGAAGGTAAAGGCTCTGCTGGGCCTGCAGGTGATTGCTCTCAGCCAGGGAAACGAACAGTCTGTGTGTTGAAGGAAGCTGCAAGCACAGCCACTGCTGGAGCTAAAATCCACCCTGCGATATCCAGGCAAAAGACGCTGTGTTTGTAAGTGTCAGATAGGTGAGAAGAACCTGTTAGTAAGCGCCCAGCCGGGCTAGGTCTTTTATTTTTGTTGTACTTAGAAAGCACGGTGTTGCTGTATATTTTTGTTTGCTGGACTGTTTGTACCACGAATAAACGCCAAGATCTGCTTTATAAATTCCAAGTCTGCTGTGAACTGTGTCCAAACACGCCCTACCCCGGGAAGATCCCTTACAATGGATATTGTTTGAGGTTTATAACACACTTATCATGTATCCAAGTGGCAATAATACTAATAAAAAGTATAATGTCTAATTATGTCTCTTGCAATAGAATGCTTAAAATAGATCTAGTCCGTAATGTGTAAAGTAATAAATAGATAAATAAAATCAAAAAATAGACGTAAACAACAATCTGTGCAAATAAACAAAATATAGAAGTACTAATCAGCGCAACAAATTAATGTGCAAATATATAGCAGAAATGTGCAAATATGCAACGGGAAGTGCCACAGGAGGGTCATAAATGAATACATTCCATAGTGAAATATGGAGCTCTGCAGAGTCCATTGTGCAAGTGTGGCAGTGTTTTCCAGGGATACTGAGTGATAATGCAATAATATCCAGTGACGGTGTGACTTTTGAGTGCAGCAAATGTCTTCAGTGTCACTGACACTCGTGGCTGTTCTAAATTGTTACCTTACTGCTGTAATGTAAACAGCATGTAGAGGAGGAGGGGGGAGTTAAATCCCTTCAGAGTTGTAGTATTCCTGTGCGTCCCTACTAGGAATGCAGCAGAGCCCAATGGGATCCTTTTCTTTTTCTTTCCACTGACTGGGTGTCTGTGATCGCTCACATGTTCAGTGTATCGGGGTATAGAGAGGGGATAAAGAGCCTACCATGGTGTAGTATTTTTTAATAAAGTAAAGTTTATTAAATGAAATAATCGAAACACTCACATTTCCATATGTAGGTCGCACAATGTAAAAACGAGCTCGTACCTGACCGTCTCTTCCGGTGTCTGTATGCCTCTAGGTATCCTACGCATTACGTCACAACACACGTGACTTCGACTGGGATTCTCCTTTTCGTATATTTGGGTAACAGTTTGGCCCTTACGGTGGATGCAGCACCTATAGAATATATTTATATTCCCCTTTTAGCGCAGGAGTACCTACTACACGCTTTTTGCGTTTTTGTTTCCCCGCAATTTGCTTTTTGCATTTTTTTTTTTTTTTTTTTTCCTTTTGGGCAAATTTGTGTGGTGGGACAACACTTCAAGACCAGACATATTTATCTGGCTGACCGGGAAGAAGGTGAGCGAGGGAGGGGAGAACCATACCGCCTCAAGTCCTGCAGTACCCATCTTGGTGAGGACGGAGGGGGAGGTGGTTAGAGCATGTGGTTTGCGGCTCGCCTTGCTCCGCTGGCAGGCTTGGAGGGTCAGACGAGCAAGTGGAGAACATTCGATACCCGCTATACATGACAAACGGTTATGAGAGTAGTGGCATGGGGGGCTGATGCGGGGGAAGCTCACCTATAATGGGAGGTTCCAGGGCCACTTTCCTTTTCTACACAATGCTAAGGTGGCTTTATTATAGTGGATATACAGCATGAGTTTGAGGGGGGGCTTGACCAGTTGTTATTGGCCCGGCTCTCTAGGCTAAGACTGCTGTTGGGGAATCGTTTATAATGGGGGATCAGCCCAGGCTCCCCCGCTAGCAGATGTAATCAGTATAGGGTATGGGTATAGGAAGATATTGGGGGTCAATTATTATATATTATATTCTTTTTGTATGTAGCAACTAATGCACCCATTGCCTTATAGTGTGAATATGAAATTGTTCAGTGTCTTCTGGTTCTAGAGCTGCTAATAATGGGCAGGTTGTATGATGTCACAGTCCCAGGCGGGACTGTGACATCATAAGGGGCGGGGTCACCATGTGAAATCACCCGGTGACCCCGCCCATTGTCCCTATATAAGTCGTCGCACAACTCGTCCCTGTCATTTCGGCCAGAGAGAGTGTCGAGTCAACATCTCAAGGAAGAAGACGAGAAGGCGGCGACAGAAGACCGGGCCACCGCTAGTAAAAGAGCTGGAAGAAGAAATCGGAGGCCCAACAAGAAGAACCAAAGAGGGGGACAAGACCCCCGAAGAGGGGGACAAGACCCCCAAAGTCGGAAGAAGAGGCAGCGGCTACAGAAGACCGGGTCACCGCTAGTAAAAGAGCTGGAAGAAGATAGCGGAGGCCCGGCAAGAAGAACCGAAGAGGTGGACAAGACCCCCGAAGTCGGAAGAAGACCCCCGGGCAGCGGCGACAAAGAAGAAAGCTGGGCTCCTCCACTAGTAAAAGAGCTAGCAGAAGATAGCAGAGGTGTCCGACGAGAAGACCCCCCCCCCCCCCCCCCCAAGACGGAAGACCACCAGAGCTGTGCAATAAATTATTTTAAAAACAGATTGTGCTTTTTTCTTTGCACTTTTTTTCCCCAGGTGAATGGGTAGGGGTACATGATACTCATTCACATAGGGTAAGGGGCCGGTATCTGGGGGCCCCCTTATTAAAGGGGACTCCTGGATTCCGATAAGCCCCCCCCCACCCGCAGACCCCGACAACCAATGGCCATGGTTGTTGGGAAGAGGCCCTTGTCCTCATCAACATGGGGACAAGGTGCTTTGGGGTGGGGGGATCGCATAGCTACAAAAGTAGGGGGAGCTCCTATATATATATATATATATATATATATATATATATATATATATAACTGTTTTACCAGAGTTCATTGTCCTGTCAATCAATCCTGAGAGGACAATACAGGTATATTGTGAGATATTGCTCTGTATTGTATTGCACCACAGCTGTGTCAAGGGGACTGAGGCAAGTTAGTGGGGTTTTATTGCTAGAATGCAGGCCCAAAATCAAATCAGCCGCTCCTTAGGGAGTCAGTGCTACAGAGGTCTTACTCCTCAATTTAGCTCCTAAGTCCCAAATTCGACATATCTTCATTTGGTGCATCAACATAAGGAGGGGCTCCTGTTGGTGGGGGGGACCTTAACATAGCGTTAGATGCCACGCTTGATGTGTCTAAAGGTGGCTCCCATCTATCATATCCAAAATTGCGCAGAACTAAAAGACTTCTTCAAGATCTGCAATTGATGGATAGCTGGAGAACTCCATGTACAGGATAGGGATTACCTTTTTCTCAGCGAAACACAAGACATATACCAGAATTGACTATGTCTTTGTTTTGCTGAATGCCTTGTCATGCTTGTTCGAAGCCTCAATAGGTTTATTCACCCTCTCGGATCATGCACCGACCATATCCGCTGATGCGGAGAAAGCATTCAGTAGGGTGGATTGGACATTTTTTTTTTTTTTGTCAGTAATATTTATTGAAAATTTTTCAAATAACAATATTCAAGAATGCTATTAGCCGTAGAAGTACAGGTATAAATTGGTAAAGAGAAGAAAAATAATAAAACAAAAGAAAACATAAAGTCTAATCAGGTAGTACTCGACATACACAATATGATGGTTTACAATAATGTCAAAGGTGTGTCATTGTTTGTATAAAGGACAGAGATAGGTAAGGCGAAATATCCATACATTTCGATATCAGTGAGAGTTGTACTTAACCCAAGTAACCCATTGTTTATCAAATTTCTGGCCCTGCATAGCGTTAAGTGCAATAAGACGCTCATAATTCCTATGAACAGCCCTGGTCACATTGGAGAGGTTTATCACTGTATTAGTTTTCCAATGGCGTAAAATTAGAGATCTGGATTCCAATAGAATGTGGCTAACCATTTGTCTAAATTTGGCAGAAAAGTCTTCTATACCAATGTGTAATGACGCCAATGCTGGGGGGGGGGGGGGGGGGGGACAACATTTCTCCGTAAGAGAGGAGATTAATCTGAATACATGGTTCCAGAGACTTCTGATGTTTGGGCAATTCCAGAACATATGTAGCAGATTGCCTACCATGCCACAGTCTCTCCAGCACTGTGAAGACGACCCCAAAAAGTATTAGGGCAATCTATAAGGTGTATATTGCCACCTATTTACAATTTTTAGAGTCATCTCCCAGTGTTTAATACAATGTGTTGATGAGTGGATAGTCTTGAAGGCTATCTTCCATTGAGTATCAGAGAAGTTAGTCTGTAATGCCCCGTACACACGAGCGGACTTTTCAACATCCAAACTCCGACGGACTGAGTCCGTCAGACTATTCGATCGTGTGTGGGCTGCAACGGACTTTTGATTCGCCAAAGTCTGACGGACTTTAGAAATGAAGCATGCTTCAAATTTTCCCGACGGAACTCCGCCGGACCCGGTCCCCTTCGAAAAATCCGCTCGTGTGTATGCTACTCCGACGGACTAAAACCGACGCTAGGGCAGCTATTGGCTACTGGCTATGAACTTCCTTATTCGAATCCAGTCGTACGTCATCACGTTCGACTCCGTCGGAGTTTGGTGTGATGGTGTGTGTCCAAGTCCGTTCGGTCGAAAAGTCCGCCAGAACTCCGGCGGAACTCCGGCGGAACTCCTTTGGAGGTCTGTCGGACATAAGTCCTCTCGTGTGTACGCGGCATAAGTCTACCTCCCAGTTATTCATAGCCTTCATTCTTTTGAAAGTAAGTTTGTCTTGTAATTGGGTATAACAAAACGAGATACCCCTAGTTTGCCTGGTAAGGCCGGTGTAAAAGTGCCACAGTGGTTGTGGGACATAGGTTTCCGGATAGGTAAGTGTTTTGAGGAAATTAGTAATGCGTAAGCAAGTGAACAGTTCTGTACATGGTAGATTATAGCGAGTTAATAATTGATCTACGCTTCCGTAGATCAAGTTGGTTTCCGTTGTAAATATCCGACAAAGACACTATACCATATTTCATGAGGAATTTAACCGATAACAGTGGTATTTGTGCCTCAAGTAGTGTTACAGGGATCTGATAGGGTATTTTCTGGGTCTCTCTATGTTTCAGATTAAGGAAAGCCCTCCAAGATAACAAAGATGACTGCATGGGTGGAGATAAGGGAACCAGATTCCATGGTGACCACCTGTCGCTCAGTAGCAATAATTTTAGATCAACGGTAGGTGATATCGATTCTTCTATATCCACCCATATTGGGGGTTCCTGAGAACCTATCCAATGTTGAAGAGAGTCTAGTCTAACTGCAGTCAAGTAATCATGCAGGTCCACTAAGCCTGCTCCCCCCCCCCTACTTTTTTATGTGCTATTAGGTTTTTATGCGAACATCTAGCCCTTTGTCCATTCCATATGAATTTCCAACACATACTTGATAGCTGTGTAATGTAAGATGCGGGAATATGGACCGGAAAGGGAGCGGAAGAGATATAGAATTTGTGGCAATATCAGCATTTTGTATGCTGTAATCTTCCCCATCCATGAGATTTCCTTCTGGGACATATCTCTTAATTGCTTTTCTATTTTAGGGAGTAGTTGAGACATGTTGGTCTTGACTAAATTGGCTAGTGTACTAGTCAGTGTGATGCCTAGGTATTCTATACCCATCTCACTCTAGGTGTAAGGCAGCTGGGTCTTCAACCTGTTCTTGATCGTGAGGGGCACCCCTAGGTCTAGTATTAGGGATTTACTAAAGTTCACTTTATAATAGGAAGCCTCTCCAAATTCCGTAAGAACCTTGTGAGCCTGTGGCAAAGATTGTTGCGAGTTAGTCAAAAGTAAAATAACGTCATCCGGGAAGAGAGTTATAGAGTGTTTACTTGCACCAAATTGGAACCCAGTGATAAGAGGACGTGAGCGAATAGTTTCAGCCAATGGTTCTATTATAAGGTTAAAGATGGTGGTTGATAATGGCCATCCCTGCCTGGTACCGTTTGTGATATTAAAGACTTTGGGCAAAAAAACAGCTGATTGCACCTGAGCTGAGGGACAGGAGTAGAGTGCTAATATGGCAGTAAAAATGTGGCCTGTAAAACCAAACTTTATCAAGACGGATTTCATATACTCCCAGTGTACCCTATCGAACGCCTTCTCTGCGTCAATTGATAACAACAGAGAAGGCGTTCGACTCACCCCTGCAGAGTGTATCACATTTATGATTCTCCTCATAGCATCGGAAGTCTGTCTCCCCCTCACGAATCCCATCTGGTCGCGTTGCATGAGTGTGGAAATTATATTAGTCAATCTTTTAGCCAGTAATTTGGCATATACTTTTATATCGGAATTCAATAATGATATTGGTCTAAAATGTGCCGGGGTTGTAGGATCTTTCCCTGGTTTAGGGAGTGTGACAATGTGGGCCCTCAACATCTCAACATTGTGGGAAAGATGCAGTAGCAGCTGCTTTGTGAAACACCTGTTGTAAGTGTGGGGCAAGAATGGATTGGAATGATTTGAGATATTCATTTGCGAATCCGTCTGGCCCTGGTGATTTGCCATTGGGAAGGCTAGAGATAGTTTGTTCAATTTCTTTGAGTGAAATTACCGTGTTGAGGTCATCTAGTTGTTGACTAGAGAGGGATGATAGTTTTAATTTGTGTAGAAAGGATTGAATTTTGTCAGTGGAGGGTTGTAATGTAGCAGGGTCTTTAAGATTATATAAATTGCTATAGTAGTCAGCAAATTGGTTTGCAATGTCTAGGGGTCTTTTATGCTGCGTCGCAGAATTATAGAGAAATGGTATTCTGGTTTTCATACGTGAGGCTTTTAGTCTATTAGCCAAATATTTGCCTGCCCTATTGGCATAATGATTGAGTTGTAAACGTCGTAGGTGTCTATCATATTGCGGTGATAGATGTTCTCGCAGTGTTTCTCTGAGTTTGGCAAGTTTACTAGCTAAGTTGTGTGTAGGAACTTGTTTGTTTAGTAATTCAAGGTTATGAATCTCTGTCAGCAAACTATTTAAGGTTTGTGTGCGTATTTTTTATTTTTTTTGTTGGGCACCTAATTGGATAAGGACACCCCTCATGTATGCTTTGTGTGAGTTCCACAGGACGTATGGGTCATTAACTGAATGTTGGTTATCTGCAAAAAAATTCGGATATGTTGTGATAGGGCATCATTGGTGTTGGGTTCCTGCAACAATCACACATTACAGCGCCAGATGGGAGGTGAGGAAGAAACAGACCCCTCTGAAATAGAGATAGAAATTGCAGCATGGTCAGACCATGCAATATCAAATATCCCAGTAGTTGCTATTTGTTGCAATAACCATTTATCCATCAGGAATAAATCTATTCGTGTGTAAGAACAATGCCTATGCGAAAAAAAGTATAGTCCCTTTCGTTGGCGTGGTAACACCTCCATGCATCGAACAGTCCTTCATTCTGCAGAAGGGGTTGACGGGATGGTGTACCCCTGGATCGTTTAGTAGTTGTGTCCATGGCCAGGTCGGGCACTGTATTGAAGTCTCCACATATAAGAAGATTACCATACAACATAGAAGCTGCTTTTTTGAGTACCATTTTGAAGAAGCGGAGTTGGTGAGAGTTAGGAGAGTATAACGTTATCAATGTGTATGGTTTGGAATTGATATCACCATTAACAATTATGTATCTACCACGCATCCTCATCCAGGAGAGCCTTTCGGAGTTGAAAAGAGACAGAATTGCCAATGGCCATGAGTACCCCGCCTGCTTTACGGTCGGGAGTACAAGCCATAAAAATATGAGGGAAGTTCTTGTTAGAGCAGTAGGGTACCTTGTCTTTTTGAAAGTGGGTCTCTTGGACGCAGAGTATGTCCGCTTTTTGTTTTTTAGCCTCAGCCCATAAGGAAAATCTTTTTAGCGGGGTGATTTAACCCCTTGGCATTTATAGATAAACAGTTAATTACCATAGTTCAAATGCTGGATAGTTAGTTGTGTGGTACAAGTACTCACCGTTGCCATGTTCAAATCATTTGAACCATACGTACATGGTGGAGGGAAGGTACTGGGCCATAATGCATCGGTGATGTTCATCTGTATTTCTCCAGACTCACTGTATATATCGAGTGTAAAAAAAAAAAAAGAGCAAGTAACAGAACAGATAGAACATGACAATACAAAGAAAAAAAACAGTCAACAAGGTATGTTTAAGAAATGGATCAATAAACCGATCCGTGTGCAGATTTAACTGCTATGTATCACCAGGGAGGGTAGAGGAGAACTAGAGAAACAGCTCCAATCCCCGGAGAAGTGCATCTGCTTAGTTTTTGTTGGATCTGGAGACTCCACTGTTGAGTTTCTTGGGAGATCTTTTACGAGTGACCACTTGCCATTCATCAGGTATGTGTTGTGGGTTACCCGGATGCAAGCGAGAGGATGAGGGATCTGGCAAGATGTTCCACTTCCTCAAGGCCTCAATGCCGTCTTCCAAGTTTGAAATCATAACCGAAACCCCATTGTGGGTAATAGCAAGAGTCGCTGGGTACTTCCATTTGTGAGGAATGGCATGGTTACATAAGGCTTTAGTGATGGTCGCAAGATTCCTGCGCCTTTGTAGCGTATGTCTGGATTGGTCCGGTAACATCCGTATGTCAGCATATTGTGGAGGCAATGTGTCCAGCTTGCGGGACTCATGCATTAGTCTATCCTTGACGTGGTAGTAATGAACCCTCAAGAGGACATCCCGTGGCGTTTCAACAGGGAGAAATGAGAGCTTAGGAAGTCTGTGTATTCTATCCACTATTAAATCCTGGACTGTGAGTTCCGGTATCATTGTGGAAAACATAGTCTGGGCAAATTGCAGGAGTTGAGTGGCGGGGACGGACTCAGGTATACCCCTTAGTTTAAGGTTGTTTCTCCTGGATCGGTCCTCGAGGTCTGCGATTTTGTCTTTCAGTCATTTTATGTCATCTCCCTGAGCCTCATGTGCCTCTACCATAACATTGTAGGAGGAGGCGTATGTGCCCATTTGTTGTTCCACCCTGTCAACTCTATTGCCCAGGGCCTGCACTGATTTCTGACAGTCAGTGATTTCTTTTACCAAGTCAGCTTGAAGGGATGCCCTGAGAGACATTAGCATGTCCTTGAGGGTAGATTCTGATACCGGGGCATCTGTGGTAGGAAAGTCACCAATGGGGTCCCTCTCCTGTGTCCCTTGTGTAGCTGTGGATATTTGCGGCCTGCTTACCTCCTTTGGAGCCTCAGGCTGGTGTTGCGGCCTATCAGGGGAGGTCCTCCTTTGTTTGGCTTTCGCTGGGCTGCGTGTAGAAGGACTTTGTGTGCCCGAGGAGGATCCGCTGTGTACGCTGGCGGAATCGGAGGCACCATGCGGCGGGTGGCAATCCGTGTTGTGCTGACTGGAAGCTCCGTTAGCCCGAGGCGCGCGTGTACCGTCGCCATTTTTTTGAAGCCCGCCCAGGCCTGAGGCAAAGTAGGCGTCTAATTTGTGTGGCTGTTGGACCATCTTTCGCCGCCGGCCAATTGCTGCTGGATGCCTCTGTTAAAGAGCTGCTCGATGGTGCCTGTAGGGTCTGTGAGGGACGCCGGAGGAGTCAGATGGCGGCGGATTTCTCCGGTGGACGAGCGGAGCTCTCACGCTACACGTCCTGCATGGAACTCGGTCGCCATGCCCCCGGATTGGACATTTTTGAAAGCCACGTTATAACACATAGGCCTGGGAATAGGATGCAGAGATGGATTACAAGCTTATACTCCGCCCCTAATGCCAGGGTCAAAATCAATGACATAATGTCTGATCCC
Organism: Lithobates pipiens; assembly: GCF_037356315.1. Lineage (NCBI taxonomy): Eukaryota > Metazoa > Chordata > Amphibia > Anura > Ranidae > Lithobates > Lithobates pipiens. Next base: position 100,759,181 of record NW_027507790.1, read on the forward strand.
TTTTCCATTCGTAATGGGACGCATCAGGGTTGTCCATTATCGCCCATCATCTTTATCATCACGCTAGAACTTTTTTAAGAACTATCCGTGCTAATCCAGATATTAGGGGTATTCCAACAAAGGGAGAGGAACACAAGCTTGCCGCTCATGTAGATGATTTGATATTCTTTATAACTTCCCCAGTTATATCCCTCCCATCCCTGCTGCTGGAGTTACGAACATACGGCGGGATAGGGAGGTTTTTACATGGTTTGGTAGGACCAATATCATAAAGATGAACGTGATGCCAAGGCTTTTGTACTTACTTCAGACCTTGCCTATTAAGATCTCCACAGGTTTTTTGAGAGATCTCCGATCAAGATTCTTGAGGTTTATCTGGGCCGGGAAACCAACGAGAGTGCACAGGGATATCCTGGCGCTCCCTAAGGAAAGAGGGGGGGGGGGGCAGATTTCCTGACCTAGTTTAAATATCATGAAGCCTCACATTTTCCATGGGTTGTGGACTGGTGTGTGCTTCAAAAGAAGACGCCATGGGTTCACATGGAACAAGCTACAATTGCCCTACACTTGGAAGGGCTGACATGGCTCCTGGAAGCAGATATCCCACAGGCCGTGAGGAGACATCCAATGGTGGGTGCCACCCTACGATCTACTAAAAGGATCTTTAAAAATATGAGCCCTTTGACTGCAATTTTGGGTCCATCGGCTTTCCACCGTGCCTGACAGATCCGTGCTTTAGTAATTTGCTGCAGCGGGGAAAAATTCACTTTTAAAACATCTGCTCACTGCAGTGAAGGCGTGTATTCCGGTGCTGTGGAAGTGTACTGTCCCTCCAACTAGATCACACTGGTTTGCAGAATAACAGAAATCCAACAAATGGAAAATCTTACTATGATGCTGAGAGAGCAAGACGAGAAATATCGGAAAGTCTGGGTCCCTTATCTTAATTATGGGGAACAGATTTTCCAAACCTCTCAGCAGTAAGTGTAAGAATCCAAGTAGACCCAAAAGTTGCCAACATCCTGATATGTAGAACCATGTAAGGAGAGTATCCCCCAAGGAAATACTATTGGACTTTAAGAGCAACTAAACAGTAACACAATATCAGAAAAATAGAAATATATTTATTGGTATAAAAAGTGTGGTGCATACATCTTCATTCCCCTATTCTGCTTCCACCTACATGATGGGAGAAACAGTCTTCTATTGTGGGGCCTAAGGATGAGCCGAACAACCCCCGGTTCGGTTCACACCAGAACCTGAGAACAGACCTAAACTTCATGTGAACTTTGGAACCCTATTAAAGCCTATGGGACTTGAACGTTCAAAATCTAAAGTGCTAATTTTAAAGGCTAATATGCAAGTTACTGTCCTAAAAAGTGTTTGGGGACCTGGGTCCTGCCCCAGGGGACATGTATCAATGCAAAAAAAAGTTTTAAAAATGGCCGTTGAGCAGTGATTTTAATAACGATTAAAGTGAAACAATAAAAGTGTAATATTCCTTTAAATTTCGTACCTGAGGGTTGTCTATAGTATGCCTGTGAAGGGGCACATGTTTCCTGTGCTTAGAACTGTCCCTGCACAAAGTGTCATTTCTGCAGGAAAAAAAGTCATTTAACCACTTGACCACTGGGCACTTAAACACCCTTAATAACCAGACCAATTTTCAGCTTTCGGTGCTCTCACATTTTGAATGACAATTACTCAGTCATGCAACACTGGACCTATATGAAATTCTTGTCCTTTTTTTCACACAAATAGAGCTTTCTTTTGGTGGTATTTAATCACCGCTCGTTTTTTTATTTTTTGTGCTATAAAAGAAAAAATACAGAAAATTCTGTAAAAAAAATGAATTTTTCTTTGTTTCTGTTATAAAATTTAGCAGATTAGTAATTTTTTCTTCATAAATTTTGGCCAAAATGTATACTACTACATATCTTTGGTAAAAATAAGTACAAATTGGTGGATATTATTTGGTCTTTGTGAAAGTTATAGAGTCCACAAGCATGGTGGCAATATCTGAAAATTGATCACACCTGAAGTACTGACGGCCTATTTCAATTCTTGAGACCCTAACATGCCAGAAAAGTACATATACCCCCCAAATGACCCCTTTTTGGAAAGAAGACATTCCAAGGTATTTAGTAAGAGGCATGATGAGTTTTTTGAAGTTGTCATCTTTTCCCACAATTCTTTTGCAAAATCTAGATTTTTTTTACTTTTTTTTTTCACAAAATTGTCATATTATCAGTTTATTTCTCACACACAGCATATGCATACCACAAATTACACCCCAAAACACATTCTGCTATTACTCCCGAGTACGGCGATACCACATGTGTGAGACTTTTACACAGTGTGGCCACATACAGAGGCCCAACATGCAGGGAGCGCCATCAGGCGTTCTGGAGCACCCAGGACAATTCTGACATTTCTCTCCTACATGTAAAATTCATAATTTATTTGCTAGAAAATTACATAGAATCCCAAAACATTATATATGTTTTTTTAGCAAACACCCTGGAGAATACAATGGTGGTCGTTGCAACTTTTTATCTCGCACGGTATTTGTGCAGCAATTTTTCGAATGCTTTTTTTTGGAAAAAAAAACAGTTCGTACTTAAAAAAAAAAAAAAAAACACAGTAAAGTTAGCCCAATTTTTGCATAATGTGAAAGATGAAGTTACGCTGAGTAAATAGATACCTAACATGTCACTCTTCAAAATTGCCCACGCTCGTGGAATGGCGCCAAACGTCGCTACTTAAAAATCCCCATAGGCGACGCTTTAAAAATGTTTTACTTGTTATATGTTTTGAGTTACAGAGGAGATCTAGGGCTAGAATTATTGCTCTCGCTCTAACGTTCGCAGCAATACATCACATGTGTGGTTTGAACACTGTTTTCATATGTGGGCGGGACTTATGTATGCGTTCGCTTCTGCATGCGAGCACATGGGGACAGGGGCGCTTTAAAAAAAAAATAAAAAATTTATTGTTCATTTTACTTTATTTATTTTAGTTTGACATTTTTTTCCCCTAAAAATACATTTTTTGATCACTTTTATTCCTATTACAAGGAATGTAAACATCCCTTGTAATAGGAATATGGCATGACAGGTCCTCTTTACAGTGAGATATGGGGTCAATAAGACCCCGCATCTCACCTCTAAGCTGGGAAGCCTGAAAAAAAATAATAATAAAAGATTCTGGCTTTGATCGTATTGGCGAGTCGGTAGAAGCATCGGAGGGCGGCGGGAGGGGCGGATGTCTATGGCTGGGTATTGCAGGGTATCACCGACTATGGCTGGGTATGGCTGGGTATCTCCGAGTATGGCTGGGTATCTCCGAGTATGGCTGGGTATCTCCGAGTATGGCTGGGTATCTCCGAGTATGGCTGGGTATCTCCGAGTATGGCAATTTATGGCAGGGTATTGCAGAGTATTGGCAGGGTATTGCAGAGTATTGGCTGGAATTGTACTGCAGAGTATTGGCGGGTACTGCAGAGTATTGGCGGGTACTGCAGAGTATTGGCGGGTACTGCAGAGTATTGGCGGGTACTGCAGAGTATTGGCGGGTACTGCAGAGTATTGGCGGGTACTGCAGAGTATTGGAGGGTAGTGCACAGTATTGGCGGGTACTGCAGAGTATTGGCTGGTACTGCAGAGTATTGGAGGGTAGTGCAGAGTATTGGCTGGTGTTGCAGAGTATTGGCTGGTGTTGCAGAGTATTGGCTGGTGTTGCAGAGTATTGGCTGGTGTTGCAGAGTATTGGCTGGTGTTGCAGAGTATTGGCTGGTGTTGCAGAGTATTGGCTGGTGTTGCAGAGTATTGGCTGGTGTTGCAGAGTATTGGCTGGTGTTGCAGAGTATTGGCTGGTGTTGCAGAGTATTGGCTGGTGTTGCAGAGTATTGGCTGGTGTTGCAGAGTATTGGCTGGTGTTGCAGAGTATTTGTGGGTATTGCAGAGTATTTGTGGGTATTGCAGAGTATTTGTGGGTATTGCAGAGTATTTGTGGGTGTTGCAGAGTGTTGCAGAGTATTTGCGGGTGTTGCAGAGTATTGGGGGGTATTGCAGAGTATTGGGGGGTATTGCAGAGTATTTGCTGGTACTGCAGAGTAATGGCAGAGTATTGCAGAGTATTAGCTGGCATTGCAGAGTATTGCAGGGTATTGCAGAGTAATGGCTGGGTATTGAGGGGTTAAATTCGGTGAGCAGCGATGTGTGTGGGTGACCCCGCCCCCCCTCTGATGTAACGGAAACCTGCGTTACATCAGAGGGGGGTAGGGTCACCCATACGTTATTGGGGAAGAAACGTCAGACCGCCGGGATCCTGCAGTGTCTCCGACAGTGGAGACAGAGGAAGCATCGACTGTGCTGCACTGGACTGAGAGATCACCCGTCGCTGGATCAGATCAGCCATCGCTGGACCCCGGAGAGATGATCATCTGTCGCTGGATAGCAAGAGTGGATTACCACCGATGGAATATTTTTTTATTTTTAATAAAGGACTTTTTCAAAAGTGTGTTTGTCTTATTTAACTATTTTTTACACTTTCTTTGTGAAATGGTAGGGGTACTTTTGTACCCCTTACCATTTCAAACAGGGGGGCCGGGATCTGGGGGTCCCCTTGTTAAAGGGGGCTTCCAGATTCTGATAAGCCACCCACCTGCAGACCCCCAAACCACCGGCCAGGGTTGTGGGGATGAGGCCCTTGTCCCCATCAACATGGGGACATGGTGCTTTGGGGGGGACCCCAAAGCATCCTCCCAATGTTGAGGGCATGTAGCCTGGTACGGTTCAGGAGGGAGGGGCGCTCTCTCGTCCCCCCCTCTTTTCCTGTGGCCTGCCAGGTTGCGTGCTCGGATAATGGGTCTGGTATGGATATTTAGGGGGAACCCTACCTCAATTTTTTTTTATTTGACACAGGGTTCCCCTTAATATCCATACCAGACCTGAAGGGGGGACCCCACGCTTTTTTTTTTATTTTTTATCAATGACTTTCAATGAGTGTGCTCTGTATTACGGGAGCCGACAATTATATACATTATAGCAGCAAGTGATTTTTAAATGACTTTTTTTCCTGCAGAAATGACACTTTGTGCAGGGACAGTTCTAAGCACGGGAAACATGCATACTATAGACACCCCCCAGGTACGAAATTTAAAGGAATATTACACTTTTATTGTTTCACTTTAATCATTATTAAAATCACTGCTCCTGAAAAAACTGGCATATTGGCCTTTAAAATTAGCTCTTTAGATTTCTCCCAGGCAATGTTCGAGTCGAACATGAGTTCGACTCGAACTCAAAGCTCATCCCTAGTGGGGCCCGGTTAGTTATCTTTTCCATCTAAAAAGGTTAGTGTACAGACACTGTGTCTTATTGCATGACTGTTTTTGTTAGTTATGTGCACTTATATGGGATTGTTTCATCCTTATTCATTTAATGATTATAGCCTCTCATAAAGCAGTATATTTTTATACTTATGCTACTGGTAAGACATGTATGCAGCTGAATTGAAAAGGAGGTGCAGGACATACATGACAGGGTGTAAGTAGAGAGGAATAGGTTAAGAATAGGAGGGTGTTTAAGAAAGAACTGGACTTACCGGATTGGAGGATAGGATGAGATGGGGAGGAGTGATATATACAGTTCAGGAGATGGGTGGAGCAGAGACCGTAGTCTGGGGGTAGTAAGCGTGGTGGAACATTCCCTCCCTCCTGCACTAATGGAAGTGTTTACGGATTTTGATTGACTTCTAAAGAGTGTATTTACGGTTGGGTCCTTGACGACAGGTATGAAAAACATGAGGTATTGTGAAAACGGTGGGACCCATCTCAAGTATGGAGTCGTCCCGGGTTGATCTGGTTTCAGTCTAGACTAACGGGTAATAAGTGGGTGGGGGTCTGTGGTCAGTTTGTGAGTCCTCGAGGAGATTTTGGCGGCTGGGGACAGATGCTAACTAAAAGGTATTACAGATTTAAAAGTTGAAGGAGGGTCGCCAGGGACCGGCAACCAAGTATTTAGACTTGAGCTGGAATATTTTAAATAATGAATATAGTTTACTTGTTTTTTTGTTAATAAAGGCCGAACAGGCCATTTACATAGAAGAAAGTGTCAGTGTCCTTATTCAATAGTAATGGGAAGGCATTGTGCATGTGTTGTTTGGGGTAGTAAGTTATCTGACTGCCCTAGTCATGCACCTGTCTGTGTTGCTTTCCTCTGAGTGGCAGCTTGGTAGTGCATTCATCTTGTGCATTCTGTGTTGGTATGCACCTTGGCTTTTTGGAGCTGGAGCTTCTTTGTCAATTGATACCGTTTTGGAGGTCTACCTGCTCAACTGCTGGTGTCATCATACTATGATTACTACCGCGGTGGACATGGAGATCTATTCCGTCTGTCTTGTCAGCTAGACAGTCGATAGCACAAGCTCTCCAAATCAGTATAATATACTTTCTCATTTAAGTTGCACACTCCCTACAGTGACATAGCAGATATAAACAATGAACTTATTTCGTCCTAACAATGACTTTTAAATACATTACTACATATGCTATCTTATACATATAAGTATGGGACTAAAAATAATTAATTTACTCTATTTACAGAAATATCTGAGCTCAGCTTGGTTTTTGCCAACGTTAATTACAAAATCAGCAATACCATCTAAGCATGCGATTTGGTTAAATGGTTTACTTACTCCAACTTACCTGATGCTCCTAATTTTCAACCCACAACGACTTTTCTGGATCTCATACAAGCCAATACCTTCTTATAACCCTTGAGCCTTGCTCTAGTTGTGACTCGACACTAGGTGGTATCCATAAACGCAGACTTCATCTTGGGCTGGTATGTGTCTTTTCCAGACTTTGCTTCAACAATGCTCCTGTATATTCCTGTATCCCTGATTCTGATTTGAATCTGTAACTATGTTTCACTGTAGAATATTGTATAGCAGAAATAGCCTACATGGAATACGCCTGAGGAAAGGGCACTCTATTGGTCCTGAAACGTGTCGGGCTCAATACATAAGGAACTGCATTTACATATTCTATTCTGCATTTTGTTTTTATGTACTTCAGTCATGGTGATGTATGCACCACACTTTTTATACCAATAAATATATTTCTATTTTTCTGATATTGTGTTACTGTTTAGTTGCCCTTAAAGTCCCATTGTATTTATTTGGGGGATACTCTCCTTATATGATTCTCAGCACTAAGTGACCCACTTACTTGTGCTGTAAGAGGTTATGTAAGGGAGAATGGTTTTGTTTTTGTTTTTCCTTTTCTCTTTCTTTCCTTCTTTTTGTTTTTCTACTCTTTGATTATAACCAGGGCTCTTCTTGGTTAAGGAAAATATACCAAAAATAGAAATTGCATTACTTCCGATTTGATTACAAGGAAAGATGAATTATTATATAGTTTAAAGATAATATAGTCTGGCAACATTTTTAATAGTAACTCTTACTGGCCAATAGGGATGAGCCGAACACCCCCCGGTTCGGTTCGTACCAGAACTTTCGAACGGACCCCACATTCGTTACGAACGTTAGAACCCCATTGAAGTCTATGGGACTCGAACGTTCGAAATGGAAAGTGCTAATTTTAACGGCTAATATGCAAGATACTGTCCTAAAAAGGGTTTGGGGACCTGCCTCCTGCCCCAGGGGACATGGGTCAATGCCTAAAATGTTTTTAAAAATGGCCGTTTTGGCGGGAGCACTGATTTTACTGACAATGAAAGTGAAAAAAAAAAGTGAAATATTCCTTTAAATATGGTGCCTGGGGGGGTGTCTGTAGTATACCTGTGAAGTGCCACGTGTTTCCCGTGTTTAGAACAGTCCCTGCACAAAATGACATTAAACGGAAATAACACCATTTAAAACTGCTTGCGGTTTTAATGTTATATCAGGTTCCTGCAATATGGTTGAAAATCATTGAGAAAAATGGCATGGGTAGCCCTCCCTGCCCATTACCAGCCTATTTGGGTCTTGTACGCATATTAAGGGGAACCCTGTACCCATATTAAAAAAAGGAAATGCGTGTGGCCCCCAGGCCCTATATACTCAGAACAGCAGTATACAGGCGGTGCAAACAAGACAGGGACTGTGTAGGTTTGTTGTGTTAAGTTGAATCTGTTTGTAATTTTCAACTGGTACATTTTTAAAGTGTAGCTCCAGTCAAAAAAAACTATTTTTAAGCTTTTTGGAAAACATAGGGAAGGGTTATCACCCCTGTATAATTTGTTTTGTCGTCCATCTTTTTTCATCTCACTTGCTGCTGTCTCCTTGCGTTTGCAAGTAGGAGATGTTTGTAATTTGGATGTTTGAAAGTAGGGGCCTGCCCTATATGCTCTGCAGAAATGGCGGAACAAGGTGTTGGTTTTGCCACAACATTGTAAGCCCTCAAAGTGACTCTTGGTGGGCGCTGGAGCGCCCTGCTGTGAACGATTATATCAAGAATTGTAATTACATGCCATTGTTGAACAGTGGTAGAAAAATTGACCTTTGGTGGTTGTGGTGCTGGTGCCACAACACTATAAGTCCTCACCGTTACTCTGGGTGGGCACAGGAACGGGCCCTCCTGTGAAATATTATATCAAGAATTGTAATTACATGTCCCTGTTAAACAGGGGCAGAAAAATTTGGCCTTAGGCACTGCTGCTGGTGCCACCACACTGCAACCTCTTCCATATACTCTAGTTTTTTTGCTGGAATTAGCCCTGCTGCAAAGCATTGCATCAAAAATTGTACTTAAACGCCCCTGTTAAACAGGGGCAGAAAAATTGGGCCTTAGGCTGAGGTGAATATCGCGGTGTATACTGCGGTCAGGGCACGCAGACAATAACCAGAAAACAGCAGAGATAAAGGGGTATATACAGATGTATACTGTGCTGTGCTGGAGGCACACACAACTTCCAATAACTCCTGCAGATGGCAAGTGGGCTCAAATAGAGAACAGCTATGTAGGTGGATTATAGCGGTATGTACTGGGTACAGAGCACGCAGACAGCACGCACTATCTCCTAACACTACTGACTGCAAGCTCTATTATTAAAGATAGATCACTAGCTATATAGGTGAGGTGAATATAGTGGTGTATACTGCGGTCAGGGCACAGACAATAACCACTACACAAGAGCAAGATAGGAAATCAGCCAAAAACGATTGGTGTGTAACTGTGTTGAAGGTACACAGAACACCCACTGCTTCAGATGCCAACACACTACACGAGGCCGCCTCAATGGCGGCCTTATATAGTGTGGGGCGTGCACTACACAGCCTGAGCTATGATTGGCCACAGGCATCCTGCCTGTGGCCAATCATGGCTCTCCTCGCTGCTGGCGCTGCGATTGGCCAAGCATGCGGGGTCACAGTGCATGCTTGGCCAATCATGAGCCAGCAATGCACTGCGCCATCACAGTGCATTGTGGGCCGTGAGCGCCACACGAATTTTGACGCGAACGGACCAAGAGTTCGGATTTCGCCGAACGGACGAACAGCCAATGTTCGAGTCGAACGTACGTTCGACTCGAACACGAAGCTCATCCCTACTGGCCAAGAGATTGGCATGTGTATAATAGAGGTTATGTCATATGGATGAGATGTTTCCTAATGCAAATTGTAATACTATTTCTGTGAAAATAAAGAATTTTTTATAATAAAAAAGGGCCTATTTCTGACATTTGTTGTTTACAAGTTCAAATCTGTATTTTTTGCTAGAAAATTATTTAGAACCCCCAAACATTACATATTTTGGGGTTCTAAATAAGCTGATGACTCGTCGATTGTTAAGGATGTGGCGGCTAGCTTCTTAGCCCTTTCCTTAGTAACCAGCTATATACAGTGTTTTTAAAGGGGAAAAAAAAAAACACATCAAAAACTCAACACTTGCATTTCTGGTGCGACTCAATTGAAGTCTATTACATGCAAAACTGCTGTAGGAAAAAAAAGCCCAACCCTTTCCAAAAATGCACTGGCTGAAAAACATAGATGTGAACGTGTACCATAGGAAACCATGTTAAATGGGCTGTAGTGCGTTTCTGAAAAAACGGAAAATGCACAAAATGGCGCATAGGTGTGAACATAGGGTAAGTGCTTAGCTTGTAGCACTGTCCATCTATGTTGTTCCTCAGCTTTCAAGCATTTTCTTAAGCATTTTTGATGCATTTCAGATGCTTTCTTCTTTTTTCCTGTTATTTTTTTTTCACTGTACTGGTGCATTTTTAATGTATTCCAGTGCCTTTTTGGTGTGTTTTACCGCGTTACAGTACAGTCCAGTGCAGGAAAAATGCAGCATGTTCTACTTTTTTTTTTCATTTCTTTATTTTAGTTGTCATGCATACAGAAAAATAAACAATTTCATTAATCCATCAATCATATAAGCTCCAATGAATCCATTCAAAATCCAATTAACAGCATTACTCCTATCAAATACTTCAACAGAAAAAACAATAACTAGTTATTTGAGATAGACTTTATTCTGTCTTCCATTAGACCTGCTTCTCTTGCTTGCCCTGACAACATACTTTACTAAGAAGAAAAGCCTCTACATATCTGAAGAAGCAAAAGGAGAAAGTAAGAAGCCCTATGAGGGAAAGAATTCCTTAAAAAAAAAAAAAAAAGAGAGAGAAAGAAGAAAAAAAGAGAAGGAAAAAAAACCTTTTTTTCTGGAACTGGAACTGACCGCACTGGTGTGGACTATACCACTGGAAACCGTACAACCCACTTTCCATGTGTTTTTGATGCAGACAAAAACACACTGGACTGCATGTGGTGTGAACTGGCCCTCAATATGTCCAGGCAATCAAAGTCACGCAAAAATAAATAGATATATGCTCCTCATAGTGTAGACATCAAACACATTTTATTTAGCATAAATTGCACTTACACAGCCAGCAAAACGGCATATACTTCCAGATTACTTTTTGTACAAGCCCCAGAAGCTGGCTGTTTATGATAGAACACGCCAGCCAGGCCCTCCTCCGTGAAGTCATTGTGTACAGGAAGTAAACTGAAAGTAGATTAAAAGGGACTATGGGATTTATGGGACTTATGTTTAATTATTTTTTCACTAAGGACTATATTTTTGGGATTGTATTTGCGGTCACTATATCTGTCATTATTTGATATATTTATTAGAGAAAAACCTAAACTTGTTATCTATAATAAAATGCACCTACCTGCCTAGCTTCTCCAATGCTGTACACTGAGCTGAGCAATCAGTTGGAGCTCTGAGCTTGTTTCCTGGAACTAGAAGCTCCCATCTTGGGGTGATGGGAGGCAGTGACATCCAAAGTGTGGCAGTTGCCACTGTAGCCTGGCACCAGATGCAGTGGGTATCTAGTTACTGTAACCTGCCACCAGATACAGCATGCTACTAGTTAACCTGCCACCAGATGCAGCCTCATCACTTGCCACTGTAGCCTGGCACCAGATGCAGTGGGTCACTAGTCACTGGTCCCTGCCACCAGATGCAGTGTACCACTTGTCACTGGTCCCTGCCGCCAGATGCAGCGTGTCACTTGCCACTAAAGTCTGCCACTGGATACAGAGTGTCACTAGCCTGCCACAGCCACCAGATACAGTGCTAGCTTGCCACTAGCCTGCCCCCACAGCACCAGATGCAGCCTGTCACTAGCCTACCTCCAAAGCACCAGATGCAGTCTGTTACTAGCCTGCCACCACAGCACCAGATGCTACCTATTACTAGCCTGTCACCACAGCACCAGATGCAGCCTATTACTAGCCTGCCACCACAACACCAGACAGCCTATTACTAACCTGCCACCAGATATAGCTTACCACTAATTACTGTAACCTTCCACCAGATACAGTTTGCCACTAGTTATTGTAGCCTGCCACCAGATGCAGCTTTGTCACTTGCCACTGTAGCCTGGCACCAGATGCAGCATGTTACTAGTCACTGTAGCCTGCCACTAGATGCAGCGTGTCACTAGTCACTGTAGCCTGCCACCAGATTCAGCGTGCCACTTGTCAATGGTCCCTGCCAGCAGATGCAGTGTTCCACTTGCCACTAAAGCCTGCCACCAGATGGAGAGTGTCATAAGCCTGCCACCACAGCCACCAGATACAGCTTGTCACTAGCCTGCCACCACAGCACCAGATGCAGCCTGTTACTAGCCTGCAACCACAACATCAGACAAACTATTACTAGCCTGCCACTAGATATAGCTTACCACTACTTACTGTAACCTGCCACCAGATACAGTGTGCCACTAGTTATTGTAGCCTGCCATCAGATGCAGCTTTGTCACTTGCCACTGTAGCCTGGCACCAGATGCAGCATGTCACTAGTCACTTTAGCCTGGCACCAGATGCAGCTTGTCACTTGCCACTGTAGCCTAGCAACACATGCAGCGTGTTACTAGTCACTGTAGCCTGGCTGCCACCAGATGCAGCGTGTCACTAGTCAATGTAGCCTGCCACCAGAAATGAAAGAATACATGCAAAACTATTCAATACATGGGGTGTTATTTACTAAAGGAAAATCCACTTTGCACTGCAAGTGCGTTTGGAAGTAAAGTTGCTGTAGATTCGAGTGGGACATGCAAGGAAAATAAAAAACAGCATTTTAGCTTGCACATGATTGGATGATAAAATAAACAGAGCTTCCACTCATTTCAGATCTACCCCTTAGATTTAGAGCGACTGCACTTCCAAGTGCACTTTCAGTGCAAAGTGGATTTGTCTTTCGGAAATCTCCATTACGTCACTTCTGACGTTGTATTCTGTTGTACTTTTCGTATTGTGAGTAACCTCCTCACTTTCGACATGAGACTAGCATGCCACAAAAAACAGACGTTCGAAAATCTAAGCATGTGTCTTAAGTTGCTCAGGATGTATATATATATGTGTACTTTTCTCTTTTCCTTTGCAGGACTTCAAGGAGTTCCTATGCCTCGGCGGAGGCACCCCATAGTGCTATGCTGTAAATACGTGACTACTATATTGTGTAGCATAGTTAGTCATGTTGTGTTTGGCTATTTTACCCTACCAACTATTCTTTGTTGGGGGGGAGGGTGCACAAACAAAAGTGCACTTGATAGAGTTCTACCTGAAATGTGCATATATTGTAAAGCAGATGCTCTATATTTTTTCACTTTGTTCAAACTGGCCACATATGGGGTATGCCTCATGACCCTGTTCATTTGTTACTTCCCTTTTCCACTTTTTAAGTTTGTGGGATACTCCACTAGATTTTTGTTTAAAATTTTGTAGGGGTGGCTACCCAAGCCACTGAGGACATAGCTTATTTTTGGTGGGGTTGGATGTAGCGCCCTCCTAGGTAGGCGCTAGAGTGAGTGTTTAAAGCTTGTGGTTTCTCTGCTTAACAGGGAGACAGCTAGGCAAATTGATATGCTGTCTGCTTAACAGAAAGTGGTGATTGATAGAGTCTGCTCAGTGTGTTCTGGTGCTGCTCATGCTGTCTTGAAAGTTCCACACTGGTCCAATAGCTATGAAGTATACTTGACAGTGGGAGGAAACCTGGCAGATGAGAGCATGGATGTCTATACAGCCCTGGCCAATTAAAAGGGGATGTGCCCCAAGGAATGCTGGGTGACTGTATTTATATCTGAGGAGCACGTGGGCTCTGGGTCTTCTGCAGAGAGAGAGGTCCAGGTAAGGAGGGGGCTGTCTCCCCTCCTCCACACAGGTTGGCTCAGGTGGTCGACCTGAGAGCGTGAAACATTGAAGCTGCAACCCATGGTACTTGTGAGAGCTGACTGAGGGAAGATGTCCATGGATCCTGTCTGGTATGACTGAGGAAGGCTGCCGTAAGTGCTTCAGGAGCCTTGTGAGTACAAACCCCCACAGAGGATCCTGGGGACTAGTGCTGTTAGATCCCCCTCTGGGTGCTAGAAGTCAGCTGCTGGGTGTGAGCTAAAGGCGACAGTGGCGGCTGGCGCTCCAAATTTTTGGGGGAGTCCAAACAAACTGAGCAAAGAGAGCGTGGGAGCGATGTATGCCGGGAGTGGTAGTCTTCCGCGGACGGGCTGTGTTGCAGTAGAAGGTGATTACAGGGAGCCCCGTGATTTGTCCGTACAGTGCAGGTTGTCATTTCAAATTCTGAGATGCTGAATGACAGTTGAGCCGGTCACACTTTATTTCTCCCACAGCCTATCCGTTCTGCATTGTCATATTAAGAGCTCCAGAACAAGTGCATAAGGCATCCTGACACCTGATATATAGAAGCTTGTTCCAGGTTCGACAGCAATTTATGGTACGGAAACTCTATTCATTTTCCCCATTTGGATATCGTAAGGAATCCCAAGAGGAAAATACCATCTGACCGATGTATTGGGGCGAGTGGCTGGAGCCCCCCCATAAGCTCGTAAGACACACTACTATACGGTGGATGTGTCCAACCTATCTGATAAGAGTATTTACCTTCTCTACTTGCCTATAATCCATTTTTAAGAGGCTTTGAAGTTTGAGAACGTGGCAAGATATTTATCCTTGAATGCCATCTGAGGACTCTAACAAAGCTCCAGATGCACCGGAGTGATTAATTTTGGGACTGTTTTCAAACACTTTGTGGACTTTTTTCATTATTATTTGACTTTGTCAGATATACACATTTTTCACCTATTGAGATAGGTGCCTCTAAGCGCTGCACTGATTTATTTATGTGCTTTGCTCTAGACCAGGGGTGTCCAAACTTTCTAAACAAAGGGCCAATTTACTGTCCTTCAAACTTTAGGAGGGCCGAACAATGTGGATGATGGGATGATGGGAGTAGAAAATGTCTTGGTGTCAGTGGGGATAAACAATTCTCCTATGACTGGTATTAGGGGGAGTGATGATGCCCCATCATTGGTATCACTGGGAGGGATAGTGCCCCATCATTGGTATCAATGGGAGGAAAAGTGCCCCATCATTGGTATCAATGGGAGGAAAAGTGCCCCATCATTGGTATCAATGGGATTATTAGTACCCCATCGTGGTATCAATGGGAGGAATAGTGCCCCATCATTGGTGTCAGTGGTAATAAGAGTGCCCCATCGTTGGTGTCAGTGGTAATAATAGTGCCCCATCGTTGGTGTCAGTGGTAATAATAGTGCCCCATCGTTGGTGTTAGTGGGAGGAATAGTGCCTCGTCATTGGTATCATTGGGAGGAACAGTGCCCCATCATTGGTATCAATGGGAGGAATAGTGCCCCATCATTGGTATCAATGGGAGGAATAGTGCCCCATTATTGGTATCAATGGGAGGAATAGTGCCCCATCATTGGTATCAATGGGAGGAATAGTGCCCCATTATTGGTATCAATGGGAGGAATAGTGCCCCATTATTGGTATCAATGGGAGGAATAGTGCCCCATTATTGGTATCAATGGGAGGAATAGTGCCCCATCATTGGTATCAATGGGAGGAATAGTGCCTCATCATTGGTATCAATGGGAGGAATAATGCCCCATCATTGGTTGCTGACATTGGGGGGAATAATGCCCCAAGGGCCAGGTAAAAGCAAACAAAAGGCCACAGTTTGGAGACCACTGCTCTAGACTTCTATTATATACTGCAGGTGTGCTGCATTCAGGAGTTTTGGTGCACTTAAAGAAAGTGCATGAAATCTGCACCTGCAGGATATAATAGAAGTCTATGGCTGAGCGCAGCTAACCCAGGAGAGTTACAGGTACACTGCACTGCATCCACGGTGTGGGTAGACTTCAGGGTATCAATGTGAAAGCAGCCCTATACTATTATGCACAGTTTATTGCTTCATACTAACCTGAATATCTCTTCTGTGGTGCTGCTGGCACCACTCTGGAGACCACTAGCCAGGATAGGAGGTAGAGTGCAGTTGGTATCACTCCACATGGGACAGGAGCCAGCACTACAGAGGAGGAATCGGCTTATCTGGCTCTTGCTTAGGGTTGCCACATGTCCGGGATTTACCCAAACAGTTTGGGTTTTGAATCATGTGTCCGGATTTCGGTCCACCTGAAACCTGGACACAATATTCAGACAGGAATATAGCGCAGAACAGTGGCTGATAGGAGGGTGAGAGGGCACTATGCACGCCACATTACTATTCTCTTTGGAGCGCCGAAAGGTGTCCCAGGTCTTTTACAATCCTGTGCTAAAAAAAAAAAATTCTGCTGTGCACTGCTAAAGTGTTCGGGTTTACCTTGAAGAAAAAATGGCAGCCCTACTCTTACTCCCTACTACAGCTCCAACTTTACAAGTAGTCCCTCTGCATTACACTCTGATGCTCTGGGATGGCGGGTCAGCAAGCCCAGACCGCAGTCTAGCAATCACCAACTTCGCGATCTACTGGTTGCTGATCCCTGATTTTGCAGAAATCTGTTCTTCATGAACAGAGCTTTTTTTCTCAGAAGATAGGTGCAGGAACTCCCTCCTTCCAAGTCACCCTTCGTCTCTGCCCCCTACCCACCTCTGAGCAGTGTCTCTTGGCTCTAACCCCTACAGACTTCCCAAAATCGTCCCTTTTAGAGAATACAAAACAAAGTATCATTTTGTGCTACTAAGTAATTTGTATGGCATTTGATAGACCCCACCCTTGTAGACCCTCCAGCAACAATAGATCCCCCACACAAAAACATAACCCCCAGGAACAATGCCCCCCCCCCGCAACAAAATTTCACCCCAACAACAATAGACCCCACCAGCAACAACAGATCCTCCAGCATCCAGCAACAGTAGACCTTTCCCTCAATAGTAGATCTTTTCCAGCAACAGTAGACCCCCTGCCAGCAACAGTAGACCTGCCCAATAACAATAGACCCCCCCACACAAAAATAGACTCCCAACAATGACAACCGACCCCCAACAGCCAGCATCAATAGACCTTCCAGCACACCCCAGCAATCCTTGCCAAAAATTACATTCAGTTTTAGAGGTGCCAGTGTTCTGGCATATAGTGTCCTGCCATGATATAGTGTCCGCCCCGTACTGCACATGCGCAGTGCTTGCGCAGTACGGAGCAGAAGAAGCTTTGGAAAATCTCCGAAGATGAACGGCGCCTGCACCGTGAGTCGAGGTGGTAGCCCCACCATCCAAGCGGACATAGGGCTGGGAAAATTAGAGGGCCCCTCGCAGGCTCGCTTCGCTTGCCACGCTTCGGCCTCTGCCTCGCTGTGCTCGGCTCTTTTTATTCCAGCTCTATGTCCACTTGGATGGTGGGGCTAGAACCTGGACTCACGGCGCAGGCGCCGTTCATCTTCGGGTATTTTTGGAATATGTGTGTGCTGTGTACTGTGCATGCGCAGTACACAGCTGACACTATCTGATGGGGGACTGTATATGATAGGACACCGAAACTGCGTTCCCCGCATTCCCGCTGAATAAAAGCCCTGTTCAGGAATCTGCTTGACCTGGGTCCGATCTTGCTCCTTATGGATCGGTTCGCTCACCTGTTCTCAATATATTCTAATGCCTGATTCTTACACATAATTATGTGAGAGTGATTTAAATAGATCCTAATGTAAATGCACAACATGTAATTTGTTGCTTTGTCCTTAGATCTGCATGAAAATGAATTGAAAACGCGTTCACTCAAAACTGGTAGAGAAGTGAAGAACAATCTTCAAAAACAAGAAAAAAACTATAAAGGAATAATACAAGTATAAATAATAAAAAAGATCTGTAGCTTATTCTTTTGGCATAAGTAATAGAAATGTAACAAGGGAAAGAAAATAAAGGTCTAGCTGGGAACTGCAGCATCAGAAACAGCCTGTGAACTCCCAGTTCCACCTTAAATACTTGGCTGTGATAGGTGAGTGGGAAGGCTTTCAGGAAGTCATGTGATCAGTAAGTAACAAAACAATCCCAGGATCTGATTGAGTTCAAGCTTTCTTCTATCTTCCTGTTCCAAAGGGCTTGCCAGTGTTGTAAATCTACAATAAGGCGAACAGGTATGTGCTTGCAAATGTAATGTTCTTCTAGTGTAACTAGTGGATATATATATATTTTTTTAAGTCTTACTAAAAGCCTTACATTGCTAGAGGGAAGTATGATCACTCTTTTGTTCCCACTGCATATATTGTGAAAAGAAACAATGCTGATTTACTCAATAAATGGTGACAACCGTATCTGATTTCAGTGTAGTCCAATCTGTGATTGCGCTGGGTAGCTGCACAACGGACATTGATCTTTTGCAATGATGGGGGCATATAGAATTTGTCGCTTCATATATTAAAATGATTTTGCGTCCTCCTTTTTATTTTTTCCAATTGTTTTGTTTTATTTTCTAATGTTTTATCTGAAATTAAAATGAAGATTTTATATATATATATATATATATATATATATATATATATATATATTTTATAATACATTTTTTTTTTTTTTTCTTTTTATTACCATATGAACAATATGTTATGAGACATAGATGCTTTTGCACAAGCATTCGCACTTAGCATGAGGCTAACTAGGTAATTTAGAGGCTTCTTGCACGTGTTTTTACATGTGACTTGCAGTACAGGAGCAGATCTTTTGCATTTTTTTTTTTTTTTGTCCTCCATAGACTTTTAAACAAGAGCGTCTGGAAAACTCCTTACTTGCGCTTGTATTTCAGGTACTTCCATTTTAAAGCCTACGGCCAAAAAATGCACGAATCTGCTCCTGTACGACAATTTGCATGTACAAATGCTCACAAAAAAGGGCTACTAACAAGCAATTCTGCTCAAAAAAGTTTATGTGCTTTTTTGGAATTTCTTGAGACAAGTAACACAACGCTTAGCTGTGAACGGGCCCATTGAGAAAAATAGAATTCTTCAATTTGAGCGTTTGCTGGAAATTGGGAGTTGAGCTGCAAAATGTCCAGGTGTGAATGGGGGGGCTTCCAGTGTTGGCAGCTCTATAAGGGGTGCCACTCCCCCCCCCCCCCTCATCCAGGCGTCTGGCCCCCTAATCTATATGCGGGGTGTCGGACACATGGATTCCAGTGGGGTTTATTTTATTTTTTAGCAAGTGATTGGAGCCAGAGGCCCTAATAGACTTCAAAAAAGGGTGGGCTCAGAGCACTGCTCCCCGTGCACACCCACTTGTGTGAAGATAGCGAATGAATATTCAATATTATCTTCCTTAATCTCCTCCACCTGGCCAATCAGGAAGCCCTATCGGTCAGGGAGTCTTAGGTGTATGGATGAGCTCCAGCGTGTTCGCATGGTCCACGTGCAGAGCCCGCCAGGAAGTCGGCGCAGCGCTGCGCTAATCACAGGCAGTGAGACATTGCCCCAATTCGTGGCTGCAGAGATCGGGCAATATCTGACTGCCTGTGATTAGCGCAGCGCTGCGCTGACTTCCTGGCGGGATCTGCACGTGAAGTATGCAAACACGCCGGAGCTCATCCTTACTTAGGTGTGATCGCTGTCTCCTGGGGGGTTATGGAGTTAGTTTGTGCCCTCCTCAACAAAATAGTGCCGCCAATGGAGGCTTCTGTTGTAATTTTCAAATGTAACAATTTGATAGGTGTTAGGAAATAACAGGAAAAGTTGAATGTTGTGGTACAATCCATCAGCAATAAAAACCAGAGACATTGTAGGGACATCTCTTCAATCCCAGGACTGTTCCTGGAAATCAGGAAATTACACATTTCCTTACTAGAGGTAGGCTAAGCAATATGTAAGCAGATTACACCAGACATGCTGAATGGTTTTCGGTAGTGATTTGATATTATAAAAGGGGGTCAAGCCTCCCAAAAATATATTACATTTTTTAATGGATATCAATGGATATAATCACTTTGTATTTTGCAATATGGTGATGGTACCTGTGGAACATCAAAACCATACCTGTTTCATCAAGAGGAGTGAAACTTTATGGCATATACAAATTGGGGGTCTGCCTCTCCCTCTCCCCTAAAACCAGCCTGTATGTAAAATTTGGTGCTGCTTTGCGTGTCTGTATAATTGTTTACAGGGCCGTTTTTTAAGGCAGGGCAAAAGGGGCAGCTGCCCTGGGCCCTGTCATTGTTGTGGGGCCCAAAGCAGCTGCCTCATATTTGCCAACTATCCTGGTTTAAATTCCCTCATCCCTTGAGGTTTTAGTCCTGTGCCCCAATATCTCAGTGTGAAGTGCTGCTACTAATGCTGCCCAGCTCTGCCCTATTGTTGTGTATGGATGACTCACCTGCAGACCCTGTTTACATGTACATCACCAGCATTGAAATGTAAATAGCGGCGACTGGTGGTATGTGTGTGTGTGTGTGTGTATATATATATATATATATATATATATATGTGTATGTGTATGTGTGTGTGTGTGTGTGTGTGTGTGTGTGTGTGTATATATATATATATATATATATATATATATATACACACATCATGTGCTGTAACCTCTAGCAACTAATCAGTGAGCTGTAATGTGTGCTGTAACCTCTAGCAACCAGCCAGTGAGCGGTAATGATACACTGTAACCTCTGGCAAACGATCGCAATAGCCGCCTGATCTGATTCAGTAACTGATTTTAAGTCTAGCTGCTATTTATTGTATGTCTCAGAGCAGGTGGAGAGCGAAACTGCATGGAGGGTGCCCCAAGAAAAGTTTTTGCCCAGGGTCCACTCAATATTAAAGATGGCCCTGATGGTTTATGCACATTAGACCATAAGTTAAGGCAGTAGAGACTCATGTGATTCTCTATATGCTGTAAGCAGTACAGCATTTAACCACTCTATATAAATAGATTGACTGGTCTTTTTAAGTATTATAAGTCTACATATAATACTTTATTCATTTATACCAGTATCTACACTGCCTTGAAAAGGTATTCACACCCCTTGAAATTTTCCACATTTTGTCATGTTACAACCAAAAACGTAAATGTATTTTATTGGGCTCTTGCATGATAGACCAACACAAAGTGGCACATAATTGTGAAGTGGAAGGTAAATGATGAATGATTTTCAATGTTTTTTTTTACAAAGCAATATGTCTAAAGTGCGGCGTGCAGGCCTCTTTACTCTGATACCCCTAACTAAAATATTCAGAAGTCACGTAATTAGTAAATAGTTCACCTGTGTGTAATTTAGTCTCCATATAAATACAGCTGTTCTGTGAAGCCCTTGGAGGCTTGTTAGAGAACCTCAGTGAACAAACTGCATCATGAAGGCCAAGGAACACACCAGACAGGTCAGGGATAAAGTTGTGCAGAAGTTTAAAGCCGGGTTAGGTTATTAAAAAAATAAAAAAATAAAAAAATAAAATCCCAAGCTTGGAACATCTCACAGAGGACTATTCAATCCATCATATGAAAATGCAGAGTATGGCACAACTACAAACCTGTCAATACATGGCCGTCCACCTAAACTGACAGGCTGGGCAAGGAGAGCATTAATCAGAGAAGCAGATGAGACCCATGGTAACTCTGGAGGAGACGCAGAGATCTACAGCTCAGGTGGGAGGATCTGTCCACAGGACAACTATTACTCATGCACTCCACAAATCTGGCCTTTATGGAAGAGTGGCAAGAAGAAAGCCATTGTTGAAAGAAAGCCATAAGAAGTCCTGTTTGTGAGAAGCCATGTGGGGGACAAAGCAAACAACATGTGGAAGAAGGTGCTCTGGTTAGATGAGACACAAATTAAACTTTTTGGCCTAAAACCAAAACGCCATGTGTGGCAGAAAGCTAACGCTGCACATCACCCTGAACACCGCATCCCCACTGTGAAACATGGTGGTGGCAGCATCATGTTGTGGGGATGTTTTTCTTCAGCAGGGACAGGTAAGATGGTTAGAGTTGATGGGGAAGATGGATGTAGACAAATACAGGCAATCTGTTAGTCTGCAAAAGACTTGAGACTAGGTTGGAGGTTGACCTTCTAGTACAGTGGTTCCCAACTCCAGTCCTCAGGCCCCACCAACAGGCCAGATTTTAAGTATTATAAGTATTAAAATAATACTCCCCCAAGTATTACCTTGGGGAGATGCAGACTAGAATACTGCAATCGCTGAGCAGCAAATTATATCACCTGTGATGTATTTCAGTTATCTTGCAAACCTGGCCTGTTAGTGGGTCCTGAGGACTGGAGTTGAGAACCACTGTTTTAGCAGGACAATAACCCTAAGCATACTGCCAGAGCTACAAGAATGCTTTAGCTCAAAGCATAGTCATAGGTTAGAATGGTCCAGTCAAAGTCCAGACCTAAATCCAATTGAGAATATGTGGCCAGACTTGAAAATGAAAAAGAATAATGGGCAAAAATGTCACTCTCTAGATGTGCAAAGCTGGTAGAGACATCCCCATAAAGTCTTGCAGCTGTAATTGCAGAGAAAGGTGTTTCTACAAAGTATTGACTAGGGGGGGCTGAATACAAATACACACCACACTTTAGACATATTTATTTGTAAATAATGTTGAAAACCATTTATCGTTTTCCTTTTGTTTCTCAATTATGTGTTGGACAACTTTGTGTTGGTCTATCACATAAAATCCCAACAAAATATGTATACTTTTTTTGATTGTAACATGACAAAATGTGGAAAATTTCAAGGGGCATGAATGAATACTTTTTCAAGGCACTGTATATGTGCATAATTTATTTCTATTGCCTTGTTTGGCACTATAGAATGGAGGATGACACAAACTGAAAATCAGGTCAGTACGTTCATTAAGTCAAAGGCCACAGTTTAATGCAGCTATTGCACATTTTCCCTACTACTTCCCTTTTACAAATGCTGACTGTGCCTTTTATATATTCTGCTGACAGTCTGTACTATGTAACACTGTTTATCAGTGCATGAAATTCAACAAATATCATGGCAAAAAATTAGATCACCTTGTGGTACCTACTGTTCAAAATGTTTTTTTTTTTTTTCTTACTGTCTTGGCATTTTTTATTTGATATGTTTTGGAACAGACAGTAGTGTGTGTGTGTGTGTGTGTATGTATGTATGTATGTATGTATGTGTGTATATATATATATATATATATATATATATATATATATATATATATATATATATATATATATATATATATATATATATATTATAAACATTTTTACAGTTCAGTGTGGAGGGTGAACAGGGGCAGAAGGTGGGGGTTTACATTAATTAACCACTTTCAGACCGGACCAATTTGCTGGTCAAAGACCAGACCACTTTTTGCGATTCGGCACTGCGTCGCTTTAACTGACAATTGCGCGGTCGTGCGACGTGGCTCCCAAACAAAATTGACGTCCTTTTTTTCCCACAAATAGAGCTTTCTTTTGGTGGTATTTGATCACCCCTGCGGTTTTTATTTTTTGCGCTATAAACAAAAATAGAGCGACAATTTTGAAAAAAACGCATTATTTTTTACTTTTTGTTATAATAAATATCCCCCAAAAATATATAAAAAAACATTTTTTTCCCTCAATTTAGGCCGATACGTATTCTTCTACATATTTTTGGTAAAAAAAATCGCAATAAGCGATTATTGATTGGTTTGCGCAAAAGTTATAGCGTTTACAAAATAGGGATAGTTTTATAGCATTTTTATTAATAATTTTTTATTATTTTTTTTTTTACTAGTAATGGCGGTGATCTGCGATTTTTATTGTGACTGCGACATTGTGGGGGACCCATCGGACATTTTTGACACATTTTTGGGACCATTGTCATTTATACAGTAATCCCTGTATACAAATGCAGTGATTCCTGTGTAAATGACACTGGCAGTAAAGGGGTTAACCAGTGGGTGGCAGTGTAGGGGTTAAGTGTTCCTAGGGGTGTGTTACTAACTGTGGGGGGGTTGGGCTTTCATTTAGTGAACACTGATCTCTGCTCCAATCACATGGAGCAGAGATCAGCGTCACTAGTTGCTAGGCAGAATGAAGAAATGCTGTTTACAGCGGCATTTCTCCATTCGGCCGCTCCGTGAGACGATCGGGGGAATGCCCGCGGCGATCGAGTCCGCGGGTCCCTCGACCGGACTCACAGGGGTCCCGACCAGCGCGGGAGCGCGCCGCCGGCGGCGCGCTCCCGATGGCAGGGCGGCAAATTTAAAGGAACGTACATGTACGCCCATTTGCCTGCCCGTGCCATTCTGTCGACGTACATCGTCGTGCGCTGGTCGGCAAGTGGTTAAAGTCCAGTAATGCCCTCCTTTGCTCTCTATACTCGGCAGTGTCTAAAATTAGAGGCCAATCAGCTAATAACGTTAAAGTGTTTATAAACCCAGATCCTGCATTCACTATATCTGGTCTCACACAGTACATAGAACATGGAAATACAATTTGTTTTAGCAAATCTAAACTGATAAATACTTTTTCTCATCGGCAGTCATGTGACTTCTTCTATCAGTTCCTAGTAAAGCTTGTAAGAGGAGTTTTTTCATTTCCCCCACGATTGTCCTATCAGGCTTTAAGACCCCTAATCCTCTGTATGGACAGTGCTGATCACATGCAATCTCCCAAGAAGAAAAAAAAAAATTATATATATATATATATATATATATATATATATATACTCTAGCAATACACACAAAATTGAGCATGTGCAGCCTGACTCCAGACACTGTCTTATCCGAACTTGTCCAGGGGAGACCGTGCTGGAGGGGAGGATCTGTGTATACACGATCAAACAGCCTTTTTACAAAATGCAGAGGATTAACCATTTAGTTTCCACAGTGAGTATAACCAGCACATGCTATTTTGCATACATAGACTGATTATACTGTTGTGGGTTTAGTCAAACCACTTTGACCTACAGGTAAGCCTAGATTAAGGCTTACCTGTAGGTCCAAGAAATATCTCCTAAACCTACACGGTTTAGGAGATATTTGCCAAAAGACTGGCACTGCTGTCTACGGAGCATGCACCGTAGACAGCGGCTCACTGAGCACACCGCAGTTAACGGTGATATGCCGCAAGTGGCGGCTCCCATGTGCATTCGCGGGAGTGACGTCATTGCGGCTCTGTCGAATGACAGTGCCGGAGCAGCGAGACCCACCAAGAAGATGGAGGCTCCGTACACAAGGGGACAGCGGTGACTTTGCTGGCTCCTGTGTCAGATGACACATATTGGACTACTATGCTATGCATAGTAGTCCACTATGCTTTACCTTTGCAGGGAATCAAAGAGGAAGTAAACCCATTAGGGTTTACTTCCTCTTTAAGATTTACTGTTGCTAAAGGGGTAAGAACACAGCAGGAATGACAGACTGTGCAGAGGGAACACAGATTAGGGAGGGAGAAAAGAAAAGCAGGACAAACTCTGATGCCAGGGAGATGCAAAAGAGTTAATCTTAGAAGGACAGTATCTTATCTCCTTGACATGCTATCCTTTCATGTCATCAGCAGCTTGTGAACTTCAGCACTGTAAACCATCTGATAGCCTTCTTCTTTAACTAAGCCAAGGCATAAACTCAAGGCTGGAAATGTACATATTTGAAGAAAGTGACATCTAGTTTTTGAGACCAAGTTGATGGCGAGAGTTTCCAATAAGGAAGTGACTGCTCCGGGCTTCGACAAAATGGTGGTCTTCATTCAGAAGAAACCGGAGCAATACTGGAGGCAATTTACAGCACATAGTTATTTTAGTAGCCTAATTATTAATGTGAAATAAATGTGGTTGTGTGTTTGTTTGTTTTTTTTTGTTTTTTTTTGTTTTTTTTTGTTTTTTTAAGAACATTAATTGTTATCAAACTGGTATGGGTAAAGCTTCACTTTAATATAATAAGGAAAAAGGATTTGGGACTTTATATGAGGACATTTTGTTGTACCTCCATACCCAAAATTTAGATAATTGAGAGCAGGGTTTGGAACTTTATATGAATCATGCAACCAGGGAGGTAGCATAACACAATGATGGTGGATAAATCATGATTGTGACCATTTATATTGCATTGTGACATAATACATACAATATAATACAGTAAAAATAAGGAAACTTTTTAATTCCATAACATAATAGCATATTGATTTAGCAACATATTGGTATCACAGTAGTAACATCATAAAATCGCCAGACTCATTGATGAGTGTCTCCACAGTAATAGGTATATTGTGTATTCGAGTTGGTAGAATCTAAAAGAACATGTAATATATGACTGTAACATAGAAAGCATCAAACATCTTGACGCGTTTCATGGCTACATTGCCACTCTTCAGGAGCAGATGCGGTATAGATGTCTATAAAATTATTAGGTAGGATGATTAGAAAGAAAAATGATACAAACTCCACTCATACTTACAGACCAGTCATGAGTCTGAGCACAGGCAATGGAGGGCAAGGGCCAGGCCAAGTGGATCATTAGCCCCAGGAGCTGAGTCAGTGGTCCCCATGACACATATGCAAAATCCAACAAGGAAGGCATACCCCGGGAATAGAAACACAGACACACACACACACTCTCCAATGACGGATAAGGGTAGTGAGAGCCACATGTGTAAAAAGCCTATCTATAAATAGTGTAATGAAACATAGGAATGTCTATATAAAGTTGGCTATTTCTTAGTGCAAAGTATACTCGTATGTGACCAATAGGTAAATAAGTAGCAAAAAATTAGACGGGAAGCATATTGATGGGTCATAAAGAGGGATTAATGTGTCCCAATCAAGGGAAATGGATAGTGTGGGAAATGGAAACAATCACCAAGGAAAATTGGGATATGACAATAAGGGGGACACCAAAAAACCTGTATGATGTGAGAATAATTATATAATTTGCCAAATAGTACCTAGAATTTCCTGTGTAGATGACCCAGGCCAGTAATGCCCAGTGTCCAAAAAACGTGAACCCAGGGAATGTCTCATAGGGTATATGGAGTACAGTTACTCCAATGTGGCTGGGGATGACCACCAACGTCTTGCAGAGGTCAAAAGGAAGGCACGGCTGCAGGCACTGAGTTTGCATGCCAGTACATCATGAAGACCACTGATTTAAATAGCACCATGTCTGCGTGCTAGCGCCACTAGTGATGACGTGGCACGCGGGAGAGCGTGGCGTTGATGAGAAACGTGATGCCCGCCCCATCCTCGTAACACTTTAATATAACTTTGTCTCCCTCTCATACTGCAACTTAAGCTTCTCTGACTTTTTTTTTTTTTGCCCTACTACAGTCACACAGGCTCATCATGGAGTGAATTTGACGTGATTACACACATTTCTCCCACTCTCATTCTCACCTCTCTAGAATCGATCACATCTATTTTATTTTTTTCCCCCCCCCCATTTCTTTCCTTCCCATATTTCTTCCATCTCTATATTGACAGTCCCGTGGTCAGACGACAATCCTATTCTCATCTGATGCAATTCATTGGTAAATAAGCCATGCACCTCGTCCTGGAACTGAAATAACTCCCTTGTTTCATTTTCCTATCATTTGGAAGATCTTAAAGTGAGTGTAAAGGTTTGTGTTATATATATAATTTTTTTTTTTTAAATGACAAACCTGTTCTATTTACCTGCTCTGTGCAGTGGTCATGCACAGATCAGCCCTGATCCATTCCTCTCTTTGGGTCCCCCGCTAAGCTCTTGCTCCTGCCAAGTGCTCCCATACCAAGATGCTTGCTATGAGGGCACTCATGCCTGCTCACTCCTGAGAGCCATGCCATGTGTGTCCATAAGAGACACAGAGCGGGTCTTGGCCCTGCTCCCTCGTCACTGGTTCTGATTGGTGGGAGTGAATGGTATCTGAGCCAATGAGAAGGCAGAGAGCCGAGAGGGCCTCTATCATGCACATTGTGGCTTGTGATTGAGCTCAGTGCGTTGCAATAAAGAACGTATAGCACTCTCTGAAGGAGAATTTAGATGTGGCCTCTAGACTAAGCACTTGACAACTTTTAATAGACAAAGAGTGGAGCGTATCTTTGCGGATGTGTACTTGTGTTTTACCAAACCATAACGAATGTCACATGTGCTGGATGTGCCAGATCTTTTATTCTATGTAATAAAATCAGTTCTATGCTTTTTCACCTCTTTCTATCTGGATCTCCCCCAAAAACATCCCATTCCTGACAGGTTCTCTTATAACTGATTGGCGCCTTTCCTCATCAAATCAGCCAACTCACACCGAGCGACCCACCTCCTCTTTACTCCCCCCCCCCCCCCCCCCCCCCCACCCCCAAAATATGTTCAAATGCAAACCCTCAGTGAATAGCTGCAATCTTTGACTGTACTTGCACATCTATCAGATACCATAGTTTCATGCCCATGCCTTTTTCAATGCCCCCTATGCCCTCTGTTATTCATTTTGGCCCTGGAACCCTTAGTTGTGCACATCCACCAGCATGCAGACATTAAAGCACTGGGAATATCCTGCATCCAACATAAGATCGCTCTATTTGTGAATGATATGCTTCTATACATAACCATACCTCCCTCCCTAATCTATCAACACTCCTCTCCTCTCCCAGTTTGCAGCCCTGTCTAGACTCTATGTGAACCCGTCAATCTGTGGCACTAACTGTTTCTCTTTCTGTTAACTTTACTATTTTCTTTAAACTCCTTATTCCTTTAAATGGACCTTTTTTCCTTTCCATATCTGGGTATTATACTCAACGCGCACTTACGAATCACTTCTTCACTACTTTAATAGGGGCTCTTCAGATACTACCATGCACCCTGGGGCTGAAAACATTGACTACCAGCTTATCCGACAAGTATCAGTTTATATGTTCTTGATTTATATATCCCTATTAGCTAAGTTCTGAATGTCTTTGTGTCTGTGAATTCTGCCTGGTTCTTGCTTTGACATAATACTGCTCTGTGCACACTTGGCTTTGGTATATTGTTCTTGTGTGTTGTTTTTATTTTTTATT
Source organism: Lithobates pipiens (assembly GCF_037356315.1). Lineage (NCBI taxonomy): Eukaryota > Metazoa > Chordata > Amphibia > Anura > Ranidae > Lithobates > Lithobates pipiens. The sequence goes on from NW_027507790.1 coordinate 100,787,917, forward strand.
TTTTTTATTTTTATTTCTTTTGCCCCTTGTCTCTGTACACTTGCACCATTTCAACATGTAACAATTTTTCTTATGTCCAAATAAAACTTTCTTTTGGTTTTAAAAAATTCCGCTTTTGTTGCAATACTTCTGTGCCCCACAGACATGTCCAGTTGTGGCTGCTACTCTTGACTGAATGGTGCCCATTGTAATCAACCACTTTATCATCAGACCTGAGCAACTTTAAAAATTAAATTTAATAATAAAGTCCATACTTCTCAAACAGCCATGAACACAGAAAAATTACTGAAAAAAACGAAGCCATGTAGATCTCCTGCTGTTCTGTGTATGTAAGCTATATGCTATTAAAAAAGATTCAGTGGTAAAAATGAATTTTATATATGGTGTCAGACACTGTATTAGCTTTACTCCCATTGGGAGAAAAAGTTTAATTGCCAATTTAATTTTATTGCTTTTACAGGTCTAGTATTAAAGTAATCGGCTCTTCAACTGAGTTTCGCCACTAAAGTGGCGCTGTAAGCACAGGCTCACTCATATTTCAAAGCACTCTTACTAAAACAAGTAGGAATATACTTTTCTAGCAGTATGTGTCGTGAAAAACTGCAGTTTTGCTGATTCCCCCAGCCACTGCAAGTATTCCGCTGGTTGGATGTGCCGAAAAAATGGTTTCCCCAACTGCATGGCCTGTAGTGATGTGTGAGTCATCAGAAGGAACCACAGCATGCAGTGCAGGAGCAGATATTTCATGCACCTGGAAGTTTAGTAAACTTGCAGCCGCAGGGGAGCAGCGAAGCGGCAGGTTACCGGAGATGTGCTTCTCTTAGCAGGTATGCTTTAAATACAAGCGATACTGTGTTGATGAGGTCACACTAATAAATGCAGAAAACCCTGCGTACAAGTATTTTTATTTAATAATGTAGCCCTTTTTGCAGATAATGGCTCTCATTTGGCTGGTCCTGGTGATCTCCATCCAAGTTTTTATTGTTCAAGGGAAAGTGTTTGGTGAGTAAAATTTATTTTATTTTGGTGAACTTGTTAGTAGGTTATCCCCTAGTGACCAGTGGGGAGTACTACAAGCCATTACAGCACAATATTAACTTAAAGAGGAAGTAAACCCTGATGGGTTTACTTCCTCTTTTTTTCCCTGCAAAGGTAAAGCATAATGGACTACTATGCATCGCATAGTAGCTCATTATGTGTCACTTACCTGACACAGGAGCCAGCGAAGTCGCCGCTGATCCCTGTAGTCCGCCGCATCCATGTTGCTGGTGGCGTCTCGCAGCTCCGACGAATCACAGCGGCGAAGCCGCGATGACGTCACTCCCGCGCATGCGCACGGGAGTCGCGTCTCGCAGCTCCGCCGCTGCCACTCGGCGAAGCCGCGATGACGTCACTCCCGCGCATGCGCACGGGAGTCGACAAATTTGGCAAATCCATTCATGGATTTGCCGCATTTAGTGCGCCTGCGCGCCGCTGTCTACGGCGCATGCGCCGTAGACAGCGGTGCCCATTTTCGGGCAAATATCTCCTAAACCATATAGGTTTAGGAGATATTGCTTGGACCTACAGGTAAGCCTTAATATAGGCTTACCTGTAGGTCCAAGTTGTTTGGAAGGGTTTACTTCCTCTTTAAAGTGGAAGTCCATGCAAAATCTAAAATCCCTGCATCTATAGACGCCAGGGATCTAACACCAACCCTGTAAAGAAAAGATGAGTGTATTCTATAGCTTTTTTGGAAGCCTGCACCGACCTGTCGCCAGTGCCAGAAGCTCTGCATAGGACACGGAGGACAACGACTGTGAAATGAATGGGAAGTGACGTCACCCATAGAGTTACTGTGGGGCTTCCGTTGTCTTCCGTCTCCTCTGCACCCGCCTACACAGAGAAGCCGCAGTTGACAGCTCAACGTGGGATCTGGTCGAAGCAGGTCAGATCAGATTCCAAAAAAGTATGTATTTTGCATTGACTTCTACTTTAAGAAAGAACTCCAGCCTTTCCTCCCCAAAACCAATGCATTGTACATATAAATGAATCACAACCCAACTGTCAGTTTATTTGCCACTTATCTCCTTTAGCTGTATAAAGCAGGTTTCTGTGTCTGTGATGTCACTCCTCCTTCTGGCTAAGTTTCAGAATTCTCTGACTCCTGTTTCCTTCCCTCTCCAGTCCTGATACTACACACCCCATGATCCTTTGATGCCTCTGTAGTTTCAGGGTGGGAGTCACTTGTACCAGTTCTGGGAGTTGATGTGGTGGATCCTAGGGTTACTGTGGGTGTTTCTGGGCCTTCATGTGGATGTTGAAAGGTGTAAGTGTCATACCTCCTCCTGTGTCATTACTGTAGGCAGTATGCCAAAGAATAATGGCAAGACTACAGAGGAAGGGCTATGGAAGGATATTATGAAGGGGTTTCCTTCATAAGCAAATGAATCTCTTCACAAAGCGCAGTGCTCAGGGAGGTGGGATCTAAGGGGTGGGACTCTCCCCGTTCACACTGGTCGGCATATTTAACTGGGGAGGATTGAATTCTAATTGTGATTTATTCAATCCTGCCCAGCAATAGCACAGCTAGATTTCAGAACGGGCTCTGTATAAGGGTGTTTCCTTCTTGAATAATTCTGTGATTTGTAAGGCAGAAATTGGGAGGTTAGGACTCTTCCTGTAGGTATGACTGAGTGGGGTTGAATGCTAATTGGAACGTATTCAACCCACCATCAGAGCTGTGAAGGACATTACATCATTTGCAGAGTCTGAAAGACTACAAAGGGGAGTGTTGGACTCTAGCCACTGCAGGAAGTGGCTGTGGAATAGACAGTCTATCAGCAGGATATACAGAGTGTCACATGGTACAAAGCCACAACTAAACCCAGAATATCAGGGTATCTGCAGACAACAGAGCAACATGGTATCGTGGTACAGATCTATGCTGGGACTGACAATTCCATTCAGTTCTAGTGAAAAAGTTGGAGTTCAGCTTTAACTTTGTGTGGGTAGACCACACTCTGACCGCATTACACTACACTTCAGAGCCCCACACTCTCACATTCATAAGGCCTGTGTTTTCTCCTGTGCCAGTGGTCTATTTTCTACCTGTCCCGACACATGACTTCCAAAGTCATTTTGAGAAAGCAGCAGCAAAAAGCAACCACGTGTCTCCATCAGCTTGACTCAGTTAGTGGAGAACAGTTAGTGGGGAGTTTTTTTTATCTTAATTCAGGGAATGCAATAAGGTAAACTGATAAGCTGTAAACAAACATTGTCACTTTTTCCTGAATGGGCAAGCTAACTGGATCTCTTTAGGCTGCCTAACAATGTCAATTAACTTGTAGATATGTTCTTTGTGAATGAGGTTTTAGTAATTTGCACTGGTTCTTGACCTGACTTTTTTTTTTTTTTTTCCTCTTAATTTTTCTATAAAGAAATACCAGAAAACCAAAAACATTTGGTTAGAGAAATAAATCAAAAACTTTTGATGGTAACACATGATAAAGAGGCAAATCCCAGTGTGTATATTGGACTTCGTCTTTCTGACGAGCACAATCTGGAAAAGGAGAATGAATACGTTCAAAAACTAAAGCCTGAGGATCTTTGCAGCAGGTAACACGGAGTAATTATTCTACACCATGTTTTATGATTTATGGATGCATGATTCAAACCATTGTGTGCTTTTGCAGCTAAATCCAAATTGTGACTTGCTAACTTGTACTTTCACCATTTCATTGAAAAGTGGTGAGCTTTTTTTTTTTTTTTTTTTCTTGTATCTGTGTTTTTCTGATAAAAAAAATTAACTGAGAACAATATTTGTCTTTGTAGCAGCTTAAATACCAAGGATGTTGAGCCAAAGACGGGACTAATCGCTCTTCACTTGATGGCTCAGAAGGCTTCCTGTGATATCACTCATAGAATCAAGCTAATCACATGTCTGAAACATCATCTCCTCAAAGAAAAGGAAAGTTTAGGTAATGACTAGGCTCAGACCTCTCTAGCCTTCTCTATCATGTATAAAGGATACTACAGAATTCGTTTTTTCAGTTCTGGGTAGTATGGGTTAGTATTGTTTGCTGTACTGTAAAAATCTTATGGGACAAATTGACATTGAAAAGAACCCAGACTCTGTGTGGTGAATCCTGTTATCTAAGCAGTTATTCAAGCAGGGTAGAGATCAAACCTGTTAAGCTGATCATACATTTTTAGATAATTTTTTTGTTTAGCCTGCAGGCTGAAGGAAAATTATGTAACCGATTCCTCCACCTGTGCTTACCAGTGCATATGGATGAATCCCACCTATCAGGCTGTTGCATTCTGACAGCTGTTTACAGTGGTTGTAAAAATGAGAGACTTTACAATCACTTTAAGGACACTCAGTGGGGTGGGGAGGAGGAGCCAGGAGTGCAGAACTGGAGGACCATTGCTGCTCTGTGCAAAAGCTTCACACAGAGCAGAGTAATGCTGCGTACACACGATCAGACTATCCAGCGGACAATCTGCCCGTGTGTGGGCTCCAGCAGACTTTGAAAGAAGTCTTGACTCAAAATCGTCTGTGTGCTAGTCTGCTGGACTTTTGAAATGAACAGACTTGCCCACATACGGAGTAAAGTCCGTTCATTTTGAACGTGGCTCCAGGTAGACAGGACTAGCGAAGGAAGTCAATGTCGCCACCTCCACCTCAGTGATACCATATACAATACAGTGAGATATTCGTGATAGACATCCAAAAAAGAATACATAAAAATAATTTTATAGTCCACTATATAAAAAACATTGTCAGTGACATCAATCCATTTAGCAATGACTGTACTATAAAGAGAAAATGCTCAGCATAGAAACTCGATAAAAACTTAGCATTCACAGAGTTGCCAACACAGCTTTAACATCTCTAGCTGAATTGGGGACATGAACAGAAAGGGGCGATGGAGAGCAGCAGGATCAACCATATTTTTTTGCAGAATACAGAAAACAAATCTTAAAGTGACTGAATGTGAACAGCATATACAATCCAGCATTTATAGAGGGTTTTTGTATGATGTGGGTTTAGTGACAAGTTTTAGAGAGTCGAGTTAAGTATCAGGGTTACATTAAGTAACGGGGGTAGGTTAAATTTTAGGAAGGGGACGGGGGTGGTTGGGCTTTAGAGGAGTTCAAGTAAGGGAATAATTGGGTATTGGGGTCAGTCTAAGGACTGGGTTTTGTCAAGGGGTCAGGTCATGAGGGACACTTTTCACTACCCAAAATAAGTATTTTTTTGTGCTGAAAACCAAAGTACTGAGAATTACATATCAGTATATTAAATACCTTTCTCAGATTATGCCAGAACCAAGCAGTGAACAATGTAAACTTATATATATTTACACACACACAGTACATTTTAAATAGTTCCCCTATTTTTGGTGTGGTTTTCCTATTTAAAGTATATTGAAAGTCATTTTTTGCCATTTTGGATGGAATGTGTCGCCTGATTCTTTTCTTGTTCCATTTGGAAGACCTTCATTCACTTACTATTTTGTACACACAAGTAAGTGATAGGAGATCTGTTCATAGTTGTCACCAGGACACGTATACTCACCGAAATATTTCCCATCTATTCCTGTTCAGATGACCACTATAAATTTTGGATTATTCCTCGCTATCCTTCTAGCACGGAGTACTCCCTCAGTGGGAACACAGGAATCAGAGGTTCTAATCCCACACCACTCTAATCAAAACTACTTTGCCTACTTTACTGTAATTTTGATAGTTTCAAATGCTCATGTTGCTAACTCTGTACTTGTGGTAAATGTAATTTCTTTCTGTTTCCACTTAACAGCGCTATATGGTAAACCATTAACCAGCTATTATCAATACAGCCTTGGTATTCTGGCATTGTGTGTTAATGATAAGTTAATCGATAAACATTTTATAAACAAGATCACCTACGCTGAAGAAAGGAATCAGTTTATCCATGGAAAAACCATCTCAATAGGTAAGATACAGGGACCATGTAGAATGTATGAAAATAGGTTTCTGATTTGACTTCACTAGCACAGAATTCTCCCAAACCAGTCCTCAACCCCTGCTATCAGTGTATGTTCTGTAGATGTCCCTATATATCCACATTTATTGTCTCCAGTATGTTGTGCGTGTGGACATCCACAAAACGTGAACTGTTGGTAAGACCCAAAAGGTTTTAAATAGAATACATCATGAAGGAAACTGGTGATTTAGTTAACTTCTTGTGCATTATGTTATGATTTTAGCAAACATGGCTCAGCACAGAAACAGCACTCGCCTAATACATTCTAAAATAAAAACCCTTTAAAGTAAAACTAAAGGCAAAACCATCTTCTCCTTCTCTGGATAGAGTGGAGAGGTATTAGAGAAACTATTGGGTTTTTATTGCTGTGTGTACCAACATTGGGGAGCTTCAACTTTTCTATTTGTTCTGTATGCTATTATCATTGAAAAGGGATTCACCTGATTTGCAGAGATTTCCTCTCACTTTATTTTTGCCTTTTTGGATCAGAAAGTGAAGGTACATTTCCACAATGGGAGACAGATGGTTAAAAAAATCTGACAGGGGTTACAATCCTCCCTTACTCTAAAATGAGAGAGGAAAAAAAAAGTTTGCCTTTCAGTTCTACTTTATCTTAACATTACAAACCAAAGGCAGACATATGTAATGACCTATTGGGAGGTAAGAAGGGACAGGTCCAAGAATCCTTTTATTGGAAAAGGGGACACTATTGTGTAGGGTTAGCTGCCTGTATTTCTTGATCTAGTGATCATTTTCATGTGCAACTTTAACAGAAGGTAACCTCTGTGTATTTAGGTTTGAAGCATGTGAATTGTTCTGGGTTGTGATGGATTTGTTGTAAAGTCAAATATTCATCTATTTATTTATTATAAAATTAGATTAGACTAAACGGAGTCATTATTGTTGGGAGCAAATGCTTCACATGGTGTGGTGGGTTAAATAAAAAAAATAAATAAATAAATAAATGGTCATCTATGGCCATTCTCCTGAAATATCAAATCCCAGGATAACCTGCTAGCAAAGCAAACTTGTAAAACACACCACTGTATTGCTGCCCTTGGGCTCTACGGGTTTGATTTACTAAGAGTGAAGAGTGCAAAAACCAGTGCAGCTGTGCATGGTAGCCAATTTGCTTCTAACTTCAGCTTGTTCAATTTTAAGCTTTGACAAAAAAAAAAACCTGGAAGCTGATTGGTTTATTTATTGTACCAGATTTTGCACACAGATTTTGTACCAGTTTAGTAAATCAACCCCTATGTGTCAGAGATTGTTGGGAGTATACAGGTTTACTTGAAAGGTCAATTTTACCAATGCTGTATTAAAAATTGTTTGTTAGTTACTGGCAAGTTAAAGTACAACTGAAGTCTTTCTATGAGCTGTATAGGTGATATAAGCATCAGCTCTGCTATGCTAAATTAATGTAATTTCTTAAATGTGCTGCCCTTTTGATATATTTAAAAAAACAAAAAAAAAAAACACATTTTCCCTACCTCTACATTGAAACTGGAGGAGACAATGGGCAAAGGGTTTGATGGACAGGTTCAATCTGCATTCCAACCTGCGCTCTCAAAACCTTTTAAGTGACTACATTTCCCATCATTTTTTGTGGCATTTCCTCCTGGTAGGCATTGTGTGACAGGCGAGATTAGGGAAGTAACAGTCACTCAGCTAGAAAGAGGGTGTGCCTTTGCTGACCATCTTAATTGCATGACAGTGGATAGCGCCACATCACGCTGTAGTCCTAATGGCTAGAGAGGATGCAAACTGTAACCACAAAGTATTCTGGGGGAGGGCGGTAGAGTGGTCAGTTAACTGGAGGGAATGACAGCCATGGATTAGAGCAGTGGTTCTCAACCCTGTCCTAAAGTACTCCCAATAGGTTATGTTGTGGAAATTTCTGTTGGCTATAATAGCTGTCCAAAATACCAAGTTATTGACTCTGACTCTGATTTAAAGCACCTGTGCAAGATAAAGGAAAACCTGCAAACATTGCCTATTGGGGGTACTTGGGGACAGGGTTGAGAACCACTGGATTAGAACACTGTTTATATAGTAGTCACATTATTCTTGATTTGTTATATGGACAGATCCTAACTTTGCATTACATTGCTGCTTTTAGTTTGCATTTTGTAAAGGTGTGCCTACAGTTCTATTTTAAATCGCATGCTGCCTTCTTATATGTGGATAGGAAAGTCCATACTTCCAAGTCTTGCCCAACAGCCACAGTGCCCTAATAGATCTTCCATTAGAGAGAATAAACTATTAGAGTCCAGCTACAGCAAAGTATTATTGAGGACAGAGACACAAAGTGTTTGGGTGGGGAGCGTGTCACCAATGCAGTGTAAGGTCACAAGAAGCTACCATGTGATTCAACCCACTGATATCCATACAAAATTGTGTATATTGTATTTAAATTAAGTAGTTATTGCTAGTAAATTCTAAGCTGCATACAAATGACTTGTTGAGTTGCTCTTATGTTAGAAAAAAAAACTCTTCCAGCTCATAACAGTTTGGATTCTGACCTTCCTACTTCATATACAGCTGTGTGTTTGTTTGTTTTTTTGCCCTTGTTCATATGGGACATATCAATGGGCACATCCATGTGTGGGCCGTATTTACCTACATAGGGATGCACAAGTGTTGCATGCATCTCTGTGCAGGCAGTCCCATTTATGTCAACTGGGACGCAGTGGCTGCACAGATGTATGTATGCATTCTGGGCCATGCACCCACACAGATGTTAAATTGGGGGCAGTGGCTGTATATGTGCAGCTGCTGAGTCCCAAGTGTCTTGTATGGGACTGCCTACATGGGATGCACTGAACTGTGTACATATACCTGTATGGGTAAACACTGACCCCGCACGGGTGGATACATTGATATTCCCCATGTAAATGAGGCCTGGACTAAAAAGGAGAAACTGATCGACCGTTATGGTCAAAAAGAAGCAACTTTTTTTTTTTTTTTTTTCCCCAGCATCTGATTTGTATGGTAATATGCCTCCTTATGTTCTACCATTACAGACACCGAAGCCATGGCTGGTTTAGCACTCCTATGTTTAAAAAATTCTAATAAGTATCCTCGTGAAGAGGTCGTCTACATGAAGAAGGCTATAAAAAGTATTAAAGACAAAATTTTGACCTCACAGGGCACTGATGGGCAATTAGGAAACATCTATAGCACACCTCTTGCTGTACAGGTAAGCCTGCAGAGATTGTTTCGCTCTCACAGCTTGCCATCCAGATTACTTGAAAAATTGTTTCGGTCATACTGTATATCTTTTTATCTATTATAATGCTCAACATTAAAAATTTTTACATTCCGGACATGATTATATGGAATACATAGAGCTCGTGTAGTTTTAGCAGTAAGTTCTCGAAGCAGTTACAAGGTTTTAAAGCTGAACTCCAGACAAACTGCGAAATACACAGACACAATTTCATTCTTAATTTTAGCTTCCTGAAATCCTTACAACTGGGTCACATGCAGCTACCTTCAAGTGATTGGACACTGACAAAAAACAGCTGCTGGGAAGTCCCCAATTCCCCCGGCCCCCTCCCCCCCCCCCTCCCCGCATATATACTTTCCACTCAGAGCTGGCCTCAGGTTTTTATTTTTTTCTCTCTAGCATCCTTAGGGGATGGACCTCTTTTGTCTGCTGAAAGAAGCTTACCTTCTTGTATGGAGTTGTTTTGTTTTTTTTTCCCCATCTTTCTATGTATTTTTTATTTATTTTTTTCTCCATGAGGATTCTTCTAACGATGATTGGTTACACCATAACCACTGCGATAATCCCTTGAGGGTATGCCCATTGTGGTGGGCGTAACTAGGAGGGGGTAAATCCCCTTTATTCCTGCAGCTGGTTGGTGAGTACAGGGCAGGAGCCCTTTTAAACATTCATTTCAAGGTGCCATAATTGTTTGTTCCCTTAGGGGTATTTTCCACTGTTGTTCCTCTGTGGAGTGCAGTATGGAACCATATAGTATTGAAGAGCACTTGCAATGGCACGATTTCACCTGTTCTAAATTTTAGAGTGGCACTCTACTGTGGCTGGGTGCAATGGTGCCTGGGCAGCCTTTGGCACATACTATGCCTTTTTGCAGTGTCAGGTCAATGGAAGTTTCTGCACCAGTGCAGTCCAGTGCCTGTCTGTACCCTTTTAGACTTTGGATGCTGACTAGTGCACATGCCCTGGTCTCATGGGCACAATATTAGCAGTGATGCTCCATACCCCTGTATTGTGGCCTATGGGTGCTTGCAATGAGGCACCCCTCCTCCCACCCCACTACTGCAGAGGATTGGGAGTACCCCTCTAGGGCTGGAATTAGGGAAATCTATTCCTCTTCAATCCTGGAAAATTTTCAGTTACAACCTGTCAGGCTGGGGTGCGGTCCTGTACACCCTCTTGGTGCAGGCGACATAGTTGTCAGAGAAAGCTGTGGCCTACATCAGTTATCAAGAATGAACTAGGAGCCCCACTGCTATAAATGTAGCCTTGATTCCCTCATGGGCAGAACTTCACATCTTGGCCCTGTCTGTTATCCCAGGCATCAAACTGTCAGGTGGACTTTCTCAGTTGTCGGCATCTGGAACCAGAAGAATGAGCCCTTTTTGCATGCAATTTTCAAGCACTTTGCCACAAATGGGGAACAGAAGACCTTGAACTCCTTCAAAAATAAACTGGCCTGGTTTATCGCCAGGTTCTGTGACATGGAGCATTTGCAGTGGACATTCTGACTCCATGGTATCAGTTTAGGCTGATCTATGCCTTTACACCCCTCCAGAGTCTCCCTCACCTACGTTGCAGGATGGTGATTGAGGGTACCCTGGTGATTCAAATCGCACCAAATAATGGTACTTAATCAGGCTCCTGGCAGGCGCCCCATGGGAAGTTGTGGCTTATACAGACTTTCTGTCCCATGGCCAGTGATTTCCAAAAGATTTTTCAAAACTCCCCCCACCAGGAAAGTCCATATCCTGTAAATTGCACATACCAGCATTACTCCTCCTGTTTTAAATGTTGCATGCCCTCCCATTAGTGATCCAGTTGTTTGGGGGGGGGGGGGGGGCTCGCCACAAAAACCATTGGTCTCTCATCCCCCTCCATTCAGCTGTTTTTTCTGGATGAGCTGAATAATACACTAATGCACCTTTTTATCAGCTGCTCCAGGCCGTTCAAACAGCGTAGCACTGCTCTATCAAAGCTAAATAGCGGCTACTGCAAGTTGTTTTGATTGCTTGAGTGGTTGAGCTCAGGTAAAGTAGGAGAGAGCCCACTGTTTACGGTTTCTCCAGGAAACATTTTAATGGCAAGTCAAAAATCCTTTTAAATGGTGGCTGTTTTTATCTGTGAAGGGATTTCTTTTTCTGTCCATGCAGTCCTAACATTTGCACAGCCCTGCCAGACTGCACAGGTGACTTGACTTTTTTTTTTTTTTTTTTTTTTTCCTATTCTGGTTAAGCAAGGCAGCTAGGTCACCTTCCCACATGCACCCAGTAATTGGATAGTGAAGGAAAAGCTGTATTCTGATGGGGCCATCACTCTGCTCTCTCCTTCTGTTTCCATATCCTCTGTTGGTTCACAACACACCAAACTGTCCGCTTGCAGCGTTATAGCGTTATAGCCAATAGATGGCTACAGGACAGCGCTCTCGTTTTATGATCACTTTGTCCTTTGGATAGAAACAAAGTCTTTTTGGTATTTTTTCACTTGTTTAGAAAAAAAAAAGTGGTGATTAAATACCACCAAAAGAAAGCTCTGTCTATTTAAAAAAAAAAAAAAAAAAATATATATATATATATATATATATATATATATATATATATATATATATATATATAATCATATTGGTAAAGTGCTGCATGACACTGCAATTCTTATTCAAAGAAGGCGGTAAAGGTGGACAGTATTGAAGTGGTTAAAAAAAGTAAATTTTTGTGTTTGGTTATATATATATATATATATATATATATATATATATATATATATATATATAATATATAATATATATATATATATATAATATATAATATATATATATATATATATATATATATATAAAAATAAATAAAAGCTGTGTGAGGGATCTGCCCACTGGCCATGCAACTCATTCACAGTCCTCTGCTAATGGAAAACTACAAGGTTCGGCAGCCTTTGCGGCTGTCGGCTTGTAATTTTCAGTCAACTACTACGGTGCTGTGAACTCTGTGGTAGTTCATTGAGTCTTCCTGTCCAAATGTATCGGGTTGCTCATACAAGGTACGAGCAAGCTGATACACTGATAGATCTGCAGGAGACCCGCATGGCATCAGCGATATGCTGATCACTAGTGCTATGCTTTACAGGCTCCCAATACAAAAAATAACAAATGTGCTTTTTTTTGCAAGTTAAAAATAAATAAATTTGCATTTATTTTATATATATATATATATATATATATATATATATATATATATATATATATATATATATATATATATATATATATATATATATATATATATATATATATATATATAATAAATTTTATTTTTTTAACTTATCCTATGCTTAGACATAAGCCTGGGATTTCCATATAGTCAGATAAATCAATGACAAATAACAAATGTTTGCGAAGGGGTATATGCACCGACACAATACATTGAAGAAAGCAGTGCCCCATTCCGCAGTAGAAAGCCCCATGCAAAACACTGAAGACGGGTTTTTTTTTTGTTTTTGTTTTTGTTTTGTTTTTTGTTTGTTTTTTTGTTTTTGCTTTTTTAAGAACTTGGTAACATCAGTAAAATTGTTCTTTCCAAGTTCCTCTTAGCACTTGGTGGTCAAAGCGGCAGAGAACCTTCTTCCAAAGCAATAAGAGCCTTACTGGAAGCAGTGGTCCAAGGGAAGTTCTCCAATCCAATGATGATGTCCCAGTTATTACCAGTGTTCTACCAGAAGACCTACCTAAATCTGGCAAATATAAAGTGTGACGCATCCACAAGTACGTGAGTGACCCAGGGTTGAATTTAAAAAGTCATATAAAATTTGCAAATTGTTTAATGTTTTATTTAAAATTTAGATGCCTAAATGGGAGTTTCACTTTCAAACACTAAAACCAATACAGTGTTGCATAACTTCCTGTGAATATGTAAGTTTAACCCCATTTTAAGCTTTTGTCCAAATGATATAAAAAAAAAAAAAAAAAAAAAAAAAGGTTCAGCGTAACAGTTTATTGTCCCTTTTTTTATTTCCATAAACCAGTCCCAGCAGAAAAGTAAATTCCTTGCAGTATGCTGAAGAGGACCCCTGTGCTTTATGTAAGACCTACAGCTTTCATATTAGCTGTAGGAAAGAAAGCACTGCTAATTGGGGAGCTGTAGGTCTGTAAGTGTTCATTCACACTTGCTCAAAATACTGACGATTATGAAACACGCCTATAGCGTTAATGCATGTTAATAGGTGTGGTTGAGAAGAGTTTAATGAGCATTAAAAATTCTCCCCCAAATGCCCTATGCATGTTTACGGTGTATTTGACAAGCACTTTTGGCTTGTTAATGCCACACCACAAATGCCTACTTGTTAAGGTGCTGGCCAGGAAGCCGTCCGTCGCATCCTTAACCAATGAGTCATCAGTGGGCTTCCCTGCTGACTGCTGAATGTAAAAACAAGCATTGCCGGCAATAAAATAATACAAAAAAACCCCCAAAAAACAGTCTGGGGACCCCCCAATCCGTAGCAGGCCCTTTGGGTCTGGTATGGATTTTGAGGGGAACCCCATGCCAAAGCCATACTGGACCCTTATCTTATCATGGAGCCTAGCAGGTCAGGAAAGGAAAGAGCGAGCGCCCCTCCTGAACCATACCAGGCAACATGCTCTCAACATATGAGGGGGGACTGGTGGTTTGGGGACAAGATCTTCTTCCCCACACTACTGGACTGTGGTTGTGGGGATCTGCAGGCAGGGGGCTTATCGGAATCTTGAAGCCCCCTTTAAGAAGGGGGGGGGGACCCAGATCCTGCCCCCCCCCCATGTGAATGAGTACGGGGTACCCATTCACCAAAAAAGTGTTAAGAAATAAAAACAGTTTTTTGACAATTCCTTTTATTAAAAATAAAAACTGTGCCCCAGTGCAGGTCCATTGTCAATCATGATGCCTGCCACCACCACCGACCCCAAAAAAAAGAGAAAAGCTTTGACGTTACTGACCCAGCATGCATGGGTCTTTGGTGTTGTGTTTTATTTTTATTTTTGCCAGCAATGCTAGATTTTACATTGAGCTGTGGGGGTTATTAGAAAAGTCCTGATTAATTGTCGCCAATTGTTAAAATCGTGACTGTTGCCAGTAATTGTTGTGCTGTCTATGCCCACTCTTTCCCTTGGCCTTAATATTCATTTATAATATCTGTAACAATATATATTGTTTGTAAACCTGTTCTTTCCTTTAGATAAGCCGCTGTCGATCCCTACCCCTCTTCCTGCGCTTGATGAAGTTGCCATTGCTGTTAAGCCAATTCATGTCCGACTAGTAGTGGAAGGTCATAATTTCGAAGAAGTCATTGAGGTCCCTTCACAATCATCACTTCTGGATGTCCTCAACGCTGCACAGGAGCATTCAAATTTTTCGTAAGCTCTCAATTATGACCTAATTTCAACATATGCACTATTTTTTTATGATTCTAAGGGGTTTTGTCCCTTTTTTTTTTTTTTTTTTTTTTTTTTTTTAAGCCTGAATTCTGGGATAAGCAAATACTGTCTAAATACAAGCGACTTGTCTATTCTACCTTTTAATGTGTGTGTGTGTGTGTGTGTGTGTGTGTGTGTGTGTGTGTATTTCTTCCAGATCCTATGTGGTAGTTTAGTGTGATGTCACTGATACTTTAGCAAGCTAATCTTTGGGTTCAAAAAGGCACTTGGGGCACCCAGTGGATTTATATCCCTTGTGACTTATGCTAAATTTGATTGAGTTTGTTTTTTTTTTTTTTTTTTTTTTGTCATGTTTTTTCCTTTTTTAATAATTCCATAGCATCTGGTTTGTTTGTGGTTTTTTTTTTTTTACCAACAATTTTATGCTGCAAATGCCACGTTCTAGCGACCATATGTATGTTGTAATCGAAAGTCCAACCAGACAATATGTTCAGTATGGCAATCTGAGCCATGTACACCAATTTTTCTCTTCTTGGCAAACAGGAGTGGATTTTTGCTGCACTGGCACATGGTCTTCAAAGTCCAATGTGCTGTGCATGAGTAGATGCCATTAGGCTCACGAAGTGAGGTGTGTTTGTTTTTTTGTTTTTTTATTAGGCACTTGTGTACTTCTGGCTGGATATTCTCCTCTGATCTTTCTCTTTAAAAGATCATCATTTAAAAAAGTATTATATTGTGATAACATTATGTGGTTAATACATATTGATATATCCAAACACTGGTATTTATGTATTTTTTCCCAAGGCGTCTTCAGGACAGCACCTGAGAGATTGTGAATCCTTCCGCCAGATCTTTAAAGGGAGGCACCTCCTTACCACCCATCAGTTTTTGTTTCCTCTGGCCCGGAGGGAACATCTGTGTGGGGTGGGGGTGCTGAGACTTGGGTGCTCCTGAGAGACAGGGTTTCCTCACCATTTTTTCCTTTTGTTTTCTCCAAGGACCTTAGTTCATCCATGCTTTTGCAGCGGTACGGCCCGGCCAGTCCACTCTGCTCCAGCTGAGCATGCACACCTCCATTTTGCAGTGGCCCAGAAGAGTCAGCCGCGCCAGAAGTGACATCTCTAAAGGGCAGGTTGGCTGGGCACAAGGGGAGGAGGCAGGGTTGGTTCTGGCACCTATTTCCGTTTCCGGTCCGGTGCAGTGGCACTATGGGAATCCAGAAGCGGAGTGTAAAGCCACAAGTGAAGCGCTGTGGAGGATGGGCCAGGCCTGGCTTTGCAATGGTGGGGACAGGCACAGGTGCCATCAAGGCCCAGGTAGGGGGCAGCTGAAATCTGCCCGATCCTTTACTCCCCCCCCCCCCCCCCCGGTGTCGGGGGGCCTGTCTGGCCACTTTAGGGTGTTTCTACCTTTTCTTAAAGTGCACCTTGGGGTGGTCCACAGGTGGAGACTGGGTCTTAGCCAATAACTCAGATTCAGGCAAAAATCAATGTCCCTCATGCAAAGCTAAACTGAGGGAGAATTGGAAGAAAGCCTTATGCAGCACTTGCATTGCTTCTTTAGTCAAAGAGGAATCTGCTTCCATCTGTGATGACTTGATTGCCCCAGTAAAAAAAAGAGCTGTATGCCACGATTTAATCATTCTGTGACTCGTTGGTTAACTTGGCGCCTAGTCAGCCTTCCACATCCAAGTCTTCCCAGGTTTTTCTTTCTGTCCCAGAGAATCTTTTTTGGAAGGTCCTTCTACCAGGGGTCAATCGCCCGTTCCTTCCAATGATTGTTCGGTTCAGAAGAGGAGGATGGTGAGGGGGCGGAAGAAGCCCCTTCTAAGTTTAAGTTTAAATTATCCCTGGAAGAAGTTGATGGGCTTCTTAGAGCCATACATGTTACCCTTGGCCTAAGTGAAGAAAAAAAAAGGAACTAACACTACACGACCACATGTACGTGGATCTAAGTGAGCCTAAAGTTCAGACATTTCTGGTTCATTCTGTCATTTCGGACGCCATAAAGAAAAAAATTTCAGGAACCAGAGAAAAACACTTTTCTCAAGAGCCCACGAGATGTTTTCCGTTTTTAAGGATGACCCCTCTGCAGTATGGAAAGACCCCTAGGCTGATTGCTGCCTTCTCCCAGGTCTCTAGATCCACCAACCTGGCCTTTGAAGACATGGGGGTCCTAAGGGATCCAATGGATAAGCATATGCCAAGATCTCTTGAGCAAGAGAGCCAATCGGTCATGAGCAATTTAAAGCCAACTATGGACACAACATTCGTAGCCAGGAACCAGGAATATTGGGTTAACCAGTTAAAAGCTCATGTAGTAGTGGATTCACTCAAACAGGAAATTTTGGATTTCTTTTCTTCCTTGTCCTCTGTGGAAGGCTATATAGCGTATGTGTCAGAAACCATGAATCAGACCTAGACAGAAGTACAGTTAAATTGCACTTGTTTTAATAGTAAAAGTAAATCGAACAAACGTAGTCAAAATATAGCCAAAGTTCGGTAAACGAAAACAGTCGAACAAGCCAGAAAGTCAGGAAGCCATCAATAAGCATATTGGAACAGCAAGCAGGATCTGGAGCCAGAAGGAACGTCAGCCAAGCAAGTCTTTAACTTGGAATGCAGGAGAAGGTCTCTGATGTTGACCAGGCGAAGGCATAGATCATCTGAGCTGGACAGCTTAAGTAAGCAGGACTGACAAGCAGGAAATCATCAACAGGTGAGTCACTGTAGAGAGATGAGAGCTGGCAATTAACCGGAAGCTGAGCGGCCAGCTCAGAAGGAAGGGCTGAGCCCAGCCCTGACAAAATGCTTCAGCCAAGCAATTAGAATGTCGGCTAGATTAGCAGCCTTAACAAATTCAGCAAGAAGAGCATTATGGCTTAAGACTTGGCCAGGTGATGCAGCAACGAAGAGTAAACTCTGTGGGATTCCCTTTTTCAGGTGACCTCCTCTTTGGCCCTGATCTAGATGCCATTCTAGACAGGACTGCCAATAGGAAGAAATCCTTCCCGGTAAAAAAGAAACAACCCTTGAAGCGTTTTTTTTTTTTTCTACCTCGAAGAGCTCAGGATCAGGACAAGTCCCAGGGGAGGAAGAACAATTGGTCTGCACAAAAAGCTAAAGGCAAAGGCGAAATCCTTTTCCATCCTCCTACGCTGCACAAGGCAAAAAAATCCCAATGACTCGAAACTGCAGGTGGGCGAAAGGCTGCAAAATTTCTTTCCGCAGTGGTCAGGCATAACATCAAATCGGATTTTCCCTGAGTGGGGAAAAAAGAAAGAGGAGGAAGGCACATGATCAACCGCTAGGATCAAGACAATACAATTTATTCAAGTGCAAAGTAAACAAATGCATATATAAAACCATAAAAAAAGGTTCCTACGTTTTTCATAAAAGCTGGGTTACAAAATATACACGTTAAAAGTAAAAAAAATTGAAAATTAGACATGCCCATGCGTTTCGGGGGAATTTCATTCTTCATCAGAGCCTTGCAAAAAAGAACAATCTGTATAGTGCAGTAGACCAGCATGAAAGGACCATCTAGTTTGGAGGTATGTCACGTGGTGAGTGATCAGTTTTCCTCTGCTCAAGACCTGTCCACATCCCAACGCTCTGCCTGTATGGTGTAGAGAGATGTGTATTTCTTTCTGTGTGAGTCTGTCAATAGTACCTACATCCAAGAACTATGAGGGTGCTGCGGCCTGCATGCATCAGCGAAAATACAGGAGGCAGATGCTTCTAAAAATGACTGAAAAGCCTCTTGCCAGAGAGTGCCTTCAGCTTAGGGAAAGTTTTCAGAGTTTCCAAATGTCTTCACCCTAAATCAGTTTATACCGACTACTCTTTCTCAAGGCTACGCAAATTTTTTTTCGGAATTCTCTCCCCACCCCCCCCCAGAAGATTTCTTGTGACAAGTCCCCTTAAGGATCCAGTAAAAGCCCAGGCCATGAAGTCCGCATTAAAGGAGCTGATGCAGCAGGGTGTAGTGCAGGGATATGCAATTAGCGGACCTCCAGCTGTTGCAAAACTACAACTCCCATCATGCCTCTTCCTCTGGGTGTCATGCTTGTGGCTGTCAGTCTTGCTATGCCTCATGGGACTTGTAGTTCTGCAACAGCTGGAGGTCCGCTAATTGCATATCCCTGGTGTAGTGATCCAAGTGCCATCAGAAGAGCGGCAATGATTTTTTTTATTTCACATTTTCTTGGTAAGAAGGCCAAAAGGGAAATTCCGATTTATCCTCAATCTAAAACCTTTGACTACATAGCGTCAATAGATTTAAGGGATGCATACCTGCATATCCCAATCTTAATCCAGTCTCAGAAGTATCTCAGGTTGGTGGTAAAGATGGAAGGCATAATTCATCATCTGCAGTTCAAGGCCTTGCCATTCAGGCTCACCTTGGATCTTTACCAAGGTGATGGCGGAAGCCTTAGCCATGCTTAGTCTTCAGGGAGTCACTGTGATTCCCTATTTGGATGGATGCCCTACTATTCTTCTCCCCCTCAAGGGAAAGATTGCAGGACAACTTGGCCAAAGCAATCACAATCTGGAATCCCTCTAGGATGGATACTAAACCTCCAGAAATCCCGCTATTCGGAACAGCGGTGGGACCCACAGAGCCAAGTGGAATGCCAGGACTGCACTTTACTTTGATGAGCATGCATCTTCTATCATCTTGTAAGTGTTTTTTAATCTTATCCTATTAAAGTCATCATTTTAATACTACACTCAGGTCAGCGCTTCCCCTCCCTGGTTTTTCCTAACGTGTCTTGCAGAGTTCTAGACACACTGTGAAGGATGGCTGCCTTCCTGTTTAACTCTTAATACTCCTTTCTATGGATATGTTACCATCCAGCTATTACAGCCACAGACTATACCCCTAAGATCTGGAGCGCCAGATAAACACTGACTATACTGCTATCTAAAAATGTTGATTTTTATTTTTTTCTTCTTTACTTCAAAAAAGAGAAAATGCATTTACATTTGAGGAGCACATGTGGCAGAAGAAAAACTTGACCGTGTCTCTTTACTGGACTTAAGTTTTATCTTCTTAACCACTTTCAGACCGGACCAATTTGCTGGTCAAAGACCAGACCACTTTTTGCGATTCGGCACTGCGTCGCTTTAACTGACAATTGGGCGGTCATGCGACGTGGCTCCCAAACAAAATTTACGTCCTTTTTTTCCCAGAAATAGAGCTTTCTTTTGGTGGTATTTGATCACCCCTGCGGTTTTTATTTTTTGCGCTATAAACAAAAATAGAGCGACATTTTTGAAAAAAACGCATTATTTTTTACTTTTTGTTATAATAAATATCCCCCAAAAATATATAAAAAAAAATTTTTTTCCCTCAGTTTAGGCCGATACGTATTCTTCTACATATTTTTGGTAAAAAAATCGCAATAAGCGATTATTGATTGGTTTGCGCAAAAGTTATAGCGTTTACAAAATAGGGATAGTTTTATAGCATTTTTATTAATAATTTTTTATTATTTTTTTTTTTTTTACTAGTAATGGCGGCGATCTGCGATTTTTATTGTGACTGCGACATTGTGGGGGACCCATCGGACATTTTTGACACATTTTTGGGACCATTGTCATTTATACAGTAATCACTGCTATATAAATGCAGTGATTCCTGTGTAAATGACACTGGCAGTGAAAGGGTTAACCAGTGGGTGGCAGTGTAGGGGTTAAGTGTTCCTAGGGGTGTGTTACTAACTGTGGAGGGGTTGGGCTTTCATTTAGTGTACACTGATCCCTGCTCCAATCACATGGAGCAGAGATCAGCGTCACTAGTTGCTAGGCAGAATGGAAAAATTTTGTTTACACAGCATTTCCTCCATTCGGCCGCTCCATGAGACGATCGCGGGGATGCCCGCGGCGATCGAGTCCGCGGGTCCCGCGACCGGACTCACGGGGGTCCCGACCAGCGCGGGAGCGCGCCGCCGGCGGCGCGCTCCCGATGGCAGGGCGGCATCGAATATTGGACGTACCTGTACGCCAATATGCCTGCCCGTGCCATTCTGTCGACGTACATCGTCGTGCGCTGGTCGGGAAGTGGTTAAAGAAAAATATCCCACTCTTCACAATCACGCCTTAGTCATGTCATCAGTTTTTGTCAGCACGTATATTTGTTTGTAACTATTTTCAAGCATGAAGCACACAAAGGGCAAAATTAGAACCAAAATATCTGATGAGCACCTTGAGAATTCATTGAGAATGTCCACTACAATCTGATCGCTTTAGTTTATCAAAATATGTCAAATATCTCACTAGTTTTCGTCTATTTATATTTTTTTCTTTTTTTACTTTTATAATAAAAAAAAATTACAAAATAAAATTTTATTTCTCAGTTACATTATCTATATTGTGATCGTTAACTTTTGATCTGCCTGAATTTTTCTGCTCATCAGCTACCCTTACTGTTAGTATATTTTATGTGGCCAAAGACAATTCCTCTTCTCTACAATACCATACAATGAAATACCCCTGCTCTACAGTAATGCCTGGACAAAAAATTTTGTTTTTGTTTTTTTTTGTTTTGGAGCTTAAACAGATTATTTTTGGGGGTATTTTTGCAGCATGATTTGTAAACTCAAGAGGAAATCAAGAGATTAGCAGTGCTGGGATACTGCAAAAAACGTACGGTGAATATTGCAAGATCACCATTCTTCTCCATTCTAATGTTTGGATGACGAACCACATTTACATATCCTCATGTTTTATGTATTGATCTGCAGCTGAACAATTTGTCAGTATTTGGCTTTCTGGATTAACAAGCTGAAGTACCTAATACCATGGCAACGCAATGTAAGGTTTGCTTATAACCTTAAAAGATGGTGCTGACAAGAGAAGCCTTTGTTTAACTGAAGGATTAGTCTTTTCATAAACCTTCAGTAAGAGTAGTCAACGTAACATTGTTAAATAAATTTCAATACGTTTTCTTAAAGTGGATGTAAACCCCATTTGTGAAATTTAAGCTGGGCACATGTATCTGCAGTGTTTTGTTATCTCTCTTCAAAGCACTATGGCTGTCTACTGCTCAGTTCTTCTGTTATCAGCCTGATAATGTTTGACAAGTTCCCTGTCAACTGTGATAAAACCAGGCTGAATTTGTGTCAGGGTGGGTGCTCTAATAGATTAGCAGAGAGCTGGTCTATTCACAGCAGAGCTCTACAAGACTCTGCCTATGTGGAGCGGGGGTGTGTGCCTTTCCTCCAATCGGCTTTCTCAGTGTATGGAAATAATCCACACCCATAGGTGAATCGGGAAGTGAACATTCTAACAGGAGCTGCGCTTTCTAAACAGTATACAAGGCTGGAGAGAGCAGGTGTACATGTAAAACTATGTAGGAGGATTTGTTTCATCTCTGTGTATCATCGGAGGCTGTTCACTTCACTGGGTATATGTATTTTGTGGCTATTTTTTTTTTTTTATATATTAATGTAAACCATCCTACAGCTTCAAATGAGATGTTAACTATCGCGGGTGAGACACCTGCCTGTCTTCAATCACCATCCTGCTAGGATCCAGTGGAGTGATCTCCCTGACTTTTCCTATAGATAATGCCATACACCTCCAGTGACTATCTTAAGTTTCCTTTTTATATAGTACCTGTGATGAGATTTCACTAAAAGCCCCTAACAGCCTTGTGCTTACCCAATTGTACTTCATATTTTACTTATCTAACTTCAGTAAACTAAAATGCTTGTCAAATTGTGTGTAATGTAAATTTGCTTTTTTTTTTCAGCATTGTTTATTTGATTATATTATTTTTATAACTTTCCTTTTGCCCATTTTTAGATTTGAAACTAAAAGTTCCCTGTATGGACCTTACCTGACAACTGTCAACAATGTAGTAGGCCATTGGCAGCTTCTTAAGAATGCTGATATCTCTTTGTCAGAAGGTAGGCTTTCTGGAAAGGGTTTGTTTTCCATAATATATGTTTTTAAGAGAAATTGTCATTTTAAGAGAAACTGCAGTAATCAACAGCAATTGGCTATGAGTACATTAAAAAGTTAGAAACTTGACAGAGACTTGGA
This sequence comes from Lithobates pipiens, assembly GCF_037356315.1. Classification (NCBI taxonomy): domain Eukaryota; kingdom Metazoa; phylum Chordata; class Amphibia; order Anura; family Ranidae; genus Lithobates; species Lithobates pipiens. The sequence continues at coordinate 100,810,602 of NW_027507790.1, forward strand.
TAATACAAAGCTGGTTGAGTTATTTATCAAAAGTAGTACCCATCTTATGTCAAGGGGTCCCAAAAGAAAGTGGCCCCTTTTTTTTAAGTACCAGTTCATTACTGAAATCTGGCTTTTCCCCACCATTGGTGCCTGTGATAATGGTGTGGGATTTGGGGACAGGTGTTGGGAAGCTTTTGTACCCTTTAGACTCCTTACCATTAAAATATAGAGGATCAAATGTTACAAATAAACACACATGCACACATTCTAACACATATTTTAGTAAATTTCATCTAGAATGAGAACTCCACAGTAACCAATTCATAAAAAAAGAAAATGGGCATAATCCAAGGGTTTGCTTAGCTAAAATATGTATATCTCATTCCATCCCCCTCCCTTTTTTTTCTTTCATTACCTGTGGACATGAATTCCTCACAATACGATAATACTACTGTATATTGATTATGGCTAATACTGAGATTTGCTTGTGTAGTTCAGCAGTAATGATAGCATTGTTACATAGTAAGGTTGAATAAAGACACCAATCCATCCAGTTCAACCTGAATGAGTGTCTACAATTGCCCCTATCCCTGTACATTGTACACTCACATCAGTCCCTACCTTCAAGGTGCCCACAATCCAAAGGTCCTCATTCATATACTAGGGTCAATTTTGGACAGAAGCCAATTAACCTACCAGCCTGTCTTTGGAGTGTGGGAGGAAACCGGAGTACCCGGGGGAAACCCACGCAGGTACAGGGAGAACATGCAAACTCCAGGCAGGTAGTGCCGTGGTTGGAATTCAAACCAGCGACCCTTTTTACTGGTAGGCGAGAGTGCTACCCACTACACCATTGTGCCGCCTGTAATCAAATAAATAAGGGTATAAAAGTGAACAGAGCCTTCGCGCTACTATTTCAAGGTGAAAAATATATATGAATAAAGGAAGGGTAATAATAATATACCTCATAGAAAACAGTACAGAAATGTGCGAATAAATAAAATGCACTTGACAACTATTTCCGAAAAAATGTGCACGTGTAAATGTGCAATAAAGTGCTAATGTATTGCAGCTGGACCTAATGATATTACACACAATACCAAAGTGACAGCTATAGATATAAAATGGTCCTGCACAAACCAAATACTAATAAAAGTGCTACGTGCTTAAAAAATATTAATAAGTAAAGAACAGGCACAAAACGGTCCATAAATAAATCCCAGAATATTCGTTCAATGGCGTCAGATGTATTCAAGCGGTATTTCAGAGAAACAGCAGGTAAAGGTGCTTCTAAAAAAACGGGAAACTAAGGGCTCCCAGAACTCTCACCTCAGATCTTTAAAATCAGGCACATCAAGCAAACCACACAGCCTCCGTTTTATCTTTAACCACCAGGGGATCTTCAGTAATAGCTGACTGGAACATCATAAATATCCATGCTAGGCCACCAGGGGGCCATTCATCCCTGTGTTAGCTGAGAGTAACTGAGGTGGCGATTTCCACTGATAAGTGCCACTCAGAAGAAAAACATAGGGAGAGAAAAAGGGCTCTGATAGTGTAGTATTTATTAAAACAATCAATTTTAATCAATTACAAGTAAAATCAGACTCTCATATTTAGGAAATGAAACAGCGCATAAAGAAAAATGGTGTCCTGGCGTCTTCCGCCAGTCTTACTTCACCCGGTATCGCGTCACAACCACTCCCTACGCGTTACGTCAATCATGTGACTTCTTTCTTTCACACTGGGACTGCAGGGGAGCCATTTTTCATGTGCTAATTTTAGCCAAAAAGCATCTGAAAAACGCCCCAGTGTGAAAGGGGTCCTCCTCCCTCCTCCTCGATCCTGAGCAGGGCTGTGTGTCTATGGACACATACAATGTGGCTTAGCGATATGAATACAGGGCCATTTTTTACATTAACTACTTCACGCAAAACAAATAAAAATTAAAGAGCCGTGTCCCAACGAGCTCACACCCAGAAGCCAACGCATACGTGAGTAGCGCCGGCATTTGAAACCGGTGTTCAAACCACACATGGGAGGTATCGCCGCGTTCGCTAGATCATTAGAGCCCTGCTGCAGCTGATTGAAAATTGAAATCACTCCCATGAGATGTACTTGTCACATGGGCACAGACAAACACACACACAGGGATTTCTTCAGAATAACAAAAGATGGGAACTTGCAACAGTCTGTTAAAATCCTTGTAATGTACATAGATCACCTAGAGGGGAATGTTTTTCTTAACAAAAGTGGAGTTACTCTTTAATGCATTCATGTATAAAAAGTCTAGGCTTTAACACTACTACATTTACTGTATCTTCACTTTTATGTGCTACTTTGTGTTGGTCTATCACATAAAACCCCAATAAAATACATCTATGTTTTTGGTTGTAACATGAGAAAATTTGGAAAATGTTCAAGGGGTATGAATACTTTTTTCAAGGCACTGTATGTAGAAGTTGTAAGTTTGCCCATGGTGACTAGTCGCTTAATCTCCATCATTTTATATCTTGCGCTAGTAAACTGACACGTATAATATGTTACCCGCAAAGGCTCCACAGTATTTTACTCTGTTTTGTATAATAATGGTTTATGTAAAATAATCAGCTGCTGATTGTGTGAATTAATGTTGACCTTTTTTGCATCCGTTTCTTAGGCATTGCTGACTACAAGCCTGCAGACAGAGAGAAGATCATCCTGCGTCTTAACGCACAATAAGAAGCAACAAAGACCACTAGAATGACCTGTTGTCGTCAGATATGAGGGAAACTGGCCTCGCTTTTTAGAATTTTAGATTTCCTACAGTATGTGCCAAATAACTTTGATAAACAACACTGATATGCATTGGATTAGCACTGTAATAGTTTAAACAGTATTAATTAATGGGCTTGATTCAATTCAAAAAAGTATTATTTGCAGAGCCCTGAAGCTGAAAAATACAGATTTCTGAACAAACTAACAGAAACAGCAGTGTTGCTTGGCGAAACCATTTTGATCATTTGCTTTTTAATAACTAACTTGATTTACAACCATAAAAGATGATTAAATAGGTTTTGTAGTAAAATTATGAACTGTCCCGGAAAGGAAGTTGGTTCCAGTCAGTCATAATGATGCCTTTATCTGATCAAAACACATGTATGTCCCATTTAATGAGCCAATATGCAATGTGCAAGCATCATCAAGCCATTGCAATAACAATTCAACTGCTGGCAAAGCATCAACAGGACTCCTATTTGTTGTGACTCTGTGTCTGATAAAGAACCTTTCTTTTATAAGCTGAATGCTATTCTTTCAGGACATTGATTTAAATAAGGACTGTAGTGGTTCTCCCATATGCAGGCTTCTCACAAAACACTGAGAATGACACTGTCCGCTGATGTGTGCACTGAAAATCAAAGCTCTGAAAAACGTATAGCACAGAACTAATGACTGGACTAATGCATTTTAACATAGTATTATTTAAACCGTAATTACAACACTTACAAAACTGACTGTGAATAAATTTTGCCATTTTTAAACAAAATAAGCATTTTATGTTTTTATTCATCTTAATTGTAACTGAAATCAAAAAGTAAACCTCTACAAGTGTTAAAGTGGAGTTCCACCCATTTAAAAGTCAGCCGCTACAAAAAGTGTAGCTGCTGACTTTTAATAAACAGACACTCGCCTGTCCCACGGTCCAGCGATGTGGCTGCTCTAAGCCTCTGTTCTCTCCCCCTCCTCTCCACGGCGCCTGCATTGCAATTGTGGGTGCCTGGCTGTGACAGCTTGTGGCTTCACAGCCGGGCGTGCACTGCTCCGTCTTGCATGGCTGGGCAATCTTCTGAGACCTATGACGTGTCCCAGAATATTGAAGGGAGAAACCAGGTACTCGCCCACCCCCCTCCCCACCAACCAGACATGGCAGATATATGCATCCTCACTGTGCCCATCCATTGCAGCCATTGTAAAGCCCCCCCCCCCCCACAGCACCTAACTGGCACCTAACAAGCACAACATCCCCTCCCCCCCTGGCACTTAACAAGCACAACTTTAAACCCCCCCACTCACTCACTCACTCGTTGTCTGCCCAGCACTTACCCCATCTTGGTGGCGAGTCAGGCAACAGTCCACAGTGACGAGCTGTGGGACGGGCGGCAGGTCACGCGGTGGCTCCTGTGTCCTCCATGCTTCCGCTTCTTTCCTCCTGCTAGGCGTTCAATAGGATCAGAGAAAATAATGAATTGCGCTAACCTGTAAAATTCATATAAATGTTCAAGTGAACCACAAATGTATCTTAAGTGCTCTATTCGACAACAAAATCAGATCATAACGCTCACATAAATATCTCAAGACCGAGTAAACCTGGACCCCTCACCTTATATTGTGCCCAACCTTACCTCAATGCATAATAATAGTAAATAAAAATAGAAATAATACCTCATGTGAAAACACAAATTTGAACCAGAAATCAAAAACACTGATTATCAAAATAATTTATAGTCCAAAAATGATTGATATACGAGTAAAGTTCAAAAAATATTATAAAAAATTCCCGAACAAAGCTCTCCGATCAGTACAATGGCACATACAAAATAGGAAGGCTCCAAATAGTGTAAAACCTTTACTTAATCGTATAGAATATATATACGATGCACTTACAAACACTAGATTACATCAGGCCTATTTTTTATGTGCCATTTTACTGATCGGGAGTATTTGGAGAGGACTGAGCTAACCCTACGCTGTGGAGATTATAAGATCAGAGGGATGGTCTGACGGCGCGAGAGCCTGCATATCGTTTTTACACCTTTTTTTTGTGGGGGGGGGGTCTGTTATGGGGGGGTCATGTTCTTCTGGTAAGGAGCCAATCTCTATACAGGTGGTGGTGAATATAACACGGCTCACACGTTTGGATTTGTTGTGTGTCTCACTCTCATCACGGGTGGTCTGCAATTTATGTTGGACTTCATTTATAATTTTTTTTTTTTTTTTTTTTTACTTTACTCGTATATCATTTTTGGACTATAATTATTTCACTTGTGATAATCAGTGTTTTTGATTTCTGGTTCAAAGTTGTGTTTTCACACAAGGTATTATTTCTATTTTTATTTACTATTATTATGCATTGAGGTAAGGTTGGGCACAATATAAGGTGAGGGGTCCAGGTTTACTCTGTCTTGAGATATTTATGTGACTGGTATAATCTGATTTTGTTGTCGAATAGAGCACTTAAGATACATTTGTGGTTCACTTGCACATTTATATTAATTTTACAGGTTAGTTCAATTCATTATTTTTCTATTTACTTATTTTTCTATTTTTGCTGTACAGCAGAGTTCCGGCTTCCAATAGGTCTTTTTCAGACCTCCCCAAAAGTATTATTATTAATTCCGTAGCGCAGTTTCGTTTTTCTTTTGTCCAATAGGATCACTTGTCCTTTCAGACAATCAGGTGATGGGTATCGGACCCGTATTTCCTGATTGGTGGAGAGGCGATTCGGTGTTAGGTGAATATTCATTTGCTTTTCTAACACACCTGGGTGGGCCCTGAGTGCAATGCTCTGCGCCACGAGTCCACCCTATTTTGAAACCTATTAGAGCCTATGGCTTTAATCAGTTTTTTCAAAAAAACACCCCTAATGCTGTAATTCATGCGCCCGGAGTCCTGGAAGGGGTCGGATGCATGAATAGAGGGTGCAACGGCGGCTGTGGATCGATTCATGCATGAATCTATCCATTATTCATTTAGGGAGTGGCATGGATAGAGGGGACAGCCCCTGAGCAGAATCAACAGGTAAGAAAAACTAGGCTATGATGGGAACTCCAAAAAACAAATATTGCTTTGTCAATGTTAGTGACAGCCTACAATACCTATGTCATTTTTTGATTTTGCCTTTAGCACAACTTTAGGTATCAAATTGCCCCTGTGATGTGCATGCATTCCTGCCACCATTTGCTTCAATCCTAATATTTTTTTTTTTTTGTATAAAGCAAGGCTTGCTCTAATTTAAAGTCTGCTTATTACACCACAATAAATTGCCATGTTATGTTTCAAGTGGAAAAATAAGTGGGGAAAGAGTTAGTAAATATACTTGCCATACCCCTGGCTTCCGCAAAGCCTTGCCATACCCCTGGTTATCCTTCTAGCAAGATCCATGGGAATGCAGAGTATCCCAAATCTCTGAAGAAGACAATCCAGCACAGTGCAGGAGTACTTTCTCAAAAAGTAAGGGATACTTGGAATTATTAGTATTCCCTTGTTCTAGCTTTAAAACAGCCACTGCACACCTAATAAACACTCACTGCCAGATGATGGAGCAAAGGTTGAGTGGGTTCCAGCAGAGTTTACGCACCATTTCTTATAGAAGCTCCAACACTTCTCATGACCACTGGGGTGGTCTGCACTAATTTTGCTGTTGAGCACAAAGTCGGTGTGCAGGGCTAGGTTTGGCCAGATGCTGACCAGCTACAATGAGAGGCTGCAACATCCACCACTTGGATGATCATGCCCTGCTGTAGGCCTACCAGGTTTAAAACCTAAAAAATTTCATCACCGGAACAAATATTCCCTGATACTGGAAGATTTGTTTGAGATGCCTGTACAATTTTAGATTTCCAATCGCTCACAACACACCAGGACAGTTAGAGATGATGTACCTTTCCAGCAGTGACAGACTGCAATCAACATCTGATGGGTATTAAAGGGATTGTAAACCCTGGTGTTTTTTCACCTTAATGCATCCTATTAAGGTGAAAACACTTCTGACAGTGACTGGCCCCCTAGCCCCCCCTGACCCCTGACCCCCTTCAATCCCTTGGTGGAGACACGCTATACTTCTCTGCCAGGGGTTCTCGGCGTTTGATTGGATAGATTGCCATTGGCTCCCACTGCTGTCTATCAAATCCAATGACTGGGGGGGCGGGGCTGAGGCCTACATTCTGTATCTATGGACTCGGGAGCGTGCCCACAAAGTAAACCCCCCCCGGGATAGGGCTTCTCCTGGGGGGGGTTATAAGATGAGGGGAGAAGCTGATGGTGCCGCCAAGGGACCCCAGAAGAGGATGATCGGGTCCACAACTAACTGCACAGTGGAGGAGACATGACATGTTTGTAAAGCTTTATATATATATATATATATATATATATATATATATATATATATATATATATATATATATATATATATATATATATATAATTTTTTTTTTTAAACAATCACTTTAACTATTCCCTACTCTATACAAAATGTAAAGCTTTAAAGTTTTACAAGTTGAATCTATATTTTGCTTTTCCTGGTTCCTTCCTTCCTTCCTCCTTTTTGTGCAATGCAGGCAGACCATGGTTAGTGGTAGGGACAAGCGGGTGCTGTACATAGCTTTCTGAAAACATCACAGCACAATGCCTTGGTGCTACTCGGTGTAAGCAGTGGGTTGGCTCTTGTAAGAAGCTGTGCAAATATGAAAATGCCATGATGGGTGGAAATCAGTCTGGAGAAGTGGGCCTTCCTAGGCAAGCTGTATTTGCATGTAGACAATTCTATTTATGTAGGCAGGAGCAGTCCACTTCCTCCACTGCAGGTGGCACTCACATGCAGTGGCCTTGCACCTGGAGACTCAAGAAGAGCATAGTTCCTCTGTTTTTCTGGGTCACTGCGGAACTGCTATCCTGTTGGATTCTGCCTCTCCACATGATTTTGGCAGCCATCTTGGGTCAAGCAGAGAATATCTAAGGCCCTGGCTCCCAGGTTTAATGTGTTTTATGCAAGTGGGTAGTATAGGGAAAGGTACCCCATCTATTAGGGACAGCACAAGCAGTAGGGAAAGATTCCTGACGACAAGGCGGGAGAGGGTGGGGCTGCTGCTCCTCTGGACAGCCTTCCCCTTGAGCACAAAATGGCCAGGCCACATTCTACCCCTTAAAGCGGGAGTCCACCGGGACTCCGCGTTTTTTTTTTTTAAAAGCCAGCAGCTACAAATACTGCAGCTGCTGACTTTTAAAATAGTGACACTTACCTGTCCAGCGCGCCCGCAATGTCGGCACCCGAAGCCGATCGCTAGGTCGTCTGTCGGGTCCTGCCGCCGCCATCTTGGGTATGGGAATCAGGAAATGGAGCCTTTCGGCTTCATTTCCCGGTTCCCTACTGCGCATGCGCGAATTGCGCTGCGCAATAAGGACGCTCCCCGCTGCCTCTGGGAGCTGTGTGTTTCCCAGCAGGCAGCGGGGCACTTGCGGAAAGGGGCGTAAGTTACGCCCCTTTCCGCAGAGAGCTGTCCCGGAAGTGGGTGCAGTTACCTGGATTATCCAGGTAACTGCACCCCCCTCCCCCCTGAAAGGTGCCGATTGTGGCACCGGAGGGGGGGAGGGTTCCGATGAGCGGAAGGTCCACTTTAGGGTGGACCTCCGCTTTAAAAGACTGTCAGTCCAGCTGAAACTTGCTCCCTTCGCGTGGCTGAAAACCGTGAGTGTTGGGTAGTCTTCCCACTGGGTTTGTTGTGAACTGTTCCTGCATTAGGTCAATACAAGTTTTCTTTGCACTTGACTGTGAATTATTGCTGCTACACCCCCACCTACATGTAGTGGCCACATGTGATGTTGAGCCCCCTTGGTTGAAAGAACTAAAATCTAAAGAATGAAAGAGATGGGTGAGGGAAGTCGTCTGGGAAGATAAAATGCTAGATAACGCTGGATGTCCTCCAACCAAGAAATGAGACAGGATCTAACTCACTTACTGCAGCTTCTTGTGCATACTGTGAGAAGCTTGCCGTATGCAGTGAAATCAGTACACCAGAGGAGCCTGTACAACTGTGCAAAATTGAAGGCAAGGCTGGACTTCAACTTTAACTAAAGGCAAACTAGTGGGTTCGGTTGGGGCTAAGGAATTCTCTTAATTTGCAGGGCTTTCTTTTTACTTCCTGTTTTTGGCTATGGGGAAGGAAGTGAAAGTAAATTTCCACAATGGGATACAGATGGGGGAAAAAAAAATCTGGCAGGGGTTATAGTATAACCCTTTCCTATTACTCTATCCAAAGTGAAAAAAACGTTTTGCCTATAGTTCTACTTTAAGTATTGAGCCATATTTAAACGCTATAGTAAGTATATGCACTAATCATTTGTTGATACTATAATTTTTTGGGGAAGCATTACATTTTCATCATTAACAAAAAAAAAAAAAACTTCAGATACTATATGAAAACAAGTGTGCTTTTATTATTTCTTATTAATGTAAATCCTAAGTGCATTATTCTGTAATGTCGGAGAAGAAAATTTTAGAATGTTGGGGAAAACCATTTTAACTTTGCATAGAGTAGATTTTTGGCTTGGATTTTTCAGCTGATTGTGAAGGCCTTAGAAAATATTTATTTTGAGTCAATCGTTGTTAGTAGATGTTTCATCATTGTTGATAGTAGGTTGTTCAGCTTGTTGGCCTTTTGGTGGTTTGGCCTGCATGGAAAAAAAAATGTTTTACCATTAATAAGTTATTTCTCATAAAAATTATTTGGCATGATAGTGGATCGCTTTGAGAAGTGAACACTGTCACTAGTGAAACTTACCGGCCAGCAACACCCATGCAGATCGGGGAAGTATGACATGCCATTAACCACTAGCCAACCAGCTCACGCAGATATACTGCGGCAGGTCGGCTCTCCTGCGCGAATCGATGTACCTGTACGTCAGTCCGAGCAGGGTGGCTAATGGCCATGCATGCCCGCTGCGGAAGCGTGCCCACGGGTTCCGCAGACTTGCTGTCCACCTGCGGCCCACAATAGCACTGAGGAGAGGCAGAACGGGGCAGTTTTTTTTTTTTTTTTTTTTTTTAACCAAAACTATGTTGAAAAACATATATTGGCCTAAATTCGTTTTTTTTTTTTTTATATATATATATATTTTTTTTTTTTGGGGATATGTATTATAGCAAAAAGTAAAGAAAATTGTTGTTTTTTTTGCTATATTGTCGCGCTTTGTTTATAGTGCAAAAAATAAAAACCGCAGATTTGATCAAATGCCACCAAAAGAAAGCTCTATTTGTGGGATAAAAAGGACATCAATTTTGTTTTTGGTAAAGCGTCGCATGACTGTGCAATTGTCAGCTAAAATAATGCAGTGCCGTATCTCAAAAAATGGCCTGTCATTAAGGGGCCAAATCTTCCAGAGCTGAAGTGGTAAAGTAATAAGGGGAGTTCAGGATTGAATGCAAAGTCCATCTATGTTCACCTTACTCTAAAAGCTAGTTATAAATTAGGGCAATTCCCTATTGTGGTTGGCTTGCTGGAATTGATCTTCCATTGTGCTCTGTTAGGCCTTTGGTGTGTCCCTGCGCTAAAATTTAAAATTTAACAGGTTACGAGCAGGCAGGCTATTTATTGCAGAATAAACATATTTAGCTGACTGTGTGATGCTGCATTTTTATTTTGGGGGCAGCAAACAAACCACAAACACTGTCACACTGGGTGGGCTCAGGGCGCAGTGCTCTGTGCCCCGGGCCCACCCTTTTTTGAAGCCAATTAGAGCCTCGGGCTCTAATCGTGCTTAAAAAAAAAAAAAAAACATGGAAATCAATATGTCCGGCGCCCTGCATGGATTAGGGGGGTGGTGTCCCTGCGCCCCTAATGGAGTGGTTGTCACTGCTCCCCACTGCTGGCAACTGTGTGCTACATGCTCTGTGTGGGCTACCCCCACCATACCCCCCTCTGAGGTCTGTGTTACAGAGCAGGCTGTGTGTGTTTGAGAATCAGCAGTATGGTGTCAGAGTGGCCATGTGTTAATCTCTCATTTACGCTTACCCCCACTTTCCCCTGGCAGTGGATTTGAGTCAATTGGTGAGCTGCAGCCAACTGGAGCATCAGAGTGAGGAATTGCTGTGCAGCATTGGATCATGGCATATGTAGTCTTTAAAGGGCGCTGTACATTGGGGGCTAACGGAGCCATAAACTACAAGGATCTGGATTCCCTGCATACAGAACTGGTGCGTTTTTACAGGCATTCTGAGAGAGATCGGGGTCTTTTGTGGCTGGGGATGCAGAGAATCCAGACCTGCTGCAGTGCCTGTCTGAGCCTGCGAGAGATTGAGCACCCATAGAGCCTGAGGACTAAGCCACAGCATGTCACTGGATTTTGAGACCTGCAGCTGTGTGAGAGCCCACACAATAGCAGAGAGACTAAGCCACAGGGAACTAATGTGCTTATCTAAACTTTTACACAGGCAATAAAGACTACTCCTGGTTAAGCAGCCCCCTAGCCCTTTACTGCAAACTCTTTAAAGGGACAGCTACATGTCCACTAGATACAGAAGGGCCCCAATGTAAGCCAGACAACACTGACACTTAGGCAGGGGTCAAGTCCTGGGGAAAAAAGTGTGGGAACTCCCACCCAAGATCCACTCCCCCACCAAAAAAAAAAAAAAAAAAAGGTACGCTCATATGCATATATATTTCACAGAAAATACAGTACAACATTTATTGTAAAGTGCCAGTTTACAAAAACAAAATAAGTTAACTTGTCAAACAGAATAATCAACACAATGGGTGATGATCTTTCCCTCGCAGGGAATTTCTAACACAAATACACCCTGTTCCAAATTCAAATACAGCAAATTCGAAAATATCCCACAAACTGGAATAACATTGCCCTTGCCGTGCAAGATTATCGGCAACGGATCAAAAAACTCACGGATCGGATCATTCCTTGGATCAGAGTCACAGATTGGATAATTTTTCGGATCAGCAAATAATAACTGAATTTGCAAAAACCTGTGAAAATGTCACCACCATATAGTCCCCCACTGCAATATACATCTCCCCCACTGTAATATACATCTCGGCCACTGTAATATCCACGTCATCTCCCCCAATAATATTTTGGCTGAGCATGGATGGGTATGGCTGGGTATTTGCAGAATATGTATTGGCAGGGTAAGTATTGGCAGGGTATTGCAGAATATTGGCAGGATAAGTATTGGCAGGGTATTGCAGAGTAATGGCAGGGTATGGCAGATTATTGCTGGGTATTGCAGATTATTGGCAGGGCATTGCTGGGTATTGCAGGGTAAGTATTGCAGAGTCTTGTCAGGGTAAGTATTGGCAGGGTATGTATTGCAGAGTATTGGCAGGGTATTGCAGAGTATTGGCAGGGTATGTATTGCAGAGTATTGGTGGGGTATTGCAGAGTATTGGCAGGGTATTGCAGAGTATTGTCAGAGTAAGTATTGCAGACTATTGGCAGGGTATGTATTGCAGATTATTGGCAGGGTATTGCAGAGTATTGGCAGGGTATGGCAGATTATTGCTGGGTATTGCACATTATTGGCAGGGCATTGCTGGGTATTGCAGGGTAAGTATTGCAGAGTCTTGTCAGAGTAAGTATTGGCAGGGTAAGTATTGCAGAGTAAGTATCGGCAGGGTATGTATTGCAGAGTATTGGCAGGGTATTGCAGAGTATTGGCAGGGTAAGTATTGCAGAGTAAGTATCGGCAGGGAATTGGCAGGGTATTGGCAGGGTATGTATTGCAGAGTATTGGCAGGGTATTGCAGAGTATTGGCAGGGTATTGCAGAGTATTGGCAGGGTATTGCAGAGTATTGGCAGGGTATTGCAGAGTATTGGCAGGGTATTGCAGAGTATTGATAGGGCATTGCAGAGTATTGATAGGGCAATAGGGTATTGCAGAGTATTGATAGGGTATTGCAGAGTATTGGCAGGGTATGGCAGGGTATGTATTGCAGGGTATGTATTGCAGAGTATTGGCAGGGTATTGCAGAGTATTGGCAGGGTATTGCAGAGTATTGATAGGGTATTGCAGAGTATTGATAGGGTATTGCAGAGTATTGGCAGGGTATTGGCAGGGTATTGGCAGGGTATTGGCAGAGTATTGGCAGGGTATTGGCAGAGTATTGGCAGGGTATGGCAGGGTATGTATTGCAGAGTATTGGCAGGGTATTGCAGAGTATTGATAGGGTATTGCAGAGTATTGGCAGGGTATGTATTGCAGAGTATTGGCAGGGTAAGTATTGCAGAGTAAGTATCGGCAGGGAATTGGCAGGGTATTGGCAGGGTATTGCAGGGTATGTATTGCAGAGTATTGGCAGGGTATTGCAGAGTCTTGTCAGGGTAAGTATTGGCAGGGTAAGTATTGCAGAGTAAGTATCGGCAGGGTATGTATTGCAGAGTATTGGCAGGGTATTGCAGAGTATTGGCAGGGTATGTATTGCAGAGTATTGGTGGGGTATTGCAGAGTATTGGCAGGGTATTGCAGAGTATTGTCAGAGTAAGTATTGCAGACTATTGGCAGGGTATGTATTGCAGAGTATTGGCAGGGTATTGCAGAGTATTGGCAGGGTATGGCAGATTATTGCTGGGTATTGCACATTATTGGCAGGGCATTGCAGGGTAAGTATTGCAGAGTCTTGTCAGAGTAAGTATTGGCAGGGTAAGTATTGCAGAGTAAGTATCGGCAGGGTATGTATTGCAGAGTATTGGCAGGGTATTGCAGAGTATTGGCAGGGTAAGTATTGCAGAGTAAGTATCGGCAGGGAATTGGCAGGGTATTGGCAGGGTATTGCAGGGTATGTATTGCAGAGTATTGGCAGGGTATTGCAGAGTATTGGCAGGGTATTGCAGAGTATTGGCAGGGTATTGCAGAGTATTGGCAGGGTATTGCAGAGTATTGGCAGGGTATTGCAGAGTATTGGCAGGGTATTGCAGAGTATTGGCAGGGTATTGCAGAGTATTGGCAGGGTATTGCAGAGTATTGGCAGGGTATTGCAGGGTATTGCAGGGTATTGCAGAGTATTGGCAGGGTATTGCAGGGTATTGCAGGGTATTGCAGAGTATTGGCAGGGTATGGCAGGGTATTGATAGGGTATTGCAGAGTATTGGCAGGGTATGTATTGCAGAGTATTGGCAGGGTAAGTATTGCAGAGTAAGTATCGGCAGGGAATTGGCAGGGTATTGGCAGGGTATTGCAGGGTATGTATTGCAGAGTATTGGCAGGGTATTGCAGGGTATTGCAGAGTATTGGCAGGGTATGGCAGGGTATGTATTGCAGAGTATTGGCAGGGTATTGCAGAGTATTGATAGGGTATTGCAGAGTATTGGCAGGGTATGTATTGCAGAGTATTGGCAGGGTAAGTATTGCAGAGTAAGTATCGGCAGGGAATTGGCAGGGTATTGCAGGGTATGTATTGCAGAGTATTGGCAGGGTATTGCAGAGTCTTGTCAGGGTAAGTATTGGCAGGGTAAGTATTGCAGAGTAAGTATCGGCAGGGTATGTATTGCAGAGTATTGGCGGGGTATTGCAGAGTATTGGCAGGGTATGTATTGCAGAGTATTGGTGGGGTATTGCAGAGTATTGGCAGGGTATGTATTGCAGAGTATTGGTGGGGTATTGCAGAGTATTGGCAGGGTATGTATTGCAGAGTATTGGTGGGGTATTGCAGAGTATTGGCAGGGTATTGCAGAGTATTGTCAGAGTAAGTATTGCAGACTATTGGCAGGGTATGTATTGCAGATTATTGGCAGGGTATTGCAGAGTATTGGCAGATTATTGCTGGGTATTGCACATTATTGGCAGGGCATTGCTGGGTATTGCAGGGTAAGTATTGCAGAGTCTTGTCAGAGTAAGTATTGGCAGGGTAAGTATTGCAGAGTAAGTATCGGCAGGGTATGTATTGCAGAGTATTGGCAGGGTATTGCAGAGTATTGGCAGGGTAAGTATTGCAGAGTAAGTATCGGCAGGGAATTGGCAGGGTATTGGCAGGGTATTGCAGGGTATGTATTGCAGAGTATTGGCAGGGTATTGCAGAGTATTGGCAGGGTATTGCAGAGTATTGGCAGGGTATTGCAGAGTATTGGCAGGGTATTGCAGAGTATTGATAGGGCATTGCAGAGTATTGGCAGGGCATTGCAGAGTATTGATAGGGCATTGCAGAGTATTGATAGGGCATTGCAGAGTATTGATAGGGCATTGCAGAGTATTGATAGGGCATTGCAGAGTATTGATAGGGCATTGCAGAGTATTGATAGGGCATTGCAGAGTATTGATAGGGCATTGCAGAGTATTGATAGGGCATTGCAGAGTATTGGCAGGGTATTGCAGAGTATTGGCAGGGTATTGCAGAGTATTGATAGGGTATTGCAGAGTATTGGCAGGGTATGTATTGCAGAGTATTGGCAGAGTATTGGCAGGGTATTGGCAGGGTATTGGCAGAGTATTGGCAGGGTATTGGCAGAGTATTGGCAGGGTATTGGCAGGGTATTGCAGAGTATTGGCAGGGTATTGCAGAGTATTGGCAGGGTATTGCAGAGTATTGGCAGGGTATTGCAGAGTATTGGCAGGGTATTGCAGAGTATTGGCAGGGTATGTATTGCAGAGTATTGGCAGGGTATTGCAGAGTATTGGCAGGGTATTGCAGAATGCAACTTACACACTAGTGACTGACCTCCTGGTATTCTCTTCCCTTCTGTTCTCGGGGGAGCCGGAGAAGTAAACTGGAAACGTGCAGCAGCTGTGGCCCCAGGATGCACTGGGTAGAGGGGAGCGGGGGGGACAGTCTGGAACTCCGAAACCAAGCAGGCGCGCAGCGTGTGTCACACTGACTCGTGCCAGTGCGTGCCCACGTGCACGGCCGAAGTCATGTGACCGGTTGCTAGATGCGGAGCGGCTCCTGCCTAGCAACCAGTCACTCGGCGGCTGAGGAGCGGCGCGGACTACGCGCTGCATAGCCTCAGCCCTCAGACAGCTAATGGGAACGGCGTTCCCGCTGTGGAAATAGTACGGGAACGCCGTTCCCATGCGTTCCCGCAGCACTTGAGCCCTGCACTTAGGCGCTAGGTACTTTGCAGCCACCTCCAGGGATACCCCTGCCTCAGGAAAACATACACCCCACCCACTATTGGGACTGCACACAAGACCATTTTTTTCCTGGGTCAGTTCATGCCGATACTTTACCATGATTTGGAGCTGATATAGTCTAATTTAACATTGCTACAAGTCTATTGATTGCTAGTTTATGGGTCAGTGATTGTTTATCTAGTACCAATATCTTTAAATCTGTTTGAATGCCTGTTCACTGATTTACACTGCATTTCCCTACCACATCTAATAAATCTACCATCAAGTTTCTTGTGGCCTATTTTCTGTGCATTATTATCATGGGAAACAATTAGCAAATAAACAAAAAATGTATAAAGTGTATACAATTTCGACACAAGTCATATTGTAATTGAATGTGAGGCTGGATTCACCTATGCATTTTTAGTGCTTTTTGCATTTTGCAGATTTGCACTACGGAACGTGTTCTATCGGAAACCATGTTAAATGGACTGTAGTGCAAATCCGCAAAATGCAAAAAGCACTAAAACTGCATAGGTGTGAATCCAGCCTTATTAAAAATTACCTTTCCTTTTCAATCTGCATTTCTGTAATTTCTCTTTCGTTCATTGACGGACACAGCACCTTAATCTTAACCTTAGGGTTATAACGCCACCTTTAGGAGAGGACTAGGCAGAACACATAAACACAGCACCGCCCAGGGGCAGTCTTACTGGCTATAACCCTTCACTCTGCTCCCTGCAGCTCCAGTTTTTTTCTCCCTGGTCTAGGAGAAGGACCTGGCTCCCTGTGGGGACCAATGGTCCTTGGAATTTTTTCTTTTTTGCTGTTTTTGGTTCCTGTGATCTACAATCAACAGCCGGGCTGGGTGACAGGCTCGATAATATAGATCCTGGTAGTCTCCCCAGCCTGGCTATCGAGCGCGTGCAGACCTTAGCTACAAGCTGGGTCGGCCGCAACAGGCCCCATTCTGGTCCAGGGACGGCGGTGAGCTATATGCTCCAGGATACACACATGACCGGGCTACTGCTGTCCGAGTCACAGTGTGCCATGGCCGACAGCCACCCTGTACTGCTCAGATGATGGGTCTGTCTGTGGAGTGCTTCCAGCAGTCCCTGCAGGAGGGGTATATATGGTTCCACCTGTTTAGACAGGATGGAGCAGCTGAGCATTCCCTGGGAGGTCGATTAGGGGGTCTCTCTCTTTCTTTCTCTCCCTTTCTTTTCTCCCTGCCACTTTCCCTCCTCCCCATTCTAAGGGGCCGCTGTGTGACTGGGCATAGGGAGTGTGGAGCATATACCTGGCCGGGGGTCCTCTGGGTGGTCTCTAGGTCCTGGCAGGGGGCTGCAGTTGGTGGTCCACAAATTTTTTCCCTGTCTTTGAGTGTCTGTGCCGCCATGTGGGGGCAATGGCCGTCGCGGGAAACGCGGCCATTTTCTTGGAGTCCAGCGGCCATTTTCCTGCTGTTTTCAGGCGCTTTTTGCTGAGGTAGCTGGCGGCCATTTTCTGGTAGCCTCAGGTCTGTTGTGCTCTAGTGCTGGGCACCTGGTTTAGACTGGTACAGCAAGAAAATGGACACAGGACACCTCGTGGCAGGCAGAGGGGAGAGCGGATGGCGGTAGCACAGCGCAGCACCTGGGTCAGGGTGGTGAGTCCTGTGGGGGGGCCCCTCAGTCTGTGGCAGTTAGGTGGGTGGACATTTGTTGTTGCTTGCCTTATGTCCCTAAGGGTGACAGGCGACTGTGGGTCAACATGGCGTCAGAGGCTGGCGCTTCTTCTCCAGACACCCCTGTTATAGCAACCGGTTCCCCTGCACCTGCGGTGCCTATGCATGCTCTATCGGTGGTCCTGGAATAATTTGTTGCCAGGGTAGAAGCGGCGTTCAGGCGCAAGGGGTGTAAAAGATGCTCCCCATCTTCCGGGGAGAGCTGTGATTCAGACTCTGGTCCCGCTGTGGCAGGCGGCCCCTGTTCTGATGTTTCAGAGGATGCGGGCCAGGACCATACAGACAGTAAGGAGGAAGACTCTGCATCCGTGTGCAGGAAAAAGCGATAGTAGGAGCACTTATCACAGCGGTGCGGGATACCTTAAAGATAGAGGATATGGCAGGGGGCATCTACAGAGGTGTCGGTCCCTTTTGGGTCCCACAAGCCGGCCCGCACTGCTAAGATGTTTCCTTATTTAACTTATTTTGATAAGAGTTTACTTACAAGGAGTGGGGAAGTCCGCAGCGGGCCTTTTCAGTCCCAAGATGAATTGCAGTGCGTTACCCCTTTGAGGAGAGTTTCCTGAAAAAATGGACATTGCCCATTGTTGACCCCCGGTATCCAGGTTAAATAAGGTGACCATGATTCCGGTGGAAGGGTCCCCTTCTTTCAAGGACCCTGCTAACAGAAGGGCAGAGGCAGATGCCTGGTCCATGTTTACGGTGGTGGGGTCAGCATTGCAGCCGGTGTTAGCCACAGTCCTGGTGTCAAACGCTTACTGAATGGGCTGAGTTGTTGCACCGTGAGTTGGGGAAGGAACAGGTTTCCCCAGTCTGCGTGGAACTGGCAGACCAGTTGGTGCATGGCCTTAAGTATGTCTGTGATGTGGCCCTGGATACGGTCCCTTTGCGTTCTAGAGCCTCGGTATCAGCAGTGGTGCCGCATCGCTTGATTTGGCTTAAATGCTGGTCTGCGGACCAGGCATCTAAGAAAGTGCTGGCAGATTTGCCCTTCTAAGGCGAGAGGCTGTTTGGCTGGATGACATTATTAAGAGGGTTACTGAAAGAGTACTTTGCTCCCACAGTCCTGAAAGGATAAGGAGCTACGCCGTAGGCAAGGCCCTTTTTTTCATTCCCAGTCCAACGAGTTGCCCGCCGAGGTACAAAAGTGTCCATGGTTTTGCAAGCCAACCAAACCTGCAAGCAAATCAGCTGCCGCATGAAGGTTTGCCCCCGCTTGACTCTCAAGTGGGGGGTTCGCCTTTGGGAGCTTGCAGTATGGTGGACCTCTCTCCTTTACGACCAGTGGGTATGCAAACTAGTTTTGTCAGGCTACAAGTTTTTCTTGTCCCCCAGACAGATTTTTTTTCCCTCCAACCTTCATCTTCTTCCGGCTCGTCGGGGGGGCCCTATTTGGGGCTGTACAGGACTTACTTCTGAAGGGGGTGATGGTGCCTGTACTCAAATCGGAAAGGTTTCAGGGATTGTACTCCAATCTGTTTGTAGTCCTGAAGAAGGAAGGGGTCCGCCCAGTCCTGGATCTCAAGGCCCTCAATTGCTTCGTGAAGGTTCAGGATGGAATCGGTTCGTTCCATGGTAGCTGCACTGCATCAAGGGTATTTCTTGGCATCTTTGGACATCAAGGACGCATACTTGCATGCCCCCATATGCGTCAGACACCAGAGGTTTGTGCGATTTGTGGTCAGGGACGAGCACTACCAATTTGTGGCTCTTCCCTTTTGGCCTAGTGACAGCGCCAAGGGTCTTCACCAAGGTGCTGGTCCCAATTCTGGCATTGCTAAAACAACGAGGGATCAGTCTTTTGTTACCTGGATGACCTCTTCCTGAGAGCAGCTTCTGCCTCAGAATTAAGGGAGGATGTGGTGATCCCCATACAGGCTCTCCGGGAGTTTGGTTGGGTGTTGAACTTCCAGAAGTCAGTGTTGGTGCCGACTCAACGCCTGGAGTACTTGGGGTTGATTCTGGACTCCTTAGAGGCGAGAGTATTTATCCCTTCGAACAAGCTGCAGACTCTTCAATCTGCAGTGCAGTTATTGATTTCCCGCAGGGGGTCGTTGCTGCGTTTTTGCATTTTTTTTGCTTGCAAGTTCTGGGTCTCATGGTAGCCACTTTCGAGGCGGTACCGTATGCTCAATTCCACACTCGAGAGATCCTGTCCAAATGGGACAAATCTCTGACATTTTCCAATTCAGGTGAGCCAGCTAGTCAGGGATTCGCTTCTCTGGTGGCTGAGGTCTCCAGCCCTTCGGTCTGGGAAGCCCATCGTTCCTTCCTCTTCATTGGACGGTGATCACGACGGACACCAGCCTGACTGGCTGGGGGGGATTTTAGGGCATCCAGTCAGACCAGGGTCACTGGACACAGGAAGAATCCCGCCTGCTGATCAATGTGCTGTAGCTTCGGACGATCAGGCTGTGCCTCTCCACATGGTCGCAGAGGCTGCAGGGGTGTCCGGTCAGGATCCAGTCGGACAACTCCACGGCGGTGGCTTATGTCAATCATCAAGGAGGGACAAGGAGCTCAGCTACAGTGCTGGAGGTCTCTCACATCCTACAGTGGGCAGAGGGGCATGTGCTCTGTCAGCGGTATACATTCCGGGTGTAGAAATTGGTAGGCGGACTACCTCAGTCATCAGTTGCTGGACCAAGGCGAATGGTCCATGCATCCAGAAGTATTTCAGCTCATTTGCCTAAGGTGGGGCATGCCAGATGTGGATCTCTTAGCCTCTCGGCTCAATCGAAAGGTACAGAGATTTGTGGCCAGGTCAAAAGATCCCTGGGCGGACGCACCAGACGTGTTAGTGGCCCCATGGGGGCATTATCGGCTGATTTTATGCCTTTCCCCCCACGCAGACTCCTCCCTCATCCGCTACGCAAAGTGGAGGCCGAGGGGATTCGGATTGCCCCAGATTGGCCTCGATGTCCTTGGTACGCCAACATAGTACAAATGGTGGCGGATGTTCCTTGGCTTGCCGATACAGGAGGACCTGCTGTCGCAAGGTCTTCATCCTGCTTTACCGTCGCTGGTTTTAACGGCATGGCTGTTGAAAGCCAGGTGCTGAGGGACCGAGGACTGTCAGCTTCGGTGATTTCCACTATGCTGAGGGTGCGGAAATCTTCTTCCCGGAAGATTTATCATCGCATGTGGAAGGCTTACATCTCCATGTGTGAGGAGATGGGGTGGTGGCCGGGTACATATTCAGTTTCCAGGATCCTGCTGTTTTTGCAGCGAGGAGTGGATCAGAAACTTGCATTGAGCACCATTAGGCTGGATTCACACCTATGCATTTTTTGTGCTTTTTTGCATTTTGCATATTTTCACTACAGAACATGTTCCATGGGGAACCATGTTAAATGGACTGCAGTGCAAATCTGCAAAATGCGCTAAAACTGCATAAGTGTGAATCCACCCTTAAGGGGCCGATATCCGCTTTGGCTGTCTTTTTTTTCAGCGACCACTGGCGACTCACTCATTGGTGCATACATTTGTTCAGGGGGTTCGGCATGGGGCTCCTCCGGTATGTCCGCTACTGCCCCCATGGTATTTGAATCTGGTGCTCTCGGTGCTTCAGAAATCGCCGTTTGAAAACATTAGGGAGATCCCCTTATTGACACTCTCTCAGAAAGTAGTCTTTCTAGTGGCTAATACATCTGCAAGGCGTGTGTCTGAGTTGGCAGCCTTGTCATGCAAGTTTCTCTACTTGGTACTTCACAAGGATAAGGCGGTGCTGCGTCCGCAGCCTTCTTTTCTTCCCAAGGTTGTTTCAGCCTTTCATCTAAATGAGGACATGTGGTCCCGTCTTTATGTCCTCAGCCATCGCATCCCAAGGAGGTTGCTTTACATTCTTTGGATGTGGTCCGGGCTGCGGGTGTATCTGTCTGCTATGGCTCCTTTCCGGAGGTCGGACTCTTTTTGTATTGGTGGCTGGTCCGTCAGCCACCATTCCTCTGTGGGCCAGACAGATTGTGGTTCAGGCTTATGCCATAAGGGGGCGGGCGCCTCCCTTTCCTGTCATGGCGCATTCTACCAGGGCAATTGGTGCCTCCTGGGCTTTCCGACATCAAGCGTCTGTTTCCCAGGTGTGTAAGGCGGCGACCTGGTCATCCGTTCACAATTTCACCAAATTTTACAAGGTTGATGTGGGTGCATCTTCAGACGCGTGCTTCGGGCGCAAGGTTTTACAGGTGGCCATTTGAGGTTGCGACTCCTCTGAGGAGGAGTTGTTTTTGTTATGGGTAGAGTTTATTTTCTTTCTGTTCCCACCCCTCATTTTTGACACTGCTTGGGGACGTTCCTAAGGTCAAGATTAAGGTGCTGTGTCCGTCAATGAACGAAAGAGAAAATAGGATTTTTGTACTCACCGTAAAATCCTTTTCTATGATGTTCATTGACAGACACAGCACCCACCCCTCCGATTTATGTTTGTACTGCTTTTTGACAAACTGAGCTGCTGGGAGTGAGGGGTTATAGCCAGTAGGACCGCCCCTGGGCGGTGCTGTGTTGTTTTTATGTGTTCTGCCTAGTCCTCTCCTAAAGGTGACAATGTAACCCTAAGGTCAAGATTAAGGTGCTGTGTCCGTCAATGAACATCAGAGAAAAGAATTTTGATTGTCCTATCTTATTTTTATCCTATTTTTCTGTAAAATCGAATGCAATACAGCTGCCTGGAGGCATTCTCTACACAGATTGTGTACATAACGCCCCCCCCCCCCCCCAATATCTAATTTCCTGCTTGGGGTTGGCTTACTGATCTTTACAGAAGTCTGCACTAAGATATAAATCAGATTTTGAGCATCCCCTGCAACAAAAATTCAATTTTTGGTGATACTACTAAAGGAAAACATCTAAAGGCATGCAGGCCTTGCCAATTTCCTCTTAAGAGCCCTGCAAGTGCAGCAGATATTGGATATTGTAATTTTGTTGGTGTTTTTTTTTTTATTTTATTTTTTTTTGCTAGCTACAGTAGCTGGTAAGTGTGCTGGAAAATACATTTTGTTGTGTTTGCTCTGTGCAAAATTCTTCCATGTCAACCTTTCTCTTACACCTAGTTATAAATTGGGGAGGTTTTAATTTTTATTTAGTTTGCTGAAATTGGCGCAGGGGCACACTGGACACCTTCAGATGCCATTGTGCTCCACTAGGCTTCTGAGGTGTCTGCCTTTTTTGGGGAATGGGCTCCCACCAGGCATACCTACCCTTACATTGTATTATGACAGTGGGAAGACTTGCCCGCCATCTGAATACACTGTTCAACGCTGCTGGCGGCACTGATTGAGAGAAGATTTTCCAATAGGATGAATATACACAAGTTGATCCAGCCTGCCCATACATAGATTGAAATTTGTCTGATCCCTACTGAACCGACTTAATTTTGATCCATGTATGGCTGGCTTTAGGACTGTGCTATACAAAGGGACCTTGACAAAGTAGTGCAGCTTTCACATATATGTGCAAATGTTATGCAACTACACGCTCTGTTTTTAATGCAAATTGTTGTATACTTTTATCATTTAATTTTTTTTAGCTGGTAAGTGTGCTGGGATATACAGTATATTTTGTTTGCTCTGTACAAATCAATTACAGGTGAAACTTATTCTAAAAGCTAGCTATAAATTGGGGATGTTGCCATTTTTTTATTTATTTTTTTAAAGACTGTATGTTTCACTGTGGCTATTGGCCAGGCACGATGCTAATCAGAAGTCTGTATGGAGCGTGGAATGAACAAATTCTATTGAGAGAGGTGCTGGTGGTGGAAGAGTTGGTGGGCTGGTGATTATTGATGAGGGGGAGGACAGTGGCCAGAAAGACAGCTTGCACTGGCATATACTGTAGTAATGTCACTGTTTCTGGAGTAGGCTTTTTTTTTTTTTTCTGTCCTCTTTAATTTTAGTACTATAGGATATAATAACAGGGGCAATATAATACACTAGGTCTAATTTACAGAGCTAAGATACCAGGAGAAAGATCCTTCTTTTAAAAATGTTTTTTTTACCTCTGAGTCCAGTGAGATTTGAAAATTATAACCATGTGACTAAAAATAAAGAGCCTTTTTTTGTGTAAAGCTTCATGAAATTAACCTAAAGCTGTCAAAGATGGATCAGCCGGTTCAGCAGGGACTGGCCAAGTCTTGATATATTTATGGCCTTTCCCATTCAAGAGGAGTCCACCTAGTGATCAACTCCGCTGGAAACGGACTGTTGGAAAATTGGTGTTCGATCAGCATAAGCAGCCAATCGGCTGCACCACCTATCAGTATCAGAATACAATAGTGCAATGGAGAGGAGTCCTTCATCGACTTTGTGTAGATGGAGGAATCCTTAATTGATTTGTTCAGCTGGCTGGCTGGTCAAAACCAAAAAACAAAACAATCCGCGTATGGCCAGCTTTAGCCTTGATTCTACTATATATATTTTGCGGTTTTATTCATACCTCTTCATATTTACAATCCCAATAGAAACTGGCTTTACTGTCCAGGTATAGGAGAATCAGGTCACACAAAAGTGTTGCCTACAACAGAGAGCACACAAGATTCTGTCATTGGACATTTCAATTACTGGAAAGAAGTGTAAGTGATAGAGAATAAAAAACATATATCCAGGAACTAAACATTGCAGGTAAGTGAGCTTGTAAAAAGACTAGCTGGTTAGTGGTAGAAAGTTGGCACATCAGGAAGCAAACATTATAAAGGTGACAAATCTATTTGGAAGCACTTTCAAGTCACTAGACTTTATAAAGACTGGTTATAGTATTAGAAATGAAAATTTGGTGAAGGGATCTCACAATAGAGGTTTCATAGCAGAAATAATAAGCCAGCATGTGATTCCGCTTCTAGAAATCGTGGAAAATTAACATATTGGACTTGGGTGTTGACCTTTAGAAAAATGTAGGAGGTGTGGCTGAAAAGAATTACACTTGTGTGTATAGCATAGCTCCCAAATGTCCCTGATTTTGAGGGACTGTCCCTGATTTGAATCAAAGTCCCTCTGTCCTCCTCATTTGTCCCTCATTTTGGTCTGATCTATATTGTATATAAAATGCAATATTTAGCTTTCAAAAAGTGTTTCCCAGTGCTAAACCTTTCATCCAATTTCTTGACTTCAAAAGCCAATATAAAGGAATAGTAGTGGCAAAATAAAGCCTTGTGGGTTTAACTAATCATTTTTTTTTGTGTCTCAGCCAATCAGGAGGAAGAATCCTGGATGGTTGAGACACTCATGGACATTGCTGCACAGAGAGGGACCTCAGGTAAGTGTGAGGGGGCCCGCTGCACACAGAAGGCTTTTTAACTTGGTGCATATAAAGCATAAGGATAAAAAACGTTCTGCCCTTACAACTCCTTTATTTATGCAATGGTTTCCTTTTATCGACATGTGGGTAGGTGCAGCGGCAGAAAACACTCAGTCCAGGTGCAGAAAGCAGAACTGTATTGAAAATGAAAATCGGCAATACACAACAAGCCCTTCAGGAAGGCAACCTGACCAGGAGCACTCACAGGATTTAATAGCTATGTGTAGTAATAGAATGTCTCAGGTGTGCATGTCTCAGGTGTCTTGAGTGGCGGAATGTGGCCTGGCCGATCCATACTCAAATGGGGAGGCTTCCAATTAGGGTGGCATATCCCTACTCATCTGGAACCTCTCCCTGATGCTAAGCACTGTCCCTGACAGACGGGTGACCTGTTCCTACTCTAACACATGAAATGCGTGCCAAACCTGGGAGCCAGGGTCTTATATAGACTCTGCCTGACCCAAGAGGGCCGCCAAAGTCACATTGGGTGCCAGCATAGAGGAACAGCAGCAGTGGAATAGCGCCGCATGCAGTGGAGAAAGTCAACTGCACCTGCCTACAGTTTTATCACCCGTTTCTCCTGTGATTGTATTGGTGCAGTAATGCTTATAAATCACCATGTTTGTTTTCTGCTGTTGCAGATTTTGAATCAAGCACATATATAGAGAACATGTCTCTTGTTTCTAAGGCCGCGTACACACGGGCGGATTGTCTGCCCAACTAAGTTCGTCAGACAATCCGACAGACAGTCCGTCCAACATTTGAATGAACGGACTTGACCACACACGATGAACAGACAGTCCGCTGAAAGCTTGCGCGATGACGTGTACAGCACGTACGACGGGACTAGAAAAACTACGTCCAATACACTGCAATGCAACCTTCGGCCGTGTAAATCCTTTCTGAGCATGCGCCATACTTAGTCCGTCCAACTTGCCTACACACGAGCGGACTGTCCGCTGAAACCAAGTTTGGACAGACAAAACCAAGTTTGGACGGACAAAATTACGGAAATTCCGAAAGACTTAGTCCGTCAGACTGTCCGTTGAAAAAGTCCGCTGAAGCCCACACACGAGCGGATTGTCCGCTGAAACACGGTTCAGCGGACTAAGTTGGGCAGACAATCCGCCCGTGTGTACGCGGCCTTACAATCCTAATCTGCGGTCATGCTGCTCACTTCTCTGTATAGCGAAAACAGACAGAATGCAAATAATATAAGGTTTACACTAGAGATATGCACAATGGAAACATTTTTTTGCTTTGTTTAAGATTCACTCGTTAAGTAAATCATTTTATTTTGTCATAATAGTTACGTCAAATGATTACATTTTTGGAAAGATTCATAATTTCGGGAGAGTGTATATTCGTTATTCGGAATATTATTGTATTTTCGGAAGTTCTGTTTTAATTTATTATATTATTAAGTTTAATTAATTTCCCCATTCCCAACTGATTTTGTTTGTTGGGCCATGCACATACAAATTAAATGAATAGTCTCTCAACCCAAATACAAAAAGGATCTTAGAATATTCATGCTACTGTCACTAGAATAAAAACAAATGGATCTGAATCAATTCGGGTCATTTGTTATGTCATTCCATTATATCAGATGCTTCAAACATTAACAAAAAGTAAGAAGCTATTGCAGCATATCATCCAAATAAAACAAATTAATTTGTTGTTTTTGTTATAATTTATTTTGTATTAGTTGAAATTTGTTACAGATTTCATCCAAATTTTGTTTCATAACAAAATGAATCGCCCATATCTAGTTTACACTGGGCTGTGCCTGTGCTTGACAGGTCTCCGAAGTAACGGTATATTAACAAAGTCACTTAATGATAACATTTATTGCATTTATCCTTCAAGTACAACTCAAAATCATCAAAGAAACATGTATTACTTACACTACCCAAGAAGGCACACCCAGTTCCAAGGCTTACAGCTGTTGGGACAATACTAAATCTTCTTGCCTGGACATAGAGGGTTGAAGGTCACCCAACAGCAAATACTAAATCAATGCAGTGAGATATGTGCTCATTGAAAACCAACCTCTCCTGTCACTGATATCTCGAATCGGATTCCATAGAGTTTAAGGAGGTCTCTGTTTTCACATCTTTCTTTATCCCAATAATAAGTAGCTGTTCTGCAAATAAAGCATAAATGGGAGTTGTCTGTGATCCATGAAGAGTTATTTGTAAAGTGATATTATTATTATTGTCCTTACCATCGAAGTCCAGATCCCCATTTATTTTTTCTATACTTCGTTTTGGAAAGAGTGGCTAAGAGTTAGCTCTTTTGTCAATTTTTTCCTGCTTTCTATATCTCTATTTGCAAGATTTTACCTTCTTTTTATCCCAGTAGCACCAGGAATATAAAACTGAATGGAGGTCACTGTGATAGTAAGACAAGCATGCTAATAAAAAATAAATCTTACAGTCACTGTCCCCTTTGGAGAATGGAGTTCTCATCATTTCTTATCCCTTTAACAGCCTGCAACAGGGAGAGGACTTAACATGAACTGTCCAAAGTGAACCAAAGATAGCAATAAGCAAACACCTAACAAAGCGTATAACCCTCCTCCTCTTCATCCAAAAATAGTTTGGATAAACCATGAGCTTTATAGTAGACCTTCGGTTTAATTATTTTTAGTTTTGGATAGAGTGGGGAAGGGTGATGACCTTTGTTAGGTTTGTAAGCCAAGTGGGAATATTTCCTGCAGATTCCTGATCCAGGGACACATCAATATTTCCCAATAGGGGAGTCACAGATTGCAACAATTTCAGACAGGGGGTCTAAACTGCACTACTATTAAATGTGCTTTTATTGGTGTCTGTATCACTGCTGGGGAGATTGTCTTTATTGCTCAGACTACACAGTAGAAATTAAGATGACTGTGACCAAGTGAGAGATATCTTCCATTGGGAAGAAATTAAAAATGGAACACTTCCCAATTCAATCCAAAACTAAAAAAAGTTCTGGGCAGGATTTCTAATGTAAATATATTTTTTGTGTCTCATACAGTAAATATAAAATGATCAGCAACATATGAATCTAACCTGAAGTTGTTGTTTTTATCTTGCAATCCAAAGGAGTATTGTGGTATGCAGACTTTTGCTTGATCCAAATTGCATTTCCACTCAATATCAATTCTAACAACTCCACCCTGAAATAAAATAAAGTAAATCATCCTGTTAACTCCCCAAAAATTTACCTACATAATACAAATTGCTAGTGTATATTTTCTACTGTGCAGGCTTAAAAGAAAGCTCTAGACAAAAATCTTACATTACTAAATAATAATTGGTGTTAATTGGAGCAGTGGGGTTGATTTACCAAAAGTGTGGATTGGAAAATTTAGTGCAGCTATGCATGGTAGCCAATCAGCTTCTAACTTCAGCTTGTTCAATTAAGCTTTGGAAAAAAAAAACTGGAAGCTGATTACAACAGATTTTGCACCCTCCAGTTTTAGTAAATCAACCCCAGTGTAACAAACCTGGGTCTCTGCATTGTGTAAGAGAGCAGAGGTCCAGCTCTCCAGTGTGCTACCAACACAGGAGAACTTTTTTCCTTGCTGCAGCACATAATACCCAATACCTAAAAATAAATAAATTAACAAGTATATTTATTACTGTATTTGCACATAATAATTGCAATAAATCTAAAACATTAATCACTGGAAGACCCTAGAACAGTGACCACCTTCTTGAATATTCCCAGTGATGGCACTTATTTGCATCTTAATTATAGGTAAGTTTAAAATAAAATATACCAGAAGAGACAGTTCTTCAAAGCTATTTTTAGTTCTTGTTATAATATTCTTGATTGTGAAAACTGGACAGTATGGGCTGGAGACTGGATCATATCTACAGCTCTTAAAATAAGTATCATCCGATGTCTTCAGTGTGTTTGCCCTTTTGTAAAAAAAAAAAAAGACAGAATGACTTGGACATTTAAATCTGAATGGTCTTATTACTGAAAAATTCAAGGCAAGGTATTTTGTGTACATATTACAGCCTTTCTCAACCTTCTTACCCCAGAGGGAGCCCTAACATAATATTCAGTTTTTATGGAACCCTTACCAAAGCCAGTTAATTGGAGCTCAATGGGGAAAATGTCCTTTACGTTGATTGTCAGTATGAAAAATTGAACTCTTACTGGTGGTCAGAATGACACCTTTACATTTAAAAATATAATTGTGTCATGCTGCTTGTTTTGACATACAGCAATGGGAGATTAATTAGCTACAACCCAAGGAACTCCTAGCAACCTGGTGGAACCCTGGTTGAGAATGGCTGTAATAGACAGTTGTGACAAACTATATTTAAAATAAAAAAAACAACTTGCTGAAAGTTTTATTATTATACAGGATTTATATAGCGTCAACAGTTTGAGCAGCGCTTTACAATATGAGGGCAGACAGTACAAATCAATACAGGAGGGATCAGAGGGCCCTGCTCGTTAGAGCTTACAATCTAGAAGGGAGGGTCAAGTTGAATCAAAAGGTAATAACTGTGGGGGATGAGCTGATGGAGAAAATGAAAATACAGTTGTTAGGTGTGGGTAGGGTAGGCTTCTCTGAAGAGAAGGGTTTTCAGGGATCCTCTAAAAGCTAATAAAGTAGGAGATAGGGGGACAGATTGGGGTAGGGCATTCCATAGGATTGGAGAGGCTTTGGAAAAGTCCTGGAGGTGTGCATGGGAGGAGGTGATGAGGGAGCTAGAGAGCAGGAGGTCTTGAGAGGAACGAAGAAAACAAGTAGGTTGGTATTTAGAGACTAAGCTAATGATGTAGCTGGGGGCAGAGTTGTGGATGGCTTTGTACATAGTTGTTAGTATTTTGAATTTAATTCTTTGGCTGAGCGGAAGCCAGTGGAGGGATTGACAGAGAGGAGTAGCAGACACAGAGCGATTGGTAAGGTGGATGAGTCTGGCAGCAGCATTCATGGTGGATTGAAAAGGTGATAGACTATGTAGAGGTAAGCCAATGAGAAGGGAGTTGCAGTAGTCGAGGCGGGAGATGACCAGCGAGTGAATTAAGAGCTTTGTTGTGACATTGGTTAGAAAGGGGCGTATTTTGGAGATGTTGCGGAGGTTGAGGTGGCAGGATTTGGACAGTGATTGGATGTGTTGCTTGAAGGAGAGTTCAGAGTCCAGGACTACACCTAGAACCTTGGTGTGTGGGGATGGGCTTATGGTTGTGCCATCGATTTTGACAGTGAGATCAGGGGAAGGGGCATATGGGGGAGCAAAAATTATAAGTTCGGTTTTGGATAGATTGAGTTTGAGGAAGTGGTGTGACATCCAGACTGATATATCTGATAGTAAATTAGTGATATGTGAGGAGACAGAGGGAGTGAGCTGAAGGGTAGAGAAATAGATTTGGGTGTCGTCAGCATAGAGGTGGTATTGGAAGCCATGGGAGGCTATCAGCTGACCCAGGGAGGAGGTGTAGATTGAAAATAGGAGTGGTCCAAGAACAGAACCTTGGGGGACCCCAACAGAGAAAGGAAGAGGAGAGGAGGAAGTAGAGTTGTAAGAAACGCTAAAGGTGCAGTTGGATAAGTAGGAAGAGAACCATCGATGAGTACAGTCACGCAGACCAATGGTGTGGAGTTTTTTGAGGAGGAGGGGATGGTCAACCGTATCAAAGGCAGCAGAGAGGTCCAGAAGGAGGAGTACAGAATAATGTTGATTGGTTTTGGCTGTTAGTAGATCGTTTGTTAGTTTTAGGAGAGCGGTTTCTGTGGAGTGTTGAGGACGAAATCCAGACTGAAGGGGATCAAGAAGGCTATTATCAGCGAGGTGGATGCTTAGTCGGTTGTAGACCAGATGTTCGAGGAGTTTGGATAAGAAGGGGAGCAAGGAGATGGGGCGTAGGTTGTTAGGATTGGATGGGTCCAGTGAGGGGTTTTTAAGTATGGGTCTAACAAGTAAATGTTTTAGAGATTTGGGGAAGATGCCAGAAGAGAGGGAGAGATTGAAGATGTGGGTTAGAGAGTGTAGCATAAAGCCAAAGGGTGAATGTAGCATTTGTGAGGGAACAGGATCCAGAGGGCAGGTGGTAAGGTGGACATTACCAAGTAGTTTAGCAACTTCGTCTATAGTGGTGGGGTTGAAAGAGGGAAGTAATGATTGTGCCTGTGGGCATGACGTGTAAAGCGTGGAGGGTATCGGAACAGTAGAGATCTCTGCGCAAATTGTATCAATCTTCTGTTTGAAGTGATTGGCAATCTCCTGGGCAGTGAGTGAGTTGGCGGGTGGAGGACATAGTAGAGAGTTGAATGTAGAGAAGAGTTGATGGGGACGGGATGATAGGTTGCTGATGAGAGTGATAAAATTGTTCTGCTTGGCAGAGAGGAGGCTGGAATTGTATTTTTGGAGGGCAGATTTATATTGGTTGAAATCTCTCTGAGACTTGGTCTTGCGCCACAGGCGCTCATGAGCACGACTATGTTTTTTCAGACTGCTAGTAACATCTGTTTGCCAAGGTTGAAGGGGTTGGGGCTTGATTCTGTGTGTAGTGAGGGGGGCCAGTGAGTCCAGTGAGGCTAGAAGTGAAGCGTTGTAGACAGAAGTGGCTAGGTTGGTGCAGGATAGGGGTGAGATTTTGTCGTAGAGGTTGTCAATAGCAGAGTAGAGAAGGGTTGAGATGACGTAGGTTTCTGCGGGTAACTTTAAGGCGGTTGGAGGGAGAGGAGGTGAAGGAGAGGGAGAGAGTGAAACTAATAAGGTGGTGATCAGAGAGAGGGAATGGATAGTTAGAGAGGTTGCATGGAGTGCAAAGGTGAGAGAAAACGAGGTCAAGGATATTGCCTTCGGAGTGAGTAGGAGCATGTATCCACTGCTTCAGGTCAAAGGAGGAGGTTAGGCTGAAAAGTTTGGAAGGGGCAGGAGTGTTAGTATTAATAGGTATGTTGAAGTCCCAAAGAATGATTGTAGGGCTTTCAGAAGAAAGAAAGTAGGGTAACCAGGCAGAGAAGTCATCAAGAAATGTTGATACTGGTCCAGGGGGCCTGCAGATCACGGCTATCCTTAGAGAAATTGGAGTGAAAAGACA
The DNA here is from genome assembly GCF_037356315.1 of Lithobates pipiens. Classification (NCBI taxonomy): domain Eukaryota; kingdom Metazoa; phylum Chordata; class Amphibia; order Anura; family Ranidae; genus Lithobates; species Lithobates pipiens. The sequence goes on from NW_027507790.1 coordinate 100,842,465, forward strand.
AATGCAGTGTGCTTTGAAAAAGGAAAGTGACAGAGAGGGGAGGTGGCTGAAGTACCTGAAAGGTGCTATGTGTGGCTAGAAGGATTCCGACACCACCTCTCTTATGTCCACTGGATCTGGGGGAGTGAGTCCAAAGAAGAACACCATGGGATAGGGCAGCACAAGACGCAGTGTTGGATTTGTGGAGCCCGGTTTCGGTAATGGCGAGAAGGTTAAATGAGTTGGCGATAAAGATGTCACGGAGAGAGGTGAGTTTGTTGCAGACAGAGCGGGAGTTCCAAAGGGCACAAGAGAAAGGGAGTCTAAGAAAGTCAAGGATTTATTCTATAAGAAATGACAGTGGGAAATGTGGAAAATTAAGTAGGAAATGCAATATTTCATCCCAGTCAACAGTTTGAAACAAGTTCATAGCTGTATGGCTTCAAAAATTAATTTAAGAATTTTTATTAAAAATACAATTTTAATAAACATTCACAAACTACTTAGGAATACACTAACTCTATAAGCCCTGTGTTTTCAAAATTGATATGCTTATGCATTTATGTCTGTAATGTAAAGTGAATAATAAAGAAGAACTGTTTCAGTAAGGTGTTAAAAGATCATAACTGCAATACATAGATATATATATGTATGATATGTGCTATTTAGAGGAAATTACCCATGTACCAGTTTTTTATGAGTGCAGAAGGGCATTGCTGTGTTAAAGTAAGGGTTGTTCAACTGCATTTGGAAACTGTCCAGAATTTACCACACCTGACTCTTGCTTGTAGTTAAAGTGACATTAAAAAGGTGGGTTTCCCTGTTCCCTTCCATGCGGTCCCAGCCCCCGTGTCAGGTCGGCTGGGCGCCGGGTAATGTCAGCGGGGTTATTTATAGCCTTCTCTTCCTAGGGTTCTGTGTTCCACATGCGTTCCAGCAAGGCTGGCGTGGGTGGATGATGTCATTGCTCACTCCCGGATTGGTCAATCAGTCACGACTATGATTGGCTCTCCAATCCGCTGCTTCTGATTGGCCGAAATGACGGGAGGGCAGTGAATTTAAACCTGTAGTGGGGAGTCTCAGTTGTGGCTGTCAGAACATGAGATTGGATGACCAGACTGGTAAACTGAGCGCTGGAGCAGCTTAGTATTGTCGTTCACCTTCTCTGCCTGTGTAATGTAATTTATAGTGCCTTGCTATTTTTTCCTGCAGCCTGCTGACAGTCCCCAGAAGTTCCCTCTTTACCTTTGTACAAGTCTTGCCTAGCCAAGTGGGGGATGATCTAAAATTAATTAATATATAAAAAATATATATTATTAATTAAAACTTTTTTTATTTATTATTATTATTATTATTATATTTTTCTCTCTTTTCCCGTAGCCCAGGATGAGCTCGCCTGTTCCTATTCAACAGGCGCTGAAAACTTCAGAAAGGTAAGGGACCCCTAGAGGGTTTGAAGTTACCTCTAGCGCCGGTTATCTATCTCAGGCTTTACTAATGGTTCCTCCTTATTGCAGGGGGAGAGGTCCTTCATTCAGGAGCCGCAAAAGAGCTATTTCATCCTCTAATGATCATCGTTCTTCTCCTCGGGCCTCCCACTCCAAGGCAAAATGAAAGCACAACCATATCCAGCGCAGCCCTTCAGCAACTCTGCAGGCCCATCCTCTAGGCATCATCGATCGTCCAGCGATCATGGACCAGCTGTTTCAGTGGATATGATTGCCAATACCTGTTGGGCTTGCAGTGTGGTTTCGTTACCGGTCAAAGGTCTTTGGAAGCTATGCTTCAAGGAGGCTTCCCAAGGCCGGATGGTCAATTGAGGACAGGAGGTTATACATTAAGAGAGCAGTGGAAGAAGGGGTAATGGCCCTGTTCCCAGGCCCTTCTGCTGTAGGAGGAACTAATCGCATGAGGAGAAGGAAAGAAGACTCTCCGGAACCTTGAGCTATAAGTTCTGACTCAGAAGTTTGGTCAAGATATCGTAGATACATATTGTTTCACTTTTCTCTGGTACCTTTATTCATATGTGCGGTCAAACATGCCATCGATTGGGAGGAAGAATCTTCAGCCACGCAGGAGCAGAGAAAATATTACCCAAATTTAAAGAGGGAGTTCCCAAAATTTCCTTTTATAGTGTAAATTAAAGAGTTAATGGAGGAGGAGTAGTCCAGGCCGGATAAAGCCGTGGGATACCCCTCCTAAAGTGGATGCGTCTTAACAGCGTCTTGCAAGGCATATCACCCTACCGCTGGAAGAAACAGTGTATTTTAAAGATGCGATGGAGTGGAAGGCTGACTCAGAACTGAAGAAGACCTTCATCAATGCGGGGGGCAGCCTGCAGGCCGGCGGTAGCCCTGACCTCAATTGCCAAGGCCGTTAGGGTCTGGGCTTCAAATGTCGAGTCTGTGTTAGGTTCCCTGACACAGGTAGAACTGTTCTCAGCAAATCTTCTAGGCTTGAAATTGTCAGCTGAATTCATAGCCGAGGCAACAGTGGACTTGGTCAGATTCACCTCCCGCATCATGGACCACTCAGTCACGGCTAGGTGGGCTCTTTGGCTCAAACATTGGTCCCCTCAAAAATTCTGCTTCAAAACAGGGTTTATGTTTCATCCCTTTCTCAGAGAACACTCTATGGTAAGATGCTAGAAGAGGCAATTCGCTGGGTGACTGGAGGAAAGTCTGGCCTTTTTCCCCAGCATCGGAAGCGCCGTCTACGGTTATTTCGGATGAATAGAATAGAAGTCCCTGGATCAGTTCAAGGAGGCCAGGTCCTATCGGCAAGGTAGAAAGTTTTATCGCTTTTCATGGCGCTCTCGCAGCACCTTTGCTGATAACTCCAAGTCAAAGGCCCCCCAAGCTCCAAAACCCACAGCAAAGTCCTTTTGAAGGGAGGCCCCCCCCAGGGACCGCCAGTGGGGGCAAGACAGCAGTATCTGGGCAGAGAGGATAACAGATTCCTGGGTCCTGGAAGTAGTTCAGGATGGCCTTCGTTGTCAGTTCCAAAGTTCTCCTCCAAGAAGTCTCTTTGCTTCAACAGAAATTCCCACTTCAGCAGAAAAGCGGGTGTCACTGGAGGCATACATCAGAGTTACGAGCTATTCACGCTATTGTACCAATGCCAGAGGAAGAGCAAGGTTGGGGAGTATATTTCCTTCTCTTTCTAATCCAGAAAGTATCAGGAAAATGGTGCCCTGTCTTAGATTTAAGAAACATGAACTCCTCTCTGAAGCCACAGCCATTCCGGATAGAGTCTTTCAAGACAATTTCAGCAGCAATTCGTCTGGGCAACCGGAAGGTCTCGGTGGAATTTCAAAAAACGTGTATTTCAAAATCCCAGTGGCCGAGGTTCATCATCACTTTCTAAGGTTTTTCTACACGGGCAACCACTTTCAATTCAGATGCCTTCCCTTTGGGCTTAGTTCGTCAAGGACTTTTACAAAAGTTCTAGTAAAGGTAATTGCCTATCTTCAACAAAGAGGAATAAGAATATTCCATTACTTGGACGATGTCCTGATCTTTGCTTGTTCCGAAGATCTTTTGCTATGGCACCGGGTTCAAGTTCTTACCACCTTAACGCAGTTCGGATGGATGATAAATTTGGCAAAAAGCTAGCTCACTCCGTGCCAAACCTTAGTTTATTTGGTCATGTCTTTCGACACACTCCAATACAAAGTGTTTCTTCCACAAGACAAGATAATCCACATTTCAGCAGAAGCCTTGAAGATGGCAGTAGACTTGTTTTGGTTTGTTGTCATTCATAAAATACATCATTTCGTTCTGTTATATTTGTTATGTTACGTTAATTCATTTTCGGCTAATTCTGTAGAGTGTCGATATTCGATATACTGAATCTCGAATCATGTTGAATTCATTCGTTATATCCACTATAATATTTTTTATATTAGTTGAAATTCAATATTTATGTATGTATATATATTTGTGATAATGATTCGTAGTTTGGAAAGTAATTTGTTTTTTGAATCTATTAACATACACACAATGACTATCTCTTAGTCAGTTCTCAGGAATGCACTTTGTTAGTAATCCAACCTCCAGCACAAAATTAATCAGCTGATTGGACTGTAAGATTTACTTTGAGTTGACCTTTTGTTTCATTAGATCTTTAATAAATTACTGAATCATGTCGAATTAATTCGTTATTCGCTATAATTTCTTTCGTATTAGTTAAAATTCGTTATTTTTTTATTCGGACATTCGGCTGAATTTCGATTCATTATGAAACAAATGATCACGGTACACAGAGGGATGAGTTTTTTAGGGAGCCTGATGGCCTGTATCCTGGCAGTTCCATGGGCACAATGGCACATAAGGAAATTCCAATTCAGTCTTCTCAGCCAATGGAGTCATGGTTCGCTACATCAGAACATACACATTTCAGCCTTTATTCGCAACGATCTGCAGTGGTGGAGCAGAGAAGACATCCTAGCCTGGGGCAAGCCCATCAACACTGGGGGCTGGGTCACGACCACTTCGGATGGGAGTCTCCAGGGTTGGGGTGTGCCTTGCCAGGGAGGGCATGCTCAGGGCAGATGGCCTCCTTCATCAAACCTGCTGGAACTCGCAGCGGCCAGGGAATTTCTAAAGGTTTTTCTTCCCATCGTTCAAGGCAAGAGGGTCAAACTGCTAATGGACAACAAAACAGCTGTTTCTTATGTCATGAAACGGGGAGGAACAAGAAGTCTATGCCTGCTCCAGATAGCATCAGAGATCTTCAGGTTTGCCGAGGATCACCTGCTAGAGCTCACAGCGGCGTATCTCCCAGGGGTGCAGGACACCTTGGCGGACCATCTGAGTCACAACTTCACCAAAAACACAGAGTGGAGATTGAACCTGAAATATCTCATGGAGATCTTCGATCGGTGGGGGATACTCAAGGTGGACCTTATGGCAACTCCGCACAATTGTCAGGTTCCACGGTTCTTCTCCAGGTTCTTCTGTGAACAGGCCCTGGCACAGTATGCTCTCTTCTAGGAATGGAAGTTCAGTTGGGTATACATATTCCCTCCGACAGCTCTAATCCTCTGGTCATTACTGAAGATCATGGAAGAGAAAGTCTTGGCGATAGCAATTTCTCCATGCTGGCCGAGGAGGCCATGGTTCTCCCTCCTGTCACCTGGTGGCCTGCCCACCAGTCAATCTTCCTCAGAATCAGGACCCTACTCCTTCAGCACGGCCAGTTTCATCCCAATCCAGCCCGCCTAGCCTTGACTGCATGGCTTTTGAAAGGGACAGGCTGCCCGAGTCAGTGGTGTCAACACTACTTACAGCAAGAAAACTTTCTACTAAAGCCACCTATCACTGAGTTTGGAGGAGATTTGAGTTCTTTTCCTCCCAACGGGTTTTCGTTCCAGACCCCCTCGGTGGCAAATGTGCTGTCTTTTCTTCAGTTTGGTCTGGATGCAGGCCTCAGCTACAATACCATTAAGGTGCAAGTCTCGGAGCTGACAGCATTAACTGAGGTTCCTTGGGCTAAAGATCAGCTTGTTATCAGGTTCCTCAAAGCAGCCATCAAGATTGGGCCCCCCGATTCATTCCATGTTTTCAAGGTGGGACCTGCCGCTGGAAACTCTGGAAAAGTCTGTTCGAAAGTCTGTTCGTTTTGAACATGATGACGTAAACGGGACTAAACAATGATGTTCAGTAGCCAATAGCTTCCCTTGGGTCGTATTTGGTCTGGCGGACCAGCACACAGTCCGGACAACAGTTTTCCAGATTTTAGTCCGTCGGATAGATTTGAAACATGTTCTATTTCTAGGTCCATCGGATTTATTTTTCGAAAAACGATCAGACTAGCCCACACACGATCGGATTGTCCGACGGACTAATCCCTTTGGGCCTAGTCTGCCAGAAAGTCTGGTCGTGTGTACGCAGTATAACACTTTCATTAAGCATTACAAGCTAGATGTAGCATCTTCCCAATTAGGTCTCATGGGAACTGCTGTCACAGGTGCTACAGATACTCTACAACTTTCTATAGTACTCACTCTGAGCTTCTCCATCTTTTGCTTGCTGAAACTTTGTCCAAGTGGGAAATTTGACTAAGTGGTGAGTTAAAAAAAAATGAGATTATAACAGGAGGTGTCTAACCTGTAAGTGACATCTGAAATTTCCTGTTAGTATATTAATATTGTAACTGGGATAATGAGTGCTAGCAAAGGTAAAGTTTTTTTGTGCAGCGCACAGTGTGCTGCCTGTATACAACACTGGAGCAACAGCTCCAGGATGAATACTGCTTCAACAGATGCGAGCAGGTTGCCATTCTAGAAGCTCACATTAGAGATCTGGAGGAGCAAGTTGCAACACTGGGCAGAACTGACAACCTTGTGGAGGGTCGAGTGTAAGTCAGGATTATCAGGTAAGAAGATGGGTTATTGTAGTCAGAGGGAGTGGTAGGGGCTCACAGAAAAAGAAGGTCAGCCATAGGTTTGAGCACACAAACAGATTTGCCAAATTGGGTGAAGATGTGGAGGTGGCAAATTGAGAGTTGGCGGGCCCTAGATGTCACTGCTACCCCTAACAGCCGGGAAAACAGCCCATAGTAGGGGTAGTGAGGGTAGTGCAGGAAGGCCTAGACAGTTGGTGGTAATAGGAGATTTTATATTCAGAAGGACTGATAAAATAATTTGTCACCAGGATCGCCATAACCAAATGGTTTGCTGTCTCCCTGGTGCCAGGGTTCGGAATGTGGTGGACCAGTTGATAAATTATTGGGAGGGATTGGAAATGGCCCAGCTGTCTTGGTCCATTTTGGAACCAATGAAAAAATACACAGAAGGTGGAGGCTCCTTAAGAATCTATTTAAAGAACTAGACTGCAAGTTGAAGGGAGGTGATATTCTCAGAAATTTTGCCTGTGCCATACGCAACACAGGAAAGTCAGATGGAGATTAGAGAACTGAATGCATGGCTAAAGACCTGGTGTAAGAGGGAAGGATTTGGGTTTCTAGAGCACTGGGCTGACTTTTCACCTAAATAGAAGGGGGTCAGTTGTGCTAGGGGAGAGGTTTATGTAAAGGCTGGAGGAGTAATTAAACTTGGATTGAGGAGGAAGAGAGAATTAGATTTTAATGTGACAGACAGGTCAGACATGGGTGTGCATCCTACAAATGTAATCATTGGAGCTTGTTATAGGCCCCCAGTGTTAATGAGGAGGTGGAGACTCGGCTCCTTGCACAGATAGAAAGGGCTGCAAGGGGTGGTACAGTGATAATAATAGGGGATTTTAACTACCCAGGAAATTCACTGGAGTAATGGCACTACAGGAACAGTTAAAGGGCAAAAATGTATAAACCTATTACAAGACAAATTTATGGTACAGTTCATAGAGGCCCCGTTAGCTGTAAACAACAAACACATACTGGAAAGAAAAAAAAAACACTTAACTCTAAGCCATTGTACACACGGTCGGACATTCCGTCAGAAAATGTCCGATCGGACCGTGTTGTCAGATAATCCGACTGTGTGTTCATGATCCGATCAGACTTTGTCCGATTGTGTGTAGAGAATTCCAATCGGACAAAGTGCCACGCATGCTCAGATCAAATTCCTAGACCAAAGCTATTGGCTACTAGCCTGAACGTAGTCCCGTCCTAACGAAATAACGTCATCACGTTATGTACAATCGGATTTTCCGACAACTTTGTCTGACCGTGTGTATGCAACACAAATTTTCCAAAGATGAGGGCTGTTCTCCAAGAATTAGACTTGGAGGGAATACTGTATTGGCATCGATGAACATAAATGGGAATTCTTCAAAAAGACTGTACGTGAACTCACTGCAAAGTATATTCCCATGGGCAATACGCTTAAACGACTAAATATAATACCTACGTGGCTCATGGTCAAAGTTAAAAAAGCTACAAATAATAAGAAAAGAGCTTTTAAAAAATCTAAAAATCAAGGAACACTACCATCATTTATATAAGGAATATAACAAAATATGTAAAAAGGAAATCAAGCCCGCAAAAATTTGAAACGACCGACATATTGCAAACGATAGCAGAACAAACTCCAAAAATCCTTCAAATATATCAATATTAACAGTAAAAAAGTCAGATCTGAGCATGTAGGCCCTTTACAAAATAATATAGAGCGGGTGACTGGGGACAAAGAGAAGGCAAAGTATATTTAATACCTTCTTCAGCTCTGTGTATGCAAAGGAGCATAGCAGAGCTCATGTCCGTAATGGAGACAGTATTGACACACCCCCCAAATGATCCACCGAGACAGGGACTGAAGTGGTTAAAGGCCACATAGATGAGTTCTTGCTGTAAAAAATATTTTAGGCAACAGACAGCATGGATTCATGAAAGACGTAGTCAGACAAACCTGATTTATTTTTATGAGGAGGTAAGTAAAATCTTGGACAGAAGGATGGCTATGGATGTAGTAGCGTTTGACAGAGTTCCCCACACATTGCTAATGTGTAAAGTCTACAGGCTTGGAAAAATCAGTTTGTAAATGGATAGAAAACTGGCTAAAGGTCTGTATTCAGAGAGTAGTGGTTAATGATTCATACTCTGCATGGTCTAAGGTTGTTAGTGGTGTACCCCAAGGTTCAGTGTTGGGACCCTTATTTTTTAATATACTTATAAATTATATAGGGTCTGGTATCATTTCAATCTTTGCAGGTGACACCAAGCTATGCAGTGGAATAAGGTCCTTACAGCAATGGTGGCTGGTGCTAAAATGTTTTGGAGGGGGACGCAAACAAACTGAAAAATTCAGAAAATCCCCCCATCAATTGCAGCCTCACTGTGCCATAAAAAACAGCCACTGTGCCCATCAATTGCCACCACTGAGCCCATCAATTGCCGCCACTGTGCCCATCAAACGCAGCCACTGTGCCCATCAAATGCTGCCACTATGCCATCAAACGCAGCCACTGTGCCCATCAAACGCCACCACTGAAGGGCACAGGGGTGGCAGTTGATGGGCACAGTGGCAGCGTTTGATGGGCTCAGTGGCAGTGTTTGATGGGCTCAGTGGCTGCATTTGATGGGCACAGGGGTGGCAGTTGATGGGCACAAAAGCAGCCACTGAGCCCATCAAACGCTGCCACTGAGCCCATCAAATGCTGACACCGTACGCGTCAAATTCTGCCACTGTGCCATCAAATGCTGCCACTGTGCCATCAAATGCTGCCACTGTGCCCATTGAATGCTGCCACTGTGCCATAAAAATGTGGCCACTGTGCTCATCGAATGCTGCCATTGTGCCCATCGAATGCTCTCACTCCTTACAGCAGTGGTGGTGGTGCTCAAAAGTTTTGGAGGGGGATGCAAACAAAAACAATTCAGAAAAATCCCCCATCAATTGCAGCCTCACTGTGCCATAAAAAACAGCCACTGTGTCCATCAATTGCTGCCACTGTGCACGTCAAATGCTGCCACTGTGCCATCAAATGCTGCCACTGTGCCCATTGAATGCTGCCACTGTGCCATCAATTGTCGCCACTGTGCCCATCAAACGCAGCCACTGTGCCCATCAAACTCCGCAACTGTTCCATCAAATGCTGCCACTGTGCCTATCAAATGCTGCCACTGTGCCTATCAAATGCTGCTACTGTGCCATCAAATGCAGCCACTGTGCCCATCAAACGCCGCAACTGTGCCCATCAAACGCTGCCACTGAGCCCGTCAAACGCTGCCACTGAGCCCGTCAAACGCTGCCACTGTGCCCGTCAAACGCTGCCACTGTGCCATCAAATGCTGCCACTGTGCCCATTGAATGCTGCCACTGTGCTCATTGAATGCTGCTATTGTGCCCATCGAATGCTCCCACTGTGCCCATCAAATGCTGCCACTGTGCCCATTGAATGCTGCTACTGTGCCCCCCCACCTGCTCGCCGTCTGCCTGGTACTTACCCTGTCTCAGTGGGGCAGCGGGTAACAGCGGGGTGCTCCTCCATGTCCTTGATGTCTTCTCCTGTCCTCTACTATGATTGGACGCCTGATAGGCATCCAATCACAGCGCCTGTCATTTCAGCCAATGAGGTGATGGGTAACAGACCTGACCACCTGATTGGCGGAGAGGCGGTTCAGTGTTAGGAAAGTGATTATTCATTCGCTTTTCTAACACACCTGGGTGAACTGCAAGCGTTTAGATGTCTATTAGAGTGTACGGCTCTAATCTGGTGCTTGAAAAACTACCCCCGCCGCTGTAATTCAGGCCCCCGGCGCCCGCAAAGGGGCCAGGCGCCTGAATCGGGGGTGGCAGCGGCAGCCATGGATGGATTCAAGAGTTGGAGTGAGTCTATCCATTGGTCATATGGGGGTAGCTTATGGACGCACCGCCACTGCCTTACAGGATGTCTCCAACTGACAAGCCAACCTCAATGCACAGTTTAATTGAGCAACTACAGTATGTGGCAAATGAGGAGTAATGTTGATAAATGTAAAGTTATGCACTTGGGGACTAAGAATATACATGCATCATATATACTACGGGAGAGTACAACTGGGAGAATTAATGGTAGAGAAGGATCTGGGTGTTCTGGTAGATCATAAGCTTAATAATTGCATACAATGCCAAGCTGCGGTTTCCAAAATGAGCAAAATCCATTCTTGTATTAATCGAGGCACAGACTACAGAGAGAGAGAGATATCATTTTGCACTTGTACAAATCATTAGTAAAACCTCATCTGGAATATACAGTTCAGTTTTGGGTACCAATTCACAAAAAGGATATTGAGGAAAGATTAGAGGAACTGAATTTATTCTCTCTTGAGAAGAGGAGATTAAGGGGGGATATGATCACCATGTATAAATACATAAGTGGTATAGTGAACTTGTTGAGTTATTCATGTTAGGGCTATCCCAGCAGACAAGGAGGCACTCTTTAGGCCTGGAGAAAAAGAGATTTCATCTCCAAATTCTGAAAGGTTTCTTAACAGTAAGAGCTGTGAAAAGGTGGAAAAGACTCCCTCAAGAGTTGGTTCTGTCCAGTTCAGTAGATTGCTTACAAAAAGGCCCATATTCTTTCCTAAATACATAATATAAATGGATACCAACATTTATAGGTAAAGGTGATCCAGGGAATATCTGATTGTCTCTCGAGGGATCAGTAAGGAGTTTTTTTCCCCTGCTGGAGCAAATTGGATCATGCTTTGCTGTTTTTTTTTGCCTTCTTCTGGATCAACAGTGGGTATAGGATTATGTATATGTTATTTTTTCCCTTTTATTGGTTGAAGTAGATAGATTTGTGTCTTTTTTCAACCAGACTAACTATGTAACCATATATTATCTTTTTTTTTCAATAAATTTTACTTTGTAAGTTGTCCCCTGGCCATGTTGATACACTTCCCATTTTATGTTTTCTGCCCTGTACTACAACTCTACATTAACACACAGGCAGCCTGAGAAGGACACACACAGCAAAAGCAATGTCTCCGCTCCCTGACTGCAGTATGTTATAAAACCACCTGATGAGCAGGGCTGTACGAAACTTGTTTAGAGCTTACTTTGGATTGGATAGGGTACTGTTAACAAGTATGGTGGATATCATAGTTTATGGCAATGTGAAAAGATTACAAATGTGACAAGGTTGGCCTTTTCAAGACTATACCTATATACCTAAAATATTTTCTCTAATCACTTACCCTGAAAACTGAAATTTTCTAAAATAAACTGAATTTTTAATGAACAGAGTAAAGTTTTCTGCTTCATTTAAAGGTATTTTCCTAGATAAAAGAAAGAAATATTAAAGTTCAGATAAACATCTTTTTTAATTCTTTATTTATAAATAAGGGATATACATACCAAGTTATACAGCGTGTACCAGGTAGCTCGCAATCAACAGCTGGGAAATTGACATGTATCATATCAGGTACCACATGAAAAGTAACAGACATACTTACATTTTGAGTAAACAGGGGTCCACATCCTGTAGGATGTCATAACAATCGCATGATCTTTCAATTGGCAGCATGCACCTCCCCTAAGCTTTTTGTTTTAGGTGGATTAACTAATAAAACTGTCCCGACTACCGTTGGGTTGTACCAAAAATAGCAAGGGGGTTTAAAAGAGAAAAAGTGGGGGGTTTGGAGGGGGAAGGGGGGAGAGAAAGGGAAAGGGGAGAATGATGGAGGAAAAGGGAAAATTAACATCTTTTTAATTTGCAACATGTGGAAAATAGACAGTACAATATATGCTTTCCCCTTCTTTTTCTACCTAAAGCAATAAAAAATCATCATCGTTAGCATTAAACTGCTTGCTGACTGTATATAGTAAATACACTGTGAAAGTACCTGTACGTGATCCTGCACTTCCGGGTCCTGGGGCGCACCCGTGCGTCACCGGAGACCCGCTCCTGCTGTGATTAGGCACAGGGAGAGCTAATCAGCAGGTCCGATGGATGCAATGTCCACCGGGACCCACCGATCATTTAGGAGACAGGCAGAACGGCAGTCTGCCTATGTAAACAAGGCAGACTGCCGTTCTGTGAGAAGGGAAGGCTGTGATCCTGTGTTCCTACAAAGCAGGAACATGGATCTCTGCCTTACCATAGTAAAGGCACTTCCCCCACAGTTAGCAAGCACTGCCTAGACACACATTTAACCCTTTGATTGCCCCTGATGTTCACCCCTTCCCAGCCAGTGTCATTAGTACAGTAACAGTGCACATTTTTAGCACTGATAACTGTATTAGTCACTGGTACCCAAAATGTCTCACTTAGTTTCCGATTTGTCTGTAGACACTATAGCTTTTGTGCAAAGCAATCAATATATGCTTACTGGAAATTTTTTTTACCAAAAATATGTAGCAGAATACATATTGGCCTAAATTGATGAAGAAATTTGATTTTTTTCCCATTTTTTTTATTGGATATATTTCATAGCAGAAAGTAAGAAATATTGTTGTTTTTTTTTCAAAATTGTCGGATTTTTTTGTTTGTAGCATAAAAAATAAAAACCACAGAGGTGATCAAATACCACCAAAAGAAAGCTTTACTTGTGGGAAAATAATACATAAATGCTATTTGGGTACAGCGTTGCGCGATTGTCAGTTAAAATAACGAAGTGCTGTATCCCAAACAATGTCCTGGTTATGAAGGGGAGTAACCTGGAGGGCAAGTTGTTAAACTGAGAGTAGTTCAGGAACTCAGTCAAGTAATTGCCAGACCATTGTTCCTAATTTTTACTGACAGTCTACTGACTGGAATGGTACCAGCTGATTGGAGAAAAGCCAATGTAGCACCAATATTTAAAAAGAGCCCAAAATACATCCCTGGGAATTACAGACCAGTTAGCCTAACAACAATAGTATGCAAGCTCTTGGAGGGCATGACAAGGGTCTATATACAAGATTTTAGTATCGAGAATGGTATAATTAGCAGTAATCAGCATGGATTCATGAAGAATCGTTCTTGCCAAACCAATCTTTAACCTTCTATGAGGAGGTGAGTTGCCATCTAGATAAAGGAAGACCCATAGATGTAGTGTATCTGGATTTTGCAAAAGCATTTGGCACAGTTCCCCATAAACGTTTACTGTACAAAATAAGGTCCGTTGGCATGGACCATAGGGTGAGTACATGGATTGAAAACTGGCTGCAAGGGCAAGTTCAGAGGGTGGTGATAAATGGGGAGTACTCAGAATGGTCAGAGGTGGGAAGTGGGGTCCCCCAGGGTTCTGTGCTGGGACCCATCCTATTTATTTTGTTCATAAACGACCTGGAGGATGGGGTAAACAGTTCAATCTCTGTATTTGTGGATGTTACAAAGCTAATAGGCAATCTTCTCCGCAGGATGTGGAAACCTTGCAAAAAGATCTGAACAAATTAATGGGGTGGGCAATTACATGGCACATTAGGTTTAATGTAGAAAAATGTAAAATAATGCATTTGGGTGGCAAAAATATGAATGCAATCTATACACTGGGGGGAGAACCTCTGGGGAAATCTAGGATGGAAAAGGACCTGGAGGTCCTAGTAGATGATAGACTCAGCAATGGCATGCAATGCCAAGCTGCTGCTAACAAAGCAAACAGAATATTGGCATGCATTGAAAAGGAAATCAACTCCAGAGATAAAATGATAATTCTCCCACTCTATAAGACTCTGGTCCAGCTGCACCTAAAGTATGCTGTCCAGTTCTGGGCACCAGTTCTCAGGAAGGATGTACTGGAAATGGAACGAGTACAAAGAAGGGCAACTAAGCTAATAAAGGGTCTGGAGGATATTAGTTATGAGGAAATGTTGCGAGCACTGAACTTATTCTCTCTGGAGAAGAGACGCTTGAGAGGGGATATGATTTCAATTTATAAATACCGTACTGGTGATACCACAATAGGGGAACATTTTTTTTGCAGAAGGGAGTTTAACAAGACAGGTGGCCACTCATTAAAATTAGAAGAAAAGAGGTTCAACCTTAAACTATGTAGAGGGTTCTTTACTGTAAGAGTGGCAAGGATGTGGAATTCCCTTCCACAGGCGGTGATCTCAGCGGGGAGCATCGATAGTTTCAAAAAACTATTAGATAAGCACCTGAATGACCGCAACATATAAGGATATACAATGTAATACTGACATATAATCACACATATAGGTTGGACTTGATGTCTTTTTCAATCTCACCTACTATGTAAAAACTATGCAATACTATGTAACTGTTTCTAGAAAAATGGCGACAGTTTTTTTATTAGGAAAAATGTTCAACTTACAGCTGATTTCCATGTTTTATGTCGCTTTAAATAGTTTGTTTAGACCAAGCTGGATCGGCAGAGAGGAGTGGCAGAGAGGAGTGGCAGACACTGAACGGATCGGCAGAGAAGAGCAGCAGACACTGAGCGGTTGGTAAGGTGGATGAGTATGTCAGCGGCATTCATGATAGACTGAAGAGGGAATAGCTTGCAGAGAGGTATGCCAATGAGGAAGGGCTACAATAGTCAAGGTGAGAGATAACGAGGGAGTGAATAAGTTGCTTAGTGGTCTCAAAAGTTAGAAAGGGGTGTATTTTGGAGATGTTTTGGAGGTGAACTCTGTATGATTCGGATAGTGATTGAAATTGGGGCTGAAAAGACAGGTCAGAGTCTAAGATTACACCTAGTACCTTGGCATGAAGGGAGGGACTGATGGTTGTGTTATTGATCTTGATGGAGAAGTCTGGAGGAGGGGCATGGGCTGGAGGAAAAAATACAAGCCCAGTTTTAGAAAGATTGAGTTTGAGGAAGTGGTGTGAGCTTCATGTTGATATGTCAGTTAGTAAGTTAGTAATGAGAGAGGAGACTGAAGGAATGAGGTGAGGAGCAGAGAGATAGATTTGTGTGTCGTCAGCATAGAAGTGGTACTGGAAGCCATGGTTTATTAACAGACCAAGAAAGGAGGTATAAATGGAGAAGAGAAGGGGTCCAAGGACAGAACTTCGGGGTACCCCTACAGAAAGAGGAAGTGGCGAAGAGGAAACTGAGTTATAGGTCACACTGAAGGAGCGCTGTGATAGGTAAGAGGAGGCCAAGAGAGAGGAGTTTTTTGAGGAAGAGGGACTGGTCAACAGCAGTGGCGGCTGGTGCTGAAAATTTTTGGGGGGGCGAAAACAAACTGAAAAATTCTGAAAAAAAGAATCAATTGCAGCCACTGTGCCCCATAAAATGAAGCCACTGTGCCATCAAATGCAGCTACTGTGCCCATCAAATGTGCCCCATCAAATGCAGCCCGTGTGCCCCATCAAATGCAGCCCGTGTGCCCATCATATGCAGCCCGTGTGCCCATCATATGCAGCCCGTGTGCCCATCATATGCAGCCTGTGTCCATCATATGCAGCCTCTGTGCCCATCATATGTAGCCTGTCTGCCCATCATATGTAGCCTGTGTGCCCATATGCAGCCTGTGCCCATCATATGCAGCCTGTGTGCCCATCACATGCAGCCTGCGTGCCCATCATATGTAGCCCGCGCGCCCATCATATGCAGGCTCCGTGACCGATCATATGTAGCCTCTGTGACCCATCATATGTAGCCTGTGTGCCCATCATATGCAGCCTGTGTGCCCATCATATGTAGCCTCTGTGAGCCCCCCACTCGCAGTCTGACTGGCACACACTTACCCCCTCCTGGTGGCGGATGATGGCGGTGATCTATGGGACATGTAGCAGGTGACGGCGGCATGCTCCTGTGTCCTCCATGGCTCTCTGTCCTCCTGGTCTTTCGTTCCATTAGGCATCGAATCAAGATGCCTGTGCCTTCAGCCAATCAGGTAACAGGTATTAGATCGGCGCCTCCTGATTGGCTGAGAGGCGGCTCAGTGTTAGCAAAGCAAATATTAATTTGCATTGCTAACCCACCTGGGTGAACTGCGAGCGAATGTTTTGCCTATGGCTCTAATCAGGTGCATCAAAAACAACCCCCCCCCGCCGCTATAATTTAGGCGCCCGGCGACTGAAAAGGGGCCGGTTGCCTGAATAAGGGTTGTCTACAGCGGCCATGGATAGATTCATGTAATGCATGAATCTATCCATTCTACACTTAGGGGGGTGGCTGAAGAGAGGGGGCGGCGCCTGTGCACCCTTATGGACGCACCACCACTAGTCAACAGTATTAAAGGCTGCAGAGAGGTCGAGTAGTATGATTGTAGAGTAGGGGCCATTGGCTTTAGTAATTAGTAGGTCATTAGTGAGTTTCAGTAGGGCAGTTTCAATGGAGTGTAGCAAGCGAAAGCCAGACTGTAAGGGGTCAAGAAGGTTGTTGTCAGTGAGGTAGGAGCTAAGATAGTTTTAGACTAAAGCCTCGCACACGTGGTACGATTGTTGACAGGGGATTGTCTGTTGTCCGACTGTTCTAAAATCTTACCGTTTGTACGTTCCTTTTGACAATTGTTGTCCAATTTTCGGCCAACAAATGTTGGATGACAAGCTAGTAAATTTTCGTCAGACAACGGCTTTACGTCAGATTTTCGTATGCTCCATCACACAAAAGTCGAAAGTACAAACACGCATGCTCGGAATCAGTGCTCACCAAACACAAAATTAGCAGAAGGGGCCCAAAGGGTGGCGCTCAAGAGCTGAAATTCCTCGTAGTACGTCACTACGTTTGTGTTTGTGGCACGACAATTGTGTACCGTTAGTATAAGACGAGATCCTGGCACGCACCCTTTTGACAAAAATTGGTTGGCCAACAATAGTACCATGTGTACGAGGTTTAAGCATTCTAAAAGGTTTGGAGCAAGGAGATGGGTCTTAAGTTGTTCAGGCTGGTGGGATCCAGTGAGGGTTTTTTAAGTATGGGGGTGATCAAGGCATGTTTTAGAGGGGAGGGAGAAAAGTAGAGGAGAGACTATGAGGACTGGAGGACAGAGTAATAATGAGGGTGACAAAGTAGGTTTGTTTGGCAGCATGGAGGGAGGAATTGTATTATAAGAAGGCAGATTTATATTGGTTGAATGCATGCTGAGAGTTGGTTTTACGCCGCACTTGCTCCACTGCTTGGCTATGTCGCTTAAGGTTTGTGGTGTTCTCGGTCTGCCAAGGTTGTAATAGTCGGGCTGACATTTTGTGTAGTGAGAGGAGCAAGAGATTCCAGTGAGGATGAAAGTGAACTGTTGTAGATACAGATGGCCAGGTCGGGGCAAGACAGGGGTGACATTTTGTCATGGAGGTGGTTAGTTGCAGAGTAGAAAAGAGAAAGAATAAAGTGGCAAAGGTTTCTGCGGGCAATTATTTTCTGCTTCGCAATTATTTTCTGCAACAGGTGGTTGGAGGCAAGCACATTGTTAAAGTGATAAGGTTTTGGTCAAAGAGAGGAAAGGTTGTGTTTGGTGAGGTTGTAAGGGGTTCAAAGATGGGAGAAAACAAGGTCGAGGGTATTACCATCAGAGTGAATGGGGGACTGTGTTCATTGTGTAAGGTCAAAGGCTGAGGTTAAGTTGAAAATTTGGGATTCAGCTGGGCTCTTAACACAGGCAGTAGGCAGAGAAGTCATCAAGGAAGCGTGACACTGGCCCAGGAGGCAGATTTTGTAGACTTTGTAGCAGACTGCAATCTTTCGAAAAATGGGAGAAAACAGACAAATACAATGTGTCTCAAAAGAAGAGAAAGATAGAGAAGGAGTGGTAGAAAGGACTTGAAAGGTGCTGAGTGGGGATAGAAGAAAATCAACTCCACCTCCTTTCCATCCACTGGGTCTGGGTGAGTGAGTCCAGTGGAGGCCTCCATGGGAAAGGGCTGCATGCGAGGCAGAATCTGACTCTTGAAGCCATGTTTTCATGGTTGCAAGAAGGTTAAGGGACTGGGAGACAAAAATGTAATGGACAGAAGTGAGCTTGTTGCAGACAAAGCAGGCATTCCAGAGGGAACATAAGAAAGGGAGGGTGGGTTTTTGAAGCAGGGAGATTGAGATAAGATTGAGAAGAATGCGGCTGATGCTGGAGGAGGGAGGGTGGCGGGTGTTGGGGTGAGATACTGGTGGACCAGGATCATTGGAGATATCCCCAGACGTTAGCAGAAGAAGGCGGGTGAGGAAAGTAACATGGGAGTGGGATGTGTATGATTGCATGTGCTTCCTTGTCCTTGTGTGTGTGTGGGTCCGCAGGTGTTACTTTAAATCAGCTTCAAAGTGTTACCCAACTTTTGTTGAGAAACATGCAATTCGCTCTGGATGATCAATGTATATTTCAAGGATTTTAACAAACTTTGTAGCAGATTCCTACTTTTTTCTGTTCTTAAGAATAAGCTGTTTGTTTCTTCCAGAACGGGAGGGTCTGTGTTCATTATAACCACCTGGTGCACTTTAATTGTTCTAATGAGGAAAGTTGCATTGTTGGCATTCCTTTAGAAGTAATTAACCTTTAGGAAGTAACTCACCAGAAGTGAAATTCCAATTACATAGGAAGTCAAAAATGTTAACTGTATCTTAGGGCAGCCATCTGAGAAAATTAATGAGCAAAATCAGACAAGCAGGAAATGACAATGGTGTACAGAATGCCTCCAGTTTGCCATATTGCATTGAATTTTTTGACAGTTTTAGAAAATGACAGTGAATTCCAACTGAAATAGGTAATTTTAATAGCAATACATTATAAAATTACTAGTGCAGCAATTTTGTATTCTTTATTATTTTTAAGTGGAATTCCCCTTTAAACTTTAAGCTAAATGTGCACACCATCTTTCAAATACTTCGGAAGAAGTGAAATGGAAGTGCACGACAGAAAACCACCCCGTTCCCAAAATGTCAGAAAGACTTTAAAACTGCCTCTTCAAAGGGGCTTAGTAGCAGAGGTGGGTGTGGAAATGTATGTAATCATCTTATACATTATTAGCCCATTCAATATGTAATCGAGCTCAACTGACACAAAAAAGGAAAACCAAACCATTGCTGCTCCATGTAAGGCACTACTTCAGCCAACAAATTCAAACAATAAAAAATATAATGAATAACAAATTGGACACTCGAATTCCAAAGGGTCTCAACCATGAATGGGATCACCCATCATTATGAATGAAACAACCTGGGATGATGATGCATAAAACATGGCTTGGGAACAGGCAGAGCTGAAGCCTTTCTGACATTCTGTGAACCGGCCAACTTTCGGGTGTGCGCTTCCATTTCTCTTCATTCCCGAGTGTGTGATTAAGTAGGACGTTCCCTTGGGAAGTTGGCATCTAGCAGGGTTGAAATCACTAGGTGACTTTGCTGAATCTTGGAGCAGCGTTTTAGTCCTATTAGGTCACATTAAAATATTACTGTAGATTGATCAACAGAGATATGAAAAATAGTGTGAATACTGATATACTGTAAAAAATATGATCACGGTGACTTACCACTGTCACTGGATACTGATCTTTAGCTTGGACCAAGAGCTGTCTTTGTCAGCTCAGATTTTTGTGCTTGGAGCACGCATTGAGCGTGCTCTCAGCACATAAACATTTGCCAGCAACACAATATGTGTTAGGTGTTGTAAAGGGGTTAAAGGTAACCTGTACCGTAGTCTGCCATTGCTGACTTTACTATTTATCTGGCTGTGTCATGCTGATCCAATACATGTCTGAAAACAAGTATGCAGATTATAAATTCGGACTTTATAATGTACGTATTTACTAAGTGCACATATACATAAATTACCTTAATCCTGATAAATCCTAAATATATTATAGGAGGATGCCTAGCAAAACTTGAAGCATTACACAGGTTACACTGCATTGTGCAAATACAACCAAAGAACAGTTAGCCCCTGTACACACGGTCGGAGATTTCCACAACCAAATCCGTCGGATTTTGCCCGTCGGATCTTGTCCGAAACTGTTGCATACACACGGTCGGACAAAGTTGGAGAAAAATCCGATCTTTCAGAACGTGATGACGTAATTTCGTTACGATGGGACTACATTCAGGCTAGTAGCCAATAGCTTTGATGTAGGAATTTGATCTGAGCATGCGTGGCACTTGGTCCGATCAAAATTCTCTACACATGATCGGAGTATGTCCGATCGGCCCAGTTGGTCGGGAAATATTTCCAACATGTTGGAAAATTGGGTCCGACGGATATTCCGACAGAATCAGTCCGATGCATACCACACACAGTCGGATTATCCGACGACACGGTCCGATAGGACACATTCCGATGGATTCTCCGACCGTGTGTACAAGGGCGTAGAATTCTAGTGGTTGTTTTCAATAAACCTTTGTGAATTGATCAATATTAGCTTATGGCTTGTAGGGCCATTTCAGATGACATATCTGTGGAAATATAAACCATGATATCAATATAATGTATATTTTGAGGTATCCCCCACAACATAGAGCCAGACATGTAGAGAGACAGGTATATCAAGACTAGTTCTGAATTTGGATAATCTATAATGGCATAATGCAATAGGCAACAGGAACTATATAGCAGTGAGATCCCTTTGCTCATTCATGATCATGGAAAGAGATCCCAGTTTATATGCAATACAATTCTCTTTGATTATCTAATCTCTAAAATTATAGCCTTTAAGCTTTTAAGGAATGTGTGGGTTGAATAAGCATAAGCAGCTTTTACTTTACAGAGTGCCCTTGCCTTTAGTCACACTTTGTGTAAAGGAGGCCATTGTTTAAAATGTAACTTCATGCAAACCGAAACTGCTTCTTAATTTATGTATCCAGACTCAGGCAAGCACATTCCAATCAGATCTTTTTCTAATTTTATTGTGTGTGCGTGTGTGTGTGTGTGTGTGTGTGTGTGTGTGTGTGTGTGTGTGTGTATATATATATATATATATATATATATATATATATATATATTAAAATGTACATGTGAGAAGTATTAAGAGATGAGTAAGCATGCATGTTACATAGAGTTTAAAGTACACTTGTCATTATGTCATTATGTAGGCTGTCATTGCTAGCCTCAGTTTTAATCCCAACTCTGGGCATCAAAAAACAAACCCCCTTGCAGTGGGGCCTTCCTGCACTGCAAGGATAAAATGCGTGTAAACTTTAGGAATTGAGGAATAAGCTGTAATGCCTACCTAAAACCTTGATATGGCAGCCTTCTTCCACCCTGTGTGACCAGTCCCTCCGTAGCTTCTTCTCTAAGGTCATGGCCGTTTTTAAGGCAGGGCAAAAGGGGCAGCTGCCCTGGGCTATTGTTGTGGGGCCCAAAGCAGCTGCCTCATACTTGCCAACTATCCTGGTTTAAATTCCCTCGTTCCTTGAGGTTTTAGTCCAGTGCTGTGTCCATATATCTCAGTGTGAAGTGCTGCTACTAATGCTGCCCAGCTCTGCCCTATTGTTGTGTACAGATGACTCACCTGCAGACCCTGTGTTTACCTGGAAATTACCGGCATTCATATGTAAATAGCGGCGGCATTCATATGTATATCATGCCCCCCTGAGGTCATATCCAGAGTAATCTCTAGCAACCAATCAACAAGCAGAAATCATGTGCTCTACCCCCTAGACTTAAAATAATTTTTGTAATTCTTAAAATTCAGCTTTCAGAATGTTAGTTTGCTGGCTGAGATGCTAATCTAATGGCTTGGAGTCAGAGATTAAACAAATCCTCTTAAAATGGTTGTACCTGTTTATGTGCAGCCCTATCTCCTCTACAGCTGCCTACAACATGCACAACTGAGGCCATCAATAACCTTCTGTGTGCTGGTATGCTGGTAGGGGGGTGGGGCCATCTTCTGAGATTCTGTGATTTCGGATAACCTGTCAAAAGTGACTTTGTTGTGGATTGAGGTAAGTGCACATTATAGAAGGATGTGCTTTGTTCATTTTTCATTTTAAAAATTTACAATCACTTTAAAACAATAGTGTCTGAGGTTATCAGGAGGAATAAAGATTAAGTTAACCAGTTCCTGATCGGCTGCCGCAGTTATACTGTGGCAGAATGGCTCTCCTGGGTGAGCCATTGTAGCTGTACATCGGCCCGTTAGACTCAGCGCAGTAGGAGGCGCTGTAAGTATGAACACCGATCTCTCTCCTCCCCTAGTCAGTCCCATCCCCCCTACAGTTGACCACACCTAGGGCACACAGTTAACCCCTTGATCGCCCCCCCTACCCCTGCCAGTGTAATTTATACAGTAATCACTGCATTTTTATAGCACTGATTGCTTTATAATTGTCAATGGTCCCAAAAAATGTGTCAAAAGTGTCCAATTGGTCCGCCGCAATTGCGCAGGCTCGATAAACATCGCAGCTCACCGCCATTACTAGTAAAAAAAATAAATAAAAATGCCATAAATCCATCCCTTATTTTGCACATGCTATAACTTTTGTGCAAACCAATCAATATAAGCTTAATGCGATTTTTTTTAAAAGTGGGATATTTATTATAGCAAAAAGTAAAAGATATATATTTTTTTTAAGTTGTCGCTCTTGTTTTGTTTATAGCGCAAAAAATAAAGCCACGGAGGTGATCAAATACCACCAAAAGAAAGCTCTATTTGTGGGAAAAAACAGACGTCAATTTTGTTTGGGTACAACATCGGACAACCACGCAATTGTCAGTTAAATCGCAATTGCCATATCGCAAAAAATGGCCTGGTCATTGAGCAGCCAAATCTTCTGGGGCTGAAGTGGTTAAAGACTGCTGAATGCTATGACTGTTTACCTGCTACCCTAGTAAAATACCTGCTTGCAGTCCTCCTCATCCCTGCTCTTCCAACTCAAAACACAATTGTTTGCAAAGCCTAGTGTAACCATTTGTTACGGTTATTCGAAGCTGACCAGCATAAAGGCATTCAGCCGCATGTACACCAGCAGACCGATTGAACCACCTATTATTCTCTATAGGGTGGCGGATGTCAATGGACATGTGTCCCCTGACACCCGCCGGTGTCCGATCCAATAAAATCTGCTAAAAGCAGAAGAATGGGGATACATTCGCCATCTGTCCGGCAGATCAGATTGGATTACAATTGGATGGAAATGGACATGCAGTGTATGCAGTCCTTCCCATAGAGGAGAGTGGTTTGCGTCCATGTCCGCTCTGCATGGCGGGACGGACACAGACCTGTCACCCGCCTGCTTAGCAGCGATCAGCGGACAGATCCCTCGCTGAGCAGGGTATCCGCACGATTTGAAAGGGGGCATTCTACTTGTACATTTCACTGCCCTCTGGTTCTCTTGATGTAAGACATTCTGTTGTAACAAATCACAGGTGACATTCAGATGACTTTCACAGTCAGTGAACTTGTACATTAACCTTAGGCTTCATGTACACTGCTGCTGGTAAACGGGTGTTTAGGAGCAGTTGGGCATTTTTTTCAGCAGCCCCTGAACTCTCCTCTGTTATCTTATCAGTACATGTATACAGGGTAGTTTATAGTCATTTATAGACAGTTTAGTGTAGAAGCATTTTTTGAAAAGCAAAAAAATGCGTTCAGGACGAATGTTCGGAGGCATTTGAAACACCAAACAACTGTACAAGCTTGTAAATGAGATAACTCACGTTTAGCCACGTTTCGTTTACAGGTGTTTAATTTTTGACTAAGAAAAAAATGCTACGTACATAGAGGTTGTTGGTTGCACTTTGCTGTTACATTTATAATTAGCCACCAAATAGATATCATGATTTTATTTAACAGATAGAGGCCTCAGTGATCATCAAATACTGGGTTACCTGCAAGCAAAGACCAAAATGATACCGTGTCTTTGAATTCATGAGATGTTATGTAATGGTTCTGGTTTTCCTCATTTGCTCACATGTGAATTTTCAGTTACACAGAGGCAGTCATAAAGTGAGCATCCACTGCTGGGGTCTTTTTTTGTTATGAAGCCCAATATGTTCTACAATGCTATATCCTAAAGGGATGCTTTACATAGCTTCTCTCCAGTTATAAAAGTTGGGAAAACTAAAAGCCCGACTCCGGATTGAGAGGATGAGAGTTAAAGTGGTTGTATATCCCCAATGCGGAAGTTGTACCTATAAATGCCGTGTACACACACGGCTGGACTTTTCGTCAGCAAAGGTTCAATGGGCTACTATGCGATGCATAGTAGCTCATTATGCTTTTACTTTGTAAGGGAAAAAAGAGAAAGTAAAACCCATCAGGGTTTACTTCCTCTTTAACTATCTCTGTGAGGATTTTATTGCTGCCGATGTCCCCAGTTGGGAGACTTACGCCTGGTACACACGATCAGATTGTTGGCCAACAAAGCATCAGACTTTTGTCCGAAGGGCGTGTGCCAGGAACTTGTCTTGCTTGCATACAAACGGTACACAATTGTAGGCCAATAAACACAAACTTAGTGACTTACTATGAGGAATTTCAGCTCTTGAGCGCCACCCTTTGGGCACCTTCTGCTAATGTCGTGTTTGGTGAGCATTGATTCTGAGCATGCGTGTTTGTACTTTCAACTTTTGTGTGATTGACTTGTGTACAGAGTATAGGAAAATCTGACAACAGACCATTGTGCGCCGAAAAATAACTAGCTGGCCATCCAACATTTGTTGGCGGAAAGTTGGACAACAATTGTCTGAAGGAGCATACTAACGGTCAGATTTTAGACCAACCGTTTGTCATTACACTATCCCCTGCCGAAAATCTGATCAGGTGTACGAGGCTTAACCCTCACTTCCTGACCAGTTAAGGGTGTCAGACCAAATAGGCAGCATTTAAATCTTCATAGAGGTTTTACTCTTACCACTTTTTCCCAAAAAAAATAAAAAAAAAGGTTCTAGTTGTAGTTGGGCTTTAATTATTTAAAGCAATATTAAACCCAAAAGCAAACACGTATTATATATTTATTATATTGTAGTTTACCAATTCTTAGATGTGATGGCTGTATTTGTTTTGTTTTTTAGGCTTCCTTTCTTCTATTTTCACCTGGTGATCCAGCCAGTAAGTATGTTGTTTTTCAAAAAGAACAAGCTCTCCAGTAGAATGTATCAGTTACAGGGATGGGGCAAACCATATATCGCGGGTGCAATGATCACATTTTATTTATTTATGTAAGCCCTGTATCACAAAAGGAAAAAAAAACTGTTTGCTGTAGCTTCTTATAAAGTGTCAGTTTTAGTTTGGCTTCAATTTGTTAAGCCCCATACACACTATCAGTTTTTCTGCTGAGTTTTCCTTCAGATTTACCAAAACCATATAATATGAGGTCAAACCTTAGGCGGTTCAATGTGTATGCAATCAGGCAGGCCCTTGCACTACATGGTTTTGGTAAACCTGAAGGAAAAACTGATAGTGTGTATGGGGCTTTAGTGTATCTGAATCTGCTAGTGCATCTGATGCCCCGTACACACTCTCGGACTATCCAGTGGACTTAGAAAGTTGTTTTGACTCAAAATCCGCCCGTCTGTGCGCTAGTCCGCCTGACTTTTGAAATGAACGGACTTGCCCACACAAGGAGAAAAGTCCGTTAATTTTGAACGTGGCTCCAGGTAGACGGGACTAGTGAAGGAAGCCTTCATCAGCGACATTGACACCTCGCTAGCCCCGTCACCTGGTATGGATTAAAGGGGAAGCCCTACGCCTAATAAAAATGGCACGGGGGGCCCCCCCAAGTCCATATCAGACCCTTATCCGAGCACGTAGCCTGGCCGGTCAGGAAAGGGGGTGGGGGTGTGCGAGCGCCCCCCCCCCCTCCTCAGCCATACCAGGCCGCGTGCCCTGCGGCCCCCCCACCCCAAAGCACCTTGTTCCCATATTGATGTGGACAAGGGCCTCTTCCAGACAACCCTGGCCGTTGGTTGTCGGGGTCTGCGGGTGGGGGGCTTATCGGAATCCAGGAGCCCCCTTTAATAAGGGGGCCCCCAGATACCGCCCCCCCACCCTATGTGAATGAGTATGGGATACCATGTACCCCTACCCATTCACCTGGTGAAAAAAGTGTAAATAAAAAACACAACACAAGTTTTTAAAATAATTTATTGGACAGCTCTGGTGGTCTTCTCTTCTTCCGTCTTGGGGGGTCTTCTCGCTGGACTTCTCTGCTATCTTCTGCTCTTTTACTAGCGGAGGAGCCCGGCTTTCTTCTTTGTCATCGCCGCCGTCCAGGGGTCTTCTTCCGACTTCAGGGGCCTTGTCCCCCTCTTCGGGGGTCTTGTCTACCTCTTCGGTTCTTCTTGCCGGGCCTCCGCTATCTTCTTATAGCTCTTTTACTAGCGGTGGCCCGGTCTTCTGTCGCCTTCTTCTCTTCTTCCAGCTTCAGTGGTATTGTCCCCCTCTTCAGTGGTTCTTGCCGGGCCTCCGCTTTTTTCTTCCAGCTCCTTTACTAGCGGTGGCCCGGTCTTCTGTCACCGCCGCTTTCTCTTCTTCTCTTCTTCTTCCATGAGATGTTGATTCAAAGTTCGCTCTGGGAGAAATGGCAGGGACGTGTTGTGTGGCGACTTATATAGGGACAAGGGGCGGGGTCATGGTGCCTCCTTATGATGTCACAGTCCCAGCATCCTCCGGGAAGTCGGAAGAAGACCCCCGGATGGTAGCGGCGACAAAGAAGAAAGCTGGGCTCCTCTGCTAGTAAAAGAGCTAGTAAAAGAGCAGAAGATAGCAGAGGAGTCCGGCGAGAAGACCCTCCAAGACGGAAGAAGAGAAGACCATCGGGGCGCTCGCTCGTCCCAACCCCCTTTCCTGACCGGCCAGGCTACATGCTCAGATAAGGGTCTGATATGGACTTGGGGGGGGGGACCCCCACGCTGTTTTTTCAGCGTATGCTTCCCCTTTAAGTCCATACCAGGTGATGGGGCTAGCGAGGTGTCAATCTCGCCGATGGAGGCGGCGACATTGACTTCCTGCGCTAGTCCCGTCTACCTGGAGGCACGTTCAAAATGAACGGACTTTTCTCCGTGTGTGGGCAAGTCCGTTCATTTCATAGTCCGGTGGAAAAGTCCGGTCTTGTGTGGCCCGCTCGTTCGGAAAGTCCGGCAGACCTCCGCTGCAAAGTCCGGCGATTTGTCTGATCGTGTGTATGCGGCATGACACTATCCTCCCACCAGGCTGACAATACTGCTGTTCAAAATTGCCCCCTGTGCTCCTTGATCCAGAGTGTAGGCACTCTATTACAGAAGGCGTGTTACTGGTCAGATCACCAGGTGAAAATAGAGGGGGGGGGGGGGGGGGCTAAAAAAAGAAAACAAATGCAGCGGCCACATCTAATGATTGGTGAGCTGCAATATGTTACATTTTTTGGTTTTGGGTTTAATACTGCTTTAAAGTTTAGTGTTTCTCAACAAATGCTTGCTTCAGAACAATATCCTGCTTAACAATTGAACTATTATTCTTGTTTAACTTCTGCACTAATGAAGATACATGAATAAAATAGCACGATAAGTAATAAGTACATAAATGCATTTACGTCAGTGAATAAGGAAATCCTATTTGTAAATGTTTACACAGTGATCCAACAGGTGCATACTTCAGTAAGCATTAATCCTCATTGAAAGCATAAAGGCAACTTACAGGCAGTGTTGGTCATCTTACTTTAAAAAAGTAATTAGTTAAGTTACAAATTACTTCTCCCAAAAAGTAATTGCGTTAGTAACTCAGTTACTACATTGCAAAAGTAATTAGTTACTCAGCAAAGTAACTGTGACTTTCTTTTAATATTCTAAGGGGCGGGTCTAGTATTACTGTAAGCAAGGGGCGCGTTCTCCCCTGCACGTCTATTTCCCCTCTGTACCCCCCTGCACGTCTGTTCCTCCCCACACACATATCTGTTCCCCCTCTGTACCCCGCTACACGTCTGCCACCCCCCCCCCACAAACATATATCTGTTTCCCCTCTGTACATCTGCCCCCCCCCCCCAAACTCATGGATCGGATCGTTCCTCGGATCAGAGTCACAGATCGGATCATTTTTCAGATCAGCAGATAATTAAATTTGCAAAAACCTGTGAAAATTCCATCACCATATAGTCCCCACTGTAATATCCACAATCTTCCCAATGTAATATCCATGTCATCTCCCCCACTGTAATATTGGCTGAGCATGGCTGGGTACAGCTGAGCATGGCTGGGTAAGGCTGAGTATGGCTGGGTATTACCAAGTATTGCAGAGTATGGAAGAGTATGGCTGGGTATTCAGAGTATTGCAGAGTATGGCAGAGTAAGGCTGGGTATTACCGAGTATGGCAGAGTAAGGCTGGGTATTACCGAGTATGGCAGAGTATGGCTGGGTATTACCAAGTATGGCAGATTATAGCAGAGTATGGCTGGGTATGGCAGAGTATGGCTGGGTATGGCAGAGTATGACTGAGTATGACTGAGTATGACTGAGTATGACTGAGTATGACAGAGTATTGGCTGAGTATGACAGAGTATTGGCTGAGTATGACAGAGTATTGGCTGAGTATGACAGAGTATTGGCTGGGTATGTCAGAGTATTGGCTGGGTATGTCAGAGTATTGGCTGGGTATGGCAGAGTATTGGCTGGGTATGGCAGAGTATTGGCTGGGTATGGCAGAGTATTGGCTGGGTATGGCAGAGTATTGCAGAGTATTGCAGTTGTATTGCAGAGTATTGTCAGGGTATTGCAGAGTATTGTCAGGGTATTGGCATGGTATTGCAGAGTATTGGCAGGGTATTGGCAGGGTACTGCAGAGTATTGCAGGGTATTGCAGAGTATTGGCAGGGTACTGCAGAGTATTGCAGAGAATTGGCAGGGTATTGCAGAGAATTGGCAGGGAATTGCAGAGTATTAGCAGGGTATGGAGGGATGGCTGTGACTGCAATTGTCACAGAGCAGCGCTGTGGGCACTACTGATGCAGCCCACAGCACTGCTGCCATCCGATTTCTCCCCTCCACTGTACAGATCTGTACACAGAGGGGAGAGAGGAATCGGCGTCATCATGATGACGGTTTGTTTACAAGTGATTGCTCCATCATTTGACGGAGCAATCACATTGTAAACGCCAAACGTGTTCACCAAGATGGCCGCCGCTCCGGAGCTAGGCCGAAGCCGCGGCCTTTCCTAAGGCCGAGGCCGCAGAGCGCGACGATCCGTTGCGCCCCTAGTGTAATTGCGCCATTACAGCAATTACATCTACCGCCCCCGTAGATGTAATTGCGGTAACGCCGCCCAAGTAATGGGAACGGCGTTACCATGAGGGGAAGAGTAATCAGTTAGATTACTCGTTACTCTCTAAAGTAATGGCGTTAAGTAACGCCGTTTACTTTAACTCCGTTACTTACATCACGGCTTACAGGTGGGCATGGAAATTTTTATTCAGAACCTCAGTTTAAAAAAATAAACAGACCAGCAGTATGAAAAAATGTAAAAGCTGCTCAAAGTTTTCAGTTTTTCTTCCTTAAACTGTAATACTCACCTTCAGTCTAGCACTGTCCCCTGCAGCATGTGCAATTTTTGTATGAATAAAAATGTGTATCTTTTATCATATATGTGTTTTGTATAATCAAGGTAGCCTATAATAGTTCGACCCCCCCCCCACCCTCCCACTTTGGGGGTTTAGAGGTTATTCTTTGCGCTATAAATCTTAGGGATGATGGCTGCACCCTAGCACCATACTCTAATAACTCTCCTATGGCTTTGATCAGTGGTCTCCAAACTGCGGCCCTTTGCTTGCCTTTATCCGGCCCTTGGGGCACTATTCTCCCACTGATACAAGACATTATTCTACCAACTGACATCAACAATGGGGCACCATTCCACTGACACCAACAATGGGACACTATTCCTCCAATGATACCAACGACAGGGCACTATTCTTCCACCTTATATCAAATGTGGTTATTGTCACTCCTACTGATGTCAGGACAATTTCCACTCTCGCTGGCCACAGCCTGCCCCCCCGCCCCCACCCAAAATCTGAAGGACAATAAACTGGCCCTTTGTTTAGAACGGTTGGAGACCCCTGGCTTAGATAATGAAGCTCCCAGAAGGGTGTGTTCATGATAGCTTGGGATAACAGAAAGCAGGCCAGATGACTCTGGACATCATTGAAATAGTAAGGGAACCTGCGAACTATACGGCAGGAGGATGAGGACAGAGAAGGATGCAAAGGGCAGCATGGGTGGAGTGGGACTGAGAATTGCTTTGCAGGTTTTTTTTGTTTATTTTTTAATAGAAAAGAGGGGATGAGCAATTTAAGGAAAAAAAATAAAAGCTGGAGATGATCAGGGAAATGCAATAAAGCAGTAATATCACTTTTTTTGGCCGTATGTATGGCCACTTTAATATGACCTGCACTAAACTCATAAAAACCATGCGCAAGTTTCGGTACAGTTACAGTTCGGTACTTTTTAATTCTCTCATTTTGCCAGTGACAGATTCTAAAAGAATTAGGCTTCTTTCACATTGAGGCGCTTTACAGGCGCTATATCGCTAAAAATAGCGCCTGCATAGCGCCTGTAAAGAGCCTCTCCTCTCACTCCAGTGTGAAAGCCCGAGTGCTTTCACACTGGAGCGGTGCGCTGGCAGGATGACAAATAAAGTCCTGCAAACCGCATCTTTGAGGCGCTGTAGGAGCGGTGTATAAACCACTCCTACAGTGCCCCTGCCCATTGAAATCAATGTGCAGTGCCGCCGAAGTGCCGACAAGCTGCCGTAGCGCTTTGCGGGTGCTTTTAACCCTTTTTCGGCCTTTAGCGGAGGTTAAAAGCTCTAGTGGCCGAATAGGGCCACAAAAACGACGGTAAAGCGCCGCTAAAAATATTGGCGCTTTACCGTCGATGCCCCCCAACGCTCCAGTGTGAAAGTAGCCTTACTGCTAGATAAGCAAACTGGGGGTTATTAAGACAAACACAAAGTTGGTGTACAGGTGAAGGGGAGTGTTATGGGTCCATTACTTTATTAAAACTGTATATGTAAATGTATTTTATATTTACTTTATTGGTTTCTAGAACAAAGGCGACCCGCATCCTAGCAACCAATGATGCAGCCACACTAGTGGGCGGAGCCTAATGGGAAACTTTGAGAGACTAGTTCTCCATTAGATCAACTTTGTCTGTGATTGACACCGAATGGCAGTGTGCAGATTCCATAGCACCTATTCAGTCCAATAGAATTCAGTGGAACTAGTCTCTCAGAGTTCCCCATGAGGATTTGCCTACTCGACAACTCAAATTCACAGCTGCTGTGGCTATTGGGTGGGCGAAGCCTGATAGAGATCTCTAAATTTGGTTACCCATCAGGTCAGCCTTGCCTGTGATTGACAGTGCATGGCAGTGGGAGGATATGAAAACCACTTTTGGACTAAATAACAGGTACGGATACGCCCATTACATGTGCTGTCAATTAAAAATAAAGGGAACTAATATCTTAGTTTCCCATCAAGCTCTGCCCACCTCTAGAACAAATCTCAGCCATAAGCCTTTGGGTGTGATGGGCATAGTGGCTGTGGAGGGAGTGCGCCGGGGAAGGAATGTCCATTATGGACAATCCAACCTCACTGTTGGCACAGAGAGATTCATGTACCTGTCTCTCCCCAATATATCTTTTTTTGGGTGAGTTGACTATTTAATGACAGATGGTCTGTGTGATGTGTAGAACCACAGGGGATCATGATACAACTATATTACCTTATCAATGATTCATTCTCAACAGGACACCAGGAATATATCTCACAGGTGGAATGAGTACTGTTCAGTGATATACATCGTCCTGTTTTCACACCTGTCAGACAAGATTTCCCTCGGTTTAAAAATAATCTTGAAAGTCAGCTGCTAACATTTTTCAGCATCATAATTTCTTGTACAGTGGCCATGTTTAGTGTAACAGATGCTACATATCTTTTCTATGATTTAAGAAGAATTTGAATGATAAAATATGGAATGCTCAAAAGTCAAATTTTTTCGTAAGCCGCCCAACTGTAGCACATGAGTTTTGAAAAGAGATCCACGTTCATCAAGTGCTTCTAAAGTCTTCAGGTATACAACAGGGTATCGAGGAGGCCAACCAGGGCCCTATAAGTGAAACATACTTTGCTAATGCTAATGATAGTAAGGTGATTATTGGATTTCCAATTGTGTAAAAACATATGCTTACAAAAATGTAATTCGTAGTTATACAGCACAAAGATTAATTTCACATTATGTTGGAAAATCTCTACACAAATGTTTCCTTTGCCATAGAGAACCAAGAATAAATCTCTATCTGTGCAATGATTTTCCACCCTGCTTACAAAAAGAGGATGTTTTGTGCATTTATGAACACATTTCTGAAAGCAAACCTTAAACCTGAAAATCTTTCTTATGCCTTTACCTTAAACTCACTATGCCAACCTATGAAGGGCACTGGTGCCTCTTTAGAACTTTGTGAAAATGTATATGAAAAAAATAACATACTGAATATTATCATTACATGTATTAACCGCATACATTTATCAGGAAAGTTTGCAATAATGGTCCTTCAACAAGCTTCTTGCCTGGTTAGGATGGAATTACAAAAGGGGAGAAAATAAGGATGATAACAGTTGCAGCAGGTAAGTGGAGTGCTATCAATAGCTGATACCTGCTGTATATGTTATATTGAGGAAAAAAACCCAGATGTGGCTCCTTACTACTCCATGAATGAAGACTTACATAGACCATGGCTATATTTGTGGTTGCCTGGTTTATTTATATCAAACTATTACCATTTCCATTTACCACATGTTCTCCTGGTGTACAGTCCAAGTCTTCACCACATCTACCATCTACAATCAATGGGCTCTGTAAGAAAAAACATTAACAAGTGTGCATTCCAGTTTGTATTTTACTTAATTGTTAAGGCTCATCATCTACAGTTGCCCATGCTAGTAACAACATTTTACAGTGAGCACAACAAATATACAAAAGCCTGTATAATCGATATGTCTGTTCCACTTTCCTAAAACTATATTCAGGGACTTAGCTGCAGTGGGGGATCAAGCCAGGCAGTCAACCACAACTCCATTGGACATCTGGGTTTCCCACAGGTAATGCACTGATGCATCTGCCTTATGCCTCTGTTTTCCCTGCTGTGGCTTCCCTTTCAGCTCCTAATGCTGGTGACCCTCCACCTGTTTTTGCACTGAGCACTTTGGGAAATGGGACTGAGCACTGACCTGGCTATTTAAGGAGAGTTCACTCCACACTGTAGTTCTCCATCATAGAGTTTGTTAGCTTGTGGGTTTCACTGGTTTTCTGTTTCTCAGAATGACCTTTGTTGTTGACCTCCTTTCCCATCAGCTTGTTTAAAATCTGCCTGCCACTGGCTATATGTATGACTTTGTGTCTGTATGAACTTTGGTACCATTTATATGTGTATGGATTTGACTTGGATATAGTGCCTTGAAAAAAGTATTCACACCCCTTGAAATTTTCCACATTTTGTTGTGTTACAACCAAAAACATAAATGTATTTTATTGGGATTTTATGTGATAGACCAACACAAAGTGGCACATAACTGTGAAGTGGAAAGAAAATTATAAATGTTTTTAACATTTTTTTAACAAACAAATATGTGAAAAACGTGGCGTGCATTTCTATTCAGCCCCCCGAGTCAATACTTTGTAGAATCACCTTTCGCTTCAATTACAGCTGCAAGTATTTTTGGGTATGTGTCTACCAGCTTTGCACTTCTAGAGAGTGAAAACTTTGCCCAGTCTTCTTTGCAAAATAGCTCAAGCTCTGTCGGGTTGGATGGAAAGCGCCTGTGAACAGTAATTTTTAGGTCTTGCCACAGATTCTCAATTGGATTTAGGTCTGGACTTTGACTGGGTCATTCTAACACATGCTATGATCTACAATTTTCAACCACCTCCTGCCCAAAATATTTTAATGCTCAATATCCTCAGGCTTTTTTTTTTTTTGCCAATGGCCCAACTAAGCAAAAAGGGGTGCTCATTGCTTTTCGTAAGTCAGTCCCTTTTAGTTGCACTAAACAGATAGCACAGGTCAGACCCTTTCTGACCCATCTCTGTTGCCTTCTGACATCTCACCACAAGGGTACCCTCCTTCTTGCTGACTGAAACCTACCTTTAAACCTTTCCTTAGACAAATGCCCCTCTGAACATGTTATTCCCTCCCCTGATGCAAGCAAATTTACTCACGCCCTACAAGTCCATAACCTGGTTGACCTTTGGAGGGAACTCTATCTCCTAGGCATAGATTACACAACACTATTCTCAACCCCACCATTCTCACTCTAGAATAGACCATGTGTTTATGTTGAAGAAACATCTCCCCCTGGTGGTATCCACTTCTAATTTAGCTGCCCCATGATCCTGTTCTGGGAGTATGTCACTCTATACTCAGTAAACCCTGGGTAATGAACGATTCGCTCCTTTCCTTCAAGGAGATTTGGGATGATATTCTGAAAGCTTCTGAGGATTACTTCCGTACCAATATAAGCTCGGTCTCATCTCCTGTAACCCTATGGGAGGTGTACAAAGCGGTTCTTAGGGGCCACATCATACAGATAGCTTCAAAACGTAAACAAGAAAGAGGTCTTCAGCAACACGATTTAGAGGCCCACCTGGAATTACTCTCTACTGCATTTAAACAATCCCCTTCTCTCACTAACCGTAAACTCCTGGATCAGGCCCGCTCACAGCTGGACCTATGCCTCACGGATGGAGCTGAATGCTTTGGTCCCACCAGAAGTGGTATGCTAAAGCGAATATGCCAAATCAGATGCTGGCCCACAGGCTTTGTACCTTTACTCCTAAATTTACCCCCATCACTCTGCGTACCAGGCATAATGTACTCACCGGTAACCCAGTGAAGACCCTGGAGGAATTCCATTATAGTTTAACCAAACTGTATTCAGCCTCTGATCATTCGGGTAGTCGGGACACAGACAGTTTCCTTGACCGTCTTTCACTCCCCACGCTGACGGAGGCCCACGCAGACCTCATCGATTCAAGTCGGCACAGTGGTGTAGTGGTTAGCACTCTCACCTAGCAGTAAGAAGGGTCGCTGGTTTGAATCCCAACCACGACACTACCTGCCTGGAGTTTGCATGTTCCCCCTGTACCTGTGTGGGTTTCCTCCGGGTACTCCGGTTTCCTCCCACACTCCAAAGACATGCAGGTAAGTTAATTGGCTTCTGTCCAAAAATTGGCCCTAGTATATGAATGGGGACCTTGGATTGTGGGCTCCTTGAGGATAGGGACCAATGTGAGTGTGCAATGTACAGGGATAGGGACAATTGTAGACACTCACTCAGGTTGAACTGGATTGACTTGTGTCTTTATTCATCCTTACTAACTATGTAACTATGTAAGTCTCAGAAGTCATTCAAAGTATTAAAGACTTGAAAGTGGGTAAGCGAGCAGGACCGGACGCTTTATTATAGGAAGCTGGCCGACGTTATAGCCCCACATCTGACAGCTAAAAAAGGCCAGAATTTCACCTCAGACCTGTTGACCACTAATATCGTCATGCTTCCCAAATCTGACCGTGACCATTCCTATTGGGCTAACTTCTGATCCATTTCTCTAATCAACATAGATTAGAAGGGACCACTCTGATGCGACCGATCTCCCAGGGGGGACTGGCATTCCCAGACATCCACAAGTACTTTTTACCCACTCAGCTGGTTACGGTGGCGTGGGGGCTGAACCCAGATATTACCAACTCTGCGGGGCTACTGGAGGCAGCAGTGGTGCAGTCTCTAGAGGCCCTAAAACACTTTTTCGGGGGGCCCCCATGTCCCCTATACACTAACCCCATCTATGATAACTACCTTGCGGACATGGGGAGCAGGTCTAAAACTTGAACAATGTGCCAAGTACGCACATTCCCTGAACACCCCACTGTGGTGCAACCCCAATCTAGCCAAATTCTACATGATACGCCTGGACTGAATTCAACGTTAAAACGCTTCTCCAACTGGTTGAAGGCAACTCCTTGATTTCACTATCTCTCTTCCACTCTAAATTTAATGTTCCAGAATCATAATTCTTTAGATATCTACAACTCTCCCATGTCTTCAGCTGCCAATTCCCCCACTCTATCCTCCAGCTTATACAGGCTTCTTTAGAAGATGTCCTTAGGCTTGACAGTACAAAAAAAACAACGTCTCGGATATACTCTCATCTCCTTAGAGTTTCACTACCAGCTATGGAAAAACTCAGGGCCTGTTGGCTCCAGAATATCCCGAAACTTGATGGTGATGACTGGGATGATATCTGGGACTTCCCATAGTCCATAGTTTCCCTCAGAGACTGTTTAATACAGTTTAAACAAATCCACTGGGCCTACTATACCCCGTACAGGCTATACAAAATGAACTCCAGCCTCCCCCCAGAGTGCTAGAGATGTGGGGGAACCCCGGGAGACTTTACCCACATTTTCTGGACCTGCCCAGCTATTACAGGGTTCTGGGAGGAAGTGCTATCATGCATCTGCTTAGTCAATAATATCCTGCTACAGCCTTCCATGTCAGTATGCCTGTTAGGACTTGTTGAGCAGTTAATCCCCACTGTGGCGGGGTGCACTATGGTGAGTCTGCTACTATTCTATGCCAGAAAAGCCATCTCACTTCACTGGAGGAAACCGGCCCCACCCACAAGCATTTTCTGGAAACAGCTGGTGAATAAGAACCTACCCCTTTATAAAGACACATACATCAACAGATGCTGTCCAAAAAAGTACCAGAAAGTATGGTCTAAATGGTTAGCAGAGCTGTCCACAGCATCATTCAAGCTTTCTGTGGGTGAATGTGGGGTAGACCTTCTTCAAATAAACCACTCTTTAGACAAATACTCCCCACAATATAGTGGTCTAGGAGGACCGTTCTCCCCTTTTTTTTTTTTGTTTGTTTTTTCTTCCATTTAGTTTTACATCAGTCGTTTAGACTCATGTGGGAGCAAGAATGATAGTGCCTCCGCTGACATCCATGACATTTAACCAAGGGAAACGCACCGTCTTTAATTAACGGTGACACACACTTCGTTAAATTTGATTCAATACCGACATAAACTTATGTGACCCGTGCATGAGCCACCTTTCTGCTGTCTGTATAAGTCAATTACATGTATGTGTTTTCAACACCAATAAAAAGGTTTAAAAAAAACAAAAACATAGATATGAAGGTTTTGACCAAAATCCTGGCTAACCGATTGAACTCTTTCCTTCCCCGCTTAATAAAGAAAGATCAGGTTGGCTTTGTACCACAGAGACAAGCAGGGGATGCTATCCAGCAGATTTTACAGCTGCAACACATAGCTCACAACCATTCATTAGAAATCAATGCTTTTATCTTAAGATGTGAATAAGGCCTTTGACACATTATCATGGCCTTATCTTATGTCTGTACGTCACCATTATGGATTTGGTGCCTCCTTCTTGTGATGAATGGCGGCCCTCTATGATTCCCCCTGAGCTAAACTTCAGTACTATGGATTGAGTCGCCTTTGTTCATCATTGGGAGGGGTATTCGTCAAGGGTGCCTACTCTCACAGCTGCTGTTCATTTTGGCTTTGGAACCATTGGTGGAGGCGGTTCTCTCTCATCCCGATATTAGTGGCATTGAAGTTGCAGGTTCTTCCCATAAAATATCTTTATTTGCAGACGATCTCTTGCTAACCTTAACCTCCCCCTAAATTTAGAGCGTAGGAGAGTTGATCTCTCTACCAAATGTTTTATCTCTTCTAGATTATTTTGCTTCTCTCTCAGGACTTCGTGTTAATCCCTCCAAATCGAAAGCCCTATCGGTTAACCTTTCTCATCCAGAATTGATGAGTTTGAAATCATCCTTTCCTTTTCAGTAGCACTCCTCTCTACCCAGCTTGGAATCTGCCTTACTCCTATGTACGTGGGAATGTTTCAGGCCAATTATCCATCCCTGTGCAAACGTCTGTTGGACACGCTGTCCTCCTGGTCCCACCTACCATTGTCTTGGTTTGGTAGGATAACTGCTTTTCGAATGTCTTACCTCCCTAAATTACTTTATTACTTTTGGGTCTTACCTGTCCCCATCCCATCGTATATCTTATGCATTCATCAAGCTCTTACAATTTATATGGGGATCTACCCGTCATTGAATCAGTATACGTGTCCTGTATGCCCGGCAGATCAGTGGCGGCCTCTCTGTCCCTAACTCACAGGCTTACTATACAGCAGCAGGCATTTCTCCACTTTCCCATCTCCATAAAACATACCACATGCCACCATGGGCCACAATGGATCTTGTCGACTCCAATCCTATGCCCGTCTCCTCTCTATCATGGCTCCCTCCTATTCACCGTCTGAAATCGATAGGACCATGTTTAACTCATTCCTTACAATTATGGGACTCAGTCAAATACTCTGCGGGCTTGATTTCCCCTCATCCCCCACTATTGAAACGCCTTTATTGTCCATTGTTCTCTCCGGGATGTGAAAAACTGGGTCAATTTTTCTGGTGGACTACACATGGGTTTACAGACATTCACTCTATGTTTACCCCCACTAGGATATTAACATTTGATGCCTTACGCTCTTCTCATGATATCCCATTGAGGGAACACTATAGCTACCTACAATTGAGACACTTTTTCCAACAACTTATCAAATCATATCCCACTCCATACACCCTGACTCCTTTTGAGAGCCTATGTAGAGCCAGACCCCACTACCCAGGCATGATATCATTAGTATACTCGTCCATAATTTCTACAAAAAATCCTCCACTGAGGCCCTACCATCTTCAATGGGAAAAAGGAAAGAGACAGTTAGACCCAGAGGACTGGCGGACTATGACCATAGC
The DNA here is from genome assembly GCF_037356315.1 of Lithobates pipiens. Classification (NCBI taxonomy): domain Eukaryota; kingdom Metazoa; phylum Chordata; class Amphibia; order Anura; family Ranidae; genus Lithobates; species Lithobates pipiens. Next base: position 100,881,505 of record NW_027507790.1, read on the forward strand.
CCTTTGCAAGTGCTCATGAAATGTCCTTATATTGGCGAATGCCTATAAAGTGTTATATAGGTGGTATTACACCCCAGCTAGATTGGCCCGTTTCATTCCAACTTACTCTCCTCTTTTTTTTTCGAGGATGCTCACAAGAAGGCTCTATGGCACATTTATGGTGGTCATGCCTGAGGGCGTGCAGGTTATGGGTCAGGGTTTATACCATTCTTCGTAACTTATTTCATATAAACCTTAAGAGGGACCCCTACAAAATCCTTCTTAGTAAACCAATTGTAGAGTTGTTACGCCCAGTGGAATCCCCCAAGTGTAAATCCCTCCCAGTGTAACAGTCAGTGGCGGCCCGTCCATAGGGGGCGCCCGGGCGCCGCCCCCCCTGTGTGGTAAAAAAAAAAAAAAAAAAAAAATATGTCAAAAAAAAATAAAAAAAGTTTTAAAACTGCCCCTTTAAAAAAAAAAAAAAACGGTCTTTAAGGAAGTGCTCGAGCGCCGGTCACAGTGCACGCCGGGAAACACCACGCCAATGCAATCATGAGATTGCAGGCGTGGCGCTTCATTTGCGGGCGTTAAGCCCGCCTCAGGGCGCTTTCTGAAGCGCTGAGTAGCTTCCGCCCGGCGCTGTAGTATGTGTTACTACGGCCGGGCGGGCGGGCAGTTTGATTGACATCTGAGTTGACTCAGATGTCACTTCCTGTCTTCTCTCTCCCATCTCACCTGAGAGAGGAAACAGGAAGTAAGAGGAGTAGAGCGGTGTGAGGAGCGGCTGCGGAGGTGACACAGTCAGGTAAGTGGGCTTCGTGTGTGTGTGTGTGTGTGTGTGTGTGTGTGTGTGTGTGTGTGTGTGTGTGTGTGTGTGTGTGTGTGTGTGTTATTTTGCTCACTAGATATACAGACACTTCTCTTATGGTGCTGCAGAATGTTGTACATTGCTTATCTTATTGCAAGTCTATCAGGCATGGTCTGCCTGGCCTAAACCAATCAGTTGTCTGCTTTGTGTAATGGTCTAAGACGCCTTCAGAGTTTTCAGTACCCTGGTGGAATCTTCTATTCGTGGCAAAGCCATTTTATATGGTGTGTGTGTGTTCCTATAGTACTTTTTATAAAAGTTTTCAACCACAGAGATCCAAAAATAATTAAATTTGTTACAAATCCCAATCGATAAAACAAACTTATTTTATAATCAAGAATCATTCAAATAAAAAGACATTGGTTTGGATTCAAGCGGGAGAGACGGCAGCCCCACTGAGTGCCGTTCGCAGCGTGAACAATCCATGCACCATCTTTCATCAGCGTGAGTCAATAGATTCTGCAGTCTAATTGCAACAATTTCACACTCATCTGACGATTGTCTTACCAGCCAGGAAAATGATCCTTAAATTGCTCTCGCTCCCATCTCTTGAAGGGGAATAACATTTTCTCCTCTGCGTATTAATCAGGCATTCGGAGGAGACAATGCCGCTGTGAGGAACGCAAGCCTCACCTGAATTTATTGGAAAAGCCCAACAGGAGATGCAACTAAATTCTCTCAGAAGTTCTGAAATTGGGAGCATTAACAGTTTTCATCTAACTGTTACAATGTGATGCCAGAACACCCACGCAGATAAATCAGATGTAATAACGGGGCCTTTAACTATGTAAATTCATACTATAATCTTGGAAATTTCTGGGTGTGGCTTATGAGAAGTGGGAGGGGCCAACCGTGGATGGGCGGGGTCTTGCGCCCCCCCATCCTAAAACTTCACCAGCCGCCACTGGTAACAGTGTAATTCTCCCTTGCCCCACCCCCTCTGAAGCCATGGGGAAGCCATTGGGAAGTCCCTGTGCATCAGAGGGGGCTGGGTCACCTGTACGTCACAGTGTGGCCCCGCCCTCACTTATAAAAGAACTGTCACCTGAGAGAACAGTCATTACAGTGGGGGCCTCCCATGGAGGCGAATCGGTAGCGGCGTGCAGGGGGTTTTTTTTCCGGTCCGGCAGAGCGAGAGAAGAAGATGAATGGTCTTAGTGGGACATTTTTATGTTTTTATTTTTTAATAAAGGACTTGTCCCAAGATGTGTCTTGTGTTTTTTTTTAATATTAACACTTTTTTGGTGAAATTGTTTCACTTTAAGCATTATTAAAATCACTGCTCCCGAAAAAATGTCAGTTTCTAAAACTTTTTTTTGCATTGATAAATGTCCCCTGGGTAAGGACCCAGGTCCCCAAACCCTTTTTTTGACAATACCATGCATGTAAGCCTTTAAAATTAGCACTTTTGATTTATCCCATAGACAATTCATTATAGCTGTGAGTAGTTTTAAATGGCTTTTTTTCCTTTAGAAATGTCATTTTGTGCAGGGACTGTTCTAAACACAGGAAAAAGGCACCACTTTACAGGCATACTATAGACACCCCCCAGGTACGAAATTTAAAGGAATTTTTCACTTTTATTGTTTCACTTTAAGCATTATTAAAATCACTGCTCCCGAAAAAACTGCAGTTTTTAAAACTTTTTTTGCATTGACACATGTCCCATGGAACAGGACCCAGGTCCCCAAATACTTTTTATGAAAATAACTTGCATATTAACCCTTGAAATTAGCACTTTTGATTTTTCACGTTTGTGTCCCATAGACTTTATGGTGTTCGCAAACAAATATTTTGCCTGTTCGCATGTTCTGCTGCAAACCAAACCGGGGGGGGGGCGGCTTCGGCTCATCCCTACCCCTGTGTAATCCCCTTAATATAACCCCCCTGTGTATCCCCCTAATGTAACTCCCTGTGTAATGCCCCTAATGTAACCCCCCGTGTAATCCCCCTAATGTAACCCCCCTGTGTAATCCCCCTAATGTAACCCCCGTGTAATCCCCCTAATGTAACCTCCCTGTGTAATCCCCCTAATGTAACCCCCCTGTGTATATCTGCCCATTATATATCTCTCCCCTCCCCACATTTACAGACCTTAGAACAGCGTGGTTCTGTCTACATGGATGTCCCTCCTCCTGTTGTGGATGCACTGTCAGTGTGGAGGAGGAGCCTAGTCTCTGTCGGCTCTGAGGAGTGTAATTGTGATAGGCAGCTGGCATCTCTCCCTGCCTGCCCATCACAATAAAAGGTGATTGCAGTGCTGGTTCCCGGAAGAAATGCGGGTGCCGGGCACTGGGCTAGTCTGAGCACTGAGCTGTCTGTGTGCCTGTGCCTTCTTTCTCCTCCCCCCTCCCCGTCCATCGCGTACTCACAGCAGAGATACCGGAGTGCGCAGGGGAAGGAAGAAGAGGAGAGAGCCGCGGCGCTCCACTCAATCCAGCGATGTGCCAGGTGTCACCCCTCTGGCGGGTGTCATCCAGGTGCGGCCTGCACCCCCCCCCCCCCGCTCCCCCCTAGCAATGCCACTGCTCTCCTCTAAAAGGCTAGGAGGGACACACTGCTCCTAGACAACCCTGCGTGCAATTCAACTTCATATTTATTTTAAAGCTATAATTTGGTTAAAACACTAACTTTATTTCATGTGTAATGTGCACTTTATTATATTTGTATTTCTGTATATTAAAATGGACCTTCTCATAATAAACTTGTTCTGCACAGTGTGTCCTTTTACAGGTGTTATATGATATGTGCTCTGTCTGCTGGAAGGAACAGGACCAGTAATGAAGACAAATAATAAAGACAGTAAGGGAGTGCAGTCTTACCTCTGGACATAAACCTAGCACTTGTCGCAGTGTGGCAATAAAGTTTGTCACCAAGAACAGAACATTTTCTCCCTGCAATAAACCAAAAAAAACCTTAAACATTTGGATAAACTGTAGAGCTTTACTGCATTCTGGTAATTTTATTGTTAGCAGAAGGTGACGTGGGCCCTGTGTGTAAAATTATACTCACTAGGCAAATCTAAGGGAGTAATCCATCTTGGTGAAGGACCTTTGCTACATTTTCCTTTGATTGCATAGTTGCCTCTTCTAGATTAAGGTCCTAACCCTTCCTTGCTGATTGCATAGATTCCTCTTCTAAAATTAGGTCTTAACCCCACTGACTTTAGCAGGGAACCTTTAACCGATAAGCTGGCAACAGCAGGGGGATTGCCGGAGGAACTTCATAGTGTTGAATCATTACTACAAAGCTGGAAAAATAATTCTACACAGTGAGCATGTAGGCCGATGCTATGGGTGCTGAGGAGCATCTGTGCCACTCTATCATGTTAACATAGCAAAAGAGTGAGGCAGCAATAATCCTACACTGCTAAATCATTTTATTGTTTCAGATGTAAACAAAGCATTCACATGACCACTGGTACATACTATTAGCCCTCAAGGAACTTTGCAGAGGAGCGACTTGGCCTCTGCACACGGCTCCACAGTCACTTTGGGGGAGTATGTGTTTTAATGGACCAAGAGTTCTCCCAGGATTTAGATGGCTACTTTGTGCTTCAGAGGGATACATGGATCCCCTTCTGCGGTCATGTAGTGAGCCCTACAAAGTGAGCAAAGTAGGCAAGGAGGACAGAGGCCCACTTTTTTAAGGGAGAGACAGGTTTACCCTAAGGACAGTTTCCAGTGGAGAGTGCACAGTTTAGGGTAGGATTGCCACCTCATCCCTTTAAACCTGACCACATATGAATTACACAGGTTCTGATGCTAATTTAACCACTTTCAGACCGGACCATTTTGCTGGTAAATGACCAGAGGTCTTTTTACATTTTGGCACTGCGCTGCTTTAACTGGTAATTGCGCGGTCATGCAATGTTGTACCCAAACAAAATTTGCGTCCTTTTCTTCCCACAAATAGAGCTTTCTTTTGATGGTATTTGATTGCCTCTGCGATTTTTATTTTTTGCGATATAAACGTAAAAAGACCGCAAATTTTGAAAAAAAATGATATTTTCTACTTTTTGTTATTAGAAAAATCCAATAAACTCAATTTTAGTCATACATTTAGGCCAAAATGTATTCAGCCACATGTCTTTGGTAAAAAAAAAGTCAATAATTGTATATTTATTGGTTTGCGCAAAAGTTGTCACATCTACAAACTAAGGTACGTTTTCTGGAATTTACGCAGCTTTTAGTTTACGACTGCCTATCTCATTTCTTGAGGTGCTAAAATGGCAGGGCAGTACAAAACCCCCCCAAATGACCCCATTTTGGAAAGTAGACCCCCTAAGGAAATTGATAAGAGGCATGTTGAGCCCATTGAATATTTTATTTTTTTGCCTCAAGCGATTGAATAATGACAAAAAAAAAAATTTTTTTTTTTTTTTACACAAAGTTGTCACTAAATGATATATTGCTCACACATGCTATGGGCGTATGTGAAATGACACCCCAAAATAAATTCTGCTGCTTCTCCTGAGTATGGGGATACCACATATGTGGGACTTTTTGGGAGCCTAGCCGCGTACGGGGCCCCGAAAACCAAGCACCGCCTTCAGGCTTTCTAAGGGCGTAAATTTTTGAGTTCACTTCTCACTACCTATTACAGTTTTGAAGGCCATAAAATGCCAAGATGGCACAAAACCCCCACAAATGACCCCATTTTAGAAAGTAGACACCCCAAGCTATTTGCTGAGAGGCATGTTGAGTTCATGGAATATTTTATATTTTGCCACAAGTTGCGGGAAAATTACAAACTTTTTTTTTTTTTTTTTTTTTTAACAAAGTTGTCACTAAATGATATATTGCTCATGCATGCCATGGGCATATGTGAAATGACACCCCAAAATAAATTCTGCTGCTTCTCCTGAGTATGGGGATACCACATATGTGGGACTTTTTGGGAGCCTAGCCGCGTACGGGGCCCCGAAAACCAAGCACCGCCTTCAGGCTTTCTAAGGGCGTAATTTTTTGATTTCACTCCTCACTACCTATTACAGTTTTGAAGGCCATAAAATGCCAAGATGGCACAAAACCCCCACAAATGACCCCATTTTAGAAAGTAGACACCCCAAGCTATTTGCTGAGAGGCATGTTGAGTCCATGGAATATTTTATATTTTGCCACAAGTTGCGGGAAAATTACAAACTTTTTTTTTTTTTTTTTTTTTTTCACAAAGTTGTCACTAAATGATATATTGCTCACGCATGCCATGGGCATATGTGAAATGACACCCCAAAATAAATTCTGCTGCTTCTCCTGAGTATGGGGATACCACATATGTGGGACTTTTTGGGAGCCTAGCCGCGTACGGGGCCCCGAAAACCAAGCACCGCCTTCAGGCTTTCTAAGGGCGTTACAGTTTTGAAGGCCATAAAATGCCAAGATGGCACAAACCCCCCCCAAATGACCCCATTTTGGAAAGTAGACACCCCTAAATTTAGGGGTACACTAGTGAGACTAGGTAATAAATGGCGGGTGCCCTGAAACTATAAAAAAATAACTAACCAACCAGCGTCACCTGTAACAGTTATATGGTGATCACTGGTGAAAGGGTTAACTAGGGGGCAATTAGGGGGCTTTATGCGGTAGTATATGGGGGTCCCTGGCGCTATAAAAAGCTGCAGCGAACCTAAATACCTACCTGCCTAACTAGCGTCACCTGTGACACTAATACAGCGATCAGAAAAACGATCGCTTATTAGGCTGGGTTCACACTGGAGCGATGCGGGAACGCCACGAATGCGCGGCGGGTTCCCGCATCGCATGCCTCCCGGCGGCAGTTCACACTGCCCTATGCGAACTGCTGGGAGTGTCAGTCAAATGTTACTGACACCCCCAGATCAGTTCGCATATCGCAGTGCGATCTGCAAACTCGGATCGCATGGTGTGAACACCCATGCGATCCGATTCTGCTGCGGGCCAAAAAAAGGGTCCCGTGCGAATTTGCGGCGGGTGCGGCGGGTGCGGCGAATGGCTGAACTCGAATCGCACAGAGATCGGATGTGATTTGCACTGCAGTGCGGTGCGAATCACATCCGTTCTCATAAACCGCTGCAATGTGAACCCAGCCTTAGTGACACTGGCGACGGGGGGTGATCACGGGGTTAAACCTTTATTGGGGGGGTTAGGGGGGTACCTTAGAACTAAAGGGGGCTAACCCTAACTGCCCTAACAGTTATTAGTCACAAATGACACCCGCCGGGTGATCAGGGGGTTAAACCTTTATTAGGTAATAAATGGCGGGTGCCCTGAAACTATAAAAAAATAACTAACCAACCAGCGTCACCTGTAACAGTTATATGGTGATCACTGGTGAAAGGGTTAACTAGGGGGCAATCAGGGGGCTTTATGCGGTAGTATATGGGGGTCCCTGGCGCTATAAAAAGCTGCGGTGAACCTAAATACCTACCTGCCTAACTAGCGTCACCTGTGACACTAATACGGCGATCAGAAAAATGATCGCTTATTAGGCTGGGTTCACACTGGAGCGATGCGGAAACGCCGCGAATCCGCGGCGGGTTCCCGCATCGCATGCCTCCCGGCGGCAGTTCACACTGCCCTATGCGAACTGCTGGGAGTGTCAGTGAAATGTTACTGACACCCCCAGATCAGTTCGCATATCGCAGTGCGATCTGCAAACTCGGATCGCATGGTGTGAACACCCATGCGATCCGATTCTGCTGCGGGCCAAAAAAAGGGTCCCGTGCGAATTTGCGGCGGGTGCGGCGGGTGTGGCGGGTGCGGCGGGTGCGGCGAATGGCTGAACTCGAATCGCACAGAGATCGGATGTGATTTGCACTGCAGTGCGGTGCGAATCACATTCGTTCTCATAAACCGCTGCAATGTGAACCCAGCCTTAGTGACACTGGCGACGGGGGGTGATCACGGGGTTAAACCTTTATTGGGGGGGTTAGGGGGGTACATTAGAACTAAAGGGGGCTAACTCTAACTGCCCTAACAGTTATTACAGTCACAAATGACACCAATGCAAAAAAAAAAAAAAAAAAATGACATTGGTGTCACTGTGACTGGGGGGCAGGGGTAATTGGGGGGGTGATCGGGGGGTAAAGGGGGGGTGTGAGTGTGCCTGGCATGTTCTACTGTGTGTGTGTGAGTGTTGGTGCAACTTACTGATCCGCTCTCCTCCGTGTCGGAACGAAAAATACCGACACGGAGGAGAGAATACATCACTTCCTCTCCTGTGTTTACATTACAGGAGAGGAAGTGATGTCACCGGGGATTTCTATTCGTCGGGAGCGATCGCGAGGGGGTGGCCATGAATGAATGGCCGTCCCCTCGTCCGGGATCGCTCCCGAACGAATACCGACCGCCGCAGGCACCGGGCGGGGGCCCGATCGGGCCCCCGACCCGCGGGAGGCAAGGGACGTACATGTATGTCCTTATGCCTGCCCGTGCCATTGTACCGACGTACATCGGCGTGCGGCGGTCGGCAACTGGTTAATGCAGATAAGGCAGTGAGTTTAATTACCACCTTAATCAGCCACAGAACATGTGTAATTACTATATGTTCGAGTTTAAAGGTATGAGGTGGCAACCTTAGTTTAGGAATATGCTGAGACCTCCTGCCTGTGCCCCATGTTGGGGGAAAAAAGGAAATTTGCTGTGTTATTCAGTACACCAATTGGAGAGTAGAGCATCCCTCTTAGTATGTCACATTAATTGGCTACAAGGAAGCAAGCCTCTGGCAACCCATTACATGTACGCACTGCATTTCTACTGCGCTACTGGAACTGCTTTATGTTTGATGCGGATAAGTGCTTTGTTGAAAAAGTCGATTTTGGAAGAAAGTTAATGTTTTTTCCAAAGCTGATTACTTGGCACAGCTTTTTCTTTTTAAGAAAAGCTTGTGTGACCTGATCCCTCTCCACCAAAACCCTGCACCCAAGAAAATATCAAAACCATGAAGAATTTTTAGTGGAGATTTTAAATATATGTATGACCTAGTTCATAATGTTTCCGTTATCACTAAAATGATTTAAAGAAAGCCTGTCATGAAGCAGAATGTAAAAGGAGGGAAAAGGAAGGAAAAACAAGCCCTTGGGCCCTCCTAAATGGGTCTGCGGGCCCCCCTCTCTTTTTCATAGTATATATTGTCGTTTTTATTGTGGGCATACTGCCCCTTTAAGAGTCCTGCAGGATTTTCCATGTGAGGTATCACAGCCAATAGGAGAACCTGGGAGGTGCTGGAACAGGGTTTGGAGCCTATAAAACGGGGGCCAGAACTAGAAATGGTCCTTTGAACCTTCTAGCAAATAGCTTTAGTACAAAGCTCCCCCAGCACTTGAATTGTGCTTCTGATGGGATACAGCACCGTACACTGATTTAAGGACTTTTGCATGGACTTTGACGTGGCTCACTTTTTGTGTGTGCGATGTGAATAGCCCACTCAATGTTATTTTATTGTACTGAATATTTGTAGATATTCTGGTAGCTCTGTTAATGCTGAGGTTTTTGTATCTATGCATATTCTTTAATATTTGTATATCTCATGAAACAAATTTCAGTTTCTAATAAATAGCTTAGTTAAAGCGGTAGACCAGCTGAAATTTTTTTAAAAAAAAGTCAGCAGCCACAAACAATGTCGGCCGCCTGAGGCCGACCTGTCCCTCGGCTCTCGGGTCCCAACGCCACCATTCTAACTAAGGGAAACAGGCAGTGGAGCCTTGTGGCTTCACTGCCCATTTCCTACTGCGCGTGCTCGAGTCACGCAGCGATTTGTGAATGGCCGGCTGTGTTCTGGGAAACACACAGTTCCCAGAACACAGCACGCCTCATTCCCCAGAAGACAATGCGAGGAGGAGAAGACTGAAGATCACTGTGGTGTAGGAAGTGGCAGATTAGGACAATCTGCCTAGCAACAGACATTTCTGGTAAGTTAAAAAAAAAAAATCATTTTTTTTCGATTTTTAGGAACAATTTTATGTATTTTTTTTTTTTTAGGGTGGCCCTCCGCTTTAAGATATATTCCTGAACATAAATTCATTTTAAAATGAATAGATACAGTAGATACAAGTAGATAGATACAAGTAGATACATGGTATAACAAATTAGTCCATGTGCCAAATCAACACCTGGTTGCCCTCACATTCTGCTGAGCCACTGAAAAGCTATTTACAAAGCAGTTACTAAGTTTTGAAACATTGGCATTTTTTAAACAAGAGCTTGTGGTTATGTTCTCATCATTGATATGATCCATATTATTGAAATGTTGACATATATGCTTTTTATCACCAATTATAGTTTGATATTATTTTGCACTGAATCTTTAGTAAATATATATATATATATATATATATATATATATATATATATATATATATATATATATATATATATATATATTTGCACACTGTTGTATTCCTTTCTTGTTCAGGTTAGCGCGAAAAACACATTTGAGTTATTTATTGATTTGTGGAAATAAGTAGGAATCTCCTAAATATTAGATCCTTGCTTATTTGCATAAATATAGAACTGTTTAATATTTCAGTATAAACATTCTGAAAATTAGGTATACTTGTGTATTCTTGTGTATTCTATGTTTTTGTAGCCTTAAGCAAAAAGCTTCACACAATCTTTCTGCTGTTTGGTGACACTTTATGGGTGAGCCGTAAGCTGTAATTTTCACATAGCTGAGTATGTGAGAAAAAAAGAATAAAGTGCTAACACAAACAAATAATCACAAACATGACAAAAGATAATAACGATATGATTAATAATGTCCATAAACATGCATAATAGTCTCCATACCATGCGGAACAAATCTTCTGTGCTCTGATTAATATTCTTCACATAGCGCGACACCATTCACCACCACCCTATTAAAAAATGTGCACTCGCCGCCAATCCAGTTACCTCTAAATCAATAAAGGTCAACAAGTGCTGTATGATATACAATGGTATCATCCAAATTGGTGACACCACTCTTCAATAGTTCTTCTGAGATGATAAACTTTCCTCCATTATCCCTCCAGGAACACCACACTGCAAGTAAAGTGAGTGAAGACAATACTCCTAACTAGGGCTGCAACTAACGATTATTTTCATAATCGATTAATTGGCCGATTATTGTTTTGATTAACCACTTCGTGCCCGCCCTATAGCCGAAAGACGGCTACAGAGCGGACGCTAACTGCCGGGAGGCCGTCCCTGGATGTCCTCCTGTTTACTTCCCCTCTGCGCGCCACCGCGGGGAAGTTCTGTGCTGGCCGTGTCCCCCGGACACAGCCAGTCACAGATCGCTGTAAACGGAAAAATCACAGCGTGCCCAATGAGAGATGATCTCATATGTAAACAGCGTGTCCCATAGGAAACCATGTAAATGAACTGTAGTGCGTTTCTGCAAAAAGCACCAGAAAAACACATATATGTTAACCAGGTCTAAGACATTTAGTAACATAATGGGGTTAAAAAAAAAAAAATTAGCCCTTTATAGTCCAAAAAAAAAGTATATAATCGCTACTGTAAGGACTTCATTTTTTTACTGTAGAACTGTGAAAATAATATTTGCAGTAGCGATTATTTGCTCTAGTTTTTTTTTAACCCTATTATGTTACTGGCCGATTAATCGATTATGAAAATAGTAATCGATTAATTTCATAGTCGATTAATCAATTAGTTGTTTCAGCCCTACTCCTAACTTGCATTTATCAGCAACTCAAAGTACAACAGCCATTGGATCAGCATGACAGACACAGAACGAATATATTCACTGGAGGTCAGCCTCCATGGCAGCCTCCATACATCATCACTAGTTTCTTTAAAGCGATGTTACGTCCAAAAGCAAAAATGTAATATATTGCAGCTTGCCAATCTTTAAATGTGGTGACTGCATTCGTTTTCTTTTTTAGCTTTTTTCCTCCTTTTTTTCACTTGGTGATCTGGCCACTAACACACTAAAGCCTGGTACACACTAGTAGTTTATTTTTCTTTTAACCCAGCAGGGTTGAATGAAAAAAAAAACTTCAAAGAATCTTCAAGGTGCATTTTGCCCACCATCAAATGACAGAGGAGTGGTGCGGCTCTTCTTCTGGGTGGACGTCATATGACGGCACTCCAGAATGGCCGTTTGGGCACGCACCATGGCAGTCATGGCACACGCAGCATGGCAATTGTGGCCATGCCATGTTCCTAGGACAAGGCATGACCCCGATCCCTGTAAAGAGCCAATGACATGGCTCTTTAACTATGTGATCGGCTGTGTCCAATCACAGCCGGTCACATGTAAATGAGGCAATTCTGTTAATCAGCTCTCCTCGCCTCACACTGACAGAGTGTGTGGCGGGGAATGCTGATCAGCGGTATCTCCTTGCAGGGGAGACCAGGGCAGGTAATCAGGGCACTGATCATCAGTCCCCTCATTACAGGAAAGCCCCAGCAGTGCCCATCAGTGCCAGCAATCAGTGTCTATTAGTGATGCCAGTCAGTGCAGGCTTTCAATGACTGCTCATCAGTGCTGCCCATCAATGCCCATCAGTGCCTCCCATCAGTGTCCATCAGCGCTGCACCTCAGTGCTGCCTATCCGTGCCGCTTATTAATGTACACTAGTGCCACCTATCAGTGCCCACCAGTGCTGCCTATCAGTGCTCATCAGTGTCACCTATCAGTGCCCATCAGTGTGGCATATTAGTGCCTCCTCATCAGGGCCACCTTATCAGTGCCCATCAGTGCAGCCTCATCAGTGAATGAGAAAAATTACTTATTTACAAAATTTACTGACAGAAACTAAGAAAAACATTTTTTTCCCCTCAAAATGTTCGTTCTTCTTTCTTTTTTATTCAAAGTGTGACAGCGCTAAAAGCTGAAAAATAGCCTGGGCAGGAAGGGGGTGAAAGTGCCCTGTATTGAAGTGGTTAAAGGGGGACGATTCTTTTCTATACCCACTGTAGTTTCACCCAGCTGTGCTTATTCTCAAATCATAAACATGTACTATATAATAAACTCACCATAGCGCAAAACATGTTTGAGTTCAGCTTTTCATCTTATTAAGAGTTCTTGGGCACTCCTGCTTCTTATAACAGGTTAATATTAAAGTGTTAGCAAGCATACATTATATATACAATGAATCCCAGCAAATAGTTATACTTAAAACAGAAAGGATTGTTTAAAAAACAATCATATCGAAGATTGTTTTTCTGCATTTTACTTGTGTTTGGAATGCCCATCAAATGCAAGTCAGCAAAATCGCATTGACTTTAATTGAGTACACAGGACAGTTCAGAGGCTGAGCCTGGCCTGCTCTGCATTGTTCATGTATTTCTTTGGACGCAGCATCCCCTGTTGAGGTGGATTGAAACACAGCCTTTTATTGCCAAACCCTCCTTTTTCCATTTAAATGCAGCTGCATGCAATCAAATTGAAAATTTGAAGATTTGATTAAAAAATTTGATTTAAAAAAAAGCAGTATTTGACAAGAACATCTGTTGATATGAACCTTTATACACAGGTAGTACTGGTAATAAATGTACGCCATCCAAAGGGCACTTGAGGTTATGTGATTGAACACTGGCTTTCATAAAGGGGTACATGTCTTAATAAAGTAAAAAAAAAAAACACTGCTATAAGTGAATCCAAACTAACAATGTCAACATTGTGAACAGATTGAATGTTATAATAAAAAGTCTTACCTGAGAAGGCTTTACAAAGTCTCCCACGTCCCACAGCCTTTGCTGATATTCCTGCAGATCTTTAGTAACTGAAGATCCTTTGAGTTTTGTTATTACAGAAGAATGAGGATCAGAATCACTGTCCTGATATCCCTTCTTTACAATAAACACCCACCTGTTCAATAAATGCAGTCTATCAGGATCTATTTATTGTATTAAATAATTATCATTGTACATATTTACTAAGGCTTTGTTCACACTTGTTGCATTGCAGGAACACACGCAAATTTCTGGGCTTTCCTGCAATGTTCAAAAACGCACTGCTCTTTTACAGACACGTGACAGTGATATGAATTCTTCATGGCACCCTATGCATCTTGCTAATGCACGCATTCAAGCATGCCAAAACCCAAGTACCATTCATTTTGCTGTGGCACGATTTAGAAAATAGCGTAGGCTCCTTTTTTTGAGCATTTCTCTTGCATAGGGCAACCCATTGAAATAATCAGCTGCGCTAAATGTGATTTACAGGAATACATGGAAGCCTCTGTGGTATAAATGAAGCCTGATGAAAATTTGTAGGTGATAGAACCTCCTGGTCTAAATAAAGGACAGACATTGCCTGTTGGTGAAGTGATAAAAGTATTTTGGCTAAGATCAAGTGTAGTATCTGTTCTTATTAGTGTCCAGTAGGGGTGCTACACTGTCATTCCAGCATTAAAATGGTTGTAAACCCTTACAACACACTTTGACCTACAGGTAAGCCTAGATTAAGGCTTACCTGTAGGTCCAAGAAATATCTCCTAAACCTACACGGTTTAGGAGATATTTGCCGAAAGACATGCACCGCTGTCTACGGCGCATGCGCCATAGACAGCGGCGCGCAGGCGCACTGAGCACGCCGCGGTCAACGGCGATATGCTGCGAGTGGCAGCTCCCGTGCAAATGCGCGGGAGTGACGTCATCGCGGCTTCGCCGAATGACAGCAGCGGAGCAGCAAGACCCACTGAGAAGATGGATGCGCCGGACTACAGGGGACAGCGGTGACTTCGCTGGCTCCTGTGTCAAGTAAGTGACACATAATGGACTACTATGCGATGCATAGTAGTCCATTATGCTTTACCTTTGCATGGAATGAAAGAGGAAGTAAACCCATCAGGGTATACTTCCTCTTTAAGGCAGGAATGGCTAGCTGTATAGTATTTCGGTTGGTATGATGATGGGGGCTCTAAAGGCTAGTACCGGCTGGAACAGAAACTGGGGTGTCCACAGGCAGTTGGGGCACAGGAGTAATTCCCCCAGGAAAACTAAATGGACCCAGTTCCTCCTGGTTTGAATGGATCTACCTTGTCTGGCCATGGGCTGGGAAGGTAGAGAGTCAGTCCTTGGTGTCTGTGCCCCCTGGGGGTGGTTGCCCCAGGGGTACCCTTAGTAACACTTGGGTGTGGGACCCCACTGTGTGAACAGATACATGGTCACAGCACTAAATGCTTTTTCTGCACTACGCCTCTATGGGTTAGGCCTTTTGGCTAGATTCAGGGACGTTTTTGCTATCAGGCCTCAGGGCCTAGCCAGTGCACATTGCACGGTCACTATTTATTTTATTTATTTTCTCCTCACATTTGTCATTTTAGATGGAGGGTGTGAGTCCTTGGGCTTGTCCTAAAGTCTAGGAGGAGGATGTGTGGCCATTATGAGCCTTCCTTCCTTGAACTGAGAGGTCCCTTTTTGGGAGAGCCCCTCGACCCAGTACTCACTGGTCGGCTTTGAATAGCCATGAGGAGAGGGGTCTACCAGGCCTTCTGGCTAAATGGACCAAGTTCATAACCTTGTCCCTGTCAGGAGCCTTGCAACCCGGAGGTTCAAGGTAAGGTCCTACCCCTTTCGGGGCATGGACAAAAGCACACCCTTAAAGTGGAGTTCCACCCATTTAAAAGTCAGCAGCTACAAAAAGTGTAGCTGCTGACTTTTCAAAATCAGACACTTACCTGTCCCACTGTCCAGCGGTGCGGGCACACAAAGCCCCACTCCTCTACCCATCCTCTCTGCGGCGCCGACATGCTAACTGTAAGCACTTGGTTGTAGCTTCACAGCCGGGTGTGCACTGCGCATGCAAGAGCTGCGCTGTAAATGGCCGGGCAATCTTCTGGGACCTGTGACTTGTCCCAGAAGATTGCAGGAAGGGAGGGAGGGAGAGGTGATCTTCCTTCCTGCACCATAGTGCTACCACAGAACACTGGTCTAACTGGCTCTAACCTAAGTGTAAGCTTCCCCTTTGTGCAGATACTTCTTTCTCCCCCAATTGGCATGCTGCAGGCAATTCAATGACCAAGTTGTACTGGTAAGATGCAGTGGATAAAAGTGTGGTCACCCACCTGGCTGTGTTGGCTGTCAGGGATAAATAAATCAGCTATTTGTCTGAAGTTCATTTTTTATTTGTTTTGATCAGTGAGTCACCTGCATTTAATCAGTCACAGAGCCTGCAGTCATATACTGTATGTCTAATAGGAAAGATGAGTTGGCAGGTCTGCTGTGTACACATGTGTATGATTGTGTTAAAATGGAACAAAAGTTCTACTGTTATTCACTGGAAGCAGGCAGGCTCTTTATTCATGCAATGTCTCTTCTGCAATAAGATGCACCCACCTGCCTGCCCGCAGCGTTCTCCAGCATGTAAAATGAGCTGCACATGCACAGCTCAGCTTACAGTGCAGCCCCATTCCCTCATGCCAGAATGACTATCTACTGTGCATGCACAGGAGTGATATCGCCCCTTGCTGGCCAATGAAATGGCTGAACAACTCGCACACAAAATAAGGTGCTGGCACCAAAAAGGGGCGAGAACCATTGGCAGAAAAGTGAGTGTAGCTGCCTTTAGGTCTGCTTTAAAGCGGAACTAAACTCACTGATTTAACTATTTCCCAAAACTGGTGCATTCAAGGCATGCTATGAATAATAACTGTCACAGTTGCCTCTGCTCTCAACTGAAATGTAATGCCATCAAATGGCTGGTGTCATAATTAATCACATGTGCAACACCATGGCAACTGCAGGTCAAACAGAGCCTAAGATGGCAGCTTCCTGGGCTGTAAAGGATAGGGGGGTTAGTTCCACTTTGGATGCATCTATCAGATAGGTTAATGCACATTTACTAGGCCCCAAATATAATGTTTCCTTACATCGTTTCAAGCATAATCAAAGTGCAGGTTACAGGTTTCTCTGTAAGTATCTCCATTAACAAAACAGCGCTTTTACAAAAGCGCAATGTGCAGCACAGTAAAAAAAGCCCATCATGGTGCAATTTTGCCATGTTATCCAGTATGGGGACAGAAAGGTGACCTAAAATCATGGCTTTTACTGCCCAGTCCAGCAATTTGATTTACTATACAGCATCCTCCAAAAATGACACAAACATTTTTCGTGAAGTGTTAAAAATGACACAATGTCACCTTGCTTTCTGTCTATTTATCACATTTTATCTAGCTAACTATTTTATCAACATCGTCATCAGTGTAGCCCATTGCCTTCAATGGAATGCTCTTATATCCTCTAGCTGATTGTGTTAAAAATCAAATCAAACTCACCCAATAATATAACATAAAATGCCCAGATGAAGCAGACGATGAACCACTCCAACCTTCCTGTTCTTTGTCAGCACGTATTTCTCTGTCTTGTAATCTAGGATGGGTGGAAAAGATTTTATACAGGCTGCTTCCATTACTGCTGCATGCGCAGAATGACTCTGCTGTTTTCTTGCTCTTTACCAGGTTAAAGGGACAGATCTGCTGTGTCTGTGTTCATCATAAGCATATGGAATGCATAATATCATTTTAAGGATGCACAGCCATATCACTAAGATTGTGCCAAGTATTACGGTGATAACAAAATCATCAAATATTTTTAAACTCTGTGGACTGTAAATCAGGACATTATAGTCCATTAATTCAATGGACAGAGAAGTAAGTGGAAGCAAGCATTAATTATCACTGGTACACCAAGAAGCCATTATAATAAAACCTGCAATCCGGTCACATTGAAAAATCATGTCTTCTACCACAAATGATCTCTCCAGGCTTTTAATATAGCTATTTATAATAAAGCAGAACATATGTTTTCTGGGTAGGTTCAGGCCATAATGTGGAATTATGAGCAGCATACCGTATACATCAGGGGTGCCAACCTTTTGAGGAGCGAGGGCCACTTTATCAACTTGGTAATCGGTCGCGGGCCACAATGAGCGTAAAGGGGGATGGCAGGTCTGTGTCTAATCTACATATGTAGAGCAGACACGGATGCATCCCGCTCTACCCTAAGGGCCCTCCGAGCCGCCCAGACAGAAGGGGACAGATCCCCTTCTGTTTTTTTTAAGGAGATCGGATTGCAGATAGGCTGCTGTAAACGGACACAAGTCCGTTTACATCTGCCTCTCTATAGAGGTGAATGGAGAGTCCCTTTGAGTCCACCTGAAAAACAGACAGGCGGACCCGTTCGGACCGATCATGTGAAAGGGGCCTAAGACTGCTTTCACACTGATGCACTGCGGTTTACCTGCTCCTCAACTGACCTCAATTTTCACTTCTTCCTCAGGATTCCTGCAGCTGGCTGGTACTGCTGACTGGTACTGCTGGGTAGTACTGCTGACGGGTACTGGTACTGCTGGAGGCTCCTGCTGACTCATACTGCTGGCTAGTACTACTGGTGGGTACTGGTACTGCTGGCTGATACTGATGACTGGTACTGCTGGCGGGTACTGGTACTGCTGGCTGGTATTGGTGGCTGGTACTGATACTGGTGGCTGCTGTCCCAGATCTCGGGTTCCTGTGTCCCGACCCGCAATCCCAGAACACAATTTCGACAGAAGCATGCAGCTGCAGTAGACAGCAAAGCCGATGCTTCCTGTCACAGGTGGAGTACATTTGGTATCACTCTGCCTGTGAAGGAGCTGGCACTATACAGGAAGCATCGGCTCTGCTTCCTCTAGCTGTGGCTCCGTTCTTCACACTACTGCTCAGAGACGTCAGGTCGGGGACCACCCACGATCTGGGCTTGCCGACCTGCCATCTCAGAGCAAGACACCCCTGGTATAGATAGTGTCCACCTTCACCTATGACAGGTCCAGGCTCCAGTCGCCAAATTATCCCCCAGGCTGCCATCTCCTCTGCTTTTGCTTCAAGATTTTGGGATGCTGCTCTTTGGCCAGTGGGTGTTTAGTAATAAACTTGGAAGTACCTCCACCAAAGACAGGGCCTCTATAAACAGAGGGAATTTCCTTCCTGAGAAATTAACCAGTAATTGGGAGCAGGCAAACTACTACAGCCAGCATATAGCATTAACCATACATACAGAGATGCGCACCAATATGGAAATAATACAAGCTTTATATAAGAAGAGCTTAATAACATTACAAAATGCAAAATTGCAAAAGGACCCGACAGGAGTCCTGGTGGAATTATGCACATATACTTGGGTATCTATAGTTAAAGATATCGCCAGATGAATGTTGCAGCAAAGTTCAGTTGTAGAACCCCTGAGGATCATCTCGATGTGGCATCCTTCTTGTTGTTTTGGAGACCTGAAAACAAGATCAGCTGTAACATGGAGATCCTCTAGTCATTGTCCAACCAGTCTGGAACACAGATTCTCACCCGCAGAAACGGTGGTGTGGCACTGCAACTCAGAGTCAGCCTATCTAATTCACGTCTTACTTAGTCCCTAGTAGTTTCTAATATGTCATATCATTGGGCTTCTAACTACCAGAAGTCGCAGTCGGTGCCTAACCTGGCTTTAGTTTATGCTGGTTATTGAGCCCTGAGCTAAAACTAGCTATAGAATCCTAGACCAGAGGGGACAGGGTTGACTAAAATAAGAGGAGCTGCATATAAACTATATTGCAATAAACAGGTTCACGCACTAACATACAGCAAGACATACAGTCCCACTACACACATAAAGTAGTACAGACCTAGCTATCTGGCACTGGCACTGTGCCTGTCAGATAATTAACAATAGGACAGAGATCGGTCTGTCACAAGCAGAGGCGTACTAAGTAGGGGGCAGGGGGTGCGGGCCGCCCCGGGTACTACACACTGTGGGGGTGCCAGGCTGGCACCCCCTCTGCGATTATAGCGGTGGCAGCGCTGCGGGATAGCACAGTGACAGGCGCAGGGAGAGGAGAGCATATCTATCGCCGATCGGGTTATGATGCAAGGGGGAGGGGGTGTGCGGGGGATGCAGGGAGACACAGGTGCACCTTCCATCCCCTCCTCTCGCGGCCGCGGGCTGTCTGTCTGTGCGATCACGGATGTCACACAGGTAGGCACAGCCGAGCAGCCGCCTCTCCCTCCTCTCTGTTTATGTGTAAACAGGGGGAAGGGATCTGCTGACATGTGCCGCTGCGCCGGGCTGATCTGAGGTACTGAATGGGGGGGGGGTCTGCACTGAAGAGGGGGCTACACTGAAGGGGGGGTTGTATTGAAGGGGGGGCTGCACTGAAGGGAGGGCCACACTGAAGGGAGGGCCACACTGAAGGGAGGGCTACACTGAAGGGGAGGCTACACTGAACGGGAGTCTGCACTGAACGGGGGGCTAGACTGAAGAGGGAGTCTGCACTGAATGGGGGGCCTGCACTGAAGGGAGGATCTGTGTAACATGTAGGGGGTCCAGAGCTGCAGGGTGTTGTGTAATGTAAAGGGGTCCAGAGGATCAGGGTGCTGTGTAATGTAAAGGGGTGCGGAGGTGCAGGGTGTTGTGTAATGTAAAGGGGTCCAGATATGCAGGGTGCTGTGTAATGTAAAGGGGTCAAGAGGTGCAGGGGCTGTGTAATGTAAAGGGGCCCAGAGATGCAGGGTCTTGTGTAATGTAAAGGGGTCCAGAGGTACAGGGTCTTGTGTAATGTAAAGGGGTCCAGAGGTACAGGGTCTTGTGTAATGTAAAGGGGTCCAGAGGTGCAGGGTGCTGTGTAATGTAAAGAGGTCCAGAGCTGCAGGATGATGTGTAATGTAAAGGGGTCCAGAGCTGCAGGGTGTTGTGTAATGTAAAGGGGCCCAGAGATGCAGGGTGTTGTGTAATGTAAAGGGGTCCAGAGGTACAGGGTCTTGTGTAATGTAAAGGGGTCCAGAGGAGCAGGGTGCTGTGTAGTGTAAAGGGGTGCGGAGGTGCAGGGTGTTGTGTAATTTAAAGGGGTCCAGAGATGCAGGGTGCTGTGTAATGTAAAGGGGCCAAGAGGTGAAGGGGCTGTGTAATGTAAAGGGGCCCAGAGATGCAGGGTCTTGTGTAATGTAAAGGGGTCCAGAGGTACAGGGTCTTGTGTAATGTAAAGGGGTCCAGAGGTGCAGGGTGCTGTGTAATGTAAAGGGGTCCAGAGCTGCAGAATGATGTGTAATGTAAAGGGGTCCAGAGCTGCAGGGTGTTGTGTAATGTAAAGGGGCCCAGAGATGCAGGGTGTTGTGTAATGTAAAGGGGCCCAGAGATGCAGGGTGTTGTGTAATGTAAAGGGGCCCAGAGATGCAGGGTGTTGTGTAATGTAAAGGGGTCCAGAGCTACAGGGTCTTGTGTAATGTAAAGGGGTCCAGAGGTGCAGGGTGCTGTGTAATGTAAAGAGGTCCAGAGCTGCAGGATGATGTGTAATGTAAAGGGGTCCAGAGCTGCAGGGTGTTGTGTAATGTAAAGGGGCCCAGAGATGCAGGGTGTTGTGTAATGTAAAGGGGTCCAGAGGTACAGGGTCTTGTGTAATGTAAAGGGGTCCAGAGGAGCAGGGTGCTGTGTAGTGTAAAGGGGTGCGGAGGTGCAGGGTGTTGTGTAATTTAAAGGGGTCCAGAGATGCAGGGTGCTGTGTAATGTAAAGGGGCCAAGAGGTGAAGGGGCTGTGTAATGTAAAGGGGCCCAGAGATGCAGGGTCTTGTGTAATGTAAAGGGGTCCAGAGGTACAGGGTCTTGTGTAATGTAAAGGGGTCCAGAGGTGCAGGGTGCTGTGTAATGTAAAGGGGTCCAGAGCTGCAGAATGATGTGTAATGTAAAGGGGTCCAGAGCTGCAGGGTGTTGTGTAATGTAAAGGGGCCCAGAGATGCAGGGTGTTGTGTAATGTAAAGGGGCCCAGAGATGCAGGGTGTTGTGTAATGTAAAGGGGCCCAGAGATGCAGGGTGTTGTGTAATGTAAAGGGGTCCAGAGGTACAGGGTCTTGTGTAATGTAAAGGGGTCCAGAGGAGCAGGGTGCTGTGTAATGTAAAGGGGTGCGGAGGTGCAGGGTGTTGTGTAATGTAAAGGGGTCCAGAGATGCAGGGTGCTGTGTAATGTAAAGGGGTCCAGAGGTTCAGGGTGCTATGTAATGTAAAGGGATGTGGAGGTGCAGGGTGTTGTGTAATGTTAAGGGGTCCAGAGATGCAGGGTGCTGTGTAATGTAAAGGGGCCAAGAGGTGAAGGGGCTGTGTAATGTAAAGGGGCCCAGAGATGCAGGGTCTTGTGTAATGTAAAGGGGTCCAGAGGTACAGGGTCTTGTGTAATGTAAAGGGGTCCAGAGGTGCAGGGTGCTGTGTAATGTAAAGGGGTGCGGAGGTGCAGGCTGCTGTGTAATGTAAAGGGGTCCAGAGATGCAGGGTGCTGTGTAATGTAAAGGGATCCAGAGGTTCTGGGTGCTATGTAATGTAAAGGGGTCCAGGAGGGCAGGGTACTATGTAATGTATAGGGGTCCCGAGGTGCAGGGTGCTGTGTAATGTAAAGGGGCCCAGAGGTGCAGGGTGCTGTGTAATGTAAAGGGGTCCAGAGGTGCAGGGTGCTATGTAATGTAAAGGGGTCCAGAGGTTCAGGGTGCTATGTAATGTTAGGGGTCCAGAAGGGCAGGGTGCTATGTAATCTAGAGGGGCCCAGAGATGCAGGATGCTGTGTAATGTAAAGGGGCCCAGAGATGCAGGGTGCTGGGTAATGTAAAGGGGTCCAGAGGTGCAGTTGTGGAGAGGGGGTACGCAGTAGTGAAAAAGAGAAATTGAAGGATGCAGGGGGCACGATGGGGTATTTTTTACATTTTAATGGGGGGGGGTGCCAGATATAGGATCCGCCCCAGGTGCCAAATGCTCTAGGTACGCCCCTGGTCACAAGGATTCAGATATACACTTAAGAAGCTATGGGGCAGCTGCAGTTAAACTACTAGAACATAAAAAAAAACTTGCCCAAAAGTCTCTGCTCCTGGTCCTGGTGAAAATTCCCTTCCCTTCCCTTTATACACATAGGAGTCCTCCAATCAGGGGTTCTGATTCAGCAAACAGGGACAGGAAGTACCTGTATATAATTAAATAACTCTGTTGTAAATAATAACCATCACCACTTAGAAATGCAGACAGTAGAGGGCAGTACATCCCTACAGGTGGCTATCAATGATGTAACTCCTGTGTGCATTTGTACAGGTTTTACATTATCTGCATCGTCTGGCTCTATTCTAGGCATTTTACAGATGCCAGGTAATAGCTGTGTGCAAAGCATGGTGAATGCAGGGTACATAAAAAATGAAAAACTGTTAGCAGCTGATGAGAAGGTATTTTGGTAAAAAAGACTTGTATGAGCTGAGGACAGGGGTCAGCAGGTAGGAGGACAGAGGTTGCTGCTGACAGGGTAAAGGACAGGAGTCACTTCTGGCAATGCAGAGGACAGGAGTCACTGCTGGCAGGATAGAGGTCAGGGCCAAGGCAGAAGATAGGGTTCGCTGCTGGCAGGGCACTTGGCAGAGCTTCTTCTCCCATCCCAGCACTGCCCATAGCCTGGGCACAGGCAGCAGAGCTTCACACACGACACATAGCTGAAATCACATTCCCTTACACACAGCCACAATCCAAACAGCGTGTAGTTGACTGCCAATTACAGTTCTGACCAGTGAAATTCTCTGGTTGGAACACCAGTACTAGCCAGCTACACACTGTGCAGATTGTGTAAGGGAATTCAATCTCAGCTATGTGTAGTGAGTGGAGGAGAAGCTCTGCCGAGTGCCCTGCCAACAGTGACTCATGTCCTCTGCCCTGCCAGCAGTGACCTTTGACCCCGGCCTAGCCAGCAGTGACCCTTCTCTTCTGCTTTGCCAGAAGGGACCCCTGATCACTGCCCTGCCAGCAGTGTTCCCTGTCCTCTTCCCTACCAGGAGTGACCCCCTGTTCTCTGTCCTGCCAGCAGCGACCCCTGTCCTCTTCCCTACCAGGAGTGACCCCTGTCTTCTGTCCTGCCAGCAGCAACAGTGACCTATGTCGTGCTGCAAGAAGCAACCCCTAACCTCTGCCTGCCAGCAGTGACCCCTGTCCTTTTCCCTACCAGAAGTAACCTTTGACCTGCCAGCAGTGTATCCTTTCCTCTGCCCTGCCAGCAGTGACCCCTGTCCACCACCCTGCTGACCCCTGACCTCAGCTGATCCGAATTCTTGGCTCTACTAATCCCTGCACACTGCCCTGCTGGCCCCTGTCCTCCATCCTGCTGACCACTGTAGTATGCCCTGCTAATCCCTGTAAACTGCCCTGCTAATCCCTGTACACTGCCTTGCTGACCCCTGTCCTCTGCCCTACTGACCCGTCTTCTGTCCTACTGACCCCCTGTACACTGCCCAACCGATTCCTGCTGACCTTCCATCCTTGGCCCTGTTGACCCCCTGTCCTCTGCCCTGCTGAACCCTGTACAATGCCTTGCTGCCCGCTGTCCTCTTCACACTGCCCTACAAACTGCTAACCCTATTCTCTGCTCTGTTGAACCCCTCTACAGTGCCCTGGAATCCCATCCTCTGCCCCCCTTGACATTTTTTTACTGCATCCCCACATAAGACTGGCAAAATCCAGCCTTGGTTAACACAGGTCTGCATGGGCACCCTGACCGCTCTGTGACCACACAGTCCCATTTGTAACAAACTGCGATGCACTGTGTATTCTGGACACCTTTCTATCTGAACCAGCATTGGGTGGTTGTAAACCATTACACCATACCTCCCAACTTTTTGAGATGGGAATGAGGGACACTGATTGGCAAAAGTATGCAGGCATAAGACACACCCCTTGTCACGCCTCTTAACCGCTTAAGGACCTCCTCCTGCACATTTACGTCGGCAGAATGGCACGGCAGGGCACAATCACATACTTGTATGTGGCTCTTTAAGTGCCCAGCCATGGGTCGGGCGCGCCGCCGGCGACGCACTTGCGACCCGGTCCTGAGCTCCGTGACCGTGGTGTCCCACGATCGGGTCACAGAGCTGAAGAATGAGGAGAGGTCTGTGTAAACAAACCTCTCCCGTGCTTCTTAGTGTGGCTGTCACTGATCGTCTGTTCCCTGTTATAGGGAAAGACGATCAGTGACGTCACATGCCAAGCCACGCCCCCCAACAGTAAAAAAAAAAAACACACGTCACACATAACCCCTTCCCGTCCCCTAGTGGTTAACTCCTTCACTGCCAGTGTCATTTACACAGGAATCAGTGCATTTAAATAGCACTGATTGCTGTATAAATGACAATGGCCCCAAAAATGTTCTATTTTGTAAAGGCTATAACTTTTGTGCAAACCAATCAATAATCGCTAATTGCAATTTTTTTACCAAAAATATGTAGAAGAATATGTATCGACCTAAACTGAGGAAAAAACTAATTTTATATATATTTTTGGGGTTATTTATTATAGCAAAAAGTAAAAAATATTGAATTTTTTTCAAAATTGTCACTCTATTTTTGTTTATAGCGCAAAAAATAAAAACCGCAGAGGTGATCAAATAGCACCAAAAGAAATCTCTATTTGTGGGAAAAAAAGGATGCCAATTTTGTTTGGGAGCCACATCGCACGACCGCGCAATTGTCAGTTAAAGCGACGCAGTGCCGAGTCGCAAAAAGGGGTCTGGTACTTTAACTGCAAATTGGTCTTAAGTGGTTAAAGGAGAATTGTACAAAAAACAAGATTTGTTAAAAGCACAAATGCTTTTTTTTTCACCCCTACTATTCCTTTATATTGGAATTTACAAATGAAGCAATTTAGAAATCAGATACAAGGTTTAGCGCTGGAAAACACGTTTTGATAGATAAATAGTGCATTTTATATAGAACTATATAGATCAGACCAAAATGAGGAGGAATGAGGGACATTGTTCCAAATCAGGGACAGTTGGGAGCTATGATCACATATACTCAGTGAAGCGGCTGGCTTCAGGCGTTCAACACATCAACTTCAGGGACAACATGTTCATTTACTGCCTAATATATCTCCCCACCCACTTTCATTGGTTATTATAACGAGATATTTAATGTCATTCACTTTACCTGTCAGTGGTCATAACGTTATGGATGACCAGTGTATATCTTTATTATTATTTCTAAAGCATGTGAAAAGGACAAGGGGAAAATGTCTGTTCTCCGTCATACTCCATAAACAGCGTCTGTCTGCCTGTCTGACAAATAGTCTCTCAGTCAGAGCCCACACACAAGTCTCCACTTTTCATCCACTCCCAACACAAATAGTCCTCCACCCTGCATTACCGGTCCCAGCCAGGAAGCGGCAAGCATCATCCGCCAGGCCTCTCCATAGCAACTTATCACAGGTCGCAGCCCTTAGCAACAACATTTCTAGCAACAGCAGGGCGTTCTCTTTCTTTCAGATAAACAATCCCTCCCCTTGTACAGAGACAAACCAATCACTGAAATGTTTAGGAAAAGTCCTCAGTCCCGCCACGCCTTCTTTTAATCATCTCTCTAATTTATTAGTGGAGTAAAGACGTGAGTGGCGGGGACATCAGCCAATCGGAGCACTGCATGGTGCATAGCAGGAGCATCGTCCCTACTGCTTTTTGTGTGCTGTGTGTATCGTTACTTCCTGTTTTAAAATGTAATTATTATATGTATATATTAATATATGTAGTAGTGCAAAATGCCGGGAGAGCTGCTGCGGGGATGTGCGAGGATATTAATGCAAGTTTAGTTGTAGTTAATTATCCTTCTTTGTCATATGGTACATAATCAGGTGATGTAAGACTGCTGGATAGGATATAGGGCTTCCTATTGTGTACAGACAGGCTGCTCAAATACACACAATTATATCTATCTCTCTCTCTCTCTCTCTCTCTCTCTCTCTCTCTCTCTCTCTCTCTCTCTCTCTATATATATAGAACTATATATAGATCTATATATATATAGATCTTTATATATATATTTATCTATCTATAAGTGTATATATATATATATATATATATACTGTATATGTATATATATATACTGTATATGTATATATAGATATATCTATATATATCAGACATGGTGAGTGTGATAAGGTTCCGTTCACATATCTGTTTAAAGTGAAGAATTTATAAAGCCTGTCTGAGATATCAGAAAAAAGGGGGCAGTACGCGGGAAAAAGCATTCCCTTTATGCGATTTTCACAGCACTATTGTGCGTGTCACATAGGGTCAGCCCATTCACTTGTATGAGATTGCCCTATGTGTGTTTTTCGAGCAGAAGCTCCACGCAACTTTTAAAGGTGCAATTGCTGCACAACAGTCGCATCACGTTTGGGGTGCCATGCGATTCTGCCCACGATACCAAAGCACAAGGCATGAATGGATCCCAAAGGGAGGCTGCACAGTGTTTAGTGACCTGGCAGCGATGATGGGTGACATGATAACCCCCTGTCACTATAAATGCACCAGATGCAGTCGGTGCGTTTTTAAATGCAGCAGGAGGACCTGCGTGAAAAATGAATGTGTTCTAATGAGCCTAGTTTACATCACTGCCGTGATTTCATGTGCATTTAAAAAAAAAGTACAGCATGGTGCATTTTTACCCATCTGAATCTGTAAACGCACTGCAAACATGCATGAACATGTGTAAATGTATGCAACGTAGTTAAACAAAAAAAATTGCAATACACAACAAAAATGTATTCCAAGAAATGCACCACAGCAAACGCAGAGATTGTGGTGTAATTGAGCCCTATATGTCCCACATTCAGAGCGATCACTTTCCACGATGCGTTTGTTTTTTCAAGGCAGGGGATCTAAATTTGGAAAGGTGACATGTCAGG
This sequence comes from Lithobates pipiens, assembly GCF_037356315.1. Taxonomy (NCBI): domain Eukaryota; kingdom Metazoa; phylum Chordata; class Amphibia; order Anura; family Ranidae; genus Lithobates; species Lithobates pipiens. The sequence continues at coordinate 100,908,991 of NW_027507790.1, forward strand.
GCTGGGAAGTGGCTGCCAATGGAGGCAGGGCTCTGCTGTGCCAATCCTCCGCAGGTTCTCCTCAATGACTTCCTTGCTTTGACACCCATCAAAGGAAAAGACAGGAAAGAGAGAACACGCTGATCAGCTGGCTGATGAATCACCGAGGCAGGCAAGGCAGACGTGACTGGTGTGTTATGGTGGAGTATTGTGTTGCTATGACACAGTGACTAATGGAAGATGAGTGTGTGTAGTGCTGAATGAATGCTGTGCCATCCTCCAGCCTCTGTACTGCTGCTGAGTGCATGGCTCAAGGTTTGGGGAAGGAGGAGCTCACATCATCATCAGCACTAGATCAGATGTTTACACTCAGCTCCTGGGGACTGATCCACCGAAACATGTCTGCTGCTCCAATAACAAGCCTGACACTTGCTTTTTTCTAGAGCCTGAGAGGACGAGTGAAGGTGAACAATGGCCGATGCATCGTCTGCCTGAAGGACTGGAATCTAGGACAAGGTAGGGGGGCTTCTTCTTCATCTTCTCTTGTAGCTGGAGGCTCTGACTGGGGCTGTGACTGATGTCTTATTTATTATTCTAAATCTATACCAACAATGTATGCAGCATTTTATATATTGTATACTCAAATCAGCCCTCATGGAGCTTACACTCGAAAGGCTTTATTTCAGATACATACTAGGGTCAATTTAGAGAGGAGCCAATGAACCTATTGGCACGTCTTTCGAGTGTTGGAGGACACGCATGCATAGGGAGAGCATGCAAACTCCATTCAGATAGTGTCCTGGTTGCAATCCAAACCAAGGACCCTTGTGCTGGAGGGTAGGAGTGCTAACTGCTAATCCACTGTGTTTATGCACATCTTCATTGTCTGACAGGTTAACACAGTTTCTTGTATGCACACAGGCTTCTACTACATTTTGGAAAATGCTGAAGGTATCAGTTGTCACCATTGTGGCGTTTTGAGACAATCCCCAGGGATGACCCCTCTGTCTGGAGGTATTTGAAGTCTATAAAGAGTTCTGGACTGCTGAAAATTTCATGTGTTTAGCATCCAGCAGGAAAGATGAGGTTGAAATGGAAGCTTCTGATAGAGCGCCTCTTCCTTCCATCATACATAGCAAACCAGAAGAGCCACCCCAGAAAAGTTGTAGCACTAAGCTCTACCTGATTACCGCCGTGCTGGCCTGGTTAGTGACCGGTACAACCATCTCGAGCCTAAATAAATGGATCTTCGCAGTTTACAACTTCCAGTATCCTTTGCTGCTGTCCTCACTTCACATGCTAACTGCCATCCTGTTAGACTATCCCATCCTCAGGTTTGGCTTGGTACCTGTAAACACTGAGGAAGAGCAGACACTGACTACCAGCGCACGGTTTAAAGTGTTCCTCTTGAGTCTGACCTTCTGCTCCAGCATTGCCTTTGGAAATCTTGGACTGAGCTGTGTTCAGCTTTCTTTTGCACAGATGATCTATACCACAACTCCTTTTTTTACCCTGGTTCTTTCTAAACTTTTCCTGGGCACCAAACATCATGCCCTTAAGTACACTGCCATGATTCCCATTTGCCTGGGAGCTTGCTTTAGTATTATCGGAGAGGTGCAGTTCGATCAGACGGGATGCATCTACCTTTTTGCTTCAACGTTTCTCAGGGGACTGAAATCTATTCAGCAGAGTAAGTCATTGTACCTATATTATATATCATTCTGTTATTGTTACTATTTTGTGTTCTTTTATTCAGACATTTGTCTTTTAAGGGGCATCTGTGCCCAGACTATACACATTAAACTATTTAAATGAAAGAATGCAGCGCTACCAGGATATGCCCCCCAGTAGAAACCTGGTAGCGCTGCATATCCTGGTAGCGCTGCATTTTTTAATTTATATTCTCACTTCCACAACTCAATCATTGTTGATGCTGGCTGCTACACCTTAATTCTAATATATTGGTAGCGCAATTATAATTTGGTTTTACATTAAAATATTTACAAATTCTGAACCAACAGTAAATGCACTATAAAACAAGCCACTCATCTCTGTAGATATAGACATTGTAGAAAAATGTATTCTAAATGATTAAGGCCCTGGTCACACCTGTGCATTTAATGTGTGGAGAGTGGAGTCTAGACCATGTGCCAGCCTTCTAATGTAAACACACAGCAGGTGTCCTGAGCTGTTAGAAACATTAGAGTCTTTGTTGTGATATTTGAGAATAAATATCTTAAAGCGGGAGTTCCACCGTTTTTTTTTTTTTTTAAAGTCAGCAGCTACAAATACTGCAGCTGCTGACTTTTAAAATAAGGACACTTACCCGCCCAGCGCGCCCGCGATGTCGGCACCCGAAGCCGATCTCTCGATCGTCTCTCGGGTGCTGCCGCCGTCATCTTGGGTATGGGAATCAGGAAGTGGAGCCTTGCGGCTTCATTTCCCAGTTCCCTACTGCGCATGCGCGAGTCGTGCTGCGCAATAAGGATGGTCCCCGCTGTCTCTGGGATCCGTGTGTTTCCCAGCAGACAGCGGGGGACCTTCGGAAAGGGGCGTAGATTCTGCGGAAAGGGGCGTAGATTCTGCGGAAAGGGGCATAGATTCTGTAGATATCTATACCGGAAGTGGGTGCAGATACCTGTACTGTACAGGTACCTGCACCCCCCTCCCCCCTGAAAGGTGCCAATTGTGGCGCCGGAGGGGGGGAGGGTTCCAATGAGCGGAAGCTCCACTTTAGGGTGGAGCTCTGCTTTAAGACTACCAGCAGCTAGAGAGGTCTGGTTTGGCTTGTTTTAAAATGATTTAACTACTTGTAAAGAATATAGAAATACTGTAACTGCTGCCCACCAGCGGGATGCGTATGTGCGACGACATTAGAGGTGGCCGCCAGAGATCTGCATCCACACAGCTTTGAGGTTCTGTGCTGACAGCATGCACTGAGTTGACTGCGAAAGCTCCCGGTCTCTGTTTGTGATTGGGATCCAGCAGAAGGGGGCACCCGATCATGTGACCTGTATAACAGCCAATGACAGCTTTCACGTGATCAGGAAGCCGATTCTCCCTCTTGGTGTTAACACCCATTTAAAGGGCCGCTGGGAGGTGGCAGCAAGGGGGTTAATACATATTCTGGGCACAGGTGCATTTTAGATGATTAAATTGTTGTTTAACTCAGCACGCCTTCAGTACTGAAAGGTGTAGAATGCTTGTGGCCCATATGCAGGCAAAACATTTTTTACAGTGCTGAGGGGTTAGAACAGTCATATTTTTACTGCTGTCTGTGTCTTCTTAGGGAGCTTTTCCCTTACTTCTTTTTCTGCTGACAACTTGTCGCAACCCTATACAGAGTGTCACAGGGACAGGAAGTGAGAGCAGTGCTTCCCAATAGATAAAATCCACAAAATATCCAGATACGGGGAAACACGTCACTTCTCTCCTTCCTAACAGGATACAGTAGTCTGAACACTGTCCTGTGAGGAAAGGGAAAAGGTCATTAACCTTCTGTGAACTCAGATATTAACCAACATGAAGCTCATAAAAGGTTTAGTCTGGCACCATAGGGTTCCAGGGTTCCTTCAAAGGTTGCTAGGGGTTCCTTGAGCAATGAACAATTTCTGCCTCTCAGATAATTATTCACTGACAACCACAGTCTTTTTATCTGTATTTAAAGCAGAGTTCCGCCTTCCCCTTCAAAAAAAAAAGCCAGCAGCTACACATACTGTACCTGCTGACTTTTAATATTAGGACACTTACCTGTCCTGGAGTCCAGAAATGTAGGCACCTCAGCTGATGTTTCCATCGGCTTTCAGGTGCCACTGCCACTACTGCTGGTAAGGGAACCCGCTGCCCCGACAGAAGGAGGAGGAGGGGGCCGAACTTCTGACGTACCTTGCAAAAGCAAGGTCCGACTGGAGTGGGGACAGAGTACCTGTCAAAAACAGGTACCTGCCCCCCTGCCCCAAAGGTGCCAAATGTGGCACCAGAAGGGGGGAGGAGACAGATAAGCAGACATTCCACTTTTGGGTGGAACTCCGCTTTAAGGGTAACATTTTCACAATGACCACAAAAGAAGGAGCATTCTTCCCACTGACCATCACACTAATATATGGTGAGCTGTATATTTCGTAATTATTAGCTGGAGTTCCTTGAGAACAGAAAGTTATTTCAAGGGATCCTCCACCTTAAAAAGGTTGGGAAAGGCTGGTTTGGACTCATTGCACCTGCAGACGAACATAGCGGCATGAAGCCCTTTGGAACGTATCAGTGGGTGGGCAGGTGCCCTCTCAAGAGAACCATGAATGATTGCTCTGAATAAGTTCTAAAGGGTTGGCATCTCCCTAAAAATGGAAGTCAGAGAGACAATTGCCCATCCTCTGCTGTTACGAATACAGCACTTGCCATGATCCTCCCCCAAAAGTGACAGAACCTGTATGCATGGTACTTTGATCTTTCATACAGAGAAAGAAAGGTTGTGAATAATGGGCCCTTTTATCTCCAAGGCTTTGAACATTTATAGTTATTAAATAAAGTTCTCTAACTGGTTTAGGACTTCCCAGTTTGTCAATATACAATACGATTTAACAACCATTTGATTTACCATTATTATAGCAGCTTTCCTTTGAGAGATATTCTTTTTATGTCAGGTGGGAGAATTAAAAGGTTGACAAGGTTGGTGGAACAACAAACAGATACTTGGGTGCACACCGTTGTCATTTACAGAAGTTATCTCAGGTGTCTATTTTCAATAAATTCTGATTTACTATAACAGAAGGCATGGAGGTCAGCTACTTTAACAGCCCAGTTGTGCTTCTATGTGTGGTCTATTGAAGAGATTTCCCCTTACTTCCTCTCCGGTTGACCCCAAGACAAGTAATGGGAAGAACAAGTGTCACCAAGATTGGAAGACAGGACTGGAAGGATGCAGACACACAGGTTTAAAATGTGTAATAAAATATACAGCTCCTTTAATAATCCACCTTTACCTTCAAATAAAAAACAAAAACAAAGGTGTAGACCAATATGCTTAGATTATACCTATGAAGGAATTATTTTGCCTTTTTTACCATCACTTATTGTCTCTGACTCCGTTTGTGGTGCAAAGGAGCTAGGGGGTGCTAAAAACAGGCTTTTGATCCAGGTTTTTACCACCCCTCAACTTTCCATCTACGAGCGGGCATGGTGCTGCTCAAGTGAATACCCATTGCCATGTGTGCCTCTTGAACCCCTGAAAAGCGTTCCACTGCAGATCTCTTTTTGTTGTGGGGGTCTCTAAACACTGCTGCTAGCGTGAAAGGGAGTGGGGAAGGATCATTATTTTTGGCAGGTCTTTATTGTTGTTGGTGACTACATTGGGAAGATCCCCCTCACTTTTCATTTCTATGACACCAGAACATGAAATGAGGTGAACTGAAGGGAACTTTAGGCCCCTGGAAAGGAAGTGATGGGAAATCTAAACAGTGAGGATAGGGATAGTAATAAAAAGCTTCCTTAACAAAGCTAGAAAAAAAGTTTAAGCAGGAGTTGGGCTTTAAAAGTTCATGTGAAAGTAGCAAAGATAAAGAACGCAGCTGGTCTTTTAAAATAGAGACCTATTTTAAAGGAACAATACAACCAGCAGTATTGTGTAGAGTAGTGTGGTTTCTGCCTACGTGTTTTTAGGCAAATGACGGTATGACGTTCATTGAATGTGTACATATAGCATGCAAAACTGTGTTGTTTAAGCACTTACAAATACAGTTCCTCTACTGTATAAGGCCTAATTCACATGGGTGCTGAGACCTGTACACTGTGAATTGGCCATTTGTTTATGTGGCTGGAGCCTCCAGGTGATGTGTGCACACAGCCAATGTAAGTCTGTAGGGACACAGTGGCAGAATGGCCCCAGCCACATCAACAAATGGCCAATTCACAGTGTATGGGCCTCAGAACCAATTGAATAAGGCCTTGAAGGTAAGAGGAGAGAAGAGTTAGAGATTCTGTATGTGTCCATGTTGAGGTTTCCCATGACTTCCTATCCAGGAGACTTGACAGGAAGTGGGAAGAAATCACTTCTTTCACTGTCATCTCTGTTGGGAGTTCCCCTAATCCTTGTTTTTGTTGTCATTTTCTCTTGCTTTCCTGTGATGTACTGTCACCTTCCTGTTTAACCATTGAGGTAGCCCGTCTTAGTGATGTGCCATAAAGGTGTAGGAGTCAGGAAGGGAAAGGCCAGCTCTGGCTGTGTCCGTTCCTATAAACAGGGAACCTGTGAACAGATTTCCTGCTGAATCGTAGCTGAATAGTACAGATTGAATTTTTGTGACATTCATGTCTGTTCAGTATTTTTCACCCTGATCTTGTTAGGTCCATGAGCAGGTGGATGTAAATGAAAGTGCGTCTGTTTGCATCCATCTTCTTCAGATCCATCACATATAGATCCGAATAACTAAAAAGGACACAGACCTTTTCCGTTTTATTTTTTTACCTGGATGAACTTGGAAGTAATCGAATGTAAACCGACACATGCTTGTTTACACCTGCCTGCCACAGACTTAGGCTGGGTTCACACTATTGCAAATTGGATGCGGTTTCCCCCCATCCAATTTGCAATAGCAGGAGATTTTGACCGGCTCTTTAGGGAGTCGGTTCACATATCTCCGCTGTGGCTCCGGTGCGAATTTGCACAAAAGCCCTGTGCATCTTTTGGTCTGTTTCAGGTCCGAATTCAGCCACTGGACCCCTGCTGTGAGCCGCATGTGAAGATAGTGTGAACCCAGCCTTAAGGCCCGTACACACAATCTGAAAATCGGACGACAGATCGTCCGACTTTTTTCATGTAATAGTTGCAAGTAGAAATTGAATAGGTTACTAAAGTCACAAAAATTCTTGTACGACAGAAAAAAAAAAATCGGAAGTGATGTCATGTGTTGTAATGTATTTGTATTGTATTTTCGGACAACAACTGTACTGACTAAACGAAAATCGTCCGATCTGGTATTGTATGAGGAAAATTTTTGTGCTTGTCCAATCTAATAATATTGGATGATTTGTCACGATCAGCTCTCGAAAGCTCTGTACTAACGATCCGATTATCGTACGATCACGTTGAAAGCGGTATTTTTTGTCCGATTTTTCGGATCGTGTGGATGGGCCATTACATTGAGCTTCCATTCAGATCTGCCTGAAAAAATGACAGGTGGATCTGAATGGCTGTGTGAATGACCCCTTTGTGGCCTTATTTATAAAGAGATTCACTTTGTAAATGTCTCATTCTTTGAATAAAAGTGACGAATATTACCTGTAATGTTTGTAATCTGTGTATAAGCCAGTAAGGACATTTGACCATAAGAGTTATGCCACGTATCCGGCGGACTTAGTCTGGCGGACTTCCCACCGGACTGTCTGCCGGACTTTCCAAACGAGCTACTTGCCCACACACGGCACTTTTTCAGCGGACTAATACGGCGTACTAAGTCCGCCGGACTATCCGCCGTACTTTTAAAATGAACGGACTCGCCCACACACGCGGAGGAAAGTCTGGTCATTTTGAGCGCGTCTCCAGGTAGCCGGGGCCAGCAAAGGAGGCGTCACTGGCCCGTCACCTGGTATTGACTTAAAGGGGAATCCCTACGCCGAAAAATCAGCGTGGGGGTCCCCCCTAGGTCCACATCAGACCCTTATCCGAGCACGCTACCCGGCTGGCCAGGAAAGGGGGTGGGGACGAGCGAGCGCACCCCCCTCTCCTGAGCCATACCAGGCCGCGTGCCCTCAACATGGGGGGTGCCTTGGGGAAGGGGGGCCACGCGGCCCCCCCACCCCAAAGCACCTTGTCCCCATGTTGATGAGGACAAGGGCCTCTTCCCGACAACCCTGGCCGTTGGTTGTCGGGGTCTGCGGGCGGGGGGGCTTATCGGAATCCGGGAGCCCCCTTTAATAAGGGGGCTCCTGGATACCGGCCCCCCACCCTATGTGAATGAGTATGGGGTACAATGTACCCCTACCCATTCACCTGTAAAAAAAAAGTTAAAAAAAACACAACACACAAGGGTTAAAATAGTTTATTGCACAGCTCCGGGGGTCTTCCGTCTTCGGGGGTCTTCTCGCCGGACTCCTCCGCTATCTTCTGCTAGCTCTTTTACTAGCGGAGGAGCCCGACTTTCTTCTTCGCTTTCTTCTTCGCCGCCGCCCTCTTCTTCCGACTTCGGGAGTCTTTTCCCCCTCTTCGGGGGTCTTGTCCCCCTCTTCGGTTCTTCTTGCCGGGCCACCGTGCCTTCTAGCTCTTTTACAGGCGGTGGCCCGGTCTTCTGTCACCGTCTTCTGTTCTTCTCTTCTCTTCTTCTCTTCAGATGTTGATTTTTTTACAGGTGAATGGGTAAGGGTACATTGTACCCCATACTCATTCACATAGGGTGGGGGGCCGGTATCCGGGGGCCCCCTTATTAAAGGGGGCTCCCGGATTCCGATAAGCCCCCCGCCCGCAGACCCCGACAACCAACGGCCAGGGTTGTCGGGAAGAGGCCCTTGTCCTCATCAACATGGGGACAAGGTGCTTTGGGGTGGGGGGGCCTGGTATGGCTCAGGAGGGGGGGGGGCGCTCGCTCTTCCCCACCCCCTTTCCTGGCCGGCCGGGTAGCGCGCTCGGATAAGGGTCTGATATGGACCTAGGGGGGACCCCCGCCCGGATTTTTAGGCGTAGGAGTTCCCCTTTAAGTCCATACCAGGTGACGGGGCCAGCGACGCCTCCTTCGCTGGCCCTGGCTACCTGGAGACGCGCTCAAAATGAGCGGAATTTTCTCCACGCGTGAAAAGTCCACTCATTTCAAAAGTACGGCGGACTAGCACACACACTGCCGTACTGTCCACCGAAAAGCGAGTCATATTGGAGTTCAAAAATACTTTCTTAGTCCGCCGGACTTTTGGGTAAAAAAAGTCCGCCGGAGGCTACACACGGGCGTATTGTCCGGCGGACTTGAGTTTGCCGGACTTTTCCACCGGATTGTTTGATCGTGTGTACGCGGCATTAAAGAACATTCACCAATACAGAAAATACCGTAACACTATAGGCAAAGGACATTTGACCAGTGTCAAATGTTTTTAGTAAATCAACCCTTCTGAGTCTGGAATCTGATTAACTGCCTTTAGGCTGGGTTCACACCTATGCGAATTGGATGCAGAGGTTTCTCCACATCCAATTCGGATAGCAGGAGAATATGACGGGCTCTCTATGGAGCCGGTTCACATGTCTCCGGGGCGGCTGCGGTGCGTCTTTGCCTCCGTTTCAGGGCCAAATTCAGGCAAAGATTCTGCCCTGATTCGTCCCTGAAATGGAGAACAGGAACGGACAGCGTTGCTGTGCGATCTGTGGCCAGTTTAGGTGTGAACCGAGCCTTAATAACATGTTGTTTTATTTGATTCTTTTTTTTTAATTAACTCTAGTGCTGCATTGTTAGCTAGTTTTATTAATAGGTCATGTTCACTGGAATCTGGCTCACACAGTATTGCAGTCCTGCAGCTCAATTTAATTGCGAATGATGAAACCTCTAGCAATAATGTTAGGAATGTGAAGTGAGGCACATAGACTGGCACTGTATACTGATGAAAAAAAAAAAAAGATGCTGCACTAAAACATATATGTGAACCCCAGATGAAAGTCTAGGGGTATAAGCTCAATATAAAGTGCTGTATAGAATGCTAAATACATATATACTCAAGGAAGTGAAAAAATATGAAATATACCAAGTAACACAGCAAATTGTGATATACAGTGCTATGTACATAAATATACAAGAAATGATCCTGAAAATGAAACAGAAACATTCATGATGGTGTAACACCACAAACAATATGTGCAGACGTAAATTGGTCAGAATAAATAGCACATGGAATGGCTGGTAAAAAGACTTTCCAAAATTCAAAAAACATGAATGGCCACGTGAGAGTCCTAGAAAAATTTCAAACTGACCTGCTCAGTCCCTTGAACATAATCACAGGGTGCTGACGTTCATAAAGTGTGTTTAAGTATACAGGGTAATATTGTTTCCCGAATGTAATGAGCACCATTTTCATCAGGAACAATGCCACTGAAGTCCACATCTTTGGGTCATCCTTGGCTTTATGGATGCAGGTATAGACACACCAATTCTTCTGCAGGAGTTCGGGTTGGAGATCGAGTTCCTGACGATTATTCATGCCTGTTTGACCCACCGCCACTGACGTGTGTGTCCACAGCTTAGGGTCAGAGTGCCCATCTCCCTTCTCTGGTGTTGGATGCACACCCCCGGGTGCTGTGTGTGAATATTACCCTGTATACCTCAGCTTCCCCATCACACTTTATGAACGTCAGCACCCTGTGATTATGTTCAAGGGACTGAGCATGTCATTTTAAACATTTTCTAGGACTCTCACGTGGCCATTCATGTTTTTTGAATTTTGGAAAGTTTTTTTACCAGCCATTCCATGCACTATTTATTCTGGCCAATTTATGTCTGCACATTTTGTTTGTGGTGTTACACCATCATGAATGTTTCTGTTTCATTTTCAAGACCATTTCTTGTATATTTATGCACACAGCACTGTATATCACAATTTGCTGTGTTACTTGGTATATTTCATATTTTTTTACTTCCTTGAATATATATATATTTAGCATTATATACAGCACTTTATATTGAGCTTATACCCCTAGACCAGTGATTCTCAACGAGGGTTCCTCCAGAGGTTGCTAGGGGTTCCTTCAGCATTAGGCAATTTCTGCCTCTGAGATAAGTTCCCACTCACACCATTGATCTTTTTAGCTATCTGTAATGCCGCATACACACGATCGGAATTTGCGTCGGAAAAAGCTCTGATGGTTTTCCTGACAGAATTCCGACGGAATTCGGCTCAAGCTATCTTGCCTACACACGGTCACATCAAATTCCGATCATTTATAACGCAGTGACGTACAACACGTACGACGGGACTAGAAAAAGGAAGTTCAATAGCCAGTAGCCAATAGCTTCTGTCTCGTAGTTGAATCTGAGCATGCGTGATTTTTGGCGTATCGGAATTGCATACACACGATCAGAATTACCGATAGAAAGTTTTTCCGTCGGGAAAATTGAGAACATGCTATCAGTTTTTGGCTGGCGGAAATTCGGACAGCTAAATTCCGATGGAACATACACACGGTCGCATTTTCCGATGAAAAGCTCTCATCGGTCTTTTTTTGGCCGGAATTCCGATCGTGTGTACGCAGCATTAGGAGGTAATTCTTCCCAATGACCACAAGTGTAAGGACCATTTATCCCACTGACCACCACACTAATGTATCAAGAGTTGTAGATTTCAAATTTTTAGCAGGGGTTTCCCGAGGCCGGAGAACTATTTCAAGGGTTCCTCTGTATTGAAAATTTTGAGAAAGGCTGCCCTAGACCTTCATCTGGGGTTCACATATATCTTTTAGCGCTGCATCTTTTTTTTTTCTTTTTTTTTATGCAATTAGTCTTATTGCATACTGATGTAAACAAACAAGTGTGCACGCTGTTACTGAGAGAGATGAGAAATATCTAAGGTAGTCTTCTCAGAGTATTATTAAATCAAAGCGTCTGTAGCGTTTCTCGAAATTTGATTATGTTTATTATAATATCATCATTTTATTATGTTACCATTATTAAAAACAAGTGTCAGCAAAGGGTGTTCATTTTGGATTAGCAAAGCTGTACTCGGTACACAGTCTTCTCCAAACACGACATGCTCGGATCTGTATCCGCACAGCGAATGACAAACATTGATTTACCTGTCAAGCTGGCTTTTCAGGAAATGTTATGAATGTTTTAACAGCCCTCTGCTGTACAATGCGCAGCTCTGCAAGCAACCCATGAAACTGTTTTGGTTACACAACTACAGTAAATGTTCCCCTGTATCACAGTTACATGGTATGCCGCTTTGCATAACTGTCTAATTTCAATGGTGGGATTAACAAAAATATGCGCCAAATCAATAAAAGTGTCATGTGGCAATTCATTCATTTGTTGCATGATAGTGGCATGCTGTTGGTCCATACATTTCTCCTCTCTCCCATGCAGTGCTATTCCTCCTCAGTACAGGATTTGTGGCACTGTGGTTATGATGTACATTTTTGAACTTTTCACGCAACTGTTTGATTATTCTGGCACACCCTATTAGACAAAAATAAACGGTTGCATACCAGTTTTAACAGCTGGCACAACACATAGAACTTGTGAAATGGCATTGTTGATTTGGCGCAAAAATGCACAGATGTTTACACAAAAAAAAGATTTATGCATTCCCCTTTGTTAACCCTCCTAGTGTCTTTAGTTCCCGGAGTGCATGAGTTTGAAGTACATTCAAACCTGAGAACAAAAATTTATAATTTTGCTGATAACTAAACTTTTGATGTGGTGGCATTGGTTTTCTATTTTTGGGCTAAGTACATTTTCCGCAAGTACAAAAAAGCTACCTGTTAATCCTGACAGACATTCAGCATCCTTCTACCTTTCTGTGTAGTAAACTAAAATCTCAAACAGTTTTATCAGCCTTCTCAGCCTATCTTCTGTGGCCTACAAAACACCCCTCATTGTAATGGACATGGGGGGGGGCATGTTGCCCCATGTGACAACACTTATTCTCAATAGATACAGTGCAGCGAGTGAGACTTGTCACTCTAGGGCAAGAAGGGTGTTACTGACAAGGTTACCAGTTAGAAAAAAAGGGAAGAAAAAACTTGAAAAAAGGAAACGAATGGAGCCACCATATCTAAGGACTGGTGATTATATAGTACAATTTTGTTTTTGGGTTTATATACACTTTAAGTAAGCCTCTACTATGTCATATTTAGACTGCATGCTCAATGTACACAAAGAAGTGTTTATACTGGCCTATGCGTGTAATGAGAAATGCAATTTAATTAATCTCCCTGGCAGTTTTCCCGAGTGTGGCTCGGGGTTAAATTTAAATACCATTAGCGGTAACCCCTGAGCCACACTCGGGATTGCATTGCAGGATCCTGGTGCAGGTTATGTACCTTGTCCCCAGGATCCTGCAATGTCTCCCCCCTGTGTCTGTGGGCTGTATTCTCCACCCAATGCCTCTGTGTTTTGTGTGCTTTGTCCAGTGCCCTGCATGCAGTTTTATATTATACCGGTATATACTGTTCTTTCTGCCTGGAAACTGGAGATTGTCCATAGAAACTTAAAAGTGTCCCTTTATGTCAAAAGCTAGAAAACAGCGATAGTAAATTAGAACACTTGCAGAACTGAGCCATAGTGAATTGTGGGGAAATTAATTTTATTATTATTATATTATTATTTTCTATAATTATTTATAGTTATTTATTATATTATTATGTATGATTTTATGTTTCAAACTTTATCATACCTGGGATGTCTACTAGACTCTTGTTTGAATAGATTTAAGTGTGTTATTGCTAAGAATTACAGGCCTACAATTTAAAACACCAAATTTCTATGCAAAACATTGTACTGCTTTGAGACGCAAAAATCTGACATAATCATACCACCAGGGTGGCTACATAATGATAGAGCCCTTTCACACAGACAAACCAATTGGGGCCCCTGTCAGTTTTTCAGGCGGACACAATCGGACCCTCTATTTCCCTCTATGGAGCTGCGAGTGTCAATGGACATCCAATCCTGTCGGGTAAAAACAGATGGATGGGGATCCCTTCCCCATCTGTCTGGTGAATCAGATCGGATGGCAGACAAGTGTAAATGGACAGGCGGTCCGTTTATATCCTACCGGTCATACAGGACAATGGGTGGTGTCTGTAGCTGCTCTGTGTAAGCGGAATGGACACGGACAAGCCATCTACCTGTTCAGCGGGGACTGCCCCATGTGGAATGGGCCATAGTTCTATCCGTTAAATCCCCTGGTGCCCCTGGATGTAAAAAAATAGCTTATAGGTTTGAAAAGATTTGTCATCAACTTAAGAAATTACAGGTAAAAGCACAAAAAATCAAGTATTTTATATGATTTTTTACAGCATATTTTATTTCCTTGCATTATGTTGTATATACTTAAAATGTGCCTATACTAGAAACTTTAACTAGTTAATTCCATAGCACAGCCCCTCCCTTCTTCCACAGCATATCCCCTCCTTCTTCTGGGGGGTGTCTAATTATTTTGTGTGCTGACCCAGCTCCTCCATCCCTCCCCTCACCTACCTACATAACCTTTATTGTAGTTGCCGGAAGAGATGGCAATGGGATTACTATAGAACGGTATTTCTCAACCTTTTATTAGTCAAGGCACCCTTTAAAATTATGTACAATTTTGAGGCACCCCATTCTAAAATGTAAAAATGAAACTAATAGTTTTACATAATCCAGCATCATCCACATATTGGACACTCAGCATTAGTGGTGATTTTTTTCTTCCAAAACATAAAGCTTTATACAGTGGCACTGACTAGTATTTCAATGTTTCTCTTCTCCCTCCGTTTCTCTCATTTAGCTAATGTGACCCCATTGCTAACAGAGGGGGGCAAATGGGGATGCTGGGCAGGCCCCCCACGTCCTTCTTATCAACTGATGATGTCATTGTAATGGTGCACAATGAAAACATGTGGCTTTTTTTGTGTAACTAAAAGACAGGCTTGATCCACCCGCTGGCTTGTATAAAATTTTTGGGCAACCTTTAGTTATTTTCTAAGGCACCCCTGAAGAAACTTGAAGGCACCTCAGTGTACCTGGGCACCCTGGTTGAAAATGGCTTCTATAGAGTGACAGCTCTAGGTCTGTTGGGGTTGCTGACATCCTGTCCAAGATGGCAGCGCTCAGCAGCAGTGTCAGGACAGTTGGATGTCTAGACAAGGGGGGCTTTTCAGGTAAATAACATGCATAAAATACACTACATGAACATATAATCTTATTGGAAGATTTAAAAGAAAACAACGGGCTAGCAACAGGGTCTTTTTAACTGTACAGCTATCCTTATAAAATAAAGGCAGTAACTACATAATAAAACGTACGGTATATATGAACAGAGTTTTTATATTGGCTTGGAGAACTTTAAATAGAATATTGTTTTTTTTTTCCAGGTCTACTTCTTAAAGAAGAGAACATTCATTCGGTCACACTGCTGTACCTGATGTCTATACCCAGTTTCTGCATCTTGCTAGTGGCTACAGTGTTACTAGAGAGAGGAGTGGCATGGGAGAGGCCACCAGACAGTGACAGTAAACTTTGGCTTTTCATCCTCCTTAGCTGCTTGGGATCTGTTTTGTACAATTTGGCAAGCTTCTGTGTCATCACACTGACCTCAGCGGTCACCATACATGTTCTTGGCAACCTCAATGTAGTGGGGAACCTTGTCTTATCTAGAGTGCTCTTTGGAAGCCACCTTACAGTACTCAGCTATACTGGCATTGGCCTTACCTTGGTAGGGATGGGCATGTATCATAACTGTGACTCAATTGTTGGATATATTAGCTCCAGGAGATCTGGGCATGTTACAAAAAAGCACACAAAGTCTGAGTAACTGGTCATTCTGAAGGTTTCACCAGTAATGTTATCTATTTATATGTGATAAAAGATTTATTATGTGCTACAGGAGGAATGAAGCCTTCACTGCACTCTAATGAAGGTCGGGCAAGGCCAAAGTTTAAGAGGCATCATTGACTGTTTCTCTCCAGAAACAATTTATTAATATAGATCTTGTTTTCTAGTTTTCTCTGCTTTTTCGGAGGAATAATATATTTTCTTATCTATAATATATCCTGCAATATGCTCAGACGTATAATACCTGGGAAAACAGCCAACACAAGAACTTGATTACTATACTATGAATTATCAGCAGTGCAAAATACGCCATGTAATATATTTGTTAGCAACGCATGTCCATGTTCCGTTTATGTCTTTCATTACAGCCTCATAATTCCTTACATCTGTACTGCAATCAGCCAAGGTGTGAGGCTAGAACTTATATATCATCACTGCACTACAGTTTGCATATGAAAAAGCACAATGTGCCAATATTGATCCCAGTACATGGTGTTTAGCTATATAACACTTTTAAACAGTCTTTTTTAATACCATAGAGCAGTGGTCTCCAATCTGTGGCCCAGGGGCCAGATGTGGCCCTTGGTTTACTTTTTTATGGCCCTTGGGGTACCATTCCACCAACTGACACCATCGATGGGGCACTATACCTCCCACTAACACCATTGATGGGGTACTCTTCCTTCCATTGATACCATAGATGGGGCACTATTCTTCCCATTGACGCCAACATTGGGGGACTATTGCTTCCATTCAAACCAATGATGGGGCATTTTCTGCTTCAGCTGGTCAAAGTCTGGCCTCCCCTAAAGTCTGAAGGACTTAGAAAGTTTGGAGACGCCTGCCATAGAGGCTTCTTCTTATTTCTTGCTTCTCATAGCAATCAGTCAGAGTCTTTGTTTTATTTTGAACCGTGGTCTAAAAGAATGACATATCAAAGCTGACTGGCTGCTGTGGGCATTTAGCATGTTTTCATACATAGGCCTCATAGTGAGCAATGGTATTGGTGATCTGGACAGCTTAAACTACCTAGGGACCACCTGAGATGATTCCTGCCTGAACCATCTGATTTTGTTCAGTTAATGATCTGTAGGTGGCAGCATCGCTCAATTCCAAAAAGCCCCAGAGATGTGTATCTGCAATGCATATTATAGGTAAACATACATATTATGCTTGTCTTACATACATATATTTATGAAAAATTATAGGGTTTGGATAACATCTGCATGTCCGTCTACAATCTAGTATTTGTATGTAAACTGACGGGAGATTTAAATGCAGAGGATTTAAATCTGCACAAAAGCACAAAACACTGATTGGCTGTTACAGGTTTCTGCATAGCATTGCCTTTAGTACTACTATATAAGACCCCATATTTTAATATTACAGATGAATACATGTCTCACTACTGCTAAAAACAAAGGGCGCTAAAAGCAACAGATGAAATTTATATGCTTTATTTGAATTCCTAGAAATAAAACATTAACTCTTTGTTTTGCTGTGAGTATTAATTACTTTGTTCTGTATATTTAATTTAATAGTTACAATGAGCTGTGTTGGTGCCCTTTGTAAAAAGTTATGAAGCTACTATAGCCATACTGTTATACTTTATGTCATATTGCTGTGTATTATCTTGGTTTTCCTCGCCCAGGTACAGCATCTGTAAACTGTGATGATTCGCAATGTAAAATGAAAATGAATGTTGTATATTGTTTGACATAGTGAGAGTCACAATGTTACTGTATATATTTTTAATAAAATCAGTATTACAATGTTTAGTACTATTTTTTCGGGACCCTTTTATATGGGAAATTCTTGATTGTACTACTATGGCTGCCATGGGGGTCTTCAACCTTCATTGACTGTACTTGGTGAAATACAGATGCTGTAAAAATGCTTGTTGCCAGACTGTTTCTGGCTTCGGATCCTGAACAAGCATGCAAGTCAGGAATGTCTGAGTGTCAATACCTATTTTGCATACTTGTTCTGATTTTTTTTTTCCAATAGTTTTTATTGGGATTTTTCAGTTTTAATACAAGCAAATATACAAATCCGTGAGAACAGTACATACGATCTTACACTGGCACTAGTCATATAGTAACCCTTCATATTATTACTAAGGACTTTGTATCGTAATGAGACATGTGGAAGAACCAACTCCACTGAAAATATACAGAAAAACCCCAACCTCAAACATTCAATTGTTCTGATTTAGTGATTTAAAAATTACTAAGGCCCTTTGATTTTTACAACAGGGAACTCTTATTTTTAGAAGAAGTCAATAGCAGCTTTCATACTTACTCATGACAGGTGACTAACCTAAATAAAGAAGCAACAAGAGCAGCAGAGGAAGCACAGATTCACAGAATGAAAGAAAAAAGAAGGTGCTTGCACTGCAGGTCCCCAGGTACAGCTTCCACTTCAGCAAGAACAGTGAACTGTACAGTAGTCTAGTCACATTGCCAATCGTATACAAATCTCTTGAGACCAGCAGTAAGGAGCAGTATCTTAGAACTATCTTAGTTTTCAATTTCACTGCTTATTCCTTGGCAGTGCATTTCCACAAATTGTACACCTTCATATTAGCAAAGTTTTTGTAGTGAATTCAGTTGCTGTCATTTAAAAAAGATTTGTTGTAACTTCAAATAAATTGGCTATTAATGGGAGCTATGTAATAATAAGATGATTTTTCTGCCTTGAGTTACAGTGTGATGGTACTCACCAACTTCAGCAGGAATACTTGATCCATCTTGACTCCTCTCCAGGCTCTCCCCTGTCAGCTCTTCTCCAGCCCCCAGTCCCTCCCCTAGGCCTAGATTGTGTCAGATAACCAACAGGTGCGTTTTAGTCCTGCGGCGCATTGGACCATTGCTCTGTACAGTGCCGAACTGCACAATGTGTCCCGGGTGTTTAGACAGGCTGCTGTTGCACAGTCTCTAGGAGAGAGGCAGGCACCTGCAGAATATGAAGTGTGGCAGCATGCAAAAATGCACTCCACGTTGGTAACCACTGCCTTAGATGACCTTACACAGCAGATATTCAGCTATGAAGTTCAAGGTACGAGAAGAGAACTGCTATTTTTCAGAAGAAATTGAAGACAGTTACAATTTCCTGCATATTGGAAATTAACATTTGTAGCTGGTATCCATAAAAAAGCATATGTTCATTCTTTGCGTTAAAGGTCCACTTTAAGGCCCCGTTCACACTTGAGCATTTTGTTTTTTGGAGCATTTTTTTGTGCTTTTTTTAGCAAGTTTTTGGAGCTGCACCATTCATTTGAATGGGCCTCCATCCACTCCAAAAACTGTCTCAAGAAGCTCATGCACCAAATTTTGGATACGAGCCAAATGTGTATTGCATGTTTGGGCAAGTGCGTTGCACGCATTAATGAGATTTTCACGTGTTTGCAGAAATGCTAGCAGAAACATGCGTTTCTGCTACGCCCAGGTGTGAATTGGGACTTAAGCTCAACTCCGGGAAATCTGAAAATGTACCTACTCTGCAATGGTTACTGTACATTTATTCTAGGGGACAGTAAAAGCATTTTTTACTAAACTGATCCCATGCTTCTCTGGTAGACGGTGCTCCCCTATGCTCCAGCAGTAAACTGTTCATTGGCATCTTCAAACCCAGTACGGGGCTGTAGACCATTGATGATGTCAGGATATTAGACTGCTGAAGCATGGGAGAGAAGACACTGTGGGGAATGGTCTAGCAGCACACAGGAGCAGAGGATCGGGTAAATATATTTTCCTTTCTATGCCCCCTTTCTACTTCCTTTCTATGCCCCCCTAGACCTAAACGGGCAGTTAACACTTTCAACTTGGGCACAGCCCCACTGCAAAGGGGATTTTTAAGTTTTCCCAGTTGAACTTTAGGTGCTATACATTGGCATGATTAGAAATCCTCACTTTAGAACGGTACTGAGCATGCTACCAAATCTACCGTGAGATTAAGCCGTTCTTTCAAGCTCGGTAAGAAAATATATCTGATATAAAATTCTCTTTAATATTTACTTTATTTAGTTAATTTGTTATTTATGTCCATTACGTCACCTTTGGAAATGAGGTGTAAAGATTTTATTTATGTATGATTGGTATTTTTGTCTAAGTATGGTGTGTAAACTGGTAGATTTTATACATGCCTTTGCATGGGTATGGGATCTACAGGAAACTGAATGCATCCAGGCAATTAGTGTTAAACCCCACACTGAAAAAATGATGTAGGGCCATTTATTCTGAACCCTTCATATATAGAAAACAGTGGCTTCTCCCAGTTACCTATGTAAACTGAGCTGTTTCCATTCGGAGGTGATGTACAAGGAGTACATTTTCACTTAGTTCAGTGACCCTGTATTAACTTGGAACAGCCAATTATGTGCAGAGGTAAAGAAAATGTATTAATGTGTTAAATCACTCCCAATGAATTAGATCCAACACCTTAATATCAACTATACTGTTTGTGAAACAGGTGAGCTGCCTTGTAGGCATTTATATAATATACACAGATAACAAGAAAATAATGATACAATTAAGAGACAGAAGTTTATACAAGTCTGTTTGTTATTCATATAAATAGGTAGAACTATATATAGGTGGCAGAGACTGACAACCTGAATTAAATTCCTCTGTTAGTAGTTAGTATAATAAACCTGCTAATTATCACTGATAGTGTTCTCATCTCACATCCAGCTGTCCCAGCACTTGAAGCGGAACTGTTGCGCTTTTTTCCTCCCCCCCCCACCACCACATTTAGCACAATACAATGTTTTGCGGGAGCAGCTGCCTAATTTTCATAGGTACCTGCTTCCATTTCCGCTCGGATCTCCTAAGCGATGGAAGTTTGGACAAAACAACAATGAACAGTCACAAGGTAAAACAGGCTCCTATAATACAACGGAGATAATGAGAGGACCAAGTATTTCTGTACCCGAATCCCAAAACTAGATATTGAAAGGTATCTAGATGTCTGGCAAAAACACTGCTCACAGCCATCCATATTTTGCAAGGTGGCTAAATACTGTATAGGTATTATTCCAGGTGTCTGCAACAAGAGATTTCTTAATTGACAGATTAGCCTTTTCAGCTTCAGAAACTAACACAAATGTGCTATGAGCTGGAATCTTACTGGATTACTCCCAGCAATGTACTGGCTCTTTACTGGCTGGGCCAATTCCTCAGGCTTTCCAGTTAAGGCTTAGTTCACACTGGCATTGACAGAAGGCATTTGACAGGTGTTAAAAACGCTATGCACAAGATATAATAGACAGCACATCGTGCTGTTCACACTAATGCTGTGTACACTCGATCAGACATTACGACATCCGCACAAATTCCGATCGTCAAGAATGTGCTTACGTACAGCACGTACAGCGGCACTAGAAAAAGGAAGTTCAATAGCCAGTGCGCCACCCTTTGGGCTCCTTCTGCTAATGTCATGTTAGTAGAAGTTTGGTGAGAGACGATTCGCGATTTTCAGCCTCATGCTTTTCAGATCGCTACTTGGTCTTCTACTATTAAGAAGGTCAGGGGTGGTCAGAGTTTCAGCATGTGCAGTGTATATAAAGCATAATACGCGTGTGTCGTACATACGATCTGTGAGAGGAGGACGGAGTAGTGGAAGCGCAGATTGTTCTAATGAAGGTACAAATTTAACTGGGGGCATCAGTGGCCTATACTGCTTAAAGATTGAGGCCTATATTGGGACAAGATTGTGAGAGTTTAGCCTGACATTAGGGTTTGTCTTGCAGATAAAATGGATTAATTTAACGATCATGATTCCCTCCCCCAATTCATTGATTTGTACAGAGAGCTGCCCTGTCTGTGGCAGACAAAACACCCCTTTTATACAAATCGACTAAAGAGGAAGGCATCGCTGGATAAATTGCTGGAATTTGTGAAGCCGCAGATCCCCACGGCAGAATCAACTATTTGAAGTGCAAGATTGGTGGCATGAGGAGCACATATAATAGGGAGCGCAAGAAGGTCCAGGATTCCCAGAGATCAGGAACAGCAGCAATTGATATCTATGTACCCAGGCTGTGGTACTATGACAGACTGCAATTTCTGTCAGACCAGACTGAAATCAGGCCATCACTGTCAATCTTTCCTTCCACTCTTTCTTCCACCCCAGCTGAGGCTTCCGACATCCAACCTGGGCCTTCTACCCAGGAAGGTGGTGTGGAGGAGCCAGCTTGAGTCAGGTATAGCATTGTTCAACATATTTATCAAAATTGTGTGTTATTGATGAACAATAAACTAAAACTATGTCCCTTTTTCATACACAGGAAATCCTCAGCCAGGAGAAGGTTGTAGAAAGTGGCAGCCAAGAGGGGGCAGGAGAAAGTGTCAGCCAAGAGGTGGTGGGGGTAAGTGGCAGCCAGGGGGTGGCCAGGATAAGTGGCAGCCAGGAGGTGGCGGGGGTAAGTGGCAGCCAGGAAGTGGCTGGGCCCAGTAGCCTGACCGAATCCCAGGTCCCTACCCTCCACCTTCAACAAAAAAGGCCCAGGAAGGGGAGGAGTGTGGAGGAGTCAGCACTTGGGTTCATTCGGCAGGCTTCTGCGGCCCTCAGAAACCCCACTAGTCTTGTGCAGGCCTATACCTGCATAGCTGTCAACAAAATGCAGGAAATGGAGGTGGGCCAACGCCTCTTTTGTGAGGAACTGATATATATGGCCCTAAATGAGGGGTTGAGGGGAAAAATCTCAAGCAAAACCCACCTGTGTGAGTTGGACCATGCTCCTCTTTCTCCTCCACCTCCTGCCACAACTCCAACCCCAGAGCCACAGCCTAGAAGCAAGCGGGGAATTAAGCGTGTAATGCCCCGTACACACGAGAGGGATTAAGTCTGACAGACCTCCAAAGGAGTTCCGCCGGAGTTCCGACGGAGTTCTGGCGGACTTTTCGACCGAACGGACTTGACCACACACCATCACACCAAACTCCGACGGAGTCGAACGTGATGACGTACGATTGGATTCGACGTAGGAAGTTCCTAGACAGTAGCCAATAGCTGCCCTAGCGTCGGTTTTAGTCCGTCGGAGTAGCACACACACGAGCGGATTTTTCAAAGGGGACCGGGTCCGGCGGAGTTCCGTCGGGAAAATTTAAAGCATGCTTCATTTCTAAAGTCCGTCAGACTTTAGCTTCGCTAAAGTCCGTTGCAGCCCACACACGATCGGATAGTCCGCCGGACTCAGTCCGTCGGAGTTTGGATGTCGAAAAGTCCGCTCGTGTGTACGGGGCATAAGGAAGACAAAAGAGTGATGGCCTGGGTTGGGTCTGGTCTGGCAAAAGATGCAGGCTGTTGTAAGACCACAGCCTGGGCACATATATGTCATCTGCTGCTGTTCCTGATCTCTTGGAGTCCTGGACCAGATTGTTCTCCCTATTAAATGGACTCCCCGGGCTCCTAATTTTGCCTGTCAAATAGTTGATGTCTGCCCTGGAGTACAAAGGCTTCGCTAATTTCACCAGTTTATCCAGCGTTGCCTTCCTCTTTATTTTGTTATGACCCCTAATAAATTTATATATTTTTTCTTAAATCATTGGCTATGTGTTATAATTAAAAAAGGACAGTTTGTTTGTGAGTAGGCAAGTACATTTCAAAAAGATAATGTAAAATTAACAAGGGACACCAACACCAACCAATCTCCTTGAGGTTAAAAAATACAAGATAATAATGGTGTTGTGGTAACTTGACACACAAAAAACGAAAAAAAAAAAAAAGATTATGGTGATCACAAAAAAAAAAAAAAACAGGAGATCTTGATTTCCAAAACAAAAAAGGAGATTACTATATACATAAAATTAAAAACATTCTGGAGATCTGGCGAAAAAACTAAAAATGTTATTCATAAGATCACAAGAAATAATAAAAAAATCAGTTTGGCAGAACTCTGTGTGAATATCAGCTGCAAAACAACTTTATTATTCTAGCATTATAAAGAATAAAGCCCATACACACTATGAGATTTTCTGCTGATTGTTTTCCTTCAGATTTACCAAAACCATATAATATGAGGTCAAACCTTAGGAGTTTCAATTTATATGCAACCAGGCAGGCCCTTGCACTAATTGGTTTTGGTAAATCTGAAGGAAAAAAATCTGCAGAAAATCTGATAGTGTGTATGGGGCAGAAGAGAATGCGCTGCATTGAAAGATTACAAAATGTGCAGTGTGACGAATGTGCTATCTCCATTACGAACGCCAGTTTTACCAGACCGATCGCTTCAGTCTCGTACTTGATTCAGAGCATGCGTGGAATTTTGTGCGTCGGAATTGTGTACACACGCTCGGAATTTCCGACAATGGATTTTGTTGTCGGAAAATTTGAGATCCAGCTCTCGAATTTTTGTTGTCGGAAATTCTGACAAAAAATGTCCAATGGAGCCTACACATGGTCGGAATTTCTGACAACAAGCTCCCATCGATCCCAATCCGATCGTCTAAGCAGCATAAGTGCTAGAGTTGCTTCGCTTCAAAATTGAAGCCTCATGTCGAGTCGGGAGGCGTTTGAAGCCTTTCAACGCCTCCCATTCAAGTCTATGGTAATGCTCCGCAAGGCGTTTTTGGAGTGGTATTGGTGAGACATTGGGATGTCTAGAAGAAAAGAGTATGGTCTGGCTGGCCTGGTTTCAGAGGAACACAGAGAAGTCCCTGGTGAGAGGGGGCAACATGGAGGATGTGAGCATTCTAA
Organism: Lithobates pipiens; assembly: GCF_037356315.1. NCBI lineage: Eukaryota > Metazoa > Chordata > Amphibia > Anura > Ranidae > Lithobates > Lithobates pipiens. The sequence continues at coordinate 100,933,161 of NW_027507790.1, forward strand.
TAGAAGGCGGGGGTGAAGTGGATATCAGAGAAGGCAACGTGGATGGTCTGAGCGAAGGGGAGAGGAGTGGACTGGGTGTCAAAGGCAACATGAAGGATGTGAAGGGCCATTAGGATATGGTGCTCCCCATACTCAAGCTCACTGAATTTGGAATGTTCCCAGGTATGGTTTTTAGTTTATATTATATCAGACACTAAAGAAAATATTGTATAAGTATTTGACACACTAAAAACAATTAAAAAAAAGCTGCCATAAAAGAGATTTTTTGAATGAACCAACAGTTCTCCAACAGAAGATTTGCTGTCATTATTCACCTTTCTGAACTTACACCATGTTTTATATTTGTTCACAAATTTTTGTTTTTTGATTTTATATGCTGGATTTTTCACTTTAGATCATATCACGTTGTTTTCACATATAGCGCTGCACTCATTTTACTTTGTACTTTTGAGGACTGTATATTCACCTTTTTTGTGCCAGCCGCTTTATTTATTTTTTCACTTAGTGCTCACTTTTATTTATTTTTTAATCCACCTAATGACTTTATTGTTCTTAAAAAAAAATCAACTGTTTTGCATTTTACTGATTCAATCAGTTTTTCATGTATTAAAAGTAAATTATAAAGATTTTCTCCTGTGGACATCATTGGGCTTCGTATTAGATTCAAAATAGCTTCTGTACATGTAGCACTACCCCCGAAGGAGCTGCTGGTTAGATTTGGGCTTACAGTTACCTTCTGTTTTCCTCGTTGCATGCCTAGGGGTGTCCCGTGGTAAATGGCCCAGTAACTTGAGAGACCGACAACAGATCCACTTGAATGGATTTTATTTGCAAAACGTAGACAATGAACAGTCTCTTAAATTGGGATCAGAGGGTTGGAAAGGAAATTCAGGTACTCTTAGTGTCAAAGTCAAAATGTTGAAGAACTCGCTTACTTTGACTGCATCCAGAGAATAGCCATTCTCAACTGGATGTTCACTCAGATTGGACAGTCCTTCTCTCACAAGGTCTAGCAGACAACAAGGTGCTTACTCAGGAACAAGTCTCTGCCACAGATGTTGTTGTAGAACGTACAAGATAATGTCTCTGCCACAGATGTTGTTGTAGAACGCATAGGGAAACTAAGCTTGAAAACACTCGTAGGATACCTGGATCTTTCAGCCAGCTTGGCGATATCCACAAGACCGGATTCTCTTGGGTACTTCAGCCCTTCCAGGCTTTTACTAAGAAACCAACCCGTACGTGGTCTTCTTCTGAAGAGTCCTCCCCTGGAATGCTTGAAGTCACTGGGTCTCTCCCAAACCGGAGACGGCACCCAACCACCTCAGAATCCTTCTTTAGTTTCCTTGCCTCGGGCTAGCCAGCCCCGAGACATCAAAATCAGGTGGATCCGCACCCTAGGCCATAGCCTTCCTGGGGGCTGGTTAGGAGGACCAGGACCATGAAGTCAGTACATCATTCTGGACCGGAACCCCGAACCACATGATGTCCGCATCTTAAATGCCCTCTCCCAGAAAGCACAGCGAGAGAGCACCTCCCACTGGGCGGGCTCCGAGAGAAAGTAACTTAAGCACCTAACCAGACCATAGTTCCATGCTTGCCAGAAGAGACAGTGCCCCCTGTGGCCAGGCTGAACATCTCACAGTCCAGTCAGACTGATGCTGAAGTCTAAATTTAGACAATTGTACCCAAACCAAACTGCAGTTTAGGCATAACTTTAACTTTGAAAAACGCATAGCACGTGCTCTTCAGGAGCCGCCGCTACAGTACATGGGATTGTTTGTGTTGTACAAGAGCCCTAGCAGTCACCTGTGTTTGCAGCTATCATAAGTTTCTTCATCCTGCTTAGATGAAAAGAAAGGATCCATCTGAAAAAAGCAACACATATGCACTAAATGTGATTACTGCATACCTTAAAGCGGAGTTCCGCCTTGGTAAAAAAAAATTTAAAGTTGACAGTTACAAATACAGCAGCTGCTGACTTTTAATATATGGACACTTACCTGTCCAGGGAGCCCACGGTGTTGGCACCCAAAGCCGACCCGTCTCTTGGCTCTGGGTACAGGCATCGGCATCCTTATGGCTTCACAGCCTGTTTCCTACTGCGCATGCGCAAGTCGCGCTGCACTTTCTGAATGGTCCCTGCTGTCTTCTGGGACCTGTGTGTCTCCCAGAAGGCAGCTGGGGGGGGGGGGAGAAGGAGGGGCCGGACATTGCGTAGTTCGCCGCACAAAATTGTGGCAATCTTTCCCTGGAAGTGGGAGCAGATACCTGGATTTGACAGGTATCCACTCCCCTCTGAAAGGTGCCAAATGTGGCACCAGAGGGGGGGGGGGGAGAAATCCGTTCCGTGGAAGTTCCCTTTCTGGGTGGAACTCCAATTAAGGTGTTGCCCCCCCCCCCCAAAAAAAAAACTTGTTTGCACTACCACATTTGCCACTTTTTGGGTGGAGGGGGCAGCAGGTACCAGTTTTGGATTGGATTATCGTGGCAATCTATGAGGATCTTCAGCTCCTCCTCCTTCCCCCCACAGACTTCTGGGACACACACAGGGTCACAAAGAGCAATTGATTCTGCCATGGGGATCTGCAGCTTCACAAATTCCAGCAATTTATCCAGCGCTGCCTTCCTCTTTAGTCGATTTGTATAAAAGGGGTGTTTTGTCTGCCACAGACAGGGCAGCTCTCTGTACAAATCAATGAATTGGGGGAGGGAATCATGATCGTTAAATTAATCCATTTTATCTGCAAGACAAACCCTAATGTCAGGCTGAACTCGCACAATCTTGTCCCAATATAGGCCTCAATCTTTAAGCAGTATAGGCCACTGATGCCCCAAGTTACATTTGTACCTTCACGCATTCACAGTGGAAAACAGGCTGTGAATCTGCAATCTTTGCCTCTGTTTAATCTACAACTGCCATGATTCTGCACATGTGATCAGTTAAGACACCAGCCATTGGATGGTTTGACAGTTTGGTTGAGAGTACAACCAATAGGAGTGTTATATTTCCAGCACGTGCCGGAAATGTAACTGTTTTATGGATAGGTTTACTTCAACTTTAAGTGGTATATTTACATACACCAAGCAGTCACCAGTGGTGAATTAATCAGTCATTTAAACACATGCACACGAAGATCCACCTGCAGTGAATCTTTGGTGTATGTCCAATTAACTGTTATCAAGAGATATTTAGCAAAATCATAAAAGGAAGGTTCCTGTCTGCTCTTTCATGGATTGTGGTGTATTAGTAGGATATTCAAAATGTTGTCTCAATGCCATGCATGATAACTTGCAATAAACACACTGTAGCGCATCGGATAGGTGGGAATAGGTACCATACTAGAGTTGCCACCTCATCCCTTTAAACCCGAACACAAATGAATTACACAGGTTCTGTGCAATTAAATGCAGATAAAGCACCAAGTGAGCTTAATTACCACCTTAATCAGCCACAGACCCTGTGTAATTCATATGTGTTCGGTTTTAACCAGTTGCCGACCGCCGCACGACAATGTACGTCGACAGAATGGCACGGGCAGGCATATGGGCGTACATGTACGTCCCTGCCTGCCCGCGGGTGGGGGGCCCAATCGGGCCCCCCCGGTGCCAGCGGCGGTCGGAATCCGTTCAGGAGCGATCCGGGATGAGGGGGCGGCCATTCGTTCATGGCCACCCCCTCGTGATCGCTCCTGACGAATGGAAGTGCAGCGTGGCATCACTTCCTCTCCTGTAATGTAAACACAGGCAGAGGAAGTGATGTAATCTCTCCTCCGTGTCGGTATTTTTCGTTCCAGCACCGAGGAGAGAGGATCGGTGAGTTGCACCAACACTACACAATACAGTAGAACATGCCAGGCACACTCTCACCCCCCCTTCACCCCCCAATTACCCCTGCACCCCCAGTCACAGTGACACCAATTGCATTTTTTTTTTTGCATTGGTGTCATTTGTTACTGTAATAACTGTTAGGGCAGTTAGGGTTAGCCCCCTTTAGTTCTAGGGTACCCCCCTAACCCCCCCAATAAAGGTTTAACCCCGTGATCACCCCCCGTCGCCAGTGTCACTAAGGCTGGGTTCACATTGCAGTGGTTTATGAGAACGGATGTGATTCGCACCGCACTGCAGTGCAAATCACATCCGATCTCTGTGCAATTCGAGTTCAGCCATACAGATAGTATGGCTGAATTCGCATCGCACCCACCGCAAACTCGCACGGGACCCTTTTTTTGGTCCGCAGCAGAATCGGATCGCATGGGTGTTCACACCATGCGATCCGATTCCTGTCCGAGTTTGCATATCGCACTTCGATATGCGAACTGATCTGGGGGTGTCATTAACATTTCACTGACACTCCCAGCAGTTCGCATAGGGCAGTGTGATGCGGGAAACCCGCCGCGGATTCGTGGCGTTCCCGCATCGCTCCAGTGTGAACCCAGCCTAATAAGCAATCGTTTTTCTGATCGCTGTATTAGTGTCACAGGTGACGCTAGTTAGGCAGGTAGGTATTTAGGTTCGCTGCAGCTTTTTATAGCGCCAAGGACCCCCATATACTACCGCATAAAGCCCCCTGATTGCCCCCTAGTTAACCCTTTCACCAGTGATCACCATATAACTGTTACAGGTGACGCTGGTTGGTTAGTTATTTTTTTATAGTTTCAGGGCACCCGCCATTTATTACCTAATAAAGGTTTAACCCCCTGATCACCCGGCGGGTGATATAAGTTTGAGGGTCAGATAAGGTCTGCGTCGCCCCAGGCAGCGTCAGGTTAGTGCCAGTACCGCTAACACCCACGCACAAAGCATACACCTCCCTTAGTAATATAGTATCTGATCAGATCTATATTAGCGTCGCCAGCAGTTTAGGTTTCCCAAAACGCATTGTTAGCGGGATCAGCCCAGATACCTGCTAGCACCTGCGTTTAGCCCCTCCGCCAAGCCCAGCCCAGCCCACCCAAGTGCAGTATCGATCGATCACTGTCACTTACAAAACACAACACACATAACTGCAGCGTTCGCAGAGTCAGGCCTGATCCCTGCGATCGCTAACAGTTTTTTTTGTAGCGTTTTGATACAGTCGCTGACAGCCTAGGTGCTTTTTTACCTTTGAGTCTCACTAGTGTACCCCTAAATTTAGGGGTGTCTACTTTCCAAAATGGGGTCATTTGGCAGGGGTTTGTGCCATCTTGGCATTTTATGGCCTTCAAAACTGCGATAGGTAGTGAGGAGTAAAATCAAAAATTTACACCCTTAGAAATCCTGAAGGCAGTGCTTGGTTTTCGGGGCCCCGTACGCGGCTAGGCTCCCAAAAAATCCCACATATGTGGTATCCCCGTACTCAGGAGAAGCAGCAGAATTTATTTGGGGGTGTCATTTCACATATGCCCATGGCATGTGTGAGCAATATATCATTTAGTGACAACTTTGTGAAAAAAAAAAAAAGTTTGTAATATTCCCGCAACTTGTGGCAAAATATAAAATATTCCATGGACTCAACATGCCTCTCAGCAAATAGCTTGGGGTGTCTACTTTCTAAAATGGGGTCATTTGTGGGGGTTTTGTGCCATCTTGGCATTTTATGGCCTTCAAAACTGTAATAGGTAGTGAGGAGTGAAGTCAAAAATTTACGCCCTTAGAAAGCCTGAAGGCGGTTCTTGGCTTTCGGGGCCCCGTACATGGCTAGGCTCCCAAAAAATCCCACACATGTGGTATCCCCGTACTCAGGAGAAGCAGCAAAATTTATTTTGGGGTGTCATTTCACATATGCCCATGGCATGTGTGAGCAATATATCATTTAGTGACAACTTTGTGAAAAAAAAAAAAAAAGTTTGTAATTTTCCTGCAACTTGTGGCAAAATATAAAATATTCCATGGACTCCAAATGCCTCTCAGCAAATAGCTTGGGGTGTCTACTTTCTAAAATGGGGTCATTTGTGGGTGTTTTATGCCATCTTGGCATTTTATGGCCTTCAAAACTGTGATAGGTAGTGAGGAGTGAAATTACAAATGTATGCCCTTAGAAATCCTGAAGGCGGTGCTTGGTTTTCGGGGCCCCGTACGCGGCTAGGCTTCCAAAAAGTCGACCACATGTGGTATCCCCGTACTCAGGAGAAGCAGCAGAATGTATTTTGGGGTACAATTCCACATATAACCATGGCATGTGTGAGCAATATATCATTTAGTGACAACTTTGTGTAAAAAAAAAAAAAGAATTTTTTTTTGTCATTATTCAATCGCTTGAGGCAAAAAAATAAAATATTCAATGGGCTCAACATGCCTCTTATCAATTTCCTTAGGGTGTCTACTTTCCAAAATGGGGTCATTTGGGGGGGTTTTGTACTGCCCTGCCATTTTAGCACCTCAAGAAATGATAGGCAGTCATAAACTAAAAACTGCGTAAATTCCAGAAAACGTACCTTAGTTTGTAGATGTGACAACTTTTGCGCAAACCAATAAATATACAGTTATTGACTTTTTTTTACCAAAGACATGTGGCTGAATACATTTTGGCCTAAATGTATGACTAAAATTGAGTTTATTGGATTTTTCTAATAACAAAAAGTAGAAAATATAATTTTTTTTCAAAATTTGAGGTCTTTTTACGTTTATATCGCAAAAAATAAAAAATCGCAGAGTCAGTCAAATACCTTTAAAAGAAAGCTCTATTTGTGGGAAAAAAAGGACGCAAATTTTGTTTGGGTACAACATTGCATGACCGCGCAATTACCAGTTAAAACAGCGCAGTGCCAAATTGTAAAAAGACCTCTGGTCATTGACCAGCAAAATGGTCCGGTCTGAAAGTGGTTAAAGAGATGAGGTAGAAACGCTATACCATACCCTTTAGGATTCCAATGTGCCTCTGCATGGCAAATGTCAGTGCTTGTGACAGATTCATGTACCAGTTGAAAACAGGTACATGAATTTGAGGCAAGCAAGACATTTGCCATGGGAACTTGCACTGATCAGGGCCGGATCTAGCCAGTCTGATGTAGGGGTGCAGTAAAAGGCCTCCCTTACGACTCCCACTACCGATTTCCTGGTATTGCAACAGGGAGCATCAGGAGTAAGGAGGGGTACATGTGCCTGGCAGGATCAACAGATGGAAGCGATGAATTGGTGGAGTTTCAGCTTTGCAGACTGGAGCACAACAGCAGGGGGAAAAGTCCAGTGAAGTAGGTAATCACAGCAGATGGGTCTGTTCAGTAACTGGTTAAGCTTTAGCAGATAACTATAGCTGATGGATCAGTTCAGTAACTGGTTAAGCTTTAACAGGTAGTCACAGCGGATGGATCAGTTCAGCAAAGCAAGTAATCACAGCAGATGGATCAGTTCAGTAAAGCAGGTAACTTATAGCAGATTAAACAGTTCAGTAAAGCAGGTAACCACAGCGGATGGATCAGCTCAGTAACTGGTCAAGCTTTAACAGGTAGTCACAGCGGATGAATCAGTTCAGCAAAGCAAGTAATCACAGCAGATGGATCAGTTCAGTAAAGCAGGTAACTAACAGCAGATGAATTGTCAAAACAGGCCGGGTCAGATATCAGACTGGAAGCGAAGTACAAGGGAACAGGCAGGAGAATCGTCACAACAAGCCGGGGTCGGGTGCAGGCGGATAGCAGGAGGGTCACAGGCAGGCCGGGTCAAATCAGAGATGAATACTACGGATCAGGTTCACAGGTATACAGCACTGTAGAGCAGACAGCGGAGACCATTAGTAATAGACAGGTTTAAATAGCCTGTTTGGCGCCAACATGGGCGCGCGCACACGGCCGCGCACATGCCCGCGCACGAACGCACGTGCGCGCACACGGTCGCACGCACCCGCAGTGACGCACGCGCCCGTAAACCCGAAGACCTGGGGTTCAGTTTTTTCATACAACTTTCATGACATTGCCCCCTCCCAAAGGGCAGCCTCCGGATGCCCCTTCGGGCAAATTTTTCCGGATGGGCCCTTTTGAAGGATTGAATTAGACTCTTTGCATGAATGTTGTCCTCTGGCTCCCAGGAGTTCTCTTCGGGACCGTACCCTTTCCATTTGATTAAGAACTGGTTCTGGTTTCCTCTTCTTCTGAAATTTAGGATGGCTTCTACTTCAAATTCTTCTTCACCATCTACCACGATCGGATCAGGAGGAGTGGTATTTTGTTTAGGAAATGGATTGGGAGTGAAAGGTTCCAATAAGGACACATGGAATACTGGATGGACCTTTAGTGAGTCTGGAAGTTCTAGTTCGAAGGCAACTTTGTTAATCTTCCTTTTAACTGGAAAAGGGCCTAAAAATTTGGGATCTAGTTTCCTTGAAGGGCACGCTCTCTTCAAGTTCACCGTGGATAGCCACACCAAATCACCGGGTACCAGTACCAACTCCCCTCATCTCTTTTTGTCAAAGGTTGTCTTGTTGTGCTCTTGAGTTCTAGTCATAGTTTCTTGCAGAAGTTTGTTGTTGGTTGAGAAAAAATTCATCTTCTCCTGAACTGCTGGCACTGTGCATTCAGGAAGGGAGTTGGGTAGAAATGGAGAGTGGAAGCCGTAATTGGCGAAAAAGGGCATCTGTTTGGTGGCGGAATGGAGAGAATTGTTGTACACGAACTCAGCTACTGGAAGCAGGGAAATCCAATCATTTTGTGAAAAGGAGGAAAAGCAGCGTAGATATTGTTCGAGGGTTTGGTTCGTCCTCTCAGTCTGCCCATTGGACTGAGGGTGATAGGCAGATGAGAAAGACAGTTCAATATTCAAAGCCTTGCAGAGGGACCTCCAGAATCGAGAGGTGAACTGTACCCCTCTATCCGAAACTATATTGGCTGGCACCCCATGGAGCCTAATGATTTCTTTGATGAATACTTGTGCAGTTTCAGAGGCTGAGGGGGTACCCTTCATGGGAATAAAATGTGCCATCTTCGACAGACGATCAACTACCACAAAGATAGTGGTATGATCGTCTGCCGGAGGCAACTCAACAATGAAATCTAGGGACAGCATTCTCCATGGCCGGTCCGGAACAGATAGAGGTTTAAGTAGTCCCCAGGCCTTGGTCCTACAGTTTTTACTTCTGATGCATGTAGTGCAGGTGTTCACAAATTTCTTGCAATCCTCCCGTAACTGAGGCCACCAAAAAGTACGTTGTACCAAGTCAATGGTTCTAGTGATACCAAAATGCCCGGCGAGTACGTGGTCTTGACACAGCTCTAAGATGGATACCCGCAGAGCTTCGGGAATGTAGATCTTGTCTTTATACCACAGTAACCCATCTCTGGCTTGTAGTTCTGGTTCTGGGAAAGGTTTTTGTCCCATGGAGGCTTGTCTAAGTCGGGAAAGAAGATCTTCCTGAAGCAGAAGGAAATTCCCAGGAGCAAGAATGGTGTCTGGAGGAGAAATTTCGTGTGACTTGTGGAACATCCGTGACAAGGCATCTGGCTTTACGTTCTTAGACCCTGGGCGACAAGCTACATGAAAAGTGAACCGGGAGAAGAAAAGTGCCCACCTGGCTTGTCTCGGTTTTAGTCTTTTTGCAGATCTTAAGTACTCCAGGTTCTTGTGGTCGGTAAATATTAAAATTGGATGAGAAGCCCCTTCTAACAAATAGCGCCATTCTTCTAATGCAGATTTAATTGCTAACAGCTCCCGGTCTCCGACATCGTAATTTTTCTCGGCCGCTGATAGTTTGCGCGAAAAGAAAGCCACAGGATGGAGCAGGGCCCTGTTTCCTTGTCTTTGGGATAATATAGCCCCTACGGCGATTTCAGATGCATCCACTTCTAAAACAAATGGCAGGGAAGAATCTGGATGTCTTAAAATATGAGCGGAGGTGAAAAGTCCCTTGAGAGTCTCGAACACTTCTTGAGCTTCAGGGGTCCAACGAAAACGGGTTCCTTGTTTTGTTAGTTGCGTGATGGGTGCAACAATAGCCGAGAAACCCTTAATGAATTTGCGATAAAAGTTGGCGAACCCAATAAAACGCTGGATTCCTTTCCTGCCAGTCCAAAATCGCAGCGATCTTTTGGGGGTCCATTTTTATACTTTTACTAGAAATAATCAGACCCAAGAATGGTATACTTTCCTGTTCGAATAGACACTTATCTGCTTTTGCATATAGACCATGTTGTCGGAGCCGGCCTAACACACTCTTGACGTGCTTGCGATGGGTTTCAAGGGAGGAAGAAAAAATGAAAATATCATCTAAGTAAACGACAGCAAATAAGTCCAGAAAGTCCCGGAGCACATCATTGATAAAGTATTGAAAAGTGGCGGGGGCATTACACAAACCGAAGGGCATCACCAAGTACTCGAAGTGTCCAAATCGGGTACGGAAAGCAGTCTTCCACTCATCTCCGGCCTTGATACGGATCAAATTGTAAGCTCCGCAGAGATCGAGTTTAGTGAAAATGATAGCAGTTCCCAGTCTTTGGAATAACTCCGGAAATAAAGGAAGAGGGCACCGATTCTTTATTGTAATGTTATTTAATTTGCGGTAGTCTACACAGGGTCGGAGAGTGTGGTCCTTCTCGACAAAAAAAATACCCGCACCTGCTGGGGACGTAGACGGGCGAATGAACCCCTTCTTCAAATTTTCATCGAGGTATTCTTTGAGTTTCTCCTGCTCTACCTCTGTTAAGGGAAAAATCCTTCCGAAGTGAATTTTGGCTCCAGGGAGTAACTCAATGGGGCAGTCATAAGCTCGGTGGGGCGGGAGCACCTCTGCCTTTTGTTTACTGAACACGTCGAGGAATTCATGGTACACTTCAGGAATAGCCTGACATAATTCGATCTCTGAGTCGACACATAATAAGGTGGCTGGTCTCAGGGAATCGGAGGAACCACAGAACTTCTGGCAATAAGGTGAAGAGAAAGTAATTTTCCCCATGGCCCAATTTATGGTTGGATTGTGGGCCTGTAGCCAAGGCATCCCAAGTATTACAGGAAAGAGAGGAGAGGAGATTATGTCCATATGAAGGAATTCTCGATGTGAACCAGAGATAACAGCAGGTAGAGGGACAGTTTCTTGGGTTACAGGACCAGATTTGATAGCAGACCCATCGGCCAAATGAATAGAGAGTCCACTGGTCTTAGGCAGGAGAGGAATCTGATGTTGGGCAGCAAAAGATGAATCCATAAAACAGCTGCACGCCCCGGAATCAATAATGGCGGGCGTCTGCAAAGTTTTTCCTGGGAACTGAAAGGAGACAGAAATGGTAAGGTGAGATGAGAACTTAATTAAAGAGTCTGGGAGACCAGGAGGCATAGATGGACACTTACGGAGCTTAATAGGGCAGTTCCTGACGTAATGTCCAGATTCCCCGCAATAGAGACACAGATTATTATTCCGCCGTCTTTGACGTTCTTCGGGGTTAAGAAATGGGCGCAAGACCCCAAGTTGCATAGGTTCAGGCGTATCAGAAGTGGCCCCTGGGCGGGCGGCAGGTGCTGGATGTAAATGGCTTGGGACTTTTGGAAGCATCCAAGTTGGGCGAGAGAAACCCGTGGCCCTCTCGGCTCTCCTTTCTCTCAGACGACGATCGATCTGTATCGCCAAGTCGATTAATGCGTTTAAAGTCTGTGGAACACCGACGCTAGCGAGTTCATCTTTCAAAGAATCAGAGAGTCCCATGCGGAACTGATGACGAAGGGCAGCATCATTCCAGTTTGTATCCGCACCCCATCTCCTGAACTTGGCCACATAATCCTCTACCGCCCTTCGTCCCTGCTGGAGGGTCCGCAAGGCAGTTTCTGCAGTCGCTGAAGGTTGGGGATCTTCGTATAATTGAGCCATTGCATCAAAGAAGGTAGTAAGATTGGCCAAAGCTGCGTCCTTCTGTTCTAAGAGGCGGTGGGCCCAGGTCTGGGGGTCTCCAGAGAGTAAAGATACCACAAAACCCACCTTGGTGGCCTCCAAAGAAAAGGTCCGTGGTTGGAGGGCGAAATACAATTCGCAGGAGTTACGGAAGGCCCTGAAGCCGCTACGATTCCCAGAAAATCGTTCAGGTGTAGGAACCTTAGGTTCTGGTGGTAGCATTACAACTGTGGGTGCAGGTCCTGCTTCAGCTGAAGAAGCCGATGGTTGAGGGGCTCCCAAGGATCCAGAAGGGTTGGATGGGGCGATCACCCATTCTTCCAGCCGGGTGTAGCCTTGCTGGAGGTTCTTAACTGCCTCAGAAAGTCCTGCCAGGTGTTGACACAGTTCTTCCATGGCGGAGGCTCCCCGCTCGGGCTCAGACATGGCTGTCTGCTACTGTCACGTACCTTGTGGTAGCGAATTGCGGAGAGAGGCCTCCCTTACGACTCCCACTACCGGTTTCCTGGTATTACAACAGGGAACACAGGAGTAAGGAGGGGTACAGGTGCCTGGCAGGATCAACAGAGGGAAGGGATGAATTGGTGGGGTTTCAGCTTTGCAGACTGGAGCACAACAGCAGGGGAAAAAGTCCAGTGAAGTAGGTAACCACAGCAGATGGGTCAGTTCAGTAACTGGTTAAGCTTTAGCAGGTAACTATAGCTGATGGATCAGTTCAGTAACTGGTTAAGCTTTAACAGGTAGTCACAGCGGATGGATCAGTTCAGCAAAGCAAGTAATCACAGCAGATGGATCAGTTCAGTAAAGTAGGTAACTTATAGCAGATGAAACAGTTCAGTAAAGCAGGTAACCACAGCGGATGGATCAGCTCAGTCACTGGTTAAGCAGTAACAGGTAGTCACAGCGGATGGATCAGTTCAGCAAAGCAAATTATCACAGCAGATGGATCAGTTCAGTAAAGCAGGTAACTTATAGCAGATGAAACAGTTCAGTAAAGCAGGTAACCACAGCGGATGGATCAGCTCAGTAACTGGTCAAGCTTTAACAGGTAGTCACAGCGGATGAATCAGTTCAGCAAAGCAAGTAATCACAGCAGATGGATCAGTTCAGTAAAGCAGGTAACTTACAGCAGATGAATTGTCAAAACAGGCCGGGTCAGATATCAGACTGGAAGCGAAGTACAAGGGAACAGGCAGGAGAATCGTCACAACAAGCCGGGGTCGGGTGCAGGCGGATAGCAGGTGGGTCACAGGCAGGCCGGGTCAAATCAGAGATGAATACTACGGATCAGGTTCACAGGTATACAACGCTGTAGAGCAGACAGCGGAGACCATTAGTAATAGACAGGTTTAAATAGCCTGTTTGGCGCCAACAAGGGCATGCTCACGCGGCCGCGCATATGCCCACGCACGCACTCCCGCGCGTGCACGGTGACGCCCGCGGCCGTAAACCCGAAGACCTGGGGTTCAGTTTTTTCATACAACTTTCATGACAGTTATGTAATCTGCCCCCTGCTGTCAATCACAAGGAGAGAGCAGCCCTGATGAGGATAGCATCTCAGTTATGCCATCAGGTTCCGCCCACTGTCAGTGTCGCTGGCTGCTAGGAGCCTGTCGACTGTGAAGCCATCAGCGTTCTTACCAACCACTGATAGGTGGGAAAGGGAGAGAGTAGTATCGACAAACATGCCGCCAGCTACACAGCGTAAAGAGACAGACACTTTGCCTCTGACTCTGAATTCCAACTTATGCCTGCTACACACAATGAGATTATCGGACGAATGATCATCTGTTTTTTTTTTTTTTTTTTGCATGCTAATCTCATATCGAAAATAAAGAGTTTACTAAAGTTCTAAAAATTTTTGTTTGACAGAATAAGAATTTGGAAGTGATGTAATGTGTTGTAGTGCATTTGTATTGTAAAAAATCAAAAATCGCACGATCCAGTATCGTACGAGAAAAGTTTTCGTGCTTGTCCCATTGGATAATATTGGATTAAATGTCGTTCACAGCTCTCGAAAGCTGTGTATTAACGATCAGATTATCGTATGATTCAATCAAAAGCGGTATTTTTCGCACGATTTTCTGATCATGTGTTAGATTTTGTCTTAATTACCTCCAGTTTTTTTATCTACAATTGGTGCACTATTACGATCTACCTGAATCTGTCACACTGTTCAAATTGGCGTCAGGACTATTTGAATCTGGCAAAGGAATTTTTAAAGGGCCAGACCACCAGAAAAGTGGGGCTAATGCTTAAAGCCTCGTACACACGATTTGATTTTCGGCAGAGAATTGTGTGATGACAGACTGTTGGCTTAAAATCCGACCGTTAGTATGCTCCGTCAGACAATTGTTGTCCAACTTTCTGCCAACAAATGTTGGGTGGCAGGCTAGTAAAGTTTTGGTGGACAACGGTATGTTGGCAGATTTTCCTATCATCTGTACACAAGTCCGTCACTCAAAAGTTGAAAGTACAACCCCCATGCTCAAAATCAATGCTCAAACACGACGTTAGCAGAAGGTGCCCAAAGGGTAGCGCTCAAGAGCTGAAATTCCATGTAGTACGTCACTACATTCGTGTTTGTTGGCCGACAATTGTGTACCATTTGTATGCAAGACAAGTTCCTGGCACACGCCCTTCGGACAAAAGTCTGATGCTTTGTTGGCCAATAATCTGATCATGTGTACAAGGCTTTAGGCTGGGTTCACACTATTGCGAATTGGATGTGGGTTCTCCACATCCAATTTGCAATAGCAGGAGATTTTGACCAACTCTCTATGGAGCCAGTTCACATATCTCTGCTGTGGCTCCGGTGCGAATTTGCACAGGAGCCCTGTGAGTCTTTTGGTCCGTTTCAGGCCCAAATTCAGCCAAAATTTGAGCTGAAATTGGACCTGAAATGGTGAACGGGGATGCACCGGACCCCTGCTGGGAGTCACATGCGGCAATAGTGTGAACCCAGCCTTACTGAATTCTCCCTATTATATTAATATACCCCAGCCATGTCTAAGATGTACAGTATCTCTGTTTGAAAATAAATATTACAAATGCAACGATAACATCACAACTGTATGCAAAATGTAGCAGATGGATTTTCATAAAATGCGGTAGACACGAAATAAAGCAAGGAGACCCTTTATATCACTACGACTTTGGAACTGATTTATTTATATATCTTGTTAGCTCTCAATGGGAAGCTTTACAGTTTCTGACTTGTTGGCATTTGTAAACCCTCTCTATCATCATATGTCAAGGCACTGTTTGTCTGAAGGATTGCTGTGTGGGATTAGTACGGACTTGCCGTGGAACATTCCACAGAGAGTGCACAAAGTACAGCAGCTGAGCTCCTCTTTTAGTGCCATGGCTGGCAGCTGTCTCTGACTTCCAGGTAACATCCCAAGTATAGAAGATTTGTCCTTAGAAATGTCCCTGTTTTTCAAAACTGGCAAACTGACAGGTGCCTTATGTTTTCTTAAAGGGGTTGTAAAGAGAATTTTTTTTTTTTTTTTTAAATAACAAACATGTTATACTTACCTCCACTGTGCAGCTCGTTTTGCACAGAGTGGCCCCGAACCTGCTCTTCTGGGGTCCCTCGGCGGCTGTCTCTGCTTCTCCCCGCAAGTACTTCTCACGTTCATGCGAGCTCCCTTGTATGGTGAGAAGCACTTACGAGCGCGCTCCTGTGATACAGCCGGTGGCCAGTGGCTATAGCCGCTCACTGTATCACTCAGCCCTGCCCCCCCCGGCGCGTCACATCATTGGATGTGATTGACAGCAGCGCGAGCCAATAGCTGCGCTGCTTTCAATCCATCCACTCCAGCCAATCAATGGCCAGGCTGAGCGGCGAAGAGGACGTCGGGGGCGAGTTCGGGACTTTCAAGGAGTCAGGTAAGTAAAACAAGGGGGCTGGGGGGGCCGGCGCTGTCAGATGTGATCTCTCGTCTGGATGGGCTGCTTGACTGCTGCCTTTTGGAGGATGAACTTTATACTGATGATGAGAGCTAGACGAACAGCTGTGTCCTGAGCTAGGACTGGAGCGTCCATTTTGGTGGCCAGAAGTCTGGTTAGGCGTGTTCTGGTGTATAGGGCTGAAACGAGAGTAACAGACCAAGGCACTCTTTTAGTCTAATTCCTTTCTTCTTTTTTTTTTTTTATAAAGTATGTATGTGCCCTTTCCTAAGAAAGCGAGGGTCTTGGTCAAACGGCGGCTGGCTCATAATTCTGAAGGCAAGTAAGGGCAGAAAAGGCGACTGAAATAGAAGCTAATAGAAGCTAAAAGAATGGACAGGAAAGAATAAAAAGGCTCCTAAAAAATTATAATTATCTAATTCTACGAAATTATTTTTTTTATATATATATTATTTTTCTTTATTACAGATTAGATACATATATATATATATATATATATATATATATACACATATACACATACATACACTATATACACATATATACATATTTTTAACTAACTGCAAGCGAAAAAAGGAAATACTCCCCAAAGACCCCATATTCCCTAGAATTATATAGGTATACATATATGTATATTCACAAACATATTGACTAATCCTTACCGCATACCAAAGTATACAAACTACAAAGGTTTAATCACTCAATTAAATAAAATAAATTAAACACATATATACATATACACCTATATACACACCTACCCACATACATCTCTAAGCCCTTGTACACACGGTCGGAGAATCCGTCGGAATGTGTCCTATCGGACCGTGTTGTCGGATAATCCGACTGTGTGTGGTATGCATCGGATTGATTCCGTCGGACCCAATTTTCCAACTTGTTGGAAATATTTTCCGACAAACTGGTCTGATCGGACATACTCTGATCATGTGTAGAGAATTCCACGCATGCTCAGATCAAATTCCTACACCAAAGCTATTGGCTACTAGCCTGAACGTAGTCCCGTCGTAACCAAATAACGTCATCACGTTCTGAATGATCGGATTTTTCGACAACTTGGTCCGATCGTGTGTATGCAACAGTTTCGGACACAATCCGTCGGACAAAATCCAACGGATTTGGTTAGCAGAATGTCCGACCGTGTGTACAGGGGCTTAGAAAAGTAAGGAATAGACCACTTACTAAGTTGAAATGGTAGAGTTGCAGACGCACTCCCAGGCAGGACAATTTTATCAGAGCCTGCCACCTTTAGCTTGTTTGAGCTTAAATGGAGAGAGGGGAGGGGAAAAGGTAAGCAAAGGAAATTAGACTCAGAAAGCGCCCCTACCTGCCTTCAAAGACCAGCATAGCCTGTCTGCAGAACTGAAGCCCCTGTTAGGAAGCTGTTGCTGCTGCCCCAAAAGACTCTCAGAAGGGGCTTCCCTCTTTTCAGTGCTGTTAGCAACCCAAGACAGGGGACTGCGCCTGGGAGAGGCCAGAACCCAGACGGAAGCTGCGCCAGGCAGAGGTAAGAACACATACAAAACTATCCATCAGGTATGAGGAAAAAAAGGAGAATGCTAGGGGGGGGATATGGGTTTCCTTTTTATAAGCTAGTACCTATCCTGAGGGGAGGACTCCGGGGCTGAGTTTATCACTGGTATGCTGCCATGGAGGCACCAGGAAATGTCTATCAAAGTGATCCGTGCTCCAATAAAATGCATAAATCTTCTTCCAATTGAATCTTCTTCCAGAGTGCTCACACTTCTTGTGTGTCCTCCACCTTCCAAACTAGCAATTTACCAGAGATAATGATCCACAGCTCTTATCTAGTATTACTACATGGGATCAGGGTCAGTTTTCTTCCAACCTCTGCAGGATTAAAATATGGTCGGAGTGGACTTCTAAGGTCTTGGGAGAGATTGAAATTTAACAAGACTGGGAGGTACACCCCATAGGTTTACAGATATGTACCCTGTGTCATATCCTCCTTTATGTTGCATTATTCTGCATTTTTTGAATTGGAGTGATAGGTTTCTTCTAAAATGCCATAGTCACCAGCTGTCTGGTTACTGTGTTACATGTTTTTTCTGGGAATTATTGTTTACCTTTTGGGTATGACGCAATGTCCTTGTGTCTATATTATTATCATCTTATATTGCACACTGAGGGCTATGTACCTTTTTTTGGTGTGCTGTTAATGTTTGTTTGAAAACTAATAAAATACCCTTTTTTTTTTTTTAACCTCTGCAGGATTAAGGCTGGGTACACACTGAAAACTATTGGTTTGTCAGGAACCATGCAACTTTTGGCCAGGGTGTACATCTTCCTGTCCGACAGAAGCCAGTCTCATGATAATGGCTGCGAGCGCTGATCAGTGTGTTCTGGTGAGGGGGGCAGTCCCCCAGTCAGAATAAAATAGCTCAGCAGTGAAGATAGATGCACTAACATCACTTGTGTTAGTATGGCGATCTGTACGTTTTTTTTTTTGCTCAGGTTGGACAAAAAAAAAGTATAGTGTGTACCCCCATAATACACACCCCAAATTCCCTCTTATTGCTCATTTACACTTGGAAATTGGAACAAAAAACAGAAGAGCGCTCTATTGTGAAAAAACCCTCTTTATTACTAAAATCAATATAACGTATTGCACTTACATTTCGTGTGTTTTTTCCCCGACACTAAAGTCAAATTTGCATTCAGCTTTAAGCCATACTGGCTCCAGCCGCAACACACAGACTGCAGGCGGGGAATGGCTCTGTGGGATTATGTCACGTCCTAAAGGTCCCCCTGCACGTTTCGTTGGATTGGCTTTTATAGATTTTGGCTGTAGTCTGTGTCCTCATTGATTACATTTGTCTACATTCTAACACTAATAGGTGTGATTGGAACAAGAAGTGATTTCCACATACACAAAAAGAAAAACTGACAGAGTTTCTAATGAGAGATGGGTTAAATCAGTGGTCATCAATGATGTCCTCACGGCCCACTAACAGGCCAGGTTTAATGTATTATCTTGGGGAGATGCAGACTAGAATACTGCAATCACTGAGCAGCAAATTATATCACCTGTCATGTATTTCAGTTATCTTGCAAACCTGGCCTGTTAGTGGACCCTAAGGACAGGGTTGGTAAAATCATATAATAATTTTCACATTGTATATCTGTCTAGCCTACTCCTAATCTGAGCGATCTTGAAGTTTGACAACCTACTTTGTGAAGAACCCCACACATTTACTTCCTCCAGTGACACCTTTGTATTCACTATGCCCTGGGAGTAGGCACTGCTGTGTCACACATTTACAGAGCCTGCCTTCTGAGCTACAGAGGTGCTGAGAACAGGTGCTCATTACAGGAATCGCTACTTGCAGGCAGCAATCTACCATGGGATATGTAGTCCTTAGAAATGGAAAGTAAAAAAGCAGAGGTAAATCTGCAAAGCATGCAGGGAATCCAGGAAATTGAGGAAAGAGGTGGCCAGCAGACAAGCAGAACTCAGAAGAGACCTGGATGCAGATAGTCTGAGAGTAAAGCTCTCACTAGGCTTCTGCCGCTACGACTATGTGGCTCTCATACACGGAAGCTGCAGTTTTGTGTGACTGCCCCTTCTCTTCACAGAACGCTTTTTATTCTATGAATCATTTACAAACTATAAAGTGTTCTGTGAATGGACAAGGGGGGGGGGATAGGTGGACAAACAACAGTGCAGCTTCTGTGTATGAGATCCATGGCTCTTGTAGCCACAGGGCTGGAAGGATAGTAAGAGCTTTACTGGCCTCTATTGAAGTGTAATTGTTACAGAAAGTACAACCATACCGAAGTGCCATACACCCATTGAGAACCAATTTATATGTATACTGCAGATTACAAGCCAAGAGTTCTGTTTTAGGCTAGGTTCACACTTTTGCAGGAGCTTACTGCTGCGGGGCCACACCTGTTCCAGCACCCGCAGGCAAAAACACACTGCAGTTTAGCATATGCATGGGGGTGCCATTAATTCTAATAGCATCCCCACACACTGGCAAACCACTCTGCACACTGCATTTGTGGTTTCTGAGTGGGCCATATTTTCAGAAAAGGTGCATGGACCTCTTTCCTGCATTTTCAGGAGACACAGCAGCCCATTCAAATTAATGTGCTGCCGTGCCCATGCAAAACACTATGCGCAGAGCCGCAAAAGTGTGAATCTAGCCTTAACCACAGACTTCAAGTGGTTATACCGAGATGATGCCTGCAGCTGTAGGCATCATCCCAGTACCATTTGTTTGTGCTAACGGTTGGATTTCTCGTAAAGGCAATTGTAGGAGCTAACTAGCTGCTGGATTGCTTTTACAAACAATGGGATACCCCCCCCCCCCCCATGGGTTTACCGGGATCTCCCGTCTCCCCGTGATCGGCTTTGTTCAGCTCTGGACTATGGTAACCCAGAGGAGATGAACTGACATGGTTTAACCATTAAAATTAAAAAAAGCATTCAAACACACCTCTAATAGACCCCAGATCTCTCCATAAAGAGTACCTTTGTTGTCACAAAGGATGTTTACATTCCTTGTGACAGCAATAAAAGTGATAAAAAAAAAAAAAACTTTAAAGCGACAGTGTAAAAAAAAAAATTCAAAGTGCCCCCGTGCTTGCATGCAAAAGTGAAATTACATGTCAGTCCTGCATGCATGCAAACAGTGAACGTCCCACACGTGAGGTATCGCTGTGAACGTCAGATCATGGGCAGTAATTCTGCAGAGTAAAGGCTTTTAAAGTGTTGCCTATGGATAGTAAAATTGTGCAATTATAAAGCGTGACAGGTTTGGTAGGGATGAGCTCAGGCATGTTCGCATGGAACACGTGCAGAGCCCGCCAGGAAGTCGGCGCAGCTCTGCGCTAATCACAGGCAGTGAGACATTGCCCCGATGTGTGGCTGCAGAGATTGGGCAATGTCTCACTGCCTGTGATTAGCGCAGAGCTGCGCCGACTTCCTGGTGGGCTCTGCACGTGTTCCATGCGAACATGCCTGAGCTCATCCCTAATGTTTGGTATCTATTTACTTGGTGTAACATCATCTTTTATATTTTACCCAAAAAATTGGGTTATGTATTTTTTGCATTAAAATTGAATTAAAAGTGTATTTTTTCCAAAGCGTTTAACAAACGGTTGCGCTAATACTGTGTGTTATTAAAAAACAAACAAACCAAAAAAAAAAAAAACGAATTTATTCTCTAGGACCTCTGCTTTAAAAAATATATATAATATTTGGAAGTTCTAAGGAATTTTTGTTGCAAAAAATAGTGATTGTTACATGTAAACAAAAAGTGCCACAAAAGGCTGGTCTTCAAGTGCTTCGAATGTCGGTTTCAGGAAATGTTGGTCTTTGCTTTAATTATTCCTCCATCTATTGTAAACATAAATGCATGTCAGACACATCTGAAAAGCCCAATTATATGAGACCTAAATAATAAAAGTATTAATTGATGGTAATAGTAAGGCTGTATCTGAACTGTGTAGGCGACAATAATAGTAAGAGTCAGGAGGGGGCTGAGCAAGTTTTCAATCCATTCGTAGTCTGTTCTATTAGCATCTGCACTGCAAGTGAATTCCCTAGACGTTCAAATAAACGTCACAGTCCTACCTAATGACCTGGGTGGGCCCCGTCAGGTAACGTGTCACCCAGCCTCCAACATGGCCACTCCCTGGAAACTTGCTCCAAGTCTCACTTTTCAACTTTGTTTAAGTATAACAGAGCTGCAATGGGGCCTTTCAGCCTGTTAGAAGCATGACTTTTATCATACAAGGCACAGCGTGTGATTACATTTTTGGGGTTTCCTGCTCTATTTCCTTCTCCTTGTCATCTCTATTACAAGTCTGCAAGGCAGGACAGGACCGAACAGCTATGGCTATTGAACCTTCCCTGGTAAGGATCTTTAATATTTCCATACAGCCTGGTCAGTAAGGGCTTATGCATGAGGCTATATACAAAATATGACAACTAGAGTGCAAGATCTTACCGGCAGAACTTGGCAGGAAGATCCTGTGTAAAAATTGCTCTATACTGTGTGCATGTAATGCTTGAGCAATATTTACAATCGTATTGTACATTGTATGTGGCCCTGTTTACAGGATACAAGTGGATTCTCAATGAAGCCACCTGGCTTCCTTCCATTTCTAGTACGCAGGTGGCCTCTAAATGACGTTACTTAAGCCCCATACACATGGGCCAAATATCGGGCGGTTCAATAGAAACCAGCCGGCGTTCGGTCCGTGCGTGCGGTAGCTGCTCCGACAAAAGCTGGCCGAATATCTGGCTTCTGTCAAAGGGGCATAACCGAAAAAGGTCTGCCAATCGGCGCACTCAGACCAGTGTGTTCTGGCTAGGGTTGCCACCTCATCCCTTTAAAACCGAACACATATGAATTACACAGGATGTGTGGCTGATTAAGGTGGTAATTAAACTCACTTGGTGCCTTATCTGCATTAAATTAGCCTCAGAACCTGTGTAATTCATATGTGTTCGGGTTTAAAGGGATGAGGTGGCAACCCCAGTTCTGGCGGAGGGGCATTCCCCCTGTCAGAACACAATAGCTCAATGGGGAGATTGCTGTACTAACATCAGATTATTAGTACATGCTTTCCTCCCGAGTTCTTCCTTTTTTTTTTTCATTCGGACCGCTGGGTTGAACAAAAAAAACCCTGATATTGTGTACTGGGACAGATTTGCAATAAAGCCACACAACGTCCTTCTGTTGCTAGGATGCAGGAAGCTCCAATAGAGTTAATTTGTGCTGTACCTTGTACGCATTTAAACATGATCACAAACATTTACATGCATACACATGAACTACTGGCCACGGATCTGTATATACTGTAACTTTACTAATCTTTACTCAACTGTGTGCATGGGCCCATAAAAAACTATACAGCTGCGGTCAAAAATAATTATGGTAATGCTGCTTTTATAAGGCTGTCTACATGAGACCTAAAAAAGCTAAAGCTGGGCCAGCTGTGGCATATGATCTGACATTTTATGCGATATGTACACACACCTTACCTTATGTGCACATACTTAAGACAAAGGTTTTGTCAGGGCTAGGTATACAAGTACAATCTCTGCCTGCCAGCTCACCAGTGGCAGCCTGTAATGCAGGGGCGCAATCCCCCCTATCCATGCATCCGGTACCCTAATCTACATGCGGGGCACCAGACACATGGATTTCAACAGGGTTTTTTTTGTTTTGTTTTTTAAGCATATGATTAGAGATAAAGGCTCTAATAGGCTTCAAAAAAAAAAAGTGGGCTTGGGGTGCAGTGAGCCCATCCAGTTGTGTGAAAATAGCGAATGAGTATTCGCTATTGTCACACTGATTCTCCTCCCAGCCAATCAGGAAGGGGTCTTGAGACCCGTTTCTTGATTGGCTGAAAGGAGAAGCGGTCCTATTGGCGTAGGAGGAGGGAGGAGATGCACAACCACAGTGGTGCTGAAGAGGAGATACAGCCATCACCCGGAGTAAAGCGCTGCAAGTGCAGGCCTGGTAACCAACCTGGGGGGGGTGTTGTGCGTGTGATGGGGACCTGATCGACTGACTGGGGGGTGGCTGTGGGTGCATTGTTTGCCGCCCCCCCCACTAAATATACCACCAGCCGCCACTGCAGCTTACCATACTTTGGGCACTTGATATATTGGCAGCAGAGCATATACAGTTATTTTTAAAACTAATAAATAATAAAGACACAGAAACAACAGGGATGGAAGTGGTCTTGTAAATGATTAGATTCCATTTTTGATAACAGTAGAAGAATGTTTATAAGACTTCATGCACACTGCTTTGCAAACTCTCCTAGAAGTCTTTCCTACTGGAAGCAGCGTATTGGCAGAAAAAACGCCTGCCGATTGTAAAAGTGTCTACAAACCTTTACACGCATTTACAGGCATCAAACACTTGGTCGCTAAAAAAATTCATCCGCAAGAATAATAATTTTTATACACCTTTAAAGCAGGAGTGTCAAACTCAATTCATCATGGACCACATCAGCATTAGGCCTCATGCACACTGGACGTTAAAATAACGTTCTAAAAATGTCAGTAGCTTTGCAGTGAGTTTTTCAACTTTTTTGCAATAACGTTTTTTAGCGTTTTTCCACATTAGCTTTTTTTAAATTTATTTTTACAATGGATCAAAAACGTTAAACGCTAGTGAGTGACGTTTTTGAGCATTTATCGACATTTATCAGCATTTTTACGGCTGAAAAAAGTCTCTCAGAACCCACTAGTTTTGGGTTTTTTTTACTGCTCAAAAACGTCACTGCCCAAAACTGCTGAAAACAGCCTATGTGTGCACGGACACATAGGATAACATGATGGAGAGTTTAATGACTGTAGAAAAAAAACGTCTACTGCCAAAAACAGCTGCTGTAAAAACATCCAGTGTGCATGAGGCCTAATAGTGGCCCTCAAAGGGCCGGTTGTATTTGTAAGGCTATATGAATGTATCTAGTCTTATATTAAATAATTGCCTCTGCATTCGATTATTACTGGTTTTAGTAATAACAGACTGTGAAGGGCAAGTGCAGACCAGCATGAAGCCCACCCACACTCCTGTAGCAGATGATGCAAGTCTGAAATGGAGAGTTGCACATTGTTGGTATCATCCACAAGAAATTTTATTGGAGACTGCTCAGACAGAACATGGTTCTGTCAAAGCTTTTGGTCTGCGCAGTCTCCAATAAAATTTCTCATGGATGATAACAGTGGTGTGTGACCCTCCTTTTCAATTGGCATAAATGTGTATTCTTCTCATAATAATTATAAGCAGATGTCCAGGGTCCCCCCCCCCCCCCCCATACCTTGTGCTGCTGCCGCCGGGCAGAAGCTAGGGGGCCAAGCTGGCAAGCAGAAAAGTGTAAGGTCTGGAGGAGGTCCAGAGGAGGGCTGGAGTCAGCTACCAGAGTCTGCTGAATACCGAGACCAGGGGAGGCAGAAAGGAGAGGTGCTGCGGCTGCACAGAGAGGCGCAGGATCTGTAGGAGTTCTGTCCTCCACTCTGCTGCTGATTGCTGAGAAAAGGTGTGGGTGGGGGAGATATGAGGGGGGAGCCACAGCTGTAAGAGAGGTGTGAGGGCCACATGAAATCGCCTGGTGCTTGACACGTGTGCCTTAAAGTGAAAGAAAATATATATTACTTTTTGTAGTTCAGATATCACCACAATTTTTTTTTTTTAAATAAAATTCTTATCCCCTGCACTTCCTATAATTGGGTGGCATGACCTGTAGGGAGGAGCAGTGTTGTCACCCTTCTATGTATGCTCCCAAAAGAACTATAAATGGACATGCCTATGCTCAGTATGTGGACACAACCAGCAACAGCTCGAATCCGACTACTTTATCGGCCAGCCCACCAGCCCCTTGATTGACAGCAAACCCCAGAAGGTGATGTGTCTGCCGCTAATGTAACTAAATCACTGCATATTGCTGTACATGGGTACAATCAGAGACAGGTACTATAGCCCACATCTGGAAACTATCTTTTGCAAATGGTTTAGTGGTACTTTAAAAGAAACTGGGCAGCACAGCGGTGTAGTGGATAGTACTTTCACCTAGCAACAAAAGGGTCGCTGGATCGAATCCCAACCACGACACTACCTGCCTGGAGAACCCCTGTGCCTGCGTAGGTTTCCTCTGGGTACTATGGTACACTGTTTACTCCGGTAGGTTAATTAGATCCTGTCTAAATTGGCCCTAGTATGAATGAATATGAGTTAGGGAACTTAGATTGTAAGCTCCTTGAGGGTAGGAAATGTACAAAGTATATGTAAAGCGCTGCGTAAATTGGCTTTCATTGGGGTGTATTCAGGGGTCAAGTCCTGGGGAAAAAAGTGTGGGAACTCATCCAAGATTCATCCATCCCTCTCCAGGATTCTGGGTGGGGATGGAGATACATCATGGAGAGGGATGGATAATTCTGGGTGGGGATGAGGATGATGGAGTTGCATTGTGAAAAGGGATGAGAATGACTCTGGGTGGGGATAGAGAGTTACATAGTGAAGAGGCTCTCCACAATGTAACTGTCAACATTTCCACAGTTCAGACATGATGCAGGAGATGGTCAGAGACCGAGGACATGATGCAGGAGATGGTCAGAGACTGCAGACATACTACAGGAGATGGTCAGATACTGCAGACATGATAGAAGAAGAGGGGCTGGAAAGTACTGGGGGGTCTGGAGAGTACCAGGGATTAGGTACAGGGGGGCAGAGATCACTGGGGGATCTGAAAAGCATGGGAGGGGCAGCAAAAGAAGCGTCCATGTGGATAGGAGGAGTGATGGGGGCAGCAACATATTGAGGAATTGATCTTTCCATATTCCTCCTGCAGCCTCTGCATGCCTGCAAGAGGGAGAGGTGGAGAAGCGAGCATTCAGCAGTTGCAGGAGGAATATGGAAAGATCAATTCCTCTATATGCCACTGCCCCCGCCCCTCCACCTATCCAGGCAGACATGGAGGCCGCTGCATCGGTGAGCACTCACTTTTTTCCTGGTCTGACAGGCAGCAACAGGCAATGGGATTGGGATCCATCGCAGCTCCTTCACAGTTATAGGACACAGCTGGGTACTTTCCGCTCCCCGCCCCGCCTACTAAACTGAATAGGTGGGGTGAGCGGTATGGGCTAAAGGCCTGAAGGAGCAGCCTAGCTGCTTTCCCCACATGGACGCGCTGGCCTGCCACCCCCTCCCATAAT
This sequence comes from Lithobates pipiens, assembly GCF_037356315.1. Taxonomy (NCBI): domain Eukaryota; kingdom Metazoa; phylum Chordata; class Amphibia; order Anura; family Ranidae; genus Lithobates; species Lithobates pipiens. The sequence continues at coordinate 100,959,578 of NW_027507790.1, forward strand.
CTGTGGCACCCCACTGATTGCATCCCTCCTGCAGGACGCGGCTCCTAACAGGAACGGTGCTCCTGCTGCGGAAAAAGTACAGGAACGCCGCTCCCATGCATTCCCACAGGACTCGACCCTGGGTGTATTAATTTTTTGCAACATGGTTTTTGAGTGAATTTGTTAGGAAAAATACTTTTTGTTATGTGTGCAAATTTAACAAATCTTGGTTGCAATCAATGGCCCGCATTTGTGGGAGTATTTTGTAGTATAGTGTCCCATAGAAAATGTTGATTCTGAAAGGAAAGTAAAGGATTTCTGACAAATCTGTTGGCGTGTACTCATTTATGCAGAGCACTGTAAATTACACAATTCAGGGTTTTTTGTGGGGGATGGGGAGAAATGTGGTTAACTTTGGTATCTTTGTCTTGTGTAGACCTTGTCCTAGCACTGCTTACCAAAATTTTATTGCAATTACTTCTTGAAATGCTCTTCAGTTTTAATTTTGTTTCAGTTAGACGCCTGCACCTTTCAACTAAAGACATGTTTAAAGAACATTCACAAGGTAATACATTCAGAAAGAATCATGGGATTGCACTCTGCACATTTTCCCCCCATCTCCAAACACAATAAACAAATAATGAACGCCACACTCAAATATTGGCATAAATTGGCCGCTCCACTTTTATTGTTCTAAATCAAATCAAATTATCATTCTCAAAATTGTTTAGCCTTATTGACTCAAGCAAATTGCATTGCATCAACAAGTCCCCCTTACATGCAAGGTGACATACCACCTAAAGTGCATGCTTTGGGAGGAAAGGTTGGTTGGATATCTCTTCTTATCTGGACCTTTGACTGGCAGCCAGAACTCTAGGACAGTGGGCCCTTTATATAATGAGCCCCACTGCTTTCAGAACATTCCACCAACTCTCATTGGCCCATTCCTACCTGCCCTCAGGTAAGCAGGGATATTTAAAGAGCCATTGTCCCTTTAAATTACATTGTATATTATAATCCAATCTAACCAGTTTAAACACCTGGGGAATAGCAGAGGAAACCCTGTGAAGGTGTGCCTAAAATAATTGTGCCTCCCTTTTATACTTTAATTGCAGGAAAACTTCAGTTACAGAAATATATTGCTAGGTATGAATGTAATATTAAGTTACATTTTTCTTTACCGCAGTGAATTGCTTTTCAGAGTGTGAGCCAATAGGCAATTTTCAATGGAACATCAACAATTGTACACATTTGAAATATACTATTGTATAGCATTTTACTGATTAAAACAGATTATTTGAGTCCATGGTCCATATAAGCAAACAGTTATATATATGTTTATAACTGTTTGCGTATATGGACCATTGACTAATCTGTTTTAATCAGTACAATGCTATACAATAGTATATTACAAATCTGTACAACTGTGAAACTGTTGATGTTCCATTGAAAATTGCCAATTGACTCACGCTTTGAAAAGCAATTCACTGCGGTAAAGAAAAATGTAACCTAATATTACATTCATACCTTGCAATATTTGTGTAACTGAAGTTTACAATGCCAAAGTTTTGTGTTGAATAATGTGGTATTTTAATAATAAGTATTCTTTTCTTCTCAACATAAAGGTGATTCAGAAAGCTAATGAAATTTTGTGTGGTATCAGCCAGCCCTCGGTATGCAGTGAAGTACTGATGTCCTCCCGGGGAGCAGAATATATCTCAGGTGTGTTTCTGTATTCTATTCAGCATCTTGTTCATAGAAGTACTATAGCTCTAAGATTTGAAAGTCCAAAAATTTTTAAATCTGAAAAAAAGAAAGAGAAAATCAGTTTAATTAATAACTAACTATTAAATTAACGAGTATGAATTTATCCGAAGCTACGAATTATCTGAAATAACGAATGCCTCATCTAAACAAATGGAACGGAACAAATTAATAATAAAGAATTAATAATAAATAATAATAATAAAATGGTTTTATTATTATTAGATCGTTGCGTTCCCTTTGGTTAGATGAGGCATTCGTTATTTCAGATAATTCGTAACTTCAGATAAATTTGTACTCGTTACGTTCACTAACAGACAAATTTGAAAGGGAATTCCAATACCAATAATTTAATAGTTATTATTTAGAATTAAACAGATTTTCTTTCTTTTTTTCTGATTTTCGAATTTCAGAAAATTCGGAATTTCGAAAATACGAAATTCGAAAATCTAAAATTGGAAAATTCGTAATTTCGGAAACTCATAATTTCGCAAATTTAGAAATTTAGAAATTTCGGGAAATGGAAAAATTCGGAATTAACTAATTTGTCAAAATTTGTTAAAAAACTAATTTGGAACTAAACGAATTGCACATGTCTAAATGGTACCGGTGCCAAGACTAAATGACTAAGACTAAAGTTGTTACTATGTATCAGCAATCACCAGCTCAGCACAGGACACGGATGACAGCAATCACTGTATTATGAGTAATTACTACAGTGATTCTCTGCTACCACAGCGGATCTACAGTTGTGGTGTATGCATACCTGCATTGGTCCAGATGGCAGGTGGTTTGTGAGGAGCTTAATCACTACATTAAATAACGGAATCATGTTGCAGATCCCACTTTTTTTGTCTCTTCTCTGATTTTGCACAAAAAAAAGAAGAAAGATGGAATAAATAAAGTTGATCAGTACAACACCCAAGTGAGTGTGTTTTGCCTATTGCAGATGTGATTGAGGTGTACAGAGTATCAAAAAGAATGGAAGGAGGAATGAAATCATTCAGTATTGATTGTGAGAGGTTACAGCTTGTCCTAAGGGATATTGAATTAGCGTGGAATAATTTACAGGCCTTTCTGTCCATGTGTCCCAGCGTACTGCAGAAACTGGTAAGTACCAGCCACGTTTTATACTTTTGGCAGCCTAAATGGGATTTTCAGTTATCTGTCTTCTGATACGCTTACATTTACTACAGTTCTACTGTAACCATTAAGAGGCCCCTTATCCTGTTTTTTATTTACATTGTTTGGATTGTTAATCTATGTTAATGTATGCATCGCAAACTAGCACATTATGTTAAACTTAACTGCAAACGAAGCCCTCTACCAATACGTTGTCACCGCTGGAGGCCACATCCATCCTCACCCGTCTTCCTTTCCGGGTCCACGGGTGATTGGCAGGAGCCACGTGACATCACTCAGGCACATGCATGTGGGAGCTGCCTGTCATGGCACAGGGCTCCGAAGGAGCGGCATGGGTGGCCGTTCCTTCAGAGTACATGTGCCGATGATGTCATCAGCTGCACATACAGTAAATATTATATATATTATAATAAATTAAATAAATAATAATAATAATAATAATAATAAAGTAAATAAAGGGTGCATGTTTAGACGATCTTTACAGTGCCTATAGGTAAACCTTACTTATATGTACAATCTATCCACTTTAAAGTCTGTCCCTATCCAATATGATACATTTGTACAATGCTGTATAATCTTATTACAAAAGGAACAAAATAAGCAGGTGATAGTTGGGGTTTGACAATGTAGCTCCTAGTTCCAGTAGAACTGGGAAGCTAAAGTATGGGAGGACCCAATAGATTAGTATTAGAGAAGTCCATGTGTCATTCCAAATGGCAAGTCTAATTTTAAGCTTTCAATAAAAAACAAAAAAAAAACAGGAGCTGATTGCTTATTTATGGATTTCAGCCATTTTTATTCACAGAACTCATTTATAATGTACTGGACAGTTATGCACCCAAAAATACTGGTCTACAGCACACACATCATCTAAAATAGTGGTTCTCAACCTCAGTCTTCAAGTACCCTGAACGGGCCATGTTTTGGGAACTTCCCTAAAATAGCTCTTATCAATACCATGTCATTGATATTGATTTAAAGCAGCTGTGCAAAGTAAAGGAAAACCTGAAAACATGGTTGTTGGGGATACTTGAGGACTGAGGTTGAGAACCACTGATCTAAAACACACATACTAGGGCCAATTTGGACAGGGACCAATTAACCTACCAGCCTGTCTTTGGGGTATGAGAGGAAACCAGAGCACCTGGGGGAAACCCGCATAGGGAGAACATGCAAACTCCAGGCAGGTAGTGTGCTAAGAATAAAAAACATACTTTTTGCACATGATTGAAAGATGGAGGTCAGCAAAGCTTCACGTCATTAGACTCCACACGCATGTGCCTGTAAACACAAGTCAAAGCGTTTACAGACGTATACCTGCGTTTTGTCAATATAGTCCTATGGGCAGAACTGCGCACCAGCTGGGTGTCTGAGTGCTGCAAATACAGGCGTAACATATGCTGTATGCCCATTTTCCTGTATTTATGTCTGTGTGCATGAGTACAAGTCAGCTTTCTACACTGCCAGAAAGAGTTGAAATTGGTGCAAACATTGTACTGCTGCAACCTGGTGCTTATAGGTCTCTTTAAAAATACACAGCCTGTCTTTCACACAGAAATATATTACATACTGGGCTGGTGATGTAATAGGATGCAGGGCGTTCGAATGCCAGGTTCAGCAGTACATATATAGTCTTGGGTGCACATACAATGGATATAAAAATTCTACACACCTGTTAGAATATCTGTCTGGTTTCTGTGATGTAAAAAAATTAGACAAAGATAAATAATTTCAGAACTTTTTTTCATCTTTAACGTGACCTATAAACTGTACAGCTCAATTGAAAAAGAAACTGAAATCTTCTCTGGGGGGGGGAATAGGAGTCAGGACACACCTGCCAACATTTAAAGTGCCTCTGATTAACCCCAAATAAAGTTTAGCTGTTCTAGTAGGTTCTTCCTGACATTTTCTTAGTCGCATCCTACAGCAAAAGCCATGTTCCACAGAGAGCTTCCAAGGCATCAGATGGATCTCATAGTTAAAAGTTATCAGTCAGGAGAAGGGTACAAAAGAATTTCCAAGGCATTAGATATACAATGGAACACAGTGAAGACAGTCATCATCAAGTGGAGAAAATATGGCACAACAGTGACATTACCAAGAACTCGACGTCCCTCCAAAATTGATGAAAAGAAAATTGGTCAGGGAGGCTGCCAAGAGGCCTACAGCAACATTAAAGGAGCTGCAGGAATATCTGGCAAGTACTGGCTGTGTGGTATATGTGACAACAATCTCCTGTATTCTTCATATGGGCTATGGGATAGCGTGGCAAGATGGAAGCCCTTTTTTTACGAAGAAAAACATCCAAGCCTGACTAAATTTTGCAAAAACACATCTGACGTCTCCCAAAAGAATATGGGAAAATGTGTTGTGGTCTGATGAAACCAAGGTTGAACTTTTTGGCCATAATTCCAAAAGATATGTTTGGTGCAAAAACAACACTGCACATCACTAAAAGAACACCATACCCATAGTGAAGCATGGTGGTGGCAGCATCACATCATGCTTTGGGGCTGTTTTTTCTTCAGCTGAAACAGGGGCCTTAGTCAAGGTAGAGGGAATTATGAACAGTTCCAAATACCAGTCAATGTTGGCTCAAAACCTTCAAGCTTATGCTAGAAAGCTGAAAATGAAGAGAAACTTCATCTTTCATCTTGACTTCATCTTTCAGCATGACAACGACTGAATGACTTCACCAGAAGAAGATTAAAGTTTTGGAATGGCCCAGTCAGAACCCAGACCTGAATCCAATTGAAAATCTGTGGGGTGATCTGAAGAGGGCTGTACACAGGAGATGCCCTTGCAATCTGACAGATTTGGAGAATTTTTGCAAAGAGTGGGTAAATATTGCTAAGTCAAGATGTGCCATGCTGATAGACTCTGTTCTGAAATTATTTATCTTTATCTAATTTTTTTACATCACAGAAACCTGCCATTTTAACAGGGGTGTGTGGACTTTTTGTATCTACTGTATATAAGGCAAACATCGCAACCCTGGAAACTACCCAGTCTCATGCGCTCAAGTGTTCATTACCAAGCCAAACTCTTGCTAGTATATTGTACTATAGTATTACAGACTTGTTACAGTTATTAGACAGCCAGGTTAGCTTGATCCGTATAGCAACTAATATAAGGCTAAATGATCATACATATATGGGCCACAATGAAGGTGGTTTGAGTTTGGTTTCCTGGCTGATAGAGAGCTGACAATATTTCAAATACTAGTTTTGTGACTCCCGATAACCTTACTGATTAGAATTTGCCACAGAAATAATAATTTACCAGTTAGCAATCTCATACAGTATGTATGATAGGATCATTTTCAAAGGTATCAATCTTATCAGGAGTCTGAGGCTGTTCTCATCTGCATCATGTATAGATCAGCAGAGGGCTACTTACGATCAAATTATTTTTATATATATATTACACACACACACACACACACACACACACACACACACACACACACACACACACACACACACACACACACACACACACACACACACACACACACACACACATATATATACACCCACTTCAAATCATTCTCTGCAGCTATTACCTATTGTACCACCACCCCCTCCCTTTAGAATGTAAGCTCTACGAGCAGGGTCCTCCTATACCTTTTTGTATTGTACTGTAATTGTGTTGTCCCCCCCTATACTTTGTAAAGTGCTGCGTAAACTGCTGCCGCTATAAAAATCGTGTATAATAATAATTGTGTGTGTGTATGTGTGTGTATGTATGCATGTATGTGTGTGTATGTATGTATGTGTGTATATATATATATATATATATATATATATATATATATATATATATATATATATATATATATATATATACACACACACACACACACGTATATGTGTGTGTATAATATATATATATATATATATATATATATATATATATATACACATACATACCTTTTTTTTTTTTTTTTTTTTTTTTTTACTAGAAAAAGTTGTGGTTTTTCAAAAATTACTTATGATGTTCTGCATTTTAAATACAAATTTTGCTCAGCGTAGTTCTTTCATTTGGAATGAAGAATAGCATGTCATAAGAAAAATTGCATTAATTAATAATCAGAATTATGTAAGGCACTTACTCATAGCAACAGATCAAAAGCTGTCTTTCAATGATCTTGTTACAGCACATTGATTGTACAATGTACTTATTTGCTGTGCCTTACTGCTGATTGTTGCTGTGTTGCCCAACGTTTCACTTATGATTTTTACATAAGGTGTTATAATAACTTTTATTATCACTGCAAATATTTAAGTTTTCCACATTTAATTATCACCTTGACAGCCTGCCCCATCAGCCTTTGATTATGAGGCTAAAGAAATGACATCTGACTCAAGGCTTTGCCTTCAGAGGTGCTGCGGTGTATGCCTGCTGGAGAGACTGGACCAACAGGTGAGCAATCAAGAATTACGCGTTTTCTGTGCATAAGAAAGGAAAATCTTTTTGTGACCCACTGTTTTCCTTCAGATAAAAAGAAAGCAAACATAACACCCACCGTTGATTTCGGGAGTGTACAGTACAGATTTGTACATCACTTTGCAAAAGAATGTTTTGTCATCTCCACTTCATTACTTTCTACAGTACAGTAAATACAAGAGGACATGGCCTACACTAGACATAAAACACAATTTGGTTGAACTGGATGGATTTGTGTCTTTTTCCAGTCTGACTAACTATGTAACAATAACTTATAAATAAGACCTTTACAGAAATAGATACAAACTATACTGTGATATAATTTCCTGAACTTCGACTTGGGGACTGTCCAATATATGAAAATCTTTGCTTTAAAAGTAAATATGTATTAAATGGTAAGTAAAATTTTTCTTATTTATCTAGTTTAAAAGTGTAAAGGAAATACTATGTTGCTTCTGAAAAAAAAAAATATATATATATTAATTGCCTGCTTGCAATCTCATTAACCACTTGAAGACTGTGCTTTTAATAAAATAAACTTCTCTCCCACATGTAAAAATCTGTATTTTTTCACTAGAAAATTGCTTAGAGCCCCCAAACATTATTTATTTTTATATATATATATATATATATATATATATATATATATATATATATATATATATATATATATATATATATATATATATATATATATATATATAATATATTTTATTTTTGTAGCAGGAGCCCTAGAGTATAAAATGGTGGTTGTTGCAATTTTGTATGTCACACGGTATTTGCGCAGTCGTTTTTTAAACACAATTTTATAGGGAAAAAATACACTTTAACAAGTCTTAATGCAAAAAAACACAACATATAACCCGATTTTTTGATAAGCCATAAAAGATGGTGTTACGCTGAATAAATAGATATCCAACATGTCATGCTTTAAAATTTCTCACGCTTACAAAATGGCGACAAACTATGGTCTTAAATCTCCATTAGGAGACATTTTAAATATTTTTACAGGTTACCAGTTTTCAGTTACAAAGGAGGTTTAGAGCTAGAGTTATTGCTTTCACTATAACAATTGTGGCGATACCTCCATATTTTTTCTTTTTTTTTTATATTGAATTTTTTTTATTTTTACACTGTCCTTTAAATTTAGTTTTTTATAAAAAAAAATGTTGCTGTCAAAAGAAATGTAAACATCCCTTATGATAGCAATAAAAGCTTGACAGGTCCTCTTTATGGAGACATCTGGGGTCTATAGGACCCCAGATCTCTCCTATACCCTTGAAAGGATGAGATTTAAAAAAAAAAAAAAAAAATGATCTCATGCTTTCTAGAAAAAAAATGCCTGTTTACATTTTCCCTATCCGGAAGTGACAAAATGCTTGTTGCTTCCAGTCTCATAGACCATACAGATGGTCTCCTACTCCCAATGGTCTCCATTGGCTAATTAGCTTCTTGATCACTTTTACGGTGTAGGGCTTCTCCGGCAGAAAAAAAACAAAAAACGGGGTTATGGCTGACAGCTGCAACCATGGCCCCAATATACCCACTTGAACACAATGATGTACTTGACTGTGCGCAAGTGTTTAAGAAAGAACATGGACATCATATATCTACTGTGATATAGATATATATGAATATTTATATATATATATATATATATATATATATATATATATATATATATATATATATATATATATATATATATATATATATATATATATATATATATATATATATATATATATTATTCATAACCATAATAGGAAGAACAAATACTGTATGTACCGAGCTCAAATTTCCAATTATTTAGGAAGAGTATTTCTTTTACAGGTAGCAGCCAGGGGGAGAAAAAAAAAAACAGAAACAAAAAACTATAAACAAACTACTAAATGATATATCTAGCCTAGAAGAAGCACACAAAAAAAATTCCCAAAGATTTAAAAATACTTTAACAACCTCAGAATAGAACTAAGATGCGCTTTAATAGCAGACTATGATAAATACCTAAAAAGAGTAAAACTAAACCATTATTCCCAGTCTAATAAAGCTAGCAAATTAATTATGCCAATGAGAAAATAATAATACAATATCTAGAATAACTTATCATACAACTGATAAAACTCATTATAATCCCCAAGAAATAGCAGACTCGTTCTCAGATTACTACAAATCATTATATAACCTTCAGGAAGACAAAAATGCTTTGCGACCTATAACTGATTTCTTAAACTGAGTAAACTTACCAAAAATGTATCCCATCACCGCTTCCAGACCAGCCACCACAGTTTTACTGCGGCAGGCTGGCTCCCCTGTGCGAAATCACATTACTGTACGGGGGGTACGGATAGCAGGCGTGCAAGCTGCACAGCGGGGGTGCTGATGCTCCTGCCCGATGGTCGCGATGACCGCTGTCCACGGAGACACAGAACAGGGACAAGTGTGTGTTCTGACAGAAGTGACAGATCGTATGTTCCTATTAGCTAGGAACCACGATCTGTCACTTGCTGTAGTTAGTCCCTCCCACTTCAGTTAGAATCGCCTCCCAGGGAACACAGTTAACCCCTTCACCGCTCCTAGTGTTAACCCCTTCCCCGCCAGTGACATTTTTACAGTAATCAATGCACTGATCACTGTATTAATGCCAATGGTTCCAAAAATGTTTCAAAATTGTCCGATGTGTCCTCCGCAATAATGTCGCAGTCATGATAAAAAGCGCAGATCGCCGCTATTACTAGTAAAAAAAAAATGCTAGAAATCTATCCCCTATTTTGTAGACGATATAACATGATATATGCACAAACCAATCAATATATGCTGCTTGATTTTTTTTTTTTTTTTTTTTACCAAAAATATATAGAAGAATACCTAAGGTTCAAAACTGAGGAAAAAAATTGTTCTTTATATATTTTTGGGGGATATTTATTATAGTAAAAAAAATGTTTTTTTTTCAAAATTGTCGCTCCTTTTCTGTTTATAGCGAAAAAAATAAAACCTGCAGAGGCAATCAAATAGCACCAAAAGAAAGCTCTATTTGTGGGGAAAAAGAGGACATCAATTTTGTTTGGGTACAACGTCGCACGACCGCGCAATTGTCAGTTAAAGCGACGCAGTGCCAAATCGCAAAAAGTGCTCTGGTCAGGAAGGGGGTAAATTCTTCCGGGCGTGAAGTGGTTAAACAACTCGATGAACCAATATCACGAGATGAAATTCTTAAAGTCATCAAGTGCCTACCCAAAAATAAAGCCGGGAAGTTATGGATTATCTGCAGAATACTATAGAGCCTGTGAGGATATCTTAGCCCCACACCTAAATAAACTGTTTAACCAAGTAGCAAATACCAGTCAATTCCCCAAGGAGATGTTAGAAGCAATAATAAATTACAATACCAAAACCAGGGAAAGATCCCACACCCCCCCCCCCCCCCCCCCCTATCATTACTAAATACAGACTTGAAAATGTATGCAAAAATCGTGGCCAATAGATTACTAAAAATAATATCTTATCTCATAAACCCCGACCAAGTAGGATTCGTTAAGGGAAGACAGGCACCAGATGGTACGAGGAGAATGTTAAACCTGATTAATCAGATAGACAATGACCGAATGCCTTCTGTTTTCTTGGCTCTTGATGTCGAGAAGCCATTCGACAGCATGCACTGGGAACTTATTTCCAAATCACTAACAAAATTTGGATTTAAAGTATTTTTACACTCAGCTATCATGTCACTCTACATACAACCCTCAGGCATAATCTCAGGAAGATGCAATATTACTAATGGGACTAGACAAGGGTGCCCTTTATCCCCCCTTATTTTCTCATTGGCAAGCTTGGATGGACCACCCTAGTGCTTCTAAAGCCCCATACACACTATCAGATTGTCTGCTGATTTTTTCCTTCAGGTTTACCAAAACCATGTAGTACAAGGGCCTGCCTGATTGCATACACATTGAAACCCCTAAGGTTTGACCTCATATTATATGGTTTTGGTAAATCTGATGGAAATAATCAGCAGACAATCTGATAGTGTGTATGGGGCTTAATTATCGAAAGAACTGTAACTTGTAAAAAAAAAAAAAAAAAAAAAAATAAAAAATGTACCCTCCATTCCAAATTAAAATTTAGGAGTAAATTATCTTTTCCATATTGAACGTAACAGCTTAATAACTGATCTCCGCTTACAGTTTTAACCCAGTTGGGCTAAGTGAGACCTGATATTTTAAGCTTGATATCATCTTGTTACTTCTATACCTTTTTGTTAAATTACCTTTTGGATGTACGTATTTTTTAAGGTATGCTAATAAGAAACTATGTTGGTATATTGTTTACTGTCATGAGCGTATGCTCTTGCTGTTGAAGAAATAAATAAATTAAAAGTTAAAGTTCATTTATTTAGCTCACTTATAATCAAAATTTTGATATTCACTTTTAGGATGCCTTATATCACCTACTCCAAACCTTCTGTCATTCCTCCCTCAAAAGTTTATCACTTGTTCACTACAATTCCAAACCTCTGTTACCTGTAAAATATCCTCCTAATACTTCCTCCTTTTTGAGATCACTGTCATTCATAAGACATCCTCATATTTTCTCTTCCAAACCTCTCACCTTTCACACATCCTTGTCTCTCCTGCAAACCTCTGTCACTCATCATACATTCTGGTTCCTCCTCCAATTTGTTGTCACTCATCATGCATTCTAATCCTACCTCCTCCAAACCTTTATCACTCATAACTTAACTTTATTCCTCCTCCCTCAATCTTTTGTCACACAACAGATACTGTTTTATTCCTGCTTCAGTAATGTTGTATACCCCTCTTGCTTAGGCTATATTTTTATAATACTGTAAATAATAGGACTTTTGATTTTTCCTTTTTCCAGGCCTCACCTGAACCCATAGGGAACATGTTGCAGTTTGGGGAACGCTCCTATCACCCAAGCTGTGCCAACTTTTGGCTGCACTGCGTGGACTCCAGCCTGCCTGTATTGTCTTGTCGAAGTAACTGTTCAGCTTGTGTTAAACTAAAAGAAGAGATAAAGTGACCTCACAAAGTTTTAGAACTGGACAAAGGCCAGCTTATTTATTTTATTGTGTTACACATTTTAAAAAAAATGGAGGTTGAGTCAGACACCACCATGGAAAACACAAATATGAAGATGTGGATGTAACTCTCGGGGAACATACACCAAACTTAGCATTGTTTACAGTATCCAGTGCAATGTTACACTTTAATACAAACTTTGAACTTTTGAATATTTTATTTGGAAATTATTCAGAATTGAAGATTCAAATTTACAACGGACACTCCCTTTTAGTTCAAGCCATCATACCATTCCTTCTATTACTGCCAGCATGATCTGAAATTTGATCAGAAGCTACCATTTTGGAAGTCTTATGATGTGTGGCCAGTGCTTTGCAGTGATAAAAACGAATTAACAATTTGATGTAAAAGGAAATATGTGTAGGTATTCTATATTCTTTTAGACATGGATAAGAACATAAGGTTAAAGAAAACCAGTGATGATTGGGAATATATAAGAATATAAATATTTGGTCTTAAATTATAACCCCAATTCTAAAAAAGTTCAAAAAAAGTTGGGAAGATGTAAAATCTACATAAAATCAGAATGCAATGATTCGTAAATCTTAAAACCCCATATTTTATTCACAATAGAAAATAAGAAACTTCAAGTATTTAAGCTGAGAAAATGTACAGTTTAAGAAAAAAAATAAGGTAATTTTGACCTTAAATAAAGTTGTGACAGAGCAAAAAAAAGCTGGCAAAGTACAACCCTAAATTCCCAAAAAGTTGGGACAGGACCATGTTTACCACAGTGCATCTTCTCTTCTTTTTTAACAACAGTCTGGGAACTGAGAATACCAGCTGCTGGAGTTTTGGGAGAGGAATGCTATCCCATTCTTGCATGAGCATATATTGCTCTAAAATCTGGATATATCCTTCAGCAATGATGGTGCCTTTCCAGATGTGCAAGCTGCCCATTCCATAAGCATTACTGCACCCCCATACCATCAGAGATGCCGCATTGACTGTAATCCATATATTATAAATCTCAAAGTTGGTATCCATAGCAAGGGCTACAATCAGTTACTTCCAGGCATTTGAAAGGCTTTGAGTGACAAGTCCAATTGATAATCATTAGGCTTCACACCTACCTCTTCTCTCAAATATCTGCTTATTTTCCATCGTCCAAGGTAAACAATAAAGCAGGCTATGCAGGGCTCAAATTTAGCAGGAATCGGCTGAAATTTAAAGCCAAGGGTGGCCATATTAGCATCACCCAGCTAATAAACCTACCAGCATGCCTTTGGAGTATGGGAGGAAGCCCACGCAGGCACAGGGAAAAGATACAAATGTGGTTGGGTTTCAAACCAATGCCCCTAGTGCTGTTAGACAAAAGTGCTAACCACTTACCCACTGTTCTTTCATTTCAGTTAACACCCAATGCCAGCAGCACGTCAGGCAGTTGAAATAGCATTAACTGTCAGACTTCACATAACCTCTTGGCGCTTACTAGCTGAAGTTACAGGCACATAGAAAGTAAGTGTAAAATGTGGAAATATGGGCAAAATCAAAAATGATAGACTGTATATGATACGGTCTATCATTAGCTTAGCCTTCCTGCGTGTTAAAGTTTTCTTACATGCAAGACCTCATTCACAACAGCTGTGTTAGAAAGCAGCTGCTGGTGTGCGCTGTTAGGAACGGGGTGCCAATGATCTGAAAACAGCACATTGCACTCTAACCTATTCAGTTCTGCTCACCACAGTGGTGTTGCAATTTAGTGTACTGGATCAAAATGCACCCCGGTGAAAAAAAGTACTGCATGCCATAGTTTTTTTTTCCAGCACACACCATTGTATGAACTGACCTAACCAAATTGTCTTGTCTATACCTTGGGACTGCACTGACAAAGGCTGTCCAGAGCACTCCAATGCACCTGATAAAAACAGCCTAATACTGCTTGCAGATCTGGTATTTTTTCCTTTTCTTTTAACAGGGTGACAACGCTGCTAGTTCTGTAGTGAAATTGCATAGCAGGATTGTAACCTTGTGGCTGGACTTGCAAAGCTAAAAGCCTGTGGATATTGAGTTTTAAATGGACTATAAAGTACAAATTTATGTTTAGGTTGACTTACGTTGACTTTAAATATTTCCATTACTAACTGATAAGGCTGTTGTGTGTGTGCTATACTATACCACAATAATATCATCTACATACAATATGCAGTACTATGTTCTTGATGCTTCAGTCGTTCGTGAAAAGCTTTGTATTTTTATCAGTAAATACAAGGCTTCCTCCAAATGGCCGAGATGCATTCAGTCGGACTTGATTTGGTTCTGCCAGCAGACAGAAAGTTACCCTTCCTGCTGTCAGAACACAGAGGCACTTACTACTTGTATGTAGATGATGCTACTACAGTATAGTATAGTGCACACAGCTGTTTTGAACAGAGCAGTTTTGAAATGGTTAAAACCTCTGTAAAATGTTCTTTTGCTAACCGTGTTCCACTGTGGACATCTTCCTGGAAAAAATGTCATTCGAGGTGCAGAAGGAAGTGAGAGGGAACTACACTCTTAGACAGCTGACACTGGAACAGTTGTCCCTATGGGAATATTAACCTTCTCCCCTGTTCCAGTGACAACTGTAGTTTTGGTTTTCCATTGCCTGCCAGGAGTGTGGCCAGACTTGCTTTCAGATGCTGTATGTGATGGGAGTTTTTTTTGGAGGAAGGGGGAGCAGCCACGATTCAGCCAACTCCTCAAAGCCACTTTGAAGAAGTCTGTCAAGAATAGCGGAGGAGGGCACAAGAGTGATGTTGGCTTCAAAATGGCTGCTCTGTGCCTGAGAGTGGGAAGGTGACACAGGCTTTGCAAGACAATCACATCATTTGTGTGCTTTGGCTGGATTGGTCAGCCACTGCTGTGTGCAGCCCTTCCATAGCTTTGGCTTACAGAAGCTGCTTGAGGGTGTCCATTCCCCTACTGATTCATTGCTGCCTCTGCCTATTTTGTTATATTTGCAGGTGTATCCTTAAATTGGTTTGATGGTACCTGCATAGTTTCAGGGCAAGTGGCAATTGGTGGCATGGCACCAGAGACCTTTTTAGCTGTTTGTAAAAGTGGCATTATTTTTACTCATGCACAATGTAAGGGACCATTTTTTTCAACTGACCGCCAATGTATGGGGCATTCTTTCTCCAACTGACCATAAATGTAAAGGGTCACTTCTTCAATTACCCCTTTTACTAAACACTAATATTAGGAGGCATTTCTCCATTGACCATCAATGTCAAGGAATCTATTTCAATTTCTTTTCTCCTTATTAATTATTTTAATTCTGTAAATATTAGCGCACATTTTTTTTTTTATCAAATGGAGCAGGAGTAGGGCATTAAATTGTCCCTTTGAGTGTCCAATACTGTAAGTATGGCACATTTTATATTATTTTATTATTATATTTACAGCATGCTGGATTTGCTAACGTGAACTGCAGGTCATTTTATCCACTTAAGTGCCATGCCATGCCATTTCTGGCACTTTTTGTTTACAGATAACAATCAGTATTTTTTTGCTTGAAAATGTCTAAGCCCTTGTACACACAGTCGGAGATTCCGACAACCAAATCCGTCTGAGTAATTCCGATGGATTAATTCCGGAAGAGGTCTGGAAGTGATGTTGCATACATGCGGTCGGACTAAGTTGTTGGGAAATTCGATTGTACATAACGTGATGACGTTATTTCGTTACGACGGGACTACGTTCAGGCTAGTAGCCAAAAGCTTTGGCCTAGGAATTTGATCTGCGCATGCGTGGCACTTTGTCCGTCAGAGTAGGCTACACATGATCGGAGTATGTCCGATAGGAGCATTTTGTCTGAAAATTTTACCGGCAAGTTGAAAAAGTTGGTCCGTCGACATACCGACGGAAACAGTCCGATGCAGACCACACATAGTCGGAATATCCGACAAAACGGTCCGATAGGAAACATTCCGACGGAATCTCTGACCGTGTGTACAAGGGCTTAGAACCCCCAAACATTATATATTCTTTTAAACCAGAGGCTCTAGAGAATACATTGGTGGGTAAAAATACACATAACCCAATTTTTTGTAAAATTTAAAAGATATTACACCAAGTAAATAAATACCAAACATGTCATGCTTTAAAATTACGCACGCCCACGAAACGGCGACAAAAGATGGAAATTTTACTATTCATAGGCGACGCTTTAAAAGCCTTTACAGGTTACCACTTTAGATTTACAGAGAAGTTCCAGGGGTAGAATTACTGCTCATGATTTGACGTTCACTGTGATAAATCATATGTGTGGGAACGTGCGGGATTGACGAGTGCGTTCACCTTAGTGCATGAACACGGGGGGAGGGGCATTTTAACCACTTGAGATCCGCGCTATAGCCAAATGACGGCTACAGCGCGGATCTCCTTTTCCGGGACGACGTCAATAGACGTAGTCCCGTGTATGAGCGGCCTGCGCGCCCCCTGAGGGGCACGCGCGGCGCGCTCTGTGATCGGCGAGTCCATGAGACTCGCCTGATCACTGATCCGTGCAAGGGGTCGATCCCGACCCCTTATCACGTGATCAGCTGTCAGCCAATGACAGCTGATCATGTGATATAACGGAGCCGGTAATCGGCTAGTATTCCTCCGCGCGCTGACAGCGCGAGGAGAAAAAAAAAAGCCGATCACCGGCGGCCATGATCGGGACATCAGTCCCGATCACGGCCAGCAATGCAAGCGCCCACCTGCCTCCTGCCAGTGCCCACCTGCCCCCTGCAGTGCCACCCTAATTAAAAGTAAGTGCCCCCCGTCAGTGCCACCCAGCAGTGCCCACAGTGCCACCCAGCAGTGCCACCCACAGTGCCACCCACAGTGCCCACAATCTGCCTCAAAGGTGCTGCACCCCAGTGCCGCCCATCAATGCCCAGCAGTGCCGCTCATCAGTGCCCAGCAGTGCCGCCCATCAGTGCCCAGCAGTGCCACCTATCAGAGCCACCTATCAGTGCCACCTATCAGTGCCCATCAGTCCCATCTATCAGTGGTACCTATCAGTGCCCATCCGTGCCACCCATCCGTGCCATCTTATCTGTGCCCATCTTTGCCCATCAGTGCCGCCTTATCTGTGCCCATCGGTGCCGCCTTATCTGTGCCTATTAGTGCCGCCTTAACTATGCCTATCAGTGCCCACCAGTGCAGCCTATCAGTGCCCACCAATGCAGCCCATCAGTGCCCACCAAAGCAGCCTATCAGTGCCGCCTAATCAGCGCACTTCAATGAAGGAGAAAAATGACCCATTTGCAAAATTTTAGAACAAATTATTAAAACATGATTTTTTTTTTTTTTGCATCTTTTTTTGTTTGTTTAGCAAAAAATAAAACTCCAAGCTGTAACTAAATACCACCAAAAGAAAGCTCTATTTGTGGGAAAAAAATGATAAAAATTTCATTTGGGTACAGTGTTGTATGCCCGCGCAATTGTCATTCAAAGTGCATCAGCGCTGAAAGCTGAAAATTGGTCTGGGACTGAGGGGGGTTTAAGTGCCCAGTAAGCAAGTGGTTAAAAACAAATTTAATTATTATTATTTTTTTTTTTAAACTGTTGATTTAATTTTTATTTTTTTGATCTTTTATTTTTTTTGAGAACAGTGCCAATAACATCTATATAAACTGATAAGTGAATACCGCTATGGAGACCTGATCAAAGCTGATCCTGGCTTGTTCAGGTGTCTGGCCAGCTGGCGGACATGCTGGCTTGTTGCTCGGGTCTCCCAGGGGGGCAGGAGGGCCCAAGCAAGCCACGAGCCACACACCGGCTCCAAAAATAGTTACCGGGATGATGCTTGCAGCTACAAGCATCAACCCGGTACAACCACTTGAACGCTAGAGATTTACTGGTACGTCGATTGACGCCAAGTGTTTTTTATTGGCAAGTGGTTTTCTTATTAGCAGAGGTCCCTGAGACTTAAAAATTATTTTAAGAGCGCCTATTTGAAAAAAAAAAAACTGTGAAAGGCTGCTATAGAATGTCAGTTGAGAGACAGATCTGAATTTGCTGAGGCTGCTGAGATCACAGCAGCAGTCTTAGGGCTCATGGATATTTACACAAGGGAGGATTTTACAGGTAAATATGCATAAAATGTTACATTTACAGATTATTTTGGGAATATTTCTGCTAAAATGAATAGTCTGGTGTCAAGTTCTCTTTAAAGAGAAGCTCCAGGCTCCCCCCACCCCCCAAAAAAAAAAAATGAAGTCAGCAGCTACAAATACTGCTGCTGACTTTAAATATTAGGGCACCTAACCTGTCCAGGAATCCAGTGGTGTCCACACCTGAGCAGACTTTTCAATCGCTATTGTGAATGGCCTGGCTGCTGGATAGCGAACTTCCAGCTCAGTTTGCTGGGGGGGACAAGCAGAGCTTCCCTTTTGGGTGGAGTTCTGCTTTAACCTCTACTGTCCACTATACAGCCATACCACTGCTTAATAAAAAAAATAAAAAAAGCACAGCATCTTTTAAAACACAGCTACTGTATGTTCTTTACAAATCTAAGAGCTGAGAATCCAGGCAGACTATCAGGGGCCAGAGATCAGCAAATCATTGTTCTGAGAGCAGACTTTCTCTCTTTATCAACTCCTAGATCACATTAATTTAATTCAACAATTACCTCATTTCAAACCCAGGAGACTAATCATACCATCATAAGCTCATAGCACAAACGCCAAGAAAAGGGTCAGTTCTTTGGGATTACAGTGTAAATAACTCAGTAACAAAAGAACTCGTAGCTACTCAGATACATAATAGTAGCTTTCTGTTATATAAATTAAAGTGGATATAAATGCTCCTTTTTTTTTTTTAAATACATGGGCCCCCAAGGAGTTTATGCCAATGCATATTAGTGCATTATGGCAGACTTACTTGTCAAAAAGCCTTGTCACGGGTGCTTCCATCTTCTCCCGATTCTCCTGGATTCACTCAGTTCAACTGCTTGCATGGGCCAGAATTGCTGTGTCCAAAATGTATGCCGAGCTCCCCATATCCTTACCCTACCTGTCAGCGGCTTCTTAATGATTTTAGTATAATTGCTCTTTAATGTATGACAAACACTCTCCCTTTACTGAAATTTGTGTATCAAAAGGCTATTAAAGGGGGCGTGGCCTGGTGATGTGCTAGAGCAGACGTGTGCTCTGTGAGCTCCGAGGCCGACACAGAGAAAAATCCATAAAATCATCCAAAAATTAATATTTTTTGCTCCCTGAGTGATGGGTCGGCGGACGGGCAAGTCTCTGCCCAAGAAAGGAGCCTCGACGGGGTCGATTAAGCGATTCCTTTCCGTGGAACCGGACGAGGTGGAAGAGCAGGACGACCTAGGCCGCAAGCCGCGGAGTAGAGTAGATTCCGCATCCCGCGATGGGCCGGACCGGAGGTCGCGCTCGCCCGAGTCCTCGGCGGGCTCGGGGGCTGAGGGTGAGTTACATCCTTCCGCCGAAGCGGCGCCGAGAGTGAGCGGTCTCCCTACCACCTCCGATCTCGCCGCCATGCTTCTGAACCTCGAGCGGGTCATCAGGAAGGAGGTCTCCGCAGTTCGTTCGGATCTCTCTCAAGTATTGGTTCGTGTTGAAGAGTCGGAGCAACGTCTCGATCGCCACGCGAACGCTATCCGATCCCTCCAGGCGACTACACGTCAACTTGCCATTTCGCATCGTACGACCGTTTACAAGATCGAAGACCAAGAGAATCGTAACAGACGTAATAACGTTCGGATTAGGGGACTTCCCGAAGCGACTGGAGACGACGATCTGTTACCATCCGTTCGGGGCATTTTTAATAGTCTTCTGGGACGAGCACCTGACGCCCCTTTGAAGATTGACCGGGTGCACAGGGCACTCCGCCCACGCAATCTTGCTTCAGATGTCCCACGGGACATCATTTGCCGGGTCCACCATTATCCTGAAAAGGAACTGATTATGCAGAAAGCTAGGGGAGCTAATCCGTTTGATTTTCATGGAGCGATGCTATCCTTTTTCCCGGATCTCGCTAAGGAAACCTTGGATCGACGCAGGGCCCTAAGGCCCCTCACGGAACTGCTCCGGGCGGCGTCCATTAAATATAGGTGGGGCTTCCCTGCGGCCTTGATCGCATCTAGAGATGGCAAAACCGCAATACTTCGATTTCCGGAGGAGCTGTCCAAATTCTGCACGGATATGTCCGTTTCTATTCCGGAACTACCTGGATGGCAAGAAGGCATCCCGCCCCTGCCCGCTGGGACCGACCAGGGCTGGCAGAGAGTGAGCCGTGCCCGCCGTACTTCTGCACCTGACTACCGCCCTTGAAAGGGCATCCTGCCCGTCAACTTGTTCAACTTGGTTACCTGTTCATGACGTCTACTTGCATTTGTGGGACATACCGCCTGAACGTGAATGGGGGGGCTCCTTTTACTAAGTTTGTGCGAGGAAGCTGACCGCCTCTGGCGACAACGTGTTTTTGCAGGCCAGGGCTGAGTCACCCTTGGCCGTGTGGCCAGTGACCCGGTACCCCTAAGGGGCCCTCAGTCTGGATAAGAACATCGCTGCTCTTTTGCCTTTTTTTATTTATTTATTTTTTATTGGCGTGACATTTCTTCATCTTCCTCGCTGTGCCTTTGGAGCGTAGCTGACTCACGGTACCCCTCTCCCCCCCCCCCCCATTGGGTATCCTACCGCCTTAGCTTCATACCAATATTGTTCTGTACAGGCGCTTTAGGTTTTGGATGATGTTATTTCTAGATTTTTATGCCTAGGTGTCGGCACCGGACCGCGGGGCGCTGACTTGGACCTTTATGGTGTGGTTTGCGCCCGGCTGCCTGCGTCCCGCCTCCCCCTTTTTGAGCGGGGGCTGCCCGGCGCGGGGCCTCGGTGTCCGTTCCCCTGTTGGGGTGGCGGGCGTGGGGGCCCTGTGGCGGTTACGCAGCCCGCTCTTGCACGGCATGGTAATGCGTGCACTAATGGCTGTTCTTCGACAGCACCTTTTTTGGTTCATTTTGTTTTTCCCACTAAGGTGGGGCCTTGCATTTTCTTGTTGCCTTTCTTTCTCCTTTCCTTTTCTCTTTCACCTTTTCTGTCTACTGCCTACACCTCCTCTGTTCCCCTCCCCCCTCTTTGGCGGCAGACCGCCTTGGTATTGCATTGATAATGTTGTGGTGATCGCGGTTCCTCCTCCTGAGACCCCATGGCTACTGTGAATATTGTATCTTTTAATGTACGGGGCCTTTACGCCCCAGGGAAGAGACACAATTTATATAGGGAACTGGACCGTTTGCGGGGGGACGTGGTCTTCCTCCAGGAGACCCACCTCACACAGACGACTCGAGTTAGGTTGCACTCACCACAGTACCCTACGTGGTACTACAGCCTCTCCGACATCTCTAAAGCCAAAGGTGTGGCCATCGGGATTCGTAGGGGAACCGCGTTCACGTTTGAGGAAATGTTGTGTGATCCTGCGGGACGTTTCTTGTTTCTGCGGGGCACCTTGGGCAGCATGCAGTGTACTTTGGCCACCTTATACTCCCCTAACAAAAACCAGGTGCGTTTCTTGGCTTCCACACTTAGCTCCCTGCGGAACTTTGCACGTGGATGCATTCTCCTAGCGGGCGATTTTAATGTTCCCTTGGAACCTACTCTGGACACCTCTAGGGGTGGTTCCTCGCTTTCCGGCAGGGGAATAAGGTATATCCGTTCCCGACTCCATGACCTACAATTGATGGATGTCTGGAGAATTGCTCACCCGCGGGAAAGGGACTTTACCTACTTTTCCCCGGTGCACCAAACCTATTCTAGAATAGATTTAGGCTTCATTGATCACCAACACCTTCCACTCATAGTGAAGTCAAGCATTGACTCATCCCCCATTTCGGACCATGCTCCGATTTCCTTAACCATTAGCGTGGCGTCCATACCCCTGAAGGCCACTAACTGGAAGTTGAACGAGGACCTCATAGCCGAAGAGGCGGATAAAAAGGTGATGGGTGACAGTTTGGAGTTTTATTTTAAGACTAATGTCAGTCCTGAAGTTTCACCGGGAGTGCTCTGGGAGGCCCACAAGGTGTATATTAGGGGAAAGTTCATAGAATTGGGTTCTAGGAAAAAGAGGGAGCGCTTAACTCAACAGTCCAACTTGTTGCGTGACATTACTGACTTAGAACGCCGACATAAGTTGAACCAGACTCCGGCCCTTTTCCACGCCTTAACGGAGAAACGGGAGACCTTGAAGTCTCTCCTTCATTTAGATCACAAACGTCGCGCGCGGTTGGTAGCTCACCGTTTTTATGAGTGGGGCGATAGGCCCAGTAGACTGTTGGCTAATTCGGTGCGACAGCGGAAGAATGCGGCGTTTATTGCCAAAGTTAAGACCCCCTCGGGAGACTTGGTGTTTGAGACACCCCGTATAGCCAAGACATTCAGGGACTTTTACCAGCGCCTGTATCGGGTGCACCAGGGGGACCATGATAGAGAGGCTCGGGGACGCCTTATTGGGGACTATCTGGCCCGTGCCGCCCTCCCGAAACTCTCCGGGGAGGTATTAGCTTCCTTGGAGGGGGAGTTGACGACTGCGGAGCTTCTGGGCGCCATGAAAGCTATGGCGTGCGGTAAGGCACCGGGTCCAGACGGCCTCACGGTATCGTATTATAGAGCGTACGCTGACATACTGTTGCCGTACTTGACCAGATATGCTAACGTGACCTCGGACGGCGGGGACCTTCGCCCAGAGACCACTCATGCACACATCACGGTATTACCCAAGGAGGGCAAGGACCCTAGTGACTGCGCGAGCTACCGTCCTATTTCGCTATTGAATATAGATGCGAAGATTTATGCTAAAGCCATAGCGAATAGGCTGCTCCCCCTGGTGCCACAGTGGATTTCACGGGATCAGACAGGATTCATCCCCGGGAGGGAAGCGCGGGATAATTCTCTCCGCACACTCTCCTTAATGGCTTATGTGCGGCGGACTGCCCAGCCCACCCTGTTACTCTCCACGGATGCTGAGAAGGCGTTTGACAGGGTGGACTGGGACTTCCTTATGGCTACGCTGGCGCACCTGGGCATAGGTCCCACTTTGCGCTCCCAAATAGCGGCGTTGTACCACTGCCCCACAGCTCAGATACGGATTAACGGAACCCTTAGTGACCCCTTCACCCTATACAACGGCACTCGCCAGGGGTGCCCGCTCTCGCCGATTTTATTCGCGATATCCCTAGAACCATTTTTATCCCTTATTAGACAAAATCCGAATATACGTGGCGTCACCATAGGTACGACGGAACACAAATACGCGGCTTACGCGGACGATATTTTGTTCTACGAATGTCCGAGTTTTCGGCCTACAGCGCGGTGTCAAACTTTAAAATCAATATGTCCAAATCGGAAATGTTAAACATCTCTGTCCCCGCCAAACAGGTATCCCACCTGAAAAAGAACTATCCCTTTAAATGGCAGCTGAGTTCCATGAAATATTTGGGCATTCACCTCACGCCCTCACTATCGTCTCTTTTCCGCGCTAACTTTCTGCCTTTGCTCAACACTCTTAGGTCCGATATCCAAAAGTGGTCCCAGCTACGACATTCTTGGCTGGGCAGAATTGGTCTGGTTAAGATGAACTTGCTGCCCAGGGTGCTCTTCATGTTGCAGATGGTCCCGTTTAGGATACCGGTGGGGTTTTTTACAATTTTGACATCTATGGTATACCGGTACATATGGAATAGGAGAAGGCCCAGGCTGAATAGAACACTCCTCATCCGCCCTAAGTGTAGCGGGGGTCTGGCTGTGCCAGACTTCAAGCTCTACTACAGGGCCGTTGTGCTGACCAGGCTCTCTGACTTGAAGTACTGCAAGGACACGAAACTCTGGGTAAATGTGGAAACAGACCTTTGTGGAGCTGAACCCTCCACACTGATGTGGATACCGAGGAAGTTCCGGACCCTTTTGCCTACCACGTCACCACTTACACACTCCTCCTTGCTGGTATGGGACTCTATCTGTAAGAGGTATGGCTGGCTGTATAACTCCCCCCTGATGCCCTTGGTGGGTCACAACTTTTTCCCACCGGGTAACATGGACCCTCAGATTCACCCGTGGCGGCTGGGCACTAACACCTATCTACATCAGTTCACCGGCCCATCCGGGGTGCTACCTCTTTCTTCCATCATGGGTGACTCCTCCATTTCCTACATGGATCGCTGGAAACATCATCAACTGTTGAACTTTGTTCGCATGCTCCCAAAGCCCCTACGCACCTTGGCGGAGCTTACACCTGTGGAAGCCGCATTTGCTGAACCGGACCCGATTGAGCGGCCGGTTTCGTATTTCTATCAGGCCTTGTTGTCCCTCACTTCTACGGGTACCCCCTCCTTCCTACGGTACTGGGAAAGGGAACTACAAATGGCGCTGTCTCCGTCCCAGCAGTCACAAATCCTAACACTGGCTCATGCCTCCTCTGGATCTTCTAAGACATCAGAAATGGCGTATAAACTTTTGACCAGATGGCACTACACACCGGTTGTTTTACATAGGTTTTCTCCCCAGTCCTCCCCACTCTGTTGGCGGGAGTGCGGGGAGGTAGCCACTCATGCCCATATTTGGTGGTACTGCCCGAGGATCCGCCCATTCTGGTTGGCGATCTTATACACAACTAAAGAAATCCAGGGGTGGGAGGTACCCAATGACCCGTGGTATGTGCTGTTCCATTGCACGGGGAGGCCGACAGGCCCCTACAAGAGGTCGATTACACCACATCTCTTAAACGCTGCTAAAACCCTCATTCCTCAGTTTTGGAAGCTGAAGACGATCCCCACGCTCCGGCGTTGGTTGCTCAACGTGGATACCACATATTATATGGAGGATATGACTCTTTCCCTCCGGGGTAAATCTGAGTTGTCAACAAAGATCTGGGCCTGTTGGGTTGCCTTTAAATATTCCTCGAGTTATGCAGCCATAATGTCTCAACCAGAGTGAGGTGAACATGACGCTTGTTCTTACTATGCTTACTGTTATTTTGCAATAGGTTGTCTGACGGTGGTCTGCCCCCTCCCCCCCCCCCCACATCCCCCCCCCCTCCCTTCTTTCTCTTTCTCTCTCTCTTTCTGCTTATTTTCCCTTTCCTTTACTCTCCTTCTAATTCTGTCTACTATATTTCCTCTTTTATAATAGAAGAGGTGGGTGTATATTTCTGTGCCCATGTAACTAACGTTATAATGTTGTTGATCTTGCTATTGGTTTCTATATTGATCGTTATGCTCTGTACACGCTTCTCTTCTTTAATAAACATTAATTATAAAAAAAAAAAAAAGGCTATTAAAAAGACACGGTCCATATTTTTTTATTTATGTCCTGGATTTAAAGGATTCTTAGTCCACTTGCATTGACTCCTTAGGTTCTGTATCAGTCAGTGGGACATGCACTATAACACTCAACAAGTCTCCAACAGATGGATACATAAACAATTATTTTCAGGCAGTCTGCAAAACCCTGGAAAACCTCAGGGCTAGTAAATGTAAAGAGTAAAGGATTGCCGTTACTCCTGACCAGCCAAGGTGAATAAATGATAAGGAGCGGCCTCAGCTTACATGTCTCTACCAAACCACACAACCTGATACATTTTGCACCACCCAAAGAGCCATTATAATTAAGCCTTGCTGGGTGGTGTGAAATGAATCGGGGTGTGTAGTTTGGCAGAAACTTTTAGGCGGAGGCCGCTCCTTATTTTTTATTCCTCTTTACTAGCCCTCTGGATAGGTATCACTTACTTTTTCCACCAGCACTGTGAATGCTTAATGGGAGTGTTCAATAAAGACATAAGAAATTAGAATTGTTATCAGCATAAGCGCATTGTGTTTATCTATTGTTGTGACTTAGATGAGGATCAGACCAGGTTTTATGGCAAATTACTGCAGAAAACCAGTTAATTCCAAGGGGGTCACTTACTTTTTCTTGCCACTGTAAACTACTTGCAAACATCCAAAAGTACTTTCTTATCGAGACTACTATCCCTGGATTTCCTGCAAGAGACCAACTTTCAGTTTGCAGTAACTATGAGTTATTCATAAGGCTCTTTCTCCTTCCTATGCATTTCAAAAGTCTGAGCTTCTTTGGATGCAGGGGAGCTTTGGACAGGAACTTCCTTATACCTAGTTCTTGAATGCAAGTGATACTAAAGACAAAATCACAAATGACAAATATGAAAAAAATACATAGCCATAAATAAAATAGTTTTGAAAAAATAACCACATGTATACATTGTATATACAGTACCTTCAAAAGTATTCATACCCCTTGAAATTTTCTGATATTTATTTGTAAAAAAAAAATAAAGAATTGAAAACCATTTATCATTTTCCTTCCACTTTACAATCAAGAGCCACTTTGTGTTGGTCTATCACATAAAATCCCAATAAAATACATTTATAAGTATAGGCGTGTTAGGACCAAATCAACAAAATAAGACACACCATCCTGGTCTGTCTGCTTAAAATTTACTAGGGATCCATTACTAAAATTGCATCCTAAAAAACAGCTATAAATAGAAATGCATCGATAAGGCAGAGACAAACATTTAAAACAAACTTACAGAATTAAGGAAGCATACTAAAATCATTAAATTATTTGGGTGTAATGTCCTCAACCTGAACATCCACTCAAACCTCTTTGTAAACCACAAGTTAACACCCTTTCAAATGGCTGGTACCTACTATAATCGCCACAAAGTTCTTAGTGTCCCTTATGATAGATTTTATATCTACACAATTGTATTTATTTTTTTTATATGCAAACAACATTAAAACAATACAAATAAATTATCCAAATAAAATCACATAAACCAAACACACTACATAAAAAAACACACAAACAAAATAAAATAAAAATAAAGAGAAGGATAACCCCCCCAAGGGTGGCCACAACCGGCTTTAACAGGAAAAAAGAAAATCCAAAAACATATATATTTACCCATGAATATCTATATTAAGATGGCCACTTACAGCCCAATATCTGATATTACAGTGTACATAATACAGATTGGTCTATACCGATGCCAGGGGCATAGACTAAAGCCACATTGACCAGATAGCATTAAACTTATTCATGACATTTTTTTTTTTAAATAGGAAGATACACTGTAGTCCTCCTTTTCTTTTTAATGTTGCATACATGCTCCTCAACTTGTTTTGCAAGTGTGTGCTTTTGTACGCCTTACATACTGTAATCCACATATACATCAAAGCAGGTTTATCATATTTTGGGTATTGAATTTCAGAAGTTATTGCATCTTTAAGGTTTTGACCCTAGTGGTAAATACAGACACTGGAATACCTTCAGAAAACCCCTCAGGGCATTCCTGACACTAACACTAAATATGTGCAATCAAACCACTAAGTATTTTCACTGTTAAAAAATCATATTTATAGACCTAAAATTGATAAATCTTAAAAAAATTGTATATTGCTCCAGTGATTTAACCCCCCACAGCCAAAATGGCGAGGAAAACAAAAAGTATAAACGTTCCCAAATCTTCTTCAACCACACCAGTTAATCACTTCAACCCGGCTGGTTTTACCCCCTTCTTGACCGGAGCACTTTTTACAATTTGGCAATGCGTCGCTTTAACTGGTAAGTGCACGGTCATGCAATGCTGCGCCCAAACTAAATTTGCGTCCTTTCTTAAAACAAATAGAGCTTTCTTTTGGTGCTATTTGATCACCTCTGCCTTTTTTATTTTTTTTTGCGCTATACACAAAAAAAAAGAGCATGAATTTTGAAAAAAAAAAATATTTTTTAATTTTTGCTATAATATCCCCAAAAATGTTTAAAAAAAACTAATTTCTTCATCAGTTTACGCCAATATATATTCTTTTACATACTTTTGGTATTAAAAAATAAAAATAAAAAATTGCAATAAGCGTATTTTGATTGGTTATAGCGTCTACAAACTATGGGAAATATATATGGCATTTTTATTAATTTTTTTACTAGTAATGGCGGTGATCTGCAAATTTTAGCGATATTGCGACATTGCGGCAGACAGATCGGACACTTTTGACACATTTTTGGGACCATTGACATTTATGCAGCGATCAGTGCTATAAAAATGCACTGATTGCTGTGTAAATGACACTGGTAGGGAAGGGGTTAACACTAGGGGGCGATCAAGGGGTTAAATGTGTTCCCTCGTGAGTGTTTCTAACTATATGGGGATATGACTGAGTAGGAGAGGAGACATTTCACTGCTCCTACATAGTAGGAACAAACAGCATGTCTCCTTTCCTCTGACCGCACAGGGATTGGTGTGTTTACACACACCAATCCCCATGCTGGCGATCATACACGCATGTGGCTGGTGGCAATTGTGACAGCTGGCCACGCACATCGGGTTTCGTGCAGGGGAGCCATTTTGCCCCCGTATATGTACTCGAGTCGGTCAAACTCAAATACTTATATTATGGTATTGCTAACAAATATGACATATTCAAGATATCCATGTGCCATAATTACTGTGGCTATTTATAACAATTACAAGTCTTTACATGTTTCATTTCGTAGACCTGTGCCCACTTCTTCAGCAGTTACACAAAATGAATGCATAATCAGAGCATATGTTCCAAAGAAAAACTTTTTATTAAAAAACGTCCTATTCCTCCTCTCTCAGGGTCACCCAGAAGGGGAAAATCCCACCAGTAGTGTGTGGGGCAGAGCCGCAAAAGTGGGCAGAGGGGAGTCCTATATTAGCACTCTACTTACAAGTTTTCACAGGCACTAAGTATTCCTTATAATTGGGCATAAAGCTATCCTCTTAGCTGCAATCCAAGATCCCGCTCGGATCACAGTAAGGATTAAGCCCTCGTGTGGCGAGCAGTATTCAGTACAATCCTTCCGAGGATGATCTGGATAACATCAGTGCATCTCCTTTAATATTCCTGATCTCATTGGCGGGTACACATCTATCCTTAGCATAGATGCAAAAGTCCCCATATTTTCATGCTTATCAACTCCCATATCTTCTACATCCTATTTTGCCTGATGGGAGCTTTTGCAGAGATGTTTCCTAAAACTAAAAGAAACTCTTAACCAGAATGCCCCAAGGGTAGGTGCCTTTCTATACATAATTTGGGGTTTAAGGGCTAGCAAACTTATAAGGAAAGAGTCCTTTCTTACTAGGGATAAGTATTTATTTGCAGTCCTCATCACTTTTTCCTTCCTAACAGTTCCTCCCTATTTACTACCGGAAGGTAAATAAAAGACTCTAACCACTTAAGGACCGAGCCTCTTTCTAAGATTTGTTGTTTACAAGTTAAAAACATTTTTTCTTGCTAGAAAACTACTTAGATCCCCCCCCCCCCCCCCCTAAGCATTATACGTTTTTTTTTCTAACACCCTAGAGAATAAAATGGCGCTCTTTGCAATACTTTCTGTCACTCTGTATTTGCGCAGCGGTCTTACAAGCACAGTTTTTTTTGGAAAAAATACACTTTTTTAATTAAAATAATAAGACAACAGTAAAGTTGTTAGTTTTTTCTTTTTTATATTGTGAAATATAATGTTACGCCGTGTAAAATGATACCCAACATGTCACGCTTCAAAATTGCGCCCGCTTGTGGAATGGCGACAAACTTTTATCCTTAAATATCTGCATAGGCGACTATTAAAAAAATTCTACAGGTTGCATGTTTTGAGTTACAGAGGAGGTCTAGAGCTAGAATTATTTATCTCGCTCTACCGATTGCGGTGATACCCTGCATGTGTGGTTTGAACACCGTTTTCATATGCGGGCACTATTCACGTATGCAATCGCTTCTGCACGCGAGCTTGTCGGGACGGGGAGCAGTTAAAAACATTTATTTTTCTTATTTTTTATTTTTACAGTTTAAAAAAAATAAATTGTCACTTTTATTAAACATCCCTTGTAATAGGAAAAAAACATAACAGGACCTCTTAAATATGAGATCTGGGGTCAAAAAGACCCCAGATCTCATATTTACACTAAAATGCAATAATAAAAAAAAATTGTCATTTAAAAAATAATTTAAAAAAAATGGCCCTTTTTAAGAGCTGTCTCTATAACAATGCAGGGCGGAAGCGACATCAAAACGTCGCTTCCGCCCTGCATTGTTATAGAGACGGGTGGAGGCCATCTTCTCCTCACTCTCCATACTTAACAGGAGACAGGACTCGATTGTCTCTAGTGCTGCCGATGGCTCCGGTAAGCGGCAGAGGGCACCGAATCGCGGCGGGGGGGCCCTCTCCCGACGCCGATTAAAAGTGATCTTATGGCGAATTCACCGCTGAGACCACTTTTATCTTGTAGCGTACCGCCCACTAAAGAATACCGGGGTTATGGCAGCTAGCTGCTGCCATAACGATGATATCCTCCTTCACACTGCCAAGGTAAAACTGCAGTGGGCAGTCCGTAAGTGGTTGAAGTGGAACTTCAGTAATTTTTTCCATCTATTAAATCTTCTGCCCTTGTTGTTTTAACTTTGGATAGTAAAAAAAAAAAATGTCTCCATTCGTCTGTCCAGGACAGCACAGGAGAGACAGGCTCCACCTCCGCAGGCAGGAAACACAAATAGTTAAGACTTTAAAGGGTGGCCACCATCCCCCTTCTTCAGTCTTTGGGTTTCCTCCAGCGGAGGAGAAGCAGGTTATGAAGCTCTGTCTCCCCTGAGCCCCGGAAGGCTGTCTAGAAGGGGGAGAGTGCATTACTTGTGTAGGTATGATGGGCCCCTGGTCAGGCTGCAGTGGAAGCTGTTATCAGCGCTTCCTCTCCAGAAAAAGCCCAGGGCGGGCTGGACATACGCTACGCAGCTCTCTCCAGCAAATTCTCTGCTGCGCTGGAAGCCAGTGGGTTTCCCGGCGAGAGAAGTGTGGGGGGCGGGTGCAGGCCTTGAGTTCCAGCCCTTGGAGCACAGGAGGGGGCGGAGCTTCGATGTGTCACTTCTGGCTCCCGCGCCGGATCCTTGGCGATAGATTTTAAAACCAGCCATGAGCTGCTGATGGTCCGGAGCCTGGTCAAAAGCACAATGTTACAGGAGGAGGACACATCCATGGAAGTGGTGCAGAGTCACAGTGGTGCCAGCCCAGCTCAGGTAGTCAAACATGGGAGTTTCTTAGCTTACAGGGTGGGCCAGAGGGTTCCTAGGTATCTCTCTCTCACTGGCTTTGGATCCGGGCTTAGGGAGCTTGAGAATCCATATATGGCTGCTGGGGTAGCACTGTGGAGTTGCTGATGGTACACCCAGCAAAAGAGGGTGTTTGACAGCACATTTCCCCCCTTCCCTTCTTCTCCCTTTTCTCCTGTTCTAGGCTCAGCCCAAAGAATCTGAGAAGTTGGGAGGGAATAAGAGGTGCCCGACTTGCATGACCAAGTTTAAAAAGGGTTGGAATGAACCGCTCTGCAAGCCATGTATAGACAAACTAGTCTACAAAGAAGCAATGGGGGCATGTAAAGACTTAATTTTGGGCGTAAAAATGCCTTGAGACCCCAAAACAGCCAGTGGAAGTACCTCTCGTTACAGCCCCAGAGGAGGGAGGTGGAACAGAGGAGGAGGATTTGGATTCTTTGGAGGAGCTGAGTGAAGCATCCTCATCCAAAAGTATACCGGAACAAGGGACAAAATCTCCTTGATACAGACACTCGCTCGAGGAGGTGGCCTTGCTGGGAGTGATCTATAAAACCCTAGAGATCAATTCATGACCAAATGTACCAGACCCTGAAGGAAGACCAAGGCAGGTTATTCCCAGTACATGACGCCTTATCAGAATCCATCAAAAAAGAGTGGGTGGAGCCTGAGAAAAAGTTGTTTTTCCAAAAGCTTAAAAAGGAGGTTCCCCTTTAACGAGGACCCCTCCTGTGTGTGGAACAAAGTTCCAAAGTTGGACGCAGCATTTTCGCAATGCGCTAAGTCAACTGACCTTGCATTTGAGGACATGGGGGTCCTTAACCCTTTCATGACTAAGCCTATTTTTGGAATTTGGTGTTTACAAGTTAAAATCCATATTTTTTGCTAGGAAATTACTTGGAACCCCCAAACATTATATATATTTTTTTAGCAGAGGCTCTAGAGAATAAAACGGCGACCGTTGCAATATTTTATGTCACACGGTATTTGCGCAGTGGTGTTTTAAACGCAACTTTTTGGGAAAAGGGACACTTTCATGAATAAAAAAAAAAAAAAACAGTAAAATTAGCCCAATTTTTTTGCGAAATGTGAAAGATAATGTTACGCCGAGTAAATAGATACCAAACATGTCACACTTTATAATTGCGCGCACTTGTAGATTGACGACAAAGTACGGTACCTAAAAATCTCAATAGGCGACGCTTTAAAAATTTTTTACGGTTACCAGGTTAGCGTTACAGAGGAGGTCTACTGCTAGAATTATTGCTCTCGCTCTGACGATCGCGGCGATACCTCACATGTGTGACTTGAACACCGTTTACGTACGCGGGCGCGACTTCCGTATGCGTTTTCTTTGCTTCGCGAGCTCGCGGGGACGGCGGGCGCTTTGAAATTTTTTTTTTTATTTTTTTATTTTTTTTATTTATTTTTAAATGACTAAATTGTTTAAAAAAAAAAAAAAAAAATTTGATCACTTTTATTGCTGTCACAAGGAATGTAAACATCCCTTGTGACAGTAAAAGGTGGTGACAGGTACTCTTTATGGAGGGATCGGGGGTCTAAAAGACCCCCCACCCCTCCTTTACACTTCAATGTATTCAGATCGCCGAAAACGGCGATTCTGAATACCGGATATTTTTTTAAAACCGGCGCCATTGGCAGCCGAGTAAACGGGAAGTGACGTCATGACGTCGCTTCCGTGTTTACGATGAGGAGACTGGAACGAAGCCGATTACGGCTTCGTTCCAGTTCCTCCCCAGCAGCCAGAGCCGACGGATGTTTAATCGGTGCTCCCGATCGAGCGGGAGCACCGGTAACAGCGGCGAGAGGCGGCGGGAGGGGGGGACGTCCCCTCCCGCTCCTCCGGCATAACAGCCGAGCGGCTTTTAGCCGCATCGGTTGTTATGCCTGGATAGCCAATCGCCTGCTGTAAAAAACGGTACCGGGATGATGCCTGCAGGTGCGGGCATCATCCCGGTATAACCCCCGGAAGCCGAGTACGCAGATGTGCGTACGCTCGGCGGGAAAGGGTTAAGGAACCCATAGACAAAAGGATGGTGGTGTTACTAAAGAGGTCATGGGAACTAGTAATGGCTAACTTAAAGCCGGCAATATCTACAACGGTCGTGGCCTACAATCTGGAGGTCATGTTAGACCAACTGCAGGCACACTTGATAGGAGGGACTTAAAAAAAAAATCTTGGACTTGCTGCCAATGCTACAAAAGGTGGCAGGCTATATGGCAGATGCCTCAGCAGAGTCTATAAAGCTTTCGGGTAAAGCCGCAGCCTTGGTTAACTCCTCTCGCCGGGCCCTGTGGCTGAAATCTTGGTCTGGAGATCCGGCCTTAAAAAATAAGACTCTATGGCATTCTGTTTAAGGGGGATCTTTTGTTCGGGAAGGACCTAGATAAGGTCTTAGACCGGACTGCTGATAAGGCTTTTCCGTTTAAAAACAAAAAAGCCTTGGTTTTTTTTTTGCCCTCAAAAGCTGCAAGGACAGACCCCTAAAACAACACTAAAAAAACTGTGGGGGAGGGGGAAACAGAAGGGAGTCATCCTCTTTTCGTCTCCTACAAAAACAAAACAAAGCCCCAATGAAATGGTCCCGGTGGGAAAGAGATTGGGGCAGTTCCTCCCACAGTGTGAAAAAATTACCCCGCAATGGATTCATTTAGAGGATAATTGGAGAGGGGCACCGAATCCAGTTCAGGGGTACTCCACCCTCAAGAAAGTTCGTAACCTCCACCCCCAAGGAAGCATCAGAAGGCGGCAGCACTTCTATCTCTAATTGGCGACCTGGTAGACCAGCGGGGACTCATTCCAATACCACAGCCAGAGACAAATCTGGGTTTCTATTCGCACACTTTTGTGGTACAGAAACCATTGGGCAAATTCCACCTAATTCTAAATTTAAAGTCGCTAAACAAAAGGGTGGTCTACAAAAAGCTTTGAAAGGAGAAAATTTTTACGGCAAAGGCAATCCTTCTCCCCAAATTGCTTTATGGCTTCCCTCGATCTGAGGAACGCATATTTGCATACCCCAATCCACAAAGACTCTCAGAAGTTTTTGAGGGTGGCGATCAAGTGGGGGAAGAGCATCCGCTATCTCCAGTTCAGGGCTCTGCCGTTTGGCCTGTCCTCATCCTCCAGGGTATTCACAAAGTTCCTGGCAGAGGCTCTAGGCCCCCTGAGACTAAAAGGGATCTCAATCATCCCGTATTTAGACTACCTTTTATTTTTTGCCCCCACCTTGCCAAAATTACAGAGGGATCTGCGGGTGGCCATTCCTTTTCTGGAAGACTTGGGGTAGTTAATAAACCAAGAAAAATCAAACCTGACCCCATAACAGAAAACAAAATATAATATGGTGCACGCTGAATATGACTAATAAACAAACTCATATAGTGTTGAATGGGAATGAACATAGAGTATAAATAGTATTAACCACTTTAATACCGGGCACTTAAACACCTTCCTGCCCAGACCAATTTTGAGCTTTTAGCGCTGTCGCACTTTGAATGACAATTGCGCGGTCATGCTACACTGTACCCAAATGACATTTTTATCATTTTTTCCCCACAAATAGAGCTTTCTTTTGGTGGTATTTGATCACCTCTGCGGTTTTTATTTTTTGCTAAATAAATTAAAAAAATATGAAAATTAAAAAAAAAAAAAAATGTTTTTTTTGGTTTCAGTTTCAAAACTTTGTAAATAAGTAAGTTTTCTCCTTCACTGATGGGGTTACACTGATGGGCAATGATAAGGCGGCACTGATGGGCACCGATGAGGTGGCACCAATGAAGTGGCACTGATGAGGTGGCATTGATGGACACTGATATGTGGCACTGATGGGTGGCACTGATGGGTGGCACTGATGGGCGTCACGGATGGGCACTGATAGCTGGCACGGATTGGCATGGATGGGCAGCATGGATGGGCACTGATAGGCGGCACAGATGGGAACTGATAGGCGGCACAGATGGGAACTGATAGGCGGCATTGTATTATTATATACTGTACTAATGGATGCCAATCAGTGCCAAACAATAATGCATTCCAATCAGTGATGCCCATTGTGGGCACTGATTGGCATCCATTATGGGCACTGATTGGCATCCAATGTGGCACTGACTGGAATCCCTGGTGGTCTAGTGTGGCATACCTTGTCCTGGGCATCCCTGGTGGTCTGGTGGTCCAGTGTGGGCATCCTTGGGGGGGGGGGGCTGTGCGGATAATCGATCAGCACAGGCCCCCCCGTCAGAGGAGAAGCCGATCGGCTCTCCTCTACTTGCGTCTGACAGACGCGAGTGAGGAAAAGCCGATCACCGGCTCTTCTTATTTACACTGTGATCAGCCGTGATTGGACACGGCTGATCATGTGGTAAAGAGTCTCCGTCGGAGACTCTTTACCGAGATCGTAGTTGCAGGGTATCAGACTGACACCCCGCAACAACGATCGCTGTGATGCGTGCCCCTGGGGGCGCGCAGCGGCTCATAATCCTGATCACGTCATATGACGTCCGGTCAGGATTATGAAACCACTTTGCCCCCGTCCTTTTGTTATAGGGCGGGCAGCAAGTGGTTAATGACCACAATGGGCTGTTACAGTCAGTAATGTCCATGAAGTATAAGGTAAAATGATTAAAAATAGTTTAAAATAATTAAAAATAAACTGTCCATAGGGGGCTGCCAGTTCCGAGTAGAAATGTAAAAAGTGCTCTGACCAAAAAAATGGAAGAGGAACGGCACCTTCTAAGCGCAGTAAAACTGTAAATTTTAATTAAACTTTTAAAAATCAATACACTCACAAAAGTGATTCATAGATGGGCATTGTAATTATTTCAACATCCGCTAGTCGCCATCAGAGAGCAGAGGCCATCAGCTGTAAATCTGGCAGAGGGATAGATGATGTGGATGGTCCCAGGCACGGAAACAACGATGGATACGAAGTTTCAGGTGGTTGTGGAGCGCAAACACTAGGCACCAGCATGAAGGAGATCTGCGTCACTTCTGGGTTAGCGGGAAGGAGCTCGCATTCGGGACATGCGTGTCCCTTCTTCAGGCTTTATGGTTGCCCCCTAGGTCACGTGATTGTTACCACAGCAGCATAAGAAACAGGAAGTAACAAGAGGTAACAAGTACCTCTTGTTACTTCCCCATACCCAATGCTGCTATGGTAACAATCACGTGACCTAAGGGGTATCTACTTCCTGTTTCTTATGCTGCTACTTCCTGTTTCTTATGCTGCTATGGTAACAATCACGTGACCTAGGGGTTATAAAAGGACCTTATCTAAGATGGCAGCCATAAAGCCTGAAGAAGGGACACGCATGTCCCGAACGCGAGCTCCTCCCTGCTAACCCAGAAGTGACGCCGATCCCCGCCAGTGCTGGTGCCTAGTGTTTGCGCTCCACAAACACCGGAAACATCGTATCCAGCAGTATTTCCAGGCCTGGGACCATCCACATCATCTATCCCTCTGCCGGATTTACAGCTGATGGCCTTTCCTCTCTGACGGCGACTAGCGGATGTTGAAATAATTACAATGCCCCTCTACGAACCACTTTTGTGGGTATATTGAATTTTAAAAATGTTATTAGATTTACCGTTTTACTGCACTTAGAAGGCACCGTTCCTCTTCCATTTGTCTGACCCCGTCACAGGGCTTGCGTTACCGAGGCTACAGGGTGAACTCGGTAACACAAAGTCTATCTTACGGAGAAGGTAGAAAAAATAAAGTTTACAGCAGCCTTTCTTCAAGACAATCGGGCAGTGTCCATCAGAATAGCCATGTTGGGCCTGGGTCTCTTGGCACAACAATCCCATCGGTTCCATGGGCAAGGGCCCATTTTAGGTGTCTCCAGGCCAATATCCTAAGAAACTGGGATGGGGGACAACAATCACTGGACAAGACCTTCCACCTATCGCCAAAGACCAAGAGTTCCTTGTGGTGGTGGAGAGACGGGGAGAACCTCCTGCAGGGTCTCCAGTGGTCCTTTCCGGTGTCCGCTCATATCACCACAGATGCCAGTGCTTGGGTATGGGGCACCCACTGGGGATCAAAAGTGGCCCATGGGGCCTGGGTCAGAAGGGAGTCCCAAAGGTCAACCAATTGGAGGGGAGTTGCAGGCAATTTGGAAAGCCCTGAGGGCATTTGTCAAGGAATTGAGAGATCACCATGTACAGGTCCTTTCGGACAGCATAGTAGCAGTCTCATATATCAACAAGAAGGGAGGAACATGGTGTTCTTACCTGATCCTGTTGGCAAAGGCCATTTTTGCCTGGGTCGAGATCAACCGGAGTTCAATCTCCACAGTCCACCTCAAGGGGGCAACTGTCACCACCGGGTCTGCGAAGCAGAATGGTCTCTGAACGGGGACATTTTTCAGCAAATTGCAGGAAAGTGGGGCCTTCCAGGTGTGGATTTATTCGCCAACAGGTCAAATACCAAAGTCCCAATATACTTTTCGCTAGAGAGGGACGAATGAGCCAAGGGGATAGATGCCCTGGCTCAGAAGTGGGCATTTTGCCTATGCTATGCCTTTCCCCGTTCAAAATGATTCCCCTGGTACTGAGGAAATTTGCTCAAGAACACACAACAATGATTATAATGGTTCCGAATTTTTACAAAGAGAGTCTGGTTTTTGCACGCTGCTGCAACTGGCAGTGGAGCCTCCCCTCATGTTGCCCGAGAGGGAAGATCTGCTGTCTCAGGGCCCAGTCCATGTGCCAAAGTTACAGAGTCTGTAAGAATGGTGTCTGAAGAAAGCCTCCTGAAGGCTTAGGGGCTTTCAGAAAAGGTGGTTAATACAATTCTTTCCAGTAGGAAAAAGGTGACCCAAGCAATTTATTTTAAGTTTTTTGTTAATGGTTAGACACCAGGAAGGTATCAGCAGGTGTTCCGGCCGTCTTGGAATTGCTACAAGATGGAACGGATCAAGGGCTGGTCATCAGTACCTTAAAGGTTCAAGTGGCTGCCTCGTCTGTGTTTTTGGAACAACCCCTGGCTTTAGACGTGCTAGTTGGCAGGTTCTTCAAGGGGTTATCTAGAATTAGGCCATTTCCAATCAGGATCCTGCCAAAGTGGGATTTGACAATTGTGTTATAAGGATGGACAAAACGTCCGCCTGAAGAGGATCTATCCTTAAAGTAGACGACACTTAAGACGGCTTTTCTGGTTGCCATTTCGACAGCCAGACGCATTTGTGAACTACAAGCACTTTCTACTAAAGAACCATTCCTGCAAATCTTTGAAGACAGGCCAATAAGGGACAGATCCGAGATTCTTGCTGAAGGTGGCCTCAAAATGTTATAGGGCCCAGGAGATTGTGGTGCCCTCCTTCTGTGCTTCTTGAACCAATCCTAAAGATCAGAATTCCACCTACACAGGCGCGGTCTACTTCTTGGGCGGAGCAAGCTGGGGAGACACCAGAACAAATATGCCGGGCAGCAACATGGTCAAGCTACTCGATGTTCATTAAACATTTATAGGTTGGACTCTCTCTCAGCGCAAGATCAAGAGCTTTTTAGAGGAAGGTCCTCCAGGCGGTAGTCCCCCTCAATCTGGTAAGTTTTCTTTGATTCTCTCCTGTGCTGTCCTGGACGACTCCAAGAAACTGAGTCACCGGTAAGTCTAACTTTTTTCTGCCAGTAAATACACTATACAGCCCACTTCTCATTTGTCTGGTAAAAAGCCTAGGCTTATGACATCGTGGACAGCTCTCTCTCTCACTCTCACGAGAGTTTGCCAGGAAGGAAGGGGGGTGAGTCATAAGAGATCCAATAGGAGCTGGAGGTGTGCCTCTGTATGAATCCAGGAAGTGAACGGGCAACTCCCCACATTTAAAGTGGATGCAGCCAAACTTAGTGGGGGGAGATTTCTGCAGCATATTTGGCAAGTACAGAATCACAATATATATATAATAATATGCAGTGGTTGGAGGGAAGCTTCAGAATGGTGAAGAGGTTTTTATTACAAATTGTGCGCAGACTGCAGTTCCTCTATAAGCACTCCTTAAACATATCTCTTTTCCACAAATTTTTGTTCTGAATTTCTGTTGTACAGTTCCAGCGATTACTAAAAAATTGTGTCTACAATCTGCCTTTAACCCAGGTTATAAAATGGAAACTATTAAAGAATAATGCTAGGCATCAGTAAGTTATACATAGTTAAATTGGTCCAAGCTGAACCGGTGTAACTATGTATATGCTGTACCTGGCTGATGCCCTTGGAAGCTGAAATTCACTGATGTGATCTCTACTTGCTTCCAGGTCTTGTGCTTTGCATTCTGAATGAATGCAAAATATTTTCTGACTGGAAGAGGTAGACAGCGTGATGTCACTGCCCACCTCTCCACCTTATCCAATCAGAGAATGATGCTCCCATTTCTAGTATGTCTCTTACCTTCTAAAGTTGTGCAGTGGGATCTCATTGCTCTTTTCAAAGTCATTAACACTAACTCTTGAGTGTACCTAATAAGGTCAGACAGAGTCCTGTTGGCGTTTCCTAATAATTTTGTTATAGCGCTTATGAATTTAGAGTGTATGAGGTCAAGTAGCTGACTTTAGGGCAAATGCCAGACCCCTAATACTAAAGCTGAAGTATTAGGACCAGGCAAAGCTAAAGAAAGTGAATATAAAATTATTTTATTCATAAGAAAGTGTGGACAGATATTAATTTAAGACTACATATTTAGATTCTTGCATATGGCCAGTCATCATTGATTTTCTTTATAGAGAAGGACACTTCTGTCAAAAATTATAACCATATATAGCTATTGCACAAATATTATCATTTCATTATTTTTTATTTAATTAATTATTAAAATTTACTCTTCAGTTCATATTTGCTGTCATCAGATCTTCAAAAACTACCCACACATAAAATTGTGGATTTCTTGTGCCTGTGGCAGGAAATTAGCTTTCTGGGGCTGTGTTGTACTCAGACAAAAATATACAATAATAAACAAAAAATGTGTACAGATTGCAAATACATTTAAGTATGGATATTTTGGAAACTGGTTAGTATTTTTATCCCTTCCAGCAGATTTTTGTCATTTAGCTGCTCCACTTATTATGGTTGCCAGGGCAGGACTGGGACAAAAGTTTGGCCTTGGACTTCATCCAGACCGGCCCTCTTTAATTTTGTAAACACGCACAAAAACAGTATATAAACTATACGCAAATGCGCAAAAAAAGTAAGTAAAAACATTCCACTGTAATGAATGTTTTTTTTTTTTTAAACTCTTTAATTAGGGAAAAAGATGCATTCCAACATTACAGATGCCTTTAGGATGACATGTGAAAGTTGTATAAAAGGTATGGGATATAGGACAGAACATATATCTGTCCTCCTAGTTTTACAACATTTATTTTTCTGTATGAAAATGTATGTGTTAACTGAAAAAATATTCTAACTCCATCCTCACACAACTCTTATTTTTTCACTTATTCTCCTCCTTCCTTCTCACATCACTGCGTGAAGTGGGAGGGCCAACATCATGCAGGAACATTGCTACAGCCTCATACTGGCTGGAATTTTAGAAACTGGCATTGCTGCACAGCCAATGGCTGCCTTTCAGCAATGCAGCGGCACTGAGGCTGAGCTGGGTTGCACATCATGAAGTGAGATGATGGGCAGTGCGGATGACAGGTCTCTCCCATACTGGCTGGCCGGACAACCCCCCCCCCCCCCCCGGCCACACAGCTAACCCCGAGCCGTTCTACTTTATTTACTTATTTACTTTAGGCAGTACAGTGGTGCTCAGGGATAGGCATGGACCAATGACGTGGCTGACAATTTTCAAAGTACAGACCTTAGTGAAGGACACCAAAGCACCAAAGGTGCATTTCAAATTAAAGCGGGAGTCCGCCGGGAGTCCGCGTTTTTTTTTTTTTTTTTTTTAAAGCCAGCAGCTACAAATACTGCAGCTGCTGACTTTTAAAATAGTGACACTTACCTGTCCAGCGCGCCCGCGATGTCGGCACCCGAAGCCGATCTCTCGATCGTCTCTCGGGTGCTGCCGCCACCATCTTGGGTATGGGAATCAGGAAGTGGAGCCTTTCGGCTTCATTTCCCGGTTCCCTCCTGCGCATGCGCGAGTCGCGCTGCGCAATAAGGATGGACCCGCTGCCTCTGGGATCTGTGTGTTTCCCAGCAGGCAGTGGGGGACTTTCGGAAAGGGGTGTAATCTACGCCCCTTTCCGCAGAGAGCTATCCCGGAAGTGGGTGCAGGTACCTGTACTGTACAGGTACCTGCACCCCCCTTCCCCCTGAAAGGTGCCAATTGTGGCGCCGGAGGGGGGGAGGATTCCAATGAGCGGAAGGTCCACTTTAGGGTGGACCTCCGCTTTAAAACCATCAAAACAACCAAACACTCTGTCTACTCTCTGGCCTAGTTCTACAAGTACAAATACGTTTAAAACAACTTGTATATAAAGACTACTTGAGGTATATACAGTTGTGCTCATAAGTTTACATACCCTGGCAGAATCTATGATTTATTGGCCATTTTTCAGAGAATATGAATGGTAACACAAAAACACTTCTTTCTCTCAAGGTTAGCATTTGGCTGAAGCCATTTATTATCAATCAACTGTGCTTACACTTTTTAAATCATAATGGCAACAGAAACTACCCAAATTACCCTGATCAAAAGTTTACATACCCCAGTTCTTAATACCGTGTATTGTCCCCTTTAACATCAATATCATGCTTGAAATATTTTGTGGTATTTATGGATGAGGCTCTTTAATCTTCTCAGATGGTAAAGCTGCCCATTCCTCTTGGCAAAAAGCCACCAGTTCCTGTAGATTATTACGCTGTCTTGCATGAACTGCACGTTTTGAGATCTCCCCAGATTGGCTCAATGATCTTGAGGTCTGGAGACTGAGATGGCCACTCCAGAACCTTCACTTTTTTCTGCTGTAGCCAATGACAGGTTGACTTGGCCTTGTGTTTTGGATCATTGTCATGTTGGAATGTCCCATGCACGGGTCCCTGGCTGATGAATGCAAATGTTCCTCTAGTACTTTTTGATAACATATTACATTCTTCTTGCCATCAATTTTGACCATATTTCCTGTGCCTTTGTAGCTTACACATCCCCAAAACATCAGCGATCTACCTCTGTGTTTTACAGTAGGAATGGTGTACCTTTCATCATAGGCCTTGTTTACTCCTCTCCAAATGAAGTGTTTAAGGCTGTGGCCAAAAAGCTAAATTTTGGTCTCATCACTCCAAATGACTTTGTGCCAGAAGGTTTGAAGTTTGTCTCTGTGCTGTTTGGCATATTGTAAGTGGGATACTTTGCGTAGTAACGGCTTTCTTCTCTCGACCATGCAGCCCATCTTTCTTCAAGTGCCTCCTTATTGTGCTTTTTGAAACAGCCACACTGACTTGTTTTCAGAGAGTCCTGTATTTCATCTGAAGTTATTTGTGGGTTTTTCTTTGCATCCCAAACAATTTTCCTGGCAGTTGTGGCTCAAATTTTAGTTGAACAAAAATATTACAGAGCACACATACAAAACTAACATTTACCTCCAGGAAAGGCTTTTTTAATAACACCTAGACAGTTTCAAAATATATATGAATTTGGTCACACCATATTGCTATATGGTGCTTAAGCCCACTTACTGCTACAAAGTACCCCATGATTAGTGGGTCCTACACTATCCATAGATTGGGAGATCCTGCTTCTCTGAACCATGGGAGCTATATGCCTCTAAATGGGAGAACATGAGGTCTCCACCATGACACAGGTGGTCACTAATGAGAGGTACATACTGAGGGAGTGGGGTGCTCCACCCAAAAGGATTTGGTCAGTGTCCATACAATAGACAAACAAAATATTTGGGGGCGCACCCTAAAAAAAAAGCCTTGCTGGAGGTAAATGTTAGTTTTGCATGTGTGCGCTGTAATATTTTTGTTCTTTTGTATGGTCTTATGGCAGCACCATCTTTATGCATTTTTTTAGGGTGTGCCCCCCAAATATCTTGTTTGTCTATTGTATGGATTCTGACCAAATCCTTTTGGGTGGAGCACCCCACTCCCTCAGTAAGTACCTCTCATTAGTGACCACCTGTGTCATGGTGGAGACCTCATGTTCTCCCATTTAGAGGCATATAGCTCCCATGGTTCAGAGAAGCAGGATCTCCAAATCAATGGATAGTGTAGGACCCACTAATCATGGGGTACTTTGTCGTAGTAAGTGGGCTTAAGCACCATATAGCAATATGGTGTGACCAAATCCCCATATTTTTTCATAATGTTTTTTGAAAATGTCTAGGTGTTTTTAAAAAAGCCTTGCTGGAGGTAAATGTTAGTTTTGCATGTGTGCGCTGTAATAATTTTGTTCTGTTGTATGGTCTTATGGCAGCACCATCTTTATGCATTTTTTTAGGGTGTGCCCCCTAAATAGTTTGTTTGAAATTTTTGTTGGTCTACCTGTCTGTTTTCAACAGAATCCCTCATTTTCCACTTCTTGATTAGAGTTTGAACACTGCTGATTGCCATTCTCAATTCCTTGGATAGATTTTTATATCCCTTTCCTGCTGACAGTTTAACTACCTTTTCCTGCAGATCCTTTAACAATTCTTTTGCTTTGCCAATGACTCAGAATCCAGAAACGTCAGAGATCACAGGTGAGAATGGTTACCTTTTAATAGCCATTCAAACCCCTTTGTGTCAACTTGTGTGCATGTTATCAGGCCAAAATCACCAGGGTATGTGAACTGTTGAGCAGGGTAATTTGG
This sequence comes from Lithobates pipiens, assembly GCF_037356315.1. Lineage (NCBI taxonomy): Eukaryota > Metazoa > Chordata > Amphibia > Anura > Ranidae > Lithobates > Lithobates pipiens. Next base: position 101,003,850 of record NW_027507790.1, read on the forward strand.
GTAGTTTCCGTTGCCATTGTGATTTAAAAAGAGTAAACAGTTGGGGGCGTGGCCTGACACAACATGGAGTAGGACATGTGTGCCCTGAGCTCCGTCCATTATTCTTGTAAAACTTCATCCTGCACGCCATTAAACCCGGCATCCACCTGTAAAAACCTACCTGGGGATTCTCCACACACTCTGCCTAAACTCTAAAGGCCTTCAGCTGCACGGCTGCCTCCACATTCAGGAAAGTCCACGGCTTCGACCTACTCCCTGAGCCCACGGCCATCTTGGTACACCCGATCTGCCGGCAGGCACTGTATTCGGACCCTGGTGCCTTCTAGATCACCCTAAACAACATTGGAAACTCACTGTCACCCCAGACCCCTGAGGTATGTCCCTGACAAAATCACAGAAAGCAGCGAAACAATACCGCAGACAGCAAAAGGAGGACATGGATGAAGATGGCGCTCCTGAGAAGGTGGGCGGGGAAGAACGAACGGCAGATGACACTGACAGACTGCTTGAAGCTATTAATCTTTGCAGAACTTCCCTTACAGTGCAAATTAAGGAGGTAAAAATTGACATTTCCCTTATTAGACAGGACTTCCAAAAACTCAGAGACCGGGGGAAGGAGACAGAGACCAGGCTGAGCACCGTGGAGGACGCCATTCCGCCCCTACAGACATCCTCATACCGCATGCAACAGCAAATACTAAGCAAGATGATATGGAGAACAGGCTGAGAAGATGTCATTTTCGCTTTATAGGTCTGCCAGAGGGGACTGAAGGAAAGGACACTACCACGTTCTTAGAACTCCTAATCACCACTTATGGGAGAGAAGCTTTCTCCCCATGTTCGCAGTGGAGCAAGCACACCGCATGCCAGCCAGACACCCTCCCCCCACGTTTATAGCTAAACTCCTTAACTATAAAGACTGAGATGCAGCTCTGAGAATGGCAAGGGAGAAAGGCAATATCCCAGTTGGGAATGTTAAAGTAGCCATCTTTCTAAACTTCTCAGCAGAGGTACGACACGGATGCCAAATACAGGCTGAGGAATCAACATTATAAATATTCCATGCTCTTCCCTGACCACCTTAGGGTGGAACATGAAGGCCATGCAGTCTTCTTCGAGGATCCGGAAGAAGTTATTTCCTGGCTGGAGCACCGTGCTATCCCTGAAAGAGCCGATTGATCAAGTCTCAGGTATATAGCTCAGACTTTTTGTGCTCACAATCATTTCTAGTACTATTTTTTTTCCAGACTTGCATAACTGTACTGTTCCCCAAAGTAGCATGGAACTTGACTTGGAACTACCCGCTTATGAACATTGAATGTCTCATGCCACACACAGCAACCTCCTGTATGCTATATGGAACCAGCTATACACTAATGTTAGTACAGAACACAAACCCTGGACACTTGCTATACAGGAGTCCTATCACCCCTGCCCTCTACATTACTGGAACCCTACATACTACCCCAGACCATACTGACCACAGGAGCTCCGTGGATACAGACGTCCTACCAGCCAAATGCATTGTGCAGCGAAACTTTGCCCCACGCACCACTAGGAGTCGCTATCATGTTTGCTGGAGTTTTTTCTGGAGCTTGATCTATACCTTTTGTAGAAAACAGGGGGATCGAATAACTTTGGTCCACCTTAACCTATTGATATGGGAGACATCTCTTGACCTATTCAGAACCCAGCGACTAAACCAGCTGTACTACATTTTCGACGTCATTTGGAAGATAGAGTATTTCCCAGTTGGAACACACAAGTTAAGGGAGCAATCCCGCACCAGTTGGGAAGGGTGCAGGTCAGGGAGGGGGGTGGGAGTTAATTAATTTACAGTTTTATTGAACCTGATTGTGCATACTAAATTCAGAAAACAGGTAACACTGCGATAGATATGTCTATGTGAATGTGCATATATGTTATGTAAAACAATGTTGCTAAATCCATGTCTGAGTACTGGGAACCTAAGTGCTAAACGCACAGGGAAAAAATTGCCTAACATCACTGTGTTATTTGATTTAAAAAAATTCCGTTCATGGCATCTTTAAAATTTCTTACGCGGAATGTGAGGGGCATGCGCGATTCTTCACATTCCTTAAGAAACAATATGCAGATGTGATAGCCTTGGTGGAGACACATGTTGAGGGGAGCATCCAGGCCACACTTCGCCACCCATGGGTTGGGTGGGCATTTCATTCAACCCACACATCCCATGTCAGGGGAGTCTCAATCTTGATAGCTAAAATCAGTACATTTTTAATTATGTGAGTTATCCACTGACCCACAGGGGCAATACGTATTCCTTATTGCTAAACTGTATGGTGAACCCCTCCTAATACTGGCTTTTTTGTACCCCCCCGTTCAACATCACCATAATTAAAGAGGGACTGTCCTTTATGGCCTGTCACCCTACATTATCTACAATCTGACTGGGCTAAATCCAACTCTGGATAGGTTACAACTGATTCCACCCACCCCGAACGCACCCAACAAAACTAAGTTTTCTAAGCTCGTTTCCACCTTTCATTTAACAGACACCTGGTGCCACAAATTGCCACATGCGCAGTCATACTCTTGTTTCTCATCCACTCACAATTCCATGTCCCATATAGATTTTATACACCACGACTGCTAGAGGCCGCATTTTGCCCCAGAATACTTTCAGATCATAGCCCGTGCTGGATAACTCCGAACATCCCCACTAACAAACCACCAAGATCTTGGCGTTTAAATCCATTTTGGCTCTCACCCCTACCAGAGGATGATGAGCTTGCGAATAAATGGAAACTATACTTTGCGGAGAATGACAACTCAGCACCACCCTCTGCAGTATGGGACTCCTTTAAGTTATTCACTCGCTCAACATTAACTACAAGTATCAATAAAATGAAGGCAGACTCCGCCACTGCCCTTGATAAGGCGATGGCGGATCTGTCCGCCTCTGAGTGAGACATTGCCTCCACCCTGACTCCCGCAAAGGCTAACATGCTTAAACTACAAACTAGAGTATTCACCCAACTCCAATTTCAAAAAGCAAGACAAAAACTATTCTTCTCTAAACAAAAAATGTTTGAACATGAGAAGAAAGCGGGCAAGTAATTGGCGTACTTGGTGCACAGTGAAGATAGGCCCCCCGTGGTTATCACATTACATGGTCCCAGAGGACAACAAATTACAGACCCACCTACAGTTACTTCCATGTTTAGAGACTTCTTTGCTGACCTATACAAAACAACAGCTCCCACTGAAACGGAATTGATGTCCCTTTTTCTTGAGGGGATCACTTTCCCGCAGCTGACAAAAGAACAAATAGACCTCCTGGAGGCACCCCTCACCACGGATGAAATCACGACAGCCATAGCTAAGTTTTTCCAGGTCTATTGAATTCTATTCCCAATATAGTGAAATACTCACCCCTAAATTACTAGCCTTATACAATCATCTCTTTGAGTCCTGTGCACTACCCCCACCCATGACAGAGGCAACAACAGTCCTCATCCCTAAACAAGGAAAGGACCCGGAATATCCAGAATCTTACTGCCTCATATCCCTGTTACAGGTTGACATCAAAATACTGGCCAAAGTTCTTTCCATTAGGATCAATTAGGCCATCTTATCACTAATACACACAGACCAAGCAGGCTTCATGCCTGGTCGCAATACCTCATTTAACCTCAGGAAACTATACATAAATATACAAGCCACACATGAGGAGGTTGGGTCACCAGTTGTGATGACTCTAGACACAGCAAAAGCTTTTGACTCGGTGGAGTGGAGGTATCTCTAGAGATGCTTGAAGGGCTACGGCTTCAGTCCCAAATACATTAAGTAGGTCCAATTACTGTACCAGGCACCCACAGCCAAGGTTATAGCCAATGGGTGGCCGTCTCGAATGTTTGACCTCAGTAGAGGCACGAGACAGGGCTGCCCTCTATCCCCACTGTTATGCCCTCGTGGCAGAACCCCTTGAGATATCCATCCGAGCAATCAGAGGACTGAGAATGGGCTTCCTGATTGAAAAAAATCAGTATGTATGCAGATGACACGCTACTATATTTGGCAGCTTCAGGCCCATCTTTACATACTGCACGTCACGCGATCGAATAGTTTGGAATATTTTTAGGGTTAAAAATCAATTGGGATAAGTCTCAAATTCTGCCAACTGACAGCTTCTCACCCTCAGAACCCCAAGCCAGACTACCATTACAACGCGTCAATGTCATCAAATACCTAGAGATTCATATATCTAGATCCCCTGCAGATTAAATTTCTCTAAACCTCTCCACTCCCTGGTCAAAACTAAAGTAAGGATTTGGTCCCGGCTCCCACTTGGGATCTGGGGATGCATAAATTTAATTAAAATGGTCCTACTCCCTGAGATACTATATGCTCTGTGGCATACCCCAGTATCCCCTGAAACATTTAAAATCTTTGGAGGCCCTTTTGAAGCCCTTTGTGTGGAGAGCCAACAGACACAAACTAGACAGAAAGAACAGACAGAAACTAGCATGGCAAACTCTTAAGAACCCAACTGACCTCGGAGGCACAGGTCTCCCTGACTTTATATTACATTGCATCACAGTTGTCACAGCTATTCCACTTAGATAAGACGGATAGTGAGAGATTCCTCGCTCTCCTATGTCCAAAGTGGGCACAACACATCAAGGATTCTATATACGCAATAGCATCGGGCTCAGGGGGGATGGAACAAGGGGAAAATAGACAAACCACATTATATCACTATAGGAAAATATGGGACTTAGCTTCTTCCAAACGCAAAATTCCACAATACAACGATTGCACGCCGATATGGCATAACAAAATTCTACCCGAACTTAGAAAAGAATTTCCAATCCAAAACCAAATGTTTTTTTAGATTTCTGCAACTCCGCCATGCGACACAATCTCAATTTCCTGACTCCGTACCACACCCTACACTCAACGTCATTATGGTAGTGATTCAGAGCACAGACCCTCACAAACGAATCTCTGAATTTTGTGCCCATCAATGCTGACTGAGCCCCTCAGTCTGTGCCCATCAATGCTGACTGAGTCCCTCAGGCTGTGTCCATCAATGCTGACTCCCCAGTGCCTGGTTCACACAGCAGGTATCTCCCACTGTGTCATGGAGCTTGCGTCTGAATTCTTTGGCAGTGCTGTAACAGGGTCCCACTTCCTACACCGGCTCCTCCTGTGAGACAAAACTTCCGTCTATCACAGGGGGAGCCAGTGTAAAAGGCGGGACTCTGTTACAGCGCTGCCGAAGAATTCAAACGCAAGCTCCGTGACATGTCTGTGTCAAATACAAGAGGAGGAGGGAGGGGGACTTAGGGAGGACTTTGCAAGGACCGCTCACGGACACCAGTGTCCGTGTATGGGACACCATGCCGATCCCTGGCGGTGCTCAAATTAATGGCTGCGTGAGCCACGCAGCAATTACTTTGATAGGCTGTCACTGAAACTGGCCCAATGAGCCATCGGCCCACCGGGAAACTCCTGGTAATTCCGATGGCCAGTACATGCCTGATGGTAGCTGTGCACTTCCGGCTCATAGTGAAAATAAATGTACTTGCAAAATTTTTTTTTTTTGGAAGTACAGTACAGGACACAGGCAGATTCTCAGAAAATGGGTTATATGCTGCTATATTCAGATGGTTGGGCACTGGCAAACTGAACTGTAACACCTCCCAATGAGAGTTACACAGTTTTATTTAGCAAGCAATAAGGATAAACAGAGACAGAGGGGAGGGTCCTATGTCCTGCATTGTACTCAAAGAAACAGATTTTAGGTAGTGGAAAATCCTATTTTTATTCTTGATCATACAGTACAGGCCACAGTCATATTCTAAGGTGACTGGGATGTCCAAAATCAATAATAAAAACTGAACCCGGCATCATCAGAAGCTTGAACATTCACTCCGTAAAAATTGGCAAACATGAACGCAGGAACTTGTGGCAACCATACAAATCTGTGAAAGAGATGCTTGATGCTGAAAGGCCCCAAGAAACTCCCACAGATCTAATGGAGTTAGCCTCAATAGGAAAAGGAGGAACCATATCCTGTAGGGAATAAGCTTGAACGATGACCTGACAAATCCATCTAGTGATGGAACGAGAAGCAGGATTTCCCCCTGCGAGAGTCTTCAGGAAAAATAAAATCAGAAAAACTAAGGGAGGTGGTAATGTACAGGAAAACTCATTCAACACGAACCTCCTCCAAGCAGTGAATAAAGATATAGTGCTTAGGATCTGGACAGAAAGTGTGCAGGATGGCATCCTGGTTAAAGTGAAAGGAGACCACCTTAGGTCAAAAGAAATCCTTGTGATGTCCCTTGTGCAACACCAGGAAAGATTCCTTGCAAAAAAAGCCAACTCCAATATTCAACTAGTGGAAGTGTAATTGAGAAAAGAAAACCCACCTTTCCTAAATGGGTTCAAAGGGAGGTTTTTGAACAGCCGTAAGTACCAGATTGAGATCCCACGGCATCATGTAACTATCCAGGATGAGATAATGAGAAGCTCCCTGTGCAAAGAATTTTACTAGGTTGTGGAAGGCAAAATGAAGCTAAATATAGGATAGCCAAGGGCAAAATCTGTTCCTTGAGAGTATTCAAGGCCAGATGCTGAGCCAGACCTGACCAAAGAAAAGCCAGGCTACATCCCACAGAGTATGGTCTAGGATGAAACTTTCTCAGCTCGTAACATGCAAAGTAAGCCTTCCAGATGCAATAGTATACTTTGCGAGAAGTCAATTTCCTTGCATGGAAAAGTGTTGGGATGCCCAAATCGAATAAGCCTCTATCCCTCAGGTACTATGCTTTAACAGCCAGGCTGCCAAATCCAGCGACAGTGGACCAGGATGGTAGATTGGGCCTTGAGACAGAAGGTCTATGTGGTCCAGAAAAGGCCAAAGGAATCTGCCAGAAGCTGGAGTATGTCCAAATACCAAATCCTCCTGGGCTATTTTGGTGCCACAAGAATAACAGAAATTACCACAGTTGTGAAATTAACTTCAGTGGAGGAAAAGCATACATCAGTAGAAAGTGAGCATCCTCTGCAAAAGCTCAAAGGTCTCTGGACCTGTAGACAAACCTATTCAGTTTGTTGTTGAACTAATATGCTAACACATGCACATCTGGTTTACCCCATCTGTGACAAAGGTTCTGAAATAGTGTTAGGACCTGGGCTTGAACCTGGGACCTCTGGTGTGTCTGGCAGTGACTCTGCTTGCTTGGACAGCTCCTTGGACAAATTCCTTGAATGACTTTGTCTTGAATCTTATTTGCCTTGAACCTTGAACCCTTTGCTCCTCCCATGAACTTCCTGATTTAAGCCATGTCTCTCTCAATATCTTGCTCCTGGCTCTCCTGCTGCAGACCCTATCCTCGCTACCATTCGTTACCGACATTTGGATTGTCCCTGGACTACGCTTCTGCTGAATCCCAACCTGCAACTATTTGTTACCGACTTTTGGCTTGTTTCTCAACTACGCTTCTGCTTGATCCCTACCTGCTATATCTGCTACCAGACCCCGGCTTGCTCACCTCCTGGTGGGGCTATCCTGAGGACCGCAACCTGGCACTAACACGCAGCAAAGCCCATCTCCACCTTCAGGAGCTCTGGTGAATACCGGTTAGTGCTTAGACCCCGCACCTCAGGTGAACCCGTGTCATCAGCCAGGGTGACCTGTTCGAATACCTGCTCTGCTGCTATAGCTACTGGCCTCTGAGCCTGACTCCAGACCGTGACAAATAGCCTCCAGGTGATGTTATCACTCTTCTTGATCTAGATGCTGATGACTTGTTGGTTTGCCAATTTTCTATGCCTGGAATGTGTACTGTGGTTAGGGCTAGAATGTGGTACTCTGCCCAGGTCAGAATCCTTTTCAATTCCTTTCTGGCTGCTTGATTTCTTGTGCTTCCTTGATAGTTGATGTAGGCCATGGCCATGGCATTGTCTGGCTGAACCCATGTCGGCAGTCCCTGAACCCGAGACATCCAATGTTGGGAGGGATAGATGAATGGCTTTGAGCTCCAACATTCTTATTGGAAGTATGAATTCCTCCTCCAACCAGGTTCCCTGAATCAACATTCTGAGGACCCCTCCCCATTCTAACAGTCTGGTATCCATTGACTTCCACGACACCAGATTGGAAATCCACCAGGTCAGGGAGGGTCTGCTTATCACATGTAGCCAGGATGCTTAGCTGCAGCGACCTGGAGTGGAATTGGGTACTACATTGAAAGAGGCTACCAATGGACCCAGTACCTTTATGCAAAATAGTACAGAGGATCGATGTCTGGATGGGAGTAACTGAAATTGAGAGTGTAGGGTTCTGATCTTTTCTAAGGGGAAAAAGACTATGGGTGTGTCCTGAATCAGTCCCAAATATTCAAGATTCTAAAGTTGGATCCAGCACAGACTTCTGAGCCACTGAAAGAAAAAGAAAAAAAAAACAGAGAATAACTGTCAGTGGGAAGGATTATAATGGGGTCCCTACAGTTCTGCTTGCCAGCGTAAAATAATCTGATGAGAGAGGGAGAGAGGGTGACAGAGAATGTCTTCACAGTTATATAGAATTCTAGTACAGGTAGTCCCCGAGTTACAAACATCCGACTTACACACGATTCATACTTACAAACGGAGGGAGACAACAGGAAGTGAGAGGAAATATACCTCTAGGAAGGGAAATTCACCCCTGTAAGAGTTGTCATGGGAAAAAGGAGTCTCCACTGAAGCTTATTCACAAATCCTTATTTCCGAAAACAAACCAAAATTTTCTAAATCCAATTGTCACAGAAACAGAAAGTGAGGTGAACAGTGGTAAAGACAGCAAAACAAACGTTACAGGGGTGTTAACCCTTCCCTATGCTACCCAAAAAGAAAAATATTTTTAAATTATCTTTTGGCTGGAGTTACACTTAAAAATATATGTGTTTCAACTTGCATACAAATTCAACTTAAAGTGATAGTAAACCCACTTTTTCAACTTGTGCCTACAGGTAAGCCTATAATAAGGCTTACCTGTAGGTACAGTGAATATCTCCTAAATTTGCACAGTTTAGGAGATATTCACACTGCATGCAGCTGGTGACGTCACCGATGCATGTGCTCTGAAGGTCCAGGGTTACTCATCTGGCCCCAACCGTAGGTGACCGCCATTTGCTACAGGCCTAATGCCCACAGTTGTTTGCATACACCTGTGATCCTAGTTGAATGAATGCACGGATTCTTACCACTGGAATCAGCTGTATCTACATAATCATGTGAAGGCATTATTGCATTGGCTAGTTCAGAAAAATGGTTTAATTAGCAAAAATAAAATTGCTCACCGAACTACTTTCCACCCACATATGCTATTGGACCTTGTCTACTGTGATTATGTTTTGTCCACGCATGGTCTGTCATGATGGAAGTTTAGGATCTGTCAAGTGCCGGGGTATGTCTTCATCATCCATAAGAACTGAGAAAGCAACTTGTATAAGCTGTGAAAAATCTTAGTCTTTAACATTATAAAATAAGTCTAGCTGAATGTGACTACAAACCCTTACAGATATGGTCTGTCATAGAATCTAACCTAAACAGACTGGACTGTATAACAAGTTATACTTGTGTTTATATTAGTCCTATATTTAGTCTTTCTGCTAAAGCACATACACACACACACACACCAATTCAACTTGAAAAATACAATATACTGTACTTAGATAACATTTGTTGTAATCAATCTATTTTATTTGGTCCATAGTTTAATATAAAAGGCTTACAATAAAAAAAAGCAGCTGGTATGAGGCAAGGTTATTTTTATATTTTACATTTCAACCAATAATTTTCTTTTCATAGTGGCATCATATTCTTTGTCCTTTCCTTAGAAACAGATGGTATTATTCCTATTGGAGATGTAATCAAATGGACAGTATTTTCCCCATATAATTCCTGTTCATAGCCAATAAGCTGTCCCCAGAAACCAATATTGGGCTCAATGAAGGGTCTACATTTTTTCAGGTGGATATGTGCTTCCAGCAAGGTCATTGCTCGATGCTTCATTAGATAAGCAAGGCAGAGTGTAGCAGATCTGCTGATACCAGCTACGCAGTGTACTAATGTGCATCCTCCATTTACTTCTATTTCATGGATCTTATCCGCTACAGTTGCAAAGTGATCACGTAAAGGTGTCTCCGGCTTATCTTCTAAAGGAACGTGTAAATACTCTGGGACAGGAGGAACATCAACAGGGCCCTCTAAGGTCACATTGATTACACAAGTGATCCGATGTGCATGTAAAAGAGTGCTGTTGTAGGCGGCTTCTTTGTTACTGAGGTACAGGCTCTCTGTTACCTTGCTAAATCTGGGATTAGTTCTTGGTCTTCTTTTACTTATTGTAGTGTTCATTATGAAGAGTAAAATTTCTTCTATTCAGCTGTAGAGAAAGACCAAAAATGTAAGTATTTGGGCAAAAACTGTTGCAAGTGCTTTTACACCTCATTATTGGTGTACTAGGTTAATGTGCAGTGTTGGTGACAAGTAGTAAGGTATAAAAACACCAGAATGTGATATTTCTCTACTGTTTACATTTGAATAGCAATAGGCCCCAGGTTTAGGCCTCCCAGCAGCTATCAGAAGGTGCATACATCTAGAGGTGCCTGCCCCAATAGCTGCAGCAAACTAAACCACAGCAGTTTAGTGTGCAGCAGCTGTCTGCAGTGAACAGGTGCTAGGGGGCAGTGTGTTGCGCGTTTCAGTACATCACACAATTATTTTTTTGACTCAACTTTAATTAAAGCGTACAAAGTGATACTTCATGTCAAGGTACAGCAGAGTGGTGTGCTGCTGTATAGTGGCATGCAATCATGTCCTATACACTGTGATAAAATGTAGCATGTACCGTAGCTCTGGGTGGTGTTTAGTGTAAAGAGGACACATAGAAAACAATTGACTTCTGTGTGTCCTAGTGCTGACTGATGTTCTTCCAGTACAGAAAACCGATGGTCACTGCACTATATTTGAACTTGCGCTTAGGTACATAACATACCATTTCATGGCTACATTATATCTGTGTATTGCTACAGGCACATATACAATTAAAAGGCTGCTAAGCTGCCGTATTATATGACAGAACAATGTCAAATTAGTATTTTCATATTATCAGTGTGTGTGGTGTCTGTGTGTGTGTGTGTTACATAGTAACTAGTAACAGTGTTTACTCACTGAAATATTTCTTTCTACTTTCTCCCATCAGTGTCTAACAACAAGCCAGCAGAGGAACCTGAGGTCTCGTTCTGTAACACAAAAGAGACAGATGTTGTGTATTCATACAGGTTTGTGAAAATAAATCCTTATTTTCTATTTATCTCCAAGAATAAATAAGAAGAATAGATGATATTATCAGAATGTGTCAGATGCCAATGCTGTTTCCTGCAGCAGCTTCCTGTCAATTCAGAGCAGCATGATGATGTGCACCCTTTAGAGAGCATGTCCTTAGCACCCTGAGTTCACAGAAAGTGGGATGAATGATACTGAGCATAATTTAAACGGGAAAAAACTAAAAAAACATCTATAAACGAAATGAGGCTAAACGTGGGTTACCGTGTTTAGACGTGTTTGGTGTCTGAGGCTTCATGCACACTGGAGCTCATAAACTGAAGTTTTTTTTGGCATTTGGGCGTTTTTTTTTAACAGCCCTTAAACTCCACTCTATGTTATCCTATGTACACACATGGACATTTATACATTTTTATCAGCAGTGGAGTTTGTGGGCTGTTCTCTGAACGCCATAAAATCTCGTTCAAAGTGCAGTTTTTCTGACCAAAAATAACGCTACAAAACGCCAATAAACACGCATTAATTAGCGTTTGGTGTTCTATTTTTTCAATGCATTGTGGGAGTTTGGTAATGCATTGTGGGATTTTTGGAGTGTCCTCTGTGTATTTTTATTAAAAACACCCATTAACTCTAAAAAACCCACTAAACGTTAGTACAAAATGCTGTTAAAATCACGTTTTTCAACCGCCGTTTTCTGCCAGCAATCTGACGTCCAGAAAAATCTTTTTTGAGCTCCAGTGTGCATGGAGCCTGAAACGTTGGAAACTTCGGCGTCTGAACTAATTTTTTTGCCTTCAAAAAAAGGCCTACAAACTGCCTAAAAACGACAGTAAACAAACCTGTGTACATGTACACATAAGATAACATTGAAAGAGTTTCCAATTGCCTCTGAACGTCCGTTTAGCATCAGCACTGTACATGGGGCCTTAGAAAACAGATACTTACCAGACTGCGTAACTTATTTTTGGGTGAAGACCTGTTTTAAACCAGAAGAGGACAGGTGCTGGATTGCAGAGTGGTGAGTCTGCAGGGACAAAAAAAAATTGGACTTTGAAGGGTTTTTTTGTTTTGTTTTTTACATTTGTAGTTTTAAAATACAAGTAACTTGGGTGGTGGCTATATTGTTTAAAATGTAAATAACACAGTTTAAAAAGTGTTTTCCAGCACTGAACCTTAAAGTGGTTGTAAACGCTTACAAACCACTTTGACCTACAGGTAAGCCTAGATTAAGGCTTACCTGTAGGTCCAAGAATTATCTCCTAAACCTACACGGTTTAGGAGATATTTACTAAAAGACAGGCACTGCTGTCTACGGCGCATGCACCGTAGACAGTGGCACGCAGACGCACTATCGCCGCGATATGCCGTTAGTGGCGGCTCCCATGCGCATGCACGGGAGTGACATCATCGCTGCTCCGGCGCTGTGAGTGGCCGGAGCAGCGACACCCGGAAGAAGATGGATACTCTGTACTACAGGGGACAGCGGTGACATCGCTGGCTCCTGTGTCAGGTAAGTGACACATAATGGGCTACTATGCATTATGCTTTACCTTTGCAGGGAGAAAAGAGGAAGTTAACCCATTTTTTTCTTTTGTTTACTTCCTCTTAAATTGCTACATTTGTAAATTCCAAAAGCCAATATAAAGGAATAGTAGTGGTAAAAAAAGCACTTGTGGGTTTAACAAATCTTGTTTTTTTTGTAAAATTCTCCTTTAAGGGGGAGGGGCAGGGGGTGTGTCCTAGGCCTGCATACTTTTGCTGATAGGTGTCCCTCATTCCCACCTAAAAAGTTGGGAGGTATGTCAAAAGATTCTTGCTGAAAATGATAACTAATGCAGCCATGACATCTAATGACTGGTAAGCTGCAATATATTAAATTTTTGATTGTGGATTCAGAGATATTGTGAAGTACCACCAATATTCAGTTGCCATAGTTAAAGTGGAAGTAAAGTCTAATAAAAGTCTGCCTAAAAAGGTAACTGCACTGTCGTGGGGCAAAGAAAATTGCAAACAACATAAAAGGCCTTCACATGGGTGAATATTGTATCTCTCTCTCTAATATATATATATATATATATATATATATATATATATATATATATATATATCCAGTGTGCATATATATATATATATATATATATATATATATACACAAATCATTAATAAACAAAAAATAAGTACATTAACATATTCTGTTGAAAAAAACTATATATATAAAAATTGATTACAAGTTCAGTCTTTTAGTAGTGCAAAAAAATAGCAGGGTTTCAAATGACTTTGTGCTTGTCCATAAGTGACTCGTGCCTATGTAGCAATTTAGGGGACTTCCGTGGTCCCCTTCAGTTCCTCACTGACCAGATCCCTGAACCCCTGCAGGGGTAAATCGCATGCAGTGAGTGTTGTAGCAATCCTCAGGGCAATCACCTCCTCCTTAGCTCAGCATGTTCACTGGATATCCAGAGCCTGGAGCCTCTCCAGGTGCAAGCCATTCCCAATAGATTGGATTTTAGCAGTTACCTCCTCCGTGGTAAACCACGGGTTACTGTCATGGATAAAATAGATGGGTACTCGTAGTGTAAATCTGGATGATTTTATTAAATATGAAAGTTTAAAAACACCACTTAGCATACTCAAGTGTGTAAGTAGTATAGCTTGGTTGCAGTACAAACCGCCGTGCGTTCCACTGACCGGAGCTCTGCAACCGGGAATGAAGTGAGTGCGTACCAAGCTCTGGCTTGCGCGTTTTGTTATAGGACGTCTTCTGAGGCGGTGCCATCTTGGTACACCTCACGGCTATTATAGTGAACAGTCATACAGGATCCACCCCCCCCCCCGTAGGCAGGTTTGTAAATCGGGATATTTATTGTCATGTGTGTATTATGCGACCCCTGTGTCGGATTATTATGCACATCCCATAGCATGGCCTTATAGGAGGACTTTTTTGCCACCTCTCCTCAAGCAGTCCACTCTCCATCGAGATCTATGTATGCTCGAGTTTTGCACCCCCCCCCGGGGTCGAATTTGGTATATACGCCCTGCGTCTGCCCTCTATTACAATACAGCTGTTAACAAGTAAAATTCAAAAAAAATTCCAAAATCATGATGTACTCAAGTCAAAGAGGAAAGAGTGTTATTACTGATGGTCCTATTGTTATAATTCTATATGCATTAGCCCTACTAGACAACCGAGTAACACATATCCTGCTTTTTTTTTATTACCACACAGATATTGTCAGGCAGGGCCAGCAATATGCTGGTGACCTACATAAAAGGGAAAGTTACAACTCCTTCAGAAGGAAAAAAGGGACATGTGTGTGTTTATACATGCATCTGATTAGTTGATGGCTCTATTATTTATATATATATATATATATATATATATATATACACACATATACATATACACACATACATACACACACACAGACGCAGCACCCCTCGTAGATATTGTAATGGTGCGTGTTTCACATATAAGTACCGAACACCCGGTCCCTACTTGAATTGTGACTAGATGCCCTAATGTAATCCTCCAGTCTCCTCATACACTTCTTTTTATCATTTATAGAGTATGATTCATAGTTGTATAAAAAAAAAAAGGGTTTGTCATATACATTTATTTCCTCTGAGGAGAAAAATAATAATAATAATAAATTATAATGAGCGCTGGTTAGGGACTGGCAGGATTCATATTTAGAAGTTGAATATAAAACAATTGAGGTCTATGTCAAGGTTGAGGCCCCCAGGCGCCAGAGACCCGGTCTATATATCCACTTAGTCTTGTTTTGAGAAACCAGGATTTTCTTATTACCCCTTCTCCAATGATCTTTGATTTGATCTATTCCATAGAATATTAATCCTGTGGAGTCCCTGTGATTTACTTTGAAATGTCTGGAAAGGCTGTTTTTTGGGAACCCCTTCCTTATGTTGTTAATGTGTTCCCTCTTTTTTACACACATAGGGGCCAAGTAGTCCTACCTGCATATTGAAGGTGACACGGACATTCAATGGCATATGTGACATGGGTGCTGTTGCATGTAATCAGCTCCCATATTTGGTATTCTGTGTTGGAAACTCTAGATTTAAAATGACTCTTTTCCGCGGTTGCTTCTTGCTCACGCTACATGGAAGGCACTTTTAGCATCTGTAGAATGCCTTCATTTCTAAAAATATTTTGACCGGTTTGGGGGGGGGGGGGGGGGTCGATCACATTATGGACTAGATGGTTTCTGAGTGTGGTAGCTCTTCTATACACAAACCTGGGTTTCTTTGGTAGAATTGTAGACAGAACCCTGTCTTCTTTCCTTCAGAATAGGCCAGTACTTTCTGATGATGTGTTCTATAGATTGGTATTGCGTATTAAACCCAGTGATATAAGCCACATTGGTATTGTTTTCTATTTTGTCTTTTTTGATCTTGATAACCTTTTTCCTGAAATCTTTTAATGAGAATGTTGGCTTGTATTTCAATGTCTTCCACCGCCTGACAGCTCCTTCGGAGTCTCAGCAGCTGGCCTTTGGGGATGTTCCCCTTCCACTTGGGGTGGTGGCAACTTGAAGATGGTATATATCCATTGTGATCTGTTGTTTTGAAAAATGTCTTTGTATACAGCCCATTCCCTCTCTTGAAAATCTGTAAGTCTAAGTAATCGATCTGTTGGGAATCCCATTTCCCAGTGAAAGAGATCCCATACTTTTTATGGTTAATTCCCCTGAGGAACTCCTCAAATTACTCCACTTTTCCTTCCCATAATGCCGCGTACACACGAGCGGACTGTATGGCGTACTTAGTTCGTCATACAATCCGACGGACAGTCCGTCGTACTTTCGACTGAACGGACTTGACCACACACGGATGCACAAACAGTCCGTCGAAAGCTTGCGCGATGACGTGTACAGCACGTACGGCGGGACTAGAAATAGGAAGTCCAATACACAGCAAAGCACCCTTCCGCCGTGTAAATCCTTTCTGAGCATGCGCCATTCTTAGTCCGTCGAACTAGCATACTGACGAGCGGATTGTCCGCTGAAACCAAAGTACGACGGACAGAATTTCTAAAAATCCGAAAATGCACGCTGAAAAAGTCCGCTGAAGCCCACACACGAGCGGACTGTCCGCTGAAATGTGTTTCGACGGACTAAGTACGCCATACAGTCCGCCCGTGTGTACGCGGCATAAGATAATTAGATTGTCTATGTATCTTCGATACAATTTAATTTGGAGTATTTTTCGGTCATAGATGTGACATTGGACTCTGATAGTAAGTAGTCAGCTTCTTTCTTGTTTCGTATTCCCTTATCCTTCCCCTTTATATCTTATATATGCTTTCAACTTCTTTTTGTAGCGTAGTTTGGGGTCCCCTTTTAGTTTCTTATACGTGTTCTCCTCTTTGAGTAGATTCTCCTTTTCTTCTTCATGGTCTTTTTTATTTAATATGACTAATCCGATGCTCTTGTCAGCCGGGCGTATCACCACTTCCTTCTTTTTCCCTATTTCTTAAATGGTTTTCCAGATATTCATATTTTTAGATGACCTCCTTTCCAGTTTCTTCAGGTCATCTTCTACCATCTTCTTAAAGGCTCCAAGACATTGACACCCAGTGGTCTTGGGGTTGAAAATAGATTTATTACTAAGTGTAGTTTGAACTAATGTTGATTTTTCCGATACTTTTGTTTCTCCGTGCAGTGCAAAATATTTCTTCAGGTTCAATTTTCTCATGATAATGAGGTTGCTGTACGTGTCAAATTTGTCCAATGTTTTGGCAGGTGCAAATTTCAAGCCCAGATCCAGAACTTGCATTTCTTAGTCTGAAATGGGCACTACTCAAATGATATATTCCCTTTCCTAATATTCTCGTCATCTTTTTCTTCTTCCCTCCTCCCTTTCCTCTTGTTTGTTTCCTCTTTCCATATTTCTTTGTGTTTCTCCCATCTCTCTTTCTTGATTGTTGATCCATCCATTCCTCATGCCTGTCTCTTATCGCTGATAAGGTGGATGTCTATGGTATCCTAAGGGTCCTTGGTCTCTCTCCATATCCCTGGAACGTTCTTCCTATCTCTGAGCACCTTCTCTGTTCCCATATATAAGTACCGGGTGTTGGGTACTTATATGTGAAACGCACACCATTACAGTATCTATGAGGCGGTGTTGTGTATACATATAATAATAATAGAGCCAACCAATGAGATTCATGTATAAACACACACACATCCTTTTTTTCTCTCTGAAGGAGTTACTTTCCCTTTATGTAGGTTACTAACATATTGCTGGCCTTGCCTGACAATGTCTGTGTGGTAATAATAAAAAGCAGGATATGTGCCACTCAACTGACCCAGACTCGGGATTGCGTTGCAGTATCCTGGTACAGCGTACTTGCCTTGTCACCAGGATCCTGTAATGTCCCCCACTGTGTCCTCCGCCGGATCATCTGCCCTATGCTCTGGGCTCCGTTCCCTGCAAGCATCGTGATGCATGAGGGCGGAGCCGAGCGGCGAATTCAAAAAGTACAAAAAACATAACACGTGGCTCCCAAACAAAATTGTGAATGTAGTGGTCTCCTCTGTGGTGATGCCTGTAGCCCAGTCCATCCTATAGGCACATGGCAGCACGGTAGGCTGCTCCACTGCAAACAGGTACTCCCCGCAATGCACACATCGAACAAACAGGCAGGGGTTTGCGACCAGTCCCTCACACCTGTTGCACAGCATGCCCAAGGCTTCAACATCTCCCGTAGTATACAGGATGAAATGCCCCTGTGGTCTCAGGCGAATCCCTGTATCAGTCAGCAGAGTTCCAGGCAGTCTGATACTCGTAGTGGTACCCCCAGAAAACACCCTGGGTCCCATAACACATGGTGGTCCTGGTACTCGGAACATTTTCTCAGCAAAAATATGGACTGTTCTCTTCAGCGTCCCAACACAGACACATGGTGCAGTAGACAGAGAAAGCTCCTCCTATTGGCTCTGGTCACATAACTCACGGGCTTTTCTTGACTCCGCCCACAGCTCACACGCCAGGTAATGAACCGCAATTAGCACCTTATGAATAAAATATGGCACAGTCCAGAGCCCTCTATTGTGTAGACTTCAAACAGTTTCCTTGAATTGCGAGAGTAACGGCAACTCCGGGATGAGCCCCCACATGTGGCACTAACTCCCGAAGGAGCTGCTGGTTTTATTACCTTTACCTCACCTGCTCACTTCTTCATCTTAGGGGAGTCCCGTGGAAAGTAGCCCAAATGATGATAGATCAGACACTTGGTCCTTTTTGAAGATGAATTTAGGGGTAACACCAAAGAAAGACACAAGGCACAGTCCTTCAATAGAGGGTTAGAGGATAAGGGGGAGTTCAGGCACCTAGTAACTGGGGGGTTAGAGGTATTAGTCAGATCAAGAGGACAAACAGCTCCACAGACTGGATCTAGCAGTCACCGGATAGGCCCCTCTCACCCGACCTAGCAGCCGATGAGATGCCGAACAAAGTCTGCCACAGACTTGTTAATTGAACTTAGTGGTTTTGAGAGTAGATGCACAACAAAGTCTCTGCCACAGGGTGGTGGTGTCACCTTCCTTGTTCCTAAAGGGTCACACCAGTGGTTGGATTTTCACAATTTGTTTATCAGATCACCAGCTTTACTTTGGACTTTGTTTCTATTGTGCACTTGGGAGTGTTCTGCATAATCACCAGAGAAGCAATAACAGACTTTTGTTTATCTTTTCTGTTTTCGTCCACTTTATGCTCTTGGGTGGATTTATTTTTCAATATTGTATATTTTTTGAGTGGATTTGTTTTTCCCTTAAGATCTATATTCATGATATATGTAATTATGTTTACACGTGTTTATATTTATTATTCAACTTAAGCTCCACACTTTTTCCTTTATATCTATTTTGTTGCTGTTTGTCTATAGCAGTGTTGGCTGCTAAGTCGCACAAATAATTCTTCCACAGCACAGTATTTATAATTTTTCTTTATCACGCATTGATTACTGTGTAAATGTGACTGGCAATGAAGGGGTTAACACTAGGTGACACTGTAGGGATTCAGTGTATCCTAGGGATGTGTTCTAACTGTAGGGAGGATGGGCTAGCTGTGACACATCACTGATCATAGCTCTCGATCACAGGGAGCTATGATCAGTGACACTGTCACTAGGCAGAATGGGGAGATGCTTGTTTACATTACCATCTCCCCGTTCTTCATCTCTGTGAGACGATCGCGGGTATCCCCGCAGACATTGAGTCCATGGGACCCGCGACCCGACTCACGGAGCTTCCAGCCGGTGTGCGGACGGCGACCCACGCTGGCACGACGGCAAATTTAAATGGAGAAACAGGTACGCCCATTTGCCCAGCTGTGCCATTCTGCCAACATACATCGGCGTGCGCCAGTCGGGAACCGGTTAAGAAAACATGCTTGAAAAGAATATATATTCTTTAAACCAGAGTTTTGCATCACTTTAACAAGTATTGCTAATCCAGGTGAAAGAGGACATCAAAAACAAATTACTTGTTTGTGCAGCATAAAATGATGAAATATTCTTCATTCATTCAGTTTACACAATACAGCTGACTTGAGTACAAGGAGTCTGATGCTCAAAAGTCATCTTGCCAATGCTATCTTTCGTGATAACGTCCATGAGGAGAGGATGTTTCAACTGAAGGTGAGGAATTTGTTTTCAATAAAATGAAAGAATCCCATCATTAGAGAAACAGAGCCCATTACTAATCTCTTCTTCTGAAAATGCTAATTGTAGGGCTGTTATTCTCTATGGCCATGCACCTGCAATGTATCTTCACACACACACACACACACACACACACACACACACACACACGGCTGGGGCTGGAGAGGGACAGCAAGCATGCTGACACAACACTGACTTCTAATTCATTCCCTTGTTACCTCGTCGGAACTATTGCAACTCCCTTGTTGTTGGCTTACCTCTTCGCAGACAATCTCAACTTTATTAGTCTTTAATAAATATTGCTGCCAAGACATATCCACCTATCCAATGGCTCAGTGTCCACCACCCCTCTCTGCCAATCCCTTCATCCAATGCATAAAATGAAAAATAACTACAACATGCAAAACCATCAGTAACTTTGCCCCAAGCTACATCACCAACCTCACCTCAAAACATGACCCAAACCTTTCACTTCACTCCTCTCATGACCTCCTGCAGTCCAGGTCTCTTGTCAACATCTGCCCTGCTAGTTTTTAAGACTTCTCTAGAGCCTCTTTTTTTTGGAACACCCTATCCCAATATATCTAACTATCTCCTACCCTATGTGCCTTCAACCAATCTCTGAACACTCATCCCTTCAGGAACCCCTATCATACCTTTACCGAACAACTGGAGTTTTACTTTCTCCATGAACTCATCCCTAAACAGTGATTACCTTTTATATCACTTGCCTCTCCCTTTATATTGTAAACACTCATGAGCAGGGCCCTCCTAACCCTCTTGGAGTTTCACCCAAAAATGGACTTTCCGCTATTTGGAAACACCCCCCACCCCCCCCCCGGTGTCACATTTGGCACCTTTCAGGGGGGAGGAGGGAGCAGATTTCCTCCCACTTCCGGGCACAGATCACCGCGGTGTGCAGTAGGGAACCAGGAAGTGAAGCCGCAAGGCTTTACTTCCTGATTCCATTACCGAAGATGGCGGCGCCTCCACCCAAGAGAAACATCGGCTTTGGGTGCCGACATCGCGGGCGCCCAGGACAGGTAAGTGTCCATATATTAAAAGTCAGCAGCTGCAGTATTTGTAGCTGCTGACTTTTAATATTTTTTTTCAGCAGAACTCCGCTTTAAAGCTAAATTCCAGGAATTCAGCCACCTTTTAGTATGTGCTGGCTCACTATGAGTCAAGTCAAACGAGGTGCATGTCACCTGTGGACTTACAGTATCTTTTTTATTTACACCTGACAGTTGTATTGAGCTCTGTAAAGCTATTGCATATTACTGGAGATTAGACGCTAGACCTTCTAGTCTCAACGCCTATAGCTGCAGAGTAGCTTGCAGCTGCTGTGCCCCCTCCTGCCCTATCACAGAGCACTTTGTGTTATATGAGCCCATTCATAGAAAACAAAGTCTTCTGTGAATGGGCAGCCGAAAGGAGGAGCAGGCAGAACTGGGTAGAGAAAACAGTTGGAGTATGTACTCCCGTGCTACCATAAAACTGTCAGATGTAAATAAGAGAGTTATGTCCAGGAGGTGGCTTGCACCATGTTGGACTTAAAGCTGAACTCCAGACAAAAGTGGGAACGCTCTAGTGGTCTTGAATCCTGACGCTTTTAAGCCCAGGGCAGGCTCCACAGACCTGCTCTGGACATGAGGATGCCAGGAACAGTCCACCGCTGAATTGTAGCGGATGGGGTGACTTTAAGGCTCTCCCCTGGATAAAAAGAGCACTTAACCCTTATAATGTGAACCCAGCCACACTGCAAGGGAAAACTTTTTTTTGCTCAATTTGAGCTTTAAACACTAGTATGTCTGCACACAGTGGTGTATTTTGGTTTTGTGCTGCCCTAGGCAAGATTTAAATCGGGTTCTCGCCATCTAAATGTCTCATTCCTTCCTGTTTAAGATCCACCCTTTATCTGTAGAATCCCCTTTACGTCAGAGTTCCCAGAGTTCTCCCTTATGCTGCCATTCTTCAGTCCCCCGCAGTCTAGGACACTACAAGTCCCAGCATAGCAGGCTGCCATTCCTCACTGAGGCCACTGAGAAATGGCAGTCCGCTATGCTGGGACTTGTAGTGCCCTCTGCAGGGGACGGAGGATTCCTTAGTCACTACAGATTCCTTAGACACTACAAGGCCCAGCATAGCAGGTTGCCATATCTCAGTCCTGGAATTCCAAATGCCTGCATTGTGCTGCCATCTTCCCCAGAACCCCCCCCCCCCCAACAGAACGAGGAGACCACAGCAGCAGCCTGCTCCCTCCCTGGCTGCCTTACACTGAGCCCTTGCCCACTCTTGCCTTACATGATCAGTGTCCTCCAGGCTGGTCCTTCTCCAGAATCTAGGCAGCGTGTCTCTATGCCAGGCCAGTGGAAGGGAAGCGGACCAAGTCGGGACTAGAGGAGGAGGTTATATCCTTCTCCTCCAATGTGGGGCCTATGCCAGCACTTCATTTTGACAGGACGGGCATCGGGTGGGATTTCCCAGTGTAAACCACCAATTTTACCTCCTCCTGGCACCATCAGATGGCTGCTTTAGCTGTCTATGACTTGCGCTGGCCCTGCTCGTAGTGTCCCTTCTGTCAGGGGGCGCCCCCCACCATCTGATAAATGCCAATATGGCAAACATGATAGATACGCCCCTGCCTGCACATATTACAAACTGACTGAATTCCTGGAGTTCAGCTTTGAAATCTCAGGTCTCTATCTCACATGCATGCATACACATACTAGGATCCAATTAACCTACCAGCAACTTCGGAGTGTGGAAGGAAACCCGAGTAACCGGAGGAAACCCATGCAAGCACAGTGTGGACAAGCTCACTCCATGCTGATAGTATCCAGACTGGAATTCGAATGTGGGACCTTAGAAAAACAGAAGCACTGCGCAAACTGTTGGCTCTATATAAATTCTTTAGATTAATAGTATAATCATTAGAAACACTGGCAGGGAGAGGACTGTCTGCAGGCAGCCATACAGTATGGACTCTGACATCTCTATATGCTAATCCAAGTGTAAAGGTGGAGAAGGTAAATTAATTCTAAAAGGTACAGCTAAGTAAAAAAAAAAAAAAAAAAAAAAAAGAAGTGCACCTGTCACCTTTCAGATATGTTTACTGTTACATATATAACTATAATATATATATATATATATATATATATATATATATATATAAAATATAACTTAATATATATATTATATAGGGTTATAAAGCTTCATTTTTTATTTTCTAAATAGGTTCCTTTAAGCTAGTGCATTGTTGGTTCACTTATCTTTTCCTTCAATTTCCCTTCCAAAGGTTTATTTTCTTTGTCTGAATTTCTCACTTCCTGTTTCTCCTCCGTAAACTTCACACCATCACCCGAGTGGTGTTTAGTCAGCCAGAACAGCTTACTGAACAGCTACAGGAAGTGAGAAATTCAGACAAAGAAAACAAAGAAAAAAAAACATTTAGAAGGGAAATTGAAGGAAAAGGTAAGTGAACCAACATTGCACTAACTTAAAGGAACCTATTTAGAAAATAAAAAATGAACCTTTACAACCCCTTTAAGGTTTAAAACACACCAATAACTTGAAGTACCAAGTTCAAAATCTACTCCTTCATTGTTGGCACATGTATGAATAGTTATTTCTATTGTCTCACAATAGAAATCTTTTTTCCTGAAGTGATGAAGCCACTATCTGTACTCCTGTCGGCATTTTAAAAAGAAGTTGAGCTGAGCGAGAACGGGTGGAAATTTATAGACAGCAAAATGAAGTACATGCACTAAATATTCTCATAGAATAAGAATGTAGAGCATACTGTATAGGACAGAGAAGTACAAAGGAAATTCAAAGAATGACAAATTATATAAAGTAAACATAGATGGTACAGTAAATCTCTCTGTTCAATCCTCCTGGCAGATGGGGTCATGTTGTTCCTTTCAGCTGCACAGTGCAATCTATAATAATCTTTCCTACATGGATGTGCTTCACAGTAGAGGTCCATGTCGACTTGTGACCAACATGGACCTCCACTAACAAATCCAAAACAAAAGCCAACAAAGGCACAATGACCTGAGCTTTATTACACTGAGCTTGGCTGCCATCTACTGTTTATTTCAAGCTGGCATACTGTACGTCAGCATGTATTTATATCAATCTGGCTATGTATTAAAAATAAAAATATGAATTGTAAAAAATAATGTCCATTTATGTTTATCTGGGTTTTCTAGCTTAACCAAATACAACACATGAAAGATACATCTTTTCACAATCATGAACATCTAAAGAAAAAGTTTCTGCATATATTGCACATAAAAAGAGCACTTCCTGGGAAAAAGAATATGAGGCTTTTGTGAAACGTCTTCAGCTTGGGAAAAAAGGAAAAAGCACTACATCTGTAGCCTTCGCTGCCCAGGTCGAAAGTTCCCAAGATTACAACAAGCAACTGTAAACCATGAAGATACATCACCACCAAAAGGAGAACATGACATTCTGCACCCTCCACAATAAAGCTGCCGATGTGTGTTATTAAAGCCGCGTACACACGGGCGGACTGTCTGTCCAACTTAGTCCGCCGAAACACATTTCAGCGGACAGTCCGCTCGTGTGTGGGCTTCAGCGGACTTTTTCAGCGTGCAGTCTGGCGGACTAAGTATTTCGGAATTTCCGTAATATTGTCCGTCCAACTTTGGTTTCAGCGGACAGTCCGCTCGTGAGTAGGCTAGTTGGACGGACTAAGTATGGCGCATGCTCAGAAAGGATTTACACGGCGGAAGGTTGCATTGCTGTGTATTGGACGTCCTATTTTTAGTCCCGTCGTACGTGCTGTACACGTCATCGCGCAAGCTTTCAACGGACTGTTTGTTCATCATGTGTGGTCAAGTCCGTTCATTCGAAAGTAGGACGGACTGTCCGTCGGATTGTCTGACGGACTAAGTTGGCCATACAGTCCGCCTGTGTGTACGCGGCTTTACAGTGCAAATGTCTGCTGTTTAGGTCTGTTCTTACAGGGGTTGATTTACTAAAACTGGAGAGTGAGGAATCTGGTGCAACTGTGCATGGCAGCCAATCAGCTTCTAACATCAGCTTGTTCAATTAATCTTTGACAATAAAACCTGGAATCTGATTGATTTCTATGCAGAGATGCTCCAGATTTGCACACTCCAGATTTAGTAAATCAACCCCACTGGCTCTTTCTGGGACGACTTTTAAAATTTGCCTTGCCAAAACTTTTAGTAGCGTTTACTCAATAAATCACATCTGTCGGTAAAAAAACTGTGTGCAGCAGTGCCCCCCTCCCCCCCCAATACTTAGCCCCATCTTGATCCAGCGATGTGCACAAGAGCAGCTGCTCTCTGCCTCCTTATTGGCTGAGACAGCAGTGAGCCAATGAGGAGAGAGCGGGGGCAGGACTGAACAGCGCTGTGTGTCTGAATAGACCAGTGTTTCTCAAACTTATTGTTTTGTGGCGCACCAAAAAGATCTAAAAGTGTTCATGGCACACCTGAAAAGATTTAACAATTTTTGTGGAGAAAAACTTATTTATTTTTACATATATATTTAATTTAAAATTTAATGCGAAGGATGTGCCTGCTTTCGAGAGCAAATTGATTGAAGCGATTGTAATCTTCTTTGTAATTTTGCTTGCTTACATTGAACAGTTTCTCTTTCAGAGTTCCAGTCCATGCTAAAACGAAAATCCCTGCATCTATAGACACCTGCGATCTAACACTAACCTCTCTAGATCTGTAAAGAAAAAACGAGTATACATACCTTTTCTGAAGCCAATCTTTTTGCTGCTTACTCCCCAGATGAACTAGGCACTATGGACTATGTGGTGTGCATAGAACAGTGCTCATGACCTAAACTAACATGCATTGCTCATTCCAAAAAGAAGCGATGGGGGAAAGAGGGTTTTGGGAGCTCACGGAGCACATTACAAGGAGGAAGAACAACACATTAAGAAATTATTTCATGATAATTTCTGAAGAATAAGGATACTGTTTAGTGTCACTAATACTGGGTACATATGGTATGTTTTTGTTCGTTCAACCCAGCGGGTTGAGTGAAAAAAAAACCTAGCAGATCACCATACTGACACATCCGATTTTATCGAGGTGATCTCCCCCGCTAAGCTATTGCATTCTGACAGGGGAACTGCACCCTACCAGAATACAGTGATCAGTGCTCTGATTGGATGTTGGTTTTTCATTATGCTGGTCTATCGGATGAGGAGCTGTACACACTGGCCGAATGTAGAGCTGCACAATCCTGGCCAAAATGAGAATCACAATTTGTTTGCTTAGAATAAAGATCACGATTTTCATGGCGTAACTTCATCTTTTACATTATACAAAACAATTGTGCTAACTTTCCTGTTTAGTTTTTTTTTTGTTAAATTCATTAAAGTGTATTAACCACTTGACTACTGGGCACTTAAACACCCTTAATAACCAGACCAATTTTCAGCTTTCGGTGCTCTCACATTTTGAATGACAATTACTCAGTCATGCAACACTGGACCTATATGAAATTTTTGTCCTTTTTTTCACACAAATAGAGCTTTCTTTTGTTGGTATTTAATCACCGCTGGGATTTTTATTTTTTGTGCTATAAAAGAAAAACGAAAATTCTGTAAAAAAATGAATTTTTCTTAGTTTCTGTTATAAAATTTAGCAGATTAGTAATTTTTCTTCATAAATTTTTTACCAAAATTTTTTACTACTACATATCTTTGGTAAAAATAAGTACAAATCGGTGTGTATTATTTGATCTTTGTGAAAGTTAGAGTCCACAAGCTATGGTGCCAATATTTGAAAATTGATCACACCTGAAGTACTGACGGCCTATTTCAATTCTTGAGACCCTAACATGCCAGAAAAGTACCAATATCCCCCAAATGACCCCTTTTTGGAAAGAAGACATTCCAAGGTATTTAGTAAGAGGCATGATGAGTTTTTTGAAGTTGTCATTTTTTCCCACAATTCTTTGCAAAATCAAGATTATTTTTATTAATTTTTTTCACAAAATTGTCATATTATCAGTTTATTTCTCACACAGCATATGCATACCACAAATTACACCCCAAAACACATTCTGCTATTACTCCCGAGTACGGCGATACCACATGTGTGAGACTTTTACACAGTATGGCCACATACAGAGGCCCAACATGCAGGGAGCACCATCAGGCGTTCTGGAGCACCTAGGCCAATTCTGACATTTCTCTCCTACATGTAAAAATCATAATTTATTTGCTAGAAAATTACATAGAATCCCAAAACATTATATATGTTTTTTTAGCAAACACCCTGGAGAATACAATGGTGGTTGTTGCAACTTTTGTACAGCACAGCAATTTTTCGAATGCTTTTTTTGGGAAAAAAAACTAATTTGTGCTTAAAAAAAAAAACACAGTAAAGTTAGCCCAATTTTTGCATAATGTGAAAGATGAAGTTAAGCCGAGTAAATAGATACCTAACATGTCACTCTTCAAAATTGCACACGCTCGTGGAATGGCGTCAAACGTCGCTACTTAAAAATCCCCATAGGCGACGATTTACATTTTTTTTACTGGTTACATGTTTTGAGTTACAGAGGAGGTCTAGGGCTAGAATTATTGCTCTCGCTCCAACGTTTGCAGCGATACCTCACGTGTGGTTTGAACACCGCTTTCATATGTGGGCGGGACTTACGTATGCGATTGCTTCTGCATGCGAGCACATGGGGACAGGGGTGCTTTAAAAAAAAAAAATTCTTATTGTTCATTTTACTTTATTTTAGTTTGACATTTTTTTCCCCAAAAATAAATTTTTTGATCACTTTTATTCCTATTACAAGGAATGTAAACATCCCTTGTAATAGGAATATGGCAGGACAGGTCCTCTTTACAGTGAGATATGGGGTCAATAAGACCCCACATCTCACCTCTAAGCTGGGAAGCTTGAAATAAAAAAATATTCTGGCTTTGATTATATTGGCGAGTCAGTAGAAGCACCAGAGGGCGGCGGGAGGGGGGGGGATGTCTATGGCTGGGTATTGCAGAGTATTAGCTGGTATTGCAGAGTATTGGCGGGTATTGCAGAGTATTGGCTGGTATTGCAGAGTATTAGCGGGTATTGCAGAGTATTGGCTGGCATTGCAGAGTATTGGTGGGTATTGCAGAGTATTAGCTGGCATTGCAGAGTATTGGTGGGTATTGCAGAGTATTAGCTGGCATTGCAGAGTATTGGTGGGTACTGCAGAGTATTGGCGGGTACTGCAGAGTATTGGCGGGTATTGCAGAGTATTGGCTGGCATTGCAGAGTATTGGTGGGTATTGCAGAGTATTAGCTGGCATTGCAGAGTATTGGTGGGTATTGCAGAGTATTAGCTGGCATTGCAGAGTATTGGTGGGTACTGCAGAGTATTGGTGGGTACTGCAGAGTATTGGCGGGTACTGCAGAGTATTGGCGGGTATTGCAGAGTATTTGCAGGGAATTGAGGGGTTAATTTTCGGTGAGCAGCGATGTAGGCACTGCAGATGCAGTCCACAGCGCTGCTGACACCGGTCTCTCCCCCCTCCACTGTACCGATCGGTACAGAGAGGGGGAGGGAGGAACCCTGTTATGACGCCAGTTTGCTTACAAGCGATCACTCTGTCATCTGACGGAGCGATCACGTGGTAAACGGTCACGATGAGCGGACCCGGCGGTCACGGATGCTCTCGAGTGCGTGCCCCAGGGGGTGCTCGAGAGCGGAATTCTGGGAGGACGTTATATGACGGCCTCCCAGAGTTAAACAACTGCCCTGTAGCCGTCATTCGGCTATGGGCCAGTTGTTAAGTGGTTAAAATACAGGCCATTAATTGTAATGTGCCTATGCACACACACAAAGTGCCGTGTATTCTTCAGTAAAAAAAATGGAAAAATCTGCATTTTTGGTCAGCAATTTACGCCTCATGTGCGCATTTGCACGCAATTGCACAGATTCTTGCGCAAATGCCCATTAACATATTGTGAAAAAAAATTCTAAAAATTTTATACGAGTACAGTGTTGCATGACTGCGCAATTGTCAGTCAAAGTGTGAGGATGCTGGGACTGTGACATCATAATGGGCGGGGACATCACCCGGTGACCCCGCCCATTGTCCCTATATAAGTCGCCGTGCAAAATGTCTGATATGGACCTAGGGGGGACCCCCACGCCGTTTTTTTGGTGTAGGGCTTCCCCTTTAAGTCCATACCAGGTGAGGGGGCCAGCGACGTGCCAATATCGGCGCCGTAGGTGGCAACATTGACTTCCTTCGCTAGTCCCGGTTACCTGGAGCCGTGTTCAAAATGAACGGACTTTCCTCCGTGTGTGGGAAAGTCCGTACATTTCAAAAGTACGGCGGACTAGCACACTCACCGCCGGACAGTTTTTGAGTCAAAACTACTTTCTAAGTCCGCTGGACTTTTGGGGAAAAAAAAGTCCGCCGGAGCCCACACACGGGCGGATTGTCCGGCGGACTTTGGTCTTCCGGACTTTTCCGCCGGATAGTTTGATCGTGTGTACGTGGCATAAGAGACACCAGAGCACTGTATACATAAGGGTGTAAACAGGCATTTCCAAAAAGGAAAAACTATTCTTACTTAGCAACTAAAGAACTGTTATTTTGGTGACATTATCTTTCCTAGAACTGTTGTCAAGCAAATATGTTGTGTGTACCTCTGGTTTGTGCTTAGCACTATGTCTTCCAGACCTACTGTAAAGGTACCTAAGGTGTCACCCCCAGGCGCTGGGAATCCCAGTTATGCCTCCATACTGTCTTCCTCTTTGGAGAGATCAGACATGGCAAGCCAGGGTAAGTCATTGGAAGCCAGGATGGTGCAACTGCTTCACACACTTCAGCCCCTGCATATCTGTGACTGAAGATGCATTTTCCTCTGCCTTGCAAGGCTTAGAAGAAAGATTAGCGGCTTTAATCTCATCATCCATCCAAGTGGATAGGAAGCGTCCTAGATCCCCCTCCCCACCTTATACTCTTTACAGACAGTGGAGGGTCCAAAAGAATTATGGGGACAGGATGGGGTACTGCCCTCAGATGATTGGGAGGAAGGACAAGCCGATTACTCCTCTGCAGAGGAAACAATACTTGAAGTTTAAGCTTCACAATCTGAAGTACAGAGCCTTACAAAGAAAGCTCTGCTTTCATGCTACCCCTAACAGAGTTAGCTGAAGGTCCGGTCTCCTCCTTGGGTTCCTTGAAGCCTTTACAGCCTTTGCATGCGTTTCCCGTCTATGCTTTACTGGAAAAGCTTATTTATACCGAATGGGATCATCTGGATAAGCATTTTTCCCCTCCAAAGAGATTCTCAAGTCTCTATCCTATGGAAGAAAAATTCACTAAAAGATGGAAAGTTCCAGCAGTTGGCGCTGCGATTTCCAATGTGAATAAAAGGTTTAACTTGCCCAGTGGACAATGGGCTTATGCTTAAAGATCCAACAGATAAGAAGTTGGAAGGTCTGTTAAAATCCTCTTTTTCCTTAGCAGGTACTGTTGCTCAGCCTGCAATTGCAGCTATAGGCATCTGTCAGTCCTTAAAGGACCAGTTCACAGATGCTCTCAAATGAGCTCCCTGCACAACAAGCACAGAAATTGGCCGAGCTACCTAAAGCATTATGCTTTGCTATAGATGCTATGAAGTATTCTATTCACCAGGCATCGCGCCTTGTGCTTGTACATATGCGAAGGACCCTTTGGTTAAGGGGTTGGTCAGCTGAAACGCCTTGTAAAAACCTTCTAATTAGTTTCCCCTTTAAGGCAGAACGATTATTTAGCGATAGTTTGGATAAATACATTCAAAAAATTTCCAGCAGAAAGAGTACTCTTTTGCCAGTCATAAGAAAATATAAGCATCCTTCGTTTTAAACGGACTCTTTTCCCCCGCGCAAGGGGCATCCACCTCTAGGCAGGGGAGACTGCCTCCACCATCAGACTCTACGGGAAGAGCCCAGGGTCAAACCCAGGCACAAAGGAAGACCTGGGGCCACAAGTCTGCATATACCAAGACCTCGTCATGAAGAGGCATCTCCCCTCACCAAGGTGGTGGGGGGGGGGGGATTTCTGAGGTAGTCAGAAGTCTGGCAAAGGGAGATTCAGGACAAATGGACTCTCTCCACAGTGTCTCTAGGATACAAGCTAGAGTTTCTAGAGTTTCCACCATCTCGTTTTCTGACATCAAACGTTCCCAAGGATCCAGGGAAAAGGCAATCCCTGTTGCAAGCATTAGACCCATTATTGGCTCAAGGGGTGATCAGACAGATTCCCAAACAAGAGCAAGGTTTGGGGTTTTACTTAAACCTATTTACGGTGTCAAAGCTAAATGGGGATATCAGACCAAGTCTAGATCTATGGAATCTAAATCAGTTCCTGAAGATCCGTGACTTTCGCATGGAGTCAATCAAGTCAGTCGTTTCCACCCTGCAAGGAGGAGGACTTCTGGCATCCTTCGACATCAGAGATGCATATCTGCATGTCCCTATATTTCCTCCTCACCAGAGGTTTCTGCGGTTCGAAGTAGAACAGAAGCATTTTCAGTTTGTAGCCTTGCCTTTCAGGCTTGCTACAGCACCTCGGGTATTCACAAAGGTACTAGCCCCACCTCTAGCCAGGTTAAGGGCACAGGGCATAACTGTCTTGGCTTACTTCGACGATCTATTGTTAATAGACCAGTCAGTGGCTTGCTTGAAGCAAGGTGTAGCCATTACAAGCAGTTACCTGGAAGGTTTGGGTTGGATTCTCAACCTAAAGAAATCCTCCTTAAAGCCACTAAGAAGGCTGGAGTATCTGGGCCTGATCATAGACACAGCCCAGAAAAGGGTGTTCTTGCCTCCCGCAAGGATCAGCTCTATACAAGAGCTGGTGAGGATGATCAGGTCGAAGAGAAATCCTTCAATTCGCCTTTGCATGAGGTTTTTAGGGAAGATGGTAGCTTCATTTCGAAGCAGTTCCCTATGCCCAATTCCATTCGAGACGGTTTCAAAACAGTATCCTGCCTGTTTGGAGCAAAAGGATTCAAGCTTTGGACTTGCCAATGTGGCTGTCTCCATGAGTGTCCCAAAGCCTCAGTTGGTGGTTACTATCTTGGAACCTGCTGAAGGGAAAGTCCTTCAGACCAATTATCTGGAAGGTAGTAACGACAGATGCCAGCCTTTCAGGCTGGGAAGCAGGAGCCTTGCCCATCAACATCCTAGAGATTCGGGCAGTGTATCTGGCTCAAAAAAAAAAAAAAGCCTGGACCTCCAGGTTAAAGAATTGTCCTGTCAGGATCCAATCTGACAATGCCACGGATGTGGCATATATCAATCACCAAGGGAGCACCAAAAGTCTCTCAGCAAAGAGAGAGGTGAACCAGATTCTAACTTGGGCAGAAGAGAATGTCCCATGCCTTCGGCAGTTTTCATTCTGGGAGTAGAGAATTGGCAGGCGGACTATCTAAGTCGCCAGCAGTTATTCCCAGGGGAATGGTCTCTTCACCCCGAAGTGCTTCGGCCTGTTTTCCCAAGTATTGGGGGAACTTTGTGTCCACTCGCATACGGAACAGATGCGTTGGTGACTCCGTGGGATCAGTTCTCACTGATCTATGCATTTCCCCTGATTCAGTTGCTACCTCGAGTTCTTTGCAGGATCAAGCTGGAAAGAAAGTCGGTAATACTGGTAGCACCAGCATGGCCCAGAAGGTCATGGTACGCAGAGATCGTAAAGATGGCAGTGGAGGGTCCATGGCCCCTCCCACCAAGGCCAGACATGCGATCTCAGGGGCCGATATTCCATTCTACTTTACGAACGCTAAATTTAACGGCTTGGCTATTGAGACCCAAATTCTGAAGAAACGTGGGTTTTCCAGGTCAGTTATCTCTACTTTGATTAATGCTAGGAAGCCAGCTTCTAGAGCTATATATTATAGAGTCTGGAAAGCTTATGTTTCCTGGTGCGAATCCAAGGGTTGGCACCCTCAGAGATATATTATAGGCAGAAACCTTGCCTTTTTACAATTGGGCGTAGAGATGAAGTTGGCTCTAAGTACTATTAAGGACCAAGTCTCAGCCTTATCAGTTTTATTTCAAAGACAGCTTGCTACGCATTCTTTAGTCCGAGGTTTTATGCAAGGAGTGATGCAGATTAATCCACCAGTTAAATCACCTTTTATCCCTTGGGGCTTGAATTTAGTTTTGTCAGTGTTACAAAAACCGCCATTTGAACCATTACAGCATGTTCCCTTAGTCCTGATTAGGAAGCTGATATTTTTGGTTGCTATATCCTCAGCAAGGAGGGTTTCAGAATTGGCTGCTCTTTCTTGTAAAGAGCCATATTTGATTATTCATAAGGACAGAGTGGTGTTACGCCCTCGTTCAGGCTTTTTGCCAAAAGTGGTTTCAGGCTTTCATCTGAATGAAGATATTGTCCTGCTATCTTTTCCTGCAAGACCATGTTCCAAGGAAGAAAAGTCACTACATTGTCTTGATGTAGTGAGAGCAGTGAAGATCTATTTAGAGAAAACTGCTCAGATTCTTAAGACTGACATCTTATTTATTCTGCCAGAGGGTCCTAAAAAAGGACAGGCGTCGTCAAAATCCACTGTCACTAAGTGGATTCAGCAAGTTATAATTTAAACTTATGATTTAAAGGGAAAGATTCCCCCTTTTTAAGTTAAGGCACACTCTACCAGAGCAGTTAGTGCTTCTTGGGCAGTGCATCACCAGGCCTCCATGTCTCAGATCTGCAAGAACGCAACTTGGTCTTCAGTACATACATTTGCAAAATGTTATCTAGTGGATGTAAGATGGAATGAGGATATCGCCTTCAGGCGCAGTGTGCTGCAGGCAGCAGTATAAGTCCTCAGGTCTGGGCGTTACCCTACGGGATGTGTCTCCCTCCCCTCAAGTAGCATTGCTATGGGACATCCCATTAAGTAAATACTTGAGGCTCTGTGTCCTATGATGAACGATAAAGAAAATAGGATTGTTAAAACAGCTTACCTGTAAAATCCTTTTCTTGGAGTACATCATAGGACACAGAGCTCCTGCCCCTCTGTTTTATGGGGTGAGAGTATATTGCTTGGCTACAAAAACTGAGTGCTCCTGGAAGGAGGAGGGGTTATATAGGGGAGTCAACTTCCTGTATTGGTTATACCAGTGTCAACACCTGAAGGTAGGCCCATAACCCACTAAGTAAATACTTGAGGCTCTGTGTCCTATGATGTACTCCAAGAAAAGGATTTTACAGGTAAGCTGTTTTAAAAATCCTATTTTTCATATGTTTGCTTTATTTGATCCATGCACATATATCACTAAATTGGATAATTTGTTTATTAACTGGCTTGGTGATTGTTTGGTGAGAGTTTTGGTGACTGCTTTAGTTTTCTTCACCAGAGTTTTTTCATCACTACTTTTTTTATATTAATAATTTTTTTATTCATTGTTTATTTCACCATGTATGAAACGCGTAGAGTCCATACTCAGGGATGCCAAGTCAAGTTCAACCTTATTATGAATTTTATTAATTATATTTATATCCAATGATAATCATGTTCACTTGATCTGTGTATCCATTTATTCAATTTTAGGATTGCTTGTACCAATTATGTTTTCTCCATCTACACATGTTATATGCCAATATGATTTTCATTATGCTATGTTATGCATGATTTATGTATTATATATTATGAAACATTATACAATACTCATTATATCTCATATATTGATTGTTTAGCAATTCTCCATGGTTACACAGATCTTCCCATGCATGGGGCTGTGATAATGAATTTACTTTTAGATATCCCAAATTACGTTTAAAAATTCAAACTTGGGGATGGTTAGTCAAGTTTACCTAATTATTAAGCTCTCAATTAGATTTATACTCTAGGACAGTGGTGGCGACCCTTGGCACCCCAGATGTTTTGGAACTACATTTCCCATGATGCTCATGCACTCTGCAGTGTAGATGAGCATCATGGGAAATGTAGTTCCATAACATCTGGGGTGCCAAGGCTCGCCATCACTGCTCTAGGATAACCATGTTCACTTGATCTGTGGCTCCATTTAATAAATTTTTTAATTGTGATTGTTTGTACTATGTCTTTTCTATTACAAATATTAAATATATTAAACATGATGATTCATTTTTTTTATGCTATGTTATGCATGATTTATGTATTATAAATTATTATACATTACTTATTATTTATGAATTGAATGTAATTTACTGGATTAATTAGCAACTCTCTACGGTTACACAGATCTTCCCATACAGGGACGGTGATAATGAATTTACTTTGAGGTATCCTAAACTATCCTAAATACATATTCATTCCTCATTTAAAGTCCCACAATTTTCCCTATTGCGTTTTTCACCAACCAGTCTGCTGACCCCATAAATTAACCAGTCTAACAGTCTGCGTTAAAAACAGGGTTTTAGTTAGCACGCATTTGCAAATGAATGCGTAAGCTGCAAGGCCTCTTCACGGCACCCTGTGTATGCTTGCAGTCCTAATGCTACTAAATTTATGAGTGTCTCCACAGTGGGAGCACATGCATTCTAATGGATGGATGAGGGGCAGGTGGGTCTGGTGGTAGCCCAATCCCATTTAGAGGAACAGGACAACACTGGACACCAAGTTAAGTTGAGCTATGGAATGTTCTGTTTTTTGTCTTTCATGCGTTTGCCCTTCCATGTGCTCCTTGCTGTGAAGGCCAGTTATAGGTGGGGGTAGGGGCCATTTGTTTGTTACTGGCAGGCCTGCACTGGCCATAGGGTACATCGGCATTTGCCGGTGGGCTGGGGCCGCCGGGCTCAACCTTGGGGGCCGTGGTCCGACGCCTGTTGATGACTGGGCTGCACAACGGGAGGTAAGCGGTGACTGCAGCCTGGAGAGGGTTAACACAGGCTGCCGTTTACCTCTCGCTATGCGGCCATGCCTGTGTCTATACTCCAGGCTCTCTTGCCCTGCCGACAATGTAATCTAGCTAGGCAGCAGGTCAGATCCAATTAAAACAGCAATGGCTGTGCGCGCACGCGCGCTGCGGCCGGCGATAGCTAGGCAACGGGGGACGCTGACGTCATGCAAATGTAGGACGTCAGGAGACACCGCCCACCTAGGCAGATTACATCCATCCAAAAAACCAAGGGGAGTGAAGGCAACAGTAAACGTGAGAAGTGTAAGTGCATAGAGAGATGTGAAGCCACCAGATCGGGAGTGCATACAAGGAAAGGAGACATAGCAAGGTAAACAAGAAAAGGCAGACCAAGGAGTAACAGAGGACACAGGAAAGTGTAAATAGATAAAGATGAATGGCGGCAAAAAGGAGATAAGAAAGGGGATATATAAAAGAGAAAAGAAGAGAAAGAGAGAAAAAAGGAAAAAAGAAAAACAGAAAAAAAAGAGACAAAGGAGAGGAAAATAAGAGAAAAGATTGAAAAATAAAAAAAGGATAAAAGCTAGAGAAATGAGAATAGGAAAAAGGAAGAAATGAGTGGGAAAAGGAGACAAATTAAGAGGATAAGATGCAACTGAGTAAAATGTTGGAAAATAAACTGAAAAAAAACAAGTAAGTAAAGTAACAAAAAAAATAAAGTGTGAAAAATTAAAAATAATAATACAGTTAATATAAAAATAAAATAAATATAAATAATAAAACTGAAAAGAGAAAAAAAAAGGGAGAAATAAAAAATAATAATAAATAAAGGATAAAAATGAAAGAACATAAAGAATAAACATAAGAATAAATAAATGGA
Source organism: Lithobates pipiens (assembly GCF_037356315.1). Lineage (NCBI taxonomy): Eukaryota > Metazoa > Chordata > Amphibia > Anura > Ranidae > Lithobates > Lithobates pipiens. The sequence goes on from NW_027507790.1 coordinate 101,040,599, forward strand.
AAGAGGGGAAAAAAAAAAAACGGAAAATGGGAAAACCTAAAATATTATAGGTGAAATAGGAAGAGGATAAACCCTGGGTGCAGAAGGACCTAATTAATGGTAATGCAGGTTCTATATATTTTATTTATATATATATATATATATATATATATATATATATATATATATATATATATATACACACACACACACACACACACACAAGGGAAGGTACAATTAGAATCATCACAGCACTTAAAACCAACCCCATCATTATTTGTAATAAATTCGTCATCGGGTCGTCCAAAGCAAAAAAGGGAAAAAAGGGGAAAGAAAAAACGCCATGGTCAAAGTGGACTAGTTCGATCATAGTTCAAGCCAACAACATACAGATTAGTATCTTTCATTTTAGAAGTATGTAAATGACAAGTTAGCGTTCAGTCCTCCAGGGTGGACCGTGCCAAGGGTATGAATCCAGTAAGCTTCACATTGAAGCAACAGTCGGTCATGATCACCACCTCTGATAGGTTGTTGGACATGCTCAATGACCATACCCCTCAGTTCCTGTATTTGGTGTTTGTACTTGACAAAATGCACTGCCACTGGTTTGTTCAGATCTGTCTGCGTGTCCTCCTCTGTTTTAGATAGGGTGAGTCTAATGTTACTCCTGTGCTTTTGAAACGTAATATTGAAAGGACCAGTTGTCTTGCCGACATAGGTGAGTGTGAATGGGCATTTAAGAATGTAAACACAGTGATCAGTGTTACGCTAGAACCATACCCAAAATTTCCCAGAAGACAGGCTGTCACAAATACCATCATTGTAATGTGTGCAATTCCCTTATATGTGGTGAACACTTTATGCACTCACATAAGAGTAACCGTTATCGCATTAAGTAGCACCTGAACTGTAACACTGACTAACGATATCACGTCCGGGACAGGAGATGTTGTAACTAGTTTCCATGTTGTGTGGAAAGCAGCCATGGCTTTAGAATAATCTGAACTTCCCCCCTCCCTGTCTTGGGAATCCAAAGCTTTTAAAATTTTCAAAAGGAAGGAAAGGTTATCTCAGCAGAGGAAGCAGAACCAGGCTAGGTCAATAAACAAGGCTCAAGTTGCCTGGCAAGATATTCAGGCCTGTCATAAAACTGTCACCCTCTCCATTCAGAGAACCAACAGATACCCGTCGTAAATACTTCAAACCACACAGAGTGCAGACAGATTAGTAAAGTTTTGAAACTTCAACATTTCTTATAACTTCCAAAGTAATCATAGCATAGCCATAATATGGATATATTTAGTTTCCTCAGATAATTCCTAACATTTCAAGTCCAGACACCCCTATGCCAGGTCATATGGGAAGCCACTGGGACCCCTTACTCCTCCTAGGTAACCCTAAAATGGGAAACCTGTCATGTGTGGACTTGTTTAGAAGCAAATATCATGCTGATCACTAAAATGGATATCTGCAGTCTATAAACAGTAGAGAGGCAGAGATATGAATATGTATCACAAAGTGTACCTGGGACAGGGTCATGAGTGTAGACACCTCCCAGCAACCAACCCCTAAACAAGATGACCAGACGATTGGTCACTGGTCGCTGTCAACACCCCCTTTGATTTGACAGAAAAGAGGAGAGGCCAAGGCAATGGGCAGTTTTCCTTTTACCATCCAAGCAAGAACATCTGCCAAGTTTGAGAACCGATTACCTTTGCTCATCGATCGAACTCTGATCAACCCTCAGACATTAATTGCAAGTATTCTTCCTTCCCAATTCTACCTTATTTCTTTGTGGCTGTATATTGTCTTTAATTTTTGAAACATCCTTTTTCTGTAAATGTTTTATTCGCACCAACCTTGACCTTTTCATAATAAATCCTTATGTTGAAAAGTGTTAACCTTGTCTTTAAAGCTCTTGATGAAAACTATAAACGAACCTGTCTCTTAAAAGGGCGCTACTGTGGTAGAGTAAAGGCACTGAGCAGACCTGTCTGTGGTGGCAGTGTGTGTTGCAGGAACTTATTCTAAACTTATAATTGGTATTGCTAAAATTATGAGTCCCCCCCGGCTCTGTCTTTTAAACGGGGGTGGTGGCAGTTAAAGGGTTAATTGTGTAATTAGCCCAGCGACAATCGCTCTCAGGCTGCCCGCACCTAGATTGTGGTCCGCAAGCTGGAAAATCTTTGTGCTGGGTGCAGCTGAGTGTGGCATTGTTACGTAAGTGACAGCGTGATGTGAGGTTGGCCGGTCCTTTGTCGCCAGTTAGCGCGGAGGGCAGGGATCTGACACCCGCATTTGTCACACTGACCACTGTGTTTACATTTTTAAATGCCCATGCGCACAGTTTTTACTGATAATTATACACAGACAGCTAGCCTGGCCACTGCTGAATGAGGAGCAGGGGAGGGGGTGGGGCCCAGACTGACACTCGGGGAGGAGCATTGAGAGGCCATTCCACGCCTAGCCAGTTGTTGTGGAGCGACTACACATGACTGGCGGAGAGCCAGAATCTAGAGGTACAGTGAGAGCCCCAGGGACCTAAGGGTGAGAGAGATCTACTATACATAGAGAGTAAGATACTGTATACAGAGAGAGAGAGAAAAAGGGAGACACTATAGACAGAGCAAGGAGAGTGCTGAGAGCTAACACAGAGAGATCTATAGATGTATTGTACAGAAAGATACCCCATGTTCAGAGAGGGAAAGATCTACTATACACAAAGAGAGAGGGAGAAGTATACTAAACAGAGAGAAAAAGATCTACTACAAAGAAATAGAGATCCTCATTCCAGAGAGAAAGAAATGGAGAGAGCTCCGTATACAGAGAGATCTACTATGCACAGATACAGAGATCCCATATACAGAGAGAGATTGGGAGAGATCTGCTGTATAGAGAGACAGAAATCCAAATCACAGAAATAAGTGATCCGATACATGTAGAGATTCTCTATACAGAGAAATCTACTATGAGAAAGGGAAGTCAGATACATGGCTATATCTGCTATATAGGGAGAGAGAAAAATACTATACAGAGGCCCCATATATATACAGAAAAAGAGCGACAGGTGCAATATATGGAGAGATCTGATATATATATATATATATATATATATATATATATATATATATATATGAGAGAGAGAGAGAGAGTAGAGGTCGACCGATATGGGTTTTTCTCTGGCCGATGCCGATATTTAGAAATCATGGCAGCCGATAGCCGATATATGATGCCGATTTTTTTGGGCCGATATGTTAGGCCGATTTTATTTTATTTATTTATTTATTTTTAATCCCCCTTGATCTAACACACCTTTCCCACTGGGGCGTTTTCAGGCGCTTTTGGGCTAAAAATAGCGCCTGTAAAGTGCCTGTAAAATGGCTCCCCTGCAGTCTGTGTGAAAGACAGAGTGCTTTCACACTGAGGCGATGCGCTGGCAGGATCTTAAAAAAAAGTCCTGCAAGCAGCACGTTTGGAGTGGTGTATACCGCTCCTCCACCACTCCTGCCCATTGATATGAATGGGCACCACTGCCGAAGCGCATGCAATGCGATTTGGCAGCGGTGCTTCATGGGCGCATTTAACCTCTTCCTTGGCTGCTAGCTGGGTTATATGTGCCCCACTAGCAGCCAAATAGCACCGCTAAAATGATGGTAAAGAGCCGCTAAAACTTGCGTTTTACCATCAACGCCTGCCCGCTCCAGTGTGAAAGCGGCCTTCATACGCGATACAGAAAATTTCTTACACTTAAACATTTATTAAACAAAACAAACCTCCAATCAGTTTACTTGTATGTATGATTTAGATAAAAAAAAAAAAAAAAAATTATATATATATATATATATATATATATATATATATATATATATATATATAAATAAAAACAGGTAGTCAAAACTTTTGGACAAAAAAAAAAAAAAATGGGCTAACTTTACTGTTTTTATTTTATTTTTATTTTTTAAATGGTGTATTTTTTTCCAGAAAAAATGCATTTGAAAGACCTCTGTGCAAATGCCGTGTGACATAAAATATTGCAACAACCGCTATTTTATTCCCTAGGATCTCTGCTAAAAAAATATATATCATTTTTGGGGGGTCTAAGTGATTTTCTGGCAGAAAATACAGGATTTTTTACTTGTAAGCAACAAGTGTCAGAAAAGATTTAGTCTTTAAATGGTTAAACTGAGAACTTCTACACACAGAGATGACTTCATTCATTCAAGTGTAAACATTGTATCATTCTGTTCTTTTCTTGGCAGCCTGCCCAGAGTGGAGGAAAGGGTTGCTATGACGACTCAGTCAACTTAGACCATTCTATACAGAAGTCATTTCAAAGTCCCGCTGTAGTTCTAAATCGGCTTTTTATCAGCACAAATCGGCCGATGCCGATTATTTAAAAAACGGCAAATATCGGCCGATATATCGGTCGACCTCTAAGAGAGAGAGAGAGAGTGATTTACTTACATATCTGATATATAGGACCGAGACAACTAATCGATTACTCAACAACTAATCAATTATGAAATTAATTGATTACTATTTTCATAATAGATTAATCGGCCAGTAGAGCTGCACAATTCTGGCCAAAATGAGACTCACGATTCTTTTTTGCTTAGAATACAAAGATCACGATTCTCTCACGATTCTCGCGACGTAAAATCGTTCACATTATATGGGCTAACTTTTCTTTTCTTTATTCATTAAAGTCATTTTTTTCCAAAATTGCATTTGAAATACTGCTGCATATATATATATATATATATATATATATATATATATATATAAAATCATATTTGGGGGTTCTAAGTAATTTTCTAGCCCAAAAAAAAAATTATTTTAACTTGAAACCAACAAATGTCAGAAAAAGGTTTAGGCCCCTTTCACATGGGACGGATCAGTAATGACCCGCCCAGTGATGATCCGCTTGCTCAGGGGGATCACTCCGTTGATCCCCGCTGAGCCGGCGGATGACAGGGCGGTCCCTGCTCACTGTGCAGGGACTGCCCTGTCAGCTCTCCTCTATAGGGGATCGGATGAACACGGTCCGTCTGTCCGTGTTCATCCGATCCGCTCTGCAGATGGATAGAAAAATAGGATTTTCCTCCGTCTGCAGAATCGGAACATAGCGGAGACAGACGATATCTGGTGTCTGTGGATGTTCATCCGCAGACACCCGCTATCTCATAGGAATGCATGTATGTCCATATTTCATCTGCAAACGGATGGATGAAATATGCACATACGGTCCACATGTGTGAAAGGGGCCTTAGTGTTTAAAGAGGGATTGCACTGTGAAAAAAATTATTAAAAGCCAGCCGCTACAAATACTGCAGCTGCTGACTTTTAATAAATGGACACTCACCTGTCCCAGGATCCAGCGATGTCCGCAGCCGAGGCCGATTGATCGCTCGGCTCTCGGCTGCTGCCGCCGCCGCCATTCTAGGTGAGGGAATCAGGAAGTGAAGCGTTGTGGCTTCACTTTCTGGTTCTCTACTGCGCATACGCGAGCCGGGCAACGCAATAGGAATTGTCCGCGCTGTCTCTGGGACCCGTGTGTGTCCCAGCAGACAGCGCGCAGGGACAGGAAGAGGCATAGACTCCCGTGGGAGTCTATGCCCGGAAGTAGGTGCAAATACCTGTCTTAGACAGGTATCTGCACCCCCCTCCCCCCTGAAAGGTGCCAATTGTGGCACCGGAGGGGGGGAGGGTTCTAATGAGCGGAAGTTCCACTTTAGGGTGGAACCCCGCTTTAAGACCCCTTTCACACTGGGGCGTTTTTCTGGCATTTTTCAGGCGCTTTAGCGTTAAAAAAAAACGCTTGAAAGAAGCTGCAACTGCAATCCCAATGTAAAAGCCTGAGTGCTTTCACACTGAGGCGCTGCGCTGGCGGGGCGTCAAAAAAAGTCCTGCAAGCAGCTTCTTTGCAGCGCTTTTGGAGCGGTGAAGACAACGCTCCTAAAGCGCCCCTTCCTATTGAAATCAATGAGACGCGCCTGTAAAACGCCTGAAAAGCGCTATTGGCAGCAGTGTTTTATGGGCGCTTTTAACCCTTTATTTGACCACTAGCAGGGGTTAAAAGTGCCCCAATAACGCTCGAAAAACGCTGGTAAAGTGCTGCTAGTTTAAGCGGCACTTTATGAGCGTTTTTCGGGCGCTGACATTGTGAAAGGGCTCTTAAAGCACTCGGGCTTTCAAATTGGGACTGCAGATGAGGCTTCTTTCAAGCGCTTTACAGGCGGTTTTTTTAACGCTAAAGCGCCTGAAAAATGCCCCAGTGTGAAAGGAGTCTTAGTGGTTAAACTTTTTTCACTTACACACAAAGTCTATTCCATTGACAAATTATTACAATGTTTATACTTAAGTTCAGCTGATAAAGAGTTTTTCTCTTCCTTTCTTTTGATGGCTGTGGCTTCAGAAGAGCAGAGATAATTCTTTGCATCTTTCGTCAAGATCGCGATAACGATTCTTGTTGATTAAATTGTGCAGCTCTATCGGCCAGTAAAATAATGGGGTTAAAAAAAAAAAAATTAGCCCTTTATAGTACAAAAAGAGCAAATAATTACTACTGTACATATTACTCACAGTTCTACTGTAAAAAACAAACCCCTTACAGTAGTGATTATCTGCTTTTTGGTACTATAAAGGGTTCATTTTAGTTTTTTTAACCGAGTTATGTTACTAAACACCTTAGACCTGGTTCACATCTATATCTTATTTGGTGCTTTTTGCAGAAACGCACTACAGTTCATTTTTATGGTTTCCTATGGGACACGTTCACATCTATGCTTTTTTCAGCGCTGTGTACTTGGAAATACTTTTCCTTTAACGCAAACCGGTGCTTTTTTTTATATACTTCAATGGACAGTCAGAAAAGCATGTAATGCGTTTTTTTGCAGCAATTTGTGTTTTTTAATCTGCCCAACAACAAATTGGCCAAAAAAATGCAAAAACGCAAATCGCAGCAAAATTACGTGTGCAAAAATCAAAACGCACAGCAAAAAGCACTGCAGAAAGAGATCAAAAGCAAACAGCTTAGGTGTGTGCCGAGCCTTATGCTTGTCACATGGATCAATATTCAGACGAGAATATTCAAACAAAAAGTCTTTGTGCATTTGCTGAATGAAAGAATGTTTGAAATTTTCACTTGTTTTTAACATTCTGTTTTTAAAATAATTGTAATTTCTGAACGAAAACCACATATACTGTCTGAAAATTCCTTTGACCAAGAAGTTTTCTATTATTTCCAAATTTCCCCATCACTGTGGTTGAAAATTAAAATTGATTTGACCCCACTAACGAATAGAAAATCAAATGAACGTTCTTAAAATTACATTTTTTTTGAAGAAAGACATTGTTTGTTTTTTTAAATAAAAAAATTTGATCTGACTCTGATGATATTTACCAGATTCACCCTTTAATAGTATATACAGTATATCTCGCCTTTAATAGTATATACTAGAGCTGCACGATTTGGGCCAAAATGAGAATCACGATTTTCTCAGGATTCTCGCAAAGTAATTTTTTTTTTTAGGAGAAAGATTAATAGAGAGATTAATTGATTGCAAATGATTGATTGAGAGAGAGATTGATTGTGAATGATTGAGAGCGCTTGATTGAGAGAGAGATTAATTCAGAGAGATTGATTAATTCTCTCAATCAATCTATCTCTCAATTAAAGCGGGATTCCCACATAAAAAAAATAATAAAAAATTAAAAGTCAGCAGCTACAAATACTGCAGCTGCTGACTTTTAATAATCGGACACTTACCTGTCCCAGGGTCCAGCAATGTCGGGGATCGAAGCCCCGCTCGTCTCCCATCTGTTTCGGGGGGGCCGGCATTGTAACTGTGGGTGTCCGGCTGTGCCTTCACAGCCGGGCACCCACTGCACATGCGCGAGCGGCGCCACGTGGTGGGCCACGAAATCATCTGGGACCTGTCATGTGTCCCAGATGATTGACAAGAGGGAGGGGGCAGAGCTGAGACCTTCCTGTGACAAGGGGAAGTGACATCAAGAGCCCAGGCACTGAAGGAGGCAGACTACGAGGGATCCTCTAGCAACAGACATTTAGAGGGGAGTAAAAAAAAAATTCCAATTTTTTTTTTTTTTTAGGCACATTCATGATTTTTTATTTTTTGGGGTGGAACACCACTTTAATCTCTCTCTCAATCACTCTCAATTTGAGAGAGAGAATAATTCAGAGAGATTGATTAAGTGAGACTTGATTGAAAGATAAAGATTAAAAAGCATTTGCTGAGGCAAAGAGTAAAAGGGGCCACTGTGATTACAGAGACAAAGGAGGGGGCATGACTGCAAGGGGAACTGTAATGTGGGGTTGTGATTGGTAGGGGCACTGTAATGTGAAGCTGTGATTGGTAAGGGCACTGTAATATGGGGCTGTGATTGGTAGAGGGCACTGTAATGTGGGGCTGTGATTGGTATGGGCACTGTAATGTGGGGCTGTGATTGGTATGGGCACTGTAATGTGAGGCTGTGATTGGTAGGGACATTGTAATGTGGGGCTGCGATTGGTAGGAGCAATGTGACGGGGGCTGGGATTGGTAGGGGCACTGTAGTGTGGGGCTGTGATTGGTAGGGGCCCTTAATGTGGGGCTGTGATTGGTAGTGGCACTGTAATGTGGGGCTGTGATTGGTAGTGGCACTGTAATGTGGGGCTGTGATTGGTAGGGGCACTGTAATGTAGGGCTGTGATTGGTAGGGGCACTGTAATGTGGGGCTGTGATTGGTAGGGACACTGTAATGTGGGGCTGTGATTGGTAGGGGCACTGTAATGTGGGGCTGTGATTGGTAGGGGCACTGTAATGTGGGGCTGTGATTGGTAGGGGCCCTTAATGTGGGGCTGTGATTGGTAGGGACACTGTAATGTGTGGCTGTGATTGGTAGGGGCACTGTAATGTGTGGCTGTGATTGGTAGGGGCACTGTAATGTGGGGCTGTGATTGGTAGAGCACACTGTAATTGGTAGGGGCACTGTAATGTGGGGCTGTGATTGCTAGGGGCACTGTAATGTGGGGCTGTGATTGGTAGGGGCACTGTGACGGGGGCTGTGATTGGTAGCGGCACTGTGACTGGGGCTGTGATTGGTAGGGGCGCTGTAATGTGGGCCTGTGAATGGTAGAGGGCACTGTAATGTTGGGCTGTGATTGGTAGGGGCACTGTAATGTTGGGCTGTGAGGGTAGGGGCCCTGTAATGTTGGTCTGTGAGGGTAGGGGCCCTGTAATGTTGGGCTGTGATTGGTAGGGGCACTGTGACTGGGGCTGATTGGTAGGGGCGCTGTAATGTGGGCCTGTGAATGGTAGAGGGCACTGTAATGTTGGGCTGTGATTGGTAGGGGCACTGTAATGTTGGGCTGTGAGGGTAGGGGCCATGTAATGTTGGGCTGTGAGGGTAGGGGCCCTGTAATGTTGGGCTGTGATTGGTAGGGGCCCTGTGATCATTCGTTTCCTTTACAGTGCAGTCCCCTTTTATATCGCGGTACCCCATAACATTACAGTCCCGTCCCGAACAGGTGCTTGCTGGAAAATTGGCTGCTCAGTCCAAAGTACCTGGGCCTGTTTGTGTCCCAGTCCAGGCCTGGTTACTGATGTAGACCTTGGCATTCTAACCAGGATGTCTGAGGGGTGATAGAGGTGCAGTACAGCCCTCTGTATCTCAGGAAGGTCACAATGAATGATCTAACATTAGCGGGAGTAGGCCGATCCAGCGATGTGAAGATTCCGTAGACTGGTTAGCAGACTAGAGTCTCCTTTCTATCCTCAGGTGAGCCCACCCATCCTCACTCACCGCATCACGTGACGGCTCCCCCTTCTTCCCGCCAGCGGGGCTAAGTCACGTGAGGTCGTGTTTGTTTTGGTTCCGTACCTCTGGCTGTCACGCGCCGAGAGGGGGGCGTGTCGTGCGGCCGTGTCCCCGCCCACTCCGGAGCTGTGGTCTATGGGGATAGTGGCTGTTCCTCCAGCGGGCTGGTGTCAGTGTTCTCCGCCGTGCCTTGTCTCTCCTGCCCGCAGATCAGCCCGGCGGGTCCCGCAGATATGAGTAATTCAGGATCTGTCCTCCCGGGCACCCCTGCCAGCCCCGGCCCTGACACCTACAAAGGATGGCTCTTCAAATGGACCAACTACCTGAAGGGTTACCAGAGGAGATGGTTCGTGCTGAGCAATGGGCTGCTCTCCTACTACAGGTAAGTGCTCTCCCTGCTCATTACTGGGGCTGACAATGCCTGGGGAGGGCACCACTCAACTGGGGTCACTGGCTGCTCTGGGCATAGGGTGGCACCCATAGAGGGGACATTCACTATATCATCACACAGGACAACCATGTCTGCTATGGTGGAGGTAGGTCGCCAGGGGGCACCCATTCCCTGTGATCAGGTAGGTGGGCAGAATTCATCCTCTGGACCAGCAGGCAGGCAAGGTGATAGGAGAGGGAGCAGACTCTGACACTATGACTGGACAGGTCCTATATGGATGGGTAGGTGAATGGTTCACATGCTACTATATGGATAGGTAGGTGAATGGTTCACAAGCCTATAGGTAGTCCGTGTGGATGAGCAGGCAGCACCCATGCTCTGTGATCAGGTAGGTGGGCAGATTTCATCCTCTGGACCAGCAGATGGACAGGCAGCAAGGAAAGTCTGCCTACGTGACAGGTGGACAGGCAGGGGTACATTGACATGGCTCATTGATAGGTAGGTGAATAGTGGATAGCCAGGTGGGTAGGTCACATCTGGCTCTGTGATTAGTTAGGTGGGCAGATTTCATCTATTAGACCAGCAGATTGACAGGCATCATGTGACCAGAGAGCAAGGAAGGTCCGCCGACATGACAGGTGGACAGGTAGGTGGATAGTGGACAGCCAGATGGGTCGGTTGCATCTGACTCTGTGATTAGGTAGGTGGGCAGATTTAATCTAGACCAGTAGATGGACAGGCAGCATGTAACCAAAGAGCAAATGATGTGTGGTGACATGACAGGAGGACAGACGGGGTACATTGGCATGACATATTGGTAGGTAGGTGATGTTGGACAGCAAGGTGGGAAGGTCACCTCTGGCTCTGATTGGTTAGGTAGGTGGTGGATTTCTTCCTCTTGAACAGCAGATTGGCAGGTAGCATTTGCCAACAGAGCAAATTACGTGTGGGGACCTCATGACAGGTGGACAGGTAGGTAGGTTACATTTAGTGTGGTGATGGATGGACAATCAGCATCCATTCTTTGTGATTAGGTAGGTGATCAGAAATTCATCCTCTAGACCAGGGATACGCAATTAGTGTACCTCCAGCTGTTGCAAAACTACAAGTCCCATCATGACTCTGCCTCTGGGTGTCATGCTTGTGGTGGTTGTCAGAGTCTTGCAATGCCTCATGGGACTTGTAGTTCTGCAAGACCCTGAAAGCCACAAGCATGACACCCAGAGGCAGAGGCATGATGGGACTTGTAGTTTTGCAACAGCTGGAGGTCCGCTAATTGCATATCCCTGCTCAAGGGTCTAGAGCAGTGATTCTCAACTCCTGTCCTCAGGACCCACTAACAGGCCAGATTTTAAGTATTACCTTGGGGAGATGCAGACTAGAATACTGCAATCACTGAGCAGCAAATTATATCACCTGTGATGTATTTCAGTTATCTTGCAAACCTGGCCTGTTAGTGGGTCCTGAGGACAGGAGTTGAGAACCATTGCTCTAGACAAGTAACCCCAACAGGCCATGTTTGCAGGTGTTCCTTTATCTTGCACAGGTGCTTTAAAGCAGAGTCAATGGCTTGGTATTTTGGACAGCTTTTTAACCTAAGAGAAATTCCCAAAACTTGGCCTGTTGGCGGTAACTGAGGACAGGGTTGAAAACCACTGCTCTAGACCAATGTTTCTCAACTCCATTCATCAAGCACCCCCCCCCCCCCCCATTGTGTTTACTAAAGCAGTGAAACTGATCAAATCACCTGTGCAAAATAACAGCCTGAAAACATGACCTGTTGGGAGTACTTGAGGACTGGCGTTGAGAAACATTGCTCTAGACCGGTGATATGCAATTAGCGTACCTCCAGCTGTTGCAAAACTACAAGTCCCATCATGCCTCTGCCTCTGCGTGTCATGCTTGTGGCTTTCAGAGTCTTGCTATACCTCATGGGACTTGTAGTTCTGCAACAGCTGGAGGTTCGCTTATTGCATATCCCTGCTCTAGACCAACGGGTGGGCAGATGACAAGGTGATAGGAGAGGGAAACAAAGTCTGGTGACACTATGGCTGTGCAGGCAGTATATTTATGCAATGGTATATGGATAGGTAGGTGAATGGTGGACAGGCCTGTACGTAGACCTTATGGAAGGACAAGCAGCCCCATGCTTTGCGATCAGGTAGGTGGGCAAAATTCTTCCTCTATACCTGCAGATGGACAGGCAGCATGTGGCCAGAGAACATTTGAAGTTTGGGGACATGACAGGTGGGCAGGCAGGTAGATTGACATGGCATATCAATAGGTAGGTTACATCTGACTCTGTGATTAGGTAGGTGGGCAGATTCCATCCACTGGACCAGCAGATGGGCAGGCTGCAAGTGACCAGCAAATGATGTGTGGTGACATGACAGGAGGACATTGACATGACATATGGATAGCTAGGTGGATGGTGGACAGGTATATAGGTAGGTCACATTTAGTGTGGTGATGGATGGATAAGCAGCATCTATTCTGTGATTGGGTAGGTGGGCAGAATTCATCCTTATGACTAGCAAGTTGGCAGATGACAAGGTGATAGGAGAGAGAGCAGACTGGTGACACAATGGGGTTGATTTACTAAAACTGGAGGGTGCTAAATATGGTGCAGCTGTGCATAGAAACCAGTTAGCTTCCAAGTTTTATTGTCAATGCCTAGTTGAAGAAGCTGATTGGCTGCACCAGATTTTGCATTTTCCATTTTTTTTTCCCGGAAATCAACCCCTATGGCTGGACAGGCAGCATATGTTGTGGTGACGGAGGGGTAGGTGATTTAATTGAGGGGAGTGGTGGCTGGGCAGATGTGATAAGTGAGGTGACATTGGTTTATAATGGTAGATTTGTATTTGTCATTTAAACGGTAAAAGTTTTAATGTTGCTAAGCCCCCGATCACACTGGTGCGTACTTGTCATGCAATTTGACAGTTCCAAATCCCATGGCTTACAATTGTCATTGTTTATTTACTCAAGAAAAACATTTATCCCAAAAGGAACAAAACTATTGCTGTAACTGCTTATAAAGTGTTAGCTATAGTTTGGTTTCAATTTGTTAGTGTATCTAAATCTGCTAGTGCATCTAATGATACCCTCCCTCCAGACTGACAGTTCTGCTGTCCAAAGGTGTCTCTGTTGCACCTCCATCCAGATTGTAGGCACCCTAATGCAGGAGGTGTGTTGGCAAAGCCTAATAAGAGCACTAATGCAGCCACCACATCTAATGACTGGTAAGCTGAAATATGACATTATTGGTTCTGGGTTTAATACTGCTTTATGATCCAGCGCCTAGAGGCGATTCAGTTCGCATTGTGCGCTATACAAGTATTTCATTCATTCATTCATATGATCCTTTCAGTGAATGAGAGATCTGTAACAGGTACACACAGCAGAAGTTCTGGGATTGCTATGGTTACTGTCATTTATTAACTGTAAGCTGTCTTTGGGTCCTTTCAAATGCCTGTTCTGCTCAGATCTGCCTGACAATTCCCCCCCCCCCCCCCCAAAAAAAAATAGGAATGTCTACTTCTTCCACTTTTCTTACACCTAAATATGACAGATCTGCATTAATTCGTATGTGGGTGCATATTGCTTTAACCACTTCAGCGCCAAAAGATTTGGCTGCTCGATGACCAGGCCATTTTTTGCGTCACTGCGTTGCTATAACTGACAATTGCACGATTGTGTGTTGTACCCAAACAAAATTGATGCACTTTTTTTTTTCCCCCCTCAGTTTAGGCCAATATGTATTCTTCGTAATTTTTGGTAATAAAAATCACAATAAGCGTATATTGAGTGGTTTACGCAAAATTTATAGCTTCTACAAAATAACCGCTTCGCTCCCGCCCTATAGCCGAAAGACGGCTACAGAGCGGACGCTAACTGCCAACTGCAGACGCTAACTGCCGGGAGGCTGTCCCTGATTTTCATTGGGACTGCGACTATATGGTGGACAGATCGGACACTTTTGATAAATTTTTGGGACCATTGGCATTTATACAGCGATCTGTGCTATAAAAATGCATTGATTTCTGTGTAAATGTCACTGGCAGGGAAGGGGTTAACACTAGGGGCGATCAAGGGGTTACTTGTGGTCCCAACGGAGGGATTCTGTGGGGGGGGATTGCCTGGGTGAGGAGAGTGATCTGTTGTTCATACTTAGTATGAACAACAGATCTCCCTCCTCACCTTGACAGCATGGAGATCTGTCTGTTTACATTGACAGATCTCCGTTCTGTCTCTGGAGTGATTGCAGGTGCCGGCGGTCATCAAGACCGCCAGGTACGCACATCGGCTCCGGCATAGCGTTGTGAGCACGTGCATGCACCTCCGGTGGTGCGCCTGTGCCCCCTAGTGGTCAAAAGGTGAACTGATGGACAGCTATGTCGTTTCGCCCAGGTGAGCCAACTTGCCGCAGTAAAGCTGCGGCGGCTGGTTGGGAAGGGGGGCATTAGGACCTTGTTTGGTCATGGCGTATCTCAAAAAAATCCATCAGCACAGTTCAGGCAAAAGTGCAGTAACTACCAATGTCGCCAATAAAAGTGTTTGGTGCCTGCTTCATAATTAATAACCTGGATAGAATACAGTATTGTCTTTAGAAAAGAGAACATAAAACGAACAATAAAACTGAAGCACAATAGCTCATCAAAGCACAATGCAAGTGATAACGCATGACTGCTTACTCAATGACATGAAAACGCAGGTTAAGGAAACCATTAATATGTCATGTAGGTTCATTGCAGCCTTTGTATTTCAACAGTAGAAGGCCAGAACAAATCGGTAATATTTGGTAGTTCGCTGTGCCTGAGCACATGAGCTGCCTTATGACACATCCAAAAAAAAAATAAAAAAATTTATGATCTGCTAAAACTGGATCTGCTTTTAATTTAATATTAATTGTTATCATACAGGATTAATATAGCGGCAGCAGTTTATGCAGCACTTTAGTACATAAAATATCAATTAGGCTTTTTACCAAAACTCATGCATTGCATTTAAATTGACCTTGTCTGTTTTATGCCTCCATGGCTTTACATTCATTTGTCGTACTAGGGCTACATTTTTTTTCTTTTTTTTTTTTTATGTAGACTGGATCTCTATTTCTAGGGACAGTCCTGGATTCTGAAGATTTGTCAACTTTAACCACTTGAGTGCCAGCTAGTACTACCCATTCATTACCAGACCAGTTTTGGGTGCTTTAATAGTTTGACTTGCTCACTTTTTGCCAGTTTTTTGACAATGAAGAAACCTGCTGCTATTGAAGTACCGTATATACTCGAGTATAGGCCGACCCGAATATAAGCCGAGGCCCCCAATTTACCCCCAAAAAAACTGGCAAACTTATTGACTCGTGTATAAGCCGAGGGTGAGACATGCCTGTCCATCCCTGTGTGTGTGTCCGTCCATCCCTGTGTGTCCGTCCATCCCTGTGTGTCCGTCCATCCCTGTGTGTCCGTCCATCCCTGTGTGTCCGTCCATCCATCCCTGTGTGTGTGTGTGTCCATCCATCCATCCATCCCTGTGTGTGTGTGTCTCCATCCATCCATCCATCCATCCCTGTGTGTGTGTGTCTCCATCCATCCATCCATCCCTGTTTGTGTGTGTGTCTCCATCCATCCATCCATCCATCCCTGTGTGTGTGTGTGTGTGTGTGTGTGTGTGTGTCCAGCCTACCTTTGTCCCGAGCCTCCGTCCCGTGCCTTGCCTCCTTGCCTCCGTCCCGTGCCGTGACTTGCCTCCTTGCATCCGTCCCGTGTCGTGCCGTGCCTTGCCGCCGCCGTCCCGTCCCGTCCCGTGCCGTGCCTTCCCTTGCCTCCGTCCCGTGCCCTCTTCGTCGGCGGCCATTGTAAAGTTCAAAAGCTGCGCCGCCGCCTTCGCCTGTGATAGGCGGAACACTGAATTTCCCAGCAGCCTGTGTTCCGCCTATCACAGACGTCGTATCATCCTCGTCCGTAGTACGAGGATGATACGATGTCCGTGATAGGCGGAACACAGGCTGCTGGGAAATTCAGTGTTCCGCCTATCACAGGCGAAGGCGGAGCCGGAGGCGCGGCTTTTGAATAGAATGGCCGCTGTCTGTCTGCTCGACACGCTGATCGAGCGGGCAGACAGCGATGACTCGAGTATAAGCCGAGGGGGGCACTTTCAGCCTCAAAAAAGAGGCTGAAAATCTCGGCTTATACTCGAGTATATACGGTAGTTAAAATACGGAGCTTGGTGGTGTACTAGATATAGAATATCATTTTTATACAAGCCATACACAGAGGAAGGAGGGGTGAAGGGTGTAATGGGCAGGTCGCATACAGTAGATGGATGAAGAGGAGGGGATTAAAGTGGTTGTAAAGTCAGGTTTTTTTTTTTTTTTATCCTAATTCATTCTATGCATTAAGATAAAAAGCCTTCTGCGTGTAGCAGCCACCCTAATACTTGAGCCCCATCTCTATCCAGCAATGTACACGAATACCTCGACCGTTTGGGACTTTCCCTCCTGATTGGCTGAGACACAGCAGCACCATTGGCTCCCGCTGCTGTCAATCAAAGTCAATTAGCCAATCAGGGGAGAGAGAGGGTGGGGCCGAACTGCGGCTCTGTGTCTGAGTGCTTTAGCTCAGGTGCCCCCATAGCGAGCTGCTTGCTATGGGGGGCACTCAACAGGGGGGAGTAGCCAGGAGCACTGAAGAGGGACCTGAGAAGAGGAGGCTCTGGGCTGCTCTGGATCAGGCTTGGGTAAGTATTGGGGGCTGCAGGGGAAGCTGCACACTGAAGGTTTTTTATTTCATGCATAGATTGCATTACTACTTTTAACATACAGGTCAGAGACAGAATGGAGATAAGATGTACTGCTCACATTTGGATGAATGGAGGGGACTTAAATGGGTTAAAAAAAAAACACAAATAAAATAACCCTCCCACCCACCTTGAGTCTGCTGCTCCCCCACCCACCTTGAGTCTGCTGCACAAACTTTATGAGATTGTTCTTCCTCCGATCAGAAGGAGAGGGCTCTCAATTGTAAACAGATTTGTGTGTACATATATGATTGTTGTGATTGGCCATCACAGCAATCACAAGGCATAAAGCCATTCTGATGGGCTCTGCATTTTGCCTGTGATCTGCCCTGTCTGATGACATCACGATCATACAGGGCAGATCACAGGCAAAATGCACAGAGCCCATCAAAATGGATACGCAGCCATTTTAAAACGTATAACGGTACTATTGTGGTTAAAATATAGCTCGTTGGTGGTGGTAATCTACTGCATTTTTTTTATTTTACATTTAGCTCTGCCTGTTTTTTTTTTTTTTTTTTTCCTCCACATTTTTTAGTGTTAAGGGAGATCTGTACTCCAAAAAAGCAGCATGACCTGAAATAACTGAAGACCGTCGGTTTTAATGTTTTCATCCTGCAGTGGGAGAGCTGCGAACCTGCACCCCAGTACCCAACACCCCTGAAAATATTGTGTTCAGAGCAGCTCAGATAAGACCATTTGGGTCGGAGGACTCTCCCAGGTAGGAAGCTTGGGGCACAATAAAAATACTTTCACCAGAAAGGGTTGAAGATTTCAAGGTCATGCAGTCATGAGTGAAGTATGGGGCTGCCATTGCTGGCCACCTTCTTTAAGGGCTACATTCACACCTGAGTGTTGTCATCTCTTAAAAAGCCTGAAAAGACGCACAACAAGCAAAATCCCAAAATCTGAGGGTTTTGTCACCTGAAGAAAAACGCCTGAAAAAACACCTTAAAGCGGAGTTCTGCCCAATTTATTATTATTATTATTATTTTTTTAAGTCAGCAGCTACAAATGCTGCAGCTGCTCACTTTTAAAATAAGGACATTTACCTGTCCAGGGCGCCCGTGATGTCCTCACCCAAAGCAGGTCTGTCCCTCAGCTCTCGGGTGGAGGTGCCGCCATCTTCAGTAAGGGAATCGGGAAGTGAAACCTTGCGGCTTCACAGCCTGGTTACCTACTGCGCATGTGCGAGTCGCTCTGCCCGTCCTCACTGGTCCCTGCTGTCTTCCGGGACCTGTGTGTCTCCCAGAAGACAGCAGGGGGGTGATGGACCCCCTGATAGGTGCCAAATGTGACACTGGAGGGTGGGAGGAATCTAAAAAGTAGAAGTTCCATTTTTGGGTGGAACTCTGCTTTAAGCTCAAAATAGAACATGAGCTTCTTTAGGGCATATTACAGGCATTTTTCTGCTTTTTACATTGGTGACCTGTACAAAATTGCCGTAAAAACACACAACTTTGAAATGCTCAGGTGTGAATGCAGCCTAAATGTTAGTTGCCTGGCTGTGTTTTGCTTCAATACTTTCAGTCACTGACCAAAACGTTCATGATGTAAATGAGTGCCAAAATGCGTGTTCATGTGATTTTTACCTCGATTGTTGCCCGGTGTATCGTGGGAAAATTGCGCCACGTTTGGGCATGGGCATCCCGCGATTTGCCGCTATAGCGAATCGTGGGCAGAATCGCAGTGATTCTGCCTGTGATTCGGAACGCAGAGTTGTGAATGGAGCCTCAGTTCTTGGTCATCTCTGGAGCTGGCTGGAGCTTCTCAGCTGAGTAATGGGTGGATCCCAACAATATGGTTGGGATCCTTCCAGAGCTTGGAGTGGCTCTGTGGCGGCAGAGGGCTATAGCCCACTGTCAGCTGGTTCTGGGTCACAGAAGAGCACAAGTAAAAGCACTTCTATGACCCACAAGAGAAGTATGGCTAATAATGCTTTGGCCTTACATCTGTTTTAAGGTCAGTGTGTCAGCATTAAAGCTAGGTAACTAGCATTTGGATAAGAATCCCTTTAAATTTGTGTTATGCAGTATAACCAGTTTAAAGTAATTCCTTTTGCAGTTCATCTCTTTAGTTAATGTGTTACTACTCCCAGGACCCTGCATTCACTATCTCTGGTCCCCCACAGTACACAGAACATGGAAATACAATTATTTTAGTAAATATAATGGCTAAATCCCTTTTCTAATCGGCAGTATATAGTGGCCTTGTGACTCTTATCAGTTCCTAGTAAGGGCCGGTTCACACAGCGAGGCGCGGCGAGGCGTCTCCGACTTGCCTCGCCGCGACCTGCGGGGACCTCAGCGGCGACTTGCAGAGGACTTCTGTATAGAAGTCAATGCAAGTCGCCTCCGAAGTCGCCCAGAAGTAGTACAGGAACCTTTTTTCTGAGTCGGAGCGACTCGAGTCGCTCCTCTCAGAACGGTTCCATTGTACAGAACGGGGGCGACTTGCGGGAGCGAGGCGAGTCGTGTCGCATCGCCTCGCTGTGTGAACCGGCCCTAAAGCTTGTAGGAGGAGTTTTCATTCTCCCTGAACCCCCGGTCTGGACAGTGCTGATTGGCCCTGTGCTGATCACATGTACTCTCCCAAGAAAGGGAAAAAAACTCTAGCGATACACACCAAATTGAGCACGTGCAGTCCATCCACTGGCTCTGTAAATGTCAGGTTATTTTTTGGAGACAGTGAAAGAAGGGGAGGATCAAAGAAGACAGGATCAAACAGCATTTATACACAATGCAAAGGATTAACCCCTTAGGTTCCACAGTGAGTATAACAAGCATGCTTTACTGCATATACAGACTGATTTTTACTGTTGTGGGTTTAGTAACACTTTAATGAAGCTTAACATTGATTGTGGCCCTGACCATGCTTCTTTCCTCTTGGTCCTTTATTGTAATTGGAGGCCCATTCTATAGTGCAGGTCAAGCTTGTTTCTTAGAGAGAGAGAGAGAGAGAGAGAGAAAAAGAAAAAACAATTCACTAATATCTTCATCTGTCTAACTCTGGATCTATTGATCATTTTGACGTATTTTGGTGTATTCTCTTTTTATTTTTGATGACCAAGTTATATATTATTATTATTATTATTATTATTATTATTATTATTATCACCTATTTATTTTTATTTTTTATTTTTTTTAGGTTTATTTTTTTTGCTGGCTTTTTCTTCATGAACAGTTACCGTATACGTGGTGCCACTGTTAGCCGTGCACAGTGCAATTATGCCAGCAAGGATCTAGTTGTTGATGTATTTGTCTACTACACTACAGTTTTAAAAACATTGCACTGGTTAAAGTGGTTGTAAACCCTTACAAACCACTTTGACCTACAGGTAAGCCTAGATTAAGGCTTACCTGTAGGTCCAAGCAATATCTCCTAAACCTATATGGTTTAGGAGATATTTGCCCGAGAATGGGCACCGCTGTCTACGGCGCATGCGCCGTAGACAGCGGCGCGCAGGCGCACTGAGCGCGGCATTCTCCGCGACGGAGCTGCCGTGCGTGTCGGCTCCCGTGCGCATGCGCGGGAGTGACGTCATCGCGGCTTCGCCGAATGACAGCGGCGGAGCTGCGAGACCCCACCAACAAGATGGATGCGGCGGACTACAGGGGACAGCGGTGACTTCGCTGGCTCCTGTGTCAGGTAAGTGACACATAATGGGCTACTATGCGATGCATAGTAGTCCATTACGCTTTGCCTTTGCAGGGAATGAAAGAGGAAGTAAACTCATCAGGGTTTACTTCCTCTTTAATGTTTCCTTCTTCTTCCTTTTTTTTTTTTTTTTTTTTTTTTTATTTATTTATTTATTTTTATTATTTATTTACTTGAGATTTTACAGAGAAAATACATTCAGTACACTATTTGGAATGCTCAAAGATCATACATATATGTAATTAAAAAATATTTATATATCATGTAACCTATCGGTCTGTACATGTAGTTGTTATTGGTGAAGGCAAACTGAAGGGTAACTATACAGTACCTATATTCAATTCTTGTTTTAACTCAAGTAATACCAAATTAGTACCAAATTTTTTCTCCTTTTTGTCAGAGAAATATTGGCTATTGGCCATAAAGCAACTTTTCCATAGACAAGGCACAGGCAGCTGCTGTAGGTTGTGAATAAAATCACTGCATAAGATAAGGTAACCAGATTTTTAAAATGAAATCCGGGGACGTTTTTTTTTTTTTTTTTTTAATACTGATAATGGCGCCAGTCAGTGACTCTCTGCCCATCGCCGCTGCCACCCGCCTCACAGCATGTCAAGTCTTGCTCTCAAGGAAGATCACGCCGCCAGGGAAGGCAAGGAGATAAGCAGGCAGGCGGCTGGCCGGGACTTGAGCCAAGGCACAAGAACATGCGAGCAGAGCTGAATGGGCATGCGCCCGAAACTGAAGAAATATTCCCTTTGCTCCGACCAGCACATGATCATCAGAACGGGGCACAGATAATGGGGGGGGGGGGGAGAAACAACCCCCTAATTTAGTAGTAGTGGCGGAGCAGAGGTGTGTAATTCTGATTTTATATAATTTTTATTTTTTTTTTTATCCTGCACTGACTGCCTTTGAAATTGCCCCAGTCCCTGTTCAAATCCAATCTGGGGAAAAACTTGGTCCAGGGACAGTGTGCCTGTCCCCGGAAACTGGGGATGTCTGGTCACCCTAGCATAAGGCAGACATGGCAGGGTTTGTTCAATTCATAGTGCCAATATCTAGTGGATTATACCCATCATCGGCTTTGTGACTTGTAATGCTATTCTGTTCTTCCGGATGATCCTGGAAGCTGCAAGACCAGCTTTGGTCAAGCATGAGGCAGGAGTGCGGATCGAAGGGGTTCAATGTTGCACCCCGTTCCTCAGAAACTACAAGGCCATTTTAGTATCTGCCTGCCCCTGCCTAGTGACAGACACCATCTGAGGTCCAGTCATTGTCCCACCTCTTTTCCTTAGAAGCTGGAAGCTTCACACTGAGTCCCAAAGAAGGATCTGGGATGTGCAGACTCAATGCTGGCAAGGTTCACCACTCGTCTCACCCATACCTAATTAAATCCTCATAAGAACGTGCCTTGTAATGCAGTACGCAGATATAAAAGAGGTCCATCTGCAGACCAGCTGACTGCTGGCAGCTTGGAACTGATGTTGTATAGGCTTATAGGGCTACTAAATTTTTTTTTTGAAGAAAAAAGCACACTTGAAGGTCCTGCTGGGCCTGCGGTTTAGACATCTTATCAATGGTGTGCCAGAGTTTTTAAAGGCCTCTTGCGCACAGAGGAGCCATCAAGCGGAGGTTGTCCCTCCCAGCATTTTAATTTCAAAAGATCCGCATTGCAGGCATTCGTCTATAAATGTCTAGGGCCCTAAAGTAGGTACAATTTGGTACAGCAATCCGCTCCATTCAGTTGCAGTCTGCCACAGATTTCTTAGGCTGCATCCACTTCCAAATCGCTGCTTTCTCAGGGCATATTAAAATGCTGGGAGGGGCACAAAACATGTACATGGTCCCGTGTGCAAAGGGTCTAATACTTATTTTTTTTTTTCATTTTAATTTTATACCATTGATGTCACTATTGTTGTCCCGTGACCACCCATCATAGCTATGTAACACAATTTTCATGCGGTCAGAGCTCCAACATCTTACAGTCTTGAAGGTTCTTTTTTTAGTCCTTTTTCGGCAGGCTATGTGACTTATCACAGCAGTTTA
This sequence comes from Lithobates pipiens, assembly GCF_037356315.1. NCBI lineage: Eukaryota > Metazoa > Chordata > Amphibia > Anura > Ranidae > Lithobates > Lithobates pipiens. The sequence goes on from NW_027507790.1 coordinate 101,063,292, forward strand.
ATTTGTCCAAAAATCATAAATGTGATAGCCAGCGATTTTTTAAAGAAGTCATTGAGTAATTAAGCTGAATATTTAGAAAGACATTGTCAAACACAACGCTGCCAAGACAAATATCCAGAGCCTGTGCTTCAAGGATGTCTGTTGTTGTCATGGAGCAATTATTTGCTTTAGAGTTGGAATATTGCAATTAGAATGAGTGTTTATGGTGCACTACCAACTTTCCAGTCTATTTATCCCCTGGGATGTCACCCAGCGTGGATAACAGCTATGTTTATTCAAGAGCCGCATCCGTGCGTTCACACAATCATTTCTTCTGTGCCCACAGGATAACTGTAGTTGGCATCTGTTGTATTTGCCCATTACTGTAGATGGGCAAATCTGCTGTAAATCAGACTGCTTGTCGCTAAGATGAAGTCTCTGGTGGCCCAATCTGCAGGTGTACGAGCCCCAGGAGTATTATTTTCCTGGCAGTTGTGAGTAGCATTTGACAAGTCTTTCGCACAGGTAAAACTGTAGGAGGGTGGAAGAGAAAGGCGTGAGTGTACGAAGATTTACTGTAGGTAGCTATATAGGATAAAGACACGGGATAGGCCAGTCAGGGGCCAGGGTGGATTTGATTTAAATCAAGTCAAGATAAATCATTAGTAAAAAAGCTTGATTTAAATCATCATGATTTCTAAAGAGCAACTGTCATCTCTGTCCCTCAGCGGCTCCTCCTCTGACCCGCTGTTGACTCACCAACAGTCCCATTCAATTTAATGGGGTGGCTGGTGATGTGGCAGTGACGCAACAAGGTGGAGGACATGGCGGCAGCAGGTGAGTAGATGCCCGCTAACAGGCACTGCCATAATGGATCTGAAATGACAGATGCGCTTTAAACATAAGGACTTATTCTTGCTGGTAGTTATTAAAGATTCTATTTGCAAACAAAATGAAGGTTTTCTATTTAGTATAAGCAGTCAGGTAAGTAAAACAGCGATATCCGAACAGATTCAATCATCCAGTTTGAAGTGTACATACAACAAAAGAACACTGCTCTAGGCAGACATCTCATAATGCATCCCACCTGCTGATGGAAACAGGTGCTGGCACTGCATGTAGGAATTAATCGGAAAAAAAAAAAGGCTGGATGGCCGCACTCTGTTAACCCCTTTTATTGAAGACCGTTTAAAAATTCTTCTTGCACAAAGACATCAGAGACACAGAATCAGATCACCCCACAGATTTTCAATGGGATTCAGGTCTGAGCTCTGGTTGGGCCATGCCAAAACTTTAATCATCTTCTGGTGAAGCCATTCCTTTGTTGCTTTTGGATGTATGCTTTGGGTCAGTGTCATGCTGAAAGATGAAGTTCCTCTTCATGTTCAGCTTTCTAGCAGAAGCCTGAAGGTTTTGTGCCAATATTGACTGGCATTTGGAACTGTTCATAATTCCCTCTACCTTGACTAAGGCCCCTGTCCCAAATGAAGAAAAACGGCCCAAAGCATGATGCTGCCACCACCATGCTTAACTCTGGGTATGATGTTCTTTTGGTGATGTGCAGTGTTGTGTTTGTGCCAAACCAGAGCATTTTTTTGCATTTCAGCACGGCGGCATTTTAACTAACAATTGCATGGTCGTGCGATGATGTACCCAATCAAAATTGACATCCTCTCCCGCCCCCCACAAATGGAGAGTTCTTTTGGTGGTATTTGATCACCTGTGGTTTTTATTTTTTGCGCTATAAACAAAAGAGGGACAATTAAAAAAAAAAAAAAAAAAAAAAAAAAAAAACTTTTTTACTTTTTGCTATAGTAAATATTCAAATTTTTAAAAAAAAAAATACCTTTCCTCAGTTTAGGCCGATATGTATTCTTCTACATATTTTTGGGGAAATAAAATTGTATTAAGCATATATTGATTGGTTTGTGCAAAAGTTATAGCGTCTGCAAAATAGGGGATAGATTTATGTTATTATTATTATTATTATTATTATTTTAATAGTAATGTCGGTGATCAGCGTTTTTTTTTTTTTTTTAATTTTTTTTATTGGGACTAAGATATTGCGCTGGACAGATCAGACACACTTGACACATTTTTTGGGACCAGTGACAATTATACAGCGATCAGTGCTATAAAAATGCACTAATTACTGTATAAATGTCGCTGGTAGGGAAGAGGTTAACTGTTCCCTGGGTGTGTTCTAACTGTGGGGGGGGGGGGGGGGGCGGGACTGACTAGGAGGTGAGAGATTGCTGTTTATACTTAGTATGTACACACCATCTGTCTCTTCTCCCCTGAGAGAACCAGGATCTGTGTGTTTACACAGGCACAGATCCCAGTTCTTGCTCTGTCACGAGCGATCGTGGGTGCCTGGTGGTCATTGCGCCCTCCGGGCACTCGCATCGGATGCGGCGGTGAGCCATGTGCCCCTTAGTGGTTTAAAAAACAAACCGACGTAAGGTTATGTCGTTTTGCCCACCCATGCCATTCTGCCACAGTAAAACTGCAGTGGCTGGTCAGGAACTGATTAATGTTGCTGTAGGCCTCTTGGCAGCCTCCCTGACCAGTTTTCTTCTCATCAATTTTGGAGGAATGTCCCGTTCTTGTTAATGTCCCTGTTGTGCCATCTTTTCTCAACTTGATAATGACTGTCTTCACTGTGTTCCATGGTATATCTAATGCCTTGGAAATTCTTTTGTACCCTTCTCCTGATACCTTTTAACAATGAGATTCCTTTTGGAAGCTCTCTGCGGACCATGGCCTTTGCTTTAGGATGCGACAAAAAAATTGTCAGGAAAGACCTACTAGAACAGCTGAATTTTATTTATTAATCAGAGACGCTTTAAATGATGACAGGTGTGTACAGACTCCTATTTAACATGAGGTTGAATGTGATTGCCTAATTCTGAACATGGCTACATCCCCAGTTATAAGAGGGTGTGCACACTTATGCAACCACTTTATTACATTTTTTTTTTAATTTTTACTTCCCGCCACCTAAAATTTCATTTAGGGTTTTCAATTAAGTTGTATAGTTTATAGGCCATATTAAAGGTGGAAAAAGTTCTGAAATGATTTTTGTCTCTTCCCCCCTTTTTTTTTTTTATTTTTATTTTTTAAAATCACTTTTACCAATTCCTGCCCGCCATATAGCAGTATGATGGCTGCAACGTGGTTGTTATCCTGACTGGGTTTCCTATGACGTCCAGCAGGCTAAGCAACTTGCGAGCGCCCACTAGAGTGATTGGTGGTGTGTCTCTTTGACACACCGCATCTCCAATCTTGGTAAAGAGCCTATCATGTGGGCTCTTTACCATGTTATCAGCTGTGTCCAATCACCAGGAAGTGCCGTTTATCTGCCTTTCCTCTTTTCACGCTGACAAGGTGCAGGTAGAGGAGATCAGCGGCTCTCCTGATGGGGATGGGGGTCTGCGTTGTTTATCACTGCATTGATTATTAGTGCAGTGCCCACCAGGGATGCCAAATTAGTGCCCATTAGAAATGCCAATCGGTGCCCATCAGTGGTGCTTATTAGTGCCCGTCGGTACCGCCTCATCAGTGAAGGTGAAAGTGTTTATATCGGCAAATGCATAGGAATGAATCTGAAGACAGATGACCAGACAGAACCCCTGTGTGCTTACCCCGGCTAGGTATTGTCAGCTGTCTCTCTCCCCTGAAGCTGCCTGCTAGGAGCCAATCACGTGACCGGACTTGAGTTTCCTGAGGATAGGTAAATATATGCATCTTCCTTATACAGGGTAGTTGGAATAGTATACAAACACATCTGAGTGTTTGTAGCAGTTATATTGTAAGGCTTCATGTACACTAGCAGCTTTTGGGGTGTGGGTTTTTTATTTATTTTTTGTCAAAGCTCCTAAATGCAATTCCCTAAAAGCCTATGTGTCAATGTACACACAGGCTTTTACCAGATTTTAGGGGAGCTTCAACCTCCCTTTCCTGAACTTGGAAGAATGGCTTTCGAGATCTGAATGATTTTGACGTGTTTTGCTGTTTTTTTTTTTTTTTTTTTTGTTTCCCCCCCATTGTCAAAGTAGGCAATGTGTACAATGACATTTTATGGTGCAGTGATCCTTTGTGTGGTAGCTGTATTGTCATTCAGTGTACACATAGTTTGTCAGGGTGTAGAGTCTGGGAGAACAGACTGCTTTTTATTTGTACCCTCGAGAGCTAGAAAGTCGGTATACCTGTTTTTATAAGTTGTATGCTCCGGGGGGGGGGGGGGATAACTTGCAGACTGGAACAGATGTTTGGGTGAAAACGGCAAACAATAGATCGGTCTCATACGTGATCTTTTGCCACAAAGGAGTGTGGAGGGGGGAACTGGATCTGATTCTACTTGATGAAGAAGAACGTGTTGGAAGAATTTTAATAAAATACAATAGAGAAGATAAAAGACCCCGTGCTTGCATTGAAAGCTGTAGATGACATTTGCTTCGGCAAGCCTCTGCAGCGTTACAATCACAAACCTGTGAAAACAGCAGCAGTTCTATCAGATCACACCTCATTGTCGTAAGACTACCCTAGTAAGTGTTTTCACAAGTGTGTAGTAAGGGAATACCTTTACTCAACTGGGCTTTATTACTCTGTTACACAATATAAACATCACACTTATATGATACCCTTGTAATGTTATCACATTGCTGGAAAACTGTTTTCATTTTTATCTACCTTTTTTTCCTATTTAACCCCTTCACGCCTGCGCTGTAGCTGAATGACAGCTACGGTGTGGACTTACTTTGCTGGGAGGGTTTCTATGGACGCCCTCCCGTGATCGCACTTCCCGCATGCCCCCCTGTGTTACGTTCTTTGATCGCCGAGTCCTTGCGACTGTGCTAATCACAGATCGGGGTATAGGGCCAATCACCGCACGTGATCAGCTGTGTTCAATGATAGGTGATCACGGATGTCAACAAAAGCTGGTTATTGGCTTTTCTTTTATCACGCTGACAGCGTGCAGAGAGAAGAGAGCCGATAACCAGCTTTTATTTAAAGGGACAGCAACACTGATAATCAGGGCACTGACATCTAGTGCATGCTAGGGTTACACCGATACTAGTATCGGTACTCCTGCAAAAATGCACCGATACCTGAAAACGATACTTTCAGGCTCAGCTCTTTGAGCTGTCAGTAGGTCTTCCCAGTGTTAAAGAAGTCCGGTAATTGGCGCTGTAAAAAAAACAAAAAACAAAAAACAAAAAAAAAAACACAGCTGGCAATGTTTATTACCAACATTGCTCAGCCCTGAAACACTAAAATAAAAAGACATTGTTTCTTTTTGTATATTTCTGTTTCTTCATCTGCAGATCAAAGGAATGAACCCCTTCTTAACCCTTAGGCTCCATGTACACTGAAGCTCAAAAAAGCTTTTTCTGGACGCCAGATTGCTGACAGAAAACGCTGGTTGAAAAACCTGCTTTTAAAAGCGTTTTGTACTAGCGTTTATTAGCATTAGCGTTTATGGGCGTTTATGGGCGTTTTCAATAAAAAATACACAGAGGACACTCCAAAAATCCCACAGGGCATTCCAAACTCCCACAATGCATTGAAAAATTAGAATGCCAAACACTAATTAACACGCGTTTATTAGTGTTTATCGGCGTTTGTCGTTTTTTGGCGGTGAAAAACAGCACTTTGAACGCGAATTTCTGGCGTTCAGAAAAAAGCCCATAAACTCCACTGCTCATTAAAGTTAAAAAAAGGTCCATGTGTGCATGGACACATAGGCTAACATAGAGTGGAGTTTATGGGCTTTTGGGGGAAAAAAAAACGCCCAAACTCCAATAAACTGCAGTTTATGAGCTCCAGTGTGCATGGAGCCTTAATTTACTCTAATCAACCTTAATTAACTCCCTATTCTCCTCCATTTAATTATTATTTCCCCGTTTTTTTTTTTTTCTTTTGTTCAAGTCTATTTTGATAAACAAAATGTTTTATTTATTTTTGCTTTGTTAGTGTGTGTGTGTGTGTGTGTGTGTATGTATGTCTATATAATATAATTTGACATTGAAAAATTGTAAAAAAAAAAATCTATTTTTTTCATTTGTAAGTAACCTTTCAATGCTTTATACTAGGAAAGGCCGCTCATTTTGAGCGCGTCTCCAGTTAGACGGGGCCAGCGAAGGAGGCGTCGCTGGCCCGTCACCTGGTATGGACTTAAAGGGGAACCCCAACGCCGAAAAAATCGGCGTGGGGGTCCCCCCAGGTCCACATCAGACCCTTGTCCGAGCACGCTACCCGGCCGGCCAGAAAAGGGGGGGCGAGCGAGCGCCCCCTCCTGAGCCGTACCAGGCCGCGTGCCCTCAACATGGGGGGTTGCCTTGTCCCCATGTTGATGAGGACAAGGGCCTCTTCCCGACAACCCTGGTCGTTGGTTGTCGGGGTCTGCGGGCAGGGGGGCTTATCGAAATCCGGGAGCCCCCTTTAATAAGGGGGCCCCCGGATACCGGCCCCCCACCCTATGTGAATGAGTATGGGGTACAATGTACCCCTACCCATTCACCTGTAAAAAAAAAAAAAACACACAATGCTTTCTTCTTCGCCGCCGCCGCCCTCTTCTTCCGACTTCGGGGGCCTTGTCCCCCTCTTCGGTTCTTCTTGCCGGAGGATGCTGGGACTGTGACATCATAATAGGCGGGGACATAATCCGATGATGTCCCTATATAAGTCACTGCGCGTCACGTCCGTGCCATTGTGAGCGGAGGATACGACGAGGCAACATCTGAACAGAAGACGGCGAAGGGGGCGACAGAAGACCGGTGGCCCGAAGAGGGGGACAAGACCCTCGAAGTCAGAAGAAGAAGGGGGGCGGCGGCGAAGAAGAAAGCAGGGCTCCTCCGCTAGCAAAAGAGCTAGCAGAAGATAGCGGAGGAGTCCGGCGAGAAGACCCCCGGAGCTGTGCAATAAACTATTTTAACCCTTGTGTGTTGTGTTTTTTTTTTTTTACAGGTGAATGGGTAGGGGTACATTGTACCCCATACTCATTCACATAGGGTGGGGGGCCGGTATCCGGGGCCCCTTATTAAAGGGGGCTCCCAGATTCCGATAAACCCCCCCGCCCGCAGACCCCGACAACCAACGGCCAGGGTTGTTGGGAAGAGGCCCTTGTCCTCATCAACACGGGGACAAGGTGCTTTGGGGTGGGGGGGCCGCCCCCCATGTTGAGGGCACGCGGCCTGGTACGGCTCGGGGGGGGGGGGGCGCTCGCGTTGGGGTTCCCCTTTAAGTTCATACCAGGTGACGGGGCCAGCGACGCCTCCTTCGCTGGCCCCGGCTACCTGGAGATGCACTTAAATGAGTGGACTTTTCTCCGGGCGGGAAAAGTCCGTTCATTTCTTGTACGGCGGACTGGCACACGCACGGCCGGATTGTCCGCCGTACTTTTGGGTAAAAAAAGTCCGCCGGAGGCTACACATGGGCGGATTGTCCGGCGGACTTGAGTTTGCCGGACTTTTCCACCGGATTGTTCGTGTGTACGCAGCATTACCCTTACTAATGCGGCGATGTCAAAGGAAAAGATCCATAAGCCGCACATCATGAAGCAGACCCATGTGTATGAAGTGAGATAAATGCCAGCCTCATCCAGGACAGCCCAGCTGAGGCTGCCATTCATCTCCCTTCATGCACATGGGTCTGCTTCATGATGTGCGGCTTATGGATCTTTTCCTTTGACATTGCTGCAGCTTGGAGCTAGGACGAGCTCCTGTCCCTGCCTGCACTCTCAGCAGTCTAGTTGAACTTTACCTCTCTACCTAAGCGGCACCAAAATTTTACCTTACTAATGTGCTTATGTTCACCCCTTCCCGCCAACTGTATACGTATATATGGCCTCATGGAAGTGGGACTTTATCTGTGGGGCTGCATATATATGCACGTTGAGGCCCTTCTACGGGTGCAAACAACTAATAACGTACACATCTGAGGTTTTATCTGTGATTTGTCAGGAGCAGGAGAATTTATTTTCAGTTATTTGGTGATAAATTATGTTAATCTCAAGAAGTGTTGATATTTCTGATGTGTATTGTAGTTGGGGAGCTAGGAGACAACAAGGCTAGAACCTGAAAGGTCGTATTTAATTTGTTTCTGGTAACAAGTGTATTGTTGGAGTAATATGAGCAGGAGGGGGGAAACCTCCTCTTCAACTGTATATAAGACTGTATTCTTGTTCTAATCAACAGTTCATGTTGAGCAACCTAACGAGTATTGCCCTGTTTGTGGTTCTCAGCGGTTGGAATAGCTGATATCTATTTTCAGACTGGGAGGAAGCGGTAAATGACGAAAGTATTCAAGCGGCGTGTTCCTTGGTGTCAGTGGGATGAATGGCACCCCCCGTCCTTGTCAGTGGGAGGCGTGGCACCCCCCGTCCTTGTCAGTGGGAGGTGTGGCACCCCCCGTCCTTGTCAGTGGGAGGTGTGGCACCCCCCGTCCTTGTCAGTGGGAGGCGTGGCACCCCCCGTCCTTGTCAGTGGGAGGCGTGGCACCCCCCGTCCTTGTCAGTGGGAGGCGTGGCACCCCCCGTCCTTGTCAGTGGGAGGCGTGGCACCCCCCGTCCTTGTCAGTGGGAGGCGTGGCACCCCCCGTCCTTGTCAGTGGGAGGCGTGGCACCCCCCGTCCTTGTCAGTGGGAGGCGTGGCACCCCCCGTCCTTGTCAGTGGGAGGCGTGGCACCCCCCGTCCTTGTCAGTGGGAGGCGTGGCACCCCCGTCCTTGTCAGTGGGAGGCGTGGCACCCCCGTCCTTGGTGTCCGTTGTGGATTGGATAGTGCCCCGAGGGTTAAATGGAGGAAAGCAAAGGGCCACAATTGGCCACAGTTTGGAGACAGCTGGTCTAGTAGATAAATTCCAGAGGAAGTAAATCTAAATCCCTTTTGTTCAATATAGGGACAAGACTTTAACCTCCTACAGATCCACGCTATAGCTGAATGACCTCTACAGATCCGTGCTATAGCCTAATGACGGCTACAGCATGACCCTGCATTGCCGGGGCTACGTCTATTGACGTCATCCCGTGCCCGAGCAGCCTGCACACCCCCTGCTGGGTGCGCATGGTGTGCTCTGTGATTGAGTCTGAGACTCGCTGGATCACAGATCGGAGTAAGGGGTCGATCCCGACCCCTTACCGCTAGGGATGCACCGAATGGGTTTTTTGGTGCCGAAACCGATACCGAAAATGAAAAATACACTAGGCCGAAAACCGATACCGAAACAGCACCGATACCGAAAATGACTGTTTTTAAAAAATATTTTTATACAGGAGGTGGTCAGAGACTGGGGACACGGTACGGGAGGTGGTCAGAGACTGGGGACACGGTACAGGAGGTGGTCAGAGACTGGGGACACGGTACGGGAGGTGGTCAGAGACTGGGGACACGGTACAGGAGGTGGTCGGAGACTGGGGACACGGTACAGGAGGCATCCCCCATTGCAGGCCAGTGTGTCCCCTTTTGTTGCAGCCTGTGTGTCCCCTTTTGTTGCAGCCTGTGTATGGAAGAGAGCCGCCTCCGCCGCCTGTTTGATCACAGCGCCGGGAACATCCCGACCGCGCGCCGTCACACGCAGCTCCTCCCCCTTGTCCGGGCACTTTGATAGACAGATCATCCGTCCAATCCTGCGGATGATCTGTCTAAGTGCCCGGACAAGGGGGAGGGGCTGCGTGTGACGGCGCGCGGTCGGGAACACACAGCTATTGAAATGAAAGCTGTGATGTTCCCGGCGCTGTGATCAAACAAGCGGCGGAGGCGGCTCTCCTGCGCTATACACCCCTCATGATGGGCGTCACCAGGGGCGGGGGGGCGGAGCCCCGCCCCCACCCAGGCCACGTCCCATTTTCGGCTCCATTATCGGCCATTTTTCTCTTTCGGCAAATTGCCGAAAAGGGCATTTTCGGCCGATATGTTTCGGCGGCCGAAATTTCGGTGCATCACTACTTACCGCGTGATCAGCTGTCAGTCAATAACGGCTGATCACGTAATATAAACTGGCTATTTTTTTCTCCTCGCGCTGACAGCGTGAGGAGAAAAAAAAAAGGCGATTCAACAGTGGCCGTGATCGGGACATCACCAAAAGAGAGAGCTCCATTGTTGTGGGGAAGAAAAACGATAAAAATTGTGTAAAAAAAAAAAAAAGTGTTGTATGACCGCTCAATTGTCATTCAAAGTGCGTCGGCGCTGAAAGCTGAAAATTGGTCTGGGCAGGAGGGGGTTTAAGTGCCCAGTAAGCAAGTGGTTAAAGTCTGACACTCAGATGAGTCTGTTTTGTAGAAGATTTTCTGTGCTGTTATTGAAAATTGATGTGTTTTTTTTCTGTACCCCTCCTTTTATTTGTCAGGACAGCATGTCACGTGCAGAGCAGATACTGAAATACCTTATTCCAGCAAAGCCTGCGTCCTCTCTATATTTGTTCCAAATGCAGACAGGCTTAGCGAGGCGTTGGCGTCCTCCAACATCCGGCGCAGGAATATGCTTTTAAAAGCTCCATTTGTGCTGCTGCAAGTTGTCGGAGGGACACAACAGCTAAGAGGGGCATGAAAGAGGTTTGGGGAAACATGCATTTCCTATTGAGACATTTACTATTTGCATCAGGCTGAGCATTAATAGCAGTGGCTGAACTATTGCTCAAGCAGTAGATGTGATCCTTCTGGCATTACCTCTACATTGTGAATCGGGCTATGGTAGGAAGGGGGTGGGTAAAAACACCTCAAAAAGAACCATCTCAAAAAAGATGGCATCCTCTCCTGAGAATTCTGAAGTGGCTGGTCAGAGTGAGCCATCAGGGCTGTCTGGTGTTGCGGCTGCTTTCAACACTACAGCCCCTGTCTATATTACTGAAGATGTTTTTTTCTCAACTATTTTAGGCTTGGAGCAAAAGATTGCTGCTTTAATCGCATCCCAGAGTGGGACTAAGCGCGATAGGTCCCCTTCCATTTCCCAGGACCCTCAAACTGAGGAACATGGGGGTGAGAGATGGTGAATTTCTCTCAGGGGACCAGGAAGAGGCTGATGACTCCTCTTCTGAAGAGTCCAATACGGAAGGATCAGGTTCATTCTGAACAATTGGTCTGCTCCACATTCATGCTGCCATTAGCTGAGTCAGTCGATGAATCCACTTCTTGTTTGGGTTCGCTAAAGCCTCCCCAGGCTAGTCATGCTTTTCCTATTCATTCATTGCTAAAAAAAAAGCTTATGTATTCTGAGTGCGGTCACCCAGATAAACAGTTTTTTCCTCCAAAAAAGGTTTTCAACACTTTTATCCTATGGAGGAAGAATTTAATAAGAAAGGAGGGGGGAGGTGCCAGCAATTGACGCTGCTATATCCTCTGTGAATAAAAATCTGACTTGTCCGGTAGACAATGCTCAAATGCTGAAGGATCTAACGGATAAGAAGTTGGAATTCCTATTTAAAAACAATATTTCTCTGCCAGGTTCAGTAGCTGGCAGCAATCTGTGTATGTCAGTCCTTAAGAGACCAGGTTTACACAGGTGCTCAAGATTATTCCCGATCAGCAGGTCCAAGATTTGGCCAGGATACCAGGGGTGTTTGTTTTACAATTGACGCTATAAGAGATTATATTCTCCAGGTGTCACGACTTATGCTCAGGCTGGTGCATGTGCGTAGAGTTCTGTGGTTGAAAAATTGGTCAGCCGAAGCGCCCTGCAAAAAGCTCCTGGCTAGTTTTCCATTTTGCGGTGAACGGCTGTTTGGGGACGATCTGGATAATTACATCCAAAGAATTTCTAATGGGAAAAGTTCCCATTTGACAGTTAAGAAGAGGATTAAAGGTTTTTCTTTTAAATGAGCTTCTTCAGTGCCAGGAGCATCAGCCTCCAGGCAGTTAGAACTGCCTCCACCGTCAAGTTCAAGAGATAAACCACAGGGTCAACCCCAGGGACAAAAGAGGCCCTGGGTAAGGAAACTCACAAAACAAAATACTAAAACCTCCTTATGAAGGGGCACCCCCGCTCACTCGAGTGGGGGGAATGCTTCTGCAGTTCTCAAGGGTCTGGCAGGAAGAGTGTCGAGACAAATGGGTGGCTTCCTCAATATCTCTAGAATACAAACTTGAGTTCCGAGAGTTCCTGTCTACTCGTTTTCTCACATCAAACATTCCCAGTGATCCAGAGAAAAAATAAGTCTTTCTAGCTTTGGCCTTTCTCTAGTCTCAAAAGGTGATATTGGTGGTCCCCATGGAAGAGCAGAGGTTAGGGTTTTATTTGAACCTTTTCAGGGTACCAAAACCAAACGGGGATGTCAGACCCATTTTAGGTCTCAAAGATCTACACTGGTTTTTGAATATCTGTTTTTTTTCCGCATGGCGTTAATCCGATCAGTGGTTTCCATTCTACATGGTGGAGAACTGCTGGCACTAATCGACATCAAGGATGCTTAACTCCATGTACCTATTTTTCCCGCTCACCTGAAATAGCTATGCTTCGAGATAGAAAATCTTCATTTTCAGTTTGTAGCTCTGCCTTTAGGTCTAGCTACTGCACCTCAAGTGTTTTACAAAGGTCTTGGCTCTCCCTTTTTAGCCAGATTAAGGGCTCGGGGTATAACGATTCTAGCTTACTTAGACGATCTAATCTTGATAGATCAGTTGGTAGCCCGCTTAGACCAAAGTTTGGTCACCACAGTCAGCTACCTGGAATACCTAGGTTGGATTCTCAACCTAGAGAAATCTTCCTTTAAAACCATCAAGGAGGTTGGAATACTTGGGTCTGATTATAGATGCAGCTCAGAAGAGGGTGTTCTTGCCCCAGGCAAAGATCCGTGCCATAAGGGAACTGATTCAGGTGGTCAAAGCAAAGAAGAATCCTTCTATTCAACTTTGCATGAGATTGTTGGGAAAGATGGTGGCTTCATTCAAGGCCGTTCCTTATGCTCAGTTTCATTCAAGACTACTGCAATACGTTTCCTATCAACTTGGAACAAGTAGGTCCAAGCTCTAGACTTGCCAATGCGTTTATCCCCAAAGGTGCGTCAAAGCCTCAGTTGGTGGTTGATAGCCAAGAATCTCCAAAATGGAAAATCTTTTCTACCAGTTACCTGGAAGCTGGTAACAGAGGTATGTGGTAACAGATGCCAGCCTTCTTGGCTGGGGAGCAGTCCTGGAAGAAGCGTCTGTCCAAGGAAAATGGTCCAAATCAGTAATGACCTTGCCCATCAATATTCTAGAGATTCGGGCAGCACACTTGGCCCTGAAAGCCTGGATGCTCAGATTACAGAATTGTCCTATCAGGATTCAATCCGACATTGCCACAGCAGTGGCCTATATCAACCACCAAGGGGGCACGAGAAGTCGTGCAGCCCGGAGAGAGGTGAATCGTAGCCTAACATTGAGAATTGGCAGGCGGACTACTTGAGTAGCCAGCAGTTCCCGGGAGAATGGTCTCCCCCCGACATCTTTCTGTCAATATGTCAAAGATGGGGAATTCCGTACTTGATTCTGTTTGCGTCCAGGTTCAACAAAAAGATCAACAACTTTGTGCCAAGGACAAGGGATCCGTTGGCATGCGGAACAGATGCCTTGGTTTTCCCGTGGGATCAGTTTTCACTGATTTATGCATTCCCTCCTATTCTGGTGCTTCCACGACTTCTTTGCAGGATCAAGCAGGAAGGGAAGGCAGTGTTTCTTGTGGCTCAGTAGACGAGATCTTGGTATGCAGAGATCGTAAAGATGGCGGTAGAAGTCCCATGGCCAGACCTTCTCTCACAAGGTCCGGTATTCCATCCTACCTTACAAACGCTGAATTTAACGGTTTGGTTATTGAGACCCACATTCTGAAGAAGCGTGGGCTGTCGAGTTCAGTAATGTCTACTTTGGTTAATGCTAGGAAGCTGGCCTCCAGAGTCCTATATTAGAGTCTGGAAGGCATATGTCTCCTGGTGTGAATCCAGGGGTTAGCACCCCAGGAAATATGTCCTAGGTATGATCCTTGACTTTCTACTGATGGGATTAGAAATTAAACTGGCCTGGAGTACTATCAAAGGCCAGGTATCGGCCGTATCGGTATTATTTCAACGACCGCTTGCTTTGCACTCTCTGGTTCGTAACTTTATTCAGGGGGTAACGCGACTTAATCCTCTGGTTAGGTCACCCCTGGAACTTGAATTAAGTCCTGTCGGCATTACAGAAACTGTCTTTTGAGCCAAAACAAGTATACAACACATTCCCTTGGTCCTTTTGACAAGGAAATGCTTTTCTGGTAGCCATATCTTCTGCAAGAAGGTTATCAAAGTTGGCTGCTCTTTCTTGTAAAGAGCCATATTTGATTATTCACAAGGATAAGGTTGTATTACGTCCTCATCTTAATTTCCTACTGAAGGTAGTGTCAGGTTTTCATTTAAACCAAGATATTGTTCTACCTTCACTTTTTGCAGAACCTCGTGCTGCGGAAGGAAGGTCACTACATTCTCTTGATGTAGTGTGAGCAGTCAAGGTCTCCTTGAAGGTGACTGCTCAGATTCGTAAAACAGATGTTTTGACTGTGTTGCTGAAAGGTCCTAAGAAGACAGTCAGCGTTGACATCTACTATTTCTAAATGGATTTAACAATGGATTGTTCAAGCTTATGGTTTAAAGAGGAAAATTCCACCTTTTCATATTAAAGAGCACTCCACCAGGGCGGTTAGTATTTTTCCTGGGCAGTGCATCACCAAGCCCCCATGGCTCAAATCTGCAAGGCCGCAACTTGGTCTTCAGTCCATACATTTACCAGATTCTATCAAGTAGATGTAAAAGGTCATGAGGATATCGCCTTTGGGCGCAGCCTACTGCAGGCAGCAGTGTAAGTCCTCTAGTTTCTTAGTGCCCTATTTTTGTTGTGTCTCCATCCCTTCAGTTGGCATTGCTATGGGACATCCCACATAGTAACTACTATGGCACTGTGTCCCGTGATGTACGATAAGAAAATAGGATTTTTTAACAGCTTACCTGTAACTTCCTTTTCTTTGAAGCACATCACGGGACACAGAGGTTCCTCCCTTCTTTCTGGTATACACGTGTATTGCTTTGCTACAAAAACTGAGGTACTCCCAGTAGTGGGAGGGACTATATAGGGAGTGGACTTCCTGTCTTAGGGTGTGCCAGTGTCCATCACCTGAAGGTGGCCTATAATCCACATAGCAACTACTATGGCTCTGTGTCCCGTGATTTTACTTCAAAGCCTTTTCCCCCACAATGCTGGCCGGTGGTTGGTGGCGATCTGCAGGCAGGGGGCTTATTGGAATCTGGAAGCCCCTGCCGTGTGTGTGTGGTACATTGTACCCCTACTCATTCACCCAAAAATGTCAATACAGTACACAGGTTTTTGACACAGTCCTTTTTTTTTATTAAAGCAGCTCCAGCGTGTCTATTTTCGTGTTCTACTGTCCAGGTCTTACCCCCTCTCTGGTGATGTCTTCTCCCAACGCTAGCACCCACTGTTGTTAGGTCCAGTGTGTGCCATTACCTATATAGCCATGAGGCATGGCCATCTGGAGACACCGCTTTCTTGTGACGTCATCGCCCAGACATGACTGAGCGGTGATGTTACGAGGAGGCGGGGTTTCCAGATGACATCACCGGATGGCAATGCCGCATGGCTATATAATTTAATGGCACACACCGGACCTAACGCAACAGTGGGAGCTCGCATCGGGAGAGGACATCAGAAGAACTAGAGGCAGGAGAAGACACATTGGAGCTGCTTTTAATAAATGTCACTCAAAAACCTGTGTACTGTGTTTTTAATTTTTGACACCTTTTTTGGGTGAATGAGTAGGGTACAATGTACCCATTATTCACATAGGGTGGGGGCCGGTATCTGGGGGCCACCCCCTTAAAGGGGGCTTCCAGATTCCGATATGCCACCTGCCTGCAAACCCCCACAACAACCGGTCAGGGTTGTGGGGAAGAGGGAACATAAGGACAAGGTGCTTTGGAGAGTGGGAGGTGCCCCCTACCCCAAAGTACCCACCCCCCATATTGAGGGTGTGTGGTGGCCTAGTATGGTCCAGGAGGGAGGGGGCGCTCGTCCAACCCCCCCCCCCCCCCCCCCTTTACCTGCCGGTCTGCATGCTTGGATAACGGTCTGGTATGGATTCTGGGGGGATCCCACAGCGTTCTTTTTATTTTTGGCCAGGGGTTCCCCTTCAAGATCCTCAGAGCACAAGTCAGATCATCATGATCCAACTTGGGTGTAACTTTAGTCAAATCAATAGGCTCTCATAGGGAACCATTGATTTTGAATAGAGGCGGAGAAACGCTGCTAAAAGCTAGCGCGGCTAAACGCGCATTAATGCCAATGCAAAAAGCTACTAAAAGTTTTTTTACAGCCGCTTTTTCCTCGCAATGGTAGTGGCTTTGCAGCTTGTTTTTTCTAAATCCCTGTGTGCATGAGGACTAAAATCTCATTTGTGTCCTACTTCTGTGTTTTAGTTGTCAGCAGGGTTAAAAGAAGCCAATACTTTGAAATCCTTTTTTCTGTTCATCTCTGTATTTACAGAATAGCAGTAAACCAGCTATCAGGTAATCTGGAGTACTATACTTACCACCTACTGGCTTCAAATGGGTCAGTCAAATATTCATTTTGAAGATCTTCACCCTCTGAATACACTTCCCTTCAATCCACATCTTCTTCCCTCCACTATATGGATAGCGCTATTTTTTTATTTATTTTTTTGTGTGTGTGGGGGGGGGGGGTTACATTTCTTATTAACCACTTCAATACAGGGCACTTAAACACCTTCCTGCCCAGACCAATTTTGAGCTTTCAGCGCTGTCGCACTTTGAATGACAATTGCGCGGTCATGCTACACTGCACCCAAATGAAATTTTTATCATTTTTTTCCCACAAATGGAGCTTTATTTTGGTGGTATTTGATCACCTCTACGGTTTTTATTTTTTGCGCTACAAATAAAAAAAATACCGAAAATTTAGAAAAAAAAAAGTTTTTTTTGTTTCAGTTTCAAAACTTTGTAAATAAGTACGTTTTCTCCTTCACTGATGGGCACTGATGGGGCTACACTGATGGGCACTGATAAGGCGGCACTGGGCACCAATGTGGCACTGATAGGCGGCACTGATAGGCGGCACTGATGGGCGACACGGACGGACACTGATAGGTGGCACAAATTGGCACTGATAGCTGGCACGGATGGGCGGCACGGATAGGCGGCACAGGTGGGCACGGATAGGCGGCACAGGTGGGCACGGATAGGCGGCACCGGTGTTATACTATAATAATGGATGCCAATCAGTGCCAAACAATAATGCATGCCAATCAGTGATGCCCATTGTGGGCACTGATTGGCATCCATTATGGGCACTGATTGGCACCCATTGTGCTGACTGGCATCCCTGGTGGTCTAGGGAGGATTATGACCTTTATTACCTTTTCCCTGGTGGTCCAGTGTGGGCATCCTGGGGGGGCTGTGCTGATAATCGATCAGCACAGACCCCCCCTGTCAGAGGAGCAGCCGATCGGCTCTCCTCTACTCGCGTCTGTCAGACGCGAGTGAGGGAAAGCCGATCACTGGCTCTTCCCATTTACACTGTGATCAGCCGTGATTGGACACGGCTTATCACGTGGTAAAGAGTCTCCGTCGGAGACTCTTTACCGAGATCGTAGTTGCCGGGTGTCAGACTGACACCCCGCAACAACGATCGCCGCGATGCGCACCCCCGGGGGCGCGCAGCGGCTCATTATCCTGATCACGTCATATGACGTCCGGTCAGGATTATGAAACCACTTTGCCGCCGTCAATTGCCTATAGGGCGGACGGCAAGTGGTTAAAAAAAATAAAAATGTGTAGCCCTGCCCTCATGCATGTCCCTCATCTAGATCAATGATGTCCACAGTGCCCGTTGTGCCTCATGGGATATGCACATCACATATCCCAGGAGCCATAGCCCATCATTTAGAAAAGCGCCATGTCATCAGGAGGTGTGCCGCCTGAAATGGAAGAGCAGTTGGCACTCTTGATGTCGTAGTGATTGTAAATCATATTATAAAATAACCCATTCAGTTTAAAATGGAAATGGAAAGCATACATTTTTGTATAGATATAAAAATAAAAATAAAAAAAAATACTTTTTTATTTTTTTTTACTTTTTATTTTTTTTTGTTATCCCATTCCCTCTGTTTTCAGCTGCATAAGGGCTGGGGGAGGGGGAAGGAGGAGGAGAAGGAGAAGCAGCAGTACACTAAGCTTCCCAGTGAATGGCTGGCTGTGCAGAGGGGTGTGTCAGGGCAAGTCCGATCATTGGAGGAGGTTCCCAGCAACGCTAGAGAACTGACGATGTGCGCAGCCACATATCAGGAATATGAAGTGTTGGGGTAACAAACGCTTTAGCAAGCAGCATGGCTATGCAGGAGCAAGCGATGGCAGAGGATCCTCTGGGTGGGTGAGTATCAGAAACGCACCACCAAGTAAGCAGGGGTAAAAAAATAAAATAAAATAAATGGGTGGGGTGGGGTGGGGTGAAGTTCTGCTTTAATGTCTGACTATCTTAAAAAATAAAATAAAATAAAAAATGCACATAAAGCAATATACTTTACCTTTTTGAGACCATTTGAGTCACCTTTTTGATTTTAGCACACTTGCAGTGTTTGAATTGGTAACTTATGGTTTGGTTGCCACTTATTGCCTGCTGGTGCATGCACAGTACTGTGCTTAGATTTCAGAGTTTTTATTTAGGAGGGTTTGAGGCACTCTGTGCTACTGAATATCAGTGCTGTCCACAAAACAGCTCATGTATGCATATCACTTGCCACTTTCAGAGAACTTCTACATTACCTTCAAGGCCGTATTTGATTGTTTCTCAGCTGGTCAGATGTGACTGATGACCCCAGCAGCAGCATTGAGAAATGTGCAATTTCAGCCTGTCCAGCCAGGCAATATGTAAACAGTTGTGTCGGATATCCCCGGCATCAGCAGGACCAAGAATAACATCCCATTTATAGTACCAACGAATGGCCTTGCCGCATCAGTGACAGACTTTGTTTTATTTTTGGACGGCACAAAGGCACTTGTCTACATATCCTATGTAGAATGTGCAACTTCCTCTGCTTGGCTTTAATCGGACTTTAATAACAAATGGCTGTCCTTGATTTACAGCTGCTACTGTTAAAGTATTTGTAAAGGCATTTTTTTTTTAAACTTTTGCATAGAGTAAGAAAGGGTTAGACCCCATGTGAGGTTTTTATTGCTGTCTTTATCACTGCTAGAAAGATTCACCCCTCTTTTTCCAGGTGACTTGTAAAAACCAGAGTTTGTGGTCACTGACTTAATTTTTCGTGGCGGAGGGCGGAACGACTCTTTAAGTAGTGCTAACATGTATTCACAAGCTTAACTCCACTTTTATGCTGAAAAAACCTATAATGAAAAAAATAACATAGCGTGTACAATTTGCTATACATTCCATTTTTTAAATTGATATTAAAAATTTTACTTTCCTTTTTGATCTGCAATGTTGTAATTCTCTGTAAAATCCAGTTCGATATGGAAGCCTTGAGGCCTTCTGTACAGAGTCTCCCCAAAAGGTAATTTCTCTAGTCATCTTCCAGGACGGCACACCTGAGATGAGGGGCTCCTCCCTACTGAAACGCAATCAGTTGACAGCTGTTTTAAGTCCCCACCCTTCCCCTTGATTCTCAGTTTTTGAGTTGTTTCTCCCTACACAGCAAAACATATTTTTTTCTTCTAATCAGATGACCGAGGGTTGGATGGTAACCCTGTGAGGCAGGTAAAGGCAGGCCTGGAGCTGAAGTATATCCTGCAGGCTCCGGCCTTCTCAAAGGTGGCCCAGAAACTGTATCGGCGATCCGGTCACTGGGGTGCAAGTCCACCGCTGTTATACACTGCTCAACATCTCTGCCTCTCAGGCTCCTGTCTTCCTCCCTAATCTTAGGGCGACGGTGTTACCCCAGGAATGGGAAGTACTGGAGGAGACGCCGAACAGAGTGGCGCCTGAAGAGAGAGCCTAAAGAGGCACCAGTTCACTAGTGTGTGCGAGTGTCTGCCTAAACCACATCAGATGGGGAAAGAGGAAGGCAAGGCATTTCTTGCGGCACAGCAGAAATGCATGGGGAAGGCACAGTAAGGGATCCCTTTTGAACAGATCCTCCTTTTGGCGGTTGCTTGCTATGAGTAACATTTGATAAGCTCTAAACCTCCCATTCCACCTTTACACTGCGATTATATTTACAGTGCAGGAGGTAAGAAAAACCTTTTTGTTGGTTTGGACTACAGTTTACACAGTGGCAGAACTAAAAGCGATTTACCATAAATCGCTTCCTACAACCTTAAATTGAGGATTTTCTGTGCAAACCTCTGTAAGAGCTACATATATAAACTGGTAGTTAATGATTGCTTGTTTAAGGCCTACAGATGCCCATTTTACCTCCAGTCTAATTTGGTGACCACCTCTTGTAGAGGCTGTCTTATCTGGTCTCTAGGGCTGGGCTCATTAAGACCTTAGATGCTGAAAGGGTTTGATTAGCCCCACCTGTTTTCTCAGATTCAGGGAGCAGAGGTAAGGTAGGACAACAACTACTATAGTATAGGTGTGTTCAAATTTGTTGGCATTTTTTCCTTCACTGATGCTCTAGGGTTAGTATCTACAGCCCAGGCTATGCCTTTTAAACAATTTGCCCCTGTTTGGTTATTTCATAAAGGGATACACCAGTCTTGTGTCATCTCTGCTCATAATTGTTATGTTGCTGCACATCAGACATGCACAAGATTGAGGTCTTTTTGTGTCCTGTATGTACTGCCTTATTGGTTGCATATTGGCTACATATCAGAAAGGCAGCAGTGAAGATTGATGGTCCTTGTTTGTTGTGCTACACCGCAGAAATACACGTTGAACCTTGGCCAGGGGTAGTGCATATTCTGCCTTTGGTAATCGGTGTGGTACTGCAAAGTGGCATTTTAGACATGCGATTTGACATGTTGTGTCGCATGCCAATTGGCCTTCAATATGGACCTAGGCTTAGGGTTTTGCTATCTCTGTTCAGAATAGTTATATTGCTACACATCAGACATACACAAAGATTGAAGATTGTTTGTGTCCTGTATGTTCTACGTTTACTGCCTTATCGTCTGAATGTCAGAAAGACACATCAGGTTTTTTTTTTCTGTTTCTCATTGTTCTGCCTTACTGCTTCTTAGGGATACACATCAGGGGGTTGTTGGCTGCACTCCTCAAGGGAGACATGGCATTGGGGACCCCTCACATGTTCGACCTGAAAATTGCACGACGTTCCCTGTGACCTGTGTAATCTTGAGGTCTGTGGATCCAGAGAGTAAGGACTTCTTGGAGGTACTGCGACCTTTCACACAGACACGAATGGTACCCATTGGAAGCCATGGTGTATGACTTCTCATGCATCTTGCAGTCCCAAGTTTCAGGTCAGGTCACTGGTGTGGGGGGCCTTAAGCTTATCTGTCCCTTCTGGGTGAGGTTTTGCTATACAGCAGGAATACACATCATGGAGTTATTGCCTTATTTTGCAGTACACCAGAACATCGCAGCTGTGAAGGCTGTCTGGTTTTATGTTGCTGCACAGCAGAAATACTCAACATTGAAGCTTGTTGGTGCTTTCTGTTTCATATTGCCTTATGGCACTTCAGAAAAACACAATGCTGCAGGTTGCTTGTGTCCTTTCTCAGTGTTTGGTTCGGACTGCACTACAGAACTGCATAACAGAAAAGATTCTTGTGTTCCATATTATTTTACCCTGTGGCACAGTAGAAATGCACAACATGGGAGTTGGTGTTTGTTTCTGTATTTATATCCATTATGACCTAGTTAGGTGCACTTCAGAAATACGCAGCATTTAGGGTTTGCTTGTGTCTTTCAGTTTTTTACATCTTGGACGCACATCAGAAAACCAAACAGTGCAGACTGTCTACATTTAAATTTCAGATTTGGGTTTCTTCCCATATTTGATATGTCAGTTTAGCTAGCCGCACTCAGTTGCACAACATTGTTTATGCTTGTGTTCCTTTTTGTCTAAATCTATTTTTTGTGCTGTTCCACAATCTATGGCCTTTATATTTGTGATATTAATGATGCATGTATCACCTTTTTTCATTTCAGACCACCTCCTTCGTATAGGGGCCAGGAGTTCTGGCTGCAGACATCAGAAAGCCCCTTACATTCAGGGATTCCAGAACCATTTCCTAGGATTGAAACCCAGTAGCGTTCTAGGACACTGCAGGAAGGTGATAAAAAAAAAAAAAAAAAAAAAAATCACCTTGGGAAGTTCTGTTCAAAGGAGTATTATGGCCTGAAGATTAAGTATAAGAACTTCTCACCTGACCTGTATACCCAAACGAATAGGTTATGGCTCAGTACAGCCTTCATTTCACCCGCCTAGCAAAACTAGATGTAGTAATAGGAGTGTTCTACTCCTGCTATGGACTTAGGGCCGGTTCACACAGCAGGCGAGGCGAGGCGTCTCCTACTTGCCTCGCCGCGACCTGCGGCGACCTCAGCGGCGACTTGCAGATGACTTCTGTATAGAAGTCAATGCAAGTCGCCCCGAGGTCGCCCAAAAGTAGTACAGGAACCTTTTTTCTGAGTCGGAGCGACTCGAGTCGCTCCTCTCAGAACGGTTCCGTTGTACAGAACGGGGGCGACTTGCGGGAGCGAGGCGAGTCGTGTCGCCTCGCATCGCCCGCTGTGTGAACCGGCCCTTAATCTCCTGAAGTAGGCATTCAGGCCTTAGGAAAGCCATTGATTGGGTGTGCCTTCAAAACCCAGGGATCAAGCTTCTGTTAATCTATTACCCTTAAGTAGGCTTCCCCTTAGTCTTCGCTGACGTAAAGATGAACAAAAAGGGTTGCCTGTCGGGGATCCCTTTTTTGCAAATGTATTCTCCTGAACAGGATAGTGTTAAGACAGGCCCTCTTATTGATCAATGTAGTGTCCTTGTCTTACAAGACGGGCCTCTGATTAATCTTTTTAGTGGTTCTAAGTAGCGCCTACAGGCACAGTAGGCCATTGTTAATGTTTAAGACAGGCAACATTGCTAACCTACAAGTTTTTAACATGTTTTCTGATTCCACCTTTAACCACTTTCAGACCGGACCAATTTGCTGGTCAAAGACCAGATCACTTTTTGCGATTCGGCACTGCGTCGCTTTAACTGACAATTGCGCGGTCGTGCGACGTGGCTCCCAAACAAAATTGACGTCCTTTTTTTCCCACAAATAGAGCTTTCTTTTGGTGGTATTTGATCACCCCTGCGGTTTTTATTTTTTGCGCTATAAACAAAAATAGAGCGACAATTTTGAAAAAAACGCATTATTTTTTACTTTTTGTTATAATAAATATCCCCCAAAAATATATAAAAAAAACATTTTTTTCCCTCAATTTAGGCCGATACGTATTCTACATATTTTTGGTAAAAAAATCGCAATAAGCGATTGATTGGTTTGCGCAAAAGTTATAGCGTTTACAAAATAGGGATAGTTTTATAGCATTTTTATTAATATTTTTTTATTTTATTTTTTTACTAGTAATGGCGGCGATCTGCGATTTTTTTTTATTGTGACTGCGACATTGTGGGGGACCCATGGGACATTTTTGACACATTTTTGGGACCATTGTCATTTATACAGTAATCACTGCTATATAAATGCAGTGATTCCTGTGTAAATGACACTGGCAGTGAAAGGGTTAACCAGTGGGTGGCAGTGTAGGGGTTAAGTGTTCCTAGGGGTGTGTTACTAACTGTGGGGGGGTTGGGCTTTCATTTAGTGTACACTGATCTCTGCTCCAATCACATGGAGCAGAGATCAGCGTCACTAGTTGCTAGGCAGAATGGAAAAATGTTGTTTACACAGCATTTCCTCCATTCGGCCGCTCCGTGAGACGATCGCGGGGATGCCCGCGGCGATCGAGTCCGCGGGTCCCGCGACCGGACTGACGGGGGTCCCGACCAGCGCGGGAGCGCGCCGCCGCCGGCGCACTCCCGATGGCAGGGCGGCATCGAATATTGGACGTACCTGTACGCCAATATGCCTGCCCGTGCCATTCTGTCGACGTATATCGTCGTGCGCTGGTCGGGAAGTGGTTAAGAACAAACTCCACCTAGATCTTGCATCCAAAGCGGAGAAGGCAGGGACATCGGTGGAGCAGACCTGCAGATCAGCCGCATAATCCAGCTAAGATACCTTCATCAAGCATATGGAGTGGGGCTAAAACTCACTGCAGAACTGAGGTTCGCCAAGAGGGTCTGGCAGGCAGTGGTCCCACCCTAAGGTAGGCCTGAGGTACTTGCTTATCCTCTCAGGTGTGTCGTCCTGAAAGATGACTAGAGAAGTACCAGTTACACTTACCGGTAACTACCTTTCTAGGAAATCTTCCAGGACAGCAGGCCAACTTCCCCCCCGATGGAGGAGGGAAAATTGTTGAACACTAGAAGGTGAGTGCCTATGAGGAATGATTTCCCTTGTGAACCGGGTTCAGGAGTCACTTCTCTATAAACTGAGGATCAAGGGGAAGGGTGGGGACTTAAAACAGCTGTCAATTGATTGTTTCCTGTAGGGAGGAGCCTCTCATCTCTCAGGTTTGCCGTATTGGAATATTTCCTAGAAAGGTAGTTACTGGTAAGTATAACTGGTACTTTTCCTGGTTTGTGTGATTGGCTTACAGATTTTCTTGAGTCTGCACTAAGATGCAAGTCAGATTTTAGGCATTCTCTGCAACAAAAATTTAAATTTTTGGTATGATACTCCCAAATGGTTAAACGTTTCTATAGGGCAGCAGACCTTGCGACTTTCCTCATTAGAACAAGGAGAGTTGCACTCAGAATGCTACTGGTAGGAATTTAGATGCTCCTTGTTTTGTATCAAGGGAAAAAAGTTTTATTGTGGGTCAAATGCCAAAGGAGGTAGTCGGACAATAGCAAACATCAAAGCCATGTGAATCATTCAAAATTTAATGAGTGTGCTAAGTCAGACCAAACAGACTTGCAGTTGCGTCACAAGTGGGTTCCCCGCTGGCGCTATCCGTTCCTAATTTCCTGCAGCTGACCCCTCAGCAAGCTGTCTACTAGAGGCACACAGTGCAGCTCAGCTACCCTCCCGATCCCTCTACACAAGATGTGACTGACAACAGCAGGAGCCAATGGCTCCCGCTGCTCTTAGTATGTCCTGTGAGACCAAGAAGAGTTCAGCGGCACTGCAGCTGCAGACTGCACTGGATTATGAGAAAAATCAGACAAGGGTTTAGGGAGGGAACGAACCGTCAGTGGGTGTTTATTTTTATTTTTTTATGACCTGCAAAGGAAAAGTCATAATGAGCAAGTATGCACCGCATACTAGCTCATTATGAAATACTTGCCTTAGAACGAGGCCCCGACATCTGGTCCGATCCACGTCGATGGAGCTGACATGTTCCCTCGGCGTTTCTTCCAGGTATCGCGACTCCGGCGCTGTCAGTGGCCGGAGCCGTGATATCGTCACTCCTGCGCATGCGTGTGGGAGATTTCTTTCCGGCAGGGTCCGGTGTCTACCGGACTTTTAGCCGAGAATCCCCTGTGCGCATGCGCCGCTGCAGTCAGCGGCGCATTGCGAGGGGAATGTACGGTTTAGGAGATATTATTATTTTTTTTTTTTACCTACAGGTAAGCCTTATTATAGGCTTTCCTGTAGCTAAAGATCATTTTTATGACTATACAACCACTTTAAAAAAAAAAAAAAAAAACTTTGTTCAGCTTCCCCTCCCAGCCTCCCCTTGCACTTACCTGAGCCCGATCGCGATCCAGTGCTGTGCCCTCTCCCTCGTCAATTACAGCCAGTGGGGCAGGGCTACGCACCATGTGTGTCGGTGGACATGCAGAGCACTGCTCAGGATCAAGTCTGTATAAGTGCTCCTATAGCAAGCAGCTTGTTATAGGTGCACTCAGAAGGGGGAGGAGCCATGAGCTCTACTGGGGGGGGGGGACTGCATACATATGTGCTGGCAGTCCATGCAAAGTGGGTGCCACCTTACCACGTTACTTTGACGCACATTATCACACAACATGACATCTGTGGACATGAACACGATGCAAGCACTAAAGCATAAAAAGTGTAGGTGAGACTAGGTCTACATAAGCAGCACAGATTGCTCAATTACCTGCCAGCTTGCTGATTGGACAATGAATAAGATGCACTTTTGAGGTTCTCCTCCTTATGTTCTCCTCTCCTCCTGTAAGTATTTTCACAGTATAAGGCCAATGTCACACTTTTTATCCTGTAGCTAACAACTTCCGTTCTGAGTGTTGCTGTACCACACTGAGTTCTAATTGGATAAAATCTTTATAAACTAATGGAATGGATTCGATTGAAATCGCTAGTAAAAAATCAACTCTATTTGAATCATCATTTTTAAAGCGCAACTGTCGTCTTTGTCCCGCAGAGGCTGTTGACTCACCGACAGTCCCATTCAGTTTAATGGGAGGACTGGTGATGTGGCAGTGACACAACAAGGTGAGAGATGCCCGCTTACAGGCGCCGCCATGATGTATCTGAAATGACAGGTGTTCTTTTAAATGTAAGGACTTCTTGCTGGTAGTTAGAATCTTTATTATTTGCAAACAAAATAAAGGTTTTCTATTTAGAATAATAGGCTGTCAGGTTAGTAAAACCAGTTCAATCCTACAGTTTGTAGTGTACATAGATTAGCAAAACAATGGGATAAAGGAATATTCCTAAACTTTGTTTTATCTCATGGTTAATGTGAAATTTGTGAATGCATCAATGCAGTGCATGCTATCTCAGCTTGCAGAGCTTGGATTCATTGAATGAGTTTACCACAAATGTAAATATTGCAGAATATACAGCCTTATGCTGCATAACTAAGCTCTTTCATGCTGCATAAACTAAATTGTTTTCTACTTGAGATACATTAATAATCTTTAAATAGATTCTTTTACTCCAAAAGCAGTTTATTAAAATAAATTTGATAAAAATCAATCACCCTGTAAACTAGGGTCTCATGGGCGTACCCTTTTGTTGAATTCAGATTCATAATTTTGTATAAATCTAAATGCAGAAACATTGTACACTATGGACCTGTGCATTCTACTTGGTTTTAGTATGCAGCGTTTAGCTGTGTAAACCAAAACTAGAAAAATCTGCATATGGACAATATATTTTACACTGTACGCATGTAAACGTTTAACGTTTACATGTCTACATTGTCCAGCGTACATGGCCTCTATTGGGAGCTGCCACCACTGAGGACCTCGTCACATGTAAATATCAGCCGTTGCCCCTGCTGATTAGACATTTATTGATGTTTACATGTTGGCCCTGAATAAGGCATCCAAGTGGTGACCTTTAGGGCCATTTTACACTAGTACTCTGTTTGGGAAACCCCAATTCCTTGCCGGTTTCTTGCACCGCAATCAAATTTCACTGCCTTTGCAATCTGCAGCGAATGTGCGTGTAGTAAACGCAGGTTGTAAATGCAGTGTGTTTGCCCACACTGGATCAGATGGTACAAATGTACCATGCGATCCAGCTGCTGTGCATTTCCAAAAGTGTGAAATTCATGCGCAGAACTGCATGTGAGTTGCACAGGAATGTGCAGCATGTTGTGCGATTCACATGCAATCCTAGTGTGAATGGTTTCTTAGTCAATCAGACGTCCCATGCCATTCTGTGCATGCCCCGGTGCCACATAAATTAACACAACACTAATTATAAAAATTCTTTAGGCAAATCAGATTTTTCTCCAGGCATTGATGCCTTAAGCCAGCCATGGATGGATTGAATCTTGGCCGGTTCAGCCGGGACTGGCTGACATTTGATCCAACTATGGGCAGGCTGAGTCAAACCATCAGTACAACCGACATATCTGCTTTTTAGCATGAAATTATTGCCAGCAGTTATTGTGCTCTCTCGGCAGAGGCGTCTCCCTGCTCTCGCCCCCCCCCCCCCCCCCCACCTGGAGAACAAAATAGCTGCGCAAGAGGGATCCACATTCGGTGTTTATGGGGGAATCGTGCAAATTTTCTTGGAAATTCAAACTGTGTGGCCTAATTTGTGAACACTTTATTTATTTTATACACTGAAGCTGGCTGCCAGCAAAATCCCAGAAAAATACATACCACCCTTGTGTTTTTAATAAACTCATTTCATATTTTTTAATGGCTATGTAAATGGATTTTTTTTTTCTTTTTAATTGTATTATCCTGAAGCTTAATTTTGTAAATGCATTGAAAAATCCTTTTGTAAGAATTTATCACTTACCGTATATACTCGAGTATAGGCCGACCCGAATATAAGCCGAGGCCCCCAATTTACCCCCAAAAAACTGGAAAACTTATTGACTCGTGTATAAGCCGAGGGTGAGACATGGCTGTCCATCCCTGTGTGTGTGTCCGTCCATCCCTGTGTGTGTGTCCGTCCATCCCTGTGTGTGTGTCCGTCCATCCATCCCTGTGTGTGTGTCCATCCATCCCTGTGTGTGTGTCTGTCCATCCATCCCTGTGTGTGTCCATCCATCCATCCATCCCTGTGTGTGTGTGTGTGTGTGTGTGTGTGTGTGTGTGTGTATCCATCCATCCATCCATCCCTGTGTGTGTGTGTGTGTGTGTGTGTGTGTGTATCCATCCATCCATCCATCCCTGTGTGTGTGTGTGTGTATCCATCCATCCATCCCTGTGTGTGTGTGTGTATCCATCCATCCATCCCTGTGTGTGTGTGTGTGTGTGTCCATCCATCCATCCATCCCTGTGTGTGTGTCCGTGCAGCCTTGTGTGTGTGTGTCCAGCCTACCTGTGTCCCGAGCCTCCTCCGTCCCGAGCCTCCTCCGTCCCGAGCCTCCTCCGTCCCGAGCCTCCTCCGTCCCGTGCCTCCTCCGTCCCGTGTCGTGCCGATGGATCGCCGCTCTTCTCGGCGGCCATTCTACAATTCAAAAGCCGCGCCTCCGCCTCCGCCTGTGATAGGCGGAACACTCAATTTCCCAGCAGCCTGTGTTCCGCCTATCACGGACATCCTCTCATCGTCGTCCGTAGTATGAGAATGAGCGGATGTCCGTGATAGGCGGAACACTGACTGCTGGGAAATTCAGTGTTCCGCCTATCGGAGGCGGAGAAGGAGGCGCGGCTTTTGAATTTTAATGTCCGCCGTCTGTCTGCTCGATACGCTGATCGAGCAGTCAGACAGCGGTGACTCGAGTATAAGCCGAGGGGGCACTTTCAGCCTCAAAAAAGAGGCTGAAAATCTCGGCTTATACTCGAGTATATACGGTATAATTTAGATCCTCTGTGATTCCTTGTTTAATGCATCACCTGTTACCTGGTTGGGTGGAATGTCGGAGGATGGCAGACAGATGTTCAGCAGAATACGTTTTTTTTTTTCATTATTCCCTGAAGAATTCACAACACAGCGTTACCCTGTGCTTTTATCATCCCAGCTGTACTGTGTATTGTTCTTCCCAGCACCACACAAGTAATCTCGGGGGAGACGTGTGCTATTTAAATCAAATTACCATTTTTATAATAAAGACTATTTGATGCCAGCTCAGAACAAAAACTGAACTGAGCAGCACATTAGTCTGCCTAAGCTTTAACACAAAGCAGACGCCTGCCCTACCAATCAGCCGGTGCACCCCGATGTAATCCAACCTTGAGTGACACGGCTGTCTTTGAGAAATGTTCCATAACCTTCTCTACATTATAGTCATATGATTAAATTGCATCCTTCGTACAAAACGTATAGTCCTAATGTGTGCTTGGATTGGCGTTCGCACCATGTTAACTTTTTTCCACAAAGCTGTATAGCTAGGAGCGGAACACTGGTGTCCTACTTTATAGTCCCCAGATAAAAGCTAAAAATAAAATTAACTGTCCAAGTTGCCTGTTTTTTTTTTTTTTTGCAGATAATTTACCTGCTGTACACATGAATGTGACTTCAATGACTGCTGCCCAAGAGAGACCGTGTGCAGTAAATGTCACCATTTTCTTTCATTCCGTGTTTAAATACCAATTGCACAAGCCCACTTTGATTTTTAAAATCTACTCCTTCTTTGGTTAAGTGTGTAGCTATGATTTCATATTCAAATAAAGCCAATGATTTTGCCATATATGCACAAAAATAATGCTGAACTCCAGATTTTTGAATTTTTTTGCGTGGTTATATTGGTCCAGCTTGGAGCATTGTAAGTGTGCATATGCCATACCTATGGGATCTCTATGAAAGTGGAGAATAGCAGTGTTGGTTGTCTCTACTATAGTTATGTTGTCTTCTGGGTCCTGTGTCCTGCTGCATAGTAACTACAGGAGGCTGTTTTTAAATGGGACTGCCATTCACAGAATGCCTTGTATTTTTCTCAATGAATGCAAGACATTCTGTGATTGGGCATCGTCATCCAATCAGAACACTGCACTAGTTGAGAAAAATGTAAAGCGTTCTATGAATGGTGTCTGTGCCAAACAAATGACCCGGTGGGGTTACTATGTGTCAGGGCTGCCACTTGGCTGGGTACCCAAAAGACAGCATCTATCACTGTAGTACCCATGATTTCCATGCACAGATCACATAGCATAGATATATATGTACATTGGACCTAACTTTACCGATGTTGCAATAAAATCCATACCTGGAGACCTTGGTATTCACGTTACCCAACCCTGTCTACTATATGTTGTGCTCTTACAAAATGCCAAGAAGAAGAAAATATCCTTCAGTTTTTGCTGTATGGAACACTGTACTTGGTTTCTGGTCCCCCTGTTGAAAAATTTACCTAGGACACTGTCCACCCAAAGCGCCCCCCAAAAAAAGCCTCCAAATTTTCAGCCGACAGACCATGAATGCTCTAGTTTTGAAGACTTTATCATGGACTGCGTTACTATTGCTGAAGACTTTGTGGGAGATTTACTAAACCTGGCACACACAAAATCTGGTGCAGCTGTGCAAGCCAATCAGTTTCTAACTTCAGCTTTTCAGTAAAGCTGGAAGCTGATTGGTTTCTATTCAAAACTGCATCAGAGTCCAGCTGCTGGTATTTTATCCCCTTAAGCTGAGCAGAGGAGAATCCTTCAGAATCTACTGCTGTCATGGCTACTTCCCTGTAAGTCACTCTAGTTACTGTCTCCCACTGAAATCACCACTTCATCGCCTTACACTGTCCAAATGTCCTCTCTGCCTCCATTGCCCTTCCTCTGCAACTACATGTTCTTTAGCCCCCTTTCAAAATCTGACAACCACACTCCTCATGCCCATCTCAGGCACTGCTGCCCTGTGCTTATCACCCCCACCAGATGCTGCCATGCCATGCTTATCACCCCCTTTTTAGGCATTGCCACCCCATGCTCCTCGCCTCCATATCCAGTACAGCAGTCCTCGCGCTCCCGACCCTTCGGACTAGTGCACTGGTCCACCGCTTCTCACTGTCAAACCCAGAATGAGGTTCCCGGTTCTAGAATCTCTTTTTATGCTGCTGTCACCTCTTAGGCCTGGTCCACACCTATGTGTTTTTTGGTGCTTTTTGCTCCAATGAGACATGCACTACAATCCATTTAACATAGTTTCCTATAGGGACACACAGCTTTTCTTCAGCTGCTGCATTTTTGGAAAGGGTCGGGGACTTTTTTTTTTAAATGCAAAACGGTATGTTTTTGGTTCAATAGACTTCAATGGAGAAGCTGCAGAAAAGCATATATCGCGCTTTTGACAGATTTTTTTCTTTTTTAAGCCCAGCAACAAATTGTGCAAAATAAAACCCCATGAAAAAAATGTGGAACGCATTACAATG
This sequence comes from Lithobates pipiens, assembly GCF_037356315.1. Taxonomy (NCBI): domain Eukaryota; kingdom Metazoa; phylum Chordata; class Amphibia; order Anura; family Ranidae; genus Lithobates; species Lithobates pipiens. The sequence goes on from NW_027507790.1 coordinate 101,095,028, forward strand.
CGCACTGCAGAAATGGATCAAAAGCAAATTGCATAGATGTGAACCAGGCCTTACCTTAGGCTGGATTCACACCTATGCAGTTTTAGCGCATTTTGCAGATTTTGAACTACAAAAAGTGTTCCATAGGAAACCATGTTAAATGGACTGTAGTGCTAATCTACAAAATGCAAAAAGCATTAAAACTGCCCAGCCTTACGCAACAATATTTAATTGATTGTTGGTATACTTTTGTTTTTTTAATAAATATTCTGAGTAGCAGTGTCCAATTACTTATTTAATCATGTTCTAAAATTGTGCAATTTTTATGAATTGAGTTTACAAAAATATTAAAAATTACATGATTAACATCCACAATTTACCAACATGAACATTCCGGTGTCATTGTTTATAACACTCCCTTCATATGGATAAAGCTTCAACTGACCTAATTCCACTCAGTCTCTTTGTAACATTTCTTCCAGGGGAAGAAAATAAGTAGCCTTTACCTCAAGTTTCTCAGAACAGGAGTCTCTACATCGTTTCTCAACCTTGTTCAGTCATGGCACCCAAGTATGCAGAATCTAATGCACCTCACCCCCAATGTAAAAAAATAAAAATACAAATGTTACTTGTCAGTGGGAAACCTGAGCCTGGGGACGATTCAACGATTCACACAACCGGCTTGATGAAATTAACATTGCATCAGAACTGTTTTGTCAAATGCCAAGTCTAACCTTTTTTGCCTAGTAAAGCCAATGTTGGTTTTCTTCAATTGTTTGTTCATTTATTGTAAGCTTCTATGATACATTTGCTTTGGCAAGCAGAAGTACCCACTGCACTCCTCCAGATGTACCCCCTGGGTACACCTAGCTCTGGCTGAGAACCGCCACCCTATTTAACCAAATCAAACATTTTAACTGACAAGCCATCTTTACCTATATTTGAAGACTCCACTGAAGACAAAACATTTGTTCATACACATTAAAATGACTGGTTACCTGTATCTGGATTCTACGGTTTGAAACAAATGTCCTATAAGTCAGTGGTCATCAACTCCTGTCCTCAGGGCCCACTAACAGGCCAGGTTTGCAAGATAACTGAAATACATCACAGGTGATATTATTTGCTGCAGTATTCTAGTTTGCATCTCCCCAAGGAAATACATAAAACCTGGCATGTTAGTGGGTCCTTAGGACAGGGTTGATGTCCACTGGTATAAGTTATTAGGGTAGATGTCAGGAAATGAAGCCTCGCTGACCGTGTCTGGTTTCTGTTACTTTTAGACAAATTACAGCTACTCACAATGTTAATTTCGTTCAGCCGAAAACTCTCCTACATTAAAAAAAGCAAAACAAAAAAAAAAATGTACTCCTCGTTTTGGGATGGAGAAAAAAGAATCCTTGCAGTGGCCCCCTCCCAAATGCCCACTTCAAGGGTTAAATGCTTGTTAGGTTTAGGGGGAGCTGAAGAGGCAGGCTTACTTACCATATGCCCTCCTCTGGCAGGGTACGTGGAAGAGGCAGGAGTACTTGCCACTGTTGCTGTTAACGCCTTGAAGAGGAGGCTTCGTGGGAGCGGTCGCACAGATTGAGGGAAGAGTAAGGTAAGTATTTATTTCTTCTCCCTTTTCCCTATATTTATTTATGATCATAACTCCTCAGTTTTTTTTAAGCATGTTTCAGCAGCTGAATTTTTTTTTTTTTTTAAATGAGCATGCAACATTTTTATCTTTTATTTCTGTCCTGGGCTCCAGTTTAAGCTGGTGCCATGACTGTTGCCCCAGGTTTCCTGTTTCAGGGTGCTCCTTCCTCTTACAGGGTTCTATGGAGCCACCCTTGGATGCAGGGACTAGGGTTTTCTCAATAGAAACAGATGGCTCCATAGTCTAGGGTGGCACTGCACTCCCCATACTCCTCCTTCCTCTCCCTCCCTTTTCCAAAGTGGTGGCTTGTTTACATTAGCAACAGCCCTTGACACCTCTTAAAAGCGTTTTGTAGTAGACTGCTTTTCAGAGGGCATTTGGCAGAAACATGGCAGGTGCTGCCCCCTCCGCATCAAATTTTTACCCCTTAAAATGTTACTAAACGCACAACAGTAAAATCCGTCTTTATATCCAGTAAAGCATGCTTGTTATATTCATTGTGGAACCTAAGTGGTCAATATTCTGCATTGTATAAAAAAGCTGTTTGATCCTGTCTTCTCTAATGCTCCCCTTCTTTAATTGTCCTCAATCCATCTCCTGATCAGACAGAGCCTTTGGAGTCACTCTGCACATGCTCAGTTTGGTGTGTATTGCTAGGTGTTGTGTGTTTGTTTTTTTGTTTTTTGAGGGTGCATGTGATCAGCACAGGGTCAGACAGAGGATTAGGGATCCTGCAGCCCCATAGGACAGTCAGAGGCGAATGAACACTCCTCCTCCTACAGGGTTTAACCAGACACTGATAGATGTTACAGAACTGATATATACTGCTGATGAGAAAAGGTATTTAGCTGTTTATATTTACTAAAATAATTAGACCTGGTGAATGCAGGATCCTGGGTTTAGTAACACTGTAAAAGCGCACCTCACTATGCCACAACTATGAACTAAATGCAGTTTTGAAGTGGCCCCATTCATTTGAAGGGGGTATAATGTTTGCTTTGGCATGAACAACCATTTCGACCACCCATTTCAACAAGCAGCAGTGAGAGATCTGGCACTGACGGCAAAGTTGCAGGAGCTAAGAGTTTTAAAGAAAGTTACAAAGTACCGTATATACTCGAGTATAGGCCGACCCGAATATAAGCCGAGGCCCCCAATTTACCCCCAAAAAAACTGGCAAACTTATTGACTCGTGTATAAGCCGAGGGTGAGATATGCCTGTCCATCCCTGTGTGTGTGTCCGTCCCTGTGTGTCCGTCCATCCCTGTGTGTGTGTGTGTCCATCCATCCATCCATCCCTGTGTGTGTGTGTGTCCATCCATCCCTGTGTGTGTGTGTGTCCATCCATCCATCCATCCCTGTGTGTGTGTGTCTCCATCCATCCATCCCTGTGTGTGTGTGTCTCCATCCATCCATCCATCCCTGTGTGTGTGTGTCTCCATCCATCCATCCATCCCTGTGTGTGTGTGTCTCCATCCATCCATCCCTGTGTGTGTGTGTCCATGTGTGTGTGTCCGTGTGTGTGTGTGTGTGTGTGTGTGTGTGTCCAGCCTACCTGTGTCCCGAGCCTCCGTCCCGTGCCTTGCCTCCGTCCCGTGCCGCGCCTTGCCTCCGTCCCGTGTCGTGCCTTGCCTCCGTCCCGTCCCGTGCCGTGCCTTGCCTTGCCTCCGTCCCGTGCCTTGCCAGGATCGCCTCGGCGGCCATTCTAAAATTCAAAAGCCCCGCCTCCGCCTCCGCCTGTGATAGGCGGAACACTGAATTTCCCAGCAGCCTGTGTTCCGCCTATCACCGATATCGTCTCATCCTCGTACTACGGACGAGGATGAGACGATGTCCGTGATAGGCGGAACACAGGCTGCTGGGAAATTCAGTGTTCCGCCTATCACAGGCGGAGGCGGAGAAGGAGGCGCGGCTTTCAAATTGTAGTATGTCCGCCGTCTGTCTGCTCGATACGCTGATCGAGCAGTCAGACAGCGATGACTCGAGTATAAGCCGAGGGGGGCACTTTCAGCCTCAAAAAAGAGGCTGAAAATCTCGGCTTATACTCGAGTATATACGGTAGCTTTGCAAAGTATTAAAATGGCATAATCCAGTGTTTTTGTTTTTTTTGTATTTATTTTTTATTGCACTTGTTCTATAAGAAGGTGATAATTACATTAAAACATACACACAGTATTCAGCGTAAAAATAAATTGTACACATACTGTATTTACAGTATAGTGTTTGTGTGTTTTTTATTTATATTTATATTATTTTTGCTCGGGTGCAGTTCTACCCCACTCCACCTAAGTGCTGCTTACAGTGGTGTGAAAAAGTGTTTGCCCCTTCCTCATTTCCTGTTCCTTTGCATGTTTGTCACACTTAAGTGTTTCGGAACATCAAACCAATTTAAACAATAGTCAAGGACAACACAAGTAAACACAAAATGCAATTTGTAAATGAAGGTGTTTATTATTAAAGGTGAAAAAAAATCCAAACCATCATGGCCCTGTGTGAAAAAGTGATTGCCCCCTAAACCTAATAACTGGTTGGGCCACCCTTAGCAGCAACAACTGCAACCAAGCGTTTGCGATAACGTGCAATGAGGCTTTTACAGCGTCCTGGAGGAATTTTGGCCCACTCATCTTTGCAGAATTGTCCTAATTCAGTTACATTAGAGGGTTTTCGAGCATGAACGGCCTTTTTAAGGTCATACCACAACATTTCAATAGGATTCAGGTCAGGACTTTGGCTAGGCCACTCCAAAGTCTTCATTTTGTTTTTCTTCAGCCATTCGGTGGTGGACTTGCTGGTGTGTTTAGGATCATTGTCCTGCTGCAGAACCCAAGTTCGTTTCAGCTTGAGTACACGAACAGATGGTCGGACATTCTCCTTCAGGATCTCTTGGTAGACAGCAGAATTCATAGTTCCTTTTATCACGGCAAGTCTTCCAGGTCCTGAAGCAGCAAAACAGCCCCAGACCATCACACTACCACCACCATATTTTACTGTTGGTATAATGTTCTTTTTATGAAATGCAGTGTTCCTTCTACGCCAGATATACTTGGACACACACCTTCCAAAGAGTTCCACTTTTGTCTCATCGGTCCACAGAATGTTGTCCCAAAAGTCTTGGGGATCATCAAGATGTGTTGTGGAGAAATTGAGACGAGCTTTGATGTTCTTTTTGCTCAGCAGTGGTTTTCTCCTTGGAACTCTGCCATGCAGGCCATTTTTGCCCAGTCTTTTCCTGATGGTGGAGGCATGAACGCTGACCTTAACTGAGGCAAGTGAGGCCTGCAGTTCCTTGGACGTTGTTGTGGGGTCTTTTGTGACCTCTTGGATGAGTCGTCGCTGCGCTCTTGGGGTAATTTTGGGCGGCCGGCCACTCCTGGGAAGGTTCACCACTGTTCCATGTCTTCGCCATTTGTGGATAATGGCTCTCACTGTGGTTCGCTGGATTCCCAAAGCTTTGGAAATGGCTTTATAACCCTTTCCAGACTGATAGATCTCAATTACTTTCTTTCTCAATTGTTCCTGAATTTCTTTGGGTCTCGGCATGATGTGTAGCTTTTAAGGATCTTCTGGTGGACCTTACTGTGTCAAGCAGCTCCTATTTAAGTGATGCCTTGATTGTGAACAGGTGTGGCAATAATCAGGCCTGGGTGTGGCTAGAGAAATTGAACTCAGGTGTGGACAACCACAGTTAGGCCCCTTTCACACTAACGTCCCGTTCAGGCCCGCCTGTCAGTTTTTCAGGCGGACCTGAACGGGTGCTCCATAGAGGTCTATGGAGCGTCGGATGTCAGCGGTGACATGTCCGCTGACATCCGACCCGCTCCGATCCGAAAAAGTGTGACGGAGGAAAAAGCTATTTTTCCATCCGTCTGCGGATCGGATCGGATGACGACGGGCACTGCGGTCCGTCGTCATCCGATCTCCCATAGGGGAGAGCGGCGCTGTGACAGGTCCGTCCCTGCACAGTGTGCGGAGACAGACCTGTCATCTCCCTGCTCAGCGGGGATCGGCGGAGTGATCCCCGCTGAGCAAACGGACATCCACGGGGCGGATCAGAACTGATCCGCCCCGTGTGAAAGGACCCTTATAGTATGTTTTAACAAGGGGGGCAATCACTTTTTCACACAGGGCCATGATGGTTTGGATTTTTTTTCACCTTTAATAATAAACACCTTCATTTACAAATTGCATTTTGTGTTTACTTGTGTTGTCCTTGACTATTGTTTAAATTGGTTTGATGTTCCGAAACACTTAAGTGTGACAAACATGCAAAGGAACAGGAAATGAGGAAGGGGGCAAACACTTTTTCACACCACTGTATATTGTACATGTGCTGCAGATGCACCCACAGATTTTGACCGGACTTTGGGTCTTGGCATCCCATCGGCCCCTCTGTGCATGTGCGTTTCGGACTCCTTTGTTAGCAGCCTCTGCACATGCAAGGATTGCTGGGGGACCCAGCACAGGTGCAGATGTTCTGCAGGGCCATCATGAGAATTAAACCCTGCAGCACATCTGTGCACCTGTAGGAGGCACAAAGAAAGTCAAACCTAGACGAGAAACATGAAAATGCTGCTTTGCCGCACAAATAAAATACTTTAACAAAAAATAAATAAATATCCATTGGTAAGGGAGGAGGCAGGACAGTACAAAATGGGCGTTGGGGTGAAGGCGTGGTTTACGGTACAGTGCCCTGAAAAAGTATTCACACCCCATGAAATTTTCCACATTTTGTCATGTTAAAACCAAAAACGTAAAATGATTTTATTGGGATTTTATGTGCTAGACCAGGGATATGCAATTAGCGGACCTCCAGCTGTTGCAAAACTACAAGTCCCATCATGTCTCTGCCTCTGAGTCTCATGCTTGTGACTGTCAGAGTCTTGCTATGCCTCATATGACTTGTAGTTCTGCAACAGCTGGAGGTCCACTAATTGCATATCCCTGTGCTAGACTAATACAAAGGGGCACATAATTGTGAAGTAGAAGGAAAATGATAAATGGTTTTCAATTTTTTTTTTTTTTTTTTTTTTTTTTTACAAATGAATATCTGAAAAGTGGCATGCATTTTTATTCAGGGACAAAGCGGGGCCGAATTTAGGCTAAAATCGGTCCTGAAGCGGAGCCAAAGACACATAGCACTCCTGTGCAAGCCGCTCTGCAGCCACAACGGAGATATTTGAACTGGCTCCATAGAGAGCTGGTTACAGTCTCCTGTCATGCGAATTGGACGCATCCAATTCACATAGGTGTGAACCCAGCCTAAAGTAGTGTTAGGTTATGTAAAAAAAAAATAAGAAAAATATCTGGCGTCTCTGTACACCTTTTTGGAGGCCTTTAGTTTGTATGCTTTCGCTCTGTGCCCTTATAACCAATACTTTTCTCTTTATATTCCTTGATCGCTGTATTTACTGTAATTTTCAGTGTCTTACAATGAATACATCTTGGTGCTTTTTGATATGTTAACAATAAAAAAAATTTGAACAGAAAAAAAAATATCCTAAGCTTTGAACATATCACAGAGCACTGTTCAATCTATCATCCAAAAATGGAAAGAGTATGGCACAACTGCAATCCTACCAAAACTTGTCCGTCCACCTAAACTGACAGGCCCGGCAAGGAGAGCATTAATCAGAGAAGCAGCCAAGAGGGCCATGGTAACTCTGGAGGACCTGCAGAGAGACGCAGCTCAAGGGGGAGAATCTGTCTACAGGACAACTATTAGTCGTGCACTCCACATATCTGGCCCTAATGGAAGAGTGGCAAGAAGAAAGCCATAGTTGAAAGAAAGCCATAAGAAGTTCCATATGCAGTTTGCAAGATGCCATGCGAGGGACAAAGCAAACATGTGGAAGAAGGTGCTCTGGTCACATGAGGCCAAAAATGAACTTTTTGGGCTAAAAGCAAAACACTATATGTGGCGGAAAAGTAACACTGCACATCACCCTGAACACATCATCCCCACCATGAAACATGGTAGTAATGGCATCATGTTGTGGAGATGCTCATCTTCTGCAGGGACAGGGAGGCTGGTCAGTGTTGATGGAAAGATGGATGGAGCCAAAATACAGGGAAATCTTAGAAAAAAAACTGTCTGCAAAAGACTTGAGACTGGGGCAAAGGGTTCACCTTCCAGAAGGACAATGACCCTAAACATACAGCCAGAGCTACAATGGAATGGTTTACATCGAGCATATTCATGTGTTAGAAGGCAAGACTTGAAAACTGTTCACGGGCGCTCTCCATCCAATCTGACAGAGTTTGAGCTATTTTGCAAAGAAGAATGGGCAAAAATGTCACTCTCTAGATGTGCAAAGCTTGTAGAGAGACATCCCCAAAAAGACTTGCAGCTGTAATTGCAGTGAAAGGGGGTTTTACAAAGTATTGACTCAGGGGGGCTGAATACAAATACACGCCACACTTTTCACATATTTCACCAAAAATCTTGAAAATAATTTTCCTTCCAACTCACAATTTTGTGCCACTTTGTGTTGGTGTATCACATAAAATCTCAATAAAATAAATTTTTGTGGTTGTAACGTGTTAAAATGTGGAAAATTTCAAGGCACTGTATATGCCTATGTGGTGTGTTGTAACAGACATCCAACATTCATTGAAGGTCAGTAGTTAGTCACTGGACATGCTCGACAGCAGGAGAAATTGTAAAGACTGCTCGCCATGTTATGCAGTTCTGTGGACAATGACTGTGAGTGCTGGCTATTTCTTGCTCAGTGTGCTGCCCTTTATTACATCATCAGGTTTAGTGTACACAGGTGACAGACTCAAAATAAAGGCAGCTGTAGCATTTTTATTGCCTATTTTTCACGTTTCTTTTTTTAATATGTAAAATGCTTGCATTTTGCTGCATGAAAATGCATGTCAAGGAGAAATCCCATTCTGTCCTATGTTGCTGGTTTACATTAACCACTTCAGCCCCGGAAGAGTTTACCCCCTTAATGACCAGAGCATTTTTTCTGATACGGCACTTCATCGTTTTAACTGACAATTGTGCGGCCGTAAAATGTTACACCCAAACAAAACTTACTTCCTTTTTTCCCCTCACAAATGGAGCTTTATTTTTGTGGTATTTGATCATCTCTGACATTTTTTTTTTTTTTTTTTTTTTTTTTTTGCGCTATAAACAAAAAAAGACCGACAATTTTGTTTTTTAAATAGTGCAGCGCTGTGTCTCATTAAATGTGCATACAAAATTTATATTAAACATTTCAGGGTCAAAAAAATATATTTTAAATTAAAAAATTTCAATGTAAAAAAATTCGAAAATAAACAGTTAATCTGTGTCAATGCTTCCAAAACAATCACTGCTGTGTGTTTTCGTCCTCAAAAGGATCAATATCCAGTGCACACCTCCACCAGCTAAAGTGCGCGCTCACCTCAAAGATTAATGTAAAAGCATAGACAAATCACTACTCGTGTCCACCACAATGGATCGACTTTCACTCTTTCACCCACTTGTGTCTTTGGGTCGCTGTACCCAGCTCCAGGATAACCTGGGCGCCAGAAGTGTACAGTGTCTTCACGCTGCATGGGCAAATGTGTATGTAATCTAAAGCTTACTTTTCATGGGCGAATTTAGGGGCATTTTAGAAGATCTGGGATGATGGGTACATGTAAACGGTGGTTGCTACCGAGCCTGAAAAAAGCAATGATGGACTAAGTGGAACCATCACTATATCCAGTGGTTCCCTGGGCACATCGTCTGTGACTAACAATAATCCTCCATCCCAGCCACTGTCAGCTAGTTATTCAATCACACAGGAACAACAGTTGCAGCTAAATGTAAACTCCCATGATCCGAGTTACAATAATCTAATGATAAAATATATAATCTATAAACCTCTCCCACCTGCACACCCTGAAGATATATAGATATCTATAATAGTGCAATATATATAACATGAAATAAATTAAATAGGCAGCAGGTAGTAAAGCCCAAAGTCTCAGATATATAAAGAAAACAATACAGCGCTAAACACACAAATATAATAAATGTGAAATCATTTATATACAATATTGAAAGTCCAATAACCACCACCAAACAAATTGTTCCCGCAAAGTGCTAGTGAAGCCTGATGATCATCAAACAAATTTGATTGTGTTTTCTTCAAATGTGCATATCCTTCCACCAACTTTTAGATTTAGATAAGTATCCTACTCACCAGACGGGATTGACACCCACTGCAAGTATTCAACACCAGCAAACAGATACTCTCCAGATAGCAGCAGCTCAGGAATGGCATGACCGCCAGATGAGTGTTTTGTATATATCAAGATCAGTGATGTAAGTAACTCAGTTAAAATAAATGGAGTTACTTAATGCAGTTACTTTAGAGGGTAACGAGTAATCTAACTGATTACTCTTCCCTTCTTGGTAATGCCATTCCCATTACTTGGGCAGTGTTACCGCAATTACATCCTGTCTGGACCTTTTGAATTGAACGGACTTGCCCACACACGGAATAAAGTCTGTTAATTTTGAACGTGACTCCAGGTAGACAGGACTAGTGAAGGAAGAGAATGGGTAGAGGTACAACCTACCCCATGCTCATTCACATAGGGTAGGCTCACGGAATCTGATAAGCCCCCTCGCCTGTAGACCCCGACAACCAACTTCCAGGGTTGTCGGGAAGAGGCCCTTGTCCTCATCAACATGGGGACAAGGTGCTTTGGGGTGGGGGCCCCCTCTTCCCCAAAGCACTCCCCCATGTTGAGGGCACGTGGCCTGGTACGGTTAAGGAGGGGCGCTCACTCCTCCCCGCCCCCCTTACCTGACAGGCCGGGCTGCATGCTCGGATAAGGGTCTGCTATGGACCTTGGGGGGGACCCCTACGCAGTTTTTTCGGCATAGGGGTTCCCCTTTAAATCCATACCAGGCGACGGGGCTCACAAGGTCTCAATCTTGCGATGCTTTAACCGAAAATTGCGCGGTCATGCAACATGGCACCCAAACAAAACTGACGTCCTTTTTTTTCCCCACAAATAGAGCTTTCTTTTAGTGGTATTTGATCACCTCCTGCGGTTTTTGTTTTTTGCACTATAAACAAAAAAATAGCAACAATTTTGAAAAAAAAAACGTTTTTTACATTTTGCTATAATAAATATCCCCAAAAAATATATAAAAAAACATTTTTTTTCCTCAGTTTAGGCCGATCCTTATTCTTCTACATATTTTTGGTTAAAAAGATCGCAATAAGCATTTGTTTTGTGCAAAAGTTATAGCGTCTACAAAATAGGGGATAGTTTTTATGGCATTTTTATTATGTTTTTTTTATTTTATTTTTTAACTAGTAATGGTGATCAGTGATTTTTATTGTGACTGCGACGTTATGGCGGACACATCGGACAATTTTGACACATTTTTGGGACCATTCACATTTATACAGCAATCAGTGCAATTGCATTTATTACTGTGTAAATGTGACGGCAGTGAAGGGGTTAACACTTAAGTGCGCCCTAGGGAGTGATTCTAACGGGGGTGACACATCACTGATCACCGATCCCGATTACAGGGAGCGGTGATCAGTGACAGAGTCACTAGGCAGAACAGGGGAAATGCTTGTCTACATTAGCATCTCCCCGTTCTTCCTCTCCATGAGACGACCGCGGGTATCCCCACGGACATGGAGTCTGCGGAACCCGCAATCCTGCTCGTGGTGCACACGCGGTGGCATGGCAGCAAATTCAAAGGGACGTACAGGTACGCCCATTTGTGCAGCCGTGCCGTTCTGTCGACATACATAGTCGTGCGCCGTTCAGGAACCGGTTAAAGTGTTTGTAAAATCACAATGTGACTTTACATGTATGCCATGCAGATATGCAGCCATTAACAAAGATGTTTTTTTTTTAAATTAAAAGGTGAAATACCATTTCTGACTGTGCAGCTGTGTGGTCACATGATCACCTGTGCTGGCCGGCCTCTATGGCGAGAAGCAGGAGGGGCCGAGATTTCTCTCTGCTGGCCGGCTGACGTCACAGGGGAATCTCCACCCCTCCTGCTTCTCTCCATAGATCAGGGCCGGCCAGCACAAGGGGATCACGTGACCGCACAGCTGCAGTTTCAGAAACGGTATTTTGCCTTTTAATTTCTAATAAACGCTTACACTATTGTTAATGGCTGCATATCTGAATGTGATACGCTGATACGTTTAGCATTATACTGCTGAATAGAGGGGGGGGACTCTCATGCTGATCGAGAGGGAAGGGGGAAAGATTGTCAGAGGAGAGACGAGGGCAGTGGATGAAGGAGGCACGTAACCTGACCATGTACGTCTGGGCTCAGCAGCCATGATTATATGTGGTCAGCAGCAGCAGAGGGACATACCAACTGGCAGGATCGACCAGGTTTATTACCAGTTAGGAAGAAAAGAATTGCACAGTACAAGCACTGTGCTGTCATTCATGCTTTAAATCAGTGGTTCTCAACCCTGTCCTCAAGTACCCCCAACAGGCCACATTTTCATTTGCTTTAAATTGGTCAATGTCTTGGTATTTCTGGGCAACCATTTTATTTTTAAGAGAAATTACCAAAACGTGGCCTGTTGGGGGGTACTTGAGGACAGGTTTGAGAACCAATGCCTTAAAAGGAACAGGATCTTAGTAGTTTTTTTTTTTTTTTGAGTTACAAACACTTTAAATATTACCCACCAGTCTAAAGATCACCAGACATCAGAGGGCAGCTTTGACATGAGAGAGACAAAGACTAAGCCCTGCTCCCTTCACCACCTCTGCAGTACAGTACAAAGCATGCCAAGTCAGTAAAGGGGTAAATATTAGCCTACAGTTAGTACTAGTGGTTACATGCATCTTTTTTTACACATCTACAGTTCAGTTCTCTTTGAAGTGGGAAGTGAATATGGGCATTTATGTTACAATCTCCACCTCATCCAATCACAGAATGCTTTGCATTCATTGAGAAAAATGCAGGGGGTTGCCTAAATGGCGTCCTTGCCAGGCCAGCACCCCCCTCTGTGGTTACGATGTAGAAGGGCGACCACATGGCATAGAACCTTGAAGGTTGCAACCGTCACTGTAGTAGCTAGGGTTACTACAGTGATTTACATCTTCCACAGAGGCCAATCAGTTGTCACATATCCATACTTACATTAAATATGCAAAATGTATTATAGCTGGAGTTCAGCTTTAATTGATGAATACAAAAGAAATCCTTCTGTTCAGCTACAAATATTCAACAGATAATGAAATGAAATCACTGAATTGTACAGGGTATTTGTAATCTAGAATAGCTGGCAGCTAGAAAAGAGGTTTGGGGTGTGTGTTTGTGGTGTTTTTTTTTATTATAATTTTTTTGTTTTATTTTTTATTTTTTGTATAACTTGCAGCACATTAATGTTCCTTATTTTAGACCACTGTCTCTGTATTTTTTTTGTTTCAATCCATTTTCTTCTGTGTATCACCTTCAGCAAAGCAAACGTCATAATTATCTTTCAGAGTATTCTGCTCTCAAATGTCTAAAAAATAAAACAGCCATGTTCCTGAAGGAAGGTGATTAGACGAGGATGTCTCTCAAATTGGATGACCTACGGATCACTTCACATAAAGTGCTGGCTCCAGCTTTTTATTTTATGTCATGGCTTGCTCATGTCACTTACCCAAACAAACTGACGCACTCGAACTGTAGGCTGATCTGTCTCCATCTGAGACATAAGAGGCTTGAAGACATGACTTATGTATACTAGCAGATGAGTTGGGTTGCTGTCTTTTCTAATATTAGAACTGTCATGAGATTTCTTCTGGCCAGTTGCTAACATTTTATTCAGACACTTGCTGTGTTGACAATAAAACCCTAAAGCTGGATCTTGGTGCATACTGAATGCTCCCCCAGGTACTGTAGCATCCAGTTAGATTTTTCAGCTTCACACCTCCTGAACACAGGAGAGCTCTGACATACATACTTCTTTCTGGCCATCCGCACATCTCACCAGTTGAGTGTCACTGTAAGCCCTTGTACACACGGTCGGAGAATCTGTCCGAATGTGTCCTATCGGACCGTGTCGTCGGATAATCCGACTGTGTGTGGTATGCATCGGACTGATTCCGTCGGACCCAATTTTCCAACATGTTGGAAATATTTCCCAACCAACTGGGCCGGTCAGACATACTCCGATCATGTGTAGAGAATTTTGATCGGACCAAGTGCCACGCATGCTCAGATCAAATTCCTACATCAAAGCTATTGGCTACTAGCCTGAATGTAGTCCCATTGTAACGAAATTACGTCATCACGTTCTGAAAGATCGGATTTTTCGCCAACTTTGTCCGACCGTGTGTATGCAACAGTTTCGGACAAGATCCGACGGGCAAAATCCGGGCTTAGAGGGGGGTCACCATTCATGATAAGGCCTTTACAAGGCTCCGGATGGGAGCGCAGGCAGATTACGGAGGATGGTTGATGGTATTTGCATGCCGGTATACCTCAGTACTTGGGGTTCCTCCGGTAATTGCAGAACATCTGAAGGTTTTTTTTTTTCTTAGTTTTTTTTTTTTTTTTGCAGTAAGGGCTCATTTTATATTTAGATTGTCCACATATGTTCACTATTTTGCTTGTTTATTAGTTCTTGCACCATAGAACTATATATTTACTATTCGTTCTAAAGCGTTATCAAACGTCATACACTAAGCAGAGTATAGTGTATGGCAGTGTATTTCTTAAAGCCAACATACTATATACTTGCCTATGCGAGGCAAAGCAAAATGCCATGTTTGCATTAACCCTTTTATGACTAAGCCGATTTCTGACATTTGGTGTTTACAAGTTAAAATCTTTTTTTGCTAGAAAATTACTTAGAGCCCCCAAACATTTTATATATATATATATATATATATAACAATCAAATGGCAATTGTTGCAATATTTTATGTTACACGGTATTTGTGCGCCAGTGTTTTAAACTCAACTTTTTGGGAAAAAGGCCAGTTTCATGAATTAAAAAAAAAAAAAGTATAGTTATCCCAATTTTTTTGCATAATGTGAAAGATGATGTTACACCAAGTAAACAGTTAACAAATATGTCACACTTTATAATTGCCCATACTTGTGGAATGACAACAAACTATGGTACCTAAAAAAAAAAATCTCCATAGGCGACGCTTTCCGTTTTTTTTTTTAATGGTTACCAGGTTAGAGTTACAGAGGAAATCCAATGCTAGAATTATTGCTCTTGCTCTGACGATCGCAGCAATACCTCACATGTGTGATTTGAACACCGTTTACATATGTGGGCGTGACTTCCGTATGCGTTTTCTTTGCTGCGTGAGCTCGTGGGGACAAGGGCGCTTTAAAATAATTTTTTTATTTTATTTCTTTTGATATTATTGTGTTTTAAAAAAAAAAAGATTTGATCACTTTTTTTGCTGTCACAAGGAATGTAAACATCCCTTGTGCCAGTAATAGGTGGTGACAGGTACGCTTTATGGAGGGATCGGGTGTCTAAAAGACCTCCGATCCCTCCTTTGCACTTCAAATTGTTCAGATCGTGGTAAACGGCGATTCTGAATACTGTATATATTTTTTTTTTAAATCCGGCGCCATTGGCAACCGAGTAAACAGGAAGTGACATTGTGAGGAAGAGGTTAAAGGAGTTCTATAGTCACAGCACACACTTTTTCAATTTAAAACAGCACT
The DNA here is from genome assembly GCF_037356315.1 of Lithobates pipiens. NCBI lineage: Eukaryota > Metazoa > Chordata > Amphibia > Anura > Ranidae > Lithobates > Lithobates pipiens. The sequence goes on from NW_027507790.1 coordinate 101,110,308, forward strand.
GTAATGACAAAAACAATAGTTATATTTGACAATCCAATATAAACCTAACTGAAAATCTCTTTTCATACCGTGCGATCTCTCTGCTCGCCATCTCTTTTCACAACTTCCTGGATTCCCTGCATGCTTTGCAGCGTCTCTTCTGCTGTATACTTGTGTAGTTCAGAAGGCAGGCTCTGTGAAATGTTTGACACAGCAGTGCCCTTTTTCAGGGCATAGCGAATGTGTCTCACAGAATTCAAGGAGATATACCGTATGTGTGGGGATCTTCACAATGTAAGTTTATATACCTTAAGAGTGTTATGGTTAATAGGAGTAGGCTAGAAATAACTGAAATAGAGCGTGGAAATTATGCTTTTACATTGTGACCACAGATACGCTTTACTGCCTCTTCTCAGCAGTACATACTTTTTTTTTTGTTCTTTTTTGCCACCGCTTCATTCAGCTGTGTTAAAGAGAAAAGGAAGTCCCATGGAAGCTCTGAGTCACTGTAAGCCCCCGTACACATTCGGACATTCCGACGGGAAAATGTCCGATCGGACAGCGTTGTAGGATAATCCGACTGTTTGTGGGCTCCATCTGACTTTTTCCACCAGAATTTCCGACCAACAAAGTTTGAGAGCGGGATATCAAATTTTCCAACAACATGATGCGATTGGACTTTGTCCGATCGTTTGTAGAGAATATTCCGATCAGACAAAGTGCCACGCATGCTCAGATCAAATTACGAGACCAAAGCTATTGGCTACTAGCCTGAACGTAGTCCCGTCCTAACGAACGAATGTCATCACATTCTGAACGATCGGATTTTCCAACAACTTTGTCCAACCATGTGTATGCAACACCAGTTTCGGACAAAATCCATCTGAAAAAATCCAACAAATTTTGTGGTCGGAATGTCCGACCATGTGTACAAGGGCTAAGACGAGTGAATGCAGAACTGAAGACTTCCCTGGCTTCCATGTCCCATGGTGCTACTCCTTCCCCCTGCAGCTGTCCAACAACATAACTAACAAGGAGACGCTCCCCTCTTTCTCTGCATTCATCTGGCTGCTGCTTGTTTTGGGCAAGTGTTTGGAGCCAAGACAAGTGCTGGTTATGTTTAATTCATGGACAATGGACAAGTGCCAGCTATCAAGCAGCTGTCTCCTTGGGGACAGATCACTGAAGTTTTTCTTTAAAGCGGGATTCCGCTGCGGTTTTGTTTTTTTCTTACCTGTGTCACTGGTGGGCGATTCCTACCGTCTCTTAGCAGTCACGATCGGCGTGTTTTTGACCCCCCGGCGTGACGATTTTATTGCAATGGGAAACTTTTAAAAAAGCAGTCCGGCGGTTTCCATTTTTACTGTGGGCATCTGAAGCCCACAGGCATTTACTTCCTGTATGCGATGACGCTGGGCTCCCAGCATCCACCGCTCCATCTCGCGCATGCTCACTGATAGCAGTGAGCAGCGCTGTAAATGTTTCTGGTTGCCATCAACCAAAATGGCAATTTCGGACACGCCCTCGTCACGTGACCGGCGTCCTCCTTCCGAAATCTCACGAGATTTCGGCATTACTATGTCCCCCATGGATTCTTGGGAAATAGCTAAGAAATTTCCCAGGGACCATTGCGAGGACGATAACCACGCCTACTCCCACGGGAGGACAAGCCCGGAAGTCGGCACAAACACCACAAATATAAGGTAAGTACTGAATAATATTTTATTTCAATGTTCATTACTGTAACTATGTTAACATGCGATTTGGATAAGAAGAAGATAAAATTTTAGGTACAAAACCGCTTTAAGTTAGGTTCCCCAACTGTTATTGTCCTCCCTTACCACTATCGTCTTCTGTGCTTAGGGAGGCATGTGGAGGATTAAAGAATGCTTTTACTAGGGCTACTGCTTCAATTCGTTTAGAGGTGGAAGTTGTGTTAATGGGTATGGTCTTCTTACACCACGCCTTACACAAGGCTTAATTATGATTTTTAGTGGAGTTAAAACCCGATTCTAGGCCAAGCCTTTTCTTTTTGTCACGTTCTGAATGAAGTGAAGAGGACATGCAACCTCTATCCTGGTTTCATTGCTTGGGCCTCATTTACACAGGCACTGAGGCCAATAGACTGTAAATGGGCCATTTGTTCTTGTGGCTTAAACGGCCAGATGCTATGTGCAGGTAAACCATGTAGGTGGTGACACAATGGCTGCATGGATACAACCATGTCCTAATCTTACATGGGTGAGCGAACCCAAATGTAGACTGTGTGGGCCTCCTTGCCTATGTGAAAGAGGCCTTCCTATCCTGTCTGACACCTGTGTAAAGTAAGAATAGAGGGAAACTGGAGCCAAAAACTGCAATAAAGAATGACTGTTCCTTTCTTTGTTTAGTACTAAAATGTTTTGCCAGGAGTTTGAGCACCTGAAACTACACATGCCCCTGTTTGGTTTCATCGCTAAATTTTCTTTCTCGTCATTGGCTCCAGAGGAACAGATCTCACTGTGTATTTTGTGACCGTTTTCAGAGGTGTTCTCTGCACCAAAATGTTTTGTGAGTTTGGTTTTATGACAAGGGCAGTAAGTAAGGGAACAAGCGATTTGCTCATAGCAATCAGACGGACTACTTATTGTAGTCTCTCCCCAAGGGATATGGTATGTAAAATTTAAACCTGCTTGGTTTCTTTGTATAATGGATAGTCTTCATCGTTCTACTTGAATCAGCTGTGCTTATTTTTTAATTGCTGTATGAAGGAAACCGCAATAAAATGTAGCCTGCAAATAACATCTTGCACATGATTAGATATATACTATAGGTTTTAGGTGCAGTAATCGTATGTGGCCTTTTCCTGAGCATGTTGGGAATCGCAATTGTTCTGTAAGGCTAAGTAACTGTGCCTTCAGCGTTATTTTTAGCAATAGAAGATATGTACGTTTACTAATACTCTAGAGGGACCTTCAATCTGGAGTTTGTTAATTACACTGCAATTTCTTCATTCAATGCAAAAGGAGTTCTGTCCGCTACAGGGTTTGGTATTGTAGCCAGCAAGCCTGTGTGCTAGAAGTGTTAAAATACATTTTTATTTATTTTTTGTTGCCCAGAAATAATTTGCAACAGTGTGTGCCACCTATTCCTTTGGGATTTTGCTTGGGCTGTGGCAGGTCTGGGTTAAAGTTTGAATGCTAATCTAGGTTTCCTTTTTGAACCAAAGGCATCAGGTTAGAGTAGTGCACAGAAATGATGTGTCAATTTAGTGATTTAACCACTTCAATACCGGGCACTTAGACACCTTCCTGCCCAGACCAATTTTGAGCTTTCAGCAATGTCGCACTTTAAATGACAATTGCGCAGTCATGCTACACTGTACCCAAATGAAATTTTTATCATTTTCTTCCCAGAAATAGAGCATTATTTAGGTGGTATTTGATCACCTCTACGGTTTTTATTTTATAGTATTTCATTCATTCAATAAAAAAAGACCAAAATTTTTTTTTGTTTCAGTTTCAAAACTTTGTAAGTACGTTTTCTCCTTCATTGATGGGCACTGATAAGGTGGCACTGATGAGGTGGCATTGATGGGCACTGATTGTGGCACAGATAGGTGGCACTGGGCGACACGGATGGACACTGATAGCTGGCACAAATTGGCACGGATTGGCATGGATAGGGGGCATGAATGGGCATGGATAGGTGGCACAGATGGGCACGGATGGGCACTGATAGGTGGCACAGATGGGCACTCATAAGCAACATTGTATTGCATTGTTTTGTACTGATGGCTGCCAATCAGTGCCAAACAATGCATGCCAATCAGTCATGCCCATTGTGGGCACTGATTGGCATCCATTGTGGGCACTTACTGGCATCCCTGGTGGTCTAGGGTGGCATACCTGGTGCTGGGCATCCCTCGTGATCTGGTGGCGTCCCTGGTGGTCCAGTGTGGGCATCCTTGGGGGGGCTGTGCTGATAATCGATCAGCACAGACCCCACCCCCCCCGTCAGAGGAGCAGCCGATCGGCTCTCCTCTACTCGCGTCTGACAGATGCAAGTGAGGAAAAGCCGATCACCGGCTCTTCCTATTTACACTGTGATCAGCCGTGATTGGACGTCCTATGACGTCCGGTCAGGATTTTGAAACCACTGTCATTTGAGTATTGGCGGTGGCAAGTGGTTAAATACCTTCTGAAAGCTTCTCCTCCCCCCAGTTCTTATGCAGCTGAGAACAGAGGGAGTATGATCACTTCTAAAAAAAAAAAAAAAAAGGGGGGGGGGGGGGAGGGAGGTATTTAGTTTGTGTGTGTTCTTTTTTTTTTTAATAGCTATACAAAAATTTTTTTGCATTTTTAATTTCTATTTTATACAAAATGGGTTGTTTTACCAGGTGATCGTTTATAATTACTTTAAGGGAGATTCTCCCAGTGTAATGCTTCCATGTAACCCTTCCTTTAGTCTATCCAACATTTAAAAAAAAAAGTTTATTATATTATTATTAATTATTATTCATTTACTTTTGCATTTGACAAAATACAAATGGTATTATAAGCTACCTTGGTACTTGTTATTATTTGAACTTGTGACCAGTGCATTGTTAATAACTTTATGAAGCAGCTATTCAGTCAGAGATGTATTTGCCATGAAGAACTAGTGGGCCGTGCCTTCTAATATGTTGGGTCACTTATGGACAATTATGGGCAGCAGCTCATCTTTTCTCCATTATTGATTTACTATGCGTTATTCTGCACTGTGCCTTTGTGTGGAGGTGGCCATCTTGGTTGAGGTTTTGTACTTCTGCAGGTCAGAGCCTCCAGTAAAAAGAACAGTGAGCAGCATTACACAATAGTGATGTCACAAAGCTTAATGTAGTCTTCTGAGACTGGCAGTCGGAAGCATACAATGCAACTCTCACACTGTAGGCACAGGAGTACCTTTGCACACTCAAATTAAGTATACTTCTTTTTTTTTTTCCCCTAGTAGTTAATGCCTTCACAGCCTGCTCTAAAATGTAAAGTGTTGGCTGGAGCTGGTGCTAAGGAGAGCTGTGATTCTCTCTTGGGTTCTCACTGATTTGGGTCTAACAGACATTTGCTGGGTGCGAGCACTATCCTAAGGAGAAGGTTTTAAGAGCAGCAAGGAATTACTGGTGCAAAGGGAGGACTCTTTTACAAAGGAACTGTCCTCTTCCCCTAAAAGGGAAAGGAGTCCGTGACCATTTAAATACTTAAAGGGGTTGTAAAGGTTCGTTTTTTATTTTCTAAATGGGTTCCTTTAAGCTAGTGCATTGTTGGTTCACTTACCTTTTCCTTCGATTTCCCTTCTAAATGTTTTTTTTTCTTTGTTTTCTTTGTCTGAATTTCTCACTTCCTGTTCCTCCTCGGTAAGCTGTTCTGGCTGACTAAACACCGCTCGGATGATGGTGTTAAGTTTACTGAGGAGAAACAGGAAGTGAGAAATTCAGACAAAGAAAAAAAAACATTTAGAAGGGAGATCGAAGGAAAAGGTAAGTGAACCAACAATGCACTAGCTTAAAGGAACCTATTTAGAAAATAAACTAAGCTTTACAACCCCTTTAAGAATTCATGACAAAACGTTGAAGTCAGCACAGAAAGGCATCTGTTATCTTTGGATGGCTTCACACTGATCCGATGCCGTTTGGCCGCAATGTAGTGTACCCGTGGTTTTCGCGCAGGTTAGCTGTGCTTTCCCATGGATTTCTAATTTGTCCCATGCTTTTGGTTTTCTGAATGTGCACAAAAACCACGGGGCATAGTATAAGTTTATGGGAAAGCACAGTTAACCTGCACAAAAACCGTGGGTACACTACACTGCAGCCAAAGGGCAGCTGATCAGTGTGTAAGCGCCCTTTGTCTAGGCCAGGGTTCAGATTGTGGCCCTTTGCTTTTATTTATCTGGCCCTTGGAGCACTATTTCTTGCACTGATACCAACAATGGAGCATAATTCCCCTCATTGACACCAATGAAGGGGGACGATTCCTCCCAATGAGACCAACGATGGGGCACAATTCCTCCCAATGACAGCCACCATGAGGCCCAATGATGGGGCACAGTTCCTCCCACTGACACCAATGATAGGGCACAATTTCTCCCAATGACAATAACAATGGGGCCAAAAACTCCATTGATGGAATACAATGCCTCCCAATGACACCATTAATGGAAACACAATTCCTCCTAATGACACTAACACGGTGGCACAATTTTTCCCAATGACACCAATGATGGGACTCAATTCCTCCCATTGACACCAATGATGGGACTCAATTCCTCCCATTGACACCAATGATGGGACACAATTCCTCCCACTAACATGAAGATGGGATATTGTTTTCAACCACTGACGTCCAGACCTTTTCTACTCTCGGTGACCACATTCTGCCCCCCCAATCTGAAGAACGGTAAACTGGCCCTTTAGTTTAGAATGTTTTGAGACCCCTAGTCTAGGCCAATTGATTGTATAAATAAAGACCTGTGTTTAACATTCGACTTTAGTTGAATATTATTATTAGTGCAGATCTGATTTTACTTAGTAAGGGATTTTTTTTTTTTTAAATAAAATAACTAATTGAATTAATTTTTACACACCTTTTCTTTTTTAATTGCTGTTATTACAATAGTTAAAAACTGCAGTATATGAAGTTAAGCCAGGCCAGATCGTGTATCACATCAGTGGTTCTCCATGAACTTACTGCTGCATGAAAATAGCTGACTGGCCTGTGCTTTGTCACAGTGTCCTTTGTTCAGCATTGCTTGTTTCTCCAACTCAACGTCATAAACTCTTCATGCGTAGATATCCCTCCAATATCCAGTGTAGGTCATGTCTCTTGAATGATACTGCTGTGAGAAAAAGGAACTGATTTCCTAATAAATTACAACAAACCAGGTACCCCATGAATGGCCACTGCTGAACCTAAGCATAAAAACGTTCAAGTAAATGTATTCCTCAATAGCTACAAAGACTATAAATCCACTTTGTGTGCACCAAATACATTTACAAACCCAGATATTAACTTGTAAATATAGCAGTAATGTCATCACTGTGCTGTACATGTCCTGCGGAGAAAGCAGAGCTGAGGGAGGGACCGAGCAGATCCCACCCACTACAGGCTACCTGCAGAAAACTACAGGAAGGGCGGAGACCAGACCAATCACAACGTGAGAACAGCAGGGACAGGTCTTTATTACAGGAAGCTCCTTCACAGAGGCAAATTTCCACACAGGATTACTGCACAGATCTGGAAGAAATGCACAAAGCACATCAAGATTCAAGATAGAATACACACGCCTCTTGTACTTTGACAATATTTGCTTAACCTGGAGTTCCTCTGCCTAGTCTTAGAATATCCTTGTGCTGCTCTGCACATTTGTCTGCTGCTCCATGAATGCCAACACCATCTATGAGTCTGTGCTCATGGGGGTCATTGCTGGCTTTACTCAGTGCTCTGCTGTGTGTGAGCCTTTACCATCGGCCGCTCTGTCATCATGTAAATGAGAGGCTGTTTAGTAAGGCTGGCCATACACGGTTCAAATCTCGGCTGGTTCAGCAGGAACCAGCTAAGATTTGAACCATTAATGGGCAGGCTGAATGTACCAAGTTGATTGATCAACTTGGGTACAACCAGCCTGCTACGCTTTATGTACTATGTAGATCTGAGAGAGCCTGTCCTGGAGCCTAGGGGACACCAATTTGCACGTTTCCAGAGCCTCCTCCCATTCCTCGTCTGTCAGAGCACCCACATCGCCCTCCCAGCGGGACTTGAGAGCATACGCTAGTCTCGCCGAGACGGGGGCCGTAAGCATACCATAGAAGCACGAGATTAGCTTGTTGGGATCAGTATCCTTCACTATGGCGACAATAGGATTGGGAGCAGGCCGAGGCAATGACTGCGAAAATTGTGCTCTAAGTGCATGCTGAACCTGTAGGTATTGAAATAACATAGTGTTTGGAACATTAAATTCCTCCTGTAGTGCCCGAAATGTTTTAATAACACCCTGGTGAATTAGGTGGTGTAGGTAGTATATTCCCCTCGATACCCATAGCTGTATACCCTGGAGCTTTTGGAGTTCCGGCAAATGTTTGTTATGCCAAAGTGGGGTATAGTCATTCGGCGATGCCACATTCAGTTTAGTGGATGCCAGATCCCAAATCCTTCTGTAATGAAAGAGCATGGAATGTTTACCTGGCTCCATGGCAGAGTTCCCCGCTCCTGTCGAGATAGCCGCAATCGGGTCATCTGCAATTTGTGCCCAAGTGGGGCATAGAAGAGTTAGAAAACGTTGTTTATCAGTCTTGTCTATGTGGAAGAGTTGAGACAGTTGTGAGGCAACATAGTAAAGATTCAGATCTGGAAGAGCCATGCCCCCCATATCAGTCGGGCTTTTCAAAGCCTGCCAAGCAAGCTTGTGTCTAGCAGTTCCCCACACAAAGGGCCTAAGGAGACTTTCAAGGGATTTAAAGTATTTCAATGGCAAATATACCGGGGCATGCCACAGCACATACAATAGTTTAGGTAATAGGACCATTTTAATCAGATTAACTCGTCCCCAAACCCCTAGGGGGAGACGGGACCAGGCCTGAATCTTGGTACGTACCAGGGCAAACAATGGTTCTACATTCAACACAATGTAATCAGCTGGGTTCCTAGAGACATAGACCCCCAAATATTTAATAGTGCCAACTCGCTGAAGAGGCAGACTGGCCTAAGACTCTGACTGTGGAAAACTGTCAATAGGTAAAATTTGGGATTTTTCCCAGTTTATGCGGAGACCGGAAAAGCTACCGAACCATTCTATCATGTGGAGGGCCTTTGCAAGGGAAGGGCCAGAGTCCGCTAGGTATAGCAGCGTATCATCAGCGTATAGACTGATTTTCTCGATGAGTTGACCCATCGCCAGTCCCCTGATCTCAGGGTCGGCCCGAATCGCCACCGCTAAAGGTTCAGCCGCCAAGGCATATAGTAGCGGGGACAGTGGGCACCCCTGTCTGGTACCCCTACCGAGGCCAAACGCCCGGGAAGACCATCCATTCGCCACCACCTTAGCCGTTGGGTGATGGTACAACAGTCTCACCCACCGAACAAAGTTCGGGCCGAAGCCGTAACCCGCTAGACACTTCCATAAATACTCCCATTCTACTGAGTCAAATGCTTTAGCCGTGTCAAGTGACACTACCACGCGCTCACCCATCTCCTCATGTGTTGCCTGAAGGTTTATATATAGCCTACGCAGATTGAACAATGTATTCCGCCCCGGCATAAAGCCCGCCTGGTCAGCCTGAATCAGACCGAGGATCACTACGTTCAATCTGGTAGCAAGTATTTTGGCCAGAATCTTAACATCTACCTGTAATAGGGATATTGGGCGGTAGGATTCCGGGAAACCCGGATCTTTTCCAGGTTTGGGAATCAAAACTATCGTTGCCTCCCTCATAGACGGAGGCAATGTTAGCGTGTCAAAAAGATTCCTATAAAGGTCGAGAAGCCTAGGCACCAGCATGTCTTGGTAACGGGAATAAAATTCAATGGGAAGACCATCTGACCCTGGTGACTTGGATTTTGCAAATCCCGCAATAGCTTCTACTATTTCATCGGTGGTCAGGGGGGCCTCCAGAGCCTGCACCTGCTCCTCCGTAACCTGAGGGAGGGAAACCTGAGCCAAAAAACGGTCCATCGGGGTGGTGTCGTTTGAGACTGTAGTAGTGTATAAGTCCGCAAAAAAGTCCCGAAACCTCTCTGTTACCGCAGAAGGGTCCGTGACGATCTCATCACCCTGACCCTGCAAAGAAATAACAACCGGGGGTCTGTCTTCCCTGTGGACCAAATATGCCAGCAACTTACCAGCCCTTTCTCCGGATTCAAAATATTTTTGTTTGGAAAAAAAAGTTTCTGTCGGGCCTTGTCATGGTGCAGCTGAGAAACCACTCTCGACTGTAATCTAAGGGCATCTGCATTTGCCGTAGACGGGTCATCGACGTAGGTGCGTTCCCTGGAACTCAATTCTGCTTCAGCCTCAACAATAACAGTGGCCGAGTCAGCCTTGAGTTTATTAATGCGGGCAGTCAGTACCGATCGGGCGTGTAATTTAAACGTGTCCCACACTGCCGGAACTGATGCCGTGTGGTCATTATTCTCAAAAAACGTTTTCCATTCCGTCTCAATAGTGTCATCATCGGGCAGTAATGTCAGCCAGAACGGATTCAGTCGCCACGCCCGCGGGGGTCTATCTAGGGGTACGTCAAGCACTACAGAGTAGGGGCTATGGTCCGAAAGTAGTCTGGGGCAAAACAATACTTCCTTAAGTCTGGGAGTGAGTTTAGATATTAGTATAAAGTCAATCCGGGAAAGAGAACCGTGTGTGGGTGAGAAGCATGAATACTCCTTCTTTTGAGGAAATTTGTATCTCCAAGTGTCCACAAGGTGAACGGTGGTTATAAGCCTGGACAGCCTAGTGGACCCAGCTTGCCCCATCATCAGTTCAGGGGGCTTGAGCCTATCAAGAGAAGGGTTAAGTGTAGTATTGAAATCCCCCAGCCAGACAACAGGAACCGCCTGGTGTCTGGACATAAAAGACAGTCCTTCAACCACCAACGTCATGTTAAATGGGGGGGGGATATAAAAAGCCATAATAAGGTAGGGTTCCCCATAGAGTTTAGCATGTAAAAAAACAAACCTGCCCTGTGGGTCAGTAAGAATTTCGCAAAGTTCAAATTGGACAGACTTAGCTACAAGTACCGAAACCCCCCGCGAATGAGACGTGTAGGTGGAGTGAAATGCCCACCCAATCCAAGGGCGTTTGAGGGCCATCTGCAGTCCACCCTCTACATGCGTCTCAACCAGAACCATCACCTCCGCCCTTTGTTTTTTGAGGAACGTGAAGGCTGCCGCGCGCTTAAATTTGTCACGCAGGCCCCTCACGTTCCAGGTAATAAACCGTATAGACGCCATATGGATACATAGAAAGTAACAAGTGCAGGCAACCCACCTCCAAACAGCCCTCCCATAAACGCACCCCAAAGCAGTTGTGCTAGGCCAAGCCCGAGCAGGGGCTTCATAGACAGCAGTAGTAAAAAACATTCAGGGAAAGCAACACTTAATTTAGATACATACTCCAACACATTTATAGTAACCTTCTGCATGGAAACCCCAACCAACTCACCCCCCTCCCCCCACCCTACCCTGCACCAACCCCAACTCGTGCGGGTATATTCCCTGAAAAACCAAACACGCCTGGCTGGGAAAACCAGTTTCATGAAATCAATAAAACATTTAAGAACATTAAGTCTGAGAGAGGGCTGTGGCCACCGGTACCAGAGGGCAAGGTAAAATAGAACCCCCTGTATAGTGGTACACAGTGTTGAACAAGAAAAAGTGTCTGTTGCTGTCCAGCCCCGGTGACCATCTCCCTCATAGCAAAAGAAAGGCCCAGCAGACAGTGGAGCAGTCTTCCGCTGCACCGTGCAATTAGACCGTAGGTCCAACATGTCTCCCCTTGCTCCGGGAGAAAAAAGAATAAGAAAAAAAAAAAGTGTAAACCAAAAAAGTTTTGAAATAAAGCAAACAGGAATGTACTGCAGAAAGGGTCCCTCATCAGGGACACTAGACAAAAAAGGGGAAAAAGTTGATGCATATACGTTGACACCAGCAGCATGTGCATATGTTCCAGATTCAAGAAGTTCAGCAGGTCACCCTGCAGTAAGAGTCTAAAGAGAGAGAACATACGCCCCGGATGCAGGCACCCTGAGCAAAAATAGAACAGTACAAAAAGATCAGGCAATCTGTCGCAGTTCCAGGAGCCCAGGGGTGAGATAAGAAAAGTGGTAGCTTACATGTCCCAAGGAGTCTCAGGCGGCTCCATCTCGAGGCGCCCTGCGTTCCAGCCATGCTATGACCTCTCTGGGTTGTTCAAAGAAGAGCGCCCGGTCCCCTGCCTCCACCCTGAGGCGCGCAGGGAAAAGCATAGAGTATTTCACTTGCTGTGCACGCAATAATCGTTTGGCCTCCATGAAACCCTGCCGGCGTTTCTGGACGTCCGTGGAAAAATCAGGGAATATTGCAACTTTAGTAATGCCCACCGGGATATTACCCTTTTCCCGGGCCATGCGGAGGGCAGCATCTCTGTCCTTATAGTTCAGGAGTTTTGCAATAAAGGTGCGTGGAGGTGCACCCTGAGGTGGAGGCCTGGCAGGCATGCGATGCGCGCGTTCAACCGCCAGCATGGGGGAGAAAGCCTCTCGGCCATAGGTACTTATCAGCAATTGCTCCAGAAAAGTTGTGGGGTCCTTACCTTCAGCCCCCTCCGGAAGACCAATCAGTCGGATATTGCATCTGCGTATGCGGTTTTCCATTTCGTCCTGTTTAGTAATCAGGAGGTCTATTTGCTTCTGCATGTGGTCAGTGTAATTTTGCAGAGGTGAGAGAGCATCTTCCACATGGCTGATACGGGTCTCAGTGTCCCTCACCCGGTCCCGCAGCTTCTGGAAATCTTGTCTTAATAAAGAAATGTCCATTTGCACCTCCTCAATCTGGGATGTAAGGGACGTGCGGCATAATGTAATTGCTTCAAGAAGCGTGTCTGTGTCTCCCGCCACACGCGGCCCTCTCGGTTCCTCCGCGCCGCCATGTTCCTCCCCCTCCTCACTCACATGTCGGCGGTACTGGGACAAACGTGCCGCCGCTGAGCGCTGAGATTTTGAGGGAGACATATGCTCCGGACTGAAGGGATGCCTGCCAGAAGTATTAAGGTGAGTATCGGTGCTGTGGTGTCACAGGATCAGCATGGGAGACAGGATTCCTCGGCGGAGCTCCGGAGACACGCGTCCTACTCCATGCAGGTACAGGCCACGCCCCCCACAACCAGCCTGCTAAAGCTGCTAGCGATAATCACTGGCGTCTCCCGCCTGCCTCCTCCCTGCTAGGAGAAGACAATTGCTGATTCCCCTGTCAGCACTGTCTTTGTTCATGGGGGAACTGTGCAAATTTCTTTCCTGCAACCCATGGTTGCAGGAAAGAAATTTGCACCGTGTATGGCCGACCTTGGCCTCAAACATAAATTATACCAGGGAGTACTACATAGTGATCTGGGTGACAGCTTTGTTGGGGCTGCTGATCACATCCAGAATGGCGGTACCCAGCACTAGTCTTCAGCCTGATCAGTGTCATAATGTAATCCGTAATTGCAGGGAGATCACACAAAACATGTTGATTTGAGATGTAATCATATGGGAAGATTGTTGTTGAGTTTTAATAGAATAGGCTCTCTTTCCGGTGTTCATCATGTCACCACGTACGCCACCCCCAACCATAGAAATCCACTGCTCCGCATCTTACAAATTCCGCAAATAGGAATCGTACTGCACATGCACAGAAGAGAGGAGGACAAAAACACAGCTGGATTACATGGAACATTAACAATAATCTACATGCTAAAATAAGCACTTTTCTTCTTCTGACTTGGTTTTTGCTTCCCAGCATACTGAATTGCATTGGAGAGAACAGTGGTTGAATGTAGTAGATATTATTGCTATGAGTTCTGTTGACAGATCTAGTTCTAGTTATCTTACAAGGTTGTAGAGCACTTTACATGAACACCATGAGAGCAGTTGGATCATTGCCTACATGTCCAACCCAGCCTTCTAATGTCTATGGATGGCCATAGTCCTATGTAAACTTGCTAAATAAACGGAACCCCGGAATGAGAAAATATTGCCTAAAGGCGTGTGTATTTAAATAAATCTTGGAGGGATTTGTGTATTGCAGATTTTTACAATGGTCCAATGTGAAACCTTCTGAATCCCTTGACCCTCCCTTTCAGACTGTAAGCTCTAACGAGCAGGGCCCTCTGATTCCTCATGTATTGAATTGTATTGTAAGTGTACTGTCTGCCCTCATGTTGTAAAGCGCTGCTCAAACTGTTGGCACTATATAAATCTTGTATAATAATAATCTGTGTAGGAACTTACTTTAATAAAGACCAGCCATTGCTGTTCTCTCTTCTTGTACAGGGTAGCAGGCCTTGTATTTGCCACCTCCTGTAGTAAGAAGCCTGTAATGGGTGGGCCTCGCTGGGTCCCTCTCTGCCTCTGTGCCTAGGCTATACACGGCACAGTGATGATGTCACCTCCACGTTTGCCAGGTAATACCTAGGTTTGCAAATGCATTTTATTGCACGTGAAGTGGATTTAATTCCTTGGTGGCTATTGAGGATAATGAAAATGTTGTGCCCAGACTTCAGTTAGCCTCTTAAATCCCAAACTTTAAATATATTAGCGCAATATTATGTCGTAGATGAGTGACAGTGGTGGATTATTTTTATACATTTGTTTTTTTTTTGCTCTGAAATCTTTATTTCTTTTGCTATTCAAGTCAATTATAGTTGTCTTGTAAATGATAAACTCGTACTGACAGCAGTCTCACGGGCGCATTAATTATATTTTCATTGTGTTTTATATATATATATATATATATATATATATATATATATATATATATATATATATATTTATTTTTATTGTGTTTTATTTATTTATATATGCAAATTTTAAACCATAATGAAAAATGAGAAAATATATAATTGTTATTATAGTTAATATTTTGTCTTCCTTAGGACACAGGCTGAGATGGCCCACACTTGCCGGGGAACCATTAATCTGTCTACAGCTCACATTGACACAGAAGACTCCTGCAACATTGTTCTTTCCAATGGTGGGCGGACATACCATCTCAAGGCAAGCTGTGAAGTGGAAAGGCAGAGATGGGTCACTGCTTTGGAGTTGGCCAAAGCCAAGGCTATCCGCATGATGAACAACCAGTCAGGTAGAGTCCTTCACAGAGCTCAGAGGAAATACAGATCCAGCTTCCATTACGTGTTGTTTGTTTTGGGGTGTTTTTTGTTTTGTTTTGGGGTGTTTTTTTTACCCAAGGACTTCATGCCAGAGGCATTATCATGCATATTGCACAGGTGAAATGTATGATCATGAAAAAAAGTCATTATTGTCTATACAATAAATTCACACTAATGCATTGCATTCAGGGGAAAAATACCACATGCTGCAATTTGGGTGACCTGCAGTTTGCTATTAAATGCATGTCAATACAATGCACCTGAATGCATTCATTCTAGTGTGAGCCCTGTAGTACATTTCCTTAGATTCCCCATAAAAAGCAGTCAGACATGGAGGAACATGACAACCGCCCACAGGGCATCCGATATTCCAATTGATGCGGAAACTTTCAGGATCAGCTTTTATTTGACCCACTGGGGGATGACTTTGCACACAATAGAGAGCTGCTAGAGAGGTAATCTGCAGTGGTTTCCCCTCCCGCAGGTGCCCCTTCTTGTTCTGTAGGGGGCAGTGTGGTGCACGATTCAATGCATCACACAGCTTCTTTTTTTTCTCACTGAACTTTATTACTGTATAGTAATACACTTCATTTATGCTGCCATGTGGTTCTGTACATTGTGCTGCAATTAAAATGCAGCATATCTGCATTTTGTTGCAGTGTGAATTGGACACACAAAAAATAATGTTTTTCTGTGTGTCCTTGTGGGGACAGGGTCCCCACACTACATGTGACTTCACCCTCCACACAAGGCTGTGGACTTACTCACCTGTTTGCTCCATCAGCTTGGCATTCAGCATAACTGATGACAGAGAGGTAAGTACAAACAAACATGTTTTTTACTACTTTCTACTACAAAAAAGAAAAATTATACATTTGTTATTTGATCAATGTTAGTTTAGCTCCTTGACTAACGAGGTACGTTTATAAATGTCCTGCCATTCAAGGAGTTAACCAGTTAGTACCATTTTTTTTTCTAATAGATTTCCAGCTATTAACCACTTGCCTACTGGGCACTTATACCCCCTTCCTGCCCAGGCCAATTTTCAGCTTTCAGCGCTGTCGCAATTTGATTGACAATTGCGCGGTCATGCAACACTGTACCCAATCTAAATTGTTTATAATATCTTTCTCACAAATAGAGCTATTTTTTGGTGGTATTTAATCACTACTGGGGTTTTTATACTTCGCTAAAGAAACAAAAGTTTGAAAAAAATTTTTTTCCACGGTTTGTTATAAAATTTTGCAAACACATAATTTTTCTCCTTCACTGATGTGCGCTGATGATGAGGCTGCACTGATGAGACGGCACTGGTGGGCACTGATGAGGAGGCACTTATGAGGCTGCACTGATAGGTGGCACAGATGTGGTAGTGATGAGCACTGTTAGGTGACACTAATGTTGAGGCACTGATTGGCAGCACTGGTGGGCACTGATGTGCTTGTAACAGAAGCTGGCTTTCTCCTTCTCTCCTCACACTGATCATGAGAAAAAAATCTGATAATCCTCTTCTGTTTACTTTCGTGATCAGCTGACATTAGCTGACAGCTGATCATGTGGTAAAGGGCCCACTGTGATCAGCCCTTTACCCTGTTCTGTGATCAGCCGAGTCAAAAGGACTTGCCTATAGCAGAGCGCGCCGCCCATGCAATCATGGGAGGACGTCTATTGATGCCCTCCTGGCACTGGAAACCTACGCTGTAGTATCCTTCGGTTATAGCGCGGGCAGAAAGTGGTTAAGTAAAAGTGATCCATGCAACAGTAGAGCTGCCCAAACAATTTTACGGGTTTGTGAAGTGCTGCAATCCCCCCTCCGCCGTGACTCTTCTGCTCATCTGGGGAGCCTGGGCCCATGGGAAATGCTGTGAGGTTTGCGATTAGGTGGAGATCGAAAAACCTTTCTATGTTTAGAGCTGTCAGAATCAGAAGTCTGTCTGAAATGCTGGATAAACAACTGATGAAGCACAATAATGTGCTTGCTTAATTGGAGTGGAGGGCAGGGGAGATGTTAGGGATCTAATAGACCCTGATATCTTCATAAAGAGAACCTGTTACTGGTGAATTCTTCACTTGCTTGTTGACCACCCCCCCCCTCCCCCATAATGAAATACATTTTAAAATAAAAAAAAAGTTTTAAAAGCAATCCTGTCACCCCATGCATAAAAGTGAGTGCAAATGCATGTATAGGGCATGCACACATAAGTAAACAGTGATTGCACAACAGATATTAGGTATTGCCCCAAATGTCAGAGTGAGAGCAATAATTCCAAGTCTGTCATGCATGGTTAGCTCCACACAGATTACCTGTTAAGGCAACTAAAACATTGCTTTAAGACGCAGGCAACGTGGCTTGACACATTTGGTATCTATTTTTTTACCAAAAAATTGGGTATTGTGTTGTGCTACCCTCCTATAGTGCTAAGGTGTGCTCATCCTTAGTAGTAGGATGGGACAGAGCCATGTAAAGAAGTGGGAATTTCTCTGGCCGATTTTCTTTTATTATGAATATGACTCTGATCATTAGAGATGGGCTCAGGCATGTTCGGGATCCTAGTCCCTAGTCGCCAGGAAGCTGACCCTGCACACTGCTAAGCACAGGCAGTGAGACATTTCCCGGCCCGCAGCTGCACAGATCAGGAAATGCCTTACTATCTGTGATTAGCCGTGTGCAGTGTCGGCTTTCTGGCTGGATCGGGCAGGTGGGTTCGGACTAGAATCCCGAACACGCCTGTGCCCATCTCTACTGATCTGTAGTGTGACTGAATAGTGGGTGGGTGTTGGTGTTGTCATTTGTTGTTTAATAAATTTGAAGTAACTATTTAATGGTAAAAAAAATAAAAATTGAATCCAGAAAGTCATGTTTTGATTGACACCATGAACTCCTCCCAAAGAAAAAAAAAAAAACTTTCACTGGCTGATTTATACATTTTGTGGCTTCCATTATAAATGGTACTTCATGGTTTAATTTTCAAAGAAAAAAGACGGAGCTCTACAGTTCGTTATAAACCATTTTTTAACATCATGAATTGCTAAAGTGACTTCTATTTTTTATACAGTATAGAAACACATTCACAACTTTTTTTCCCCCTATTTTCCCTGTGAGTTCAGCTATGAAAAACTTAAATTAGTTGTGATACATGTAGCAGAACTGTCTAGTTGTTAACAAATGTTTTTTAATTTAGGCCCTCCTCTGCTAACTTTAATAGAGAGAAGGATCCTGGAAATATCCTATTGCGGTGCTAAGCGGCAGCATCATGTAGGTCAGTGGTTCTCAACCATGTCCTCAAGTACCCCCAACAGTTTGCAGGTTTTCCTTTATCTTGCACAGGTGCTTTAAATCAGTTAATGGCTTGGTATTTTGGATAGACATTTTATCTGATGCCGTGTACACAGGACCGGACTTTTCGATGGACTAGGTCCGATGGAATTAATCCGTCGGATATTACAACCGTCTGTGGGCTCCAGCAGACTTTTTTCCCCCAAAAGTCAGATGGACCTAGAAATAAAACATGTTTCAAATCTTTCCGACGGACTCGAGTCTGGCCGAAAAATCAGTTTGTATGCTAGTCCAATGGACAAAAACCAACGCTTGGGGCAGCTAATGAATACTGGCTATGAACCAGTCTTATTCTAGTCCGTAGTCAAGTCATCAAGTTCAAATCCGTCAGACTTTGGTGTGCTTGTGTGTGGCCAAGTCCGTTCGTTTGTAAAGTCCGGAACGCCGCCGAAAGTCCGTCGGAAGACCAATCGGACCTAGTCCGTTGAAAAGTCCGGTCGTGTGTACGCGGCATAACAGAAATTCCCAAAACATGGCCTGTTGGGGGTACTTGAGGTCATGGTTGAGAACCACTGATGTAGAGGACTGGTTAACATATTACAGTGGCTCTCTGTCCTTGACGGACTAGAGCAAAGAGCTGAATTGCACTGAAACAGAAATAGCTTTGTCACTGTAGCTCCTTTTGTCTTTTAATAACTGCGAGGATATAATTTCCTTGCGTAATGATAAAGGCAATTTGTTCATATGACAGTTCCCATAACCAAATTGTCATTGGCAAGGTTAATTCAGGCACTGAAAATGCAATTTGCAGCATCTCACTTTTTTTTTTTTCTAGAAATATTCTGTGATACAAACAATCATCTGCCATACTGATTGTCCAAAACCACTCTTTCTTTCTGCCAGTAATCACTTTAGGTGAAACTACTTGTCCAACTTGAATCATTTTTTTTTTCTTTTTTGAATACAGTAGAGAAATATAAAAAAATTCAATTTTTTTTCCTGTGGCCCTGTTGGGGATTGTGTCTGTGACCACAGAGGAGTATAGGGAAATTTTGATCAACAGAGGTATGGATAGCAATACAAGGTAACATTCATCGGCCTGTACTGCACTGTCACCCACAGTCAGTATAGAATGGTGCCCAGCCAATGGGGGCACTGTATAAAGAAGTAGCCAGCACTCCTAAAACGTTATAGGGTGTATCTATAACAATAAATAACATTTGACCTGAAAAAAGCAATAGCATTATAACAGTCCATTTTGTTTTACAGGCATTCGAGCTTTTATTTCAGCTTGAAAAGGCTTGTACCTTTTTGGGCTCTTTTGAGCAGAATCATTTTTTTCATAAACCCTCCCCTCGGCTCATTTTTGCTGTTGTTGTTGTTGTTATTTATTTATTTTTATTTTTTTTATGCGTTTTCGCATTTTTTTGGCACTTTGGTGTCTTTTTTGCTCGAAAGCTCTTATCAAAAACGTGAGTTTGGTTTTTTATTTATTTATTTTTCCTTCTGCCTGTAGAAGCATATGCCTGTAAAAGCCTGAAACAGCCACAGTGTTGTATGTTATATGGGGTTTTCAGGCAGAACAAAAATGAGTGCTCAAAAGCCTGTAGGGGAGCCGCTTCTTTGAGCTGCAGTGTGCATGAGCCCTTACAGTGTAAAGGTCCATACACGCTAGGCAGTAGAATATGTACCAGAACTGCTGGCAGAAAAAAGCTTGTATGGACCATATTGTACATGCTTTTGCGTGTTGTGTTTTTTTTTTTTTTTTTTTTTTTCCCAAAACACTAGAAAAATGTACACTTAAAATACTTTATGCCAGGCAATGTTTAGGCATGTCAAGCTTTTTTTCTGCCTGAACGTGACTCTCAAAAATGCACTTGTTTATGGGTTTTGTTTTTACAGCTGTAAATGCTCATCTACAAATCTGCCTGCAAATGTCCAAATGTGCATGGACACACAGGCTTACAATAGAGTGGTTTCTACATGCTGAAAGAACGCCAAACGCCTGAATAAGCAGCATTTTACAGTGCCTTGCGAAAGTATTGGGCCCCCTTGAACTTTTCAACCTTTTGCCACATTTCAGGCTTCAAACATAAAGATATACAATTTTTATTTTTTGTGAAGAATCACCAACAAGTGGGACACAATTGTGAAGTGGAACGAAATCTATTGGATTTTTGAAACTTTTTTTAACTAATAAAAAAATGAAAAGTGGGGCGTGCAAAATTATTCGGCCCCCTTGCGTTAATACTTTGTAGAGCCACCTTTTGCTGCGATTACAGCTGCAAGTCGCTTGGGGTATGTCTCTATCAGTTTTGCACATCGAGAGACTGAAATTCTTGCCCATTCTTCCTTGCAAAACAGCTCGCGCTCAGTGAGGTTGGATGGAGAGCGTTTGTGAACAGCAGTTTTCAGCTCTTTCCACAGATTCTCGATTGGATTCAGGTCTGGACTTTGACTTGGCCATTCTAACACCTGGATACGTTTATTTGTGAACCATTCCTTTGTAGATTTGCTGTATGTTTGGGATCATTGTCTTGTTGGAAGATAAATCTCCGTCCCAGTTTCAGGTCTTTTGCAGACTACAACAGGTTTTCATCCAGAATGGTCCTGTATTTGGCTGCATCCATCTTCCCCTCAATTTTAACCATCTTCCCTGTCCCTGCTGAAGAAAAGCAGGCCCAAACCATGATGCTGCCACCACCATGTTTGACAGTGGGGATGGTGTGTTGAGGGTGATGAGCTGTGTTGCTTTTACGCTAAACATATCGTTTTGCATTGTGGGCAAAAAGTTTGATTTTTGGTTTCATCTGACCAGAGCACCTTCTTCCACATGTTTGGTGTGTCTCCCAGGTGGCTTGTGGCAAACTTTAGACAAGACTTTTTATGGATATCTTTGAGAAATGGCTTTCTTCTTGCCACTCTTCCATAAAGGCCAGATTTGTGCAGTGTACGACTGATTGCTGTCCTATGGACAGACTCTCCCACCTCAGCTGTAGTTCTCTGCAGTTCATCCAGAGTGATCATGGGCCTCTTGGCTGCATCTCTGATCAGTCTTCTCCTTGTCTGAGCTGAAAGTTTAGAGGGACGGCCAGGTTTTGGTAGATTTGCAGTGGTCTGATACTCCTTCCATTTCAAAATGATCGCTTGCACAGTGTTTCTTGGGATGTTTAAAGCTTGGGAAATCTTTTTGTATCCAAATCCGGCTTTAAACTTCTCCACAACAGTATTACGGACCTGCCTGGTGTGTTCCTTGGTCTTCATGATGCTCTCTGCGCTTTCAACAGAACCCTGAGACTATCACAGAGCAGGTGCATTTATACAGAGACTTGATTACACACAGGTGGATTCTATTTATCACCATCAGTCATTTAGGACAACATTGGATCATTCAGAGATCCTCGCTGAACTACTTGAGTGAGTTTGCACTGAAACTAAAGGGGCCGAATAATTTTGCATGCACCACTTTTCAGTTTTTTATTTGCTAAAAAAGTTTAAATTATTCAATAGATTTCGTTCCACTTCACAATTGTGTCCCACTTGTTGGTGATTCTTCACAAAAAATTAAAATTTTATATCTTTATGTTTGAAGCCTGAAATGTGGCAAAAGGTTGAAAAGTTCAAGGGGGCCGAATACTTTCGCAGGGCACTGTATATGCCCAGTGTGCATGAGGCCTAAGAGCCTGTTCACACAGGGGCAACATGACTTTTGGAGCCAACTTGGACACGACTTGTCAACATGACTTGGAGCAACTTACAACACGACTTTAAGACGCCCCAAGACAGGCGACTTTGGCCGTGGCCAATCAGAGAATAATGAGCTCTCAAGGGGGAACTCCACGCCAAATAAAAAAAAAAAAAAACGGCATGGTTTCCCCCTCCGGGAGCATACCAGGTACGCCGAAAAAATGGCGTGGGGGTCCCCCCAAGGACCATACCAGACCCTTATCCGAGCACGCAGCCTGGCCGGTCAGGAAGGGGGTGGGGACGAGCAAGCCCCCCCAGACCGTACCAGGCCACATGCCCTCAACATGGGGGGGTTGGTGCTTTGGGGAAGGGGGGGCCCAAAGCACCTTGTCCCCATGTTGATGAAGACAAGAGCCTCTTCCCGACAACCCTGGCCGTTGGTTGTCGTGGTCTGCGGGCGGGGAGCTTATCGGGAATCCGGGAGCCCCCTTTAATAAGGGGGCCCCAGATCCCGGCCCCCCCACCCTATGTGAATGAGTAAGGGGTACACCATACCCCTACCCATTCACCTGGGGAAAAAGTGTCAATAAAAAACACAACACAAGTTTTAAAAGTAATTTATTAATCAGCTCCGGGGGTCTTCTTCCGACTTCTCTGCTCTGTTCGGCCTCTTCTCCCGGCGTCCAGCCTCTTCTCCCGCTCTCCGGCGTCTTCTCCCAGGCTCCTCTGCTCTCTTCTTGGAGCTCTTTTACTAGCGGAGGAGCCCGGTCTCCTCTGTCCTTCCCTCTTCTCTCTTCTTTCTTCTTCCGATGTTGACACAACGCTGTCTTCCGCTGTACTGGCTTGTACGACGTGCGCGGTGACTTATATAGGTATAGGGCGTGGTCACGGGTGATGTCACGCAGTGACCCCGCCCCTTTATGGCGTGCCGCGGGACTGCATGCCCCTGGACTGTGACGTCATTAAGGGGCGGGTCACCGCGTGACATCACCCAGTGACCACGCCCTATACCTATATAAGTCACCGCGCACGTCGTACAAGCCAGTACAGCGGAAGACAACGCTGTGTCAACATCGGAAGAAGACGGAAGAAGGAAGGACAGAGGATGGAGGAGACTGGGCTTCTCCGCTAGTAAGAGCTCCAAGAAGACAGAGGAGGAGCCCGGGAGAAGACGCCAGAGAGCGTAAGAAGAGGCCGGACACTGGGAGAAGAGGCCTAACAGAGCGGAGAAGTCGGAAGAAGACCCCCGGAGCTGATTAATAAATTACTGTTAAAACTTGTGTTGTGTTTTTTATTGCCACTTTTTCCCCAGGTGAATGGGTAGGGGTACGATGTACCCCTTACTCATTCACATAGGCTGGAGGGCCGGGATCTGGGGGCCCCCTTATTAAAGGGGGCTCCCGGATTCCGATAAGCCCCCCTGCCCGCAGACCCCGACAACCAACTGCCAGGGTTGTCGGGAAGAGGCCCTTGTCCTCATCAACATGGGGACAAGGTGCTTCCCCAAAGCACCAACCCCCCCATGTTGAGGACACGTGGCTTGGTACGGTCCGGGGGGGGGGGCGCTTGCTTGTCCCCACCCCCTTCCTGACTGGCCAGGCTGCGTGCTCATATAAGTGTCTGGTATGGACCTTGGGGGGGGGGACCCCCACGCCGTTTTTTCGGCAAAGGGGTGTTACCCTTAAAATCCATACCAGACCAAACGGCCTGGTATGCTCCCAGAGGCGGAACCCATTTTTTATTAAAAATTTGCCATGGAGTTCCCTCTCAAGAGCTAATTATTCTGTGAGAGGCGACATTGTTTCCTCAAAATAGATGGAGATCCGACTTGGAGGTGACTTCAATTGAAATCAATGGGTACCAGTCGCCTAGAAGTCGGATTGAAGTAGTACAGGAACCTTTTCTGAAGTCAGAGCGATTTCAGTAGTGTGCATTAAGACGGCTCTCATTCACTTACATTGATTTTTACATGTAGTGCGACTTGAGGCGTCCTGTAGTCGGATCCTGAGTTGCCCCTGTGTGAACCGGCTCTAAAGAATGTTATTTAAATGAGGCCAGAAATTATTTTAAAGCTCATTAAACTAATCTTATAATTGTAATTATACTGAATAGCCCTTGGGAAGATGTCTTCTTGCATTACTATCAAGGATAAAATTTTCCAAGATGCAATAATCTGATATGGTCTAAGCTATTCTGTAAAATATAATCCTAAAGTGTATTTTCACTGTTGCAGTTAAAGCGTTTAAAGAAAAAAAAAAAAGGAACCTGCTCCTTGTTGTTATGACACAGTGCTCGTCCTGTGTCATTTGGCCGCTTGTAACAACTAAAAAACTTGGCGGATCCTGGCCGTTTCTGCTCTCCCCCCTGTAAACTGATTTCCGTAGCCTGCTCTCTGTCTCCTCTATGCTCCTGTGTCCTCTTCCCCCCCTTCCCTACCTGCCTGTCAGCTCGTGACAGTGCCGCTCCCTCCACGCCTGTTGCTCAAGTAACAGTAATTTATATGGACCATCCATGCTGTCTCCTATTGTAGTGTCCCCCTCTGTGTGTGATTTATAAATGCTGTAAATACCTCATGTAAGAGCCAAGATCCACAATCGCATGACTGCCCGGGTCCCTCCTCCTCCCCACCTGAGTGACGTCATCGGGGGAATCTCGGCCCCTCCTGCTGCATCTGACAGAGGAAGAGAGGAGAGACCGACCCGTCATTTGATCATGGATATCGGCTCTTACATGAGGTATTTACAGCATTTTTATTTTATTCATAAATCACACACAGAGAGGGACACTGCATAAAGAGATGGCGTGGATGGTGCATAGTTAGGCCTCTTGCAAACTGCAACTTGAAAAAGCTTAGTACAGCTTATTTTTTATCTGAGCTAAAATGCAGCCCATTAACTGTAATGTGCCTTATGCACACAGGCGCGTAAATAATCGCTGTGTAATTTTGTAATAGAAAAATCTTTCTTTTTGCTCAGTAATTTAAGCCTTGTGGGCACATTTGCTGGCAAATTCACACTGATTGTCCAGTGACAAAGACAACGTGAGAACAAGCTTCTGTGCATGCGCAGAAATGTGTGCGAATTTTGTGCACAGATTGCGCAAATGCATATGCACGAAAATGCATTAATAAAAAAAACAGGAGTATCATGTGCAAGTGGCCTTAGAGTGGCTTAACAACCACTGTGCATCTAGGAAACACTGTTGCGTGTTTCTATTCACACATCATGCCTAAAAAAAAGTTTAAAAAAAGATTTCTTTCCTTTTTTGATGTTTGAGAAGAAGGTGTCATGGCTGACTGCAAGAATTTCTCACTTTGCTCAGCATGATATGTCCCAATAGCTGGGCTGGGGACTGACTGTGTCCAATTTTCATTAATGTACAATGGAAAAGCCAAGCTCCTAGACCTTTAATCCTTTGTTGATACAGACCATGTTCAACTCTATTACCAGGGGCGTAACTATAGGGGGTGCAGCAGTCGCGACCGCAACTGGGCCCTGTGAATCAGGGGGCCCATGCAGCCCCCTCTACATATGGCCGGCAGCAGCATATGCAGCTAGGGGTACCAGCGCACCATGCACATGGGTGGCTGGAGGTGGAGGGTGACTAGCAGAGCTCCATGTTCGACTATCGCACTGGCTACTCTTTAGTTGTGCATTCCCCGCATGACCTGTGTCCTCGGCTGTCGCCTCAGAGTACCCCTCTCCTGCTCCATGCATTGCCGCTCAGTCCGATGTCTGTTCTCCCCAGCCAGAGTCCCGCCCCCCCTGAGTCCGGCCCACACTGCACTGCATACTTCTCCCGGGTAAACAAACTTTAAGCACACAGATGCAGTGCAGCCCTATGAGAGACGGCTCCCCGGAGGACACTGCAGGCTTGTCTGCCAGCCCCTTCTCACCTGGGGGCAGTAACTTCATCTGCCCTGGAGAAAAGGACCTCGTCTCTTCTGGGGACTGGGACCCCATCCTGCCTAGGGGCACCTAACAATAAAAAAATAAAACTAATAAAAAAAAACTACTGATGCCAGTGGTGGAACTACAGGGCTCACAAAGGTCATACCTGTGACCACGCCCTGGAGTTCCACCGCCGGACTCGGAGGGAAGGGCCCTGGCTGGGGTTCAGGGGGGCCCTTCATGGTTTCTTGCATCGGGGCCCTGAAGGTTCTAGTTACGCCACTGTCGATTTTACGACTGATGAGAATACAATATGGACAGGGTCAATATGGCAAGCACAGCTTCCTGGCCCCTGTCATCACAAATAGAATGAAATAGAAATGATAAGTTTCAGAAAAGTGCATCTAAAAAGGTAATCTGCAATTTTTTTTATTTATTTTTAATGATGGTATGTAAATGGGAACATGTAACAAATCTAAAGTAGGCGTTAATCCAGTCTGGCTGCACAAATGGAAATACACTTTAAGAGCAGGACATACCAGTCTTCTTTTTCTTTTTTTGTTTCTTCTTCAATGCCCCCACACCACTATAGTGTTCCTGTATAATCAGCAACTTTCTGAAAGACTGTGTTGACCAACCACATCCTGATCTATAATGTGACAATGCCTTTACAAGTTAATTGGTCATATAGGCTCTGAGCATTGAAATATGGGTTTGAAAAAAAACCTATTATTCCCCTTTAAAGAATCGAATAACCAACCTTGTCACCTCTAAGAAAATATATCCCTGAATACTAACTCTAGTGGGTGGCAAGTGAAATTTTCACTATCTACATCCATTCTGGGCTCCGCTGCTGACATTTTCCTGTCCACCTGCTGGGCAGTATAGTTCCTTCCTCTATTAGTGTACTTGTAAAGAATTGTTGCTAGATTGGAATCTTGCAAGGTAAGTTACATATGCAAAGCTTAATAGGTATTCATTTTGGATTGTTTGATGAAAGGCAGTGAATAGTAAGTGGGGTTAGCCAAGAAATTTAAACCTACTGTATATAGCTCCTTTCACACTAGTGGACTGATCGGGTTTGCCTGCCAGTTTTTCAGGCGGACCTGATCAGACACTTCAGCCTCCTCTATGGAGCTGCAGGAGTCAGCGGACGTGTCTCACCAAGGCATTCTGAAAACCTTTACAAACTACATAGAATGTTCTTAGTTCCTACTCCTTAAGTAGCTTTTAAGTTAAGGCCCTGGCTGCATTCAAACACCCATATAGGAAAGGTATTTGGATGGAAGCCAGTTAACCCACCATTATGTTTTTGGATTGTGGAAGAAAACCTATACAAAAATGGGGAGAAAACATGGTGCTTAAAGTGGTTTTCATAAATCTTGAGAATTTTACTTTACACAGTTGTAAATGTTGCATGTTTTATAGTGCTAGTAAAGTTTGATGTTACACATTTCTGTGTATCATTTGTGTATCATTTGTTGTGTATGCCTTCATATTCTTTTCAATAAATTATTTACTAATTGTGACTCATTTTGTTGCTTCCTCATTTGTGTTGTCTTGTTTTGTGTCCAAACCAGTAACCATAAGTGATGTGTAGATGATAGAAACGCATGCACGTGTTACAGTGATTAGTGTTGTGTTGTGTACATCCAGCATCCTTTTATTTTTTATAAATGTACTGCATGTTTGTTTTGATAACCCCCCCCCCTTTCTTTTTTTTAGATTTTTTTTATTTTATTTAAATTTTACGTTTAGATGGAAACACATTTACATACACATTTATCAAGAAAAAATAAACTCTAAATTTACACACCATAGAGGTTTTTTGACCAAGAATTGTCTTTTTAATAAGTCACTTCTGTTGCTTCCATTACACTGTATTAGTTTAAAACGGAGTTCCACCTATTTTTTTGAACCTGCAAGCATTCCCATGCCCATCCGCAATGCTGTTGTAAATGGTCAAATTGTATTTATTTTCTAAATACTCTTAATTTCTTGAAGCCCTTCTGGTTCGGCCACCTAAAGCGTTTATGGAATCGCCATTGCTGTATTCAGTGATGCACGGTGACATTACTGTGCAGGTGCAAGATCGGGAGGTGCATGCTAGGTAGCCGACTGCACCAAAACAATAGCGAGCTTCAGATGCCCACAACTGCAATGGACTCTGCCTGCTTCTGCGATCAGGTATGATTTAAACAATTTAAGACAAACAAGTAGCAAAACGTTGCTCCCCCCCCCCTTTGCCAAGAGCCCCCATAGCAAGCCACTTTCTATAGGGGCACTCATACGTGCTCATCCCCGAGTTGGCTCTCTGTGTCCATAAGACATCAGCCCCGCTCCTGCTTCACTGGCTGCTGCATCTCAGATAATGAGAAAGGAGAGATCCACGAGAGTCTCGGCTCTTGTGCATGTTGCTGGATCTCGATCGGGCTTGGATAAGTATTGGGGGGGCTGAGGAGGGAGCTGAGCGCTGAAGGTTTTTTAAGGTAGAAAAAAAACTTTAGCCTTTAACCACTTTCAGACCGGACCAATTTGCTGGTCAAAGACCAGACCACTTTTTGCGATTCGGCACTGCGTCGCTTTAACTGACAATTGTGCGACGTGGCTCCCAAACAAAATTGACGTCCTTTTTTTCCCACAAATAGAGCTTTCTTTTGGTGGTATTTGATCACCCCTGCGGTTTTTATTTTTTGCGCTATAAACAAAAATAGAGCGACAATTTTGAAAAAAACGCATTATTTTTTACTTTTTGTTATAATAAATATCCCCCAAAAATATATAAAAAAACATTTTTTTCCCTCAATTTAGGCCGATACGTATTCTTCTACATATTTTTGGTAAAAAAAATCGCAATAAGCGATTATTGATTGGTTTGCGCAAAAGTTATAGCGTTTACAAAATAGGGATAGTTTTATAGCATTTTTATTAATAATTTTTTATTATTTTTTTTTTTACTAGTAATGGCGGCGATCTGCGATTTTTATTGTGACTGCGACATTGTCGGGGACCCATCGGACATTTTTGACACATTTTTGGGACCATTGTCATTTATATAGTAATCACTGCTATATAAATGCAGTGATTCCTGTGTAAATGACACTGGCAGTGAAAGGGTTAACCAGTGGGTGGCAGTGTAGGGGGTTAAGTGTTCCTAGGGGTGTGTTACTAACTGTGGGGGGGTTGGGCTTTCATTTAGTGTACACTGATCTCTGCTCCAATCACATGGGAAAATGTTGTTTATACAGCATTTCCTCCATTCGGCCGCTCCGTGAGATGATTGCGGGGATGCCCGCGGCGATCGAGTCCGCGGGTCCCGACCAGCGCGGGAGCGCGCCGCCGGCGGCGCGCTCCCGATGGCACGGCGGCAACGAATATTGGACGTACATGTACGCCAATATGCCTGCCCGTGCCATGCTGTCGACGTACATCGTCGTGCGCTGGTCGGGAAGTGGTTAAATGTAATCTAGCCATGCACCAGTAGAATTTTGTTAGTACACAGAAAGCAAACAGGCACTGAATTCCCAGGTTACCACTGATCACTGGACTAAGTTCCTGTAGTCGTCAGCCGCTAGCACAGTCTCTACAAAGCCTCCAAAGGAAGAAAGGGGAACCGCTCACTAAATTAAAAGCAGTGAAACTAGTTATAAAATCACCCAACAAACAGACTGCTCCATTATATACACTATGGATGTATGGAGTAGTCTTTTTGTTGGCTGACGCAATAAATATTTTTGAGGCTTTGAATTTGGTGATCAGTTCATCCTTTTTTTTTTTCTGTGGAGGCTTTGTAGATTTTTGTTAGAAATTTTTTTATTTTTAGAAGATTTGTCCAATTTTGTAATAATTACTGAGGATAAATGAATGTTTGTTTTCGACCACAATGATGAAAGGAACAGGATAGGAAAGTCCATTCACTCCAAAATCATTGATGTGAATGGAACTTCTGCTTATCTGACAGTTCAGTCCAACCCCCCCAGTATGTGTAGCTGCTGACTTTTCATTTTTGGAGGGGGGGGGGCGGGACACCACTTTAAAGAGGTATTAGATTCAGAGTACCGTATATACTCGAGTATAAGCCGAGATTTTCAGCCTCTTTTTTGAGGCTGAAAGTGCCCCCCTCGGCTTATACTCGAGTCATCGCCGTCTGCCTGCCCGATCAGCGTGTCGAGCAGACAGACGGCGGCCATTCTACTATTCAAAAGCCGCGCCTCCGCCTGTGATAGGCGGAACACTCAATTTCCCAGCAGTCAGTGGTCCGCCTATCATGGACATCCGCTCATCCTCATACTACGGACGAGGATGAGAGGATGTCTGTGATAGGCGGAACACAGACTGCTGGGAAATTGAGTGTTCCGCCTATCACAGACGGAGGCGCGGCTTTTGAACAGTGGAATGGCCGCCGAGGAGCCGACGAAGAGCGGTGATCCTGGCATGGCAGAAGGACGGAGGCTCGGGACAGGACGGAGGCTCGGGACGGGACGGAGGCTCGGCTCGGCTCGGCTCGGGACGGGACGGAGGCTCGGGACACAGGTAGGCTGGACACACAAGGCTGCACGGACACACACACAGGGATGGATGGGCACACACACAGGCATGGATGGACACACACACACACAGGCATGGATGGACACACACACACAGGCATGGGTGGACACACACACACAGGCATGGATGGACACACACACACAGGCATGGATGGACACACACACAGGCATGGATGGACACACACACACAGGCATGGATGGACACACACACACAGGCATGGATGGACACACACACACAGTCATGGATGGACACACACACACAGGCATGGATGGACACACACACACAGGGATGGATGGACACACACACACAGGGATGGACGGACACACACACAGGGATGGACGGACACACACACAGGGATGGACGGACACACAGGGATGGACGGACACACAGGGATGGACGGACACACAGGGATGGACGGGCATGTCTCACCCTCGGCTTATACACGAGTCAATAAGTTTCCCAGTTTTTTGGGGGTAAATTGGGGGCCTCGGCTTATATTCGGGTCGGCCTATACTCGAGTATATACGGTACTTAATCGTGAAGGAGAATTATTGTGTCTTAAACCCAAAACCAAAAATGTAATGTATTGCAGCTTTCCGATCAATAGATGTGATGGCTATATCTGTTTTCTTTTCTTTGGCTTTCCTCCATTCTGTTTTAACCTGGTAATGTGACCAGCAACACACCACCTGTATTAGAGTGCCCGTACTATGGATGAAGGAGCACAGGTGGCACAGCAGCATTGTCAGTCTGTGGGGGGGGGGGGGAGGTGGTGTGTTTTAAGTGTTAAATGTTTAGGTAAATTTAGATACACAAATTCAAGTCAAACTTTATAATCGGTTGCATCAAACTTTTTTTTTACTTTTGGGGATAAAGGTTTTGCATAAATAAACAAAAAAAGCTGATCATTAATCACCCCTGCCAATGTTAAGTAGTTTGTTTCATTCATGTAAACTGATACATTCTGCTAGAGAACTTTGCTTTTGAAAAACAGACTTGCTGGCTGGATCACCAGATAAAAATAGAAGTAAGTAAAAGAAAAAAAATAATATGATGCATGGAGGGCTCTCCACCCAAGGGATCGGCAGTACACATTCTACTCTGCACCCCACCAAACACACTCGCGTATTGACTATTTTTTTTATCAATAACTCCACACATAGAAAAACACGCGAAGCACGGATACTCCCAGTATCATGGTCTGACCATGCCCCTATCTTGCTTACCTTGGACCTAGGCTCCCCCAACCTTAGGCCCTACAACTGGAGGTTAAACACATTCCTTCTCCAGCATTTCCCATCAAAAACAGATTTAACCTCCACCCTAAATTTTTATTTTGTGGAAAACACTCCCGACATCTCCTCCCCCCTACACTCTGGGAAGTCCATAAGGCGGTCCTTCGAGGCAGATGTATGGCACTATCCTCTGCCATGAAAAAGGATGCTCTGGCCACAAAGCTCCAAACCGAGAAAGAGCTTATGGCTCTAGAGCAATGACTACAATTGTCCCCTACCCTATCCCTCCTTAAGAAAATTACAAAACTACAGGCGACTCTAAGTGATCTCGCACTGGGCCATGTAGAAAAGACTTTGCTTAGGCTAAAACAAGTATATTATGATAAAGGTAATAAGGCCCACTCCCTACTGGCGAAGAAGCTGCACGACAACTCCCACATGTCCACGCCTCACCAGATTAAGAACAAAACAGGCTGCCTACTATCCCACCCCAAAGACATTGCTCATACCTTTTGCAAAATTTTACACAGACCTCTACAACAATCCTGACAATCCCAGTAACCCCCCCCCCCCCCCTGACCTATCCCATTGCATGCAACAATATCTCGAATGAAGGGGAGTCCCCCAACTCCAAGCCTCTGACTTAGCAACCCTAAACACACCAATTACCGAAGAAGAAAGAACAGACTGTTAAATCTCTACCACCACCAGTCCCCCCCAGACGGACTACCTTATGTTTACTATAAGGCCTTCCTTCCCCTCCTACTCCCCCAGATGTGCAAACTCTTTAATGCCTTCCTCCGGGATACCCCCATCCCAGCAGACATGCAATGATCCATTATTACTCTGATCCTCTGACCCTATCTTATGCACCAACTACAGGCCCATCACTCTGCTGAACTCGGACCTCAAAGTTTTTACAAAACTGTTCTCAATTCGCCTGACGCAGTCCTCCCCTCTCTCATCCACAAGGATCCGGTGCGCTTTGTCCCACTCAGACAGGCGGGTGACAATACCAGGAAGGTGATTGATCTTGTGGACGTGGCGAACAGAGAGAATTCGACATCCTTGCTACTTAGTCTGGATGCCGAAAAGGCCTTTGACCACCTTGGTTGGCCCTTCCTGTTCGCCGCGCTACAACATACTGGGTTTAGGGGACCTTTCCTATGAGCAATTCAGCACCTTTACTCCCACCCCACATCTCTGGTTAGGACTCCCTTCGCTCTCTCCCTCTCATTCTTCGTAATTGATGGCACCCGGCAGGGTTGCCCACTTTCACCCCAGCTATTCGCCCTGTGTGTTGAACCCCTAGCAGCCTCTATTCGGAATAATCCAGATATCCGGGGTGTATTGAAAAGTTCACTATTCGCTGACAACATTATCCTCACCCTGACGCAACCTAGAACCTCCCTCTCAAATCTTCATGCAGAAATAGACCGCTATGGGGCCCTCTCGGGAGGCCCTACCAATTAATATCCCCGAAGTGGAAACTACACACCTACAGACATAGGTGTGCGCAGCCTATTGCATTACTGTGTGCACCCCAAATCTCAAGCACACATGAACAACACCTGCTGTCACAGAAAGGAGGCTCTGGTGGTGGGAGACAGTGGATTGGGAGCATATTACGTTATGCCCTAAATACGGGGTTAACATTTTACTACTGTTGAACCTAGCCTTTAATATAATGGGGGCATATACATTGGCCACTGGTGCACCCAACCACCCACTTGGTACTGTCCCTGGATAATGCTAATGCACATGGGGTGATTGGGGTGTGCCCAGGCACACTTGGCACACCTGTGCGCATGCCTATGCCTATAGACCAATTTCTCCTATCGCTGGAATCATGCCTACTTGAAATATCTGGGAATACACATCACCCCAAAATTCACGACCCTATACCAGGAAAACGTCCCTCCACTCGATCAGAACCATGCTTCTGCAGTGGAAAAAGCACCATGTCTCCCTCCTAGGCCGGATTGCTTCATTTAAGATGACAATCCTCCCGAACCCATGCCTTTTTCAAACACTACCTATCTCGTCCCCTACAAACACCTGAGAAAACTCCAATCTGACTTACTTAAATGTGTCTGGAACCACAAAAGCCATAGAATACCCCAATCGGTACTAATGGCGGCGCGCTTAGATGGAATCCTTGCATTTCCCAACCTCATCAAATACTACCAAGCCACCCAACTTCATGCAATAGCATCGTGGTTGACCCAACGGTGCTATAATAAGTGGACAGAAATTGAAAAATTTGGCTGGCCCAACCTACCCAAATCACGTACTTTGTGGAGGTGCCCCCCGAACATTTACTGGGATCTATGTCCCAACTACGCCGGCTCTGGTGCAAACTGGCACCTCCACACGGCCTATCCTCAGGTCGCTTCTGACCTCATTTGTCTGCAATCCCAAGGTGCCAAATAGTCTCACTCACCAAATGTCATATCTATGGTCATCATTACATTTATTTCACTATGGGAACCTAGTGGACCCTAGATCACGCAAGCTTCTCCGAACTTCAGACTAAATGTGACCTGCCTCGCCAGGTGTTTTATAGTTATTTACAGATATACCACTATGCCTTGACCATAGCGCCTGACCTACAATTCTCCCCCTCAACCCCTTTTGAAAATGTAATACTAGCAGGTTCTACCCAGAAGGGCTTAATCTCAGACATTTATAAAATACTAAATGCTTACCCACTAGATACAAAAGGTAAACACATCTATATGATTAAGTGGGAGAAAGCTTTCAATAGGAAATCCCTATAGAACAAAGGCAGGTGATATGGTCTCGGGCAGCAAAGAGCTCACTCTGCACACTATATAAAGAAAAATGCATATAAAATCATCTTTTTCTGGTACATTACTCCAGGTGTGCTCCACACCATCCATCCCAATAGTTCGGACAGATGCTGGTGATGCCAGGGAGATAGGGGCACCCTCCTCCACATTTATTGGAGCTACCCACTACCTCCTTCTGGACTGTGGTCAGTAAATGCTGGACCAATCTTCTAGAAACGCCAAGACAGGCTGGATGCCCATGACAAGGTATGTGAGCTGTGGCACCTTTTGGAAGGACCCGTCATGACCAGGTAGATGAGCTGCAACAATGACCTCTAATTCTTTTTTATTTTATTTTTTTCTATCCCTCTCTTTCTCCTCCACTTTGAGTACTCCTGTGACTCTCGCCTCCTTATATAGGATGCTACGTGTTATTACATGACACTAAAATGCATATACAACAATTTCAGAAGTGTGACTGCTGCTATCTTAGGACATACTGATAGAAATTTCGAGCATACGTCTGAAAAATGAATGCATGATACGATTTTTTTATATATTTTCATTCTACGTATTCCTGTACTGCAAACGCTAATAATAAAATGTTATTTGGGGGGGAAAAAAAAAACGAATCCAGCCATCACATCTGAGAGTTAGTGAGCTACAGTATAATAAATGTTTGCTTTTGGGTTTTACGCTGCTTTAAATATTTTATAGCAATGTTCATCATGTTATTAAATAGGGCTAACAAGGTACAAGGTAAGATCCCAGCAAAACACATCAGTGCGAAAGCAGCCTTTTGCAATTGGCTTTCCTGCTTACGGCAGCCTTGTACATGAGCCTGTAAAAAATGCCGTACAGCGCATTCCACTGCTAATGAATGAAGGCTGCAGCCTCATCCTAAAGAAAGGCTTGCTCTTTCTGGTTGTTCTAGATTTATTGTCTCAACTATGGCCTGAGGTCTGGATGGTGGACCTTTGCTTGCTTTTATCCAGTCCTTGGGGTATTATTCCCTCCCACCGTTGGCAACAGCGGGCATAGTTACTGACGATGGGGCACTATTCTTCCCACTGACACCAACGATGGGGCACTCTTCTCGCTGACCTCAACATTGGAGCACTATTTCTCCCACTGACAACAATGATGGGACATTATTTCTCCCCCTAATACCAAAGAAGGGACATGATTTACTCCCGCTGACACCAGGACATTTATTATTCCTGCTGGTCACAGTCTGGCCTCCCCTAAAGTTTGAAGGACAGTAAACTGACCCTTTTGTTTATAAAGTTTGGAGACCCCTGTTCTAGGCTACAGTGCCTTGCGAAAGTATTCGGCCCCCTTGAACTTTTCAAACTTTTGCCACATTTCAAGCTTTAGATATAAAAATTTTATTTTTTGTGAAGAATCACTAACAAGTGGGACACAATTGTGAAGTGGAACGAAATCTATTGGATAATTTAAACTTTTTTAGCAAATAAAAAACTGAAAAGTGGTGCGTGCAAAATTATTCGGCCCCTTTACTTTCAGTGCAGCAAACTCACTCCAGAAGTTCAGCGAGGATCTCTGAATGATCCAATGTTGTCCTAAATGACTGATGGTGATAAATAGAATCCACCTGTGTGTAATCAAGTCTCTGTATAAATGCACCTGCTCTGTGATAGTCTCAGGGTTCTGTTGAAAGCGCAGAGAGCATCATGAAGACCAAGGAACACACCAGGCAGGTCCGTAATACTGTTGTGGAGAAGTTTAAAGCCGGATTTGGATACAAAAAGATTTCCCAAGCTTTAAACATCCCAAGAAACACTGTGCAAGCGATCATTTTGAAATGGAAGGAGTATCAGACCACTGCAAATCTACCAAAACCTGGCCGTCCCTCTAAACTTTCAGCTCAGACAAGGAGAAGACTGATCAGAGATGCAGCCAAGAGGCCCATGATCACTCTGGATGAACTGCAGAGAACTACAGCTGAGGTGGGAGAGTCTGTCCATAGGACAGCAATCAGTCGTACACTGCACAAATCTGGCCTTTATGGAAGAGTGGCAAGAAGAAAGCCATTTCTCAAAGATATCCATAAAAAGTCTTGTCTAAAGTTTGCCACAAGCCACCTGGGAGACACACCAAACATGTGGAAGAAGGTGCTCTGGTCAGATGAAACCAAAAATCAAACTTTTTGCCCACAATGCAAAACGATATGTTTAGCGTAAAAGCAACACAGCTCATCACCCTCAACACACCATCCCCACTGTCAAACATGGTGGTGGCAGCATCATGGTTTGGGCCTGCTTTTCTTCAGCAGGGACAGGGAAGATGGTTAAAATTGAGGGGAAGATGGATGCAGCCAAATACAGGACCATTCTGGATGAAAACCTGTTGTAGTCTGCAAAAGACCTGAAACTGGGACGGAGATTTATCTTCCAACAAGACAATGATCCCAAACATACAGCAAATCTACAAAGGAATGGTTCACAAATAAACGTATCCAGGTGTTAGAATGGCCAAGTCAAAGTCCAGACCTGAATCCAATCGAGAATCTGTGGAAAGAGCTGAAAACTGCTGTTCACAAACGCTCTCCATCCAACCTCACTGAGCGCGAGCTGTTTTGCAAGGAAGAATGGGCAAGAATTTCAGTCTCTCGATGTGCAAAACTGATAGAGACATACCCCAAGCGACTTGCAGCTGTAATCGCAGCAAAAGGTGGCTCTACAAAGTATTAACGCAAGGGGGCCGAATAATTTTGCACGCCCCACTTTTCATTTTTTTATTAGTTAAAAAAAGTTTCAAAAATCCAATAGATTTCGTTCCACTTCACAATTGTGTCCCACTTGTTGGTGATTCTTCACAAAAAATAAAAATTGTATATCTTTATGTTTGAAGCCTGAAATGTGGCAAAAGGTTGAAAAGTTCAAGGGGGCCCAATACTTTCGCAAGGCACTGTAAAATGCTGCTTATTCAGGCGTTTGGCGTTCTTTCAGCATGTAGAAACCACTCTATTGTAAGCCTGTGTGTCCATGCACATTTGGACATTTGCAGGCAGATTTGTAGATGAGCATTTACAGCTGTAAAAACAAAACCCATAAACAAGTGCATTTTTGAGAGTCACGTTCAGGCAGAAAAAAAGCTTGACATGCCTAAACATTGCCTGGCATAAAGTATTTTAAGTGTACATTTTTCTAGTGTTTTGGGAAAAAAAAAAAAAAAAAAAAAAACACAACACGCAAAAGCATGTACAATATGGTCCATACAAGCTTTTTTCTGCCAGCAGTTCTGGTACATATTCTACTGCCTAGCGTGTATGGACCTTTACACTGTAAGGGCTCATGCACACTGCAGCTCAAAGAAGCGGCTCCCCTACAGGCTTTTGAGCACTCATTTTTGTTCTGCCTGAAAACCCCATATAACATACAACACTGTGGCTGTTTCAGGCTTTTACAGGCATATGCTTCTACAGGCAGAAGGAAAAATAAATAAATAAAAAACCAAACTCACGTTTTTGATAAGAGCTTTCGAGCAAAAAAGACACCAAAGTGCCAAAAAAATGCGAAAACGCATAAAAAAAATAAAAATAAATAAATAACAACAACAACAACAGCAAAAATGAGCCGAGGGGAGGGTTTATGAAAAAAATGATTCTGCTCAAAAGAGCCCAAAAAGGTACAAGCCTTTTCAAGCTGAAATAAAAGCTCGAATGCCTGTAAAACAAAATGGACTGTTATAATGCTATTGCTTTTTTCAGGTCAAATGTTATTTATTGTTATAGATACACCCTATAACGTTTTAGGAGTGCTGGCTACTTCTTTATACAGTGCCCCCATTGGCTGGGCACCATTCTATACTGACTGTGGGTGACAGTGCAGTACAGGCCGATGAATGTTACCTTGTATTGCTATCCATACCTCTGTTGATCAAAATTTCCCTATACTCCTCTGTGGTCACAGACACAATCCCCAACAGGGCCACAGGAAAAAAAATTGAATTTTTTTATATTTCTCTACTGTATTCAAAAAAGAAAAAAAAAATGATTCAAGTTGGACAAGTAGTTTCACCTAAAGTGATTACTGGCAGAAAGAAAGAGTGGTTTTGGACAATCAGTATGGCAGATGATTGTTTGTATCACAGAATATTTCTAG
This sequence comes from Lithobates pipiens, assembly GCF_037356315.1. NCBI lineage: Eukaryota > Metazoa > Chordata > Amphibia > Anura > Ranidae > Lithobates > Lithobates pipiens. The sequence goes on from NW_027507790.1 coordinate 101,148,693, forward strand.
AAAAAAAAAAAAGTGAGATGCTGCAAATTGCATTTTCAGTGCCTGAATTAACCTTGCCAATGACAATTTGGTTATGGGAACTGTCATATGAACAAATTGCCTTTATCATTACGCAAGGAAATTATATCCTCGCAGTTATTAAAAGACAAAAGGAGCTACAGTGACAAAGCTATTTCTGTTTCAGTGCAATTCAGCTCTTTGCTCTAGTCCGTCAAGGACAGAGAGCCACTGTAATATGTTAACCAGTCCTCTACATCAGTGGTTCTCAACCATGACCTCAAGTACCCCCAACAGGCCATGTTTTGGGAATTTCTGTTATGCCGCGTACACACGACCGGACTTTTCAACGGACTAGGTCCGATTGGTCTTCCGACGGACTTTCGGCGGCGTTCCGGACTTTACAAACGAACGGACTTGGCCACACACAAGCACACCAAAGTCTGACGGATTTGAACTTGATGACTTGACTACGGACTAGAATAAGACTGGTTCATAGCCAGTATTCATTAGCTGCCCCAAGCGTTGGTTTTTGTCCATTGGACTAGCATACAAACTGATTTTTCGGCCAGACTCGAGTCCGTCGGAAAGATTTGAAACATGTTTTATTTCTAGGTCCATCTGACTTTTGGGGGAAAAAAGTCTGCTGGAGCCCACAGACGGTTGTAATATCCGACGGATTAATTCCATCGGACCTAGTCCATCGAAAAGTCCGGTCCTGTGTACACGGCATCAGATAAAATGTCTATCCAAAATACCAAGCCATTAACTGATTTAAAGCACCTGTGCAAGATAAAGGAAAACCTGCAAACTGTTGGGGGTACTTGAGGACATGGTTGAGAACCACTGACCTACATGATGCTGCCGCTTAGCACCGCAATAGGATATTTCCAGGATCCTTCTCTCTATTAAAGTTAGCAGAGGAGGGCCTAAATTAAAAAACATTTGTTAACAACTAGACAGTTCTGCTACATGTATCACAACTAATTTAAGTTTTTCATAGCTGAACTCACAGGGAAAATAGGGGGGAAAAAAGTTGTGAATGTGTTTCTATACTGTATAAAAAATAGAAGTCACTTTAGCAATTCATGATGTTAAAAAATGGTTTATAACGAACTGTAGAGCTCCGTCTTTTTTCTTTGAAAATTAAACCATGAAGTACCATTTATAATGGAAGCCACAAAATGTATAAATCAGCCAGTGAAAGTTTTTTTTTTTTTTCTTTGGGAGGAGTTCATGGTGTCAATCAAAACATGACTTTCTGGATTCAATTTTTATTTTTTTTACCATTAAATAGTTACTTCAAATTTATTAAACAACAAATGACAACACCAACACCCACCCACTATTCAGTCACACTACAGATCAGTAGAGATGGGCACAGGCGTGTTCGGGATTCTAGTCCGAACCCACCTGCCCGATCCAGCCAGAAAGCCGACACTGCACACGGCTAATCACAGATAGTAAGGCATCGCATAGTAGCCCATTATGTGTCACTTACCTGACACAGGAGCCAGCGAAGTCACGCTGTCCCCTGTAGTCTGCCGCATCCATCTTGCTGATGACGTCACTCCCGCGCATGCGCACGGGAGTCGACAAATGCGGCAGCTCCATTTTTGGAACTGCCGCGTTCAGTGCGCCTGCGCGCCGCTGTCTACGGCGCATGCGCCGTAGACAGCGGTGCCCGTTTTCGGGCAAATATCTCCTAAACCATATAGGTTTAGGAGATATTGCTTGGACCTACAGGTAAGCCTTAATCTAGGCTTACCTGTAGGTCAAAGTGGTTTGTAAGGGTTTACAACCACTTTAAAAGGTATTTATACCCCTTGAAATTTTCCACATTTTGTCATGTTACAACTAAAAACATAAATGTATTTTATTGTGATTGTATGTAATAGACCAACACAAAGTGGCACATAATTGTGAAGTGGAAGGAAAATTATAAATGGTTTTCAAATTTTTTTACAAATAAATATCGGAAAAATACCCCTGACTAGAATCTAGAGGAACCAATTTCCTTCAAAAGTAACCTAATTATTAAATAAAGTCTACCTGTGTGTAATTTAATCTCCATATAAATACAACTGTTCTGTGAATCCCTCAGAGGTTTGTTAGAGAACATTAGTGAACAAACAGAATCATGAAGGCCAAGGATCACACCAGACAGGTCAGGGATAAAGTTGTGGAGAAGTTTAACCTCCTCGCGCCTGCGCTATAGCCGAAAAGACGGCTATAGTGCGGGCCTAAATTGCCCAGAGGGCATCAATGTACGCCCTCCCACGTTTGCGAGTCCACAGGACTCAGTTGATCACAGGTCGGAGTATGGGTCGATCCCGGCACCTCACTACGTGATCAGCTGTCAGCCAAAGACAGGTGATCACGTGATGTAAACAAAAGATTGTAATCTGCTTTTTTTCCGCTCACGCTGATAGGGTGAGGAGAAAAAAAAAGGCAGAGTACTGGCTTCTGTCTGGAACATCGGTCCTGCACACTGACACTCACTGCTGCTTAACAGTGCCCACCAGTGCCATCTACCAGTGCATATCAATGCCCACCAGTGGCACCTATCAGTGCTACCTTTTCACTGCATCCTCATCAGTGCACATCAATGAAGGAGAAAAATTACCTGTTTGTTATACAATTTTGCAAATTATATATATAACCTCAAACCAAAGCACCTTCTCCCCATGTTGATGAGGACAAGGGCCTTTTCCCGCCAACCCTGGTCGCTGGTTGTCGGGTCTGCGGGTGGGGGGCTTATCGGAATCTGAGAGCCCCCTTTAATAAGGGGGCCCCCAGATCCTGGCCCCCCCACCCTATGTGAATGAGTATGGGGTACGTCGTACCCCTACCCATTCATCTGGGGGAAAAAGTGTCAATAAAAAAACACTACACAGGTTTTTAAAGTAGTTTATTAGGCAGCTCCAGGCAGGGCCGGACTGGCCTACCGGGAGATTTCCTGGTAGGCTGCCTGCCCTGGGGCCGCTTTTAGTTGCGGCTGCATTGGTGGTTTCTACTGAGCATCACAGCTCTGGCTGGCTCTCTGCCCCCCCCCAGACCAGCTTGTGTGATAGTAGAGAGAATCAACGTTCTACCTATGACACGAGCCGGTCTGGGGGAAGGGGCTGTGTTACAGCGCGGCTGCCGAACACAGAGCCAGCCAGCTCTGTGATCAAGAGGATGAGATGCTGCCCGTACAGCCTGCCATGTGTGCCTGGATAGGAGGATCAGCAGGGGGCTTCAGATAGAGGAAGTGAGCTTTCTATCTTCCTCCATGCAGCCGCTGAATGCTTGCAGGAGGGAGAGGAGGAGAATCAAGCAATTAGTGGCTGCATGGAGGAATATAGAAGGCTAAAATCTGCAGCCCCCCTACTGATCCTCCTATCCAACTTCTTTTACCCCCCCCCCAGCTACCTGCCCCTCCAGTGCTCTCCTCCCCCACCACACTCTTCAGCCCCCCCCCAGTTCTCTCCACCCCTGTTCTTTCTGCCCCCCCCCAACCTGCTCTCCAGTTCTCCCCATCCTTCCTCTTTGTACCCCCCCAGTACTCTCCAGCCCCCGTGCTCTCCACCCCTGTTTTTCTGCCCCCCCAGTGCTCTTCGCCACCCCACACTCTTAGCCCCCTCAGTGCTCTCAGCCTACCATGCTCTTCACCCCTGTTCTGTTTGCCCCCCCAGTACTCTCAAGTTCCCCCCAGCGCTCTCTGCTCCCCACCCCTGTGATCTCCACTCCCCCTGCTCTTTGCCCCACCCATGTGTTCTCCAACCCCGCCAGTACTCTCTGCTCCCCCTTCTCTCCAGCTCCCACCCAGTGCTATCCACTTCCCCAGGACCAGAGGACAGGCTGACTGGGGCCGGAAAATGGGGATGGCTGAAGGTGCAGGTGGCCAGGGACCACTTCATCTTACAGCTAACAGATCCTCTGGAAGGAGCACCATCCCCATCCAAAATGAGAACAGACCCTGCCTGCTGCTGGCCGTCATGGATATCCTGCTGCTATGCAAGGTACCGTACCGAGCATCAACAACACACCTTACCACAGACAGGGACTGCAGACTGGGACATGGGGCACAGGAGGGGCTGCATTCATGGGCACAGTGAAGCTGCATTTGATGGGCACAGTAAGGCTGCAATGGTGGGCATGGTGAGACCGCATTTGTGGGCACAGTGAGACTGCATTCATTTGGCGGGCACCCACCCTCCTTACCGTAGTGTATTCTTTCTGTGGAAGGTGGTCCCCCCCCACGTTCTGAGTTCCTGAGGTCCCCCTTGATTGTCCACTTACCACTTTTAACTGGAATTTGCATATATATCCCTATGTGATTTCATATCTATATATAATACACTCTTCATCAAATGTACTTTAAAATGTATGGTTTTCCCTTTCATGAACAAGAAAATACTGACGTTATGCTGTTGGGCTGGTATAATAATGTTGTGGGGCTGGTATGAAATTTTTTATTCCAAGTCCGGCCCTGGCTCCAGGGGTCTTCTTCTGACTTTGGGGGTCTTATTCTGACTTTGGGGGGCTTCTTCCGACTTCTCTGCGTTTTCCGGTTCTTCTCGCCGGGCTCCTCCGCTATCTTCTGCTCTTTTGCCGCTCTTTTGCTAGCGGTGGCCCAGCTTTCTCCTTCGTCCGCCGCCTTATTCTTCTTTTTCTTCTTCTTCTTCATTCTTATGTTCTTCCGATGTTGACACGACGCTCTCTCCCGCTGTAATGCCATGGACACGGTGCACAGCAACTTATATAGGCATAAGGGGCGGGGTCACCAGGTGATATCACCTGGTAACCCCGCCTCTTATGATGTCACAGTCCCGGGGCATGCTGGGACTGTGACGTCATAAGGGGTGGGGTCACCGGGTGACATCACCCGGTGACCCCGCCCCTTATGCCTATATAAGTCGTCGCGCACCGTGTCCACGGCTTTACAGCGGGAGAGAGCGTCATGTCAACATCGGAAGAACAGAAGAAGGAAGAAGATGGCGGCGACAAAGGAGAAAGCCGGGCTACTGCTAGCAAAAGAGAGACAAAAGAGCAGAAGATAGCGGAGGAGCCCGGCGAGAAGAACCGGAAAGCGCAGAGAAGTCGTAAGAAGCCCCCTGCCTGCAGAAGCCGACAACCAACGGCCAGGGTTGTTAGGAAGAGGCCCTTGTCCTCATCAGAGGTCCTTGTCCCTTGTCCACACTTTGGAGACCACTGCTCTATACAAAGCAATGAGATGCCCACAGCCATGGGCCATTCGCATGTAGAGATTATATTTGGATGATAGTCCCTGGATGCAACATGTCCCACTATCTGATCTTCCTGTCCCAAAACACTTACCTGGCTCCTGTCGCCACCCCAGCACCCCTCCCTCACATCATGCTTTCACATGAGAAGCTGGGGGGCAGTGCCAATGGGGACTGACAAAAGAGGAATTAAGTGACCCTACTGTGGAATATTGTTGCACCAAGCAAGTAAGTACAACCCCCTTTTTTTTTTTCTAAATAAAGACTTTACTTTAATAGTACGAGGAAGTGTATGAAAAAATGACTTTACAAGTGGACAGTGCTAATTTATACTGCATTTTTAGACATTTTTTCTCTCTTTTGTTTACTTGGTTATTAGTTTAAATCCCTTTCAATAAATTCAGTATTTTTTTTATTATTTTTGTGCTTTCTCTATATTTCATATATATACATACATATACACATGCTGTGACTGTTTTGAAAATGTAATTTTTGCACCAGGAATGCTTCATCTTGCTCATTGCACCATGCACCACTTGTGCTGTACAGTTTCCCCCTTTCCTGCCTTTTTGTGTCAATTCAGACAACACTGTCAGCACAGAGTGTATTGAACCTCCTTGTAGCTTACAGGAGAAGTCCATTTATTTTGCACTCATGTGACCTGTTTTCAGCAGAGAGCGGACTTCAGACCGCTCTCCGTTGACGTCACTGCAATCAGTCCAGGCAGCGCGTCATCCCGACTTCCAAGTCTGGATCCGCCAGCGAGCCCCTGAGATGGCCGCACCCTGCCCCTTCACAGCTCAGCACTCTAATGAGTGTGGAGGAGCAGAGCAGGCGAGATGCTGACTGACAGTGAGCAGCTCTCCGCTCGGGGAGGTGAGAGAACCGAGCCATTGGCTGTGTTCGGTGAAGAGACACCGGGGGACAGCTGCAGCATCGGTCTGATGCTGCATCCACCTAGGACATTTATACACCCTTCCTGCCCAGACCAATTTTTATCTTTCAGTGCTCACACTTTGAATGCCAATTCATGCAACACTGTACCCAAACAACATTTTTATCATTTTTTTTTTTCATACAAATAGAGCTTTCTTTTGGTGGTATTTAATCACCACTGGGTTTTTTTATTTTTTGCGACATAAGTGAAAAAGAGCGACAATTTTGAAAAGAAAACAACTTTTTTTTTTTTTTTTTTTTTTTTTTTTTAGTTTCTATGATAACATTTTGCAAATAAGTCATTTTTGTTCATACATTTGGGCCAAAATTTATACTGCTACATCTCTTTGGTAAAAGTAACCCAAATTAGTGGATATTATTTAGTCTCTGTGAAAGTTAGAGAGTCTACAAGCTATGGTGCAAATCATTGAAATGGCCTATCTCATTTCTTGAGGCCCTGAAATGTCAGAAAAGTACAAATACCCCCCAAATGACCCCTTTTTGAAAATACAGTGAAATGTATTTAGTAAAAGGCATGGTGAGTTTTTTGAAGTTGTAATTCTTTCCCACAATTCTTGGTAAAATTAAGAATTCGTTTTTTGTTTTTTTTCTTCGCAAAATTGTCATAATTACAAGTTATTTCTCACACACAGTATATGCATACTTCCAATTACACCCCAAAATACATTCTGCTACTCCTCCCGAGTATGGCGATACCACATGTGTGTGACTTTTACACAGCCTGGCCACACAGAGGTCCAACATGTAGGGAGCACCATCAGGGGTTCTAGGAGTATAAATTCCACCTCTAATTTCCTAATGACCTATTACATTTGTGAAGGCCCTGGAGCACCAGTACAGTGGAATTACCCATATAATTACCCCATTTTGGAAAGAAGACACCCCATTGTGTAGTCTAAGAGGCATAATGAGTCTTTTGAATGGTTCATTTTTTTCCCACATGTCTTCGGAACACGTGGAAAGAAAATTAAAACTTGTTTTTTTTTTACATAAAGTTGTCAGTTTATAAGATATTTCTAACACAAAGCATGTATATAGCAAAAATGACACCCCAAAACACATTCTGCTTTTCCTCCTGAGTATGGTGATACCACATGTGTGAGACTTTTACACAGACTGGCCACATACAGAGGCCCAACATGGAGGGAACACAGTCAGGCGTTCTTGGAGCACAATTTACACCTCTATTTTCCTAACGACCTATTACACTTTTGAAGGCCCTGGAGCACCAGGACAGTGGCATTACCCACAAAATGACCCCATTTTGGAAAGCAAACACCCCAACGTATATTCTATGAGGCATGGGCTGCACTTAGGTACTCTGGTACTCTGTTGGGCTGGAGACAGGTACTTGGGTACTCTGATGGCCTGGTGACAGGTACCCGGGTACTCTGATGGCCTGGTGACAGGTACCCGGGTACTCTGATGGCCTGGTGACAGGTACCCGGGTACTCTAATGGCCTGGTGGCAGGTACCCAGGTACTCTGATGGCCTGGTGACTGGTACTTGTGTACTTTGATGGGTGCTGACAGGTACTTAGAAGGACAGTGACAGGCACTCCGATGGGCTGTGACAGGTACTCAGGTTGAGTTTAGTTGAGAGGAATCTTAATATAGCGCAGTCTTACCCGAAGGGTCCCGACACGCATAGCAAAGATCCTGGAAAGAGAGGGACCAGAAGCAGCAAAGAGCTGCAGTAGCAAATAAAGAAAAAAATTAATATAGTGCATATGATTGTGACACTAATCATTTTGTAATTGAATGTTATTAAAAATAATCTTTCCTTTTCAATCTACAGCCAATTTAATTTTCTGAGAATACATTGCAATATGGCTACCTTGAGTTGTTCTGTACACAGAGTGTGTACTGACAACTCCCCAGAAACATTTCCTGCTTGTGCGATTGGCTCACCAATTTCCCCAGAAGTCTACCTACGATACAAGTCAGATTTCAGGCATCCCTTGCAACAAAAATATCATTTTGTGAGAGATACGTTCAATAGAAACCCGTCTAGAGGGATGCAGGCCCAGCAGATTTTTCATTAGAGCTCTGTAGCTCTATACCTAACAGTTAATAATGAAACCACTCCTATTAGACCTACTCAGAACATAGGCACAGAAAAACACTTGGATTTCTTCAGAATAACAAAAGGTAGGAATCTGCAACAAAGTTTGTTATGATCCTTGAAATGTACATCAATCGCCCAGAGGGGAATGTTTTTTTCTCAACAAAAGTGAAGTTACCCTTTTAAAAAAAACAAAAAACTGTCAATTCTTTAATTTTTCCACATGGTGGTGCTGTTGTGTACATTTTGTACATATCTGACTCCTACAGACACACATTTTCTCTAGTCACATTTATTGAGCAAAGCACCTGGAAGAGTCACTCCTTTACACATTTACCCCAAAATGTTTCCCTTTTTTGGTTTGTAGTAGCTGAATTGAACTGTAGTTTTTTTGATTACCTGTAGATTTGGATGGGATCAAACTTGTAGTAAAGTAGGCAACACGGGTAATATCCAGAAGCTTTGGCTGATAAAAATCAAAAGGGCCATTGAGACAGCATAAGCAGTAAAAAATAAAATAAAAAATGTATGAAAACCACATCATAATCGACACCTATGTATATGGTATATTTTCTACCTGCAGTTTCTAGTTATTACTCAAGGGGTTAATTGTTCATTGTGCGGTTATTATAGCGTTAACAGAGTAAAAGGCCTCATGCACACTGGACGTTCTAAAAACACCAGTAGCGTTAGCTGTAGAATGCTGCCTTAAAAACGGCCCCAGGTTATTCCTCTTCACTTTAATGAATGTGCATATTTACATGGCTAGTCTGGTTGAAAAAAAGACACAAGCCCCTCCGGTTCAACCAATAAACAATGCTATATGTAAGGAAAGGCCATAAATGGTGTAACCCCATAAAACAAATCCAAGTTTATTGTAAACATAAGGTACGCCCAAAGCAGCATTAAAGCTCATCACATTCTGCCATACGGTGTGCATGCAACGTCCGATAGCGTACCCCTCCCATTATCTAGTATGGGCCATGGGGAAAAAAATTGCATATGGGCTGTGAAACTAGTGTGGTTATGCAGCAATCAGTATAATTGGTTTTAATGCTCAGTAAATGTTTTAAGAAGATTTTACACTGTTGCAGTTTTATTTTTTTATTCTTTTGGCCTGGGTAATAGTGGAAATAAGGACTTCTAAGGTCAGAATTGAGGAGTATTACAAACAAGTACTGTTATGCTTCTTTCACACAGGCAGGGGGACTTTACCGCCTCTCAAAAAAAAGATCTGCGGTGGATTTTACATTTGACATTTTTATATTTTATTACAGCTACTTATATAGCGCCTTCAATTTAAGCAGCACTTTACGTATATACTGTACATGTACAATAACAATAAAAGTGGTCTGCCTTGCCCTTAAACTGCACGTTGTGGACTCAAAATGTTCATCTTATTGAGTCAAGTCGCCCGATATCACAAGAAGTCAGTGAGTATTTCAAGGACCATTTTAGTTGGGAGCTGTGGGTGAAATGCCAAGAAAGTAAGATTGTTATCACTGAGGTCACAGCTCAGCTAGTTGTAGATTCAATGTTCTAGTAGTTTGGATGTAAACAGAAACAAGGAGTTGGATTTTTAGGTTGTTCAGACTGGTGAGGTCCATTGAAGGCTCATTGCATATGGTGGTGACTGGTGCATGTTTTAGAGGCCAGTAGATAGGGAGAGGTTGTAGATGTAAGTTAGAGAGCCACAGACTAAAGTGGCTGTGGGAATATGTTCCAGGAGGTGTGATAGGCATCATGCTGCCTCCTCTGTAGTGCCAGGGTCCAAAGAGGAGCGTATCAAATGTGGCGATAGAGATGGTATGTTAATTGGTGGTAGAGATGACTGAACAGTGGCGAGATTGTCATGAATTGCATTCATCTTGTTTTTGAAATGGCTGGCAGTGAATAAGTTGGTGGGAGTTGGCTATAGGGGGTGAAGCAAGATGAAGAAAGGGTAAAATATAATTAACAAGGACTGAGTGAAAGGGCGTTGATGAGAGCGATGAAATAAGTTTATTTGGCAGCATGGAGGAATGAATTATATTTTAGGAAAGCAAAATTTTATACAGGATGAACACAAATTCAAGACCACTACAACCTCTTTTGGTGTTGAGCATGTTTATGCAGATCATTACATCAAACTTATAGGAGGGTCAGTAGTGATTAGGCCCATTGCTGGGGCATTAGAAAGACTAGAAATTAGATATTTAAAGTGGTATTAAAGATTAGCCTTTGAAGAAAAAAAAAAAGTCACACTCGCCTGCTCTGTGCGGTGGTTTTGCACAGAGCAGTCCTGATACTCCTCTCGGGTTCCCTGCGGTGCTACTGGCTCCTCCCCTTGACCAGTGCCCCCAATAGCAAGCCACTTGCTTTGGGGGCATTGGTACATGCTTGCTCTCGAGCCCTTCTCTATGCACCCATAAGGCCCAGAGCCGTGGCTCGGCCCTGCCCCCCACCCCCCCGTGCTCTCTCCTCATTGGCTCACTAGCTGTGATTGACAGCAGTGGGTGCCAATGGTTCCAGCTGCTGTCTCAGTCAATGAGGAGAGGGAATCGGCCAAGGCTCTCCTGCACATCGCTGGATCGGGAGGGGGCTCAGTTGAGTATTAGGGGGGCTCTGGGGGAAGCAGCACACAAGAAGGTTGTTTACCTTCATGCTTAGAATGTATGAAACCTTCAGTCTTTACAACCACTCTAAGGGTATAATAATTCATAATACAAAACTGCTTTTCTTTCTGCATACAATCAGCCTGTTTCTGTTTTTTTTTTTGCAGTAGCCATTACACGAACAGAAAATGTGTGGCTAAAAGCCTCTTGTGTTCACAGCTGTGATATGTTTCTCTGATCTGCTGTTAAAAGCCAAAATAACCCTTGTATAGAGCTGTCACAGCTATATCTCACCCTTTCTCATTATTAATAGAACAGAACTACTGTCAGGAGACATTTTACCTGCAATTATCTTGGTTTCAGTTTAGAATATGTACAAGACCCAGGGGGCTTAGAACATCAGAAGTCAGGAGGATGTTGCTGACAAATGTTTATTCAATGCCATTAAGAGGCCATATAATTAAGGTAAACCAATGATTGGGAGCAGAGAAGATGCACTGTTCCTGGGCTGAGTCATAATCCAAATGAATCAAATTCAGGCCGAAGCACACAGAGCAAAGACTTCTAGTGATGTGTGATGCTATTGTGGTCTCCTTTATTAAATTGCACGTCTTTTGAAGCTTATGGCCATATTTTCCCAAAGCAGTGTATGATCACGCACTACTCGTTCATCATCAAGGCCCTGCCTAATCTTGTTCTCTAAGTATGAAGCATATTTATTGGCTGGATTTACCCACAAGTTTGCTGCACACCTGGGCTTTGCATTTTTCCGTCCGAAGTTTAAAGCCTCGTACACACGATCAGATTTTCGGACGACAGTTCGTCTATTTTTTGTTGCATGATAGTCTCTAATGTCGAAAGTGAATAGGTTACTCGCCATATGAAAATTCTTGTATGACAGAATTCAACTTCAGAAGTGACGTAATGTGTTGACTAGTTTTGTAGGCATTCTTTCATTTCTGAGAATTCATAGTCTTGCCCTTACGAATTATACAAAAATCGGCCATTGTGTTCACATACGATTAAAATTTTATAGACTGCACATCCAGCTTTTTGTCATGCGAAAAATCGGAATCGGCTGTCGAAAGCACCATACTAACGATCCTAAAATCGGGAGATCACTTGTCAGACGAAATTTTACTTCTGATTTTCTTATCGTGTGTACTTTTGTCTCAATAATAGTCAATGTATTTTCATAGATTATAAAGGCCACCAGCCCTGACTTGTTTCAGACTAAAATCCTTATTTGCGTTTGCCCTTCGGCATTAACATCAGATCTGGAATAGAACTATCGTGACTGTAAATATATTTTTTTTTTTTTAGGACTACCTGTTTTAATATTTATGGATTTAGCATGAGTGCTTGATTGGTATAACTGATGCAGAGATGCGCTTGAGAAAGTGTTCTTAACTGCTCTTCAGATGTGCAGGAAACTAAAAAATGTATTGAACTGAGTGGTTCAATAACACAAGTGCCTTGTGAAGTGTGGGTTTAAAGTCCAACTTTGGGTTCCTCTTTAAGGCTTGATAGGAATAAACTGTAAAAAAGATACCTTTCTTCTTTATACCTCTGGCGGCAGGCTCTCCAATATCACCACATACAATGCTGGACCGGCAGTCCTGCGTTAAACATGAGGACACCTAGGGCCTACTCAAATCCTGAGAGTGGAAGAGAATGTTTGCTGCTGGGAGAACAAGGAATAAGGTATGTATTTGTACTTATTCTGTTCCCCCTAGATGAATATATATTCCAGGTGACAAGCGAACACAATCATTCAATTTTTGAAGCAGGAGCCCAGAACACAGATGTTAAAGTAGTTGTAAAGGCAGAAGCTTTTTTATCTTAATGCATTGTATGCATTAAGATAAAAAAAAAACTGTGTGCAGCAGCCCCCCTAATACTTGCCTGAGCCCCATCTCAATCCAGTGATGTTGCATGAAAGCCTCGGTTGTCTGGGACTCTCCTTCCTCATTGGCTGAGACAACATTGAAGTGCCATGGCTCCCGCAGCTGTCAAACAAAGTCAGTGAGCCAAAGAGGAGGAGTGTGGCCGAGCCATGACTCTGTGTCTGAATGTATACTATAGCAGAGAATGGTGTTGCGCTGCTTAGAGGGGATAGATCTACTAAAAAACAGTAATATGTAATTTATCTTATGTAAATAAACCATACATAAATCTACCATAAAAATGTGTAAAGCCAAAAGTGTACAAACCAACAACAATTAGAAAATTTAAGATAACTGATGGTAATAATCTTCAGTCCTAAAGTGAATAGATACTATAGGCAATAATCCTTATATCTATATGGTGATATTAAAGTGCTCCGTGCAAAACAAAGCCAATGTAATAATATCAGAAAACAGGAATATAAGATGTGCAAGTCTCTGATACAGTGCTAGATATTGCTACATGTATCTCAATGTATATCTCATATATGAGTGTGGAAAAGAGAAAAAAAAAGGTACAGGGTGTGTGTGTGTGTGTATATATATATATATATATATATAAATCAAACAATCATGCGAAGTAGTACTGGCTATTCCCCTTCATTTTCTTCTCCTTGTCCATGGTAATAAATAAACCTGGACCCTCAGGGTGGGCTATATCCCGTCTTTGGTATTGATCCTGCATCCTAAAAATTTTTTCCCAAATACAAACTATAAGCATCACTGGATTACCATATCAGTTGGTGGATATATATGGACTAAATACTACTAAGCATGATTGTTTGATTTATATATATATATATATCTCTGTTTATTTTTATTTTTTTTCACATACTTTGCACATGAGCACTTTGAGATACATTTAGCAATATCTAGCACTGTATCAGAAGGAGACTTGCACATCTTATATTCCTGTTTATGATATTATTACATCGGCTTAGTTTTGCACGGGCACTTTAATATCACTAGATAGATATAAGGATTATTGCCTACAGTATCTATTCACTTTAAGACTGAAGATTATCACCATCAGTTATCTTAAATTTTCTAATTGTTGTTGGTTTGTACACTTTTGGCTTTATACATTTTTATGGTAGATTTATTTATGGTTTATTTACATAAGATAAATTACTTATTACTGTTTTTAGTAGATCTATCCTCTCTAAGCAGCGCAACACCATTCTCTGCTATAGTATACATTTTGTGGACACAGTTTGACCCACACAGGTGTTTGCTGCAGCTTCACCTTTACTACCCTTATCCTCTCCTTTTCCTCCATTTCCTCTTATTACCTCTCCCCTCTCAATCCCCCCCTTCCCCCCTCCCTGGATTCACATATTATTTAATCACACGGTAGTGCGAGAATAACTTTGAAATGATCTGTGTCTGAATGGACACAGGGAGCTGGGGGCACTCAACAGAAGGAGGGACTAGGAGAGCCGAAGTGGGGCCTGAAGAGGTGGATCTGGGCTGCTCTGTGCAAAACAACTGCACAGGGCAGATAAGTATAACAAAAACAAACAAGACTTTACAATCACTTTAAAGTTAAATTATATTTTTTAAGGCCTGGTTCACACCTATGCAAGTTGCCTTTGATACATTTTCCAGGTGTGTTTTGCAGTTTTCACATGCATTTTTGATGTGTTTTGTGTTTTTGGGAGGTTTCTATTGGCTTGTGGGAAACACCAGCAAAAACCCATCAAAAACGCAAGCACTGAATTTTTGATGTTTCCTTTGAAGTCTATGGAACCAAAACCGCAACCTGAGGTTGTCCTGTTTGCGAGAAGCCATATGGGGGACACAGCAAACATGTGAAAGAAGGTGCTCTGGTCATAGGAGACCAAAATTGAACTTTTTGGCCTAAAAGCAAAACACTATGTGTGGTGGAAAACTAACACTGCACATCACCCTGATGGGAAGATGAATAGAGCCAAATACAGGGCAATCATAGTCATAGTTAGTCAGGTTGAAAAAAGACACAAGTCCATCCAGTTCAACCTTAATCATAGAAGAAAACCTGTTAGGCCCCTTTCACACATGCGGACGATATGTCCGTATTTCATCCATCCGTTTGCGGATGAAATATGGGCAACATCCGCAGACACCCAATTTCGTCCGCCTCCGCTACTGTCCGATTCTGCAGACGGAGGAAAATCCTATTTTTCTATCCGTCTGCAGAGCGGATCGGATGAGCACGGACAGACGGTCCGTGCGCATCCGATCCCCATAGAGGAGAGCGGAGAGCTGACAGGGCGGTCCCTGCACAGTGTGCGGAGACCGCCCTGTCCGCAGCCAGCTCAGCGGGGACAACGGAGCGATCCCCGCTGAGCGAGCGGATCATCACAGGGCAGATCATTACTGATCCGTCCCGTGTGAAAGGGGCCTTAGTCTGCAAAAGACTTGAGACTGGGGTGGAGATTCACCTTCCTGCAAGACAATGACCCTAAACATACAGCCAGAGCTACAATGGAATGGTTTAGATCAGGGGTCTCCAAACTATGGCCCTCCAGTTGTTCAGGAACTACAGTTCCCATCATGCCTAGTCATGTCTGTGTATGACAGAGTTTTACAATATCTCATAGGACGTGTAGTTCCACAACACCTGGAGGACCGTAGTTTGCAGATCCCTGGTTTAGATCAAAACATATTCATGTGTTAGAATGGCCCAGTCAAAGTCCAGACCTAAATTCAATTGAGAATTTGCAGTAAATCTGTTGTCTGCTGTTCACAGACGCTCTCCATCCAATCTGACAGAGCTTGAGCTATTTTGCAAAGAAGAAAGGGCAAACATGCCACTCTTCTATATGTGCCAAAAGACCCAAAAAACCTTGCAGCTGTAATTGCAGAGAAAGGCGGTTCTACAAAGTATTGACTCAGGGGGCCAAATGTAAATTCATTCCACACTTTTAACATATTTGTAAAAAAAAAATGAAAACCATTTATCATTTTCCTCCCACTTCACAATTATGTGCCACTTTGTGTTGGTCTATCACATAAAATCCCAATAAAATAAATTTCTACTTTTACAAAATGTGGACAATTTCAAGGGGTATGAATACTTTTTCAAGGCATTGTAATCTGTGATCTCCTAAAAGCAACCTGCAATGCTTTTGTGTCAGCGTATTTTTGTATCGCTATTTGTTGTTAACCTGTTGTTATATCTTCGTTTTACAAATAAATATTTAGGCTCTGTTCACACTAATGTGATTTCAGAGGTTTCTGAAGTCGCACAGAATCACATGACTATGAAATCACACTGTTTTCAGTGGTGCCCATTCACCTAAATGCAACATGGTGTGATTTTTGGAAAAGGTTCCTGTACCACTTTGGTGCTATTCCAGCACAATTTTGGCCCATAGAATACCACATCCAAATTGCACTACATATATGTACTGAAAATTTGGATCTCAGCAGTGTGAACCCAGCCTTAATACATGACAAAGGTTTCCCATAGCGCTATGGGTTTGCTAAAGAAAAGGCACAAAAGAATTGCATAACTTGTCCAATCAAAAATTTGGACTGAGGTATACCATAAGGACTGTGTCACTCCTAATGTGTATTTAGGCTATTTAAACTATTTTAAAATTAAATAATGCCACGTACACACGATCGGAATTTCCGGCAGACTTCGCCCTTGTACACACGGTCGGAGATTCCGACAACCAAATCCGTCGGATTTTGTCCGTCAGATTTTGTCCGAAACTGTTGTATACACACGGTCGGACAAAGTTGTCGGAAAATCCGATGTGATGACGTTATTTCGTTACGACGGGACTATGTTCACGCTAGTAGCCAATAGCTTTGGTGTAGGAATTTGATCTGAGTATGCGTGCCACTTTGTCCGATCGGAATTTTCTACACGTGATCGGAGTATGTCCGATCGGAGCATTTTGTCGGAAAATATTTCCGGCAAGTTGGAAAAGTTGGTCCAACGGATAGTCAGACGGAAACAGTCCAATGCAGACCACACACAGTCGGAATATCTGACAAAACGCTCCGATCGTACACATTCCAACGGAATCTCCGCCCGTGTGTACAAGGGCTTAGTCCGGCGGACCGGAATCCGTTGGACAATTCGATCATGTGTGGGCTCCAGCATACTTTTTTTCCCCAAAAGTCAGACGGACCTAGAAATAAAACATGTTTCAAATCTATCCAATGGACTAAAAATCTGAAAAACCGTTCGTCTGCTAGTCCGACGGACCAAATAAGACGCAAGGGCAGCTATTGGCTACTGGCTATTGAACTTCCTTGTTTAGTCCTGTTTATGTCACCACGTTCAAAACAAATGGACTTTCGAACTGACTTAGTCTGGTCGTGTGTGGCCAAGTCCGTTTCGTTCAGAAAGTCAGTCGGGAAGACCGTTGGACCTAGTCTGTCGAAAATTCCGGTCGTGTGTACGCGACATAAGGCTTACTAAATAAAGCAAAGAGGCAAACTAATAGCTTTTAAAATGTGAACAGGAATCTAAAAGTTGCATTTGATGGCTCAAAAATGTAAAATAATAATTTACCTGGCTAAAATATACTAATTAATATAAATATACATATATATATATATATATATATATATATATATATATATATATATATATATATATATATATATATATATATATATATATATATATGATGATTGATCTGATGATTGATTGTCTATACATGTCATAGGAAATACATGTCCTTGGAGGTAAAGTGGATTCATAAACTGTAACTATAAGGTCACAATGGTTTATTCAACTTTCTCTGATCTCCAGTCATCAGTTCTGAAATATTTTCCCTGGCTCTGTGTTGCTTATTAATTAAAGGGAAATACATATATACACATTATTATAGTAAAGATGAAAGGATTGTGTACAGGAGCATGCCTAGGCTAATTGCTAATCCTAATTTAAAGCCTAACTATAAAATGCTCCTGTCAGGCCACGGACCCCAATGTTTCTCACTCTGAGCTTATTCATGGGGAAGCTTATTGATCATTTTCTTATACCTGATAGAGCAGAAACCTTTTCATTAAAGGCTTCGTTCACCTTTACCAAAAAACTGCCTATGGCGGTAAAGGGTATCTGTAGATGAAAACAAACTACTGTACAGCTCAGACTAAAGTTGAATAATGCCCTTTCTATAGGTCTAGGCCATTTATTTACCTCTTGATGCCTGATTGGAACACTCCCAGTTAGTTGCTAAGTGAGGCCTAGTCATTACTGTTTATCTCCACCATAACAGGCGCTCTCAAACATTGAGCTCAGAGTTACGGCATCAAGGGAGAGAGAGAGCATGTGAGGGGGTTCACACTTGAGATAGTGACAGTGAGCAGTATAGGGTCTGGGCTTCTCAATGAATTACCAGGGTGTTGCTGAGTGTTCTAGGTAGTGAATTGAGCTTCCTATCAGTGTATAACTTCCTGCCCGTATTGGAGGTAAGGGCAGACAGCTACACAGACAGTCTGCAGGAACATGGCATGACACCCGGGATCTGCCGATCATGGCTGCAATACTTTACAGGTACTTTACAGCTTCCTAACAGGTTACCTGCAAAAAAAAAGTCCCCTTTCCCCTCCGTTTTGCGGGATCCGCTTGGTCAGGGGGAAATTGCTCCACTGATCCCTGCTGAGCAGGCAGATGACAGGTCCGTCTCCGCTTACTGAGCAGAGCGGAGATGGACAGAGTCCCTCTCTCCTCAATGGGGAGATTCGATGAAAACAAACCGCTTGTCCATTTTCATCCCATCCGCCAGATGGATGGAAAATAGGACCTCCATCCTTCTGGTTTTGGTGGAGAGGATCAGATTGGATAGCAGTGGGTGTCAGTGGACACGTCACCGCTGACATCTGCCGCTCCATAGAGGTGAATGGAGTGTCCAATCAGGCCTGCCTGAAAAACTGATAGGCGGACCTGATCGGAGCCTGTGTGAAAGGGGCCAAAAAAGCAGGGGAGGAAAAACAGCCAGATCAGTAAGTAAAAGCAGCACACATTACACTTGTTAGGCACACAATTAACCCCTTGATTTCCCCTCCCTAGCCAATGTCATTAGTATAGTGTAAAGTATATCTGATGATGGTATTAGTGTCACTAGGGTCAACAGTGTCAGTTTGTCAATTACTGACCCTCCCATCCAGTTTCTGTTAGTGTGGTGGGCAATCTGGCACTCAGTCAGTTCTAGTATATATACCATATTTTGTAGACATTATAACTTTCACACAAACCAGTTAATATACACTTTATTCATTTTTTTTTTTTACCAAGGACATGTAGCAGAATACCTTTTCACCTATATTTATAAAGAAATTAGATTTTTTTTTATTGGATATGTTTTATAACAGAAAGTAGAAAATATGTTTTGTTTTTTGTTTTTTAAAATTTTTCATTTTTTTAAAATTTTATATAATAAAAAATAAAAAAACAGTATTGATCAAATATACCCAAAGAAATCTATATTTGTGTGAAAAAAAATGGCATAAATTGAATTTGCGTACAATATTGCATGACTGGAAATTTGCCAGTTAAAGTAGCGCAGTACTGAATCGCAACAAATGATCTGTTCATGAAGAGTATAAAACATTCTGGAAGTCAAGTGGTTATTAAAAGGCAAATACTGTTGATATTATGATCCAAATTCTATGCAAACTGCCTTGAAGTGATTGTAATGTCTAAAATGTTTTTGTTTAGAAATGACAAACTTGATGTACTTATCTGCTTTGTGCAATGGAATTACACAGAACGGCCCAGATCCTCCTCTTCCCGGGTCCCCCCACTGACTCTCCTGGCTGCTTCTCTTCTCATTGTGCTACCCTAGGAAGCCTCTTTCTATTGCGGCATGCCTGCTTGCTTGATCCTGTGCACGACCTGCGTTCATAGAATCCACCCGCTCCCTCATTGCATTATTTGACTGACAGGAGCAGGAGCCAAAGGCTCTCGCTGCCTCACCAATTCTTTTGAGAATGGAGAGAGGAAAGATGGGCACAGCGCTGTATTGAGAGAGGTAAGTATGAGGGGACAATACCATTGCCTAAACATTTTTTTACTCTAACCCAAGGAATGCATTAAGGTATAAAATGGTTAGGCTTTAGAACCACTTTAAAGCGGAGTTCCACCCAAAAGTGCAACTTCTGCTTTAAGTGTAGGTGACCCCCTGACATGCCACATTTGGTATGTCATTTTTTGGGGGGGGGGGAGCGGGTACCCTGTTTTTACAGGCACCCAGCTCCCACTTCCTTCCTGGCACCATGGCGCCGGAAGACCTCTCCCTCCCTGCAATCTTCTGGGACGCGTCACAAGTCCCAGAAGATTGCCCAGACATTGCAGCTCGTGCATGCGCAGTGCGTGTCCGGCTGTGATGCGACATCCGGGCGCCCACAGTAACAATGCTGGTGCCGTGGAGAGGAGGGGGGCTCTGTGCACCTGCATCGCTAGACTGTGGGACAGATGAGTGTCTGATTATTAAAAGTAAACAGCTACACTTTTTGTAGCTGCTGATTTTTAAATGGGTGGAGCTCTGCTTTAAGTATCTTCCAGCATATTTGGGCAGGTATTTCAAATAATAACTTTTTTTTTCAATCCTATAATTTAGAGGCAGTATCTTAACTGTTAAAGCAGAACTAAAGGTAAAAACTAAAAAAATGTAAGCAGTAGAACAAACACACCTGTCTGTCCAGTCTTTTTTAGAATGTACACTGAGCTACAAATGCATAGCTGATTGTTCTCGGTATGGTGCTTTGGTGACGGCATGAATGAACCTCCTGCGCATTTGTGGGAGTTATATTATCTCACACTGGCCAATCAAGACCGCCCAAAGACTCAATGCTAGGATATGCAGATGTTGCATATAGATTTTGGTACCGGTGAGGGCCCTTGGAGATGTTGGATCACTGTAGAGGAGGTGAACATTTGCCGACATGTATTTTTTTTTTCTAAAGTTTAAATTCTTTTTTTTTATTTTGCAGTCTGGGAAATGAACATAGGGCAGAGAATATATCACAACAGGAATAAACCTTGTCAAAATGTATAACAGTACATCATAACTAAGCTAGTACAGCAACAGTTGCTAGGTCAGCTGTATCATGGACCATCGGCAACCACTTACATCAAAGCATGATGTAGGATGTTACTCCAAATCGCCCCGCACATTTCCAAAACATTTTTATATTTTCACAATAGGAAGATTGTAAGGAGTTGGATTTTGGTTTTTATGACCGCACCAGAAAAATTCAACTACAGAAGAAGAATGAAAAGGTCAGCGGAAGGAAAAGGAGAAGGCAAAAAAGAGAAAAAAGGGGGGGAGGGGCAGTGAGACCAGCCCTAATCTCCCTTCAGTGCTCCACTGGGCTGTGAGGCTAAAGGTGTCGGATCCCTATAGTAGAAATAGGGAAAACAGATCTTCCAGTACCTTTCCTCCTGTTCTTTCAAGGTCATGGTAAGATTTTCCATCATCTAAATATCTGCTATTCTAGTACGCCAATGAGCAATTATAGGAGGGCAGGGCCTCTTCCACAGAGCTGGAATACACGCTTTGCCTGCTATGAGTAAATGTCGGAGTAAGGAATTTTTACATTTTTTGTTAGAGGAGTGTCATTCAGCAGAAAGGCAGCCAGATTTTTTGAGTGAGACCCCAGTCAGACCCCTTACCAGAAGCTGGGCATTCCCAGAAGATATGTAAAGGGGTTCTCACAGATTCTCCACAGCGTCAACACATCTCGGAAACTTGGGGATAGATCCTATGTAGCTTAGCAAGGGTTCTATGTCACTGTGTGAGAAGCGTATAACCTCCTTCCTGATATCTGCTTGCAAGAGAAGCTTTATGCGCAAATAGTATAATTTTGTCTTTCTGGGATTGAGAGAAGGTAATCTGCAGGTTGCTTTCCCATTGTTGCAAAAAAGTCAAGTCGGCAATGTCACCTTGGTTTGTCAGGAGAGTGTAGAAGTGTGAAAGTGAGTGAGGAAGCTGGGACCCATCGAAAGACCATGTAGGTACGCACTCAATTGTGCCTTCCTGAAGAAGTCCAAATCTATGTGAAAGCGGGCCTCCAGTTCTCATTTGGACGTAAGCTTATTAGCAACCGCAAAATGTAGACGTCGTAAAACATTCTGCCGACGTAGCATCATAAATTTCGGGTCAGACAGGCCTGGCAGAAAAGCATGGGACAGCAAAACCGGGACAAGCGGACTCTGGGATGGAGATAGAGTAGGCAATGTCTAAAACAGACGATTAGCTACCCATAAAGTTGCCCCAATTGTAGGGTGCGTAGTAATCGCCATAGGGCAAAGTTGCCTAGGGGACCAGGGTAAGCCTGCTAATACAGAATCCACTGTTGCTTGTTCTAGGTCTACCCACAGTTTAGGGTCGGTCATTACACACCACTCCATTATTCTGGTAAGATGTGAGGCCTCATGGTATCTCAGGATCTGGAAAGCCCATTCCCCCCTGCACTTTTGGAAGGGATAGTATAGCTCTCCAAAGGCTCGGAGGTCTTCCTGCCCAAACAAATCTGGTGAACCTTGTCCATAATTGTGCCAAAAGGTTCAGAGGGAGCCTAACTGGCAGCGTTTGAAAGAGGTACAGGAATCCTGGCATCACATTCATTTTTAAAATATTAGAGTGTACAAACCAGGTATAAGTGTCCCTATCCCAGTGCTGAAGGTCATTTTTAAGCTTACGTAGCAAAGGTGCAAAATTGAGTTTGAAAATCCTATTAAGCTAGGGAATATTCGTTCCAAGATGTCGAATATGGGAATCTGTCCATTTAAAATTGAACGCTTGACTTAATTGATGTTGATCGTGGGCCGACAGCTCAATTCCCATGGCTTCTGACTTAGGTTTAAATTCATTTGACAAAGAGTTAGAAAACACAATACATCACCATGAAAAACACCATAAATTACAAAAGACATTAAAATTGCAGACACAACATAACATAAGTACAATGACACACATATATAAAAAGGTATATACCTTAGAACCTTATTCTAATTTTCCAAAATATCAAAATCGAAATTCTTCCCTGAAGACTTTACCAACTTGCTTTAAGTAATCTATGACCTACTGGTACTATTCAGGAAACTCTGTAACTCTGTGGGAAGTCAGAAAGTCTACTTGACTAAGTAACCAGTATTTGGAATCTTCTAAAAATATTATGCAGCTAAATCCGTTCTGCAACATACATTCGTGTAGGGGCTTATATATGAGACCTGCTAACAAGAAAATTTGTTTCCCATAACAACCAATCAGAAGCTTTGTTTCATTTTGAAACTCCCGCAGAAATAGCAACTGGAAGCTAAATGGTTGGTAATGACAACAAGAAATGTACTTAGCATATGTTTCAGAAACCCCTAATAGTTGCATAAAAATCTTTGTTATATCGGATATGGATTCCACTTGGGTTAATAAATATAGCATATTCTAATCTCCCACATGAATGCTGCTAAGACAGTATGGGGCATGCTCTGCAGGAAATTTTTTAAGTCATAAAAAAAAATATACAGGATCCGATTAAATTTGGGTATTTAATATTCTGAAGAGGATGCTTGTCTCCTTGCATACAATGATACAAATGATGTGACTGAAGAAGTATGTTTGATGGCAAACACATCCGTGTATAGTACATTAGTGGAACACAGCTGTGGTAGATGCATGCTGCAATTACTTGATGACGAAACACATACTTAATTACACAGGGGTCATGTACAGTACAGGCAGTGATACTCTGCAGAGAAGAATACATGAGTGTATATGTTTGCACATTTGAGGAACCCTGGAATCATGTGCATTATGTCATGGCATGTAGTAATCACCAGACAATAGGCCAAATTATGGGGCAGAGACTAATTGTACCCGCTTATGGCTTCTATGGTGTTTTAAAAAAAAAAACCCTACTTATCGTAATGGTACGTAAAATAGATATGTTTATCACCAAGTATAGGCATACTGTATGTTCAACAGGACATAACATTCATAGCCTCCATACATTGTGGCTAATAAATTTAAAATTTTAAAGCGGTTCTCCATAACTATCCATTATCATTAGGCTTTCATTCACTGTAGAAATGATGTAAGGAATTTTGGGGTTTTGGGTAGTTTTTGTACTTTTCTCCAGGTTTCCTTGTTTTAGTATGTATACATCCACCCAAATTGATGGGTTTGACAGTTCCAGTATTTGCCTTGCTCTCACAATTAACAGTATCAAGCTGGGTCTAAAGGCCTCATTCACGTGGGCTTACTTAAAGGGATAGTCCACTTTTATAGAAAAAACTTAACACCGGACAGATTTTCTCTAAGGCCGCGTACACACGCGCGGACTGTTCGCCCAACTTTGTCCGCTGAACAGTGTTTGGGCGGACAGTCCGCTCGTGTGTGGGCTTTCAGCGGACAGTTTCAGCGGACAGTTGGACGGACAAGGTTTTTCGGAAATTCCGTAAAACTGTCCGCTGAAACCTTGTTTCAGCGAACAGTCCGCTCGTGTGTAGGCTTGTTCGTCAAACAAAGTTGCGCGCATGCTCAGAAAGGATTTTCACGCCGAAAGCTATAATGCAGTGTATAGGACGTCGTATTTTTCGTCCCATCGTACGTGTCGTTCACGTCATCGCGCGCGGTTTCAGCAAACTGTTCGTCCGTCGTGTGTGGCCATGTCCGTCCATGCTAAGTTTGAGCGGACTGTTTGCCGAAACTGTTGGACGGACAAAGTTGGGCGAACAGTCCGCGCGTGTGTACGCAGCCTAACTTTCAATCCCAGATCGTATTCACCAGCACAAACAGAGGGTGAATCTCAGAGGGACACAGACAGCAAAAAAAACCTGATAGTGGTTCCAATTCCTCTTACTTTATTAAAATATAAAAGTTGTTTTTCCTTTAGATCTACTTTAGAAAAAACCCTTTTAAATAATACGCATAGACAGTATATCATTCTGCTTTTTCTTCTTACCTGGGGTTTTTAATTACATGGCCGAAGGGCTTTCACACTGGAGCAGTGCGCTGGCAGGCCGTCACAAAAAGTAGCAGCTTCTTTGGAGTGGTGAAGGAGCGGTGAAATCAATGGGGATACCGCTGGCAAAACACCGATCTGGCTGCGTTTTGCGGGTGGATTTAACCCCTTTTCAGCTGCTAGCGGGGGGTTAAAACCGCCCCACTAGTGCCCGAATAGCGCTGCTAAAAACGACGGTAAAGCGGAACAAAAAATATGCTCAGTGTGAAAAGGGCCTTATTGCAAAAAAATAAAAAAAAATAAAGATTTGATTTCAAATCTATGTTTCTATGATGATTTAAAACAATTTATTATATTTATTTTTTCTCTGTATTCCAAAGGCTGGGGAAAAAGCTGGGTCACGTGACAACTGTATATCAATTAGGAAAGAAGATACTTTTATTTTTTTATTAAAATAATGGCAGTGAAGGGATAATGTAAATTAAACAGC
The DNA here is from genome assembly GCF_037356315.1 of Lithobates pipiens. Lineage (NCBI taxonomy): Eukaryota > Metazoa > Chordata > Amphibia > Anura > Ranidae > Lithobates > Lithobates pipiens. The sequence continues at coordinate 101,173,882 of NW_027507790.1, forward strand.
ATGTTTAGTATCACTTTAAGGCAGTGGTCATCAACCCTGTCCTCAGGGCCCATTAACAGGCCAGGTTTGCAAGATAATTGAAATACATGACAGGTGATATCATTTGCTGCTCAGTGATTGTAGTATTCTCGTCTGCCTCTCACCAAGGTAATACATAAAACCTGGCCTGTTAGTGGACCCTGAGGACAGGGTTGATGACCACTGCTTTAAGGTGATACATGGATCAAAATGCATGTATGTAATTTTGATCTATGTATGGGCAAGCTGGTTTTACTGTACAGAAGCTAATCTACCAATCAACTTCTGAACAACCAACCTGTTGGTTTTTTCCTGAATGATCAGTGCTGCTGGCTATAGCTGGCAATACTGAGTCCCCTTTCACACTTGTGTAACCTGAAAGTTGCGCAATTTTACTTCAAATTTTTTGCTGTGATTTTGATGTGACTTTAAGCATTGCCTTTGTAATGCTGAGGTCTAACGCTGAGGTCTGTGGACCTAAAATCGCATCAAAGTCGGACCAAAGTAGAATAGAGACTACTTTGATATCGCACAGATATCAATGATACTCATTGGAAAACGTGGGGCATGACTTGTCATGCGACTTTGCAGTCCCAAGTCGCACAAGTGTGAAAGGGGCCTGATCAGTGTTTTCTGACAGCAGGGATGTTTCCTCACTATAAGAATACAATAACTCAGCAGGAGTGATTTTTTTTTTATTGATTTTTTCCCATCGACATTGAATATGTGGATGGGGGAATTGGGTCATATTTGTTTTCATTACACTTTGAACAAAAAAAATTCATGCTAATATGGTCTGCTGTAATCTTCGGTTCAAAAAGTCGGGGATTCTCAACAACACACTACAAAGAGCTCTACAAAACCTGTAATAATCCCAGCTCTAGTCACCTTACTCCTTCCAGCTATGGTAAATTATACAGGATTCAAAGAGATTGAAACTCATGCTGAATATTATACTTTTTTTTTTTTCGGTAGAGTGTTGAAAGGTTCGAACCTCTGTCATGTTTTTATTCTGATTTTGAATGGACTTTCTGCATTCATAGAAGATTTGCTGGAAAGCGTTCGCAGGTCATGACATGTTTAGAGTCGCCCTGTGTTCATGTGAAATAATGGTGGTAAACAATGAAGTGAGGTGTATCATAGTATGCATTAGCTGTATGTCTTGTCCATGGTGCTGAATACAATTCCTGAAGGATAGACACAGTCTGATTAATAATCCCCCAGTCTCTGTCACTTACTCAGGCTATGGCTACTTCAGTATAAAACACATTGCTTTCATGTTTCTTCAATAATCCATGTTATCTTCATTTGTATCCTATAACTCACTGAACTGCTACAATCCTAATCACACTAATTAACATGTAGTCCATAAGCAGAGCGCAGGGACCCCTGTGTATTTCTTGGAAGCACGCACACACGTTGCTGTGTGAGATGTGTTGCCTCATCCATAGTAATGAATAATGAGGAAGGAAGGAAATCATCTCGCTGTAGACTGAGGGTGGCTCTGTTGAGCTGTTGTACACGACACACGCTTTTATAAGGCTTTTGTATTGAAGTTGGCAGTCGCCCAGCACCAGCTGGGACTGGACGCACGACTCGCAATCTCTCCTCAGGAATTCTGAGTACACCAGGGAAAGGATTGGGGACATGTCCTTTTTTCTGACAACAGTCACCCTCTTGGAGCACAGCACAATGTGATTGTCCTCTGTCCTTGTGGAAAGACCGCGTCGTGGTGGAAGTAAGGCACTTTCCTTGTCTTTGTGATTGTGATGGCTGGGGGAGGCATGCCTGGAGATTATTTTGTAGCCTTAAATCAGGTAATGTGACCTGTCTGGAGAAACACCTGAACAAAGCAGAGAAGAAGCTGAGTTTCACTGGTATGGTACATGTCTTTGGATGAGCTCCGATGAGCGAGGACTGAGACAAAGGGTCACACAGGCGATCAGGGCTATAGAAGAGTATTTGTTTAGTATGAGTCCATACTTTGTATCCCGCATTCTAGGGTAACCTGTTCTATACAACCGGTCCAATTCTGTTTTACTTTTCTGTACAATTCAGAATTTTATATACTGTTCTATACAACCGTTTCAATTCTTATTTACTGTTCTAGACAATCCTGAATGTTATATACTGTTATATACAACTATTCAAATTCTTATTTACTGCTCTATACAGTTTCCAATTGTTTAAATGCTGTTCTGTACAACAATTTCAATTCCTATTTACTGTTGTTATATAGAACAATTCCAATTCCTATTTACTGTGATTTTCAAACAATTTTGATTCTTATTTATGGCTTTATACAGTTCCAATTTGTTAAATGCTGTTTTATGCAGCAATTACAATTCACCGTTACAGAACAATTCCAATAAAACAATTCCGATTTCTATTTACTGTTCTATACAACAGTTTCAATTCCTATTTACTGTTTTATAGAATAATTCAAATTCCTATTTCTGTTTTATCTATCAATATCAATTCCAATTCCTAGTTACTGTTCTATACAGTTGTTATTTTTCTTGTATAGTGTGCCATACAACAATTTCAGTTCCTATTTACTGTTCCATACAACAATCCCATTCCTATTTACAGTTATATAGAATAATTCCAGTTTCTATATCTGTTATATCTAACAATTCAAATTCCTATTTACTGTTCTGTACAATTCTTATTCTTCTATGCTGTTCCTTACAACAATTCCGGTTTCTATTTTCTGTTAAATACAACAATCCAATTCCTATTTACTGTTATATAGAACAATTCAAATTCGTATTTACTGTTCTATACAACCATTCCATTTCTTATTTACTGTAATGTACAATTCCAGTTCCTATTTCCAGAAAGCCTATACGAGTCCCATAATATATCAATTTGATGGCACCAGCAAGATAATTTTTAGTATAAAACAATAAAGTGTTAACTTTTTTCTGTAGATTGTAATATGTCAATATTGGGACCCATGTGCGATATAATATAAAGTTTGCCCGATGCTGTGCACTGACTGATTAGGGGATATTGACAGTCTGAATGATTTATGTTGAGATGCCTGATGGCAGTCCGAAAGGATGGAGAAAATTGTTCTAGCACTGGCCAGCTCTGTTGACTAAGCAGTTCCCAGTCAGCAAGAGAGAGGTGGAAAAGAACATGTCGTTTTTGGACATCTTTCTGGGGAATAATGTGCCTGAACTTCATCGGTCATCTGTGCCTTATAACCTACCACAAAGCACTACCTTTCTCCATCACCTGCCAAGGTCAGTGACCATGAATGGGTACCGGAGAATCAATGGGTGTGTATGCGTTTCTAACTGCTTACTTCATGCTTTATAATGATACAGGGGTTCTGTATTATAGTGAAATTAACATCCTGGAACAAGCTACAGATAAAGCTTTATAGATATTGTTATGAAATGGACCCTAAATCAACTGGTCCGGAAGAGGTTAAACTGTGACGTTCAGCCAGGTATTGTGCATGGGAATGGTTCTTGAGAAAACCGTTTAATGCTTCATAGATGTGTTCATGTATCTACAATTGCCGTCTCATTGTTATCATTTTCCTTTGCCAGAGGAGATCTGCTCATCTCTTGCATGGCAAATTAAATTTACTGTTGCAGTAGTAGGGCTATTGATGACTGGTCTATTAGCAGCTGATTAATGATATTGATATCTTGCAAGGCTATGTGATGGTGAGATCCTTATGACATAGTCTAAAATGTGAACATCGTTGTTTTTCACAAAACAAGTCTTTTTCTTTGCTTTGGTATGTATGACAATTGGGTGTTTTATTACCATTTTGTAGTGTAGCGATTTTTCTTATGTTTAATGGTATGAAATATGTTACTGTTCTTTAACTGCTGGTGTATAGCTGGTGAAATACAACTGAACGTGGAATGTTGGAGTCATTGCCTTATGTATGAACAGTATGTATGGTGTAGGTAAATATAATAGTATAGGTAACGTTATTTGTCACCTTGTTTGTCTGCCAGGTGCAGGCACTTTCCAATGAATCCAAAGCATGTAATAATGTCAAATGTAGATTTTATTTTCACATGCAATACAGGACACACGACTAACATGTAAATATTGGCCATTTAAAATGTATGACTCTTCAGACAAAACTTACAGTCATTGGTTAAAGATCCATTACATTTTTTTCCATAACCATCAAATAAAAAGGACCACTTCCTTTTCCAAAAAATCTGCAATATTATTTTAGATATAAACATAAAACTGCCGCTCATGATGTGAAAGCCTCAGTCAATGCCGCTCCTCGGACCACATATTTCACCCCACCCACTGGGGCTTAATCCTAGCCACCGATTGGTGGGGCGAAACATGACAGGGGGGCGTCACATGGAGGAGCAGCATTGACTAAGACACATGTATACAGTGCCTGGAAAAAGTATTCTTACTCCTTGAAATGTTTCACATTTTCTCATGAAGGGCCCCTTTCAAGCGGGACGGATCAGTAATGATCTGCCCCGTCAACATCCGCTTGCTCAGCGAGGATCGCTCAGTTGTCCCCGCTGAGCCGGCGGATAACAGGGCGGTCCTGGCACACTGTGCAGGGACCGCCCTGTCAGCTCTCCACTCTCCTCTATGGAGGATCGGATGAGCACGGACCGCCTGTCCGTATTCATCCAATCCGCTCTGCAGACGGATAGAAAAATAGGATTTTCCTCCGTCTGCAGAATCAGACAATAGCGTAGGCGGACGATATCGGGTGTCTGCGGATGTTCATCCGCAGACACCCGCTATCCCATAGGGATGCATGTATGTCCCTATTTCATCTGCAAACGGATGGCTGAAATAAGGACATACGGTCCGCATATGTGAAAGGGGCCTTACAACCAAAAATGTAAATATATTTTATTGGGATTTTATGTGATGGACCAACAGAAAGTGGCACATAATTGTGAAGTGGAAGGAAAATTATAAACGTTTTTCACATTTTTTTTACAAATAAATATCTGAAAAGTGTGGCATGCATTTGTATTCAGCCCCCCTTACTCTGATACCCCTAATTAAAATCCAGTGGAACCAATTGCCTTCAGAAGTCACCTAATTAGTAAATAGAGTCCACCTGTGTATAAATTAATCTCAGTATAAATACAGCTGTTCTGTGAACCCCTAAGGGCCGGTTCACACAGCGGGCGATGCGAGGCGACACGACTCGCCTCGCCTCGCTCCCGCAAGTCGCCCCCGTTCTGTACAATGGAACCGTTCTGAGAGGAGCGACTCGAGTCGCTCCGACTCAGAAAAAAGGTTCCTGTACTACTTTTGGGCGACCTCGGGGCGACTTGCATTGACTTCTATACAGAAGTCATCTGCAAGTCGCCGCTGAGGTCGCCGCAGGTCGCGGCGAGGCAAGTCGGAGACGCCTCGCCTCGCCTGCTGTGTGAACCGGCCCTAAGAGTTTTTTTTCGAGAACCTCAGTGAACAAACAGCATCATGAAGGCCAAGGAACACACAAGACAGGTCAGGGATCAAGTTGTGGAGAAATTTAAAGCAGGGTTGGGGTATAAAAAAAATATCCCAAGCTTTGAGCATCTCACAGAACACTGTTCAATCCATCATCCAAAAATGGAAAGAGTATGGCACAACTGCAAACCTACCAAGATATGACTGTCCACCTAAACTGACAGACCCGGCAAGGAGAGCATTAATCAAAGAAGCAGCCAAGAGGCCCATAGTAACTCTGGAGGAGCTGCAGAGATCCACAGCTCAGGTAGGAGAATCTGTCCACAGGACAACTATTAGTCATGCACTCCATAAGAAGTCCCATTTGCAGTTTGCGCAAAAAAGCCATGTGAGGGACACAGCAAATATGTAGAAGAAGGTGCTCTGGTCAGATGAGACTAAAATTTAACTATTTGGCCTAAAAGCAAAACTATGTGTACCCTGCGGTGTAGGTAAACCGCAGAGCATCAATGTGAAAGTAGCCTTATGCTATTATGCCCAGTGTATTGCTTCGCACTGACCCGAGGATCTTCTTTCTTGCTGCTGGCACCACTCTTGAGGTCGCTAGTTGTGATACAAGGTGGATTGCAGTTGGTATCACTCCGCATGGGACAGGAGTCCGCACTACAGAGGAGGCATCGGCTTCTGCAGCACTTGCTCCCTACTACAGCTCCAACTTTACAAGTAGTCCCTCTGCATTGCACTCTGTTTAATGTTCTGGGATGGTGGGTCGGCAACCCCCAGGCTATGGTGAGCAGTGGTTTTATGTTTAAATGTTCATTGCTCACTGGATGAGTTTTTCTTATGCCGATGTTCCTGCTATCCTGAGTGCCAATGGGGCTCTACACCTCAGCCTGGAGTGGCACCACCAAGTATTAATGGCATTATTTTACATATGTTTTTTTTTCTAATTGTAAGCCAGAATTTACAATTATCTTAAGAGATAACTAATGTATTTTATCTGTTAATCATCTATGAACCTTATCTTGTATGCAATTATTATGAAACCTTGTACAAAATATGGCCATTGAGCTAGGAGTTATTTTTCTACAGATACCATTTAGAAATCTGCATGAAAAAGTGTGCATGTACAGAAGTGCATATCATTTGCAGATAAGTTACCTACTGGCTATGTATATTCCTTCTTCTCATGGTTCATATATCTCTTTCCTGTGATAGTTGCCGACTCTAGTACCCACCTTAGGCCCCTTCACACAGGCATACTGTCATTTTATTTTTGCAATCTATCCTTATGGGTGGCATGATGCAAGTGGACATGCGTCTGCCTATATCTGCTTACAGCCAGATCCCTTCAGGTTTGTCAGACCGAACAGGAAAAAGTTTGTGTCCAGGTCCGCTTTTGATGACTTAACCAGATGCGGACAGATATAGGCAAATGTAACTCCATTTACATCCATCCAACCATAGGGATTACAAGGATCCATTTTGTTCAGAACAGACTGTTGCCACTTATGTGGCATCTGTTTCTTTTCTGATCAAACTCAGCAGGGTATCAGTCTAGTATCCCCCTTGCTGAGGAGGCCTTACTGCATTCTGTACAAAATAGTGCCCTCCACCCCAGCCTATAACTAGCTTTTGCACTAAAGATACATATGGAAGAGCAACACGCATCACAAACAAGCAAAAGATTCCCCAGCTCACTTACCAGCCAGCTTGCAAAACAACCAAATTAACCCTAACAATTGACATTAAAAACAAGAGTGCCCATGTCAGGGCTCCTCCATATACAGTGGTCCTAACTCTATAGTTTTCATAGTGTCCCAAAGAGGAGCACAAATAGCAGTGGATAGATAGATTAAGGGCAGGGGAGCCTGAAGGGAGCCCACACCTCCTTAAAGGCACAGGAATGCACATGACATCCAGCAAGAGCACAATGGCAGCGAAGGCATCCAGTGCATCCCCACACTCAATTCAACAAACTGTACAAAAAAGTGACAACCACCCCAACCTATAACTAGCCTTTGAAGTAAAGTGCACATGAAAGGGAAATGCTCATCACAAACAAACAAAAGATTTCCCAGCACACTTACCAGCCAGCCTGCAAAACAACCAAAATGGCTCTGTCTAACAATTTATGTTAAAAACAGGGTTTAGTTTGCACACATTTGCAAATATATCTGTAAGTCGCAGTGCATTACAGAATTGTCCCTTCTTTTGCATTATTTTTTGAAATTAGCAATTGTGCCATCTCTGACCAGGAGGTAGATGACCCTGAATAATGCCTTGAACAAAGATGGCTCCATCCTTATTGGGGGAAATATAGTTGTTGTCAGGGAATATACTTTGATTTCTATGAGAGGAAATACATGCCATTGGGTCTCATTTTTAATTGTTTTCAAGCACAATTCAGACTTTTTTCTAATTGCATTTAAGTAAAAAAATAAAATAAAAATGGGACTCCTGGCTAAAAGTTGCTTGCATGCTATATGGCCCTCTTTAAGTGGGTTACTTCTCCAGCTATGAAGAACTAATCATGAAGAGCTAGCGCATAATATCTTCCAGTTACCCACCAGAAGGTCCTGGCTGCATTTATTTATGTAGGATTATTATTAGATTTTGGAATATGTGATGAGGGTTAGAAAAGGTGGGGGTGGGGATACAGTGTAGAATTTTTAATACACGTGGGATAACTAAATTGCTTGCGGAATCCTGGAGTGCAATCAATGAAGAGATTATGCTTGAAAAATTTAATTTAGAATAGGAAGTGATGAGATTGTAAATGACCTTTGAGGATGGGAAATGTTTTTCCCAAAAAGCCATCCAGACAGATGCTTCATATTCAGTATTCCTGCTGCCAATTGCTTATTTGTTCGCTGCTTTTTTTTAAATTTATTATTACTTATTTATTTTTTATTTATTGTTTTTTGCTGATTTTTGATACCTAGTAGAAGGAAAGACTGAAATAACCAGGGTTTAAATTTTGTCTAACCCTGCTGGTATACATGCTGTATACGGTTTGTAAAAAAAAAAAAAAAAACTGTGTAAATACCTTTTTATTTGAATCCTCTTTTGGATCTGGCACATGATCGCACATCTTCGATTCCTCCAATGAGCAGCTGCTCCAGTTGTTGGGAGGGAACATTCTCCGCTGCCAACACTGGGCTATTGTAAGGCGGTAGGTGACATGATGATGACGCAAAGTGGCCAACTGTCAGTAAATTCATGGACAGTTTGTAAAATCTGTTATTTTTACATTTGTCCGTGAATATCCATTATGGATGTGCAGTCTACATGTCTGTAACAAGTGAAACAAGTGAATTGGAGTTAAAGTGATTGTAAACGATCACCTTGTAAAACAACCCATTCAGTTTAAAATAGAAATGAAAGGCATAACATCTTTGTATAGATATAAAAAAAAAAAACATTATAAATTAACTTTTTTTTAAATCTTTTTTATAAGTGATTACATTCCCTCTGTTCTCAGCTACATTTGAGTTGGGGGAGGAGAAGCAGCAGTACACTGAGCTAGAGAACTGACCAGGGTGTGTTCTCTTGCTTAGTGTGGTCAGTTTTTTTAATAGGAAAGCAGAGGGATTGCAGGAACACCAGGGATCTCACTCAAAGGAAGCAGCGCAAAGAGAACAGGACAAATACATGGTACAGCAGGCACATATCAGGAATATAAAGTGTTGGGGTAACAAATGCTTTAAGCAATGACGTGACCACGCTGAAGGTATTCATACTGTAATTTCTTACAAAATGTGTGCAGCATGTAAAAAACAATCTGCGCCAAAATTAATAAATAACTTCCTCCTATAACAGGGTAAATGTGTAAAAGTACCAATATATGTGACTGCGGAGCTGCTGAACACTTATGCCGTGTACACACAGTCGGAATTTCCGACAACAAATGTTCGATGGGAGCTTGTCGGAAATTCTGACCATGTGTAGTCTCCATCGGAATTTCCGACAAACAAAATTTGAGACCTGGATCTCAAATTTTCCGACAACAAAATCCGTTGTGGGAAATTCCGATCGTGTGTACACAATTCCGACGCACAAAATTCCACACATGCTCGGAATCAAGCAGAAGAGCCGCACTGGCTATTGAACTTCAATTTTCTCGGCTCGTCGTACGTCACCGCGTTCTTAACATTCAGAATTTCCAAAAACATTTGTGTGACCGTGTGTATGCAAGACACGTTTGAGCCAACATATGTTGGAAAAAAAACCCATTGATTTTGTTATCGGAATGTGCGATCGTGTGTATGCGGCATTACAGTGATACACCACACCAAATTCAATATTGTTTTCTAAATAGTGCAGCGCTGTGTCTTATTAATCACTTAAGCCCGGACCATTTGGAGCGCCAAAGACCAGAGCGTTTTTTGGGATTCGGCACTGCGTCGTTTTAACTGACAATTGCATGGTCGTGCGACCTGACTCCGAAACAAAATTGAAGTCCTTTTTTTCCCACAAATAGAGTTTTCTTTTGGTGGTATTTGATCGCCTCTGCGGTTTTTATTTTTTGTGCTATAAACAAAAAAATAACGACAATTTTGAAAAAAACACATTATTTTTTACTTTTTGCTATAATAAATATCCCCCAAAAATATAGGGAGTTGTGATCAGTGTCAGTGTCATTAGGCAGAACAGGGAAATGCTTGTTTACATTAGCATTTCCCCATGCTTCCTCCGGGTGAGACGATAATATATGCATGGTCTTTGATTGCAATGGAATTAATTTAAATTAATTTAATGTTGTTATAATGATACATTTGTAGTTATTTAGAAATAACGAGTCGGCCCCTGGAAAATATGATAGTATGCAATATTATAATTTTAAAAATGTAAGTTTATATATTAGAAATTGACACACTGTTCATATATAGCGATGTACTACGTAATTAATTTTTGACATCAGATTGGTACAAGAGGTTCCCACGGAGGTCAGCGGTGCGATTGTGGTAGATCTCCCTGCAGATTTTTAGATCTGCCTAGTTAGCGGGGTGACGCACTCTATAGCTTAATATACATGAGCTCCGTTGTATACAGGAAGTGGGAGGATCCTCCTAAACCGCAAATGGCCGTAATGACACCTTGAGTGTTGCTTAGGCAACAATATGATATATAAGGGTGTCTAAGGAATCGGCCCACCCATCTACTGATGGAGGCCATTGAGAGGACGACACGCGTTTAGAGGGGAGGAGCCGAATCTGTGGAGCATCGTGAATGAATTGATGATTTGAGACATGCTGTTTTAAGGTTTTTATCTTGTAAGTGGATTTTTTTGGGGGGCTTTTAATAAACATACAAACAGAGTACACTATGGCACCTGTGTTTGTTGTTTCATGTCTTTATTTAACCTATGGACGTAAAAGCGGGATTGAGCACTAATGAGAAAGTGAAGTAAGGTTTTTTTCTGTTGGCAACTCAAACGCTGATTACCCACACAGTCTGGAGACTGTAGGATTACCATTGGAGAGTAAAGTTGATCCATTGTGGTGGACACGAGGAGTGATTTGTCTATGCTTGTACATTCATCTTTGAGGTGAGCGCGCACTTTAGCTGGTGGAGGTGTGCACTGGATATTAGTCCTTTTAAGGACGAAAACACACAGCAGTGATTGTTTTGGAAGCATTGACACAGACAAACTATTTTGGATTTTTTTTAATAATTTTTTGATATGTACGAAATATGACCTGGGGGAGGCAACAATACAAACCGTTGGCAATTTAGCCTTTCCTTTTACTTTTAGGTGAAACATGTAAGTAGAATTAAAGGCAAAGCTTTTTGTTTTTTCATTTTGGATATAGTAAGAAAGAGTTATAACCACTGTCGGGTTTTTTTTCTGTGTTCCATCGGGCAGATTTCCAATCAATTCTTGTAGTTTTCAAGCAGCAAAAAAAAAAAAAAAACTGAGCCAGTGCGTTCTGGAACAACGTGATTACAGCTGTAAAAATGCCTGATGCATTTTTAAGCTGCAGTAATTGGATTCAGGAATAGAGGGCAAAGAAATGCTGCCGAATGCCAACATGGCTAAACGCGCATTAACGCCAATGCAAAATGCTTCTAGCGTGTTTTTACAGCTGTTTTTTCCTGGCGTCTGTGCTGGCTTTGCAGCTGTGTGTATGAGGCCTTAATCCGTAGGGTTCAATATTGGGTTTGCCCACCCTTTGCAGCTATAACAGCTTCAACTCTTCTGGGAAGGCTGTCCACAAGGGTTAGGAGTGTGTCTATCAGTGGTGGCCGCTCCATAAGGGAAGCAGGGGCGCTGCCCCCCTGATCCATACACCCGGCCCCTGATCTACATGCAGCATGCATGGGTTTCAATGTGTTTTTTTTTTTTGAAGCACATGATTAGAGCCGGAGGCTCTATTTGGCCTTAAAAAAAGGGTGGGCTCAGAGAAGCAGCGACCGCCAGATGGTGGAGGGGGTAGCCGCAGCGTGCCGGGAGGGGGGGGGGTCGGTGTGGAGTGGCAGGCTGGAATGACCGTGGGGGGCGGGTAGATAGATGTCTCAGGTTTGTTTGGTGCCCCCCCCAAACCGATGGAGCACCAGCCGCCACTGCTGTCTATGGGAATGTTTGACCATTCTTCCAGAAACACATTTGTGATTTCAGACACTGATGTTGAAAGAGAAGGCCTGGCTCGTAGCCTCCGCTCTAATTCATCCTAAAGGTGTTCTATCGGATTGAGGTCAGGACTCTGTGCAGGCCAGTCAAGTTCCTCCACCCCAAACTTGCTCATCCATGTCTTCATGGACCTTGCCGAATTGGGCAAAATTCTAGACGCGCATGACCGGCTTAAGGCTCTGCAGTTTTATCATCAAGGAAAGGGAACAGAATATAATGACAATCGCATTGTTGTGCTACCTTTGTTGTATGCGTATTGGGTTAGTATGCTATCTGATCTTTCGTAGTTCATCCTGCAGATATTCTCCATTGGCATTTCAGTATTGATCAGCTGGCTCCTCTTATTTATCTAACAGTATCTGCTGTTGTTGATAGTCTGCATTAACGTGCTGGGTTTGTGAAGCAGTTATTTTCTGTATTGGATGATTTCATAGAGGCATTGCTATGGGAATGACCTGATTCTTCTATATTTTACTCTCCCAATTGTTCCCTGGATGCATATAGCTTTATCAGGCTGTACATCTCTATAGCATATTAATAACTCATTGTTATTTACCAGGACACATTCAGGCATTCTAGTGCCACGTGTGGTCTGATGGAAAATACTAAATGGATAGTGAAATTCTGCCTGTTAGCGCTCATTTCAGCTAGCAGCTCACACCAGGTTAATATGACGTGTACTGAAATGAGTGTAATTATAGAACATTGTACAGGTCACTTGGTCATCAATTTTATGCTTCTACAGACAAGCAGTTTACTAAAAGGAAGCAACTGCATGCATTTTGGAGACTATGTTCATAGGACACATGTTAAAGTGACACTAAATGATATCCCTATCCTCCAAAAAAGAATCCACACACATCCACTACTTATTGGCCTAGTCATCTATTTTTTGTGAAATTGTTCTTTTTGGGGTTTTCTGCCTCCTTGTAACGTCTTCTTTGAACTGTTTAACATCTCCTTTTCCCCCCCAACTATTGTTTGGAAGGAGAAGAGAAGTACACGTGAGTTGCAGTCATGTGCACTGGTAAATGTACCGTGCAGAGTCCATAGTCCCTAGTCCAACTCAGGAGCAAGAAAGGAGAGTGGCTACATTCCTATTAACAGTAGGACCATGGAGAATGACCAGGAAGTCAGACCACAGCAGTAAAAAAAAAAAAAAAAAAATTCAGAGGAGTTTTGTGTCACTTTTAATTAGTGTAAACATATGCAAACATATCTACCTGCACAAACAGTGATGTAAGTAAACTGATGTTAACATGTGTACACATAAAAGCCTAAGGAGGAAAATATATTTTTTTGACCAACATACCAATAAAAACTATTCATATATGTTGTCTGAATTGCAACTTGTAGCCCTCTAGATGCTAAGGGGTTACAAGGCAAAAGCCCAATTCCAGCCAAACTGTTTAAGACAGACCTGAAGAAAGTTGACAAGGGCCTATTCTGCTGGAGCCTCAGGAGTTCATCTCCATTAGATTGTTATGGGTGATCTATACACACTTGCCTGCCGCAGTACATAATACTGCAACAGGGCTGCTTGTGTGGCCACGTAACATACCTGCTGCTTTCTTCCGGGTTCACATCATGCGCCTCCACCTGCCGGCTCTGCAGTAATTGAACACAGGGGACATAGTCAGCAGGCCCCAGGCAATGATTCATGCCCAAGACCTGCTGATTGGCTGTGCCTAATCACAGCCCAGAGCCCTGTGTTGACAATCAACACAGGGTTCTTTACAGTGGAAACGATCTCTCTGTTTCTTATCCCTGCAAAGGAATAAGAAACAGATCTTTAGTAAAAAAAAAAAAAAACACACACATTGCACACATTACACAACGTTAGACACACATTTAACCCCATGATCACCCTAGATGTTAGCCCCTTCCCATTAGTCATTAGAATGAATTGAATTTATTCTAATTCAAATCTATACGAATTTTCCGAATTCGGTCGAATTGAACTTTGCATTGAAATCGAATTCCATTGGAAAACTAATTTATTCTATTCAAAATTCACATTTTGGAAAATGGTTATATTCTTCGTATTCCATTCTATTCAATTGAGTTTTCTATTCTATGCTTTTATTTTCTGTTCTATTCTTTTCTTTTATAGTATATTCTATTCTTTTCTATTCTATTTGAATTAGAATTTATTTTATTCCAATTTCATAAAACCGTTATATTGTTATAAAATTATATTCAAAACTGGTGCCTCTTCCAAAGGCTAATGTGCTAGTATCCCTTTAAATCTGCTTGCATAGCAATTTTCAAAATCAGTATATCATATCAAACCATATATAACATTAACAAAACAAACAATGTATCAG